>NW_028321912.1:0-1422480 GCF_036245765.1 Copidosoma floridanum | reverse complement strand
ACGCCATTTGTTTTTACTAATTAGAAGTACCTTAAACATCGATTGCAAAAAACGGCTTTTTGCTCTTCAGTCAGTGGAATCGGCAGCTCGGCGACCCGCCGCTGGAGGCCACGCCCACTTCCCGCATGCATGTTTTGATCGAGTGCGCTCATAATGAAAAAGTACTTGTTTTGCATTTAATTTGTAATATACTTCAAAGTGGTAAAAATAAATGGCATATTAGATAGTTTTAAACGAAGCGAAATACATTTAAAAAATGTACCTATGTTGGCTAACAATTTTTTTATGTCCATTTTTCGAAAAGAACCTTTTTTCGTTTTTCGCTGCGGTTCGCGAGACATTTAAAACCGATCAAGCTGAAACTTCGTGTGTATTTTAAAAACAATAATGTCTGCCTTGTGACCAAAATTCAGCTGTAACTATTGTACAGAACGCGAGTTATTAAGTTCCTACAAAATGACTAAAAATAGCAGTTTTTTGAGATTTGCGAAAAAACGGCTAAACCTATTGAACCCAACGTGGCAGTTTTTTTTCGTCGTAAAATTGCACATGTACTGCATACAACACTTTCTTATGGGTGATTCTTCGGTTTTCTTCTAGACGCGAAAAACATGTTTTGGCCATTTTTGCCATTTTTTTGGAGCTCTTGCTGACATTTCTACTTGTACAATTTTTCGTTAATTTGTTACTATACATTAAAACTACTACCCTAATTTTTCCGAGCTAGTCAGAATTTTCGGGATACCGATATGAATTGTAACTCATTCTACCATACTATAATATACGGGTGTTATACAGCGTTTGCACTGTTTTATGTATTGAATAATAATTGTATAAGTATTTGTAATGGTATCTGTTACCAAAAAATAGTAACATGTAAATATCGTTATTTAATTTTGTCTCTCAGCATTATTACAACTTTAACATACATTAACAGAATAGTACTAGACATTGCTGAAGAAATGAACTAAATGTTTGTAAATTCAATTAATTTCGTAAAGGACTTTGCATAAATTTTATCAAAAGCTTAGAAAATTGAGAATCATGGTCAAATAAAAAAATCAAATGTTAAGTAATCATCACATGTGAAACAGGAGTCCGTGTGAAAAAATATGCTTTCTCAAACGAACATAAGTAATTCGCTACGACCGAACTTTCTTTGCGTCCCTCAGAATATTATAACAGAGTTAAACGGCTGAAGGAAACATCTTGAATGGACACATATATCAAGTCATTTATCGCACATCTTGAATATGGGTAAATAAATTCATCACTTTTGACGTTATGTTACACAAGACTAACATATTATACCTACAACAAAAATTTTTGACATTTTTTAACAACCGCTCCGTAAACTTATATTGCATAAAACTATAAGACTGTAACATTTCGGACGAAATTTATAACTTTTAAAATAATTTGCTGTTATATTACACAGAAATATACTGTATTTAAATATTTTACCCTCGAAACCGTAATAGTAGTCGTCAATGCTCAGATGCTAGTGAATTCCCCAGCCAACCTGATAAAACAATGGAAATATTAGTCCACATTTTAAGTACAGCACCACTCATTAGTCAGGCTCGGTATACATAGACAATCACTCTTACACGCGCGCGCGCGTACACACACACACACACAGTGGGTGCATGTATTAGGAACAAATTATTGTATTATCTATCTTGAATGAACCTTAAAAAAAAGTTATAGCTACCGTTAGTGCTTTGATTAGAGCTATCGTTAAAAACTCCATATAAATACTGTGCACTTACATCATAAAGCACAGTAAATTTCAATTGTATTAAAAATATATTGTACTTGTCATGGGGATGGTACAAAGTAGAAATGCTGTAGGCCAATGTGTTATGATCAGTTATGATGTACGGTCCCGCATTTATACTTAGATTATATTTAAATTCAATGAACGATACAATTACAATTACAAATGTAGTAAGAAGTGAAGACTTCTAATACCGCATCGCTAAAGCTTGTAACTTACATTATTTTTTAGTAAGTACTGACTATTTCAACCTACATATACATACAGGTACGACCGTCAGACCTTACCAATTGCAAAGAAAAGATACCAATAGTAATAACTGAGAATTCATTAGTAGAAAAGCAGAACAATTCAATTAGTTTATTGAGTAATATGATTTATGTAATAACCACATTAAAACTGTAATTGAAAAGTATTACTACATTTTATTAGTTAAAGCACCCTCCACTGTCATATGATATAGGAGTTAAGATAGATGATCCGTGGGGGGTGAGGCGGGAAAATGACATATACGAAAGTATTTAACATTTTCCATGATAAAACTCTATATGCAGAGCTCCTTTTGATGCATACGTTGAATAGTTGCTTTGGCCCAGTATACACAGCAAGGATGGGTATAAGAGGAAAAAAGGAAAGGATTTGAACACGTTTCGTCCTAGATCGTTGGCGGAACTCATTAGTGTGGCTGTGCCAAGGATCTTAGCCACAGACGCCGGTGTCGCAGGATGGAATTTTTGTGTATGATAGACATTCACATGCATTGACATATTATACGCAAAAATTCCATCCTGCGACACCGGCGTCTGTGGCTAAGATCCTTGGCACAGCCACACTGATGAGTTCCGCCAACGATCTAGGACGAAACGTGTTCAAATCCTTTCCTTTTTTCCTCTTATACCCATCCTTGCTGTGTATACTGGGCCAATGCAACTATTGAACGTATGCATCAAAAGGAGCTCTGCATATAGAGTTTTATCATGGAAAATGTTAAATACTTTCGTATATGTCATTTTCCCGCCTCACCCCCAACGGATCACCTATCTTAACTCCTGTATCATGTAATTGAAAAGGTTTTTACAAACAATTAAAACTGACAGTCATTTAGCAGTATATTAATTACGGAATTAATAAAAGGTGATGAACATGATTTTAACGTATTAATTTAATATGTGCGGTAATCGTTCACGTATGAAATGACGCATTTGTAACCTGTCTTGAAAATTATTATTACTCTGACACAAAACCAAAAAAATATTCTTTACAAAATTACCGGTAATATTTGTTAGTATACCGCAAATAATTTCTTTATGGAAATTTTTATATTGAAAGTGTAACTCGATAATTTTTTTTTTTTTTTTTTTTTTTTTTTTAATTATTTCACTTCGTTTATTAAAACAAAAAAACAGTGGAGGTTTACAAAATAATATTTTTTGTTTTTTCTAAGACAATGATGAATGGATCAAACTTAATCGACTTTGGTCAAGGTGCTCCTCATGATGGTAAAGTACTTGATCTAGATAATTAAACACATTTACTGATTTAATGTACATTTGCTAATACGTCATCGAAAATATTAATTGTAGGCAATAACAATGGTGTACCCATCAATGACCAAGGTCATGGGAATGTCGCTGGTGGCAACATCAACGGCAACCGTAATGGCCAAAATGAAAATGGTAAGAAATAAAAAATACTTTCTATGTATTAGTATACAAAAACCCTCATTCCTCGTTTATGGTTTTAATTATTTGTAAGAGCTACGGATGTTCTCAATATATGTGGGTCGTTCTACAAAATCCGGTATATCTCAAGGGCCAGAATGGATAAACACTTAAAATGGGTTTGTAACTGTCGAATTTTTTGTTATTGTCCGTGACCAAAATGAGCTGAAATCTTTCGAGCCCTGCTATATTTATCCAAGAAAAATTTTGTAAGAAAACTTTCTTATATTGATTCTGAAAAATAGGAGCATTACGGGCTCTTATAAAATCCGATTATGAAAGGGCTCATCTCTATGAGAACTTGATTTAATTCTTACGTTTATATCATGTTTTGACAATTAACATTCGTACAAGTCACTGCCTGAGTCGATGATCCAAAATTTAACGAAGCTTCAATGCATTTTATATCGTTATCGGATAGCGTTAAGGGATTTTAGCAAAAAGGGGAACGTTACAGGCTCTTATATATTCGTCGAAAATCGAGATTGGGACCCTCTAAATGAAAATTAAACTTCGCCCTTGCACGATATTATATATAAAACAGGTATATTTTAACCTATCACCTTCCCAGTCGATTTCAGGGAGATAGAATATTTAAATTTGCGAGTCTGTATTAATGGCATATAAGAATAGAGAAATACAAAAAATTCCTGAAACATCCTCGACCTTTGTAGAAAACAAAACGCCTTATTTGGAATTCTCAAGCTGAATTACGAGCATTTTTGAGAGCATTCAAAATCATGTAAGATGTATTGGCATCTGAAAGCAAGCGTGAGCGCCCCCTGATTAAGTAAACACGAACTGCAGATGCGGTGCAGGAAATCAGCTGTGAAAACGAAGAACAAAAAAGTGAGACTCGTGAGAGCAAACCGCCAGCAGCATAAACGTTTTTCTGTCGGTCACTCCAGTTCTCCTAGGGTTATAGTATAGATGTATATGTCTAAATTCAGGTTATTTTTTTTTTTTGTAAACAAACTTTACAAAGTTCTACATAAATTTACAATTGAATTTAGAAATGAAGAAAGCTCTCTAGAAAACTTAAGTACAACAGATTTCTTTTGCACGTAACAATTATACAAACTTTTCTAGTTTTTGTCATGTCTGCCGGTCTGCGCATTTAAAAATGATATGCAATTGCAGTTCTATCAATTGACTCATATATATATATATATATATATATATATATATATATATATATATATATATATATACATTGTAACCCTAGGAGAACTGGAGTGACCGACAGAAAAACGTTTATACTGCGGGGGCCGTACCATATAACTTTTTTTTGCTTCACTGGCCTGTGTTATAACATAGGCCGATGTACAGAAAAATAGTTATATGGTACGGACCCTGGCGGTTCGCTCTCAGAGTCTCACTTTTTTGTTTAACTATTAAACTGAGATTTCAACTCAGTCCTCGTATGAATTTTATGATGAAATTAGGCATAGATGATTTAAAGTTTGGTAAATTAATGAACTTGTTACTCCATTTGCACGTAACAGCTGATTTCCTGCACCGCATCTGCAGTTCGTGTTTACTTAACCAGGGGGCGCTCACGCTTGCTTTTAGATGCCAATAGAGAAACATGTAAAATCATGTACATACACACGCTTGTAAAAATTTATAAAAGAGTAATGTGCTGGAATTATTCATTGTACAAAACGCATTGATAATATAAATTTTTTTATTATTCCAGAAAACCGTAACAATAGAGGTCGCGGTGGCCGAGGCCAAAGACGTGGCTACCAAGGTGGACGAAACAGAGGTATAAATTTATATGTATAAAGTTAAATATTTATTTTATAATGAACATGTTATCCCTGAAGAAGCATTTAAAAATAATTTTTTTTTTTTTTTTGTGCATGAAACAAATAAGCTAAAGTTGTTTGAGCCTTATTAGATAAATACGACGAACGTTTTACAACTTTCTTATTTTAGACCACATACTTTTAATAAAAATGAAAGCGTTACGGGCACTTACAAAATAATCAGAAGTGGAAGACGCTCTGCTTAACTTGCTCACGAAGGGAGATAACGTACTAATATATATATATATATATATATATATATATATATATATATATATATATATATATATATATATATATATATATATGTAAATACTCTGAAATAATTACGCATAACTGAATTCATAATTATGACACATATCATTGCAGCCCGAGTACCCCATCGCGCTGGACGGTACGAGAGATACCGGAATCGAGTGGCAGCAAGGCAAATGGCGTCACATATATTGGAGCAACATGTTGCATTTTTGGCCTCGACGTTTGTTTCTGGTACGTATTTATTTAGGAATTAACAAATACAGCGCTCTTAGACAAAAAAAAAAAAAAAAAAAAAAATTTTACCCCGGTAACTTCTTACACATACATTATACATATCCGCATTCAAAGATAGAGTTTAATATCGCTTTAAGATACAACTTTTTTGTATTATATATTTTTCTCTAGATCGTAATGCAGATTTTCTATAATACAAAAGTAATACGAGTACAGTGAAAGTATCGTTTTTTGTCGGTTACAGAAATAAACTTAAATTTTACGACAAAGTTATTCATACAAAAAAATTTAAAAGCTAAAAGAATGTACAAAAAACTAGTGCATAAACATATACCATATATTGGTTGTCATTTTTTGAGTAACAATAATGTAAGAAATGAAATATTTCAGGCCATCGAAGCTCTCGACAGTTCGGTCGGGGAGGATGGGTGAATGCTCCAAGAGGCAGAGGTAAACGAAATTTCAAGAATAGTCAGAACTGTAAACATTATAATAGTATAACAATACAATATAATGGTTACTGTTGAAAAAAATCACCCTTAACTCGTTCTTTTTAGGCACGATCAACGTATGGGAGTGCGTTATAATTATGTTAGAGCAAAAAGTGTTACCACTTATAAATCGACTATTTTTAGTATGAAACAAATTTGTATAGTATGAGGATAATCTGAGTTGATCTCATGATATACGTGTGGATAGAGTATGTGCATACGTCATAAAGTTTTTCGACTAACTCACGTAATTATGATCCAAATGGCCTGAAATTGTGTTGGTAACTTTGAGTTGGATGTCTAAGCTGATGGTATACATTTAAACAAGTTTCATTGACAAGAAAAGGGCAAACAGCATTTGTAGTGCTGTACTCTAAGACAAAAAAACTAGTTTATCGGTAATAAATTTTTCCACATACAGTTTACACTCTGGCGTTCAAAGAAAAAGTTGTAGATCTCGTTAAAATAAAATTTTTTTGTCTTATACAGTTAGCCCTGGATCGCAATGCAGACGCTTTGTAGAGCACAATATATGCGAAAACAGCAAAAAAATGGTTTTTTGTCAGTATAAAAAAAAAAATACACAACATAGAGTTAAATACAAAAGTTGTAGAGCTAATCACAATCAAAATTTTTTGAACAATAAGGTTTTCTTTAAAGTACCGTCTTAACCGTGGTTTAATGTACAAAAATAGCTGAAATACCATTGTATACCATCTAGTTTATAAACAGCACACTTTTAGACAATATATTAAATACGAAAATTGTAGAACTTCTAAAATTATTTTTTGTTGTATCTACCAATTTCACATATAGTGTTGTTATAATGACACTTGATATCAAAAAATGTTTGAAAATGAATGAACGAATAATATAAAAATTGAATTTTGTTATTCAAATAACACTTTTTGCTCTGGTACCTTATATAGATTAGTATTGCCTTACATGCAAGACATACTGTTTAGTATAAATGTAGCCGTTAGTTTTCCTTACTTACATGTAGTAGATATTGACTGATGAATTATTTTGGCAGTTTTTTATAGCAACAGTTCCTTAATTATTTGTTTACATTTTGATTCATATCATTTAATATAGTTTACTGCTATGTGGATTAGTTTTTTAAAAAGGCTAATCTGTTGAGAAGTGCATAAACTCTATTATGTACAGTTTTTGTATTTGTGATAGCATTACATTATTATATACTTACTTTTCTATAAAAAAAATGCAGCAATTAACAGCATAAGTAATAATAATTGCAGGTTTCTCAAATCGAAGAGCAAGAGGTGAAACTCAAAGGAGAGGTCGTAGAGGAGGACGCAGAGGTAGTCGTGGTCAGAGAGGTGATCAAGGTGGAAGGAATGAAGGTGACAGAAGAGATAGAGAGGGTCAGGAAGGGCAAAGAGATGGCCAAGAAGGGCAAAGAGCTGGCCAAGAAGGGCAAAGAGCTGGCCAAGGACAGCTAATTCTGTGATGTAAAAAAAAAAAATTTATAAATTGCTGAGAATTTATGTATGATTGTTAAAATATAGTTTATTTTTTATAAACAAAGTACATGATAAGGATATTTCTGTGTTGATACACCCCAAAGAATGAACTGAAAATGCATAATAATAATTATAATTTTAATAATAATAATAATAATAATAATGATGAATATTTGAATAATTATAATAATAACTATGTTAAGATGATAACAACAATAATAATTGATATAATGTATTTAAAAAGAGCACATCTGCATCCTTCAAGTTTTTAAATTAAATTGCCGGAAAGTTTCATTGAAAATTTTTTCAACAATAACAATAATATATTATAACTGCAATAATAATAATCTTATTAGCTTAAACTACACGACAGGAGCATGCATACGTTGCTCTTTGATTTATTCATTTGTTGTAAATCACTTATCAGCTACTTAAATTTGTTGTACTGATATATAATGCCCGGTTTGATTGTTACAATTAGCTGCACTGAATAATCGACATTACCGACGGTACATGCAGGTATTGAGCCCGGAGGAACGAGGATACGGAACGACTGTATAAAGTCGAGAGGACACTACTGTCTCGACTCTCGAATCTCGACCTTTTCTCAATACGTCTCTCGACAGAGCGCTCTGAAGTTAACGCATGAGAGGAAAAATTTTAATCTGACCCCATCCCTGAACACAAGCCAAAATTTATTGCAGACAGCTGACTGAGCTGACTGACAGGCAGAGTAGAAAAAAAAAAAAGATTGTTAATGAAGTTGAAATAGCTTACCCATCGTTGACTGCCAAAGGTGCATAAACACAGCATGGACGATTTGTCGGTGTCCAAGGTATAAATTCAACGTTTGTATATAATATTTTTATAACCCAAACCGTAATTGTTTGGTACACAAATATTATTATTTCATATGCAATTTCACAGGGTGTTTTTGCCCACTGCAAAAGGCCCGTGGTAGGAAAAAAGCCGGTGAAAAAACGCAAGAGTGAATGCATGACCAGCAAGGCTTTTCTCCAGCACAAGAGCGAACCCTGGTACGAGGCATATTCGGAGATCAGTTTGGCAATAGATAGAGTTGCAGCTGTATGTTCATATGATTTTTTTTTTTTTTTTTCAAATACATCGCTTTGTCTTTTTGCATCCATTACTTGGAATGTTTTATATTTGCAGGAGGTACACGACAACACGTTCAGGCAGCTTCTGTATGATTTGAGGGATTTCGTCGTCAAGATTAAGAACATGCCTCTATTGTCGGATGAAATATCAACTGGTATTCTTCTAGCAGGTATGTTATTAATCGGTTTTTACTTTGAAAACGTGACACAATGTGGCAATGTTGATGGTTAAACCTGTTGCTTAGGTGTCAATCTACCTGACCACGACTTGCTGTTGCAAAAGCTGGTAGGTGAACTGGAGTCAGTCACACCTTATGTGGCCACTGCTTGGTCCAGGGATGCTGTAAGCTTAAAGCATTTGACCGAAGAAGTGGTGTATCAGATAATCAATCAATCAAATCCTGTAAGTGTTACGTATTCTTGTGCCTTTACATTGTTGGATTGCAAACCATAATTTTGCTTGTGTATTTTGTATGCCTGAAGGAAGATTATGAAGTAAAAAAGAGTAATTGTACCTTTTGCGCACTTAATGCTTGGCACCAAGAAACTAACAATGGAGAAACTCCGTTGGTCATTTTAATAGCTGACTTTGAAAGCTTTTGTCCCACGATATTACACGATTTCATACTTATTTTAAGGTATGTATTTTTTGGTTGATTTATGGTTACATCTGTTTGATAGTATTCACAAACAAAAATCTCAAACATTTTAGTTCTTACATGACGACCATAAAATTTGTACTGATATTTGGCGTTGCAACAACTTTGCACATTATACACAGGTCTCTGTCATATGATGCCACATCGAAATTAAAGTGCCAAGTGAGTTATTAAAGATTTTTATTTTTATTTTCACTGTTAACATAACCAGCTGATGCTGATGTATTTCAATCAGGTCTTTCGAATGAAAAATCAAGTAGAAATACTGGAAAATGTATTGGATGGCATAATATCTTCACCCGACATTCCGTTCAAAATAATCGGCGGGACGTTTGATATGCTCGTTGACATATTTTTGTGGTATAATTTTTCAGTTGAAGATTTCCTTAAAAGTTGCAAGGTAAATGTTTTATTCTCAAGCTTTGATTCGACGTGGAACGTAAATTTTTGGAACATAATTTGTAGATATGCTTGTGGAGGCACTTTTATAATTCAAATGAAAAAATAATTTGCTGCAAAAAAGAAGTCATATCGGAAAACGTGGCTCGTTTGACAAACGATGATTTTAACAAATTGAAAAAACTTGCATCGATTAAAGAGTATCTGGATCAGTCAAGGAAAGGAAAAAAAGTAACCGATGCCAGATTCAAGGTAAGGATGTTTATACTGCTCGATTTTATGCTACCGGACGTCATTATCTATTCTTACGTTTTAGGAAATAATAATGGATCTACTAGAAGACTATCTCGACTATATGAATAATTTTTTATTGATACTTAGATGTTTGTTTAAATTATCCTGTAACATTGGATTTCCTTTTGGAAAAACTGTGAGCATTTTTGTGATTCAATAGTTAGTTACCAAAAAAAATCTTTACTCAAAGGCTTTTTTAACTAAAAGTTTTGGTGTTTCAGTTTCGGCAATTGTATGTCACCGCTATTGGCCAACTCGATCTATGCGAAACCCCCGAATACAAGAAAGCCACACAATTAATGTTTTTTCTATCCAGAGAAGAAATTTTATCAAACATACTCATGATTATTTCTCATCTGGAAAAATCGGAATCGATACCCAAAGACATTACGACTCGTTTTGGACATCATTACGACGTATTGAAAAGCGCCAGTGAGGTTGAAATTGAAGAAGAAAACAAAAAGTCGCTAGCACAAATTAGAGGACGAAGCCAATTGCTCAGTGTACTTTCAATTAATTTCGTATAGAAATAACTAAGAAAATACTGAAATGATTAATTTTTTTGTAGACTTTGAAACATAATTCGTTAACGTCCAACCTATCGGATTACAAAAAAGCCAAGATCGACTTTAAAAACTTTCTCAATAAGGAATTCTTCCAAAACTATTTGAGGCACCCTAGAAAAGTGCCGATACACGAAATTTTTTGTTTCAACGACCTGGGCACCGTGCAACATTACATCAAGGGCTCGACAAAAGCTTCGATTTACAACAGCTTGAACGACCCACATATTTTACTGCCTGTAAGAGAATTTTCACTTGCACTTGATTTCTTTCATTCCTCCATGACTTGATCAATATTTTCAGAACACCTGCTGTGTCAATGAACCTAACATTTCTCAGCATCCGGACATTAATATAATCTATGCATTGCACATGGAGAACAGAAAAATGATCAACATGTACGATTGGCTGCAGGTAAATTGGGTTGTGGTCCAACTGTGGAATGTCAAGTGGAAAAATTAAAATGCAACTCCCTTTTCAGGCCTTTGTATGCATCGTGGATCCAACTGCTGCCGGTGAAGAGAAGGAAATCGATCCAGTTTTGCAGTATCCTTTTTTTTCGATATCTGTATGCTTTTTTTCCCCAACACGCCTACATTTTCCTCAACGTCAATTTATCACAGGGCCCGATTTTCTCGGGCAGTGGCGGAGCTTCAATTTTTAGGCTTCATCAAGCCCACGCGCAGGAAAACCGATCACGTCAAACGATTGACTGTTTAAATTGCACAGCATTGCTGTACTTGAAACAAAAACTCCTTTACCTCTGAAATTACACGTGCCTTGATCTGATGAACTGGCAGTTATGAATTATTTGTACAATTGTCACAGAGCAAACTCGAAAATGCATAAATGTACTTAAGGAGAATCCAAATGAGTTCTCTAAAGTTTTCTGTTTTTTAATAAACATATTGATATTTTGTAAGTACAATCGATTTTTTTTTGCAAGTCACACCCAAGATCCCAGATGGGAATACTTGATTATCACTGTCGAGAAAAAAATATGATTTTTTGCTGGCACGATGAATCGATTCAACGCTTCAGAAGCATTTTCAGAGGGATCGTCAGGTAAGCATCGTTTTTTTCATTACTAGTATTTTTCTTGGAAAATAGGAGCCAAGCGCGAAATCGGGGATGTTTGCAAGATATGCAGTTGTACGTATTCCTAATATTTGCACGAAACAGCTCACTGAGCACGTAGCATTATGTGTACAGGAATCCTTTTGCTTTGCTTTTTCCAGCTGGAAAAACGACATTTTTAGATGGCGATGTTTCACACGTGAAAACTATGTGCTCGGAAATGCACTCGATGATTGTAATACCGATGGGACGAATTTTTTATCTGCTCGTGTTCACAGAGTGTAAACTTTATAACAATTATTATCAGTCATCCATTTTTTTTTTTTTTTTTTTTTTTTTTAAGCAAAATTCGATTATTCATGTAATTACTTTGTGTACATATTATGAAACAACAGTTCAAAAATATGAAATTTTAAGACTATTGAAAATCATACCTAAAAAAAATTATACACATGTTAAATAATGACCATTGTATATTTAATAGCTGTTTTTAAAATACGTATACAAAAAAAAATAGGTTGGACACAAAAGGATTTTTTAAGAAAAAACAAAATAATGAGATATGTAACCATTTTAATGAATTATTAAGTATAACTGCAACAAACGACTATATTAATGCAAAACGTTTTGCATATAAGGTACGACCAATCGACAACAAGGTGCCAGAGAAAAAAAGTTTTTTAAATAACAATGAACATATTATTTCGTTATAAGTAATATCCGACTGAGTTTTAAGTGTCAATATGCTAACTTTGAATTTAAACTAACAAAAGATTTTTCAGCTATTTTAAAACGTTTTTGTGATGTACATGAGTTAGAAGGAGTAAAACGATTTTTTTGCCATTTTGAAACGATTTTTGTCGATTAAATCGTCAAGACGGCACTTAACACAAAAACTTGCTTTGCAAAAATCCAAATTTAAAGATGGTTAATTGCAGTGTCATTGCGAATTCAAAATTATCGATTAGATAACTATATAGTGTACTAAGAAGGGGTCTGGGGAGCAGATGTGATAAACAAAATTTTGTTCCAAAATTCTGACTTGGGGCTTCACAATAGCAAAAAAAGTACCGGTAAACGCTCTTCTAAAATTTTTAAAAAATAGCATTTTAATAAACATTGGTTGTTTAAAAATAATCGTAGAGTCGGGCCGGAAAGTTTTTAACTACTTCCGACCTTACAGTACTTGGAAAAAATAACAAAAGAGTTCTAAACATTTAATTAAAAAAAAAATCTCCATTAGGGCGTGAAAATATCGCAGTTTTTTTAAATGACCCAACTATGGATAGCATTAAACTGCCCAAATATATATTTTAAATATAATATAAATTTCTAGTAATTGATTGAAACTCCGTTTTTTTGTATTTATCATCATTATATTATTCAAAAACAATTATGCATAAACAATTAAAAAAGTAAGAAGTACCTTTACAAATAAAGGTAGATTAAATAAAGTCTTCATATCAAATCAATATTTTAAAGTTCTGTACGAAAGTATTAATTTGTTCACAACAGTATTTGTTAAATTTTAAAGCAAATACATCTATACATATATGCGAGGTATCTAAAATTCTTTTAAAATTCTACTTACGCACATATCATTGGTTAATATGATCGACGGAGGTAGTTTAGGGGCCAAATCACTTTTTGAGTGGGTCAGCAGATAAATCGAAGTCTTAGAAAGAAATAATTTACACACAAGTTATTAATAAATTGTAAAAGACAAATCTGATACCTTTGGACTCACAGTGTATGTATACACTTGTGGCTTAGTAAAACCAACAGCTAATAAACAATTGCTTCTAAAGAAGCGAAGAAGAAACTTGAAAATCGATTTTTTTTTTTTCAATGTGTTAGTATCAGTTTGTCACAAGCACAGTCAAGATAAGTTTTCCTTGCTGTTGGAAACAAACTATTTTTACTGTATTAAAGTTGGAAAAAAAATCACTGAGTAATTATTTATTACAATAATTATATTTATTATTGTATGTTAGTTTATTCGTATGAATTTTCGATGTTATATCTTTACTCAATTAATTAGGATGGTAATTTTTTTTAAAAATAAACAATATGTATGACAATCTTAAGTTTAATCAAAGTTGTATTTTTGGGACAGAGTAACGGAAAAAAGAAATAACTAATAATTATATTTTATAAACTCCAGATTTGAAACTGTAATAAAGTTTTATTAGTGTTACTATTTTTTATTTTTTATTTTTTTTTTTTCGTCATGAATTTCATTGTAGAAACATCAAAAACAGTAGTAACTAGAAAGAACTTTTATGGTTAATTATCACTATCTAATACTTGACTTTTAAGACTCACCAAAAACTAATGCCTATTAGTAATTATTAAAAATGGATCATTTTGATTGTTTTATATTTTATTTTAGGTGGAAAAAAATAGGTGGAAATGCAGATTTTTTCAAAAACTGTGTTTTCGTCGGGAAAAGTTCCTATGTATTGCAGGCGGTGTTTCGGGGCGGATTTTTCCGTGAAATTTTTCTTCAGAGTAATTCCAGGGTTTTTTCTTTGCCCCACAGATCTTCGGGCCTGGGTGAATGTGAAACAGTTTTTTTTTTTTTTTTATATTATAGTGCTTTGCGTCCGGCTGCTATGAAGGGCACTACTTATACTCTGGGCACTTAGCACTTGCAGGGAGAAGGAAGAGAAGAGGGATGGGAGGCCACCCATTGCTGGGAGGAGGGTAGGGGGAAATTAGGCAATTATGCTGCGAGAAAGTCGCCTAAACCCTCCTCGAGGAGCATTGCTTGGTGAAAAAGCACGTGTGAAAATTCACTGAGGTACTGGCCTAAAAAAGTCGCACTGGCCGGGAATCGAACCTTTTTTTTTTAAAGTTGTTATTTGCAGATTAAGACAAATATTGTACATTTTTTGGCGCAAAAAAAAAATACAAAGACCATAATAGGGTAAATTATCCAATTACTGCGGGTGACCCAACTACTGCGAATTCCAAATAAATATAGAAATTAAATATTTTTTTCCACGCAAATCCAACTTAATATTTTTTTACGGTCTTAGCAAATGATAATGTTTAATAATAAAAATAATTTATGTGTATCTAAAAGTTAATACTTGTCGAAAACTTATAATTAATATCACGGAATCTGAAAACCTGACATTTTTACGATTTTGGGACTCCCGCGTGACTGATAGAAATACGCGAATCTTTGTATTTATAGTGAAAATACAGATACTGTTGATAGTAACAAGTAAAATAAATGTTGTATTTTAAGAAAATCATGTTACATTTTCATTTTCATTTATTTTTTATTGATAAATTGAGCCCGCAGTAAAAGGATCTTCTTTATCATACGTTTATCCAATTATTGCGGTTGTCAGACGCGAAGTATCCTAACCCTAAATGTACATTGTTTACATTCGCATACCTACGGCTTATCGCTTGTATATTCACAGCACTGTTTTTCTTCAAAGATTAGTTGAATTAACTTTCAAACATGGGAAAAGTTGCAAGCGAGAAAAGCAAGAGAAAAAAAAAACAAAGAGAATGCAATATTCGCAAAAAAACATTTCGCTGGTTGTGACGGAAGTAGAGGCATCTGTTGTGACTGTTGCCTCAGTTTCCAGAAAGTATGGAATTCCTGAGTCAACGCTTCGAGCCAAGAAGATATTATTCAATGATTATTACTTAATATATAAGAATCGCAAATAAAGAAAATTTTATGTTACTTATTTGTTGCTAAAAATTTTTTTTTGCATGGAAGAGTTGAGTGGTCTTTTAAGTTTAATTTTAAGTCAACTCACGGAACTTCATGTGATTTTGATAAGTTAGTAGCTACGGCTCGCGGATAACATAACCTCTTACTGTATCTTGCTGCATTCACAGTAATTGGGTCGCAGTAATTGGATATCCCGCAATAATTGGTTCGCAGTAATAGGGAACAGTCCACAGTAATAGGAGTCATACATTTTTTTTCAAACACGTATATTAACAACAAATAACTATAGATTTAGTTGAAAAAAACCATATTCCTGTTGAATATATCCATTAGTATTGGACGAAATTTATAGCAGTCGTTTTTTTTTGTTACACAATTTTTTTTTGACAACTTAAAGTCATGAGTAGATTTGACCCCGCAGTAATTGGGTACTTTACCCTATATGACGAAAAAACCTTGTGAAAAAAACCATATCGAAAAATCACATAGTAAAACCATGTAAAAAAACCACATAAAAACACGTGGTTTTACCACTCCGTTTTCATGTGGTTTCTTATCTCAAATCACCATGTGGTTTTTAAGTAAAACCATATGGTTTTTACAAGCTTTTCTTTTTATAAAAGGAATTGTTTCTACTTAAATTTAACTATTTAACAATGAATATAAAAATAAAACAAAATAAAAAAAAAGTCTCTAAGATTAATTGCACTTTTGCTAACAGATTCTTGGCCAAGTATCTTATCCATTGGTCTAGAGGAGATTTAATTCTAGTTTCCAATTTTGTGACCTTACAAGGTACAAAAGGCACAGTATTCTATTATTTGTATTTGTACATAACTAGTTCTTTACATATAAACTGCAGTAAAATCGTGTGAATTTGTGTATGCAATAAATTTAACATTGTTATTATTAATATGTGTAAAGATATTTGTTTCCGGGATAAAATAGCTACGGCAATTAAACCTTCAATTTAATTTGTTGATTATACATACTAAAATGATACACTTTTCAGTCATACATTATCCAATAATAACATTGATATTTAATGAATAACTAATCAAAATAATAATTGTATTTTACTATTAAGTTGTAAATAAAAAACTTGACTTAAATATTAATGTTCTAAAAATATATATTGCAAATGAAAATCCTTGAAATTAATTTATTATTAATAGAAGTATGTACAAATACCAATAACATAATACTATACCTTCTGTAGCTTATAAAGACGAAAAATTCTAAGCCAGCATCTAGTCCCCTCTGGTCGTGTGGATGAGATACTTAAGTACACAAATTGTTTTTATATGTTATTTAGAGTAAAATCGTATGTATTATTTATATCTATGAATTTCGAGGATTTTGACTAACAATACATGATATTATGATATTTATCTTCCGGTAAGTTTTACAAAAATTATAATGCTTAATTACTTATTATTATTCTGTTTTTTTTATTCTTAAATATATAGCAAAAAATGTCAGTTATAATTTTGATTACTTATTTATTAAGTATTAATATAATTATTAGATAATGTATGACTGAAAAGTGTAACATTTTGGTATGTATAATCAACAAATTAAATTAAAGGTTCAATTGCCGTAGCCATTTTATCTCGGAAACAAATATCTTAAAACATATTATAATAACACTGTTTAATTTATTGCATACACAAATTCACACGATTTTACTGTAGTTTATATGTAAAGAACTAGTTATGTACAAATACAAATAATAGAATACTGTGCCTTGTCTCATTAGGATACAAAATTGAAAACTAGAATCAAATCTACTCTAGCTCAATGGATAAAATACGTGGCTAAGAATCTGTCAGCCTAAGATCAATTCATCTCAGAGGTTTTTTTTTCTTTTGTTTTATTTTTATATTGATTGTTGATGCGTTATTAAAATTTTTAAATAGTTAAATTTAAGTAGAAATAATTTCTTTTATAAAAAGAAAAGCTTGTAAAAACCATATGGTTTTACTTAAAAACCACATGGTGATTTGAGACAAGAAACTACATGAAAACGGAGTGGTAAAACCACACGTTTTTATGTGGTTTTTTTACATGATTTTACTATGTGGTTTTTCGATAAGGTTTTTTTCAAAAGAGATATGACGCACAGTTATGCAGATACATGTCCTATTACAAGGCTAGCTCGCATGTGAAAGATAGCGGATTTAAACAATAAATAATCAAGTAGAGTACATAAGTGACGAAGACAAATTCGTCAATAGTCAAACGCATTAACTGAGTATATGACGCGGGAAAAAGATGATATCAAAACCCGTGTACAGTAGCTATTGCAAGAAAGGAGTGAAGGGGGGAGGAGATATATACAGGGGGGTGACGTTTTAGAGACGGTGACATTATCGTATGAGTTTTAGTCGCAGCGCGGAACGCTTACAAAAACGTAGATACGTGTAAAGTATATGATACTAGAATTAGCGAGTATGGAGATAGACGGTAGAATGTATTACAGACCCAATACCCGGGGCAACAATAGCACGTTCTTAAATAATTAGTTTTTCAAGTTTAATCTAATTTTCCGATGTCTTATCTCGTCTAAGAATTTGGCGTTATCTGCGAGCCACCAGTATTTAATGCTAAGACGGTGAAAGTCTTGTGTGTCGTTTTTTGGTATGGTTCGCGAGTATTTAAACGAGGCTGGGTTTAAATTAATCAGATGGGTTAAATGAGATAAACTTATTGGTGCCTTGAGATGTGATACAGGATGGGTGTATTAAGTTCATCGTGTAGGTAACCGTCCTTGTCAAAGAAGGCAAAGGAATGGGGAGGCAGATAGTATGATTGGACCTCATCTGGAAAAACCTCTCGCGGCGTCTGTGACGAAACTAACGCAGTAGAAGTTCTCAATTTTGGCGAGATTCGCAAAGTAGTCCCGGTTGATTTTTAGAAGAAAATTGTCAATTTGTGGGATTTGAGCCAGATGACTTCGTTACTCACGAAATGACCGGAGTCTCTTTTTCTAAAGATGTGCAGACAAACACGTAGACAACGACGCTCACAAATTTGCGTAGTTTTTCAACTATACAGGCGCTTAAGTTCCACCAGACAGGCGAATCGAACCACGATCTCCCGCAGGCCAATCCACGACCTAGCCGACTGAGCCACCGTGCGCTCTGCGAAACAGTATTAGGAGGTAGGGATTAGCCTGGATCCGATGATTGGCAGGGATCGCCAGCCTTGTCGGCGAGGAGTAGTTCCTGAAATATGGAGTCCTCTCCGGGGAAAGGCTACACAGTGGCGTGTGGACACGGTGCACCATTGGTGCAGAGTGTCAGTTTCACCGGAGATACTCGCTATGTGCGCATGGATTAGGTATGATATCAGTTAAAAGTTTGGAAATAGGTGCAGCAATACACCCCAACACATTGGTGGTGAGTGAATGGCCCCGGTGACTAGTCCAGTAGGCTGTCGCTGTGACCCGGTAAAAAAAAAAAAAAGGATTAAAACGCTTTCATACTAACTTGTAATAAACAATTGTGAATAATAAGTCTTCTTACTTGTCTTAAATCTAGGTATTAAAAGTGTTACTATTTTATTTTTATTTTCTGCAAATTTTTTATAATAATTATCACCAACACATCAACAAAATTATTTCCATTTGGATCTCTTCGCAAGCTGGACTTGCATAAATACAAAAAATATTTAAGCTGATCTCTCTTATAAATGAGTATCGAGGAGACCATCATCTATCGATATTTCATTGCTCTATTCGCAATTATTTGAGTGAATTTCCCACTGGTATTTTTTCACAAAGCTCCTCTTACACATGAAGCACTCAAATGGTTTTTCCTCGCTCTCCCAGACTCCTGAATGATTTGTTGGGTTGGTTACGTTTTGATTGAAACTCTTCGATGATGGTGAACCATTGGACTCTTTACTCGCGTGGGTTGGCTGGTCATTCATGAGATTTGGTCTAGTATAGGAATTTTTCGAACACGTATGGTAACTTGAGTTATCAACCGTGTGAGTTCGCTTGTGCTTAATAAAATTACTGGAGTAAGAAAACCTTCTTTGACACACTGAGCAGCTGAAAGGTTTCTCGCCCGTATGGATGAGTTTGTGAATCTTGAGATCACTGGATCGAGTAAAATGTTTTTGACAGATGAAGCAGCCATAAGGTTTCTCGCCCGTATGTATGAGTTTGTGTCTTCTGAAAGAACTGGGGTCGGCAAATCTCTTCTGACATACTGAGCAGCTGAAAGGTTTCTCACCTGTGTGGATTACCTCATGTCTCATGAGAGAATATTTATATTTAAAGGCTTGGGGACACTTTGTACAAACGTAGGACCTTTCATTTGTGTGAGTAAGCATGTGTGGTGCAATATGCCATTTTTGGCTAAATTTTTTATCACAAACTGAACACTGAAATGGCTTTTCGCCCGTATGGGCTCGGATGTGCGCCACAAGCTTACTAGGGCAAGAAAAAGTTTTTTTGCATACTTCACAATGATAAAATTTCTCAGTCCTTACATAATTACAATTGTGCTGATGCTGCTGCTTGCTATAGTTGTCCATATCCATATGACTAAGTTTTATCGGAAATTACCGAACAGTTGGGGTGTCATTTGCTTTTGGTGTTTGTCTGATCTTTCGTCGTCGTCGTCGTCGTGATGCCTTTCGTAACTAAAAGCAAAGTTGTTCATCAAAGATTAATAATGATTAAACATTTTCTTTAGTGAAAAACAAAATTTAATGTTTGCTGTTCATCGAGGACTTAGCATTTAGAAGGTTCTTAGCCCAGACCTAAATGACTTGACATTAAAAAGTTACAGCCCAGTCGTGGTAGTCTCCGAGGCACTGCGCACTCTTAGAGTTATGAAAAATACTTCTCATTCTAATTCTTCCAAAGACTTGAGAGGTCTTCAAGAGGCTTCAGACTTTTTACTGGGACTTCAAGAGAGCATATAGCTCAAACCCATTAAAAAATACTTCATAAGTCATTCAAAGTCTTTCAAAGACGTAGACTGTTTATCAGGACTTCAAGAGTGCATATAGCTTAAAGTCATTAAAAAAGACTTCATAAGTGATTCTAAGTCTTTCAAAAACTTCAGAGGTCTCCAAAAGACTACAGACTTTTTACCGGGACTTGAAGAGTGCATTTAGCTCAAACCCATTAAAAAAGACTTCATAAGTCATTCTAAGTCTTTCAAAGACTTCATAAGTCATTTTGAGTCTTTCAAAAACTTCAGAAGTCTCCTAAAGACTACAGACTTTTTACCGGGACTTCAAGAGTGCAAATAGCTTATAGTCATTAAAAAGACTTCAAGTCTTTAAAAAAGACTTCATAAGTCATTCTAAGTCTTCCAAAGACTTCAAAAGTCTCCATAAGACCCTAAGACTTTTTACCGGGACTTCAAGAGTGTATGTAGCTTAGTCATTAAAAAATACTTTAAGTCATTAAAGACCTCATAAGTCATTCAAAGTCTTTCAAAGACATAGACTGTTTATCAGGACTTCAAGAGTGTATGTAGCTTAGTCATTAAAAAATACTTTAAGTCATTAAAGACTTCATAAGTCATTCAAAGTCTTTCAAAGACATAGACTGTTTATCAGGACTTCAAGAGTGCATATAGCTTAAAGTCATTAAAAAACACTTCAAGTCAATAAAAAGACTTCATAAGTCATTCTAAGTCTTTTAAAGACTTCAGGGTTTTTACCGTGACTTCAAAAGTGTATATATCTTAATGTTATTAAAAAAGACTTTAAGTTATTTAAAAGATTTCATAAGTCATTGTAGGCATCTCAAAGACTTCAGAGATCTCCAAAAGACTTCAGAGTGCGCAGCCTCTCGGTAGTCTCAAATAGTACTTAATGGACTAATTCAGTAAGTTGAAAAAATTTTTGAGCCGATATAGTTTTTTATTGTTAGGTGAGCTGTTATGTCAGTTACGAACAAATTTTGTATCTTTCCCACGCGTTTTAACAGAGAATATATAATATACTCTTCTTGAAGAAGAGTATATTCTATATTCTCTGGTTTTAGCTAGTGAGTTGCATGTTTTTATTTTGAACTCTAACATAATTACACTAATGAGGTGCATGGACAGTCTTTAAAATTAAGTAGTCAAAGAAATATGCCCCAGCTCAAGGACATGGTAAATTAACTAAAAAATTAGTGTAGTACGTGGTAACTAGACTATTTCGAAGAAGGGTATATTGAAACAGTGATTTCATATGTATAAAGTTTTTTGCCATCGAATAGTTTTTGTAAGTTTATTTTTCGTGATTTAGGATTGTGCCATAAACATAAATTATAGCTACCAAAACCCTCTGTTACCTTTAGGACAAGAAATAAGATTAAGAAACTTTATACACTAAACACGTTGTGCCGTAAAGAGCAATCATACACTTTTATTCGGAGCAGCTGTTTAGTAATATAGGACACCATTATTAATTTTAGTTTTTTGTTCATTGTTAAGCTGAGATCATATGCGTCATTTGCTGTCATAAAGAATCTTTTTTCAAATTTTTTATTTTTTTGTATTCTGAACGGATTAGTAATTTAGAGCTTATGAAGAAGATCTCACAATTTTTTTTACTTCTACATAAAAATATGCAAAGGCAAACCAACACACGTGCCATGAAAAAATGCAGCTCTAAGTTTTCTGAAAAATATCACGTGATTGATGGTAACATGAAAATTGTGTACGTAAGATGTAGTACGATCTTGTAAAAGAAAAAAAAAATTTCAACTCTGATGCTATAAACTTACCTCGCAGTCACAATAAACTTTATCTTATGTGTTTTCAATTTTTTGCCAAAGTAAAGTAATTAAATCTTGTCTCCACGAGGTTAAAAATTTATTCTAGCGTTATATTCTTATAGATTTCACGCAGGTATTTAGTATGATGCATATCTTGAGACACTAACTTTGACGATGAATCTTCGATGTTTGGAAGAAGAAAATGCTTTTCAAATAGGTACATCACATCCAATTATAGACACCAGCAGTTACAGAGATATCGTTAATGGCACTATAGTTGATAATTTTTCATGTTTTACTGGTTCATATTGTCAGCGACACGGTCAGTGGCTAACTTAGAATACGTGATAATTCAGGAAAGACGTGTATCAATAATAGATTAGGTATATCTATGTAGATATTTACGAAATTTTGGCATTGGCTAGTTAGTCGTTAATCTTGCATTATACTTAAAAAAAAAAATTAAATTCCGTTTTTATCAAATCGTTAACAGAAGAGGTACAAATTGCCTTCAATTCGAAATTGTAAATTTTCTTGAAAAAGACGCTCACCAAGTAAACATTTTTTACATGTACAATAATAAGTGTGCTCTGAAGTGCTGGAGTAGGTTGTGCTCTGGCTTGAAACGTTTCCTGCATGGTGTTCCACCGGAGATGTTGACGTTCTGAACGCCTATTTTTCTGTAGCATTCAATTATTTTGGGGACGTAGGGTAAAACCCAATTTAATTTTGCTTGCTCATGAAAGGAGAGTGTCATCGGTAACCGGGATACCCAGCTGCACGACGGACTCCTCTATTCTCGGTGTAGTATCGATGATCGTACTACAACGATAGTTAATTCGATGGGGCATCTTATAACCACTCTTCACTATCTTTGGTTGCGGGTGGCTTTAATTTTACCTCGACGCTACCTAGCAGATCCTACTGAACTAAAGTGCAAAGCTAGCTTATTTTAGCAAAACTTTGAGCTTATTTATCGCTATTGTTATTAACTTAAAAAAAAAAACTATGCGAAAACCATCTCGGAATCACGAAGAATCCGTATGCAAAATTTCAGCGAAATCGGTTCAGTAGTTTTCGCGGTTAGCGATTACAACGGTTTTAGCGACTTTGCTTTTTACATTAGTAAGATAAGATGCTAACTTTGAATTTAAACTAACAAACGTTTTTTCAGCCATTTTAAAACGGTTTTTGATATTAAGTGTATGATAAATAACACTATATAGATGAATTTGGTCAATACAGACAATTGTATTTTTAGGAGATCTGAATCTCTTGTATTAAACATTTGCTTTGCAAATGTGATGTGCAAAAATTAGAAGCTGTAAAACGATGTTTCTGCTATTATTGAAACGATTTTTGCCGATTAAATCATTTTAACGAACTCTACAATTTTTGTTTTTAACGCTTTGTTGTGAAATTTGAATTCATTTCTGTTACAGGAAAAAAAACGGTTTCTTCGCTGTTTTTGCATATACATTTTGCTATTAGAGTAACATAGTCTGTGTATTTTTATTAGTCTAAAAGTACTGCACTAAAAATACCGTGAAATTTTTCCTTTTATAAACTATCAGCTTCGACATCCAACTTGAGGCTACGAACAAATTAGGTAAACATTTTATACAGAGATGTATTCCGATCAAGTATAGTTCCTACAGTTAGTGCCACACACCAGAAAAGCGTACGTATAGTTATAGTTTTAGATTTAACTTGTCGAAAAATCTACGTTTTCATGATTCATCTACTGGTCTCCGTCTAATCGAGATTGGTTTGGGGAAAATTTTGGCACTACATTCCTACAAGTGGCTAGGTTTTGAAACTGATTTTAACCTACTTCTTGAAGTGACTTCACCAATCAGCCCTCACCTCAAATTAAGCAGTACTTCATTTTTATAGTACAGATAATTCCTGAAAGTTTTACGATGTTTCAGAACTTTTTGATTTTCCACTAAATCATCTATACTCTCTAAACTTGCAGTTGTGTAGAACCACGATTTAAAAGTTACAGATACTTAACAACATGAAATAATAAAAATATACTCTAGAATCGTTAAAAATTCCACTGTGTTAGTACGTAAAAAAAAAAAAAAAAACTCTAGCAGAACCGTCACGTTATGTGCACTCGTAATGAGTATATCGACGGTTGGGTAAAAGACAGAGCCAACTCAGATACTTGGTGAAAAAGGAGCCAACTCGAAATTTAGGTTGAAAAAGGAGCCAACTCAGGTTCGGGTTGAAGAAGCAGCCAACTCGGGAGTAATTTTTTTTCATCAAGTTTTGTTGTGGTAGCACTGAAATTCACAATAGGTATACCTATATAAACGAACAAAGATTTTCCATTAATTTAATGGTTCAGAAAAATAATTTATGTTATTGTAATAGAGCGTACTACACTTATTAAAATATGTGCTTTTTATACGTTATTTTTTTATCTGTTCTTATGTTTGCCTCTCAAATCTGATTTAATAATACCATGGTCATCCTTTATTTTATTTTAACAAAGCATAATATACAAAAATTCAATTAAATAATAAAAAAAAAATCTTAGAGATATGTGCCAGAGTGGTGTCATCCCACAAGAATATCACAGTTTTTATGAAAGTATTATGAAGTAGCGCGCCGCATTGACATACATTTAGTGTATTAATAGTAGAGACAAATTAAAGATTACAATAACTGTTCATGCTACAGTTCACAAAAAAAAACATTTGTATAGTTAACACAAGTTCTTTTTATTTAACACGATGTTTGAAAATAAAAAAGTATTTAAGAATTTTTTGAAGAACATTTAAAATGATTTACGTCCATAGTCTGATCATAGAATTACGTCTAATCGCAGCAGACTTGTAAAGTACATAATTTAATGAGTGTAGCACACTCTTTTACAATAACATAAATTATTTTTCTGAACCATTGGATTAATGGAAAATCTTTGTTCGCTTATATAGGTATACCTATATTGTGAATTTCAGTGCTACCACGACAAAACTTGATGAAAAAAAAATACTCCCGAGTTGGCTGCTTCTTCAATCCGAACCTGAGTTGGCTCCTTTTTCAACCTAAATTTCGAGTTGGCTCCTTTTTCACCAAGTATCTGAGTTGGCTCTGTCTTTTACCCAACCGTCGATATTTTAATTTTTTTTTAATTATCGTATTTCAAAGTGACGTATTCCCTCTGTATAGCCGTATATATACTTATTAAATCAAAGAGTAAATCACTCCGACAAATCATCGATTGTCAATTTCATCAAAGTCAAAAAAATATATGGAATCAAAGTAAAAATCCACTTAAAAAGCAGCACCGAGATCCACGTATTTCACCCATCACCTGTAACTCACTATAGCATACCCGCACGTAAAAAAAAAAGAAGCTCTTGATCAAAGTGGAAAGGGTAGGTTATAAGAGGCTCGCGCGCGCGCACGGCTTGTAAACACACACGGCAACGGTGGAAGTGGCAAAAGGCGACGGAGAGAGCTTGCATCCGAGCTTGCGAGCTTTAGTCGAGCTCGGGCTGCGAGCGGGTTCCGGGCGCGTGTCCCTGACTCCCCCTTTTTTCCGCCACTTTTGATGTCGGCGCCAAAGTGCGTTTCCTTGCAATATGTTGTTTTTTTAAATTATCTTTTTTTTTCAATCGTCCGTGTGATTTTTCTGGCAAGTAATTTACACATTGCGCGGTTACGGCTAGTGCGCGGTTTCGGAAAGCTCGAGATTTTCGATCCGTTACGTGCGTCGTAGTTGTGTTATTGTTGCTCCTACGATGTATTTTGCTTTTGCTGGAGGTGAACGTTGAGTTTTCGCGCAGGTGAGGATGATATGGTTTCACCCCCCCCTTTTTTTTTCTAATTGACAGCTCTGGTTTTCGGCTGGGCGCGCGTGTCAAGTTCAACAGTGACATTGTTTTGGACGTGATGACAGCTGTGGTTGTCCTTCGAATAGGGTATTAGTTGTGGTTCGCGAAAACGTTTGCATCCAACGAATCGAATTTGAATATTTGGAAAAAATAACGGTCAGCAAAAAAAAAAAAAAAAAGCGTGCGTTGGAGATTCGAACGCAAAAGTTCGAATACTGGGTATCCTAGTGTGAGCCGATGTAGCTTGCCCTTAGGTATATTTATGTATGTTTTACTGTCAAAGTTAAATGAAAGATGGGACATTCTAGGGCCGAACGTATTTATCAACGCGAAGATATACAGTAAACTCGTATAAATCATCGTCTGTCACTTACTGCGCGATTCATTTTTCTTACGACGACGTTGGCTACGTTTTTTTTTTCCCTAATTTTTTTTCTTCAACGATGGTTCAAGCAGACGTTTTTACAAATTTACAACGGTGTTTTACACGTAAACCATAAAAACTGAAGTGATAAAGCCAATCGAGAATTTAGAAAATAACAAAAGATCGATCCAAATTAGTATGAACATAAAAAAAAAAGATGAAAAATATTATAAGTGTGTTGACTGTATAGTTATGTGAATATTCGTAAAAAAAAGAGAGAGGGAATTTTTTTCGTTTATTTAGATGCAACCAGAATTGAGGAACCATTAAAAATATTAAAAATGGTTTGGATCATGAAATGATTGAGGATTGTATCACTATATCATTCTCACCTTGTGTTTTGATGTTTCGTTTGATAGTTGAAGTTCAGTGGACAACACCTGCAGTTTAAAACGTCAGAAAAAAAAAACTCGAATCAGTGTCAGTGTCTAAGTTCGCAGAGGTGACCTGAGTATAAGCACCAGCCATCGGGGAACTGTCAGACAGCGCACAGTGAGTAAGTAACTTTTTTTTAATGATAATTCTAGTCTTACACGTGCATCAACAAGCTTATGCGTCTCAGCATAAATTGTTCATTTTTTTGATTTTTTGTTTGTTTCGTTAAAAAAAAAGGTTTTTCCCGGAAATCTAACAGGAAGGTCAGTACGTTAGATTCGATGTATTGAAATAAAAATCAATACACGCAAAAGATGAAACGCAAAAAATAAAAATAACCTACAGGGATTATTGAAGAATTGTGTTAGTGCCAGATAAATTTCATCGACGGATAGTGAAAATCACGGTGACTTCGATACACTGAGAGAAAAAAAATAATAAAAATTATAAAGAAATTCCAACAAAAATTACCATTCTGCATAGTAAATCGGATGCAAACTGGCTAAAAAAGAAAGAATTATTATTTTTCACAGTAAAAATTATCGTTTGAATAGTTAAACTTGTGGTTCAAAAAGTAAAAATTATGTTTACAACAGTAAAATTTAATATGCTGGAACAGTAGACCTTAAAAGGATCAGTTAATAAATTTTACTTTTCCGTGTAAAAATTTGTATTGTTCTGACCATAATTTTTACTTTTACTTTTTATTATTTTTGTTAAAAATAATAACTTTTTCCTTTTTAGCCAGTTTACATCCGATTTACTGTGCGAAATGTTAATTTTTGTTGGAATTTCTCTACAATTTTTATTAATTTTTTTCTCTCAGTGTACAGCGTATTTATTGCGTGGGAGATGACTAATTACTGTGTGTATAAATTTCATTAGCTCTGCGGAACATAATAAGCATATGGTTTACAATTGACAAACGAATAAGGTAAATTACAGAGACCGGCTGATGTCGTAACTGCGAATACATTCGCGTGGGAGTCAACTCCAAAACTCGTGCGGAAGTTGGAGTTCGCTAAGTTTGCTCGTGAAATTATTGGACGTCAGGCATAATTAGTTACCGGCTCGTTTGTGAATCATAAGTACACGAAGGGGTGGAATCGCGATTTAAAGAGTTTTACATGTACAAAAAAAAAAAAAAAAAAAAGAATTAAACCATTTTTTTATTTGTTTTTGTAAAAAGCATACATGGAATAAATATAAAGAAATAAAAGTGAAATTGCTCTGAAATTGCTTGAAATCATTTATAAATGTACATAAATAAACGGTATTAAACATTTCATGAAACAAATGAGATGATCTAACACCGTAAGCGAGTACATATTTTAAAATTTATTTGAAAAAGAGAAAGTATGTATACCCAATTTGTTTTTTTTTATTTACTCAAATAATACGGCAAGTTTACTCTATTGTGGTTTTTTTTTTACTGATAACAACTGCGATAAAAAGTAATACCAATATTTGAATAAATTGTTTCTGACGTTTAAATTCATATCATAAAACGAATTCCATATTTTATTTTATTTCTCTGAAATGATTTTTGAAATCTACGTTAAAATCACTTTGCAAGATACAAATCGTTATGAATAAAACAAAAACACGTTATCAGTAAATAATTTGTCATTAGGTAGTAGTCAAATAATTTATATCGTTCCCGTAAGAGTTTATAGCTCCTCTCTGCTAAATTTTTTAATATTTTTATTCACAAGTAAAGGAAAAGTTTTACAATTTATAATTTTTTTTGTATTTTTTTTCAATAACATTTTATCTTATCATTTTCATCTTTAATGTTTTCAAAAAATGTAAAACAATTTTTCAAAGTCCGTCAGTTCAAACTCAACGTGTGCAATGATTATAGGGTGTACAGAGTAAAAAAAAAAATTGATTTTAGTTGGTAAAATAGTGAAACACCAATAATTAAGTAACGCTCTGTTACGCACGTTTTTCTTTTCTTTTTTTTTTTTCATAAATAAATAAACTTTCAGTTTTTCATCAGGTAAAATTAACCCAGAATAATTTAGCATCGAAATAATAATTGACTCAACGTTTTTCCGTGATAGATAAAAATTTCAAAAGTTATACAGTCTCTAATTTGGATCATTTTTTAGAAGGATACTGTAGTTTCCTAATTTTCTCCACTGAGAACTTTTCTACGATCAGTCATAACTGCAAACCTCGTTTTTGAATGAATTTTTTTACTAGTGAAACAGAGTTAAAAAATTTACTCAATGCCGTCGCGAACAAAAAGTAAAAAAAAAAAGTTATCTAGATCATACAGCTTTTGTTGTTTGTTTTTTTTTTGCTGAATGGAACCACGGTCGCTGAATAGAAGAGATGTCAATTACTCGTCAAATGTGTTTTTAACGATTTCCATTGAAGAAGTCACACGTGTACGATTAGGATTGTTTTTTCGTTCACCAAAATATCAAAAAAACACAAGTTTTAATTTTTATTGCATTAGATGACGTATTTATTGTTTCGTTATGTTACGTGTGTTTTTCCAATGTTTTTTCATGCGAAGTGAGTAAATTTTAAATTTTTTAGCATGTTTTCGTTTTTTTCGTTACTTCCAGCAATTTTAGTTGACCTCACCTTTTACAGCTGGTCAAATACGTGGACATCATGCATTTTTCTCTGAAGCCCAGTCGTTTCATTTTTTGTTCTTTCCTCTGATGTCTTTTTAGCTCGTCCACCTTTTTTCTTATTTTTCTTCTTTTTTCGTTCCATAGTTTCAGAGTTGGTTTAACTGTCTCGTCGGAAGGAAAGTAAAATTGAGTTTACAGACATTGTTTTGTTAAAATTTACTCTCTTGGATTAGAAATTCATTTCCCGAGAAAACGCGATTGCAGAGAAATGAATTTTTTGTCTCTAATCGTAACATTTACTTTTTGTGTGGGTTGAGGTTAATTTTTAAAATGCGTCACCCTCGGAAAGTGTAAATAAAAACCTGATCAATGAGAAATTCATTTTAATTAAGCTTGTAAGGGGAGAGTTTTCGGTACCAAATGGCTTTTACGACGTCTTGAAATTCGCGAATTTTCATTGCAACGAAATTCCCCTTCCCGTTTCGAACAAAAGGTATGAATACAATACGTGCCAGTCAACGAGCTTTTGCAGAACTGGGATTGGTACGGTAATTTTCATACATTTTTTTCTTTATTAACGTTTTATTTTCAAAACTGAAAAAATTTACTTTTGAAATTTGTTACCGATGCTTTACCTCATAAAATTAAGTTTGTTACTTGAAAAAAAATTATATACGTATAATATATATATATATATTTTTCTATTTCTTAACGATTTGAACTCTTTTTATTTTATTCCAATATTGATAAATCGTTTGATGTACCATTTCTTAAAATTCAATTAAATTTAATTTGAAATAGTTGCAACAAGAAAATAAAAATGCCAATTGAAACCCTTAAAAATAATTTAATAGTTGTCAATAAAACGTAAAAGTAGATACTTTTACCAACCTAATTTACTTTTTTTTTTTTTTTTTTTTTTGTGGATAAAGTTTTATATAATAATTAGCTTATGTTGTACTCAGACACTAATTTTGAGATAATTTCATGTATTCATTGGTCTTACGAGATTTCTGACACTTTTTTTAAGGTGATTCAGTTTATATAAGTTTGACACAGATTTTTCAGCTGATCTCACATTAACTTTGTCTGGTCAGTCCGAGTGATTCCATTAACTGAATAGCTCGTAAGTATATTACTTTGTTTATTGCAACGAGTCCACTGTGCAAAATAGACTTCGTGCTAATTTAAAAAAAAAATTTACTAAAACTTTTTTTGTTATTAATTCAAACTTGATCAAGAACTTCACTCGATATACCAGAAAGCGATGTTGATTTCATATTTTTAAGCTTCAACAACTGAGTTACTCATGTCAACTCGAAACAAAAACGCCTTTTGAAATTTCTATACTCTTTGACTTTCGTATAGTTTTTATCTTCAACTTCGCCGGCCCGTAGACATTTTCTGCCGGTTTTGTCGTGAAAGAATTTTTTTTCCAATATTTGAAGAAGAAACTTTTTTCAAAACAATCGCTCGCAACATTCCACGAAGTCGCGATCGATCGTTGCAATGCACTTTTTTTGTCGCCCCATTTTTCCCGCGACACAACTCAACGCGTGTAAAATCAATATTATGGACTTTGGAATTGCCCACCTGTCCTTCCGCGCATCCGAGAATTAAACCGTAATTATACTTGTTTGCCTACATTTGCCAAAGGTAAGAACTTTGAGGATAAAAAGTAGGTCGCGTGTTTAATTTTTTTTTTTTTTTTCATACTATTAGCCGATCGCGAGACTGACTTAGCGAAGAATCCGAGCGGACGGGAGCAACTCGGGGGGAAGGATCGATTTAACTTTTGCCGAAGACTCGTCGCGGAAATTTCAACTTTGAGAACGGGGTTCATTAGAGAAGAGTTTTCCCACAGAGTAGCTCCTTTTTTTTCATCGGCTTAGTACTTTATATATATATATATATATATATATATATATATATATATATATATATACGTACATCCGCAGGCTTGATTGCACGAGGCTGTATCGATTTAATGATTAGGGAATTCCCTTTGTTTTTCAATTAAGATGTGTTTCGTCACGTATACCCACAACTGATGAATTATTGATGGATAGTACGCGCTTATGCACCTTTTATTTTGTAACACATGGGTAAGGAATTCGTTGTCAACTCTTATCAAGCAAATTAATGAAGTTAATGCCCTTTCCAGCATAGGTGGTTTTTATTGAAATGATAATAATCGCTGAAATTTTGAAATTATGTAAATAAAGTGTGCCTTATTAATTTGCGATAAAAAAATACTAGGGTTAACAAATTTATTTTTCGGAAAATCTCTACTAAAAACTCACCAATTTAAAATGCAATCTTATGGGATTTATCACTAAAACCATTATAACTCCAAAAGTAAATGATATACCTATACAAATAAAAACTGTATTTGTACCTTTTTTTATAAGTAATCTTTTAGAATTGTGAAAATTTTATGCAAACCACTTAAATTTTAAGAAAATAAGGAGAAAAGTGATTTACCATCTTCTGCGCATATGTACAGATGAAAATGATGAGTTCTTGTTATTCTATTTATCGATATTTCATAACTTTTTAGGCCAATAAAACTCTGGAATTTGAATATGTGATTTAAATATTCGATAATCATGCCAATGGACAAGTTATATTTTTCATAATCCATAGAACCTTAAAGGGTCCCTCGATTGGTTCAGCACCAAATGCCCAAGCCACCCAAATGGTGGGCCATTTTCTCTTTATTTTAAATAAAAAAAAGGGCTTGCAAAAATGGTGCCTGGGAATTTTACTAAAAGCAATAAACGAAAAAAAAATAAAAAAAATCCGCTTCTAAACATCGTGCCCCTACCAATTGTGTGGAACCGAAAATCACTCGTTTTCACGTACAGATAAACGCACGCGAGCGCGCCAATTAAGCCGTAGTCCGGAATTTTTTGCTAACGCTCACCCTTTTTATCTTCAAAACGGAGGCAGCGCGCCTTTGACCTGTACTGCGCAATAAATTAAAAAAAAGTCAGAGAAAGGGGGAGACAAAGACCGGAAGGGATCCCCCCTCGAGCTTTACCCCAGAGTTTTTTTCTTCAGCAGCCCGGCACCTCGTTAAAAATTAAGCCAAGCAATTTTTCTTTTGCTTCAGAAAAAGAGGGGGGGGGGAGAGAGAACGGAAACGCCGTGTACCCTTATTTAAAGTGCAGGGTGTACGCTGTCCTCTATTTTTCTTTTTCTCACCACGCGGAACTCCCAGAGGTGAGTGTATTTGTAAAGCAATTGAGGAAAAGAAATAACTTTAACAGCGAATGAAAATTAATCGAGTCAAAACTTTTTTCTCCTTTTTCTTTTCTTTTTTTTTTTTTTGTATGAAAATTTTATTTTACAAAAAAATTAATTATACCATGAACTTTTAGAGAAACAAAAACAAAAAAGAACATCACTATTGTTCGTGAAAATTAACTAATATATTTTACGCTTGTGTGTCGTTTCTGGTATGACGGGATGGATGAGGATTAGTTGAAAATATTTTTTCTGACGGAAATATCACTAATAAATGAAAATACAATCAAGCGTTAACATTTTACATGCAAATATTTATTTTTTGAAGTTATCTAGATTTTAAATACAGACTAGACTAGGTCACTGCAATTTCTCCCCCCTTTAATGGCTTGTGTGTCTACTCTAAATGTGATAGAACATTAACTTTAAAACTAGAAGTGAAATACACTTTGGATGACTGTTTTTTTAACTTATGCATTAAAATTATCAGCTATAGGTTAAAAATTAATGAAGAAAAAAAACTATAAAAATAAGTTTTTGTTACCAAAGTAAAAAAATGAAAATAATATTTTATCGTACGTACTATTCATGAATTGATGAAAGCGGGGAACGTCAATAGCGTATGTTGTTATATCATATAAAACTTTAATCAACCCCTGAATTTTGACGAAACATTTATGACACGTGTGAGTATATCATGTACATTAAAAATTTCTCATTTTTTAAATTGATTACGGTGGTTTTTTTTTTATTATAACAAATTACACTAATGATTGTTCAATTTTCACGTTCGAATACTTAATTTTTTCCATGTATCAGAGTCGTAATTTTATTTAAATTATCGCACTCAAACAAACCACAAGGTCAGTCCCTCCCAATCATAAGATTTCAGTCAAACTTCAGAAAAAAAAAAAAAGAAAAAAAAATTATCAAGTACGCAATTTTACCCAAAAAAGTAACATCAAAAATAAAACAAAATTCCCACCGTAATGAACCTGAGAACTTTGACTTTTATCCCGTGCTTCCACCGCAGCCGTGCCATTTGAAACTTCGTCGTCTTCAGTGACAAAACAAAAGGCATCTCTTAATTGCACTCGTTCTTGCTTGAAGGCTATAATATTCCCTCACTAAATTCTTCGCGCGAGACAGTTTATTAACGAAAAAGGAAGTGATGGAGTATTCATTTTTTTATTTTTTTAAAGACCTTTTATCCATTCGCAGTGGCAGTGAAAAGACGTTATCTACAGCACTACCTTCTTATCCCGCGAATTGTGTATACAAATAACTGAGTGCACGATTTCGTTTCATCGAGAGGAAACTCTCGCTTTTTCAATGAATCCATCGGGGATTATAGCTGTGGTGTACTGTTTGTTTCCAGTACGAGAGCAATGATTGCTCTAAAAGGGGTCATTGAAAAATGTATTGTTTACTTACAAAGCTCTTGGGTTAATTTCTGAGAGTCAATTGTGGTACCCAAGGTCAATTATACGGACGTTACGCGATATAGAACAAAAAATTATAAGCTAGTTTAATTTTAAGGAATTAGATTTTTTATCAGCTAACGATTTCAAATCATATTTTTTCTTTAAAAATATTCGAACCTGATGAAATTTGTGAAACGTCCAATTGTAAGTTCGTTTTTTTTTCATATTAATAAAAACTACGAAATATGTAGCTTCTGTCTTATTGCCACTTTCTAAAATGTCGTAGATATTTATTCTTAATAATTTGATAAAAGTATCCCAAGTTTCAAACAAAAACCAAAAATTCCATTAGTTTCGGTTCAACGATGCGTTTTAAGGTTAGGACTCCAAAACATACGTATAACGCGAAGCTTATTCAATTAAGTGTTCTAAAAGAGTTAAACTTGCGGATAGTTCGTTTGATTTTTGTGTAGGTTTTAATTACTTTGTTTCAAAGCTATATAACTTTTGACCAAAGTCAAAAAGTTATATCTCCAGACAAGTATAAGCCGATCGACTTCAAACTTTCTCAGTTGCCGAGTCGACTTACACTTGTCCGTTAAATTGCTGAAAGAGTTTGAGGATTACTTTTTTTTTAATGCCGTTACTCTCATATGAATGTCTACATGTACCTATAAGTTGGATTAACTCGCGAAAATGTATTCACTCGTTCTAAGGATCTGATAAAAATACGTATGTATACTTGTACGGTAGTCATTATTGGGCATTCATTTTTTATATGAACCGATAAATGAGAAGATATAGATGAAAATACTAGTTTGATCCATTTTTTACATAACTTAGTTTTCAAGTGTATCGTACATATTCATGCGAGATTGAAATTTCGGTTAACTTTATTTTTGTTTTCCATGACCTCAAATTCCATACGTTTAACCTATAGTTATGACACCGTTTGAATATCTTACGAATTTCTAAATTTTATTGATACCAGAGTAATAACTCTCCGATAATATTAGTATGGTAAAAAGTCTTTTTTCTGAATACTTCCAGCGCTACTTTTCCATTACGTTTTAATGAAAGTTCGAAAATTTGCGTTCGTTGTGACCATATTTTGAATTAAGAATGGCGATAAAGAACACTTTTTTTAGCTATAGAAAAAAAAAAAAAAAAAAAGAACAGAAAAGGTAAAAATGAACTCATAACCTACTTGCTCACTTCCCTTTCTCTTTTTACCATGTCTTTTTGTAAGTGTGTTTTTTTGTCCTATTGTAATGACCCAGAGAAGAAGAGCTCTTAGCTTAGCTCAAAAGACCGCATCAAAGCAAAAAAAAAAAAAAAAAAGAAAGAAAGAAAACTCAAAAGGCGCGCGATCCTCAGCATCTCTTGGCCGACAAACTCAATTATCTCCCGGCAATCACACGAGGGCCGGGTATTCGTGTTTGGTTAACCTATAAATAAAATTTGCACTGACAGTATAACATGGAGTCGCTCCTGCCAAACGAACGGTCTCAAGTATTCGGCTCCTATCGTGTTTTTATCTCGCGTGAGAGGAGCGAGCGCGTGCCGAGCCTTTTTTTACATGTTACTCTGCACCGTTCCATCTTTACTCAATTCCGAGGGCGGGTTCTTCCGTGACACGGAGGTCATAAAAATGGAAATGGCTTAATGGGTTACGTAAATGATGGATGGGGTGAGTCGTTTTTTTTTTTTTTTTAATGCACTGTTTTTTTCAGTAAGGGTGGTCGGTTAAATGGTATAATTTTTCCCCGGCATTGATGGTGGAACGGAGATGTGGATCATTAAAACTATTATACTACGTGATTGCCACTGATGCGTTTGTAAACCGAAAAATAGGTTTCAATATGTTACATAATTCTATGAGTATTGTAATTCGAAGGGCGCGAACCTTACTCTCCGGTCTTGATCGATCGTCGATAGTTGGTACTATGGTGGTCAGTAAGAAAAAAAAAAAAAAAAAAATATATAAAAGCTGCTATAAACAGGTGGCATTTTGTCTTCTAAGAGATTTTTACTGTGCTACAAATACATATAGTATAGCAATATGTTGGCAATTAAAAACTTTAATTTTCATCCTAAGTACATGGCAATTTTTGATACTTAAAATTATTGTTTCGTAAAACAAAAACTAGGTAGTGAATTTCACTGTTAGAAATTACAGCCTCGTACAAAAAATTAGTTACCAGTTTGAAGTGTTTACAATGTAGTTTTTATAGTGTTTTGCATCCAGTGCGTTACTCAAAGTTATTAGTAAGATGTTTTTAAAATATATTTCTGAAGATTTCGTTTTTTTTTTTTTTTTTAACTGAAAGCTAAGTAGCTTACTGTTTATTTCTGAAATGTTGATACCCAGACGTATAAATTCAAAATAATTCAAAAGTTCTATGGTTATTTTAAATTTGGAAATAAGGCCATGTCGATGTGGTACTAATTATTTGCTGAATTTTGAAAGAAGTAATTTTTGACCCAAGCAAATTTTCAAAAAGGGGCAGGAATGTACGACGGTACGTGTATACAGTGGTCTAGGTGTTGAGGGATTAAGTGCGAGATTTCCCTGCACTTTATATTATGCAAATTCGCTCACCACAGCACAAGCAGCAGGTTGTTTTGCTGTTATTGCGCGGCTCTACGTTCAGTACATGTATAGGAGCTGATGCTTTTCACTCGCACGTATTGTAATGTATATGAGGGTGTACCCAAGCTTCCCACGTCGCGCCGTGAATTTTAATGGAATAAAACTCGCGAAAGGAGGAACGAGTGCTAATATACGTTGGAATTTATTTCGTTGTGTCGGGAGTGCGTGGCTGCACTTTCATTGTGGGACCTCATTTTGCGTACGTTCAAAGTCGAGTGTATGCGTGTATGGCAATTCAAAGAAAAAAACAAAAACAAACGTGTGTATCATATCTGAATAAAAGCACAAACAACTCGCTAACTGTAAAAAAAAAGTTTTTTAACCGTAGAAAAAATTATTGCATACAGTTCTTACGTAACAGTGTTGAACTGACATTGTGAATATCAAGGGAATACTGTTGAAGAGTAAGCCGTGTATTTTTGGATATAACATGAAACATCTTGTAAGTTCTGAGTGCACCAGCACGCATTTTTAATTGGAAAATATTTGAATATACGAAGATGTAGTTTGATTTAACAAATTATTATTTATTTGTGACTTTTATTTTTAGTAAAAACTTTTATTACGAGATTACAAAAAAGACTTTTTTTTAACACAGTCGCAAGTGCTCTCTTTTTTTTGCAACTAAGGCACGCATTGAGCAAATAAAAAATGCTACAATACGAAAATTAAAGGAATCGCCTGACTGTCATATAGTCATTAAAAAAACTTATAATGAGGGACTCGTTTCTATACAAACAAATTAATCTCGCCTTATGATCAGCCGTAGTGTAGTTACCTATAGGTACATGTGGATAAAAAACCTACTATACGTTTGCATCTTTGGTGGGAAATTTTTTTTTTTTCTATTTCGTTAGTTGAAAAATAGCACCGATCAATCAGAGCGAAATAAAACATCGCGAGCGTCTCGGTTCAGTGTATCCGTTACAGCACTTGTGCAATGGAAACCGATAGCATGTAAATCTTTCAACGAACGCGCGCATAGGTGACTCTGAAATAGCCGATGATGCCTCAATTAATCCGACCCTCTTTGCACACAGGGTGTATACACCTGGATATGCGGCATCCATTTGTGATGACTATAGATTGGTGTGTGTGTATATATATACCTGTGTGTGCGGGACTGTACTTGTGCTTATTAGCTTTGGTTTCCATGTATGTATATATATTTGAATTCAAAGTAGCTCTCGGCCACGATCGAGCGTGGCTTGTGCGTTTGGACGAGTAATTTTATTAAGCGTGCGGTCGACCAGTGATGCGGAGCTCAGTTTTTTTTTTTTTTTTTTTTGTTTCCCCGCGGATGTGTTATTGCAAGGAAGGGGATATTAAAACCAATCTTTGGGAATACAACTCAAAAGAATTTGGGAAAGTTGGGCCAATTTTTATCGCGGCAGTATTTTTTTCTCGTAGTTTAGAGTGTTTGACTTTTGATATTGAAATTTGAAATTTCGTCATTTCTGAGGGTACTTTGCGATGCTACTTATATTTTAACTTGTGATTGTTTTTTTTTTAACAAATCAGAGTTTTTTTTCATCCGTTAAAACAAATCTATTCGATTTAACTCTCTGTTTGATGCGCTTCAACCGTTTTTAAGTAGTAATATCAGATTTTGGTCAGACATAGCACTCATTTTTCAATAATTCAAGTGATTAAAAAAAATGACTCGTGTTATTATTAGTGGCCGAAAAATGTACGCAACATAAAACCTAAGATTTTTTAATAATCTTACCACCCGAACTAAAACTCTCAAAATAGAACCGAGGAGCTATTTATTTATACATAAAAAGCTCAAATATAATTTCAGACATCACTAAATTTTTTAATACTTTGAAAATTATTTTATAACGATTTTATTTATTACTTCATGATCAGTTCTTAATTTTTTTTTTTTTTTGGTGTTTCATTATATAATATTAAACTATTCATCATAATTTCTTTATTAATTTTGAAGCAAAAAAAAAAATTTTAATGAAATTTCAGAGTCATGTTACATATGATTTAATATAACTTAATATAAGATGAGGTCAGAAATAAGTATTTAAAATTTTAATGTAATTTAATTTTATTATTGTCATCAGAAAACAACAGACAAAGTAAATTGATACAAATAAATGCATAATTTTTATTAGTACAATTGTCAATACGGCAAGTAACCACTTTTTAGAATTAAAACACAAAACCTATTTTTTCTTTTTACTCTAGCTACTGTTAATAAATATCAAAATAATTATTCACACACTGTATAAATTTTAACCCCAAAATAATTTCACGATTTTGTTAATTTGACGAAATTTTTAAGATACAAATTAATGAAATTTCAATTTATGCACACACGATGTACATTTATGAATAATTTAAATCATTTTTGATCTATTTCGCTGAGGTGAGACCAAATGATTTGATAAACTGCACAACTCCTCGAATACGGCATCATTTAAAAAATCAAACAATTTTTTTAAATTATCATACATGGATTTTTTTCCCTCAAAAAAAATAAAGCCTCCTCAAAGCACACCCTTAACTCCAACGAGAGACGATAACCATTAAAATACACAGCAGAACATTGGAGATCGGAGAGGAGGCTTAATTATCCATCGCGCGTTCGTCAACATCTCCCCACGCGGGTTTCCTATCGATTATACTCTCTCCCTTCGCACCCACCCCTCTTAAAGAGGAAAACACCTTGCGCCCTGCGTTTTGCGTACCGCACGTAAATCTTTATCCTTAAATAGGTAGGGCTTCGTACTTTACCGTGAACTTTTTTTTTTCTTCTCCTTTTACTTATCTGACATCAAAACACACTTCGTCAACGTGGAAAACGCGAGATGAGCCGTGCGAGGGGCATTAGCACCTGTACATCATCTGCATGAGGTAATGACTTCTTACTTCCCAGGAGGAGAGGATTCGCCAATTAGTGGGCACCGTAGATGTAATCTCTGTTGAATTATGCGGATTGATGTGGGAAAATTACCCTTTGAACGATCTTTTCGTGGAAATGGGGTGTGAAGGGGAAGTCCATACGGTCAGCGCGATTACGTAATTGGTGTTAGGAGTAAAGTGTAGCAGGTTTTTTGTCGTTTTATCAAGTATAAAAGTCTTAGATTTTGACCAAACAATGGTAGCGTTTTACTTTGCAATCAAAACTATTTGATTGATGAAGAAACTATTCTTCATCCGTAACATTTTAATTAATCTCTAGAGTAAACGAGAACATGTTTGCCTTCTGCGAGAATAACTAATATTTTCATTTAATTACGTAAAAGTTGTAAACGACCATTTTTGTCTGCTCTGCTTCTGCAATCCGAAGTGAAAAGTCATACTATTTTCACCTTAAGGACCCTTGTATGTTTTCTTATACTCTCCGTTGACATCCAAAAAAAAACCAGATTAATTTTTCTGAAATTGAAATTTATAGGTTAGGGTGTACTCTATATACGATTGTAGAAGCTTCTAAACGTCGGACTAAAAGGGAACATGAACTATGGCTTTTGGTATGGTATAAGACTTCGTATCTACTGCCTATCTAAATAGTTATCGCGGCTCATACAACTGATGAATCGTCAAAAAAATGTTTCGTTCCTAACCTAACAATTACATTAACCGTATTAAAATTTATAAACACCTGTCTATACCAAACATTACATAAGCGCTTTTCAATTGAAAAACCCTTCCAAACGCCACTTGAATGTTCCTCAGCATCTGCACGGCTGAATTCGGAAACTACCGATTACCGCAGTGTTCTATAGGTTCTAGCATAGCAACGCTTTTGCGGTTAACCTTTAACTCGCTAGCTATATGCGTATACTGTTTACGGTTCTTTCTTGCGGTTTTGTTTTTTCAATTCGTAAAAGTGCTTTGTCTACGTATAGTGTAAAAGCTGTTTTCGCTATTGAGTGTCTTTTCATGTAGAAGATCAGTTTAAACATTAATGAACAAGGATGGTGTATGTACGGTACCCATTATACTTTGGGTAGCAAATAAAGTGTGTGGTATTGATAAATGTTGGGTTTTTTCACGTGCATGAGTTTAATTGCTTACAGAAAAATTTAGAAGCATTTTTCCTTAATAAATACGTCACGAGAATAACATATTTTCCCTTGTGACATAACCTAAAACTTGTTTAACGATTCAGCGATAGAGTTTCTCGTAAAAACTCGCCACAACGTAATTAGGTACTCCATTTTTTATTTGTTTCAATTTTGATACTTCGAACGTAAATTGATCATTAAAGTTGAATGCAAACAAACAAAATTCATATTAACGTAAAGAGGGAAAAACACGAAGAAAACTAAATAAAGACCAAACTCTGTGGAAAAACTTTTGCCCGCGGTGCGCATGATATACACATTAAATAATTTCAAAAGCGAGAGCCAACGAAAAACGTAACGAAATTAGGAAAGTTGGTCGAAAGAATAATAATGAAAGCACCAAAGTTTCGTAGTGCGCCTATATGTGCATATGAACAACGTGGTTGTGTGTGCATAGCGCGAGGATCGTAAAAAATTCAGTGAGTTGATTTAGCCCGGGTTCACGTGTCTTGTATACATGTATATTGAAGCCAGCTCTTGGGATTATCTCCCTACCTCTTTCTTATCATGTATGGTGAATAATAAAATACGAGACGTGTACGTAACGCGAGACGTCTCCGAGCAGGGGGTCTCGAGGTATTGTGTGCGGAAAAGCAGTTTTGAAAGACGTGATTTCAAAATATGCAAATGGGAAAAGTTTGATTGGAACGAGGAAGCTGTGTTGGTTGGGGTTACTGGTTGCGCGGGAAATATGTATGCTTGATGGGACGTTGAAGGTTAAGAGGACGTTGATGTTATCAAAATCCAAACGATAATATGAAAATCCATAATTTTTCCTCAATTTTTAAATAAAGCATTTGCGATACGTTAAGGTTATTTTAAACTTACCTGCATGTGATCTCATACGAAACGTGATGACTATTAATCCCTAGAAAATCATGAGGTTCTACGTTATGGGTACAACGAAGAAAAAAGCGTAAAAAATCAATACAAATGAGCAACTTCTATACTACCTTCCCAAATAATTCAAGTCAAATATTTTTGTCCACGAGAATCGTTCTTGAAAGATTTACGAGTAACATGACGAAGCTAGTTCATCCGAGATTTCATTGGTCTAGATGTAGGCTGTGATTATGTGATTTGTTCTTAGTGGGAAAATTCAAAAGTAGGAGTTTGAGTAGTAGTGAAAATAATTTAAACTTTTATGCCTGACAATAAAAATGATTCCGTTTACAAAATTAACTACTTGAAGCGTACTCCGAAAATATTAATGACTGGTCAAACTTGATCGAGTTATGGGGGAGGGGGGGGGGTGATACACGAAACATGCAATGGGCAATGGGTGGAGCTTTTTAATGAATGAAAAAAAGAAACAATTCACTGTGAAATTGTTTTTGGTCAAAATTTAGGCGAAACAGTATGCAAAAAATAATTTCCAGTAGAATATCTGTTGCATTCTAAAGAAAAAAAGCTCACAGATACAAATTAGCAAAAAATCCACAGTTAAAATTTTAGTTGGTTTAATAAGAACTATCTGTACCCAAATAGTTAAATAAAATTTGGTACAGTAACTGTTTTTGTATTAATGAAAAAGTTGCCACACCAGAAAGTTATTTATTCTAGTTTCAAAAAATATAATTACTGCATGAAATTCGATCAAACAAGGACCTACGTATTTCTTATTTATTTAGCTACAAGTTAACCAAGGCTAACCGTCAGTTGAAGATATCGCTTTCGAGATGTTTGCTTAACCAACCTGTTAACTAAATTTTTTTTCAGTTGATCGTCAAGATTATGCATTGTTTTCCTAATCATAGATTGTTTTACTAATTATCAAGCATAAAAATATCCGACTCAAATTACTTTCTAAAATACACCTACTTTTTCAGATAACGCTCTTGAACTGCTGTAGGTACGACACGCAACGTACACATAGTTTGTAAACGTATGTAACAACGCCGTACACTGGAGGCAGTTTAATTCGTTGAGCGGGAAGTACAAAATTTACCAATGAAAGTGGTTATGTGGTGGAATCAGTCAATGGGAATCAAATATTAGAATTTCCCGCTCAATTAATTAAACGGCCTCCACTGTACACCTCGCGTCGAAAGTCCTTGACCGCCAAACTATACCTGCTGTTCTATACCATCTACTACATCGGATTACTTTAGTTGAACTTCACTTGACTTGGCTCTTTTTCTCACCCCCCTTTTGTGTACCTTTTTGTAACAAGAACACCTGTCTGATCTCTGGTTTTTTTTCCTTCGGTTTCTTCTTTCTGTATGTACTCTTTTACGACTGCGGTCACACTAGGATCAACTCCATTGAGCGTACACACATTGAGCCCTTTTTCACGTCCTGAGCCTTACGTCTTTTGTTCTTTTTATCCACAGGTAAGGCCATAAATTCAGGAAAGCTTCAACAAGATCGATGTACAATACACACAGGTGGCTTTTGCGACGTTTAGTAAATCGTTGGATGGATTTGCGTGCCAATTTGTGAATTTATCGAAGTGACTCTTCATTTTTCGTTTGAAGTTGAACTTTGTCCCACCCAAACATTTTTTTCATCTTGAAAATTACGATACGATTCCATAGAGTTGTTTTTCATCGAGGTGTCACCTTGAACACTTCATGGATCTTGGCTCTGCTGAAAGGACGGATAATCCCAACGGAGGTGGTAAGAAAAAAAAGAATAGCCACACAAACGCTAAGTCTGCGGAGACGTATACAGTATACACAGCAAACCACCCGAATAAAAATGCGTCCATCATAAAACAAGTACATGGTGTAATATACATTCCATTCTGTAGATATAGGAGACGCATCGATCTTGGGTGTTATATCTGGGTAAAGCCCCAGTTTGCAATTATACGCGTACGAAAAGGGCACACCCCCAAAAAAAAGGGAAGATGGATGGAAAAAGCGTCTACCCACCTAACTGCGCGCTAAAGAAACCAGAGTATCGATGGCTTGTATATAATATATAAATAGGTTCAAGGCCACGGGATGGTGAGTAAACAAGAGCGATATTGGAGCGAAACCGGAGGGGAGAGATAAAAAAGAAGAGGGTGTATGCCGGGGTTGAAGGCACACACGCGTGTCGCATTTTTTTTTCTTTTTTTTTTTTGCAGAGAAGCAACAGTTGCCTGCTCTGTTTTTCTCCGTTGAAAAAAAAGAGCGTATACTAGTGGATTTGCGTTTCCTTTTTTTCTATTTCCTTTGAATTTTTTTGCCATTTGTAAAAGAAAATTTGAATTAAAGACCAAACAAATACAGACGCTTTCGGGTAAAATGGCACAAACAAGAGAGCCGCGATCGATACCTCTATACGATCGACCACGGCAGCAACTCCTTCTCCCATACGTGGTATCGTGTCTCTTTACTCATTTTTGCTTTCCGTTACCTCGTTCTAGTGCGATTTTATGCTCGGTTGCAACAGGTCGTCTCTGGTGCACGATGAGCGACGAGCGATCGTTAAAGGGCTCTTCTACCGATGTGTGCAATGTGCTCCATTGGCTATTCACGCCGAACGATTGTACAAGTATACATTGGGTTTTAAAAGAGAAACCGGTGCCAACGAGTTTTCAATACGTGCGAGTGAAATCAAATTCAGCGTTTCGATGGTTTTTGGCGGATATGGCGGAGTTTCACGGTACATTGTAGGCTTTTTTTTAATAGAGTCAATAATTACATGGAAAGTTTGTGTATCTTACATCAGCAAATAAGATGAGGTACTTCCTAGATTTCTAAGATATGATCTTTAGAGCATCACCTTGTATTCTTGTAAAGTATAGTATCTCAATATTTAACGAAAAACTTCATATCTCAGAAGTAAATCTTTGATGAGTAAAGATAAATAAAGTAAATGAAGTAAATAAAGTAAAAGTAAATCTTTTCTACAAAAAACTGAGATATTGTTTTTTTCAACTTCAAAAATAAAAAACTATTTTTTTTTTGTTTCAAAAGTAAGATACATACTTATTTTTATTAAAATCAAGTTACTCATTTTTTCCATTCACAATCGAATGAATAATAAATGGGATACTATTTTTTTTACCAAAAATCGAGATACTGTCATCTTCCGCTCACAAGCCGAGATAGTACGTTTTTTAAACTGAAAAAAAGAGATACCAACTTTTATTTTCCATTAAAAACCGATGTACTATTTACGTTAGCAAGAAAGTAAGACACTTTCATCTTAGAAGATTTAAATAGTGGATTGTTTTTTTCAATTGAAAAAAAACGTAGATATAACACCATTTTTTACCAAGAATCCAAATACTACATTTTACTTCTAAAAATTAAAAAATTAGCGATTAACCTCAAAAAATGATGCGTATACTTCTTATTACTCTGAAACACGGAAACATACCACTGAATTCATCATGCCGAACAAAAAAATTCTTCTACCTCGCGCGATAATGCTTAATACAATTGTAGTCAACGCAAAAAACCTCGGAAGAGAAATAGAAAAAAATCTGGCGCTAACAGAAAAAAAAAAAAAAAAATCCCACACGCAACCCCGTCCAGCGCAACATTGCATACAACCTCGCACGGTACATGTATGCAACCCTACCATAAATCTTTTCGAGACATGGAAGCATTTCTACATTCTTCTCATCCCCTTCTACCACCACCTATCTCCTTTAAATCTATTTACTCTCACCGAGACATCTTTCTCAATTTACCTACAGTATAAATATTACCCTTTTCTCCCACTCAGCGTATACGTATACATATACCCACGCGCACTCATTTTAATCCCATTTAACTGTCTCCCTCTTTTTCTCCCTCTCTCGTCAGCCACCACTTTGTTTCATGTACCCTTGGGAACACTTGAGGGTAAGTATATTTCTAGAAACACCTCCACACGATTAAGTTTGCATGCGCTTCCATATAATATAAGTACATGGGATTACTTGACGGCCAAACACATTTTTTTCCATATACATGCTGCACACGGTACTATATTATAAACACCATTTTCACAACCTCATTCTTAGAGAGCATAAATGTATTTTTTTCATTCTCATTCATGTATACCTAATACGTGCTTATTTGACATAAAGAAAATCAATAACAAACTTTTTGTGTGAGAGCATTGTGTTTTAATAATTTATTTGACAAATTTTCGACGTCACTGCGTCGTCATGTTCAGAAACAAACAACTTATAAATGCAAGTGCGCTACAATATGAATTTGTTGTTTAAAGAGTACAGCCTTAAGCTTAAAACTACATAGCGATTGTTGAAAAGTTACTATTGAATTAGTTACTACGTGCAACAACGTGTTTTCATTGAATTTGTGTTGAATCGACACACCCACGTTAACCCATTCATAAACATGTTAGGCTGTAATACCCCTATTGAAAGTGTCCAATAGAAACCAAGAAAAAATCTGTCTATTGATTTGGAATAGGATTTTGCACCTGCAAAATCAGATAACATTCGAAAATAAATGTTTAATTTCGTTTCATTATAACCAGGGCATGATTGAATATAAGTGAAACCACATAACTTGTTTCTACCATCCGGATGACAACACCAAAACAATGGGACTGAAATATTCTCTACGAAAATTGAAAAAAAAGTAAGCTAATAATTTTATTGAAACTTTGTAGAAAATACTTTAGTCCCTCAGTTTTGGCAGTTGCCATCGTGATGGTTGGACTTATATTTGAAGTTTTACTCATGTTCAATTGCGTACCTACTGGTTGTAATAAAAAAAATTGAAGATGTATTTTCGAATGTTATCGGTTGTATCTGGTTTTACGGGTGAAAAAGAATTATAAAAATTAATAGAAAGATTTTTTACTGGTTTTTATTGGACACGTTCAATAGGGATAGTTTTGGCGATGAAAGCCATGGTTTTTCCAAGGAGTGTATTAAGTTGACCGCTGACTCGCGTACTAAAATCGATCCATATACATTTGGGTAGTACAATATTGTTTTTCCGTGTGTTATGATTTAAAGAAATGGGAATTCCAGCTGCAAGAGGAAAACCCTTGATACCACAAAGTAAAATGGATCAACTCAGTATTAAAATAAAGTAAGCTTTGAAATCATCCGACTCATCCTTTTGCATTTGGAGGCCAAGGTACGATGAAAAAAAAAAAGAACTTTGTCATACCTCGATTAAATCCAAAGATATTCTATTATTGTGACGAAACAATAACGAGAAGGTTGAAAGTCGACTCATCGTTCGATCGAATGAAAAGTAAGAGGTATTTCGTCGATCGCTTGCCCCTCCGCCCATTAGGCAAATAATTCAAACCCCAAGTTACCCTGGTCAATCGAGCGGAATGACTGTTTTGTTTTTGTTGTTGTAAGCCTTTAAAAATTGGAGGAATAAAAAGATAGCTGTACATAGTACGCGGGGCTTAACAATCTTCTCTTCCATTGTTATTAATTTGATGCAGCCTAGAAGATAGTCGAAGAAAATTATCATCCAGCAAACAACAGTATACTAATGAACTTGATAATAACTGCAGGAGTGGAAGCAAGCTCACAGTGTATATAAGTTTCTCGACGTACTGTTCATTGCGGAGTAAAAAAATATGGAGGGAAATTGGATATTGAATTGGAGCATATTGTGCTACATGGAATTTAAAAAAAAATTGGAAGAACAATATACACCTATTCGTTTACAAACTGAAATTTGAGATGAGTGGTATAACTTTGTTCGTCTCAAATGGATTTAACTACGCAGTATTTTTCCACTGAGGACCGATTTTACTGAGGGTTCATTGTTTTTTTCTTGTTATTTACCAACAATTGAAAGTTTTGTTTATTCAAATATATCTAACCCAGCTTACAATCAGTGCACCTTCTAAGAAGCAATTGAGACAATAAGGCTTTATAGATAGGTGGTATTACGTATGGCGTTTGAGTAATTCGTAGCACAATGAAAATTACGTGATAACTTGAGAGACTTTTTGCTGAGATGAAATACGAACAAAACCAAGTTTGCCAACTCTGAAATTGAGAGGAACGTAGCATCAGTCTTCGACAGCCAATTCGGGCTTCCCATCCACAACAACTGTTGTGCCACTGTGGCAATGGCAATCCACGTTCGTGACATTACTAAGGATCATTAGAATCGGTTCTACCTTTAAAGATCTGTAGAATTCTACAGCTTGGGTCTTACTCTTCAAACCAACAATGATAATACATATAAATTCTATTCTTCCACCGCTTGGGTCTACGTCTAAGGGCACAGAGGGTTACTCAGTTTGGGTCTATCTTTAAGACTATTACCAAGAGTCATGCAGGTCAATTATTTATCCAAGTAACTTAATGATTTTCTAGCTAAAGTCTGCCCGTAAGGTCACTAAGGGTCACCAAACTTAGTTCTAACAACATGGCCATTAAGGGTTACTCAACTTGGTCTATCTCTATGACCACCCACTCAATGATATTCCCCTATGACTGCTACGAATAGGATCATTGAGATCTATCTATAAAGCTCCAAAAACTACTAAGCTTCATTACACCCTTACATGTGGTAATGATTGTACTGTTTCAGGTCTATCATCTAATCTCATCATACTCTAAAGCAGATGCATCAACATTTTGCAAACATAGAATTATGTCGTGTTTTCGCTAGATGTGTCAATTACACGCAATGGGCTAAAAGGACGCTACTATAGTTTCTATGCATCGAAAAGCAATAGAAGGAGATCCGATTCCAGCCCAACCATACAATGTATCTATTTCTGCATACTGATAGAGCCAAGCGTGAAACAGGACGAAATTTACCATAGTAACGCGCCGATAGAGTTGTACCCCAACTTCAACAGAAATTCACTATGGACGTAGCAGGAGTACTACTTTTAGACTCTGTTGAAGAATTTTTTTTCTCCAATATTTCATTCATTTTTGTCTTAACGCTCGATTGAACGAAAAAATTATTACGTGCACCGCATTGGAACTTCGAAAGAAATACCAAAAAAGACCAAAGATTCGCCTCGTAAATTTCTTGAAAGTTTCAAGAGGTGTGCGGTCAGGCAGAGCAAGTACGTAAAGTACCGAGGGCGTCTTTGTGATGGATTGGCTCGAAAAGTTTTGCTCAAGTGTTCTCGGAAATTAGGTAACCACTCGATTGCTGCAACTGAGAGCTCGCACAGCCTTCGAGGACTATTACGGCAGACTATTTTTTTCTCTTGAGCTAACGAAGCTATGAAGTATACATTCGTGTTTTATTTGGTATAATAATTTCAACTTATTCGAGAATAGTTCCATGTTTTATTCAAGTTTCCATAATTTTTAACAAAATAATAGCATCAGGGAATATATTTACTATAAATTATACAAGCATGTTATAAATAAAAAACGTAGCGTTATTAAAGTTCTTGTAAGTTTGGCGTTTGAGACTTCATTGATCGGAATTCACATTACTCCCTGTTAGGCTGACTGCGACAATTAGTTCAACTTTCATCCGAATCTTCATTTCACAACCAAAGAGTTCCATCCGATGGTCTGGAAGGTACTATTGTAAACAAAAATTGATGTGATGTGACAAATCAGAAAATTTTGTTTTAACGGACTAGACAAGTCGTTTATGTATTTTGTACAAAGTAAATAGAAAATGGTTGGCCTAGTCTACTAAAATAAAATTTTTTTTTATAATTTTTAAACCCCCTACAAGGTATACCAACTGACTCATTTGAAAATTGTATGAAAAATTGTGGAATTTTAAATTTTGTATTATAGTACAAAGATCAATATTTAATTCGTAAAGGAATAATAATGTTAGTTGATTCAATAAATGCATGCATCTGATACAAATTTTCGGGATTTTTGATTCAACGTTTAATCGAACTTCACAATTAGAGCTATTTCTTGCAGAGTTTGACATAAAAAACGTGGCTTATGAGATTGATTAAAAATAAATTGTAAAGCAAAGAATACAAACAGGTTCATTACAAAAAAATTTTCAAAATGTTTAAAGTATTAATATTATACATCTTTATTTATAAGGCCACAACAGCATAAGTATATATTTATGACTACTACTAATAATAATTTTTATCATGGACAACTTATTACTTTTTAATTAATAACATTTAAAAATACCGATTACTCGTACAAAACTATAATGTTTAACTATTTTCTGTACAGTATGAGATTTATTTTTTTTTATATATGCAAGCTAAAAAGCAATTGGGTTGTTAATCTCAGACCACCTCCGCTTTTTCGTTTGATAAATAGTGAGTCTAGGCTAAAAATAAATAAGAATTTACAATAATTCAAATTAAACTTATTATTTCATACGGAACTTCTAAAGCAATATTTTCGTATTCTGATTATATTACACTTTTTTCACCCAAAAATTGTCTCTTTGGTTAAATTATTACTACTTATTATAGTTTTACACTATGATGAATTTGATTTATTTACAATTTTGTCCTTCGAAAAAAAAAAAATTATTTTTAACCACGAAGTGAGTTGCTAGCTCTACACAAAATTAAAAATATGTTTGTCAAAAGTTTTAAATAAACAGGTTTATTTTTGCACCTTACACTTTTAATCTTCATTTACCGTCAAATCGTAAATTTTGAGCCTCAGTTTACTTATAAATCTGAAATTCCTATTGTCGCCACAAGGAGTTCTGTTTTGTTAAAAAACGTATTTCAAAACATGACTCATTTTTTCCACTCTCGAATCAAAAAAAGTAGATCATGATTGAAAAATTTCGATTTAATCAACAGTAGTTTACGATTTAATTCCATAAATAATAAAAAAAATAGTCATTACAAACTTTACTGAACTATTTTTAATATAAAACTTATTTAGTCTTACATTTCACACTGATTTTATCACTCACCTTCGTCAATTTCTGCAACTATGCGGATGCTTTACACTTTCATTGTTGGAAAATCTTTTCAGAAACAGATGGGAAAACTTAAAAAAATTTGAGACGCGCAAATTAATGATAACATAGCAAAAGCAGCAATGACCACCATCTTGAATCGAAGTACAAAGTCACGTAATCCATTGACTACTGTACGAATAATAATGTTGACCCATCAAGGGAAACCAGCACTTCTTTATATACCCCAGTAGTGGATTAATACAATCGACGACCGGAATACTATAGAAACGAGTGGTATTGACCGAAAAAAAGTGGGGATTACAACGCATGACTGTGTCTAAATACATACGTGTATTTTTAACAAAGGTGGAAACATCGCCAGGAGCGTGTTACTCAATTAAATGGGGACTACTTTGAAGGTCGCCACTCGCCGAATCACGTGAAACAGCTTCAGCGAGGAGACATGAGGGTATATGTTGGGTCGGATACTTTTGGATATATCTCGTGTATAAAAAGCGAGTGGCGACGACGTTAACAGTACCGACAAGTCTAAACGAACTATAAGCAAGCCATGCGTGAAATACTTGTATGTAACTATACGAATAAAAACAATTTTTGATGTTTTTGACCAAGTCTAGTTTATCTTTTGTAACGCAAGAGAAAAGTTTTTTTTCTTGTACGAATTTGCTTTTCGTGTAGTAGTGTGTCATTTGAATTGAGTCTATTTCGAAAATAACATATTATTTATTGTAATTTTTATCGTAATTAAATCTTGTAGGGGCAAAAAACTAATTCAATGTGATTGTTCATCGTAATTGTAATACTTCCAAACACTTCATAACAAGAATTCGTTTGTCCATTTGTTTGGGCAAATAGAAATAAAAATACAATGGTCAAAGTGTTTTATTATTGTATACAATGTTTCGTCAAATTGATTTTTCGACCTCGTCTAAATAATGGAAAACACATATTCAACAACTATTGTGTTTTTGTTTTAAGGGAAACAAAAACACAATAATTATTGAATATGTGTTTTGGTTTCTCTTTTCTAAGCGAATGGACAGTGAATCCCTATAATGAATCTTCTAAATAAAATGAAAATGTGACCTTAGACATTACCGATAGCGGAAAATCTAAGCAAACGAAGAGAGCCATTTGTAAAGTGACAATATTTTCATGTACTTAGTTTCGAACAAAAATATTTTTTAACGTTTTTCCAACAACTCCGGAAAAGTGTTGCGTTTTGCATTTTGGTACTTATTCAAAAAGGATTAACATACTTTATTAAAATAATCCAATCTCGAATTCGGTGTGAGTAGGAGACGGATTCGACAGTGTAAATATTCAACTGATTGAATCGAGTTTTTTAATTCGAACGAGCCGTATGAAGGTCAAACGAGAAATCTATTTCGAAAACATCGAAAGCTCATCAGTATTAAGTACTCCGATACAATTATGGCAATTACCAAATTAGCGCGTGTTCGAGTTTCGCGACCAACTTTGCACTACTCATTCGTTGGGATTTTCCATGCAAACAGCGCCTTTTGTTCGCTATACATTCACATGCAACTGACAGCTCATTTGTCTGGTATTTTTGTGCACACGCACGGCTGCACAAAATAAAAACAGCGTCTGTAAGTCATACCTGCAAATTACACTACGTAATTAACAAATATTAATTAACACGAGTGGAGGAGCCGAAAATCGTTCGACCTCTCTGTTTCTCCATCCTAATAAGCACGAATTATATCCCGTATATGATGTCCGAGCTAATTACCACGCGTGAACGCGATGATGTTGAATTTAGAAATTACGGGAGTTTTCGGGCGAGTTCTCTCGATAACGATATTTTGATTGGAAAAATGCACTCGCCCGGAAAACTCTTCGCTCGTTTTACACGGGGATTTTGGAATACGGCGCGCGAACGCGCTGTGTTTATCTTTGTCATTGTCGAGTTGGCGTTAATGGGATTTCTAGGGAACTTTTTTTTTTTTTTTTATCATGGGTCACTGGAAAACTTTGTTAGTTTGCGAATTAATTGTTTCGTAATTTTTTCCCCATACATAAGGAAAATGGATGCACCAAAGATGAGAGAGAAACTTGTGTAGCTACATTTTGTGTATCATATGAAACGAAAAAGAAAAGAAAATAAAATCTATCGCGTCGGAGACCACATTTTTGCTATTCCTCGTTATACATGCACCTACACGAGGATCCGTTGCTTTAATGCGGCTTCGATTAAATGTCCGATGAATATTCAAAACAGATATTAAACGGCCGCCAGTGAACTTTAAAGACTTTTCTTTTCTTTACGAGCGAACGTCAAGGTTTTTCATATAAACACAAATTCGCATGATCAGTCGGATGTAGTACGTATAGTATACATCTTTCGACATAAATAGGTATTCGTTTCATGCATCGTTTGATTATTGCCTTTACGTATATATACGTACATTCGCAATAAACCAACATGTAAATTAATTAAATATCCTTTGCGATAATGTATTTATTTTACTCTTTGAAATGAAGTAGCTTATTAGTGCATGACGAGTGTCGAATAATGACAGGTAAATATTATGTACCGGAAAGCGAACGTTTTCAACATTAAAAACAAAACCACCCGGTTTATTGCAATTTTTAATAAGTTCAGGATTTTCTATCTCGTTAAAATACGAGTATTAAGTAAAAAAAATGAGTTTTATGGCATACTGTTTTTATTATTGGCATACAATTGGAAAATAAATCAAGCTGTCAAGTTTAATCGCTGGGCCGAATGCAGGCAACCAATATTCAATTGTTCCAAGCTTGGCAGTGAAACGGAGCGCTGGTCAGGGCGCGATTTGGCCTGACTTGGCTTGACTACTTACTCCCAAGCCATTTCCAATTTTCGTCCGCGCATGTTTATAATATGTATGTATAGGTATTCAGCACAAAAACGTTGAAAACAATGTCTGCGCATTCCTCGCAAGAATTTTGCTGAGTGTACCTATACATATTATATACATATGCAAGCGAATTCCGGCAGTGGCTTGGGAGCAGTCAAGCCAAGCCAGGCCAAATCGTGCCCTGACCAGCGCTCCGTTTCACTGCCAATATTAGAATTTTGGCAGCCAAGGGGCTTGGCCACTTCCTAATTTTCTACTTGTGGGAAATTACAGAGTAGAACAGAACTTATATATCACTGATAAACATTTATAATACCAAATTATAGTGGTTGAGAGCAGATGACCACCGCTCTTTTTTCATTATTTCCCTGGTAAAGATCTTATCTACTATGAGCAGACAGTAAAATTTTAACTACTCTAAATTTAAAGAGTTTGTCATTGAACATACCAAGTATTAACACTTTTTCCCCCTTTTGTTTCAGAAAAATCGTAATACCCTTTCGAGCCGCGAGATGCAGTCCCTACAATCCCATCCATGATGCTACACCGTAGTGCATCATCGCGGCGCAGACGTGCGTCGCGCAGCGTGACTAGCCCGCACCATCATCATCCACAGCAGCAGCAGCAACAAGCCCATTCAACATCGCCTCGAGGTAGGCGCGCCTCTATAGCCTCGGCCGAACCATCTTCCGAGGCCCTAATTGTCAGCGCCACTGGCATGGATCGGCAACGCGCGCCTCGCGGTAGCTGCGTGCCCAACATTGCGCTGGACAACGATGTACAGGCACTTGAAGAGGTTTGGGCTGTTGTAATAAATTATATCAAGTGAGGGGAAAAAATTACAAAATTTACCTATCTACTATGGTACTTTGGTGCTAATCAGTCGTGAAGAGACTATGAACTATTACTTACGAGTACATCTTAGGGGGTGCTACCAATGCCTGCATGAAAGCATTGGATCTTACGGGAATGGTTCTATTTTTTTTACCAGATAACCTCAACAGCCTACTGGCTTAGTCGCGGAGGCCACCCACTCACCACCACCTATGGTAAGGGGATGTATTACCACACCCATTTTCCAAACCTTTTTTCCTCCTATGCTACCTTAATGTAGTGCAGTGTGAGTATCTCCGGTGGAACACACCTTGCCAGTTAAGCTGGCACTCTCTGCACCAATGGTGAATTGGGTCCACTCGCTACTGTGTAGCCTTTCCCCGGAGAAGATTCCATTATTCCAGGACGTCCACTCCTCGCCGGTTAAGCCGGCGCTCGCTACCGAAGTATCGCATCCAGGCTAATTAGCATCCCCGGAGAAGCCCCGTGTTTCAGGGACCACTCCTCGCTGGTAAGGCCGGCGCGATCCCTGCCCGACGCCTGGCATAGGGTCCGCTAATCTCTACTTATAGTCCTAACACTGTTTCGCATTCACCCAGGCCCAAAAACCTGTGGGGCGAGGGAAAAACCCTAGAATTACTCTGAGGGAAAATTCCACGGAAAAACCCACCCCGAAACTGCCAGGGTTACATAGGAACATTTCCCGATGAAAACAGTTTTTGAAAAAAATCTGCATTCTCCGGGAATCGAACCCACGACCTCTAGAACTGCGTTGTCTCAGTACCAAGCACGCTTACCACTGAGCCAACGCCGCTCGTGAAATGGTTTTATTTTAATCTATGACAATTCTATTTTCATGTGGTAATTTGTGGAAACAGTATTTTTTACAAAATATTGGCGTACTTTACTGGATACAAATTGTTTTTTGTTTGTGCTGTTTACCTGATAAGTCTTTGTTACTCTTGTTTTCTCGTTCTTCTGCCCATTAATTCTCTCTTAAGTAATTTTTTGTTCAATAATCTATTTTAATGTTTGGTAAAAAGTACCAGTTCCATTAACTACCACATAAAAATTATAATCGTTAATAATTAAAATAGAAACTTCCCCCTACAAGACCCAATGCTTTCATGCTGGAGAATTTGGTACTTAGTTCTGGTATTGACGGCACCATCTGAGATGTGCTTGTTGTCATTTAGTCAATAGTCGTACTAATTTCTACTATTTGTACAGTAATTTTTACAGTTACACATCTATTTATTTCTGTTTCTAATGTTAATTCTTATGTCATAACGTATTAGAAGCTGTTTTACACTTTTACGCAAGTTTCATATATCTATCGGTTTTTTCCTTTTAAAACAGAGATCTATACCTAAAAATTATATATTTACATATGCAGTTAGTATTTTACAGCAAAAAAATTTAAAAATCAACCAAAACGAATGATTATCGACATTCGGGTCACTATCGACGATCGGGCCCGTTACCTTAGGGTGAAACTAGAGGGAACATATGTACACTAGAGGTAGTTTAATTCGTTAAGCGGGAAATTCAACAATTTGATTCTTATTGGCTAACTTTATGACATAAACTCTCTTACGATTAAATACTATACTTCCCACATAACGATTTAAACGGCCTTCAGTGTACACCTTACTCGGCATAGAGAAAAACAGAAATATACCTTATACTGCATACGTGAGATAATAAGACACCAATAAGCTTACAAAAGTAAAAAAATGTCATACTTATCTTCATGCAAATCTCATATTCCATTCCCACAGAACTTCAACAGGCGTCTGCTACCAGATCCCGAGCAGTGCGGGGCCTCACGTCTGTGTCTCGCGGGCAGCAGCGAGACGAGCCGTAGCCGCAGCTCCTTGGCACCAGAGGAGTACCTCGCCAGTGGGCGTTCGCCACGTGGCAGCCTGGTGCCGGATCTGTCAAGCCGCTCGAGTCGCAACAGCCTGATACCAGATGGCAGCATGCAGCGCTCGCCCCGGAATAGTCTCGTGCCGGAGTCGATGTCGCGGAGTCCAAGGCACTCCCTCGTGCCCGACCAGACGCTTAGTCCACGCAATAGCCTCGTACCCCTCGACGTTGTCGGATATAACCGCAGTCCTCGGGGTAGTCTCGTGCCTACCGGACCTGTCTCGGTTGATTCGGCGGCTGCTGCGGTTGGCGGTCCCGGAGGGTCGAGGCTCGCTGGTGGGGGACTGGTGTTGCCGGAGAACGGGAGTTTGGGCAGGAGTCCGAGACACTCGCTCGTGCCCGAAACCGCGGCGCAACTCAGAAGCTCGAGGACTAGTGTGGCCAACGTAGCGGAATTCGATCGCAGTCCCAGGGGATCGATCTGTCCAGATGCTAGCGCCAGATCACCCAGGGGCAGCATCACGCCTGTCGATCTGCATGGGGATATGAAGGTTATTATTGATATTATTATTGTTTTTACACATATTGTAAGTCCATGTGAGACATATGACTAGAGAATTTTGTAGGATTCCTCGATAATCTAGGGGCTTAACAAAAGTAAACAAACTCTGTACACACTTTGCGTAGAGGGTGTTGATCCTTAACCCGATTTGTAACTTGTAACAACTCAAAACCCATCTTCCATACCTAATTGATCTATTTACCCCTGTTCCATATTTCCCCAACTAATCCTTCAAAACTACTCTTTCAACCCTTACCTCTTACTCTTTAACCTGACATTCCAAATGGTCCTGCCCTCCCTCTCTCAGGAGGCCCACAGTAGCCCACTCCTGGGATCTGATTGAGACCGTCTATATACTGAATACCAACCGAGACTGACCGTCACGTTACAGAATTATTAATACTATACAGCTTTTTTCGACTGTTGGTAAAACAGTACATGATATACATCTATATATTCTCGTGGTAGTCAATATCGAATAGTATTCAGTGAATCAGACCCCTGGGGTACTCTAAGGTGCAGAGTCAGCTAAGGGACTCGAAAAAAAACCCTAGCCAGATGCATATATGAAAATTTGTCTTGACTGGGACTCGAACCCTTGCATTACAAGAAAATAAGTAGTGTATCAGTTCCTTACTAACTGAGTTACGACCGCTCCAAGGCTTTTCTTAATATTTGTTTTCCACAATATAAATTTCAACTTAATGATTGAGCTTGTGTTGACTTTAATTGTAAACCGAAAAAAACTTTTAATTGAGAATTAAATTGCAATTGCAATTGTTTAACCGATACGGTTTAATGGAAAATCAGTTTCAACAATCTTCCATGATATGTTGGCAAAAAGATTTATCTAAAAATATCTTGATGTAATTCGTTTGTTTTTCCACAGGAGCGAAGTCCACGAGGCTCGATAGCTTCGGAATGCCCGCTCAACCAGAGTCCACGTGGCTCGATCATCCCAGATCAGATAAACCGATCCCCACGAGGCTCGATCGCACCCGATATCAACCGGTCGCCTCGAGGCTCGATCTGCCCGGAGGCCAGTAATCGTTCTCCACGGGGCTCAATCACACCTGGGCATCACGAGCAGTTCATGGCTAACCGATCACCACGTGGCAGCATAGGTATGGGCGAGTACGGCCATCGAGGCTCACTTGGTGGTGAGGATGACCTGGCAAGCCGAAGTCCACGCGGCAGCATCGGGCCCAACGGCCTCGATCGCAGTCCGAGAGGCAGCCTTGGTGGCGGGGAGAGGAGATTGCCCAAATTTAACGTCCAGGAGCACAGGAGGGCCTCTGTTGATCAGAGTAAGTATATTCATGTGTTTTTTTTTGAGTCAATTATATGCATTGGTACAGAAAAACAAACATTAATTTAGTCAACTTTCAAAAGTGATTAAAGATAGTTTTCTATCCCAATAATATGAGACACTTGAAGTGATGCTACAAGATTGCTATTGATTGGTTTGATGTCAACAACGTAATACTATTAGTAAGTGCTTATTATGAGGCTTGCGAAGACATTGCTTATTTTGTGACTAATAAAGCGAAGCAAACTTTTTCATAAGGCTTTATTTATAGGATTTAAATTAAATTCAAAATACTTAACTTAAATGCGAGAATGACGAGAAGTTTTCAATGAAAATTTCATTGGAAAATTCACTAACAAGTTTATTGGAGATCTTGAGTACAGTATAGTATTAGACTATTAGCAAAATAAGCCAAGAGAGCTTCGTACATCTGGTAATAATCTTACTACTAGTAGTTGTAGACTTTCTGGACCTTTTTTGAACAAATAATTTATAGCCCATCTATTCAATCCTCGCCCCTAAAAATCCAGAAAGAATAAAATACTACTCACTATTCGTTTGATTGGGAATTAATGAAACTTTACATTTCTACTATAAAATACTATTGTGGAAGTATTTGATGTAGATGTAATCCAAAACACGTGAATGTACATAAAATTTTACAGTACCGTCCACCACAACAATAATCCAGAGAAATATACAGCCCCAATCAAGAAACGTGATGATTTTCAAGTTGAAAATTATTTAAAGCTCAATAAAGTGAAAAGTCCGACATTTCAGGCTAATAATATAACCAAGTTCAATAACTGCGAGTGAACTCTCAGGCTGCTATTGCCTCGTAGCTTCAATAGACCGTCCGTACGGACAATTCGATCGAACCGCTGGTCGTCTTGAGAGCACCGAGCCGAGCTATTGATAATTTACGTATACGTATTGTTCTCTGAGCTCGGTTTCGGCGAAAGTGTCGCAGTACTTAGAATCCGGATGAGCTGGCGGGTACGTAGCTCATAATCAAGTGCAAAATTGCCGCTGACAATGTGTCGACGATGGCCGCTTCGATTAACCATCCGTGTGTAAAGAGAAGCCGGAGGGAGTTTGCGACGTAGTCATCCGTGTTGAAGATATATATACGAGCCGTTAAAGCGAATCTCATTTGAGATTGGAAAAATGTATCGTTAAAATTTAGACGAGCAAGCGTTTTATTTTACGCCCCGAGCGAATCGATGAAGAACAAAAGTTACGAGCTTCCTTGTAGATTATAGGGGTGGCACTAACTTTTCGTTACGCACGGCTCGAACGTCGAGTTCAATCTGTGCCTTGGAGTTTTAAAAAAACGAACGTAGACGAGAATATTGAAATCCAGCGAAAAAAAAAAAAAAAAAAGATTAGCTCGTTCGTGAAAAGCCCAGAAGAGGTATTGTAGTTTTATTAACGCTTAAACGTTATATCCTATCTTGAAAGTTTGATGGCCTTAAAGTGAAGCCTCCATAGCATTAGGTACTGACTACCGGCTTACGTTTGATTGGTCATTGCCATTCAAGAGCGGTAATTTTGAATGTATTTTTACGCCTTCTAACCTCAAAATAGCACCTTCGCCGCTTGATTTTGGGTTCTCAGGCAAAAAAATATTAGACGAAACTTTCGAAAAGGCTTCTTTACGAAGCTCGTTACGGCCCTCGCCTTAGGCTCGTGCCGTAAACCTCTCAGTTCGTAAATCGAAGCAAATTGCAAACTCGTACGTAATATACTATTTCCATAATAAAATTTCCTATGTGATGAAATTACAGTAAAAGCTTTATTGTTTTGATATTTTGATTCTTAAAAACAAGAATGCCACATGACTTAAGGTAGCTCCCTTGTCTACTGCTCTAGTCAAGTAGGAGAGTTTCACTTGTGCATGTACACGTATAAACGCACATTAGTGTTGGTATTCTGATACCATCTGTCATTTATAACCATGAAGCTAATTTTCACGTCTTTCTTGGCAAATATCATTGGAAAATTCCCCATTACCAGCATTTTACATGACAGTATTGAGAAGAACAGAGATTTTTCTACAAGGATCAAAGTCTATTGAATGAAACATATTCCATTCCGTAGGCTTACGCGAGGGAGTTACCTTAAGCCTTTAACATAGAGATAAAAAAAGTTGTTAAAAAAGTAGTTTACTTATTCAATGTTTCGAAAAAATATTAAGATCTAATAAAAGTTCTGGGGTTGGAACGCGTAGGGGGCAGAGCCCCCTAGTAATCCAAAACTCTGAATACCAGATTAACGGATCGATACGAGACCTCCACGTCTTCTTCCACGTCGCTGTTAATTTGCTCCCCTCGTCTTCTACTTCCTGCTCCTTTCAGCGTCACTTACACATCCTGCGCACTCGTGCGACTCTCTTTCAGGTGGTTGTGTTTTCGTGACCTTGTTTTCACAAGTACCACTTCGTTAAAAGCCGAAGCGTATATACCGATCTGACGTGGACGTTCCATCGCCTTGACGGGACGATAATTAAAGTGATGAAAATTTAAATTTTTATACTCGACGCTCCTATACGACGGTAAGGTTACTATAACTACGATGTTAATTATAAAATAAAAATGTATAGAAGCATCCATTTGATTCGTGTCTCAAGAAATTTTCATTTATTTGATGACCAAATTTTTGTGATTAATTTCTGTCTTACGCGATCTGCCAATGACTACGTTATTAAATTAATAGCTGCTTTTGTCATCGATATTGAAAATGAAACTATATTGAGCTTATGAAGAAGTATCAACCTACATACATATTTCTTTTAATACGATGCTATTCATTCTGTAGTTCAGCAATAGGTACACGTTTGTGAAATATTGTGAGGATTTTACCGTTAGAGGCCAGCGGATTTTTTTGTCTACACTGATAAAAGGGTTTATAGGCTAGAGGAAAATAATGATGTCATCGGGGTTTATCCAAAAAAATATTACATTCTACGGACATGGAGGTAAAAGTTAAATGGAAAAAGACAGATTCAATCGATAAATTGTATTTCAAGGGAGGCAGGTTTATGATGAATCGCGTTATCTGTTAACCGGGTAGCAGGAAAAATGTCCAATTACGCTAATGCAAACCTTAAAAAATTATTAGAGACTAGATGCAATCTCATTTAAATGCATTAGCGCTGTAGTCTCGAGATATAGTTTTTCACTGACGATGGGGTGTACGTTCGTGCAGCGCTAACCGAGTATATTACGCGAGTTGGCCGCTTAAATGAGGCCGATAAGATATTTAAGTGAGTTACCGAAACCTTTAACTACGTGTACTTCCAGCTTGACGTATTTTCCGCCTCCGCGGATATACTCTGATTATAATTGAAATTTTATCGATGTCTATATTACGCCTAATTATATGGGACATCGTTTGCGCACCGATCGATTCTCGAGATTATCTCGGTTGCAAAGTTAGCGAGCACTTATTTAAGTTGACTACGTTAATTAATACGTTTTACGAATATTTACTCTTTGATTCGAAATTGGAGAAAACTTTGTGATGGATGATACCAAATATTTCTTAAAATTTTTTGGTACAAAATGACACTGGATTTGCGACACATTTGTGCGTGATTGATATTCTTAAGATGTGTAACAGATTGGTGACATATACAATTGCTTTCTTACGCAAGTCTTGTCCAAGTTTTGTGCAAAGTAGCTATATTTCTGAAGAATACTCGTGTTAATATATGAATCACTCGATTATTTTTTCAACCAAACAATATATGACGGAAAACGTTTCACGGTACAAATTTAGCCAGAGCAATAATACATTTCAAAAATACAAAAAAAAAAAAAAAAATAACATGGCATTTCAAGACGTAAGAATTTGGAGCACTCGTCTCTGCAGGCAAGTGGGATTGCCGTAAGTTTGTATGAACTAAGGAAGCGACTTTGTACAGAACTCGCGTAAGGCAAAATACGTCGCTTTTATCCTTGACACGTCTAACGTTGGATCTGTAGAAGCCGGAAACACGTAACCTATACTGAATTTTAACCCCAGAAACTTTTGGTGTGTAATAATCGTGAAAATTTATTCAAACTAGTGGCTGTACCGGGATATTTCTCTCAAATTTGTATGCAAGACAAACATTTTCAACCCATTATATATTAATTCACTGATTAATGCGATGACGTACATATTTTAAGAAAAATTCAACAATTTGATAGAAATACCACAGTAACCAATCGGTTTGAAAATTATAAAAATTGGTCACATACGTATGTTTGTTTGAAGTACGATATTAAAAATATAATCTTTCGTAATTAATTTCAATCACGTTACTATCGAAACGAACACCTGATACGAATATTATTAGCTGTAAAATTTTCTTTATTAATAATAATGAGTACTTTGAAGAACAATAATAATGTATTAACCACAATAGAAATGATCTTCTCGTTCAAGCATCCATTACTTTTGATAATAATTTTGCCATAAAAACCCACCATTAACCATCAAATGATCCGAAACAAGCATCAAAACGCAATAAAAATCTACCAGCTCACTACACATATAAAACCCCAATACGCATCAACTCCCGACTCCCACATCGATCGGTGCCCCCCCCCCCCTCCACATAGACATAAATTTTACCGAGACGTATGAAAAAAATATAATCAAGCTCGTCTCTCTGTTTTCGTTGAAAAACGGCAATTACAGGTACAGCAATGAACCGCAGCAGTTCGCCTTATCGGCAGCAGCAGCAGCAACCACAACAAAAGAGGACGGAGAACACGGGTAGCCTCCGGTCGACGCATCAAATGGGCGCTATCGGTTACGGGGCAGCCAATTTCGGGATCGACTCGAGGCGAGCCAGTAGCTCACCATCGCAGGTACGCAAATGTTATTGTTTACGTTCGCTGTATTTGGCCGTTTCCTAAGAAATACACGTGTGTGATAGTTCATGAAATCGAAGTTAATTGAGGATGTTCGCTACGTTAAGCAATCAACAGTCAGTTTTTAACTAAAATTTGTGCGAAGCTTCAAAAATGTATTTAAAAAATTTCTACGAAGGTTCAACGACTCTGGGTGTTTATGAAATGAAAAATCGATGAAACAAATTTTGTGAATTTTACATACGTTCTTAAGGGAGATCGTCAACAGCGGCTCTGATAATCAAAAATTTTAATACAATTAACAGTCAGATTTGGTTAAAACTGTAGTCAACAGTAAATTAATATCTCCTAATAATTACGTAAAACAATCACGTCACTTAGATGCATGTAAAAAAGTTATTAATGAATAAGGTAAAAGTACCAGTACATGAACACTTTTTCCATAAAGTCTTTGTTTTCTCATTTTTATCAAATTTCTGAATTGCATAACAACAAAACAGTCGTTGCGCCAGTAAGTTTATATTTTTTTCTATCAAAAGAAAACAAAAAAGTTTTTCTAGGTTGTGTGTACAATTGATAACTTAACCTTAAAGTTTCTTTATCAATGACCTAGTAGATGAACAGCGTGTTCAGGTATTGGTACCGATACGTATTTTTGACCAAGTACTTGAACATCCCATGTTAATTAAACGGGAAAGAGGTTATGTTAGCTGCCTTCTACTGATTTCTACTTTTATTATGTATTGCAAATAACCAAATCGAAAAATTTCTTTCTAATTTCATTGGTAACATATTATGAAAACTATTACGACTGGCTAGACACACTATTATTATTGATTAACAGTGATTTCAATCGTTTTTATGTGTTCGAGTACTGAGCATATAGGTAAAACCTAATGGTACCAGTACCTGAACAGTCTCACAAGCCACCTCATACAAGTTGCACGAATAAATAATTTCTTTCTCGTTGAGTATAAAGACTTACTGAAATATAAATTTTGTTTTATCTAAAGAACGATCAAAGGATATCAGAAACATTTTTTTTCATCCACTTAAATTGAAAATAGTTTATTCAAGCTGTTCAATCTACTGGTGCAATTTTAGAAAGTGTTCACGTACTGGTACTTTCATCTTAATCTGGAACGTTAATACAACTCAATATAAACTAACGGGACATGCACACGCATTTCTAACCTAAAAAAAGGCTCAGACTTCTCTCTCGTACTTTCTTCTAAAGGTAGTCAACCATCTTAAGATACATTGAGGATTGATAAATTCCGTGGTTTTTCCATAGTTTCTCCACGACTTTAACATTTTAGGATCATGTATAGATTCGCGTCAAAACCTAATAACCGATAGATGAGTTTCAAAGAATGTAATCCCCATTACACCGAATCAACACTCGTTTTCACAAATAGAATCTTGATAGAAAATTCAAGACACCGATACAACGTCAACCTACGCAGTTTGAAGATGTCGATGTCAAAAAAACGCACGCAGACGATTCCCCTTCGACTGACTAATCAATCAAGCGAAACTTGGACGCCTGCAGTTGGCGAAACGAGCGAGGCGTGAAAGACAAGGTCCTTTGCCACGCTCTTCAAACTTGTCGCGCGCAAGCAAGTGGTGATCGATATATGATGGAGGGAAAGGCTTCCCCACCCCTTTTACTTAGAACACTTGATTCGAGAGACCGCATTGTGGCGTCTCTACTCTCTCCTTGTCACCGAAGTATATGAGTTTCCCAGCATAGTTCAAAACAGTATTGGATATCTGAAATCAGCGCTGTCGTTGTGTGACCACATCATTTGATTTATTGCCTTTTCCGTACGGAGGTCATTGATTGTCGTTTGAAGATGTTATCGAGGGGCTGCGCACTCTGAAGTCTCTTGGAGACTTCTGAAGTCTTTGAAATACTTAAGATGACTTATGAAGTCTTTTTAATGACTTGAAGTTTTTTTTAATACCTTGAAGTCTTTTTTAACGACTTTAAGCCATATGCACTCTTCAAGTCCCGGTAAAAAAGTCTAAAGTCTTTTTACTTCTCAAGTATTTGAAAGACTTAGAATGACTTATGAAGTCTTTTTTAATGACTTCAAGAGTGCGCAGCCTCTCGGATGTCATCTAAAGACTGTAATTCTTCTCAAAAGTTCTTTAAACTCAGACCACACACCAGTTCGGTCTTATGTCTTTTGTACGTTGGAAAAAATTTCACAACCTAAATACTTATAGATCATCAGATGTTAACCTTGGATTGCTGACATTTCAACACAATTAGCATATAAAAATCTCCTAGTTACATTACACCAGGAATGAAATTGAAAATAAAATAGTCACACAGAAATATCGACCACATAAGATGGAATTTCCATAGAACGTTTTTGTAAAACTAATACGTTTTGGGTAATATACCAATAAGAGAAGACGAAAAAAAAAAGAAATTGGTATTTCATGTTGTATCTATATTTCAAGACCCCTCCAACATTATTTCCACATATTTATATCACTGTATTGTCAGTATGGAAGATTTTTCGTTCTTAAATTTTTGTAAGTAATGACATCTAATATCTCGTATGACCACACCATTTCGATACCAATACAATAATTGTAAATTAATGAATGCTTGATTAGAAAAGATTTGAGAAAAAAACTTATTTTATACCCAGAGAACATCTTTAAACCGTCCAAAAAAACTTTATGGACTATTTCAATGAGATTTAAAAACCAATTCAGTGTCACCCCGTGGGTTACTCGCTGGTAAGCCGTTGTATTTCGTACCCACGGTGTACATACCTGTGCTCGGCGTTCAGCGACACAAAACTCCATCCCCAGAGAGATGTGGCGCTTATATACATCGATCAATAGATGCATTAGTCCACACTGTGAGGTATACAGTGTATATACTATGCACTGACGGCCGAGTTCGTTGTCTCGCCTCATAGGGATATAACGATGCATCAATTATGGATACAGTACGTATAGACCCTGACGGAATTTCCTTTCCTACTCCATTCATGTTGCATAAATTTCCCCAACTTTGGTCCTACACAATATACCATGTTACACATATATGTATATAGTTTCCAATCGATTTCCCTCTCGTGTATACACGTATACTTGCGTTGTTTCGAGTTTTAGCCACAAAACTTGCCTCTACACGGATTATGATACGCGGAAGAGAGTTTCGCCCAGATTCTGTAGTATTAATGACCAGTCGTCTGTATGGACTAGCTAGTTTCGCGAAGGGATTAATTTACTGTGCTCATCAGCGTGTGTACCGTAGCGCTTTCGAAACGGTTTTTTGATTCATGCCTGTATAATGCAGGGGGTGTAAAGTTTTAGATGAAAAGAGGTTATTGTCCAATCAACGTAGGAGTCGAGCAAAAAAATTGTCATTTAAGTGATGTATGGTTGAAATCTCAGCTATACCATATTCATGATGCTTGTAAATCTAAAGTTTGACTTTTTTAACAAGGTAGTAAAAAACCCCCGGATTGAGTTGCGGTTTCATGAATCGTTGGACTTACGGATGGAAGCTACTTTTCAAAGTGTGTACCTTCATGGTTACTTTTCAAAATGATTTGTTTTTTCTTCATCTTGATCCCAATGTGGTCTGCGATAATGAATCTCAAATAGCATTCGTATAACATCATATCGATTTTGATGTATACGTCAATTTTATTTAGCAACTATGTAGATTGTATTTCATGACTACGTCAAATTTACTCAGAGACTAAATTGTCAACTTGACTCCTTGACTGTTGTCCTTTAATCTATAGATAATTTTATTGGTGTGATAATTTCATTGATGTTGAATTCACTATCATTAAAATTTGGTATAATTTAGTCTCTATTTTTTTTTTTTTTTTATGATACCTGAAGACATACTTAACACTTGCATTCAAATGAAACTTAATTTTATTAAATAGGAAATTTTTTATAATTTTTCAAAATTACTTTCAGATAATTTTTGACAGCATGGAATAGTAGGTACATTAAGCGCACTTGACATTCATCAACATCATAAATTAAATAATTTAATCCTAGAATAAATAATACAATCTATGTAATTTTATTTGGATGATAAGTTTAATTAAGTAATAATGGTTATTATTTTTTACGAAATAATTAAAGAATATTTTGTGATCGACATAGCCAAATTAAAACACAAAAAAAAAGATTTGAAAATAACCTTTCTGTCCCTCAAATCTTGACAAGTAACCTTTTTTTTCATATGCTTTGAAAAGTAGCTTTTGCCGTCAGGGCAACGTAATATTTTAAATATCCTTATGAACCAAACTTTTAAAACCCTAATAATAGCATAATTGTAAAATATTAAACCGAAGTGAACTTTGTGACAATACCAATACTATACGATCACTGCAAGAGGAACACAAAGGTCTATTTTTGGATATTAGACCGAATATTGGCATGATTTGTTGGAAAAGGTTAAATACCTAACCTCACTAGTACCAATAAGCTGATAGTACTTACACTACCAGGTGTAATATCGGAAATTTAAATTAAAGTTTGATTATGAAGCTGAAAAGTGAGTCAATATAGCCTCTCAGAAATACTCGTTTTCCTGCAAACGAATAGTGGATTCGTTGAAAAGCACAGTTTCGTTTGTTTCCAAGTGAAAAAATATTACTCATGGCGTTTCGCTCACGTGTTTGCTTGCCAAAGAGTCTCTCGCTGAAGACGGAATTTAGAGAGCGTGAAACGTTGAAAGGAATCTTCGTAATTGTACTAAGTATGTACTTTCGGAGCAGACAGCAGGTACGAGCGATTACCTTTTTCGTAATGAAGTCTCTGTTTCGTGGAGGAAAAAAAAACTCCACTGTGTGAGTCTAATCTTGCTCTGGTGGCATCGTCTTCCAACCAACAACGAGATTTTCCGAGAAAAGTATTTCACATTTTTTCAGGTTTTATTTTGATTACAGTGAGGTACTTGGCGTGGTTTTTACCGCAGTAAAATTGTCAAATAACTCTTACATAATTAAAACGTCAAAGGAATAAGCAAAACACACGTCACGTCTGTTCAAACATTCACCCTTCTATTTTTGAAAAATAAAACCACTTTACTTGTCTCAAAAGTAGAGGTTTATATTTTGTTACTTCCGGTAGGGGTCTAAATAAGACTTTTCAAAGACCGAAAAAAAAATACATCTTGTATCTTTATAGTATAGGTTTCAAGACTCGTAATTTTTATAATTGCAAGTTTCACATTTTAATTAACGTATTCAATAATGGAAAGTTACAAAATTCTAAAAAAAAAAAAAAAAAAAAGTAGTTGTTTTTAGGGTAAAAGCCGTAAGTTTCGAGAATGATTTTGATGAAAAAAATCCTATTATTATTAAAACACAACATTTTAACTGTCATGATTGAATACGTAGGACAAGTGCTACTTTAAAATCTACTTTTAAGATGTGAGTTGTTTTTTTTATTCTCGAAAAAAAATCTCGTGTACACCCGAACCTCCCATACTCACGAAAAATGATTTCTCTCGTTCATTAAAAATTTTACCATCATCCGAAATAATATTCTTTTTTTACTGCTGCCATACATATGTCGAGCTAAAAAAACAACCCTTTACACAAGTAACAAGCTTTTCAAATCAACTTAAGATTAGACACATGTTATATTATTGAAAATAAATCTCAGTCAACTAAAAATAGTGAGAAATTTTTTTTTTGTTAGTTTTATGAAAACTGTTTTAAGGGATGTATTGAATATCAACAGTCTGACTCGACACTAGGTAATGATGACACTTGCTCTTGCGACCAATACTTGTAATCATTTCCAAAAAATGTGCTTAATTTTACGTAACAATAAAAAAAAAGTCCAACCGATCATAACTCAGGGTAAATGAAGATTTCAGTTAACGAGTCGCGCCGATTGTGTGGCACGAGGAGCGCCAGCGTCGCCGAAAAGGGAGCAACCGGTTCTTCGGCTCCGATGGGGGTGGCGGCCTATGGTTCGCTCGTTTTTCAACTCAAAGATGCCCACCTGGAGGCCAGCGGTACTTGCGACTTTGTTTACCGCGCTCTGCGCGTCGTCAGCAAAACCACCGTCGTCACTGTCTTCCTCGCTTTTATGACCACCATACCTCTTGTCATGCTCATACTTGGTAAGTTGATTGTTTATTTTTTTAATTTTACAGTAAAATAAGCGTCATTGGAACTTTGGGGTATACTTGGCATTGAACGGAATTAGAGCGATTCTACCTTCAAGATGTGCTTGTTTTGATCGAATATGCTATACCATTATCGATTGTATACATGTATGACGCTACGATGATGTATCTAATACAGCATCACAAAAAATCTTTACAAGAACTTCGTTATTCAGTTAGAATTGAAGTCTATCATTTTTTTTCTGAATGAAAACTATACACGGTATAAACTTTTTTATTGAGTCCAACCAAAGTATCATGTCACTTATTATTGCTATACTTAGTTGTTACATGAACAATTATATCAGTGCATAGACGTGCATACTCATTAAAAATCAACTATTCTAAGGGTTTATACGGTACGTAAGGTCATATGCAAAGTTGTAAAAAAAAAAAAACATCTGTGGTAGTAGTTTAGCATTTTCTATGTCATTGATACAAAATAATATCGTCTTTTTGTTTTGAAAACAAAATTGTAGATACACGAGATTTTTATGTTTTGAATTTTTGTATCTAAAAATAAGTTTTCGATATGTTTTGCATTAAGCATTAATTATTGATCGTTATTGTCACAAAATATATAAAAATATTAGTTATGATCTAAAAAATGAAGAAAATTAGGTATCTTTCATTAAAGTGAAAAAAAATTAATTTACTTTTACCAAATTTTGACTGACAGATACAAACTTAAAAAAAGAAAACTCTATTACGATTAGACCAAAGTAGATATTACCCTTACACTCTTAATACAAATTAGTTGCAAAAAGCTAAAGAAATAATACACTTAACCAATATATTTTCAAAGGCTCTATATAACAAATCGTAATTGTGATTATAAAATAAACGATCGATCAAAAAAATGATTTTTTTTTTTTCCGTAATCACATAAAGGCCCCCTTTCACGAGATGACTGACTCGCGTTTCATTACTTGCTCCACTTAAGCTCGGGTATCATTTTACAGTGAGCAACGCAATCGACGCGGAAAATCTTTCAGAGCGAAATTACACGTTTCTGCTTAAAAATCGCAAGCCCCAAGTTGCGCCACTTACGAGCATATAAGTTGTGCTTTTGCATCGTTAAGTTCAGATCAATACTTTGGACATGCAAGCTTGAATCGCTCGTACACACTCTTCAATAGCCAACGTATATGTGTGTACATATATGCATGTAAATGCCGGGTTTTTGTGCGTTCGGAAGATTCAACATATATATATATTTTTTTTTTGTTTATAGTTGTAGGGTTTAATTTCCTTAAAAGTAAAAGCAATGTTACTGATTTGAACGAAAAAGTAAAAGTTTACAGTTTGTCTTTGAAGTCGCATGATTTTTTTAGTAACTCCAAGCTTGACGAGAAGGCAAAAACGCGCCAATCAATTTTCAAATACATTTCACTCGCAAATAACACAGGGGACTCGGTGGAATTACAAACCATTTATTTTACTACTAAGCAATAACATCCCCCAAGTTTTGGAAGCACATATGGCTTCGAATTATCGAAAAATGCGGAACACTTTGAAAATTACCGGGTCGCAATTGGGCTACAGGAGAAAGAGAAGCAGTGCGTCGGTCGAAAGCTGCTTATACGAGTACTTTAATTTATTCTTTCTATAAAGCGATAAGGCGATGATAAGTCACTTTTTTTATACCACTTACAGGAAAGAGCTCGTAAAATACTCATCGATCATTTTTTCATCGTTTCGGCATTATAGTTCCTGATTGTGTGTTTTTATTGTTTTTTAAGTTGCTTTTCTTTTTATCTTTATATGTATACATGTATACATACAGCAGCAATTAATATTTTTGAGAGATGATGAAACGTGACCAGCTAGTCATAGCTTGTTCACACCATAGGGTAAAAATATAAGTGTGAGCTTTAACCTGATGTTACATGGGTTTTGACGCAAAAAACTGTGACTTGCTCACGTTGTTAGATGAATTTTGTTTTTTAATTCATATTTTGTAAATCTCAAAACTAATTATTTAACAACTCATTTTGTGATTCAACTTTATCAAAATTATTAAACTATGAAAATTTATTTAATTAAAATTTTAATATTACATTTATTAATTAAAATTACTATTAAATTTATCATAATTTAAAATGATGTAATAATAAGTTATTTATTATTTCGTTTCAACCTTTTTCAACAACAAAAAAAAAAATGAACAAAAAATAACAAAACGCTTTTTACCACACTTTGTAAACTCATTTATTCATCGTTGTAGAAACGAGTGCAACAAATTTTCAAAAATATTTTTATTTAATAGAGATACAAAAATTTTATATTCAACACTTTTTTGTGGAATTGCTTATAGTTTATGTTATTCAAGAGTTAAAAATCGCTTAATCCTTTTTTTAGACATTCTTACACTCGTACTATTTTTAGGATATAAGCAAAAAATCCTTAAAAAAATACATTGATGTCTACACTAACTACACCAACATTTTACTTCATAAGAGCAAAGTTTTCGATTACAATACAATGCATGGATTGACTTGGGAACAATCTCTGTGATGCGCTTATAAACTTTGCGACATTCGAATCAGTAATGCCTGAAACGTACATCTACGAACTGTTTCGCGAACAGATGCATAAAGTTATACTGGAACAGCCTCGGTACACGCCGCAGAGGCAAATATTACCCATCGAGTTAATCAGCTTACGTGATTTTATGACAAGTACGGATGGGTGAATGCGCGTAGGAATATAAGTAATTTTATGGAATAATATGTGCTACATGGGGCTAAAAAAAAATTAAATCAAAATTTTTGTACAATTTTTAATTGATTTTATTTGGTTCGTTTTATTGTGTTGTAAGTCAGAAAAACCATGATCATCTACAAAAACCAATGTAACGCATATTTTTTTCAAGTGTCGTGAAATTTTTCAAAAACGTCACAAATTGATTCTTTTTTTTTAGTATATCAAAATTGATAAGTATTCAAAACCACGTTTACTTGAGTTTGTAAAAAAACCTCCTAAATAAAGCTTCTTGTATTAAAAGTGACGAACAGATTCCATTTTTTATTACTTTTAAAATATGCCACGTTATTCAATGAATCGCCTGATACTTTTGATGTTAACAAATATTATTGAAAATCTTGATTGATGCGTTTTGTCACGAGATTTCGTTGCGTTGATTCAAATGATACTCGCGGATTATAAAAATAAACAGTTTGTGAACCATCACTACAATCCCTTTTTGTTTTTACAAAATGTCATTGAAATTACAATTTTATTAAACTATCTCTAGTTTCGACAACAAGCAAAATGTAAAATGTAAACGACGGTGATAACAGTACAACGTATAGGTTAAGTACGTTATACAGTCTTTTTTCAGCAAGATATCAATAGACATACTACAAAGTAAACAAAATTCAATGACCAAACAGTTAATGCTGTGCAAAGTACATTACTTTGATAAAACGAAACTAAACTTATTTAGCAGAAGTGAACAGAAGTAATCAGCTCGAGGTTACTATCTCGACTAAACTACTATATTTGATTTTAACACTAGTGATATTTTATCACTGAGAAAAAAAAATTGTAGAGAAATTTCAGCAAAAATTACCATTCTATGCAGTAAATCGAATGCAAGCTGGTGAAAAAGGAAAAGTTATTACTTGTAATTGCAAAAACTATTGTTTTAACACTTAAAATTATGGTTCGAAAAGAAAAAATTATGGTTAGGATGGTAAAAATTTCTATGCGAAAATATATTTAATTTATTAACCTATCTTTTTGAGGTTTACTGTTCCAGCACAGTAATTTTTACTGTTCTAACTATTCGAACTATTATTTTAACTGTTCCAACAATAATTTCTACAGTTAAAAATAATAATTTTTCTCTTTTTTGCCAACTTGCACCCGATTTACTGTACGGAATGATAAGTTTCTCTGTAATTTTTATTATTTTTTTCTTTCAGTAATAGTGTGATAATAGTAGTTGGATAGGATGGAGTACGACTAACGTAACTGGTAAAATAAATCTTGAATTTACGGCCGTTGCTACTACAACAGCAAAAAAAAAAAATTTATTCGAGTCGTATGCGTCATACGAACACATAAATACCGAAGTCGAGTGATGAATCCCATAACAGACGCGTTTAGCATGAAAAGAAAAAAAAAAGTTCCAGCAAAAACGTTTGCTTTGAAAGTTTTATGCACCCCCACACAGACGCGAACAACCGTTCCACTCGGTATTCAATGGGACCAAAGTCCGGGCTTAGAGAAAACGCGCGCTTAATTCTTTCACCGGTAAGCGGCACGAGATTCGCGCGCCCGAGCTTTATGAAAATATATTATTCGAGAGATGAAAAAAAAAAAAAAAAAAAACGCTTTTCCAGCAGCCCCGCGCGCCCTGCCGGCTGACCCACTTTCGCTGGCAAGATGTGCTTAATTCCCGCGCGGTCGAGGTGAACTTTTTGTCTCGATAAACTTTTCTCGATTTCGCGGAGACGGAGTGGGAGGGGACTTTTAGCTACTCGAGATTCCACTTAACGCTTGCATGGTTCGTGGAAGTTTTTTTTTGAAAAATTTATAGCTTTGATGAAAATTCAATTGAGCGAGTCTCGAGTCAAATGCGCCGTAAACTCGATTTTTCGCTCCGAAGGGTGAAAAATGTGTCCCAAATGCTTGTCAAAGAAATCGTAAGAAAATAGAACATTATAGGTGCGTAAGGGTAGGGTTTGTGGAGAGGATGTATATGTATATTTTTTTCGGTGTCTGGGTGAATATAAAGTAGAGGATGATTTTGCAGAACTGCTCGGTTGAATCAATCGCAATGTCATCCGATCAATTTTTTTTATCGGGAATGTTGGAATCAACTTATGAGATTTTGGTGACATCTCGTTTCCAGGCATTCAATTGCCCGTCGTGCTGAATCACGTGATAAAATAAAGATAGGATTCTCAAAAAGTATGATAAAAAATAGAAAACTTGATACTGTTGTATGACAAAAGTCTCCAAAATTTATAAATCATATTGATAATAAATACCAGATTTATTTGCAATAAAGAAATGGTTGGTTCATCCATGTAGACGAGAGAAACGCCACATAATTTACTATAACCTGTTGATTTAAAAAAAAACGTAAGGGTTCCTTAAGCACGAATTATGAAAAAATCACAAGAAAATGATACAAAATGAAACGTCAAAGTCATCTTGAATAAAAAAATACTAGCTATAAATCTTAGATGAATCAAGTAAAAAAAAAAAAAACACTATTCAAGGTTTTATTTAAACTGAGGTTACGTGATTTTGACGAAATAACATTCAGAATTGTAATAAATGTATTCCACGATTGGTTTTGTGACGGTAATTGTATTGCATTTATAACATTTACATAAACGTTCTTGTACAGAGACACTACGATTGATATTTTTCAATCCTCTAGTATATATTTTTAAATCCTTTTTTTTTTTTATTAGATTAATCAGTTTTCTTTACAGTTTTCATTGATCTCAGCTGTCTTTTTTTTCAAAGTCACTACTTACCACCTGCAACATCTCAGCTCTGCAGTTTCCACTGACCCTGTGTCTTCCTTCGTTTTTTTTTCCTTTATACCATATGGTTTTCTTTCGTTGCCTCCTTCTATATGTATTGCCTAAAGTACTCTTTCCACCCCTCCAATGAAACACGTAATTTTCTTCAGAGCTCTATTTGTTCCTAGTCCTTGATACTTCTCGGTTCTGCTTCTCCAATTGCTTTTAAATTCGCCTCTTTCTCCGCTGTTTTGTTTCTTTCAGATCTACTGATTCGTCCGTTATAACGGTTATCCTCCATGTATAACGGGCCCTTTTAAAACTCACTTTTTTCTTACAAACCTCCATTTCTTGGGTGCAATTTTCCTCTACAACTGTATTTTGTATGATATTTTAAATAAAACCCCCTTTTTTCCTTCGAATTAATTTTTCTGTCCTGTTTATCGCATCAAAAAATCCACTCAAAATTATATTTGTACACATTTAGTTACTTTGATGAAGTTATACGTGTCCTCTTTTACTTCCAATACGAAAACGTGTTGTCAATCGTGACCACTTAAGGACTTAATGTCACGCTTACAACTCGATATTTTGTCGATCTTCTTCATTAAATGTCACTGAGCCAATAGGTATTATCTGTGGAGGTTTTGGTGGCGGAATCTGTAAACGCATCTCACCAGTAAAGAGGAGATCTCCCAATTTTACTGCTCCATTAATGTTTAGTTGATAATTTTTTCGCAAAATCCTGACATTTACTTAGTCCTTTATTCGACAAGTGTGTCATTTTTGTACAGTATTTATTACACTTATGCAAGCTTACAAGAGCTCTTCATTTTATTACACTGTACTTTATTTAAAAGTAAACGGATTCAAATTTCTTTTTTTTCTCATTTTGAATGTAGTAAAAAAGTTTTCTAGTGTACAGTCCACAGTATTAATCAGTGAATAGTTAGTAATTAATTAAATTTCAAATGATCAACAACATCAATCGTGACTCGACGAATTCGAGCACAACAACAGATTGCAATTTTGAACGTCAAGAACGACCGATTCAGCTTGTTTGTACTGCCAATGTACACACACATATATTTGTACGTGCACATACATATGTATTTACACGTTCGAAAGATCCAATTTGAGCATCGAGGTGTGCCTTAATAGGTTATCGGCCCAACAGATTCGAGTCGACTACTGCGTTCATAATAATTGTATATATATATACGCCCCATATACGGTATGTACACATCTCGCGCATACTACCACCAATGGCCCGGTAAATTATGTTTCGGTGCCGATTGTCAGCTTTGCTTCTGTTTGGAGTATATCGTCAAATGATGATGACGATGATTCGCGATAAATGTTGTTTGCCTGTGTATTATTGTATATACATTTCTATTTGTATGTGCACTCGTGTTTGTATGAAACAATGCATGTGTATATATATTAGGTATAATGTGATTTATCGGGTGGTCACATTTAATGGAAATCCATTGTCGATTCACGTCTGGTGATTTGGATGAGCACGCGAGCAATATGAAACGTTTTGCAGCGACTGAAATTTAACCGTGTACTTATTTTTTCTCTGTTTTATTTTCGGGATGGAAGCAATCACGCAATGGGATATAAAAAATACAGGGTTTTAGTATACGTTTTGAAGACGATTCAAAACATTTTTGAATAAGTCAAACAACTGCCGTGTAAGTTTAAAAAAATATTTAAGGTGGTTCTTTCATGAAATGATTATGAACAGAATGATATGAAATATTGAGAAATCATTTATTAAGTTACAATACGCTACTCGTCAAAATTTTAAAATACGTAGGCTGACGATTATAAACGCAAGAAAATGATGAATGGAAAATAAATTTTAAACATGTGCTTTAATGACAGCTAAGCATTCCTTTACTGAAAGTTGTAGTCTAGTTATTTATTAATTGAACACAATTACGTAAAAAACTGACACAATAAAGCTTCTGCAATACTAAACATACTGCCATCTCAAAGTATATTATATTCACGGACTTAATCAAAAGATATTAAAACAAACACAGGCATCCATTTTTGTTTCCTACGTTAAAAGCATAGGTAAACATCAACTGCTGGTATTTTGAGGTTAATCATAAATTTTATGTAATCATTCCTACGAACTTTTATATCGGATATCATGATCTGAAATTTCGAATTAGTACTTAATTTAACTCAATCAACGATATTTACAAATAGTTGTTTGAAATTTAAGCAGTGTTGATAAATATCAACTTGATAGTCGCATCTTTGACTCTGGAGTCATGAAAGAAACACCTTTAAAGCGTTGCTCACAATATTTTTGAAACGTTTCAAAATCGTTGAGAGCCAAATAAAAAAAATGTTTTTCAAAAAGTCACACGAATGTCGTGCAAATATTTTAGAAATGTTGAAGGTGTTGATTATTTCTTATTTTTTAAAAATTACTTTACAGGATTTTTCACACATTAATTTGTGCGTACGTGGTGTGTTAAAACCGTTGTTACCATTCAGATAACGATACTTTAGTAAGGTACCTGAGTGATTTTATTTTTTGCGACGATAACAGCTGTTTTTTTATTTTTACTACAACGTTTTTATCAATTTTTTCTCACAACTTTTTGTAAAAGTTTTTAAAACGATGGGAAGCCAACAAAATCAGCTTTGCACCCAGAAATAAAAACAAGTGACAATCGTCGTATTTCAAACAAAAATTTTTGTTCGAAAAAATTCGATGTATCGTGACAACGCTTATCATTTACATTTGAATTCTGTCCAGCGCTCGGAGACAAAATATTTTTTCCGAGAATGCAAGGTTTAAGTTAGTAGCACCTTGCATCTCCGATTCCAGTTCCCAAGTCCAAACCGCTCCCGTTCTAAAGCGCGAGAATTTGAATTACAATTTATAGACACTTGAAAAAAAAAAAAAATGTATAATCATAGGGAAGCCAGTGAAAATTGCATTAGAGAGCAGTAATGTATAATTTATAAATATATTTGTATAATTACTAATACATAATCTAATATTCGATTTCAATGAGGCTCTTTTACCGTCAAGCTTGAATCAGATGGCGCCAGGGCACGTCGCGGCTGTCATGGCCGTTGCACTTACACACCGTCAAATTTACAGTAGTAGTGTATTGTGTCCGTGAGCCTATCTGTGTGATGAGCAAAGCATAAGACATAACCTTTGTAAATGATTGCTGTTGTTTGCAGACAATTTTTGTTTGCATTTACGTTTAAAGATAGTAGGAAAAATGAAGTGCAGTGTAATATCCTGCGATAAGAAAGTGCAATTTAAATTTCCTTCTGATAGTGTGATAAAAAAAAGTGGCTCGAAGCAATTGGGAGACCAATCATTAGTAAACAAATACATAAATAGCCTTGTAAATATAAACTAAAATGTACACTTACCTGTCCACGAGTTCTGCTTTTCTTCCACTGACTCTTGCTCCTTTCCCTTTTAAAAGCTTCTTCAATTCTGAAACTTTTAAGCTCCCATAATATTCTTTCTTGTCTTCCTTATTCATTTCAAATATTGCGCTTTACCACTACACTTTAATTTCCTATGTACATACAATACTGAAAAGTAATGTTGTGTGAGTGAGACGGCCATGACAGCCGCGACGTACCCTGGCGCCATCTGATTCAAGCTTGACGGTAAAAGAGCCTCATAGATGTTAACCATAACTATTTTTGTTATTCATAAAGTTGCTATTATAGTACAGCAATACTATATGATCTATAGTAATAATAATAATGATAATTATAACAATAAAATTATTATTATTACAATAATAATAATAATAATAATAATAATAAAACTTAATATGATTACTATTATTAATTACTGAAATGACAAAATATTGTAACTACTCGCATGGAATTCTCAATTTTTTAATTTTTGGTCTTGAAATAAGGATTTGTCATTATAATATTCCGAAAAATTCAATCCCAAAAATAATTAAACCAAAAAATTGTGTATAACAAGACTATTATTTTGTTAATTACGAAATGATACGCAAATTTGGCTCGACAATTAAAAACACCACTTAGTCAAAATTTTTGTTATTTACTCACGAGGCTTGATGAAGTTATTCTAAAACAATAATCTAGTTCTTTTGATCTTTAAGTATATTACTTCCTATACAAACAAATATATCAGTTTTTCTGCAGCATACCAGCGTTAGACATTTTCTGCTTGTACGGCAGTAATTATGTGAATACAAAATAAAAAGTTTACATTGTATATGCTGTTGGCGGCAAGTTTACAATTTATCTTTTACCCGAAAGTATAAATATATAAGAGGTCGATATTCAGGTAAAAGATAAGTTATAAACCAGCCGCCACTTCTATCGTCGATATAAAATAAAAATTTAACGTTGTTAATGATGTTTGCGGCAAGTTTTCAATACATCTTCTACCTAAATGTTGATCTTTTATATATTTGTACTTTCGGGTAAAAGATGAATGGTAAACTTGCCGCCAATAGTGCAAACGAAATCATCTTTTTATTTTACATCTATGAAAATTATTGCGGCTGGTTTATAACTTATTGTTTGGCTTTAGGGCCAAAAATGCCTAAAACTCTCGTTGAGAATTTTAGGGCTACTTTTTAGTTCAAAAATCCGCAACGCTAGATGGTGCTGATCAAATAAATTGTTACTAATACTTACAGAAGAGCCATTTTATTAATTATAAACCAGCCGCAACTAATTTTGTAGATATAAAACAAAAAGATAACTTTGATTGTACTGTTTGCGGCAAGTCAACAATTTATCTTTTTCCCGAAAATCTACCTCCAAAAGTGTAAATATGTAGGAGGTCGATCACTCAAAAGTGCGCAGCACAATGGTATTTTTGAAAAATGTATACTTTCATAAATAGGTACTACTTGATGTGATAACTGTTTCTTGAAACACGGCTAAAATATAAAATAATAAATAGGCCTCACCACGTGATTTAGACATATTTTAAGAAAAAACGTGAAATTTGTTAATCCAAGTAAAAATAAAAGTTTTTGCGCCTAAGAAAATATATTTATATTGTTACCTACGAGGTTGTATCAAAGTTATTGTTGATTCTGTTAATTTCAAGTAATATTTTTATACTTTGGTGTAACATATTTTGCCTTAACTCAAAAAAACCCAACTTGTAGCGATTAATTTAAAACTTATGTGTGTTTTATAACCACACTTGTTTTCTTGGATGACAAATGGATTGATTGTACGTTTGTATATTAAAGCATATATATTTTTGTTATCAGTACAACAGTCACTGTACCAAATTATACGAAAAATTAAATAGCACAGCATGAAATTTTTATCAGATGTGAAACAAAAACCAAAATCATAAGTAAAGTGGTGTAAAATTTATTTAAAAAAAATATATACATGTATAAATATTAGACTGTTACAGGATACGTATTCATGACAAACTGTATCGATTGTAGAACTTAATTGGTTTTAAAATTTTGCAAAGACTACTTGTGTTACTAAAGATGTACATCATTTTGGAGCAAAAAACAAATTGCACCAAATCTTACATGTAACGACATACTTTTCAAAGAGTCTTACAATACAATTCAATTATATGACATAGAAAATCACATATTCTGTTTTACAAAAAAAAATATATACATATATTAAGTACATCGATCTGTACCGATTTAGTTCTCTTATATTTACATACTATACAAGTCACGCACAACGGGTAAAACATAAAATGTCCATTTTTGGCAACGTGGTCAACAACATTGGGAGACCACTGCCTTGAAAATATCAAAAAAAATCGGATGCTGGGTCGACATTAAATCTACAAAATCCGGCTTATTGATGATATTCTTCGCATTAGTCGCGATAAACCGAAGAGCCCTGTGCCTCAACCTGTCGACGTCGTGTCTATCCGCGAGGACCATGTACTCGACAACGTTGTCGGCGCTCACTTTTTTCACGAGTTTGTCCACACACATCTTTTTCAGCTGCTCGATCTGGTACTTGTCCGCCGCGTACAAAAGGTCAACGGCCACGTCACCCAAACCCTTGACCTCCCCGGTGTACATGAACCGCAGCATTTCCCGCAGAGTTTTGTACTCAATGTCATCGACGTGGATGGTGCTCGTCTTCTGCTCCACCATCAAAGTGCGGAACATGCTGGCGAACACCGGACTCTTCACCGCCAGGACGCACCGGTGGGCGTACATCATTTTACCACCAGCCACGACAACCACGTCGCTGAACTGCTCGTTGTCCAGGAGCATCTTGTAGTCGTCGAACGCCTTGGCTTTTTGCCGCAACAGAGCGTACTTCTTCGGGTGTTCGTCCAACTCCTCCCAGTCGCTTCCCGAATCGTCGTCCTCCTCGACATCCATCATCAGATAAACGTCGACCTTGTGGAACCAAAACTCCACCATGAACACCTGTGGCCCGGCCCTCGTGTCGAAGCAATCGCACTCCAGCATCGTGGACTCGCTCGACCATTCGGTTCGTGAGAATTGGAAGCTCCGCGTGCCCGTGTTGTTGAGGAACCGCACTTCCACGTCGCCCTCGATTTTTTCCTCGTTTTTCAAATTACAATGCAATATCTGGTCGTATTCCGTTTTTTCGGAAGACTGTGCAAATGGGAACGATTGGGTGGTCAGTTGGAGCTGCCACTTGTAGCCCAGACAAGGGTCCTTGAACACTGGCGACACTACTCTCCCGTTTTGGCTGATGTCGCTCAGGAATACCGTCCACCGGTAGTGGTTCAGTTTCTGACCGATCACGCCGGACGTGCAATCGGTGTCCAAGTTGAATGATGCCATTTTCTTTCTTGTATTGAAATCGCACTGCACAACCAGTCCTTGGTCAACTTGTTTGTTTTGGTATTCTTTGACTGATGCCTTTGCGATGATTTTCAAAAAGTGAATATTCGAGGTGATACTCGTGGAACAGATAACTATTCTTTGACACTAACTTATTGTGGAGAACATAAGCTACGACTGATGCCTTTGCAATGATTTTCAACGTACAAATGTAACGAAGTGAAAATGGATATTTATCATCGTTCATTTAGTTGGTCGTTAATAGCCAAGTCGGTCTTGGGATTGGTCAGCTACCTGATAAGCGCTTAATGAATTTGGCCCCGGGGCCTTTCTTTTAGACCTCCACGTGCGCTTTCGCTATGAGGTGGCGTACAAACTTCATGCGAAAAATTACGTCAACTGTTAGTCCGAATTCGCTTCTCGACTTTCTATGCGTTCATCGACAACTTTCTTCATGGCTATACTGATAAATGCACATACGATGCAAACAGCCCAATGCGTCTATCTTCGAATATCTTGTATTCACCAATATTTCAAACTTTTTGCAAGAATATTGAATCTAACGGCCTTTATTTGTCAATTGTTTTAGCAAAACTTTGTACAACTGATGGAGTAGTCGACAAAAGATTGGTCTGGTTACTTGTAGGAAACACTACAAAGTATTTATGGAAAAAGATATTAATATAAACTAGAGTTTTACCAATGTGCAAGCTTATAAGGACCATAATATAACAATAAATACTTTGTAGTGTTTCCTACAAGTAACCAGATGCAATCCGCCGTACACAGGCCGTTATCGCACGTAAAACTCTATAAATAAGTAATTTTTTCTAACTGTCAATTATTTGTTAAAAAATCTGTAAGTCATATATTACAACAACAGATGCTATGTAGATACTATAATATTTTTTTCAAATCGAAAAAACCGATTGAAATTAAACAATTGCAAAAAACACTAAATTGTTCATAACTATAGTTAAAAACATCGTATCGTAAAAATTTTTTTTTGTAAACTTGTGTAAAAATATACACTATTAGATGGAACTAGTTCTACTTCTCCACAATAAAAAATGATCGAGTAATGTTAATTTGTTAATGTTGCAAAATTAGATTTTGTAATAAATTGGGGTAAAAATTGAAAAAAAAAATTTTTTCTTTACAATATTGAAGTCCTTTGTATTCTGAATAAAATCCATTTTAAAGTTTCAGTCTAGCTCAATTTTAACGATCAGGACAATCAAATGAATTTTTTAATTAATTATAGTTTATTTACGTTATTTTTCATAATACAAGAAAAGCCTTGAGCATGGCTTAAGATATCTATAAGAGCTATCGAATACCAAATTTTGAAGCATTTTCATCAAACATTATAAAAGTTATGGATGTTTCAAAATGACAATTTATAACGACGATTTTTGCACTTTTTTGCAATATAACTTCGCGAAAAAAAGTCTTCCAATGATCTAACTTACACAGATCGGTAGATAATTAAATAACGAACAAAATATCTGTAGCTATTTTTGCAATCCGACAGCCACAAAAAAAGTTATATGAGAAAAACTAAGAAAAAAAATGGTAAATTTTTACTAATTGTTTAATAACAATTGAAGCCCGTGGTTTGGTTGGACAAAACTATTTTTCCATGTTTACAGACCATAATACGAAGCGATCTGCAAAGTTTGGACTCTATCTCCGATTTTTTCCTTATTGGGTATTTTTTGATGCTTCAGCTACCGGACTATATGAGGTCCCAACGGTAACGCAAACACAGCAAAGATGGCGTATTATAGCTGAAAGAAAAATGGCGTCTTATTGACAAAAATGTACTATCCATGAACTTCTGACGTCAGCGTGACGGAGATGTTTTTACATAAGTAAGTCCACATTACCGTATATTTTCGTCACCAATAGTAAAAGTGTTTCAGTGACGTCATTTTTCTTGTCATACAAGTCAAAATTCTCAAAAATTTCACACAAAAATATATATTTGATCGATCAGTAATACGTTACGTATTCGTAGGTATCTAGTATCTAAGTAACATTTACATTATTTCTTAAAAAAATAAGAATGAAATTCCTTTTATATAGGCTAAAAATTGTCTGAGGTGATGAAATTTTGATACAAAAATAGATGCTTGAAAGTAGGGAACATCCGACTGACATTGACGACAATACCTTGGCTGAAAAGTTTCCGACGAAATGTGAGCTTTTCATCATGATCAGAGCAATAACTTGGGGTAACAGGTTCGCTCGATAAATCATACAAGAGTATTCTTCTTCTTGCCTCTCATTCCCGAAAAAAAAAAAAAGATAATCAAATTCGTATTCCTCCGTTTTGACACGTGTACAACTTCTGCACGACAAAGCCGCTGAGTCTGAAACCTCTCTTGGGCTAGTTAAAACTTTTCCCGCTGCTCTTTCTCTCTTCGCGATCCAAATGGGCAGATTTTGCGAAGAGAGAACAAAACAACGTTGAACTCGAAACTTTCCCGTTGCCTCGCGAATGCCAGTCCTACCTCCTTGACGAAAAGCCGCTTTTGCGTTGCAATCGTCAAGAGGGAATTGTTACGCTTTGCTCTTCTACTGTTTGAACACTGCCTCGAATTAATTTCTACAATATTTTACATACCCACTATTTCTTGCTTATATGACAAAAATTAACATCCAACACATATTATACGATAAGACAGAGAAACCTATTGTCTGTGTATTATACGTTCACTAAAAAAAAAATTTGTACCCATTGATTTTTAGGTTATGTGAATTCCGAATGATGTAGAGTATTCTCAGCTTACATAACCACCACGCCCAATTTTGATTGCAGGTGTGCAGTCGGTCCGTGATTGTCCTCGCGAGCCCAACATACCTCTGTACATGGTGGTGGGTGGCAGCCTGGGCAGCGTGCGGATGTTTTGGCTGGTGATCTCGAGGATACGCTCTCGCCGGCCGGTCGTCGTTAGTATGCCCAACAACGACGAGCGCGTGTCCTGCAAGATGATCGCGTCCACTCTGCTGTCGCTGTTTCTCATCGGTTGGTTCGCTCTTGGTGAGTATAACACGGATTACGTATATGTAGTCATGCGCGTACTGTGACCATATTTAGGTTATCGATTGTGGGTGTTGAAGGAGTATAAAATATGCATCTGGTAAGTTGCACTCCAAAAAAAAAAAAAAAAAAGAAACGTTTATTAGAATTTGTCCCAAAGTCTGCATATACTTTATTCATTTAAACACAGGATGGTAATTCTATTTTACTATAAGAACCACGAAAATGTGACTGGCGAGTTAATAAACTTGGTACGTATGGTGCCAGGGAGAACAACCCTGAGTTTATATAACAGTTTATTATCAGAAAGCATATACTAAGTTCAAGATATTAATATACAGTAAACTTTACTTAGTGTAAATACTTTATTTGCTACGATCAAACCTAATTGAACTGTTTTAAAACAAAGAAAAAAAAATTAGATTTCTGAATAAATCATCATATAGTTTATTTTAGAGTACAAGAATTATTTTTGTATTAAAAAATTTGTATAGATATTTGAAAAATTAGATGTTGATTGGTAAACAAAAATAATTTAGTCACTTTTATAAATTTTAAGGTTAGAGCTACGTCAAATACCTTCAGTCGATTTCAATTATCAGAATTTTATAGTAGTTATATCAGTCAATAATGACAGTTCGGAGATTTATAGGTTATAAAATATGTGGTGGAATCCATAAAAGTCATTAAAGTAATACATTTTAATTTGAAAACAAGCCCCAAATGGACGGATGCTCCTATATTAAATATTATGTGCAGGAAATAAGTCATTGGCCACTAATACCATACATTATAACGCCTCTACCACTTAAAATCCGTAAAATAAATTCGCACTTACGAAAACTGGAGATCGAAACTATAGGTAAAAAGACCACCGCAAGCTATTACGATCTCCCCTTGCTGGTACTCCGTCTCTTCCTCTCCAACATCGACCGTGAAATTCAGCACTTGTACGCGTACGAACGTACGCTGCAGCTACTGTTGTTGTTGTTATCGACCTCCAGCCATACCGTATTATAATTGCCAGGCTTGAGATTCAAACTCCTGCTGGGCGTCTGATTGCTTTGGCTTTTGCAGCGGAGAGGGCGAGTCATTACCTGTTTTGACTTGCAAAAGCCAGCCGATATACGTATGCATTCATGCGCGTGGTTCAATTATCGGGCTCTACTGTATTATTAAATAATCAAGTTTCCAGTCTGGTCGTAAGAAATAATTCAGACGGGAAAGAATTGAAATTTTCTAGGTTATGTCGAGATTGCGATTGGATTTCGGGTTGTTTGTCGGCGAATTTCTCCCGGTACTCGGAACTGCGAGAGGGTGGTAGCTTTTATTTCCAGTTTAGAGATCTAAGTAAATACTAAGCGCGTAGTTGAGTTGGTTTGTTTGAACTTACGTACGCTAAATTTGTCGCGTTGACTTGATGTTCGTGTTTACTTTAGCGTGTTATTTCAAAATGAAAAAACAGCATGATTAAAATGTTACGATGGAGCTCTAATAGTAGTGCCAACAGAGAAGAAAAATTGTGTTCAATTAAGGCATTAAAATGATACTAAAATAACAGTTGAAGATTAAAAGTAACCCTGGTTAAACATTGAAGATGTAGAGTAAGGTGGGGCAATCGGAGCGCTTTGTTACAGCCTCATCTTTTAAACACTATTACTTAAAAGACATTTTGTATATGATACTAAAACTAAAACTTACGTTTTTTTTTCTAATTTAAAACCGAAGAGACTGCCAGGTTGGGAAAGTGGGGTAATAGGAGCGGAATTATAGCTGATTTTTTTTTTTTTTTAATACCTGATTAGATATAAAAAATCTCATTACTTTTTCAATTAATGAATGATACATAGTTTAGTGAATAAATAATACAGATGCAATTTTTATAAGTAAGAAACAAGTTGTGTTTTATCACGGCTAAATTTCTTTTGTTGAGGTTAGAGCAGATAAAACAAACGTTACGAAACCGCTCTGATTGCCCCATGAAAACCGCTCCGATTGCCCCTTTTTTAAAATCATCAATTCTGAATAACTTTGTTAAAATTTTTATTAAAATTTCTTATGGACAGTAAGCTAATGTATTAAATCTTTTATTTCACATATCAAAATTGAAGTTTTTAGATTTTTCAAATATTTTTCATGTGATAAAATTGATGTAAAATGATGATTTTTTTCGACTACAAGGTGACATTACACTTTAACTTGTTTTTATTCAAAACATATAATTTGTTTATTGCTGTATTCACGTGTAAAAAAAAATGTGTTAGGGTCGGGACTTTTCAAAAAAAAATTTTTTTTTACAGTCGGACAAATTGTCATAAAGATATTAAGAAAAGCCCCGTTTACCCCACCGCTCCGATTGCTCCACAATACCCTACTAACTAAATCAGTTTTTTTTAGTAACATGTATTTTCACTTCAGTTCACAGTTATGTTTACGTCGATCAATTTACTTATAACATAGACGTAACATACACGTAAGCCATGACGGTTGCCAGATCACAGGCGCGTCGAGATATGTCTGACCAAATCGGTACCTGCACTACTAGCGGAAACGTATGAGCGACGCGACGTAACGATACATATAGGTGTAATCCATCTGTATGTGCGATTGATTGAAACAGGGCAAGGAATTCTCGGAGAGTAGATACGTTTTTTTTTTTTTTTTTTTTTTTTTTTCAGGTTTTGCTTCGCTGATTTGAATCGGCCCTACGCTCGCATGTGCATTTGAAAACAAGATATTTTTTTATCGGATGTTCTGATTTCCCAGTGGGTTGACATTATTCGCGTGGTTCTCTGTATGAAAAAAAGTACTGGGTATGAAATTAAAATGGAGGAATCGTTTACTAAAATTTTAGAAAAAACCAAAAAAACAGACCTTGCAAAAAGAATATTCATACAATATGCACTCGAAGTATATATTTCCTTAAACTCAAAGATCACTGAAAAATAATTGGATACTTCCATCACGTGACATGTGGTATTTCAATCTATTCTTTCTTTAGGCATTTTTTTATCTTTGGACGCACATATTACGTCTAGATAGTCATTTGGTTCCTAGGGTTAAAAAATAGTTTGGGCTTGAGGGGCCGAAATTATACATAACTAGGGCACAAAGTCCAAACATGAACGCCCAAAATTTGTAGTTGTACATATTTGTGCTCAAATTGTGTGTATATTGTTTTTCTTGTCGAGGGTGTAAAGTACAATTTTGCTCCCGTGGGAGCACTTTGCACCCAATAAATCACTTTGGGCAGAAAAGTATTTAAGGCCCGCGGGGTGATGATGTACTTTCTTCTCGACATGATTTTTTTCTTTCCCCCCGCCGTAAATACCACGTTTTTTTCGTGATTTAAGGAAGAAAAGTGTAACATAACCTCTCTGGAAACAGGAAAAGAATTCTCTGTTTTATGCCGAACATAACAATCTACACGTAAAAAGAGAATGAGATTTGGAGAAAATCAAACAAATTCTTTGTTGTACAATATTCACAATTTTTATTTTGACAGATATATAAGTTTAAAAAACTCAAAATAAAATAATTTATATTAGTCTACAGTTTAATCTACTTCATGCTTCAACGAGGTCAAATTCCCTTTCAGAAGGATTCTTATCATAAATTTTAACAAATTTAAACTGTTTGCCACTATCATTAGTGAAAAATAAATTTGCACTTTGAATAATGAGTTCAATATTTTTTGTAATTCCAGTTTCCATGGCCATTAAAATATGTTTTATCGCTTTATCCATGTAACGTCTAATTTCTGGATCTATAAAGTACGAGCAGACAGTACTGGAAAGTAATTTCCATGTCGAGTTTCTGTTGTAATAAAACAAAAAATTTATTTTAGACGGATAAATATCTCTAGGTTACTGGTATAACTAAGTATTTCTTACGATTCATCCATGTTCACATGCAAGTGTCTCAATGTTACTACGTTATTTCCAAAGTCCACGGATATTACAATTTTAGCTCTTAAATCAGCCAAACTTGCTACATAAGAGCCTTTGCAATCATATAGAGTATCCACGTATTCGGAAATCCAATTAACTTTTTTTTCAAACTATAAAAAATTATAAACCGAATTAATTTACAGTTAAATACATTGACATTTTAATGTTATTCTATTGATCTCCATCATACCAATCTATGAATAACATGAGTTAATATTTTTGCAAAAGTTGTGTTAGCTAATTGTATGTGGTTATTGGATACTGTATAATACTGTTCTGGAAGTTTAGGGTTCAATCATTCCGAAAATATTTTTGAATTTATTTTAAACAATTTTTATTTAGTATTCAAGTATTACCACCGTCCATGATTTTTAATTATCCAAGACCAAGGTGATCAGTGATTCGTTAAAGAAAATAGATACACATTTTAAAGTTTAGTTGATAAATAAATGTTTTGTATTAGCAATGTTTGGTTAGCAATTTATGCCAGTCTCCTCGGACTAATTATAGTAATGTTTACGATTCTTGTTACCACTTTACCAAAACAAAAAATAATAGATAGTACTAATATCAATTACACTACCTTAATATTTAAATGTGAGTGAATAGATTGCCAAAATTAAACTTATTTCTATCTGTGAGGATGCTTGCTCACGCGTCGAAGAGCACCCAATAAGTGGTAGCTACAGAAGTAGGGGGAGAATTAATGGTCGAAGATAAAGAAACTAAAAAAAAAATACATGTCAGTGAACTAAACTATAGGACTTTCAAATTCCTCCTTAACGGGAAATATGACTGATTGAGGGAATTTTTGACTTATTTTTATGTTTATCATCTTAAATACAAGTCTTCTCACAAATTGAACTTATTATCTAAAATGTTTTTTGTTTTTTTGTGTCGTTCATTTGTTTCATTATGTCGTTTGTTGAACATGTCGTTCTGCTCTCAGTTGTTTCCATGATGACTTGAGGGTCAGTGCCTAAGCACACGATCAGTAAGAGCTAATTTTGGGAGTACGAATGAAAACTCCAAAAAATCAGGTGTTAGTTTCTGTAACGACCGTCTTAACGATATAGACTGAGCCTGATGAGGTTGGCGTTAAGACCAACGAAACGTTGCTCAAACTAACACCTGATTTTTTGGAGTTTTCATTCGTACTCCCAAAATCAGCTCTAACTGATCGTGTGATTAGGCACTGACCCTCAAGTCATCATGTTTGTTTTATTCCAATCAAATGTATGCTTGTAGTGTAATTTTTACATTTACATTTATGTATAACGTTGGTTTTATCACATTTTCAGTAGTTTAAACGTGTAAAGCTTTGAATAATTGAATTTTTTCTCAAACTTAGTTTGTATGTTAGGCATGCCAACTTTAAACAACAAATCAGGGTTTTTTTAGTAATAATATGTAAATGCTATTCCTACTCAGTATGTAGTTATACTAGAAAGTAATGTTATGCCTAGAATGTAATATTATTGCGCTTAAAACTACTCTCTGAAACAGTTACAAATGTACAAAGTTTTAGAAATAGCGCATGTACTCTTTAAATTATTAATATTAAACAATATTTAAATAGTTGACAGTTGATTTCACCATCTCAAAGTTGTATACTTATAACTTATTTTTTATTTTTTTTTCCGGGTTACCGCGACAGCCTACTAACCTATAGTCATCAGGGCCACCTACTAGCTACCTATGTGTGGGGGTGTGTTCCTGCTTGGCGCTTAGGATCTGCTAACCCTTACCTATATAGCCCTAACACTGTTTCGCATTCACCCAGGCCCGAAAACCTGTGGGGCAAGGAAAAAACCCTGGAATTACTTTGAAGAAAAATTCCACGGCAAAATCCGCCCCGAAACAGCCGGAATTACATAGGAACTTTTCCCGACGAAAACACAGTTTTTGAAAAAATCTGCATTTCCACCGGGAATCGAACCCACGACCCCTAGAACAGCATTGCATCGGTAACAATCACGCTTACCACTGAGCCAACGCCACTCCTTACTTATAACTTATTTGAACTAGTAAATATTCACTATGAAATAGTGTGGTTTTCACAGTGAAATAAAGAACATTTACTGTTTCTACCAAGTATCATCTTATTTTGTACATAGAATAATATCACTGGTGTAATGGAAATAAAAATCATTTAGAAAACTTGACATAGTGTATACATTTCAACTAAATCACATCAACAGATCACCGACCACTTTAGTTTTGGTTGATTAAATAATTGTTAACTGGAAAAAAATTCTACTACGCATCATTGTTTTTGGGACGTATATCAATATTTTCTTTCAGTTAGGTTTTGGGTGCAGGTCCCTACACATCCTAGTTCGCTACACTATGATTTCAACACGTAATCTTTTGAAATTATTTTCATAGCGAAGTCTATCGCTCAAACTAATTTTGACGACCATTAGAATTAATTCTCGAATTTTCAGATTAGTACAACGTGTAAACATCTTTAAAATATTATATACAAACAATAAAAACGTACTTACTTCAACTTGATTCCAAATGAGGTTTAAATCAATGTTCAACGTTTTCTTCTCATACCAGACAAAACTATCTTTAGTAGCATTTACTTTTGACAAACGTATCGCTGATTCATCGATAAAATCGTTATTGGCATCCTACAATACGATTACTATTAACGAGAGTAAATTTTTGTGAGAATATCAATGTGTTCCTAATTATTGTCGTACATACATTGTCATACATAATTTTTGATAAATAAGATGAATTAACAATTAGTAACGCTTTTCGAATTGTTTCAAAATTATCATCAATCAGTTTGTTGAGGTTTGCTGTCCAAACATATTTGCTGAAAAAATAAAGTTCCATTAAATACAGTGGGCTATTCACTTTCTCACATATATATTTTGCATTAATTATTGAAAGTCTTAAAAATTTTTGCTCCTCGATGATAGGAATTCATGTGAATTCTTGAGTAATTTTTATGCACCTAGTCTCAATCCAGTCTAAAATTTATTCCATCATGTTTCAAAAACCATAATCTGCAAATACAGATTGGTCATTTTTGCTGCTTTTAATGTTATATTACGACTTTGAAATTTTTTTTTCACTCAGCTCTCCTTTAACCATCTCTTACTGCTACTATTAATTTTCAACTTCAATTTTCTTACGTCCTGATAAAGTTTTTTGACTATACATAATAAAGTTGAACTTAGCTGTTACTGATGTCAGACTATCACCCACATAAATATGAAACATACTTCTACTATAATAGTTATAAAAGTAAAAAATATAATTTCAGTTATATCCACTGAGCCCAAATACCATCTTAAACTAAGTATGCTCTAATACGTTAGAATTGCGCTAGGTACCCAAACGTAAAGGAGGAAGAACGATTGTCTTTTTGGTCAACACAAATAATAACATAAATTTTTTAATCAATGAGTGTATGTTTATCTCGATTACATTGAACAAACGTAAACAATGTATTTGCCATATTTTACATTTTTTTTCTAACAGTATTATAATCTAACCTATTATATGAAAACTAAATCAATAAAAAATAAAACCAGGATTTCAAACATTGCATTACATTTTTAATTTAAAGTGGTTTGTCCCCTCGACATTCTCAGTCCATTCAATTTAGTAGGTGGTAATTCATTTTTTTAACCATTTTTAATCATCATAATTTAACACTAAAATATTTTAAAGACTTTTGCTTTCTGTTAACCTTGCGACAAAGATAATACAAGCTTCAAGCGTTAGTATTAAAAAAAAAATGATATCATTTGCGTCGCAAACATTAATTTGTTAGAAAAAACTCTGATCTACCTGTTTGAGGATCGAACTTTCACTAAGTCAACTTTGAAATCTGTAATGGCAGTGATAATGAACGGCAAGTAAGACGACACCCTCGTAAAAATGGCCGGCACTTTTGTGTTGTCGCAAAAGTTGTCACCTTTAGTGAAGACTCCAATAAGCATGTTATTGTAGATAAGGGGGCCACCGTTGTCACCCTACAAAAAAATATTCGCCTATACAAAAACAATAAAATTTTACGTTATTGCTAATGATTTTCAATGTATGCATACAAATAATCTTTTTTTATACTAGTTAACATCAACTTGTGAGTCGTATACTTTTTTAACTGAGTTTTTTTCATTCTCACCATGAAAATTTTACTTTGACTTCTTAGAAGACTTTTTATTAACCACTTATTGTAAGAATTCTCTTTAATTAACAGCAGTAATAACGTAGTTACCTGACAAATTTGATTTTTTTAAATTCGTTGATAACACATTTACATGGAAGCTTTTTTTTGAATCATCATTTTTTACAAAATAAAATCTTATCTTACAATGCTCATGACACAAAAACTCGTAACTCTCTTCCCTTACGTTATTTGAGTTTTGCAATAGAAAATAAAAACACAACAGACAAAAAATTTTAGCCGCAAAAATTTAACTGTTCTCGATATTTTTTACTATTGTACTTTATGATAAACATTTTGGTGAATTATGTGGGGATAAGTTAATCACTGATTTGAATGATGATAGGTTTTAATTCATTTTAAACATTTTATGAGATATTGAAAACTCGTGGTGATGTTATTCTCTGGACGCAAAAATTGAAACGTGAAATCATGAAGTGATTGTAATTGTATTGGAGAGAAGTTTCTCATGAACCTTACATTACACAATCCTTTTGAATAACCTTTAATCGGTGGTACTGGTGTAGTGCAAAAACGGTTCCAGTTCATTTCCACTGAAAGTTTGAATTTTTTGCATTCGTCATTGGATAAGATTTTCATTTGAAAATATTTTTTGCTCCGATGAGTATTAATTGTTCGGATGACTTTGATTCCATTTCGGTTGGATACTAGTACTGCATCATCCCCGTAACCAATCGTTTCGAGAAGGACATCATGGTAAGGCTGCATCACCAGTGAAAAATCCACTTTTTGTAATTTTGGATTTTCTTCCAATCTTAAACTGTCTTTTAACTAAAAATCCCATTAAATTTGTATTGTACCGAATAAAATCTCTCGGCAATCCTTAATAAAAGTTATAAATACCTTAAGAACCGCAATGTCGTGCTCACCAGGAGCATATTCACTGGGAACGTACATCTTCTCAACTTGTCCAATAGTTTCGGCGTAAAATGTGAACACTGGATTTTTTCGTGCGATAGTAATATCGTCAAGGATAAATTTATTACTTCTAGTTTCTATGACGCAATTAGCGGCAGTTATAATGTGGTAATTGCTGATGATTGTACCACCGCAAAAATGACCATGTTTATTTTGAAGTGATACATAACAATCGAATGTAGTATCCAATTCCATTGATTTGTTATTCAGATTTGACGACTGTAGTGCGAATACTGAATTTTATGTGATTACACTTAGTGATGATTCGAGTAATAAATGTTCGTGTACGTGTTAAAACCTCAAAAAATTACCATTATTTGAGTTGAAGGAATAGAACAATAAACCAATCACATTGACCCACAAAACAGTGAATTCCATTTTTAGCGTTTGGCGGTAGCAATATTCCGCTTAATATCGTTTTCAATAATTCTTCAAGTATTCGAGGTTAAGGTATTCTAACAGAAGAAGTACATTTTTAAAAATCTTTAAAATATAAATTAGATCGAAAGTTATTAACAATTAAAGTAAATTGGAAAAGCAAAATTTCGAAGTTCAAAATTTTTGCAAGTCATAAAGTAGTTTTTGTTATTTGTTTACACAACTGCATTTAAAACAAATTTGTCGGACTGTAAACTAAAAAGCGACCGTGGATTCGAATTAAACGCCCAAAATCACGTAGGAATTGCCTTGTTATGTGATCTGACACCCCGTTGCACACATGATCATATCCAGCCCCCGGAATTAAATCAGATAGGATACAATTTCAGACGGTTTTTTGATTGTTCAATTTTTTATTCTAATTGCTGTTTTGATTAAATGTCATTTTAAGACTCTCGTAAGTATCGAAAGTATTTCAACATGCGGGAGAACACAGGCACAGGAGATAAATAAAAAGGAAAAAAGTATAGGCTGACGGAGAAAAATAGACCCAACACTCGAAAGCTATGGTTTTTCGATAGAAAAAGGTAAAGCTTATTTGGAAAAGCCAATCGAAATTTGAAAGGCTAATTAAGAAAAGAAATCAAAGAGATAGGGATAAATTACCAAAAAGAAAATAGATGATTCATTAAATATCATATCAATAATTATGAACTATCTAGAAGTCATAAAACCAACCTAACGTTAAGTAAATCAACAAATCCATTCATGTTCGAAAACCCATTAGACTAACTACACTTTACCACTTTCAAGTGATAACGACGAATTCTTGAGCAATCGATTGGATATCGCATGCATCGAATGACCCGATTGAATCCCAGCCTGCAGTGTACATATATAGTAGCTTTTCCTTTCAGTCATTTTGTCATCACTGTTTTAAAATATGGGCGTAGCCAGTTGTGAAAAAAAAAATTTTTTTTTAACATGCTGCTATGATTAAACCGTTGTATTAATAAACAAAATGTTTAGTATTTATATGTAAACAAATGTAAAATTAACTATGTAAAACCTTTTTTTTATAGATATTTGTTATACTAACACAATTGAAGAGCCTGAGCTGTATTCGGCTGTATAGTTGGGTTGGTGGCTATTGATCTAGGCTTTTAATTGCATCCTGGCTGATATGGCAGATACCCCAATGCTTTGGCTCTTTATAATATGAGGTGTACTTACGTGACAATTAGCTAGATGCAACTGCTAACTAGGCGTCTAGTCAGTCTAGTGGCGGTACTCCATAGCTTTGTTCTCTCTGTTGCCGCACATCGGCACTGTGTGGGGGCGCTAAGTCCCAACCAGCTTCAGCGCTGCTAGTGGAGAAAACTAGAAGTGCTGTGAGCATTGTACACAAAGCTCATTTCTGTACAAAAGCATAAATAAATACCATGTTTATTCAAAAAACATTTCTTTTATTGGATTGACAACTAATATTCGATAACCATTACAATTTTTTGTGAGACAAGTGACAAAAACAACTAGAGCATTGATTATTTCGTCACGAATACGTAAATTTTTTACCTCATATTTGCTAAAATGTGAGTTTTATTTTCAGAACGACGTTTTAAATACTTAATTAATACAATTTGAAAGTTTTTTTGTAGTTATGATGTGAGTAAAGGACGTACTAAATTTTACTAACTTATATTTGAAATTATTTGATTAGTACATAATCGATAGACTTCGCTAAAACAAAGAAATTCAAAATCTTTTCAAAGTATTGACATAACAAGATTGCTCCTTGAAAGAAAGAGATGTGACTGAGCTGTTGAAAAAATTATTATTATTATTCCATCAAAAACTCCAAGGGTAGAAGTATAATATTTTCATTTATTTTTCTTAATTCATTTTCAAGTATATCACCACATCTCAGCTATTGTTAATTTGAATTTTTAATTTAACAAATTTACCTAGTTTTGCAAGAGTTGCTGAAATAATTGTTAGTTAAAAAATAACATTAAGGAAGATGTACGTTAATTTTAGCAATACTTTTTGCCTACCTAAAAACACAACATTTTAATCAAATATTGCTTCTATACTCTAAATATTCAATCAATTATTGAGTTTATAATGAACAAAGTATGTCTACAGGTTAAAACATATTTTACAGTGATCAATTACGAAAAAAGCTTTAATGATTATGGTTAGTGTCTCGTAATTATGTCTTACTTTTTAAAATTATTTTTGAGTCCCAACCAATGTATGGCATTGTCGAATATTTTTGTCATAAAAAAAGTGTAACTTATAAATCACTTATTATCGATGTAAAACGGATTTTAAACCTAGTGCGAAGCTGGTCTTCATTGGTCAAATGTTATGTATATATGAGTGTATATACGTAACCAAATAATTATTATCTAAGTAGATTCAAATATTTTTAGTAGCTGCTCAATGTCAAAAGTAACAGCTTGCGTTACAGAGAAAAATTTTGCCAACAGTTGTAGAACAAAATAAAATACAACTCTTTATTATACTTCATATTTTACTATGAAATGCGATGTAGATGCTCTGTAATGCAAAATAAACACGAAAACAGAGAAAAAATTTTTTTTTAATGCTGCCCCTCCCCCCTTAAAAAAAAATGGACTAAAAATTTTACAACAAAATTGTAAGTACAAAAGTTGTAGAGCTGATTAAAATCGTTTTACAGCATAAATACGAAGATTTTCTACATCACATTTGTGGAAGAAATGTTTAATACAAAAGTTATGGTGTAATTAAAATTCTTTTTTTTTTGGGTTCGCCATTTTCCTCCATGCAATGAAGTTTGAATTCAAAAAGTAACGAAAATCATTTTAAAATGGCTAAGACTTGGATATGATATTAAACTCTAAGAATAATCTAAAAATAAAATCCTGTCAGTAATTAAAACAACATTTTTTGCTCTGGCAATCTGTGGACTGATCGTGCCTTAACAATGCAAGACATAGTTTTTTTTTGCATAAATTCATCGAATCGTTTCTTATTTTGATTTCAGGTAATTACTGGATTCTTCGTATACGATGGCCGGATTACGAGCCAAAGCACTACGATCCCAACCAATGGTGCGACAAGACCTTGTACATTTTTGCATTGGTACATCTAGGCATCGTATATTTTGCCGTCTCCGTAAGCATCGTCGTCGGCATCGGTCTACTGTTTTGCAGAATTCTAGCGTGTCCTTGGCCAGAAAGGTGAGTTAACGTTTTATACATTTATAATTTTTAATTTCAGGAGATAAATTGCTGTATTTGCATTTCAACGATTTTTCTTATTGTTTTAAAAAGTACAAAATATTGATTTCTCAACCTAAAGAAATAAAAAATTTTGAGTGAAGAATAACAAAAATTGTACACTAAGAGAAAAAAATAATAGAAATTATAGAGAAATTCCAGCAAAAATCACCACTTTGCAGAATAAATTGGATGCAAGTTGACGAAAAAGGAAAAAATTATTATTTTTAACAGTAAAGATTATAATTTTTACTTTTCAAAATACAGTTTTTACTACTAAAACAATAATTTTTACTCTTAAAAATAATAATTTTTTCCTTTTTTGCTAGCTTGCATCCGATTTATTGTGAAAAATGATAATTTTTGCTGGAATTTCTCTATAGTTTTTTTTATTTTTTATAGCTGTACTTACGATCGACCAACAGTACAACCAATAATTTATCGACAAAAGACTAACAAAAACTAAAAAAAATCTTGAGTGGAATATTTTTTACTGCTAAATAATCTTTTACAAAAGTTTCGTGCGTGCTCGTGTTGAAGAAACAGTCACGAGCTTTAAAGTTAATGTCATGTGCAACGTAGTACACGCACGACACAAGTAACTTGTGACTCTAAGTTGGCATATGTAAAATAGTACACGTAAAATGAAGATAACAAAATCAGTGAAAAATAATCTGTTGTTTGTAGTTCGTAAGAATCTCACGCGTGCACTTATACGTAGTTACTCTGGGGCATGCAATGCACGATTGACTTTTTTTTTTACATTGTTGCTTGCATGACCCAATAGGACAAAGCGATCTATATGAAAAATAATGCCGCAGTGTAGTTTGCTCGTTTTTATTTTTGCTTCTTTTGACTCGGTCACCAGGAATTTTCTTCAATTAACGTGCCCCACATGCATACAAATCGCGGATTAACGACTCTACTTAATCTGGAATTTTAAACTAAAGCTCGGTTTAAAAAACGAACATTTGGATTGAACTCTTGAATATTTGAGCTTAACTTTATCTCGGAATTTTCATTCTCGAAAAGCACAACATTTTTCATATAGTGTGATTTGACCTTAATAGCATTTTGTACTTATTTCGCAAGAATCTAAAATTTTTTTTTTCTGTCCATCAATAGTAAAACATAAATAAATTAGGATCTTCATCCTCTTAAGTTTAAGTTAGTGCCAAATAATCAGCCATATTCTTACACGGATGATCTTGATCCTCGCACAAGGTTTTTAGATCAAAAATAGAAATAATTAAAAATATTTTTTTCGAACATTCATAAAAGCAACGGACTCTTTCTAGTGTCTTTCCATTTTTTAAATATTTTCTAAAACCAATAGATAAGATAAAAAGTGGGCCAAAACAAAAGAATTCTTGAATCATTAAATTCGTAATAATAAACAAGTGTTTGGAAATTTTGTGAATTTTATCAATGTTTTCTAACCACTAATTTTATTATTAATGTAATTTTAACTCTACAATTCAAGCTTTTAAGGACATCAATGAACTTGGGCTTGTTTTTTTAATAACAAAAAAATTAGTGGTAAAAAATATAGAAAATATGCCACAGTTTTGTGACATTGTAAATCGTTATTATAAAAACATTTATTGCTTTCTCTGCGTTTTTGGAAAATCATTGAATCTCCTTAATAATAAAAATAAAAATGATTTATAAATATTTATGTTATCTAAATATCTTATGGTTTAACTTTTGCAATTATCATTGTGATGTGAACTACATTCAGATAATATGTTGACCTGTAGTATTTTAATAAGCTGCGAAAAAACTATTGTTCAATAACGCTATACCCATTACATCCGGCTTATGCATGTTTTAAAAAGTTTTAAAATTTATCCCAACACGCGATCCATACACATCCAAGTAGTTATCGTGAATCTTTCAAAAATAACATAACCTATAAGGTAAAAGTACCACTTTGGAACGGTTTTCATAAATTGTTTTCTTATAATTTTTAGAAATAAAAAAAAATATATTGAATTATTCCACATGAATTTTGTTTCTTCTGAAGCACTTAATCTATATCTCAGTATATTTTAATTTTTAAATCCGTTTAAAATGTTAATAAATTTATTTATTGATAAAACTTCAATGACAAATTATGTCCGTCGAATGAAACATCACTAAAATTTATGTCCTACTTTTTAAACATAATGTCCCCCGTATAAACACATATGTATTTTATATGCACTTAGTGTGTTTCGTACGAGGGGCATCATGTGTTGGAGTTTATGTTCCCGATCTAGTTTAAATCAGCATTTCACGATAATTTTTTTTTTTTTTTTTATTTATCAGAACATAAAATAAATGAAAATTTTTACTGTTTGAAGAAGTTTAGACTTAAAAGATTACACAAAAATAATTTCTTCATAAAGAATCGTCTAGAACTCTGTATCTTACTGATTTATGTGGGCAACATAATTTTTTGTGTTTCTAAGTGGTGTTTTTACCTCATGAAACTAGCAAACGGTTCTTACTGGCATTAAAAAACCAAGCAATCAAATTCCATTATAAAACAGCGTATAAAATAAGCATGGTCCTACCTTCACGTGCCAACAGGTACAAATAACCAAGACAGTCGATGCGCGTGAGAGACGACTCTGATGCTACCTCGGGCAGTGTTCGACGGCAGCAGCCGCAGGACAACCTCAACACTTCAAAACCTCAAAACCTTGAGGAGGTAGCGGAAGAAGACGAGGAGGATCTGAGCGCCGAGCCGCTTGGCAAGTCGACCCCCGCTCTTGAAGCTGTTAGAAAGACAGCCGAGGAAAAAGTACAGCAAATCGTCACGCCCGAGATAAAGTACTCGAGCAAGGTGCAGTTCCGGGCCCCCGATATCATCGAGCTCTGATCCCGGCTTTCCTCGCTGAGGCTGGCTTTTACACGTGGTTTGCTGGTTTAACACTATTTTTTTAGGTTAGGTTATGTTTGGAGTTTGATCAAAGGCATATTGACATTGGCGGCTTTTTGACGAGGTAGACGGAAAAAATTATAATTTGCTACCGTTTTTCATCGAATTTTCGCACTATTACTCCCTTTCATTTTGTTTATTATCAATAAGTTAAATGTTATGTTAGGTAACGCATACGCGAAGCAGTAGTCGATTTTTGCACGAGTGTCATAGTCATGGTCTGTACGAGTTGCGTATTATACATGTTTATTATTTTTATTTCTTATTGTGCGAAGATTTTAACTTTGAGTATACATAAAAGTTGGATACTAAAAATCTATCGATGCTTCAAAATTCCTGAAACATAGACCACGCACTTTGTTCTTGCTCCAAAAGAGATGTATACGTTCAAAAAGCAAAAGATTCCCCAATACCAAACTCAACGGTTTGAGGCGTGAGCATCTGATAAAGTTGCAATTTGATCGTTTAAAATGATACACAAAATAGTAAAAGGAATTTAGTTTTCGTCCTACTTTGGACTAATGTACATGAATGTTAAATCGATTCGCGTGAAAGACAGGCTCGCGCTTTATTTACCTCCTTCCCTGAAACGAATAGACTCACGCGGGCGACCCGGACGATTATTTTTAGCGTCGACAAAACAAAACAAAAAAAAATTCGCGATTATTATTTATCAAACGCGTGACAAATAACGATTCAACAATCGTCATACTGCTCGTTAAGCATGATTTACTATCGTATCAAAAAAAGCATCTCGCAGGAGAAGCGAAAAATTCTTAACGTCTGCCTCGTCTGAAAGAGCCGCAGGTCCATGTGTGGAAGATCCTCTCTTGTCGCGTTATTTATTCGCGCAGTGGAGAGTCACTCGTGCGCCCGCGTCTTATCGATCGCTCGACATATCTGTAGAAACATGCACCCTCAGAGCGCAGAGAGCGAGATAACGACGCGACTTGACAAACACTCACGAGAAAGCGGCAAAGAATTGCGAGCCACGAACCTCACATAACTTTTTTTTTTTTTATTATTATTTTATTGCACATGAGTGGAAAAAATCGGTAAGAGTTTTTTTTTTCTTTTACACCATTGATACAGCGAAGAACGGATCAGACATAACGATATGCAAACTCAACTACTGTATGTACAACGAGAGTTTACATGAGCGATTCCACTCGATTCATCTTTCTCGGTGATATATAAACTGTGTGTAAGTATAATAATGTACACGCGTCGGTGTATAGATTGACTTAGCGGGGGGTGTTGTTTGTGTTCGGTTGAAGCACAAAAGTAAACTGTGAGTGGGCGAGGAATCTTTTCTTTTGGGCTTTCGAGTGCAGAGCGAGTTATTTGTTCCTTCTTTATTTGTATTTTTTATTTTGGTTGTTCCTGTAATAAAATATATCCGAGTAGTGTGTAAGCGTAGAGAAATAGAGCGTATAGATTTTTGTAAGCCGATGATTTTTATTGAATTTTTTCACGATTTGTTACGATGACGAAGACGACAAGAAATGCTTAGAAATGGACATTAGAGTTAAACATGTAGGATTAAACGTTTTGAGACTAAGATTTTTTTCTATGTTTACATGTGTACAGATGTAATAAGTGTGGTGTGTCAATAACTCGTGGAAGCGAACGTATTGTCCCGTAGAAATTAACGTGTAATGCGATACAGAAAAACGAGTGTCAATTAAGCAACTGAATCTTAACGTTTATTGTACACGATGTTCTACACATATTGATGTAATAGTCGGGTGTAATAAGTTTGAGTACAATTTGAGCTATTAAACCATAAGTGGCGCCGTTCTGGTGGGAGTAGTTTGAACTCAACTCTGAGGCTGTGGTCCAGACTGCCATGCTCTGTACCATACTTACTTGGTAGTAAAAGAGAGGTTAAATTACATAACCTTACACTACACGATCACTCATAACCTCATTCTTACTTCCATTGATTTAAAATATAAACATATTATGGTCAAGTCTATCAGTCTGGAGACTGTCAGATGCTATCTAAATGTACCGTAACCTGTAATAGTTAAGGTGGCTTGGGCGTTTGGTGCTGTACCAATCGAGAAACCCTTTGAGTTTCTATGGATTATGATAAAAATTCTTTGTTCATTGTCATGATAATTGCATATCTAAATCACATATTCAAATTCCAGAGTTTTGTTGACCTAAGAAATTATGAAATATCGATAAAAAATAATTATAAAATTCATTACTTTAATCTGTGCATGCGCAGAGGACGATAAATCACTTTTTCTCCTCATTTTCCTTAAATTTAAGTGATTTGCATACAATTTTCACAATTCTAAAAGATAACTTATAAAAAAAGGTACAAATACAGTTTTTATTTGTATAGGTATATCATTTACTTTTGGAGTTATAATGGTTTTAGTGATAAATCCCATAAGATTGACTGTTACATTGGTAAGTTTTTAGTCACGATTTTCTGAAAAATAATTAGGTTAACCCTAGTATTTTTTTTATCGCAAATTAATTAGGCACACTTTATTTACATAATTTCAAAATTTCAGCGATTATTATCATTTCGAAAAAAATCGCCCAAGCCACCTTAAGACATGTAAGCTTAAACTTCTTCAAAAAAATTTATTTCATAAATTTTTGGCAATTTTGTAGGAGACAGAAAAATTGTGATATTTTGACTTAAATAGAAGCAATGTAGGTTAAGTTTCCAACTATTCTTACCAGAGTAGCGCTCCTCCTTGTTAACAGTTCCAATTATACATTGTTTGTAAATCTGACACGTTAGTGCAGTAACTGCAGTTACATACATAGCGTAAGCTATATCGACGACATTGTAAATACACATAGAAGGAATTTATTTTTAATAAGCGAGCAGCCAGATATTTCTGGCTCGTCACCATGAAAAATTAATTGGGCATCTCGTCCTGATCTTTGAATTTCACTTGGATAGGATTAGATAAATAACTGTATAGATGTAAGGTTTCTCACGCGGTCAAGGGTCTCATTAAACCCACTGTCTCTCCCTCGCTGTGGGAATGTGTGTTTAAATAAGCGTCTTTTGTTTTTCTTTCTGTCTAACATCAACGCTAACTTTCTAATCGAGATCGTATTTATCTCTTTCTCCTATTAACACTTCTTGCGGTTTGGAGGTATGTTGATTCATCCAGTACTCAAAAAAAAGATTTTTTAGCGAAAAGGGAGAGTAAAAAATGGAAGGATTACTAATTTCTTTGAAGAATTTACACATGTAAGACAATGGTTTACTTAAGGAGTTTTTTTGGGCAACTTGGTGCTCCTTAGAGAGAATTTTGCGCACCAACCTGTTCTCTTTTACATTTAGACCTATTGACTACGAGAACGTTTCAGGTGGCGCCTCCAACACCAGAGTTCAGTACCAAATTTCCAGCATGAAAGCATTGAATCTTATGGGAATGGTTCTATTTTAATTAACAATTCCATTTTTATGTGATAATTTATTGAGTGAGTACTTCTTACACTAAGGTGGATGTCTCAGTACTCGCTCACTTAAGCAGACGAAATGTCCCAATAGTCGGATACTTTTTTTCTTTTATGGGCCTTCGTTATATTTTTAATTGGGTTTATATATTAACTTGTTTTGAAAGAGTAATTGCTTAGTGTCTGAATAGCTACCCGATTTATATATGCTTTGAAAATTTATAGTGAAAAAATCAGCCAGATGACCGACTATTGGGACATGATCGAGTACTGGGACATCGACCTTATATTGATATACTTTATCTTATTCAAATTATTTTGGAGTGATCACTACACTCTCTTCCTTACATGATCGAAATTAATTCCATACTAGCCAGGCAAGGTTAGTCAGCTCATCAGATGTGCCATATATATAGGTATATATAGAATAGACGATACGTGCTATTTACCTAAAGAGCCCCATGACCCTTATTTTCTTGTTCTTTTGCTGATTTGTTTTTCTTTGAATACTCTTTTTTATCAAAAATACGTTATTAATTAAAAAAGAACTGCCCCCCGAGATTTAAGTGATGCTTTCATGCTGGAAAATTAGGTACTGAGCTCCAGCATTGGCAGCGCCACCTGAGATGCACTCGTAGTCAATAATACTACTCTTTTACGTTTTCTGCAGATTTTTGTCGAATGATTCTTCTGAATTTTCCTGGTTTGAAAAGAAAAAACAAAATTCGTCCACGTGTTTCAAATCCATCGTTCCTACACTTTAAAAAAATGCCTCTTCTGTCTTAATAAAACCTTCATTTTTAATGTATAGCATTTCTCTTAGCATTTGCAGCTGCGCAGTGGTTCGAAAACGGGTCCATTAACATTAATCATTACAAACGTACATGTACAGGCATAATGTACAAAGGTCGCGCTATCGTGGATAAGATTTATTCTCTCTTTTGTTTCTAGATGAAAAATAGTTAAAAAGTAACGCAAACCAGAACGACGACGCGCACTAGAACTTGTATGTTTACAAAAATTTCGTACTCGTTTGCTGTACATGTATCAGTTGTAGATATTAACGTAAATTGTTGTTAGTGTGGTCAAGATACTAGTAAGCACGTCGTATAAAAGTGAGCATAAAAAAATGTAAAATACAGATAACGGATGAAAAATTCGAAGCCACGGACTTTAAAGATTGGAAGGACGCAGTATGTAAGTGTATGTAAACTATGCTGAAGATCTCGGTTTATGGGATCCAGATAAAAGACTTACGTTGAATTATGGATACCGTCCTTGCGAGTGATGAAGTTTGCTTTACTCAAACGGACGTACATAGTTGGGCTTTCCTGAAAAGTTGAATTCAGCTTCCTATGACACGTTTATGTATAAAATAAAAAGTACTGGGCTTCGAGAAATCTCGGGGATTCCAACGTCTTCTGCTACTTTTTTTTTGTTTTCTTAATAGTTAATACGGTAAATTTGTTGTTTTTTAAACTCCAATACTCTCCTTTTTTCATATTGGATAAATACGGTGAAGTAATCTTTTTATGTGGAGTTTCGCTGTAAATTTGTTTCAAGTGTTGAATTTAATGCAGTTCTTAAATTTCATAAATAGTTTAATTCTTCGTTTCCATATCACTGATACTTTTTAAACTTTGTTTAAAAATTATGTTGTTAACTAAAAATTAAATGAGAATTATGCAGACGGAATATGGTGAGTTGTTTCGTTCTTATGAAAACACAAAATTATTTAGAAAGAAAAAAATTTTGAGGCATACTTGCATGATAAAATTTAAGATCCCGATATGATCAACAAAGGACTTATTTATTAGGAAATAAGTCCTTCGAAAACAAATCAACTTAATATTTTTTGAAGTAAAGCTATAGAAATATACTTTTATATAAATACATCAGAATAATAATTAGTGCGTAATTTTTAGGTATTTCAAATTTTTCCTGCAATAAAAACTGTTAGGAATGTGCATGGCAAAATCATGAGATTTTATTTTTTTTTTTGTAAAATCAATAGTTATTTTTTCTGTTATCTGAGTACTACTTGCATGAAATAATAAATTTTGATGTATGTAAACATCATTGGCATAAAAAAAATTTTAAATAAAATAAATCCTTTATAAAAAAATTAAAAATGAGATTTTGAACGACAAAAACTAATTTTTTTACAAGTAAATATTTATGTTACTCAGCAATAATTATTTATAATAATAACAAACAAATATTAAAATCTATGAAATTTCGCACGATTTTTAAAAGGTAAGTACGGCAGTGATATTTTGTGTACAAAGAATTAACTCACGCATTCTTTGGTATTTAACAAATATATCGTTCACAATAAATTAATTGGTCACATTTTAATAATTTCTGTAGACACATGTAAACATAAAATTACACCTTACTCTAAACAAAATATTTTTAAACCCCATTATAAACGTTTGAAATAACTTAGCAATTTAAAAAACTTTTTGCAATCGATACAAAACACACACACACACACACAAATACGAAACTAAAGGTAAATAAACCTCTGACAATTCTTAAAGAGAAAGAACTAGCTATGAACTCCGTACAACTGAAAGTTCGTCCGTCCTCTCCTCATGTATTGAGTATCGATTTCGCACCTTCTCTGGTCTATCGATTACTTGTTGAAATAGTTAACACTTAGCTGCGCGTATTTGGGTGTAGAGTAGTGGACACACAAGAGACCATCTTTGGAGGAGTGCTAACGATGTTCAATGAAAATATTTTCTTTTTCGTACGTTTATGTATAAATTAAATTTTTTTTATTCATGATAATTATTACGTATAACGCGTGGGCAATTTTGGTTCGTTAAAACATCGTTTAAATAGCAAAGTTAGTATAAAGTGTTTTCTCATTTTAATAATTTTTATTTTGTACACGGTAGGTTATCATTATTATTATTATTATTATTTCGTACACAGTAATCATTAAAATTTGTATAACTGACTTAATTACGTACGTAAAAATTGGAGGAAAAACGAAATCTGTAAAAAATAAAATAAAATAAAAAACAAATGTATGGTTCGTTATAAAAAAATTTGATTTAATATGAAAAATTTAACGATAAGCAAACAGCTTTTTACACTCATTTGTACACGCGAACTGCATTAATTTAGCATAAGTAGGTCGTGCACGTACGGCTTGATGGAAGGAGCAACCCGAGGTGCACCGGCTGAAACGTAAAACTTTATGCTCACAATAATCTAGACTTCAATTATGCAGTTTTCGAAATCATATTTTTTGAATGCTTACCGTGATTTTTCATTTTTATTTAAGTCATACGGATGATTTGAAATAATTTTTACAATAACGGAAAATACCGAATGGATTTTAATTAAATTGAAATAGGTATATTAGAAAAGTACATTACATTAAAATAGCATCACTTTTACAACGAATTATTCGATAAAGTGCACTGCATATTGAATAATTTAGTATTTTTGAAAGTGCACATGATAAAATTACACGAAGTGCAAATGATTTCTGTATGATTAAATATTAAACGTGGATTAGATAAAAGAAATATTGCATACTCCGACAAGCACAGTTATTCGAAAATTTAATAGGCTAATAGTACGGTAATAGTTTGTGAAATAAAAAGAAATTTTTTCTGGACTACTTTTGATTTTTTAGATTTTCTAAATAACTTTTTTTGATTAGTCACACGAACGAGACAGAACGGAAATAGTATTTGGTATATGATTATTCTTATCACTTCAAAATTAAAAAATTACGTATAATATCTTGAAATGCCGTATGAATTGACAAATATAAAAGCATTACTAACAGATATAAGATACTGAAAATGGTTAGTGAGAAAAAAAATACACAACATATTTATTCAAATGTTTAAAAAACAAAAAATTTATATTTATTTTATATTCAAATAGAAAATATTTTTTATGTATTATTTCATACATTTATCTTACACCTATTGTTGAAAAATGGTGTTGAATCAATAAATTTTTCATTTACTTTTATTAAGAGAAAACAATAAAGAGAACGGAAATGTGATCGATTATTTTAATTCAGTGTAACCATTCAATGTATCACAACATAGTAAAGTATATTATATACCAGATTTAAATGTATGAATGCATATACAACGTAATATTTTATCGTCATAGATGAACAAGTGTTATATAGTACATAAGTTGAAAAATGTAAAAATTATTAAGTACTATTACGCGTTAGATTGGGTCTCGCCAGTTCTAGACTTCCAAAGCGTATTTAATGTTTAAGAAAAAAAGAAAAAAAATGCAGCTTGCAAATGTGAAAAAAATTCCAAGTCTTTCCTATATCTCGAAAAATATCTTCTCGAAGTTTTGTACCCCTGATGTTTCTTGTCTTTTTAGACTCGAAAATTAGAAGAAAAAAGTTTAATCGAATTTTTCAACCATTAACTTTCAAATTCTTTAACTCAATCATTCCTCGTTACATTCTTAATATTTATATTTGCTTTATCATCTCATAAAGTCTTTCAATTACATTAAGAAAAATATGTACCTTTAGAGGATTACAGTAGAATTATCATATGACTAAACGTTAGTACCTGGATTTTGGATCTTTAAATAACTCTATGCAATTATTTTTAATTAGTTTTATCAATTGAAACATCAAAAATAACAGGTTAGTGTACACAATAATTACAATGTTTATTTCAAAAATTATTGGTTCATTTTCTTTATTTAATAACTAAATTTTTTTTTTATTCTTTCACAAACCCAAAATCTATTGTACCTTAAATCTGCCTTCACTATACTATAAAACTTAAAACTTTTAATGGTCTAGAGTATTAAATTAATGAAGCAAAGCGTAGTAGCTGTAACAAGGAATTTAGACGGGTAAAACTTTGTAAAAGGACGGATCGCATTTTCATTGACACCAAACTCTTTTGTAAATACTTAAATGACGGGACATTTGAAAATTATAACTTATTTTAAAAATCAAGTACGTTAAAGTAGAAAAAAACTTGCACAAAATGAAAGGCTATAAAATGGTTTCACTGCTTTTATCACGTATTATTGTATTGAAAGAATTCCAAACGCTTTTGCTGCAAGTATTATTTTTACCAAGAGAAAAAAAATCAGACGACATGAATAAACACTTCGAGGGTCCAAACAATTTTAACATTGAATCGAACACTCGACGTACCTTAAAAGTAACGGATAATAAATAAGAAGAAAAATATTGAACGAAAAAAAGAGTTTTTATAATTTTTTTGTACTCCAGAGGGCGCGAAAAATCAAGATATCAATACAATATTATTCATAATATTGATAAGGGCATAGTTATAGTATGTATCCACTTCTCTCCACGATCGAAGTGAATTTGTATAAAGTTGCGTAAGATGTGTATGTACGTGTAGCCAAAGATAAACATAATCAATATACATAGATATTTTAACGCAATTACCATAACCAAGAGCGTATTATAAGTTTAAATAATATTTTCATTGTTTTATCTCGAGTTCTTTTCCCATACAAACAAAAGTATTCGTTGTAAATATAACAAAGCGTTCTCCCGTCACGTTTACTGCTTCCGCAAGATGTCGTCCACTCACAGTACCGTACATAGTTGTGTCTTTTCTATAGACCGTGACTCGACCTTAAGGAGGTTTGGCAGTATTATTCAGAGAGGCAAGGAACGGGGAATCCCCTGGACCGCGCAGATGTACCCCCTTTACCGCGGACCTCCTCTTGCACTCTACAAACTTGAATTTGTACGACTGTAATTGATTATATTTTTGAAAAATGTCTGGCAAAGCTTGTTTTTTTGTCGAGCATCTTCCTTTTGTACCAAGGTATCTATGAAAACGTTTTTTTTTATTCCAACACATTTAGAATATACTTTAATTTCAATTAAAAGGCAAACCTCATCTTGTTCTCTCATAAGAAATCGTGTTAAACTGTCAATATTTTATAATCTTTTTCTCGACAATTTCCAATGGTGAAAAAATTCATGGGTACTCCTAATATGCTTAAATATAACATACATTTTTTTTGGCACATTTCTCCATTTTTAACTTTTCTCCCAAACCTCCTTAATATCACGCTGTACACACAGCCCACTGACTAATATTAATTTTTAGACTGATAACGTTTGTTGCTCTCATTGTTATTTAGTTAAATGCAAATAAAGCCCAATCAAAGAGAAAAGGTTGACTTGCGCCAACGAAAAGGTAATGATCTACTGACTCGAGAGGTTAGAAATGAGAGCGTCGTGCGATACCTGATGTAAACGTGCATTTCCCACGCAATACACCATGGGTGGAATACACACCGATAAGCTCCAATATTAGGGCACTATTAGCACGTGGAAGATTAAATGCCTAAATATCTACGCACACGGGATATGTTTGTCTGGAATTGCGAGACGGTATGCTTGTAAATACATGCATGAACGCATGTGCGTCTATTTATACATATACATATATATCTCTAATTCAGTGATGTTCCGTCGTGTACATAGAAACGAAGGTCCACGTGGCAGAAGTTTATTAATCAGTAGCGAAAAAACTCGCATAAGTAGGCCATGTAAATGTGTATAAGCGCATGAGCGCATTTGTCATGGGAAATTATACATATATACATATGTCAACGTTAAATTATTAAAGTGAATAAAGATAACGTATAAAAAAGTCTAGTGATTGTTACTCTTTTTTCTTTTCTACTTCCTTTACCCACACCATTGCAAAAAAAAATTTTTTTCCACCACATAGCATGCAACTACATTTACATAACCTAAAATCATGAATCCATCCAATTTACCTAACTGTTCAATTACCGCATTTGCTTTTTAGTTAAAAGTATACAATGATCTTTACTCAAAGTTAGGCTGAGTTTACAACTGCATGGAGCGCGGTAATCTGCGAGTTTCGGCAAGAGGAGCATACGTACACACGTAGCTTCGTTGTTGTACACAAGTTTTGATGAACAAACTCGCACGGAATCCAGAACAAGCAAGAAGATGCATGGCTCTCGAAATCTCTGTTTAATTTGATAAGAGATAAATAGTCAGCTATGTTACATACGCAACTACCTCTACAAAGTAGCCGTGATAAACGAGAAGGTATTTCTCTTTGCTGTTGTGTGTGAGCTACTTTTTGCAAACTATTTTAATTCTTTAATAGAAATTGACCTAGTTTGGTTTTCTTTATTATTAAAATAAATACATGACACTTTTTCGAAGTAACAAGTATCTGAATTAAAAAATTATTTGTTTTCAATAAACAGCTGGAACAGATTTACGATTTTGAACATATCTTTGGACCTTATGCATAACGAGAAGAGACAAAAATAGCACAAAATCTTTAATTGACTATCTACAGAAGTAAGCTGTTTAAATAATGCAGATATTTTAGTAAATTTTCTTCTTTGTACTGAAACGTCTCCAAACAAAACATAATTAATGACAACCAATTCTTCGTAGATAATAGATATTATTCCAAACTATGAGTAGATAAAAACTGGTTAGGAAAGTTCATCAGTAAGCCAAATTTCTGATACATAGCTTTAATTTTTGGCGACAGAGGGTGTTGACATGGTGGGGATGTGTACTACCATACGAAGTTTGAGATGATTAATGGGGTATATCTTCAAAGTTACAAGAAAAATTGTTTGGAAATAGAGTTTTTAACATAACCTCTTATAAAAACTGTAAAAGTATCATGTTTATTAAAAAAATAAATACGAATGCCATTAATACTAAAACAAAAAAAAAATGTGAGTGGCAACAGGTTGGCATCGTACAAAGTATGGGTTCACGACGTTAATAAAAAAATGTTGAGGTTAATACTACAGGCTTGAATATAATCATGATTTAAAGAGCTAAAATTTGGTAAAGAAGTACTAAACAAATGAGGAACTGGTACTTTCCAAAAAATTTTTACTTTAGAAACAATTTGTGTCTATTATAGCACAAATTGTTAAAGACCCTGATGACGTTTTATGAGCGAATTGCTTATTTTAGAGGCTCTGTCAAAATTTCAGATAATTCAATGCACTACTTTTTGAAAAAAGTTACATTTCAGTCTGTGCACACTGACACACTCTTTGAATTTGGGCTCGATTGATTCCTCCAAGTGCCAGCTTGGGGGCTCTTCTTTTCATTTTGGATTCAAACAGCTAGATAATAAGTAATTAACCATAATTTCTCACAATAGAAAAGTTGGTAAAGTAGAAACTCTGGCTGATATACTGAATGCCCTTGGGTTAGGCTTGAAAAGGAAAATTAGAAAACATGTGAATGGGAATCTCTTTCCACTGCACTTAAGTGGTGTACGTTGTAATATGCATATACATATCTACGTAAATTTAGAACATTCGATAGCAATAACAAAAATTGGCGAATCATTTATGATTTTTATTGATACCTGACAAAATTAGTCCATTCCAAATATTAAATCAATTGCTAAGTACTCTTGGGGTTGCTATTGAAACAAGGACAAGTGAATACAATACATATAATATCATTGAAGTCCTTTGACAAAGAATATAGAAGCACATCAAAGGGACGTCATTCCACGTTCCTCCTTTGAGAAGAGTTTTCGAAATAAATTCGTTTGGTTTAGTATATATTATTATCATTAATATAATAATATATACTGAATAATAATAATAATTATAAAATAATTTAATACTAACAATAATAATTTTACTGATTTTCATATTTTTATTTCTAGCATTATTGACAGTATGTTGATTAAAAATACTTGTCAACCACAAGTCACACTAGCATTGAACCCTTAATGTACCGTATCATTCGTAATAATAATAATAACAATAATAATAATAATGATAATAATAATAATAACAATAATAATAAAAATAACGAAAATGGTAATAAATTACCAGTGATTAATAAAACTAACAGTTTTCACTGAAAAAAAACTTCTAATCTTCTTTGAAAAACTATCCGCCGTATAATTTTTCCCGTATTCGCCATTCTATCCATTCACCCGTAGCCGGAAACAAATTCGATCAGCCACCAATGTCCGCTTGGCTTTCCGCGTCCCACATTCAATTCCTCCGATCACTCCAAAAAAAACTCTTCCTTTGCCCAACCAGACCCCATGAAAAAAGAATAAAACGAGCACACCTTGCGCATCAGCTGCAAACACACGCAAACACACATCAAAAACTTTTCGAACCGTCTTTGCGACTTCCAACAAAGTTTTCACCCATATAATATATATATATATATATATATATATATATATATATATATATATATATATATATACATGCATACGAATGTCATAGCCCAGTGTCCTCATTTACATTTAGATTGCAAAACTCTCGTGTATATTTCGAGTTTTCCTCTCAAGAGTCGAACAAGGAAAACGAGACCGTTATGTGGACGTGATGGTCGACAATCACGTCGGCCGATATAGTTTTTTGCTTAGCGTGCCATCATCACCGACAAACGACTATTTTTTGTTTCTCGATAATATGCATACTTTTACCCTTTTTTTTTTCTATATTTTGTCTTTCTGTTCTATATGTAATATCATTTTCTTACTATCCCATGGGACTGGCTCCTACCGTTGTCTTTTTTTCAATTTTTTATTTTTCTTCTTCATTTTTATATGGTATCCTAGTATCTTTGAATGCTCTTTGATCTATTCAGATGATGGAGAATTTGATTTAAAAGAGTTTCTTTTTGAATGGTGTTTTTTAAATAAAGTCATTATTGCAACTTGATTAATGTACAACCGGCGCCGACCGTCGTGGAATATGACTTTAAATGTTATAATGCTTGTTAAAATCCATATGGACATTTTAACAAATAAACACTACCTATAATCTAAATAAAGGAGATTGATTTTAATTGAAACTAATTCATTGCTAATGTGATCACTTTATGCTGGGGTTCTAAATAATTAAACCAAATCTTAATTGAATTACTGTTTAATTAATAATGAAAGTTTATTGTTGAATTCTAATAATTATATAGAGTCTATTTTAATGATAATTATTATAAAAAGAACTTCGTTTTAATAACAATTACCATAGCAATTATATTAATAATTATAATCTAAGTAGTAATTATAATAACAATAATGTTATAATTATTATTATAATACTTAACACTTATAATTTTAATCGATTCATTTTCACATTGAAATCAATTTTAATGATTTAAATAAAATCTGAACGGAACGACTGAATTCAATTAATGATTGGAATCCTAATTAACTAACAATAAAAGTTTATTTGCCATATAATTTTTTTGTTAGGACATCAAATATTTAGAACCGATGGTTCAAGTTTTGACTAGTAACCATGTGATTAAAATAAAAGTAGCGAAAAATAAGAATATTTTATAATTTGTAATGAAAACAAGACTCGTATAGAGAATATTAAATAAATAAAAAAACAAACAAACATAAAAATTTATACAATCAATCCATAAAAAAAATAGTGATTAAAAAAAACCAGTTCATCTGCACTTTCACTGCAAAAGGATAATTGCTTTCGTGCCCTGGAAAAAAAAAAAAAATTTGAAGTACAAACATTGAAAACAGACAAATTTATTGTACAAATATATCAGAGAAGCACCTATACGTACAATGTAATGATATCAGACACAAGGCGTCAAACCGCCATTTCATCACCTTTGCCAAACTGACGACGGAAGCAATAACGCGTTAATAACCAACGCGTACCGGCTCCCCACCTGCTACTTGTGCCGTTGCGATCCGATTAATTTCCCGAATCGCACGTCGATGCTCGTCCGTTTGCGTCTATAACGGAAGACAGAAGGAGAGGAAAGCACAATGCGCACCCGCATGTGTCGATACATCCGGATATTGTCGATTAATGAGTTGTCGGCAGCTCTCAGGGGCACTTTCATATCGCACAGTACTATATATATATATATATATACGATTGGCGTCTATACGATGGTATATTATAATATTTTACCCTACGGGCCTATTGTTGTACGTTCCTCTGATCTAAAGTTCAGATGTCGATAGCAAGTTGTTGTTGTGTTAAGCTGATGCTTGGAACGTGTATAATGCTGGTGAGATTCTGATATGGGTTCCAGAGCATGAAGTAATCTTCTACGTGATATAACATTCAGTGATAAATTATTTTCAATTTAATACTCAATTATCATTCATTCGATATCAAAATCCACCACTACCAATGCGCTTTGCAACTTTTTTTTTTTTACTTCATTCATTTTGGCTTTTTTTGTTACATTCGTTTACTTGATGGTTAAAAAGATATAAAACTTTTGATTTGAAAATGTTTTTTTTTTTTTTTTTTTTAGCTTTAGCTGTACAAAATTTTGTCTCATTTTTCAATTTTTTCTTCTTTATTTCATACTTTTTTAATTCTTCGAAAAAAAAACATAAACAGTCGTTAGTTTAATTATTCATTGTAAATTCAAATTACAAAAAATTTATTCTTGTTATTAACAAAAATTTATTAAAAGAATTTAGCGCTCAAAATCACATAACAATTTACGAATAACTTAATCGTTGGTATTGCTAATTCAATTAGCAGTTAGAATTCGGTAATAGTCATGTATGTTGTTTTACCAGAACATTTTATTATCTTTTCGTAGCTTCTTTCATTTATATTTTTTCGACTATTTTGGTATGATTGAATAACTAATATTGTTAAGGCTAATAAAATATTACTTAACGTACCATTTCTACGTCATTCCTAATCACACTATCATACAGAGCCAATATATTTATACATATTCAAGATGACATGTGGAGTATTTACTTTTGGATCATCTTTACACTTCGTTTGGAAGTTTTGCTTTTAAATCATATACTTTTTGTGTTTCCATTTCGTACTATAAAAGACACTCTCGTAGATCATAGAAACACATCGGTAGACATCACAAGCAAGTCCACATGTCTCTGCTCTTCCACGTGCACCACGAATCTGCCGGACGCCAACGAGCCCACGGCGAGTTACGCAAATTGAATTTCAGCCATGAGGTCCGACGAGAGCCCGGCTATCGATGAACTGGAAATGCCCGAGTAATTCGATACACATGTACGACCGGATACGCGCGCGACGTCAAATTAGCGTCGCCGCTTGACTTTCATACCCTACCCTTCACTCTGATCCACTGCGCGATTATTATCGGCTTTTAGCCAACGAGAGAAAGACAGAGACTGGGCTGGGCATCGGCTTTTGCCTTCGGAGCCCCTTCCATGTTGTACTCCAATAACTCCATTCGCGATTAAAGGTCACGCGACTCAGATTTCTCCCTCTTCATAACACTGCCTAATGAGATTATCATCTCTGATGTACGACACACGCATAGGACCTTTCTTTTTGATCCTCGAGTTTAGGCTTCTGTATTATTACCATTAGCTTAGCTTGTCATTGGGGCGACTATGCACTAGAGATCAAATTGTTGTCTTTAGTTCAAAGGTAAGGTGATGGAGACTACATTACAGGACATTCCTGGTTGGGAGAAAAAGGATATGGTGGATCTAGAGTTGTGGTACATGGAATTGCTTTGTTTTGTAGAACATATTGTATCTCTGCAGTTCACTGGAATTAGAAGAAATGTTTCTCTAGACTTCGGACATTGACCAAAGACCAAATTTTATCAAAGACGCTCCGGCAAAGTCATTTGCACTTTCATTACTTGTGATGAGACAAAGTTCAACGAAATGAAACGTCGATTGTGAATCCTTTGAAGTGACGAAAGGTCGATAATTTCATTTCTAATTACGATATTATTCTGTGGCAATAGAATTCAACTGATCTACAATGAAGAAATTAAGGCAAATAATCAACACATGGATAAGTTTTGACAGTCACTACATTTACATTGAAGATACGATAGGTTGGAAAAAATGCAATTAAAAAAATATCCTTTGCAGAACTAAATGATAGTCTTTTTCTCCAACGCGTACCTATTCTATGAAGATACCTATCTCGCATCTGTGCTCTAAACCATTCGAGCGAACAATCACGTGCAACGGCAAATCTATCCATATAAAACGCGGAGTATCTACAAGTATAGACGAACGTAAATTCGAGCGCGTGTCAAATTAAATTACAGAGCGTCAAGCGGCTCCTTTCCCTCGTCGAGTCTGCGTGTGTGTAGAGTGTTGGCTCGACTGCGATTCGTATCTCTTTTCTCTCGCTGGAAATTCGAGATTCATCGGAAGGTGATATAGAGGCTTTACAGAGGGGGACAATAGTTGGCTGGTTTGAGCAGATAGGTGCAACAGTGGATAGGTGGTACGATTAGAGACTTGCTCTCTCCCGAGCGAGCGATCAGTGGGTAGATCTTTCATTACCTTTTGGCGGATGTTGATTTTTCGGATGAAAGCGGGTGGTTTTGTTGAATTTTTTTTTGTTTTTTTGACGAGTCTTTTTTAAATGAAAAGTAATTGAAATAAATCTTTGGTACTTCTCTAAAGCTGGTATACGAGCCAAAGTAAACTCTATTGGTGGATAAGTTTTGGGATGTTCCGATAATAATGAACGAAACAATCAGTGGAAGTAAAACATTGTTCACTAGGACTATACTAGATAGAAATATCTCAATAACATACAAATGGAATTGTCTTATGTCTTTAGTATGCGTGGACCATTAGTTTTCAAATCGTGAATAATCAAAGATGATAATTATTGCGCAGCATTTAATAAGTACCTCATTTAATAGCTGGTAGTTCGAGACGTATAAGCTCTAAGTAACGGTACCATAATGAAAAAGTTTTTTTTTTTTTTCTTTTAAAATAAATACCTACTTACGTAGTGTATTTATTTTTAGGCTTTATTGTAAACGAGTACATATAGCCTTGGTACAGTAAGACACATTTTACATTATATTTGTTACATATTACAAGTAATGGTTTACATATTACATTATTGGTTATACATTATTGGATTCACTTTTGTAGTTTGTTGGTGCGGTGATGATGTCACAAAGACCACCTCGAGAGCGAAGGATCTATGTGGTAGGCAATTTTTGCTGCGAGAAAGTCACCTAAACCCTTCCCGAGGAGCATTTCGTGGTAAAAAAGCACATGTGAAAATTCACTAATGAAAAAGTATACATACTCCATCGATCGTCACCCAGTGATTTTCTTACGTACAACAAAAAAGGGGGGACTAAAAAATTGTAGACGATGATTCCATCACTTTTGTACCTTCCAAAAGAGGTGGGAGAGAGAAAAAAGTATAACTTCACTCGGACACAAATTTATAAGAGTATCCTGGTAGGACCTGAGATATGCGTTACAATGCGAAAATTAAGTAAGTATGGATTGGTTAGTCGCATAATGCCAAAACAACAGATGGCAGACTTTCAATGAGTATACTTAGTATTTTCACTTTCGAACTTGTCGTTTCACTATGCGTACATGAAAGTATAATACATTATTCAACAGTAAAATACCTGCATTCAAATTGGCGATGGTATGTTGCAATTTGTTACTGTCACGTAAAATGGGTTGTTGTAATACATTGTTTTTAACAGAAATGCTAAACATTAGGACACACTCAAAAGTAGTAGCAAGATAGCTTATAGCAAAATGTAGTCAAAAGTGGGACTAAGGATATATAAGCTGAGTGGGTACATCAACCTGTGAGAAAGTTACATACATCGCAGTTAAAATGTCCACGTTTTCTGTAATATTTGTTGGTTTAACAATTATCACTGGTGAGTAAACACACAATATTTATTAATTTTTACTAACTGTGATTTGAACTCATAGATTAATTAATGCTACAGACTTTACTATAAGATCTTTGTTGTTTCCTCAGGTATGAGATAGAAATAATTTTTTGCTCAATAAATTTTGCTGATGAAAAAAGTAAAAAACGTGACAGCATACACGGATATAATACATTTCATTCTAGAATGGTTCGATGAGTTAAATATTTTCAAATAATAAAATATGGGTCAAGCAGTTATTAACTTTATGAATCTAAAAAAAGTAAAATCAACAAAAGTTATCAGACTGATACTTTTTCCTAAATTAAGGTATCACTTTCCGCCCTTCAATTACTTTGTACTCACGAGTGAACAAGGACTTTGGTCCTCTGAACCCTAAGTCTTTTTTGTCCAAGGGTGTAAAGTGATTATTTAGTGCACAGTATGATCTTCAGTCGCTGAAGTTGAATTTTGAGCTCTAGAAACTAAAGTTGGGTTGTATTGTATGTTGTACATGTATTTCCGAACTCCCTCCGAGCCCAAACTATTAAATTATTTAGATTTCATGTCATGATAACTTATACAGAACAATAACAATCACACTGATCTTTTAACGAGGTCATCTTATGATGTCTATTAGCACAAATAGAAGAACAAAGCGGATGGTAGGTGGGAACGATACCACAATCGAAGAACACCCCTATATAGTGTTAATTGAAGTCAATAGAAGAAATTATTATAATCTATGTGGTGGAGTCATAAACACGAAACACTGTCGAGGCAATATGACACGTAAAATCACAGTTCGCTCAGGATCTTCATTCAGTAATGAGGGCGGTACTTCTCATGATGTAGTTGATATGGTGACACACAAGTCGTTCAGATTCAACAAGTATGACAACACGGAATGGGATATTGCATTGATCCGCGAGGATCCACCATTTATTTTCGATAACACTTGCAAACCTATTGCTCTGAACAAATTTGTCGTGCCTAGCAACTACACGACAGATCAAAAATTGGTTTTTTCTGGATGGGGTTTCGTGAATTAGAAATATTATTTTGCCTATCAGTTTCAGGCCTTAGAAGTTCCTTGGCATAGCAAGGAGTGGTGCAACAAGACTTACGAGAGATTTGGTGGTTTACATGACGATCAAATATGTGCTGGATACGTTGGAGTGCGCGATATGGAGGCGTGCCATGGTGATTCTGGTGATCTTCTAGGTGTTGATGGTGTACTAGTTGGTATTCTTATTTATGGAGAAGATAACTGTGGACGTCTCGATTATCCAACTGTATATACGAAAGTTGCTTTTTTCCAGGATTGGATAAACAAAAAGTTGTTAAGAAATCCGATGTTAGACAAAAAAAAGGTACAATGGACATCGATATTGGGTTAAGGGAAAGTGACGATACAAGTTTTAGAGTGATTTCATCAAAACAGTAACAAATTGATGATTACTTTTATTGTATATTGTAACATTTTGTACTTACTATACAATTATTTTCTGTAACATAATAATCAGAGTTGCTTGCAAGCACTGAACGTATCTTACTAAGAATCATATATACATACTAAGAGTAATCATTCTGTAGTATATGATTTACAAAAATCAACAAATATTTTTTGAATGTATTCCAAATTTTTAATACATTACCTATTTTTAAAACATTATACTTTTGAAATTACATTCTATTTAGTATGAAATCTAAATATCGTCTTGCATTTAGTTGTTAATTGTTTTCATTACTGTTGTCACATTTACTATCGTCATGTCTATTAATAGTCATGATTGCAGTTTAATATTATCAATATTTATTAAAGGGTATCGCACAACGTTTACTGACTCAAAATTATTTTTGCCCCACTTGTAATATAATTCCAACTATAAAGTATATTGTTTTATACAAAGAGAAATTCTAAAATAGTAACTATTATTTTGTATAATGTTATGACCATACTTAATGATTTAAAAGAAATCTATCCTTATGAAACTAATATTAACTATATTATTATTATTATTATTATTATTATTATTGTTATTGTTATTCTTATTCTTATTATTATTATTATTGATAACTGACGCCAAATTAAATAATCGTTATCGTTTTTTTGCAACAACTTGCTCCAGAGCAGTCGCTTAAAAAACCCTTTAAAAAACGGCTGTTACGTACTGTGTCTTACCCTAATCATTGCGATTTTGTCTGTCCCTAATCTAAATTAGATCTTTGATTAGACGGTGACGTTCTTATCACGTGGGTCGGAAACGATAAGTGGATGTGTCAAAAGTTACCGCTTGACCGACAAATATACGGTTTAATTAGGCTTTCAGGCAGGCAACATTGCTTACATGAATGGATCGATATTTTCTCAGCACTCGAGAGGAGAGAAATGAGAAAAGGTGAAGTTTAACAAATTGTTGTTGGTTTAAAGATGATGGTGGACTCTCGTGCGTCGAGAACTATTGTTAGTACTTAGACCGCGCGAAGTTTTCTTAAAAGCAGCTAGTGTAGCATTAAATTTTTGAACGTTTGCTAACCAGCTTAAGCTCACAAATACGGAGGAAAACATAATCGGAATTATTACCGTGAAAGCAATGGTACTGCAACATACATCGCTATACTTTTTACCGTAGTGTAAAGGTAATTTTTATCCAAGTAAAATTCATCTTGAAATCACTATAACTTTTTCAGTAGTAGCAACGGTAATTCCTACCCAAAATGCAGCAGATGTCTATTTTGTCCTCATCACTCGTACCACGTGACCCCAGCTTTGTATTTTCGGCACGCCGTAAACAATTTTAGGTGACTATATTACTAGAGATAATGTTGGAAAAAAAGCAACCTGTATTTATCGTAGTATATTTGCGGCAAAAATGTGAATTTGACAATAGTTGTCTATTCAGTCAGTTTTATCAATCAACTGAAAAATCCACTACAGCGTTATAGTTGCCCCAAGGAAATAAATAAAACTATGAGTAAAACTATGAATTGTTATCATTGTGAATAAAATTCAAACTTGGATTTTTTAAATAAATAAATATGTATTTATGCATATACAGTATATTATATACATAACATATTTTGCAGCCAAAACAAGAAATAAAAAAGAGAGATGACAACATTTCAAGAGTTCTGTATTCCACTCAGCTAATTGAGATGGATGCAACTTTCACGTCATTTGTATCCACATACACATACACGTACCTGCAACTGAAACAGAGTAACCTGTGAGATGCAGTCTTTGGAAAGCTCTGCCCACGTATACACTATAGCCTCCAGCGAAGTCTGAAACACAATGGGCACTCCACTCCTATAACTTGCTCTTCAGGTTCAGCCTCTGACTCGGAAACTCTCATGGTCCAATCGATACACCCACTACTGACATACCGACCGGCCAATAGAACTGTATAGCTGTATCCCACTCCAGATGGACAGGCGAGCTTAATGGCACTTAATTAAGGGCTATCGCTGCGGCAAGTCCGGTCTCGTGGACGTCGACACGATGCAGTGACGACGGAGTATAGGGTAGAGCTATGATCGCGCTGTACTGTGGGGTGAGTTTCTGGGATGTTAATGGCTCCGGATCGCATTTGGTGATACGTTGTGAAAGTTTTGGGTATTTTACGGTGAGGATACGATGGATTATTGTCAAAAATACACCATGTTTTCCGATTTTAATGACCACTTTGTATTGTGGAGTTGAGAGGAATTGGAATGAAAATAGGTTCACACTGTAACTGAGTAAAAAATGTGTGCAAGGTAAATTACAAAATTCCTTGGAACAGAATTGAAGATCTTTAGTTTTCCCTATACTTACGTGGCCATCCTATCCATCGAATAATCTTTTTAGACTATCAGGATGGGATCAGAGTATATATATGTGTACGAGTGGAAATTCTTCGGTATCGTATTACTGGCTACATGATCGGAGCTTTTCTTTGGCAAGGGGATTGATGGATTAAGGTTTTTTTATGTACATGTGAGTAACTGTATGGGACGGGCAGAGTAAGCGAAGGACTTAAAAGATTTTTTTTTATCAGGACGGACGGTGAGATGAAAATGAATTTTAGATCCGTATTTGTGTCGGTGGAACAGATTTTACAAAATCGATTTCTTCGTCATGGAAAAAAAGTGAACGAGATGGCGGGTGGTTTCGCATTAGTAGCGCGTAGTGGTAATTAAATTTTGCGTGGTGCCATTATAAGGAATCACGCAAACTTTACCAGCTATGCTGGTTTTTCGATGGATACCCGACTAAAGGTATTTCACACAAACTGGCCTTAATGTCATCACTTTTCAAAATGACAAAAGTGAAAGTTACATAACAAAGAGCTATTCAAAGTCAAACTACACTTCAACGAAATAATTTGAGGCAACGAGTTCCAGGTATAGCTCGTAAAGTAGGTAGAAATGGCAAATCTATCGAGCAAAGCAGTTGTAAATCGAAAGCCCCAACTCGAGCCGTAAAAGAGCCGCGCCGGAGCTTTGCAGTGGTAGGAAAAAGGTCCTCGAACTTCTTGTTCTATGTACCTACTCAAAGGAAGCGAGGGAGATAGAGAAAAGGGGAAGAGGACGCTCTATCGATTCGATGACCTATTACGTGCCGACAGCTCTTTCCTCTTAACCTCGAGGCTTCTGTTTACACCTCCAGAGTGTGTTGCAGTGTTTTTACGTAGTAAAGTTTCGACTTTTTGCTCTGGAGTTGAAAAAACAGTACGATGATCGATGAACTCTTTTTTTCGTTCTTCGGCATTGGACCATAAGGATAACTTCTATCGACCTAATGATAATTTACAGTCTAAAGATAGTATTTCGTTTATTTAAAATTCATCAAAAATAGTTTAAAGATGTGGTGTGCTAATAAAATACGTACTTCGAATAGTTGAAATGAAATCTAGGTCTTGATATCTACGGGTATCGGTTTATTTCACTTTTCTCCGTAACAAAGTTGTGTAATCTTCCTTCGAGATCGGGGCACGAGTATCTCCCCTTCCGAATCTCGAGAATCTCATCGAGCCATCAACTCCTGAGAGTCGAGTTTACGAAACTAAGTCCTCCCTCATACTGAGCTAGATATGTACAAGCGACTTTGGCATTAAATCAGTTCCTAAAGTCTGATGCTCTTTATCTTAACCTTATGACCCATGAAGTGACGATACCCTTAGAAAAAATAGACCAGACGAGGAAAAACAAAGAAATTAAAAACGAGGTCAGCTCATTATTTCACATTAGGGTTGCCATCAAACCTCCGTACATAGGCTCTGTATCTTCTCTACACCACTGATCGAATTTTTCGCTCCCTCGTGTATACGTGTGTATTATGCGTATGTGTGCTATCGTCTTTCCAAGGGAAAAAAAGTTAGGTGCGATATGATAGCGTACAGAAGAGGCAATTTCTCAGCTGTCTCGGAAGAAAACTGCTGACGGTTTATTCGCTCCTCTTTTCTTCGAGAGGCTCATTAACCCCATACGTCTCATGTCAGCGGTAACTTTAATGAGAAATGTATCCCACAGGAAAGAAAAAAAAAACCAGGGTTTACTGCTTTTTGATTTCTCTGCCGAATAACGAATATCCCATTATAAGGTGTTCGGTGTGAAACGATGTCAAATAATCGTCACCATTAATTTCAACATTAAATATAATACGTCACATCAGTAGATTGTAGCATAGGGGAGGGTGGGGTGTCAGTGGTACCCTAACTTTAGTTAAGCGTAGAAATATGATGATGAAAATTTCAATATTATAAAAATGAGTAAGTAACTAGATACAGTAAACTAGAATCGCAGTCCACAACCAAAAAATTTTATTTTTAACAACATTATAAATAAAAGATTCGAAGTCTTGGAGTATAATAACACAGAGGTGGGGTCAACCACAATTTCCGACATGTAATCATGGAATTGACGAACTCAGCAAGTAAGTCGAGAAGTAGTCGTTAAAAAAAATTAACCCCTTGTGGTGCGTGGGTACGAAATCCGACCAACACTCGAAAAAACTTTTACCCGATTGTTGTGTTTGTGCACGTGTGTATGTCGAGTGCAGCTAGATTTGCATTTACGATAGATGCGATTACCAGCTGGAGCTTCTCTGGATGACGTCAAGAGGAAACGAGTGGGCGGATATAGCGATTCTTGGTTTCCACGAGGAGCCTGGAAAGCTCGAGTTCGACCACGTGTGCGTGCTTATGCGTGGCTTTCTTGCGTATTTAGGTTATGTACGTGTACGTGCGTGCGAGGTATGGGAAATGGGAAGAATGTGGGAGTTGGCGGGATTACAATGTTGAAATGTGGGGTTTAAGGAGAATCACATGAGCTTTGAGATGTACTGGGGTATAGTAAATAATATATGGCCAACCAACGCGTCTTCTTGAAATGGAAATAGTAGTCGTCGGAGTGTAATAGAAACGTAAGGCGATATTTTTCACGTCGACTTATGGATTTGAAGTTTATTTTTTCTTAACACTATACGTATAATCATTTTAGACACGGTTCCTATGTTGTTTTTTTAATTTTTATTTTGGAACAATATCCTATTTCGTTTAGTCGATAACATAAATAGAAAGTTATTTATGAATTGAGACTATAAATAAGATGATTATCCGTTTTATCGACCTATTATTGACGTTTGACTTAATATTCCATTTCAATTAGGGAAAAAATAACCGTAGCATCAAGGTAAAAAGTATAGCTAGCCATAATGAATTTTTCAGCTAAAAAAAAATGCCGTATAGGTAGGTGAAAATTCATGAAATTTTTTTTCTCGAAACTGGTTATAATTTTTAATTTGTTTTTAGTTTTTGTAGTTTATCTAACTTTAAGGTTCTTTATATGAGTGGTTATATATTGTAAGTATTAATTTTCCATTACTAGAAGGTACAACTGCCATAAAAAGAATATCTAAACGTTGTTAATAAAATTAATTTCTGATCGTACTTACCCTCGGGATTAAAAAATGTGAAGTTTGAAGCCATCCATTCTGAGAACGACTCGGCAAAGTATGGCTTTCTTTTAATCTCCAGTGAAATGGTGTGCCAATAAGACGAGTAGTAAAGGAATAGGAAGAAAGATGAAAGACGCGTGGAATTTCATCGATTCTCGCATAGACGCACATACACTTTCAACGAACTTTATTTGTCTTGTGCGATTATTGGGGATGGAATTGCCATCCAGTTGCGTAAGTACATCTTATTTGACATATTTTTTGTAAACATTTTTATGTTTTACGTAAAAGAGTGTCTGAGATAATGAGAAAAAGGTAAACAAACTTTGAGTAATTGTAATACACGAAAGTTTACATGTTTTTTTTTCTTAATTTATCATGATTCCGTTAAATTATTTCCCATTATCAAATAGTAGGGTAGAGCCACATGAAAGTTGGCAGTATAACACTTTATTTTGTTAACAGGTGTGTAAAATTTTCAATAGACTTTATCGTTTTCCACTATTTTTTGGTATTTTACGTAACAATGTTTATTTTTGCAAAGCTAAAATGTTGAAAGAATTTACTTATTTAAAAAGATTATAAAACTTTTTATTTTTGTTTAGTAATCTAATATTGCAGCCCTTTTCGGTGTTTTATTGATTTTCATGGCAGCTAATTATTAAGTTTTTACGTTTGTGAAAAAAACCAGTTTTTTGCGATTTTTAGCTGCTTTAAAATTTTTTTTTTATTTGAATCATGGGAATTTAATCTTATACGATCAAGTATAATATAAAAAAAATGTATCAAAAGAATTTGCTGCTTTTCTTAACCACGCATTAGGTCTAAAAAGTCAAGTTAAAAAGTTACGGACAAAAATAAGGCTTTTGATTTTAGACTACTTTTGAATCCATTAAGATCTTGTAAGATATTCAAGAAAAATTTGTTTGTAAAAAAAATAGTTAGTAATTAAAATTTAAAAACTGCTTTTTGAGCTCGTGTACATAAACGTTAAATTTTTTTGTGTTTTTGTGGTAGTAAAAAACTGAAATTTTTTTACTTTTAGTGTTTGAAAAACATTTTTTTTTTTTTAACAATAAACAAAAATTCTTTTTCCGTGACAACTTTTATTAACTTTTTATAGATTTGAAATGATCATCATAAGAAAGACGTCAAAAACTTTTCTTTTCTTAAGAGTTTTTCAAAGTTTTGTAAGATTTTTTTTTTTTTTTTTTTTTTTTTTTTAAAGAAACTTTACTAACTGTTAATCGCCAAATTGTCGTATAAAAACGGAGGTTTGAGTCATACAAATTTAATCTGAATTAAATGCAATTTTTTTGAGATAATCGAAACACGTATTAATACAAATATTGATACAGCACAAAATGCCCCACGAAACCAACTAGAACGAAAGCTGTTTGTCGTTTGAGATTTATTTAAAGCCTATAAAAACAAATTTTATGGAGCACATTATTTTTCGTTATCTTCAACTTAAATTATCTTTGACTCATCGGCGTACATTATCATCCGAAACGTATTGATGTACCAATAAAAACACATTTTCACAATCGTACACATGTACAGTCACAATAAAGATGACCAGATTTAGGCGGTAAGCGTCACTGCCTCTCCCTACTTAAAAGAGGTCCTCCTATTCGCTTTCCGGGTAAAGTAAAAAGCACCTCGAACAAAACGTCAAACAATAATAAAGAAAAACGATATATTCCAACGCATACATCGGAAACGGCACACGCGCACGTAACTCAGTCGCGCGCCTGCATTATGCGAGGACGCATCGATCAAATGATACATAGGCACCTCGCACGACAATCAAAGAAAAAAAAAAACGAGCATCGGCCCCATCCAAAGGAAGAAAAAAAAAAAAAAAGAAACAGCCTCACCCGCTACAGCACACCATCATCTTGGGAGTCCTCGAGTACGTATTACGCTGGGGCCAACAATGAAAACAGCACACAAAGTGTCCACTGATTCGTGCGCACGAGTTGACAATATACAAGCAGAGAATGAGGATCATCAATAACCATCGGACAAATCGAGAGCTGCTGCTGGCGCGCGCCGGACCTCACTCTTTTCAGCCTCGACACGGGGAGCATAATGAGAGAGCAACACATGTCCTGAGGGTTCCGTGTTGGGCTTCCTCGGTGCGTATACACAAAAGTATACTCGTGTTTTTATAGGTGTAAAAGGTGCTCTTGACAAATTTGCCGCGCCACGCACTCGTACGACAGTTTTGACGAGGAATACAAGTATAAGGACACGGCGGAGGAGAAGGACGAATTATGTACACGCCGAGCGTGCAAGATTTAGGAGCTAATAGGACGCTGGGGATGCAAGCCGATGACTTTGGTTTCGCGATTCTCGGGTGGCGGCTTTGAGAGGGTTGTCCTTTCATGTGGTTTCTCGGGTGGATTTTGTGTGAAAGGAAAGAATTGCTTTTTTTTACAACTTAGTTGGGCGTAATGTCCCTTTGCCCACTTTATTTGAGGTTGTTGATTCCGTAGATAACTTTTTAAGAATTTTTTTATAAAAACAAAAGTGTACAGGAACGTTTATTTGCCATATGCCATCCGTGTGGATAGTGGAAAATGGTAGATGGGTAAGTACGTGTCACGTATAAGAAAGGACTATATAAGATCCGAATAGATGAGAATATACATCTATATGTTATGAGTTACTAATCGTAACACAGACAATCCTTATGCTTACACGTGATCATAAGTATTTTTAAGTAACAGTAAATTGTTAGTTCATGGCTATTACGGAGCAGAACAGTTAGACTGCATGAAAGACAAGACAAATTGTGTTCCCAGTAATTCTCGCCAAGTAGATTACTGTGATCATGATGAAAAAATTTAACTTTTGTATACTTAGTATTTTCTAATGACATCTACCATCAGTATGAAGATTCATGAATAGTTCGTACACACTTTAATGGAAACAAAGCATAAAGTCAGCTGACTTAGGTACCTACATTTTGTTTTTACAAAGATATCTAGATTTATTTTAACAATTAATTCGTGCATGCTGTGGTATTTTCGAATCTGTATAAGGCTTACTTCATCAAGTACAATAATGGCTCCAAAACAAAACAAAAACAAAAAAGGTCAACGTTACTAGTAAAAAAAAAGTGTTTGTACATTTAGCGTACAATTACCAAAAAATAAGAAATGTGGTGTGTTTGACGGAAGAATCATAAATAAATTATTGCAAAATAAACCTCTAAGGACAAAAATAAATATGGGTCAAAAGGTTACGACCCCTGAGGAAATAAAACTGTTCGATCCTACGTCCAGAGATTTATAACGAGATTATAAATCTCGAATAAAAAAAGTGATTAGCCGATAACGATAAAGTCGTTACTGGTGTGCGATCCAATTAACGTACATTTTATTGATTTCCACGATATCAGGAGCGATGTTTTGTTCCATTGCAATAAACATGTAATATTATGTTTTTTTTTTTGATTTCTCGTATTCAATACCTGACCAAAATCAGACCACATACTTGTACTACGTAAATGACTAAATGATCGAACAAACGGTAATTTCTAAGATTTTTTCGTACAAAGTGTATCTTTATGTACAGTCACTTAAATCATTGAATAAAAACCAAAATACCCAATCATTCATCAAACTATTTCATTATAAAAGTATCCAACGAAAGTGATACAACTTGCCAGCACGGCAAAATAATACGACTACGATCGTAATCCCATTGTGAATTCGTTCGATCGTCAATGTACATCCACTACATAGTCACATGTTCCACAAACGCTCGGAATCCCAAAGACGCACTCGAAATCGTATTTAAATCAATCCCGAACCCCGTGTATATATATGTGTACACACCCTCGCATCTGCGCGCACGACGATTCGAAAGGAATTCCGTACAAAGGATCCAACGAAAAATCGAAATCTCGAAAAATGTCCCCTCCGGTGCGTCCCACTCGTTAATTTGCCACCTCTAAAATCCCCGTATTTCGAGGGAGTCCCTCCCACTCGTGCACCCGCGCGTTTCAAAGAATCCAAAACGCGTCTCTCTCTCTCTCTCTTTCTCTACCTATACGGAAAATCTATCCGTTCCCACTTGGAGTTTAAAGTCAGAGAAAGGCACAATGGAGGTGCCTAATAATGGGCGCACGCGAAGCTGCGCTTGTACAAGCTACCGTTTACGTGCATCCGAGAGAGGGACACGCGCCGTTTCTGGGAAGAGGAAAAAAGGGAAGACTGAAAGGAAGCGCGAGCGCTTCTTGAATTATGAAAAAAAAAAAAAAAAAAAATGTGTACATCCAATGCCCCGGAAAATTGTCAGAGGCGGAGTAGTATGGCCCTCCTTTCTTGCGTGGCCCATTAACTCGCGCCGATGTCGCAGCAGCTTCCCCTATACAGCCACAGAGCGAGGGACGAGGGATTATTTTTTTTCTTTTCTGTTTGATGGTTGTTTTAATGTAATGATAAACTCTGAGTTTTCCGGGCTTTTTTTATTGCCTGATTATTTTTTTATCACGGAACCTTTGGATTTTACGAGGAGGCTGAAACTGCCCCTGTTGTAAGTTTTATCTTGTAGCCTATAAAGAGGGTGCTATTTCCTTTGTTACAGGAAATAAAGACTCGCGTGTTTTAATGGAATTATAAGAAAATCTGTATTTATGGGGGCAGTGCTTTGGAAAACGAAAATTTACGAGGCTTTTGTGTAACACGACTCGAGTTGCAGCTGAGGGTCAATACGATTGTGTGTACATTACAAAACAAATCATAAAATAATATCTCTACTAACGTGCACGGAATAATTTGCGATTGTAGTGTGATATTTCGTAATTTCATCATTTTTGCGAGATATTCCGGAGAATAGCTGCAGTATTGAAGAACGTAATCTTCTTAAACAGGCTATGTATGATAAATCCACTGTGGAGAAATGATGCGTTGAATCCAATTAATGAAATCGGATGACGGAAGCTGTACGTGAGAATACCCAATAACCCAATTATAATGACAAAAAAAAAATCAAAATTATCAAGTGTCCTTGAAAAATTAGTCAAATCTAATAGTTGAAAATACGGTTATCGAGAATCCAACAATAACCACATACGTGAGCTTACAAATTTTTCTTAAATTACAAGGTTATCACATAGGAATTTCAAGTTTATTCATACGATTTTAGCATTTTTTAGAAAAAAGGTTATGGCGGACTTCAACATGGCGGATTCATCATGGCCGACGTCGAACAAAAAATTTTATTTTAAATTGCAACAAATAGCTTTTAGTTCTAAATAAATATCATCAGCTGTGACTTTCAGTTACAGCGATCGATTTATCATTTCTAATATAAATTAGCCAACGGTCTTCCCACTCAATTTTCGTCATTAGCCTCCAAATTTTTCATGAATGTTCTCAAAACCTTTAACCTCAAAAATTCACCATAAAACTTCCCAGTGAAATCCCAGAATTGATAAACAAAAGGAAAAAAACTCGTCCAATCAAGACACCACAAAAGCCTCAACTGTGAACTACTACCCTATGAACTACCCGCAAAAAAAAAAAAAAAAAAAAAAATCAACGATCCTCCAAAACAAATGAAAAAAACCTCTCCAAACGCATCCTCGCACATCCAAGTACCTAATCCCCTTATATCTCCTCCGTACATATAAAAACACACAATAACCCCGTATCCACTTCTTGGACGCGCCGTATAGCCCCCGGCACGTGCGGTAAGCGCCGACAATATGCCGCCTCTTCATTTGCCCTCCTAATTCGGTCCGCAAGGTATACCCACCACTCGATTGCTCGTCCGTGGGTGAAGACACGCGCGCCCGGCTCTAATAGCCGTGAACGATTTCTCGCGTTTGATGGACTGTTTGATCGAGTCGGTTGGTATATACAGGCACACACGCGTATATTATCCAAGTGGTGTACATCATTTACCGCTCTGGGATTTGCCATTGATAAGGTACACACACGTGTTTGTTTTGCACTTCCAAAGAGTGAGGGAGATGCGCGACATATGCTCTCTGCGTTAACTTTGAGAGTTGGAAGCTGAAAAAATTAAATAAATCAATAACAGGGCACTTGCGGCTTCGTTCCACCAATTCATGCAATTGTAGTTTTTTGTCGTCTTTTGCGTATGCACTTTGAAATATTCCGCTACGGCAAATATTGATTGATAATCAACCGTATGGGACGCGTCGTATGGCCTTTGGTGCTGTGTGCAGCTGACGTATCGGGCCGATAAGTCACGAAAGTATATATGCAAAACGCACTTTGACGAAAAGCCATTCGACCGAATTTTACGTATCCACACGTAAACGTTACTTAATCAGACGCACGTGCCATCTGCTGTCGGTCACATTTGTACATTTGTGTAAGAAACATCCGACTCACGGGGGGGGGGGAAGTGTAGCTTATTTTTTGTCGAGCGAAGGCTGCACAAAAGTGCAATAATCCAATACAGCGGCGATGAGATTGCAGAAAGGAAAAAAAAAAAAAAAAAAAGAAAGTGAAGCGCCGACCTCGTCGGATCATCAATACGAATTTGTCGCTGGCTCTGTGTGTATACACATATACGTCAACGCGCTCTCGATTCCCGGTGTAATCTAATTGAAATCGAGAAGTCTCATTTCCTCGCTCGCTCCTTTTCGTTTTGTGATGCGACGTTTCCGTTGCGCGCGTCTATGTGTGTAGGGATGGTGTTTTTTTTTTTATTTTTTTTTTTTTACGTGCGGATGTTAATGAGATGCTTCGGGTCGGAGGGAGATGACTTTAGGTGCGTGTCATGTTGGCAGATGGGTATGAGTGTATTTGCATCACCTCGTAAATGGTGTACGGGAGATCGAGTGGATGACGTTTGGGTTATTAATTGAGTTGTTCACGGTGCGTGTACCTAACTGCGACTTTTTGATGTTTTTTGTTAGGTATGATGTTTTTTTTTTTTTTCAACTTTTTTCTTCAATTCACGATTGACTGGCTGATTGTTGTACTTTATACAATTTGTCTGTTTAGTAAGATATGTCATTAAAAATAGCAGCTTTATATACATAAAAAAAAACAAAAAACATTTATTGTCATTTATTATAACAATGTCGATAGTTGCAATGCCTCATGTTGTTTTGGCATTCAATGATCAGAGTGGCGCTACACAATTAGCAAAATAACTGCAGTGTAAATCTCAGTTTTTGATGTTGGGATTATTACTGTTTACTACTATGGGACGACGAGATCATTTGTTTAAAAGGTGTCTTTGAAAATTTATTTCAACTGCTGGAAATATTCGAATAAGAAATTATGCAAACGAACTATCCGTAGCTTTATGTAAAAATCATGTTTCCAAGTGAACGGTGGAATGGTTGACAGTACTGAATATTACCCTGAAATTTTTTTTTCTTGTTTTTTTCAATAATATAATTATAGTTATATTATTCTATTTTCACATGAAATAACACTAAACATTATAGCAGCTATTATGGGGAAACTGAGGGCGTCGTTGTTTTTTGAAGGGGTAAGTGTCAATGCTCAGTTAAAAAAACCAAATGATGTAATCGTTCATGATTTTTATTATCATCAGAATGCTTATTTTTGAAATTAAAATACTAATTATGAAAATTTTAAATAACTTGTTGGATAAAAGTATCGACGTAATTTGAAAGTTACTGCATTTGATGGAACAAAATACCCTTAATTGAGGTATATAGTACCAAAATATTCATACACTTGACTGTTAGTCGCCAATATCCTTATCAAATATTATTTTTCATTAAAATTAACTGAAAGTTGCGTGTTCTTTCTATGCTCTCATTTGGCTTTGAAAAAAAGCATCACGTATTTCATTCATTGCCTAATATCAGTACCTAGTGTAATCCTAATACTTTTAATTTTTTTTACTCAAAGATGTTATAACTCATTCAAATAATTTTTCTAATAAACCAACGTACATTTATATATACATATAAATACCACGTGATTCATCGTGGGTCAATTTGACACTTGGAAATAAAAAAAAGGATTATTGATCGCTGTTAAAACACACTACGTGCATGCAAGTAAAATTTCGCATTCATCGAGCAAATAAAAATAATACAATGTCTTTTTATTATCTCGGGGGAAAAAAGGCACAATCGATACAAACCCAAGTCTCACGATAGCCCGAATCTTCGTCAAATTACCCGACCAGCAATTAAAAGCCGAACCACCAAAACCAAACATCATCACGCTCCATAACTCTCCTCGCAGCTAATGCTCGCAAAACAACATTTCCTCCTTCCCTATATCAGCCGTGCGATTGCCTCGAAAGCTCTAATCTAATGAAAAGCTCGCACCAGTATCCCCTCCCCCAACCCTAAAAACGACATTCAGCCTCTCCTCGCCTATGCTTCTCTCGTTTCTATACGTGTATTTCTACCCTCTCCTAAACGTATAAATATATATATATATATATATACAGACAGAGAGAAAGCAGCGGTAACCAGCGAAATTCCGGCAGCGTGTCTAATGCAAGTACAATATTGATATATAACGCCCGCTAACCGGGCCCCCACATCGCGTCGTCACGCAGCGAGGGTAGGTCGCACATGTGTATGTATATGCATAAGTGTCTCTTTGGTATTTTAGTAGTTGTACCTACTGCGTGTAATATAAGGTATACGCACGTAGCTATAATACTTGTAACGTATACATATTTATATACGTGCACGGGTGAGTTCGGACACGTGCATTTTCATTGTTCTCTTCTTCGATGCCGAGAGGGTGATACGTGTATGGGTGCGGGGAAACTGGTTTTCTTGACTCTATTTTTTCTCGAGTGATTCCGCGAAAAATCGTGGATTCAAAAAATATATATATATTTTTTTTTAATGCAGTTTTGACAGAAATGGAAGGTTTGCGGTAGGAAAGAGCTATCGGATGGTATTACTTGTTCAATCGGAATATAGTATCCAGATCAAAAGTTGAAAGTGGCTGAAAGCCCTTCAAATTTACCAAGTTACAAAGTTATAGTTTAATCGCACGTAAATTTTTTCCAAACGCTTAGTTGACACTTCTAATCATAGGTGGTATTATAAACTTCATTGGTGCTTATCTAAATGAACCCTACGAAAAAGTTAAAATTGTCGGGAGCATAATTTTTCTTCCATCTTCATTAAAAAAAAAAAAAGTGAGATGATTGAGGAAATGATTCTTTAGTGTATTTTACCATATTTTAGATAGAAAAAGATGAATGTACAAAAAAAAAATGTTCACAAAGTACGTAAAACAAAACTTTTAAATGATACTTTTAGACTTGGGAAACAATAACAACGTACAGAAAGTTACAAAAAGATTGATCGAATCGAGCGTTTGACGAGAATTCAAGAGTACGTAACTTTCCATTTGGATATTATTTTTTTCGACTCACCGAGTTGGCAAATGTTTGATCAGCTTTCAACCAAAAAAGTCATCATTTTTATAAATCAAATCAAAAAACTCTACTGTAATAATTTCAAAGTAATTTCATGAAAAATCTGTCTAATATTTAATTACTACTCGGTAGTAATTAGAAAAGTGGCGATTAAGGGGTATTTCCGGGGTACTCTATAATTTCCAGCCAATGTCGAATTGGGACTGGTCAAAAAATAACAACATAGTATCGAACTGGGAATGAGCGATTAAATGTTTTTTTAATCAGTGTTAAAAATTGAGGCCGAAGAGTCATCTTCTTTTCAAATCTGTATCAAATTGAGGCTATCTCTTTATGTATATTTCTGTTAAATTAAATACTTTTCCGCTACACTTTATCCAGGCTTCGGACTGGCAGTTGAAAAAAATCAGTTTCTATGTAAATAGGTGAAACTGTCATAATTCCTAATTTGCCTACACGTCGTTTCTCTACAAAAATATATAATCACTAATGTTAAAATACTGATAAAAATGTTCAGCAGTATGCGTAGCTAACTTGGTAGTTTGTCTTGAATAAAATGTGTATTTTTATTAATAAATTAAGGGGTGTCCCCGTTCATTTACATGAAATTCCATTTTATACTCAACAAAATTGTAAAAGCGTAACAACACACGTCTGTTTGGGGTCTTGGTATACTGAAGGACTGAATACCCAATACTCATTGTACATAGGAATAACACCTAGACAGACATATAACGAGTACACATAGTTACGACGTATGTACGCGCAAAATCATACACTGAGAGAAAATTAATAATAGTTATATTATGTAATGATAATTAAAAAAATTATAGCGAAATTCCAACGTAAGTTATTATTTCGCATAGTATATCGAATGCAAGCTGGTAAAAAAAGGAAAAAGTTACTATTTTTAACAGTAAAAATTATCGTTGGAACATTTAAAACTATGGTTCGAAAAGTAAAAATTATGACAGCTTGCATCCGATTTACTCTGCGGAGTGGTAATTTTTGCTAGAATTTCTCTATAATTTTTATTAATTTTTTCCCTGTGTAGAAATACATATTCACAAAAATACGCGAGCATGTAAATAAAATCATATATTGAATAGGGTATATAGGCTTTGTAGAGGTTACAGCTGTTTGAGTGTTGATGAAATTTATTAATGACTAAACAATGACCCAGCCCCAATTCGACATTTGCGTGATTTTGTATAAACTTTATTCGAAGTTGAAAAAGCTTTTTATTTAGGCCAGAAAAGCAAGAACTAATAGGTAATTTATGCAATAGCTTCTTGCCACGTGCATACTCTCACATTGAAATCATAGAGCGTTGATGAGAGGCTTGTTTATTTTTTCCGTATTTTTTTGGTTTTTCTTAAGATCGCATTTAATTCTTCTTTTAATTCTTAACAACTACGTTTTATAAACTACGCGGTCGAAAAATTAGAAAAAATACAGTCGTGTACTCGTGGCATCATGAAAAACGGTTCATTCAATTATTATGGCATTGGTGAACCGGACGCTAGTCCATATGAGCGAACTTCAATGAAACCAGTTCAAAAAGCCTAAAAACAAAGTTATAAACTATTCTTAAAGTATGGCAGATGATTTCTGCAGAACTTCCCATGTACATGTAAACAGACAACGTGCAATGCATACCCAATCGTCAATGCTGTACAATGACTCGTCATTCATCCATCCACCCAATCCCGTACGTATGTATACACACACACACACACCCTGCGAGACGTGAGATTCGTTGCGCGCTATTATTAAACTTTGTGCCATCACCCCCTCCCCTAGCGTCACCCCCTTTTACCGATGACTAATTTGATTAGAGTCTGGATGTTTGTCCCCGCGTGTCTCTTAGCATGCCCGATGCGGACTCTGATGTGTATAATGAGATCCCCGAGAGATGGGTACATGTGTGTGTGTATGTGAGTAGGCATACAGACTATTATCAGCTCGGGCTCTCTTCTCTCTAATTGAATTCCACTTATACTATGTACCCCCGCGTTCGTTGCTCTAATTTGAAAATGAATCGGAAATTTCGCGTAGCTACGGCTAAGTACTTTTCCGTCGACTTTTTCTTTTTTTTTTTTTTTTTTTTTTTTTTTTTGACATCGCGTTGATGCTCGGGAATGGGTTTGTTACACATTCCATGGAGTTTCCAAGGACATGTTGTAACGTGGTTCTTCAATGGTGAATATAATAACCGGATGATGTAATGTTAATCTAAATTAGTTTATGAAATGTCAGGGATTTTTTCATATTTTTGCGTGAAGTAGAACGGGTGAATTTTAACGGATTATCACGAAATAAGAGAAACCGAATTTACATTTGGCTTACATTATTGACAATGACCAAAATTATAAGATCTTTTAAACGAATCTTTGTTTTAATTTCACAATGATGTGAGCTTATTTGATATAGGTTTCATAATTTAAAATGAAAATTACAATGAATATTTGAAACATTTAATATAAAATGGTATCAATATAGAGGAAAGAAACGATCAACTGAAATGTTGGTGTTGTGTTTTATCATAGCAGTAAATTGGTACATATTGATTCTAGAAGTCAAAAGTGTTCGAGTTTTTCTAACATTCTCTAACATCTCGCACATGTCTAACCTAAAAAAAGAGCAAAAAGTCGGACTCCTCTCTCGTACCCCCAAACCGGTGGTGCAGAACCTCTTTAAGGAGATTGTCTACATTTTGTGTGGGTACAAGAGAGAGCTTTTTTGCCTCTTGCATAGGTTAGTTTTACACACAAATGTTCTATACATAAGCACAGAGTATACAAACTTGACGATCCTCAAATACATTTATTAATAACTTTTCTCTCGTGAACCATATCGATTTAAATGTTTTTGATCAACATACCCTACTTCACTATACTTATTGTAATTTTATAAAAATTTCACTGTTAATTTTATTAAAGAAGTCGTAAAAAATCTTGTTTTGATTATTTTTTATAAGAAAACATGCAAGTTGACATGCTTTTTTTCATTACTTTCTCAGTTTAGAGAAACCCTAAGGTCTTGAAACTTTGCACTAACATTTTTTTGTACATTTTTAGCTTTCTGTACACAAATTTTTGTTAAAAACTGACTGTTAATTCCATAAAGCAGTCAACCTACTTAAAAACAATTACTCTTTCACGATGTACTTTTTTCAGTTTTACGAAATCGTAAAAAAACTTGATGAATCCAAACAAGAAACTGACAGCATTTTTAATTTAACACAATCTAGTCAGAAGCAAAAAAGGATTATGCAGTTGAGTTTTTTTTTACCACCTGGTACCCATGTGATAAACGAGCCACCAGAGTAAAATACATACACTTGCATACCTTCGTAACTCCGCGAGAGCCGATTTGAATAAAAACTTTGAAACTCTCAGAGCTGAAGTTTGAAAATTTTTTCCCCACTTCGAGTGTATGACATGTATGGTATCAAAATAAAAAAATCGAAGGCAAGTACAAGCGAGTTTTCGATAAGCGAAAGTAATGCTTACAACGGACATGCGACACATTCAAAAGGTGTACGTATACAAGAGAGGGAGAAAAAAGTTTGAGGGTCAAGGGACATTACCCGATGATGTGAGTGTACGAGGGTCCGGGTGAATGTGCGCAGATAATACAGGAGAAGGGGTCCGTCATGAATTTGCGATGTCGTCCTTTTTAATTTGCTGTAGCGGTGCACGATGATGGTACGGGGGGGTTGTTGCTTATTATATGTTCCCGTCTTTGGCCTTCATTTTCAGGGGGAATTGGATGTTTCGCCAGGCGCAAAGTGTTGGGCGGTGCTTTATTGGATACTTACGGTGGATAAGCGTATGTTTAGCTGTTTGTTTTGCCATACACTTGTTTTGTACGGATTGTTAACTTAAGAATTATTGTGAAGTGATGGAATATTTTGTCAAGACCCGGAAACTTTTCAAACACATGTATTGACATTTTGGTGGTTATACGACAAATTATGGGAAATGCGTGGTTATAACACCCAATTTAATAAATATTATTTCATCACACCGTATATTATCATTACAAAGGCATATAGACTCTTTTTTTAACCAACAGTTTCGTTACTCCAAGCGTATACAGACGATATAACAACCATCTCTGACAATTGCAGCAATATATAACCTTCATCTTTCATAATCTCAAAAAGAAATAAGTTAAAAGTACCACTTTGGGATAGTTTTTGTCAAGTGTTTTCTTATAATTTTAAGAAAAAAAAAATTGTGTTCTGCGTAAAGTTTGTTTCTTCCGGAGCGCTTTATCTTAATCTGTATTATTTTTATTTTTAAATCCGTTAATAATGTTATTAAAATTATTTATTGATAAAACTTTAATGACGAATTGTGTCCGTCGAATGAAACATCACTTAAATGTATGTCCTACTTTTTAAACATAATGTCCCCCGTATGAAACACACATGTGTTTTATATTCACTCAGTGTGTTTCATACAAGGGGCATCATGTGTTTGAGGTTATGTTCCCGATGTGTCCCAGTTTGAAATGGCACTTCTCGACAATCTTTTTTTTGTATTTACTAGAATATAAAACAATTTGAAAAACTTATTGTTTAATGAAGTTTAAACTTAAAAGATCATACGAAAATAATGTCTTCAAAACAACCGTCTAGAGCTCTATTCAATTCTTACTGTTTCATGTGGGGAACATAATTTTGTAAGTGTTTCTAAGTGGTACTTTAACCGTAGCTAAGCCCGTCATTTATTGTTCAATTTGCGTGTTAACATAACCTAGAAAAAACTAACCTCAAACATCACTCGATGTATCCAGCCAATAAAAACAAAAACAATAGAACACTCGGTAAGCCCCAAACATGTGTGCAGGTAAACAATCTTCATATCGAGAGTCCAAAAGGATCATCCAAACCTACGCGTTTGTTTGTCCAACACACGCGTACGAAGAAGAAGAACGAGGCGACGCGCAGGTGTGCCTGTCTCCTATGGTGTACTTTATGCACACAATCGCGCACATACTGCACCTTCCTATATCTATATATTCCAGTGTGCACGACATACATACAAGCGACAAATTGCGCGTGAAACGAATCATGCTTTATTCGTACATATACACTTTAGTATCTCCTATTAGTTTCATTCGAACGGAGCGAAGGGATGTGCCTACAGTATCCGTATGTGTAACGACAAGGGGTGGCGAGACGAAAAATGACACACACAAAAAAAAGGGTGGGTAGAGGGAAAGCCCAGCATTCCGAGCGAGCTTTGGGCGACGATTTTTTAATTAAAGTCGCGTGATGGAGGGTTTCTTCGTTGCTTTTCGATGTACGTATGTAAACGTACTCCGAGTGTGCATAGCATAGGGAGACGTGGGGACGTTAATGGGACATTACGAGTCGAATTTTATAATTGGCTGAGCTGATTTTACTGCCGTGGATGTTCAATGCGAGAAGAGGGTCAACGAAAGGTTTTTTTTTTTTTTTTTTTTTTTTAATTTTTGATTGAACCGAAAAAAAACAGGTTTTGGAGACGACATTAACGGAATACTTGATGCATATAACTTCATCCAAGTGTACGTATCCACAATAGGAGTTTATAATTTTCTTTTTTCAGCTTGTCAAGCGCGACGCCAGGTGGTTCTATTTTTTACGCGAGGGTCTGACACTGATTATATCATCTGGTTTGGTTGATCGTTGTGTCAGTAAAGCAAAACTTTTTTAATGAGATTATTTTACGTGAAAATAAAGTTGGCTTTTGCAATGAGGAAAAACTTTGTAATATCTTGGAAAAAAAAATATTAAACGGAAGATTTTCACAGAAAAAAATGAAATAACAAAAACAATACATAATCATCACAAGGGCAATTTCAATCCTTAAACTTATTTTCATGAATCATAGCTACAAACATAGTATCACATATTTTTCATATGGAAAACAAGAAACTTTTCAAGGTGATTGAATATTTTTCACTACGTATAATATATTAAAAATCTCTATAATTTTTTTGAAAATGAATTTGTATGGGACCAAAGCATTTTTAGTCGTTGTATGATTAATTAAAAGAGAGAAACTACTTTTTGATAGGTTTTCCGGAAATCAATAGAGCATAGCATTATATTTATACTCATTGTCATAAATAAATATAATTATACAACCAAATGTGTCCGAGTCAAATCGGTATGTAACGTAATTGTACATCATATACGTTTTTGTGAAGCAATATGATTTAATTTTTTTCTGTTTTCAATAACCATTGTTACTTTATATTGCAGATTTTCAATTAAAAATTCATAAAAAAAAATTACCGTAATTGATATCCGAAAAAAAAAATTTTGTTATAAATAAGTCGTAAAAGTATAGGTATAATGTAACTAGACACATAAAATACAATAAGATGTACACATGTTTGATGACGTGGACTCAAATCGTCGAATTCACTTTCGTTACAATATTACATTGTGCGTCTTTTTACACACGTGTATTACGGCAGTTATAATCTTGTCGAAGGTCATCGATCACTGTATAAATGATTAATGACGTTAAGTGTAGACATCACGTATGTATATGATGTTTCGGCACGAGCATATCCAGGTGTAACTTTGATTAAAAAAAAAAAAAAGCAACAGTAAAGCAGCATCTCAACAAGCAATCACAAAGTGACTCGTGTATTCGGTTCCACATCTATAAACACGTCAGTCGGAAAATCTCTCTACGCCATAGTTGATAAACCGATCGGAGTTCCTTTTCATGAAAAAAAGACGATATGATCTCCGCCTCCTCCCTTCTAACGAGACGAAAGAAGCTTAGGGAAAATAGAGTCGTTTCCGAGTGACTCGGAAATGAAGGAGGGAAAAAAAAATTGTCAGCGATCGATCTTATTTTTCATTGCACGGCTCGGTCGTCAGAGAAAATCGCGTATTATGTATACAGTGCACGGCTTTTTTTTCGGCGTCATCAATAATACTCGATCGGCGCTTTTCTGAGTAAAGAGTTGGGCGTATGAGAGATTCAACGAACGATCATTTGTTGGTAGTTTTCGGAAAAAAATCAAAATTGTTTTTTCGTGAGATTTTTGAATTGATATTGTTTTGTTAGAAGTACAATAGAAAACCCAGAAACGAGACAAAACAAGATAAATCTTTTTTGAGAACTTTTCAAAATTTGGTTTTTTTTACAAATGTAGAAGAAATCTGAATCAACTCTTGCTGCAAGTAGTCAATTTTTTTTTTATTCATCAATTTGCATTTGATTTTAAAATTTCATTTCAACAGTTACAAAAAAAATTTTTTGTAGATTAATATTTATTAGTATACATAAATTATACTTTTACCTAGTTGTTTTTGGTTTTGATCTTGATTCTCTATTGATTAACAAATTTTTTTTTTTTTTTTTACTGTAAAGGCAAAATTGTAGCAATATATTGTATTAAGAAAGTATACGAATTTATAGAATAAACGTGGTTTCATCGAATATAAGTTATTTTAAACAAGAGTTTTTTCGTAAAATTAATGAAGCGCAAGGCTTCGCTATTTTCAACACTTCATTTCAAAATTTTTTCTTTACTGAGTAAATAATCAGTGCCAATAAATCAGTACAAAGCTTCTTCAAGCAATATTCATAGATTTTTTTCAATTTGATGTTCTGGCTGTATTCTTCCACTTGTTTCAGATAAAGTCTCAATTTTTAATCATGAGTTTTTTATTCTTCAAACAATATTTTGGCATATCAATGATCACTGAAATTAAAAGTGAATAATGAAATATATCTCTGCTTTAATTATAAGATAAAACTATGTATGAAACTATATTAGAATTTTTTTACCCTAAAAATGGCAAAAAAAAAAAAAATTTCATTTAATCAAAAAATCATCATTAGTGAAAACCTTGAATTACTATAATCTATTAATCGATATGTCTTATTTTTCAAGAAAATTTTAATACTTTACTAATAACAATAAAAAGTAACATGACAACAATATTATTAAAAATAAAAAATAAATCTATATTAATGATTTATATGATAAATCTACATATAAAATGACTTTTCATCCTCAATATAAAAAAAACCAATTTTTGAAAATTGAAAAATCGGAAAAACAACTTTAATAAGGTATTTTTTTTTTTTCAGCCACTGTAAGGTAAAAATAAAAAAAACTCAAGCCCCAGACCATTTTAATATCACAGAAATTTTTTAAAGGCAACGTTTTATTCCTAATACCATATAAAATATTTCTAGCGATTTTTGAAAAAACTTTTTTTACCTATCTAAAGATTTCTCTATTGCGAAGCAAAATGAAAATTGTTTAATAATTAAATTTCTACTAATATTTTTAGAGGAATCACTTTGGGAATCGGTAACTCGATTGTTAGTATAGTTTAAATTTATTTACTTGAATTTAAGTAATGAAAAATGTAATGAATACGTCATCATAGAAAAAAAGTTACTTAAAAAAAAAGTAATTAATTGTAATGAAATTAAAATTAAGAAAAAAAAAAAAATTATTAAAAAAGTTTTCTGCAAACAAAAGTTCAAAGAATCTTTGTGTCAATTAATTTTTTAACTACCACGTAATTGATTTTTTTTTTTTTTTATAGAATCATGTACATACGAACATCATAAGGTGAACGGAGTTCAAAGCTCTCTTTCCTCTATTCTTTACTCTGTCCATACATACCAATATGTATACACAGAAAACACTATTCACGGCTGCCGACTTTAGATGTATATAACAAGCGTCTCTCGTATGGACCGACATGTACGTGTGTATACTCATACGTCGTATTTTTCTTTCCCTTTTATGCGATACAGCAGCTCGAATGTATTTTACCCGTTCAATTGTCAAAGCGCATATATATATATATATATATATATATATATATATATATATATATATATATTTACACACTCGACACTGTGTACATATATAAAACCGAGTTGAGAAAAAATCAAGGAAAAAATCCTGCCTCGAACTTTAAGTATGCCTTTCGGCTTCTTCTTTTCTCTATTTATTTACTTTTTTCGATCGTGATCGGAGTTGGTAAACGTGTAGGAGTATGTTTGCTTTTTTTTCAAACGACCCAGTTATTGACTGGACTGTGTGGGCTGTGGGTCAAGGCAGTCGTGATTTCACACCCTCGAGCTAGTCCTGATTGGTTTGAACTTAAGTACGCAAGGTATAGATGAGACTTTGATTTAGAAATCTTTACACCGTGTGTGTAAGACAAATAGCAGTATAAAAACACTTTGGTGACGATAGTTACCCAAAAAGACTCGTTTTATTGATTTTTTTAAGCTTACGCGGGTTCAATTTAGCACCCCACAATATACATTAATTTCAAAAGAGATTCCAGTTTCTATTCTTGTGTACCAGTTGACTATATTCAATGGTAAAAACAGAAGTAAAAGAAACATTTGTTTTTTTAAAAAAACCAAGTAGAAATTCAAAAAATAATAAACCAAAAGCACAAATTTTTAATGAGATGATAAATGTTTAAAACGAATAAAACTATAGGACTTAATTAAATACTAAAAAAAAGATTAATTAAAGTTATCACGAATGTGCTGTTGTAGAGTAATTGAAAATAATTCCCGTCAAATCAAGAAATCTCGCGATAAATTTTAATTAGAAAACTTTGATGCTCCCCTATACGTACGTGTACTCGCAGTGATATGAAAAATAATTACGGTTTACGATTCTGCACGAAACTAACAGACAAAGCTTTTGTTCCAAGAAAGTTTCCAGAGTTCGCTTGTTTTTCAAGTTTAAAAATACTTTCAGCTAATCCAAAGTGAAAATACGAAAGAAAAAAAGATTGTATCCATTTATCAACTAATCAACAAAGATACTTACTCTACCTAAAAGAACTAGCAACCCCCGTTTTAAAGGTCGAAAAACCTCGAAAATCCTATAAAAAGCATCCATCAAACAACTGACACACTGACCCAAAGCCGACAGCAAAAACCCCCAATTCTGAGTTGGTGCGTGCTCAAGAGGGTATATGAGGAGGATGCTAAATGTGGATAGCCACTTTCGACAAGCCAATTATCACTCCTCGTACTTTTTTTTCCAGCGCACGGTCGTGGAGTAGTTTCGGTAATTAACCCAAGGTGGCAGCAGCAGCGCATAGCAACTCGGGTGCACGTTGTATACGCAGTGGACGGCAACGAGGGTAATTGATTTTCCCCGTGACGCGAAAGGGACTCCAAATCCATTATATCCCGTACACCTATACGCCCCACACACCCTGCAAGTCTTTAGCTCTCTCTCTCTTCCCTTGTGAATCTATTCTTGGCTATGGGGCCGGCTATCGTTGCGCTGTGACTTTGACCTGCCGATATTTCCCGAGCCACATTGATGTTGGACGTGCGTTGCACAAAGCGCTTTGACTTTGCAAATTAAATTGTCAAGTATGGATCAGGTGACTTTTGCCAAAGCTATATTTAAATTGCAAATGGAGGTAATCTTTTACAACATTAGAATCACTTCCTTGAAGTTTTGACGCCAAAACATAGCAACCGATCGCTTTGACACTTGAGGTGCTTCACTGCATCGATCTTAACTTTTTTTTATTTTATATAGTGGTACTCATAATCTTAAGGCGTCATCATTGTTATTTACCGCCGTTGCTATTACCATCATTGTTTGATTTGTAAAACACGTAATCGTTTTCGATAAGATGCAAGGAAATATCGCAGTTCTCGATATTATGGCACTAAATTAAAGGTTAATTTTGATAAAGTCATCAAAATCGATAATTCTTGGGAAGACTCGTAAAAAATAGATTTGAATAACATTAAAATGTAGATAAAAATTGGCCTTTTGTCAATGACCTTGTATAAACTTACAAGTGACATTGTGCACTAGGATAATCCTAATCTTAATGGTTTCCTTTCCAACACAAAATACGCAGTTTATAAGATCGTTTTTATGATACCCAAGTTATATGATTATATACATTAGCAATTTCGTAAGAAACATTATAAAATAATCAATAAAATTTGGTCTCGGCAGACTTATAAAATTGTTTCGATAAGCTAAACTACGACTTGTACTCGGAATTCATTAGAATCATTGCGAGAGAATGAAGAAAAAATATCAACATAAAATTTTGAAACGAAAGTGAACTATGAGAATCACTTTTGTGATAAAACTCATTGGATCTCAAGTGTCATTTACTTTGAATAAGTTTTCAGCTATCAGTACAAGAAAAAACAGATTTTTCTCATCGTAAACCAATCATATGGTATCTCATGACAAGTGCAATGTCATCGAGGGTGCAGCTTGACGTCCATCACGGATTAATATCCATTACGTATTATAAAGAGCCAAAGCGTTGGAGTATACCTACCGTCAGAGTGGCCAGGATGCAATTCAAAGCTTACAACAATAAGCAGTGACCCAACTATAACAGCCGAATGCAGTACTATCGGACTCGCGTTTACGGCAACTCCAATATTTCACGAGCGTTTCATCAATGATATGAACGTACAAATAGGTACTGTTAGCAGCGTAAAAAATATATATTATACATATGTAAATATAGACAACGTGAGGGTTGGCTATAAGCCGTATAGTGGCTACATTTGTATAGGTAAATGTGAACTAAAGGGGAGCATGTACTGTATATGGAAAGGTACATACACACACATACGTACAATGTATAATCGAAGCTGATGGGCTCATCGTTATTCCGCTCGCGTGTACACGGGCGTATATACCGACTTACCTATATATGCCGTACTACGTGGATACCTATGGGCTCTGCACTCGTAAATCTTTCGAGTGAGGTTTTGACTCTTGATACTTATAGGTTATGTATGGAGACTATAGATGGTGGCACTAGAGGTGGGAGCTGGATATCTGCTGCCACGGTTTATTGGTCGGCTGTGCGTTATGTACAGCCCGGCTGTAGCGTTTTATGAGGCATAGATATGCGGGAAACGTTCGGAAGGGAGGCTTCTGATTTCAAATTTTGGTTGGAAAGGCGGAAGAGAAGGGGTCGTCGCTGTAACTGCGGCTCACGCTGAGGTCACTGCTTTAACAGGTTTGAATTATCGATGCGGCGTTGATTAATCTAATGGATGCCATGCAGGGTGATCTGGCGCAGTTGGAAAAATGTATGGATCAGTTATTCGGAGAGGGGAGTAATGAAGGATAATCAAAACTAATAACCAATACCTGCACGGGTCGAATAATTACCTTAATTTGGTGAATAACATGTATGGAACTAAACGTTATCAATTAATGAACATTTGCAGCTATGACGTTTTGTGGTGCCAAAAAATGGTAAGCTTATGTGTATTAAAATAAAATAATTTTGGATTTATTGTTTGACTCTTTTGAAACATCGCGGTGACAGCGATTTCTTAAGTTTGTGATCGACTATATAAACATATTTAAGTTGATGGAGTTCATCCAACATCTTTTGTCAACTACTAACATGACTAATGCACAAAATATAAATCCAGCGCAAGCTTTTGGTCAAAAAAGACGATTGCAATCAAGACCCACTTTTAAGGAGGTTTGGGAGAAAAGTTAAGAATGGATAAATGTGCCAAAAAAATGTATGTTATATTTGAGCATGTTAAGAGTGCACATGAATTTTTTCAGATTTTTCACGAGGGGAAATTTTCGAGAAAAAAATGATTACATATGGACAGTTTAACACGGCCTTTTATGAGTGAACAAGGTTAGGTTTGCCTTTTAATTGAAATTAAGGTATATTCTAAATGTGTTGGAATGAAAAAAAATGTTTTCATAGATACCTTGGTACAAAAAGAAGAATCTCGACAAAAAAAATCAAGCCTTGCCAGGCATTTTTCAAAAATATAAGCAGTTACAGTCGTACAGTTTCAAGTTTGTAGAGTGCAAGAGGAGGTGCGCGGTAAAGGGGGTACATCTGCACGGGCAGGGGGACTCCCCGTTCCTCGCCTCTCTGAATGATACTCCCAAACCTCCTTAATGCAACGTTTCATGTTCACTAGAAGTCGTGAATATAAAAAAACTTTTGTTGAATGTGAACTTGTGCAAACTTAAATCACTGATGTTCACAGAAATTTTTAGTTCTGGGGCAAATTTTAAAGTAATTTTCCCAAGACTATTAGTAAAAGTCAATCTATAGCTGCATCTTTTTCAATTTCGAAGAGTTACAACACTTGATTACAAGAATTGGAGGTAAAGATTTTTTTTTAGTAAAATAATTGTTTTCAGTCAAGTTTGAAAGTTAAAACATTGAAAAACTAACCCGTTTTTATCCAGTTCGATCCAAGAACCAATTATTTCTTTGAAATCCAATTTATAAAAGCATGTACACATACACACATTTATACTGTATTACATGATGAAGAAAACAGATTATTTGATTTTTCGTTCATGGCAAACATTCCTATAATTCAAAAACTAACAAAAAATGTTGCTTTGACATAATTCGTATAGTCTCAATGAAATCGATTTTTGAATTTTACCAATATCGTAATAATCTTTGCAAGTGGCTAAATTAATGAAAAATGTTAGGTCTGGCAGTTAAGACACGACCAACCCACAGTTTGTCAGAGCAGTAATTTTATTTAAATAAATTTTATACTTTTTCACCAAAAATCTCAAATAACAAAATAATATTACTTATAACAAAACAATTTTTCACACATTATAAAATGAAATTCCAAACGCAAATAAGTCTATTTTTATAAAATCTGTACGTTTTATATTAAGTATTTGGTCAGCAACTACGTATGTATGTATGTTATAATACGATTTTTTGAGTATTTTAAAATGATTTCTTTGTTTAAAGTGTTAGGACGACGATATTAACAAAAATGATCAACGCAAAAAAGTGCCTTTTGTAATATCTAAAACTTGGTATTTAAAATTTTACCTACAAATGTAGTGTAGATCATTCAGATGTTGTAAAACGAATTTTTAGCCGTTTTTCAACGATTTTTAATATTTAAAGTATCAAGATGGCACTATGGAGATAAACTTACTACACAAAAAGTTTCTTTTTAATAACCTTTACAGCTTTTGTATTTAACACTTTACTGTAGAATTTGAATTAATTTCTTCTATTCGCGTGCAAAAACCTATTTTTTCACTGTTTTTACATCTATTTTGCAATACAGAGAATCTGCAATACGTGACGGACTAAAATGTAAAATACAAAAAAGTTGTATTGTACATTTTATAATTATAAATACAAAAAAGTTGTACTTTATTGTTATCTACAACTTTGTCGTTGAATACAAACGTGTAAAATGTATGTATTAAAAAGAACCAAAAAACTTGTTTCTTTTCATTGTCAGAGTGCTACAGTAAAAACGCTGACTAAATTTTTCTCTCTGATCAAAACTGTCCGAATGCATTGCATCAACTTTGACATGGAACTTGAGCTTATCCACAAAATTTGAACTCATTTAGATAACAATTACTTGAGTTAGTCGAAAAACTTGATTACGTACACACATACTTACATACATACACTATGTGACCATCTCAGATCACCATTATACTTGGTTTTGTTTTTTTTTTTTTTTTTTTGTATTAAAATGTACTGACCTCGAGGGTACGTACACTGGCTTAGTTTGAAATTTGTTTTATACTAAAAAAAGATGATTTGAAAATGGTTATACTTTTTGCTCCGACAAAAATAAGATACTCGAATACATTAGTCATGCTTAAAAATGAAACTTTCGTGTCATTGAACTAACAATTTCTACACCGCCATTTTTAGTTTTTAATTGTAGTACGGGACTGACACATCTTTTCCTTCAAAATATCGACATCGTTAATTACTAAATGACCTTCGAGAGTAAATCAAACGCCAATTTTTAAATAGTTAAAACGAAATCTCGCAGCTAATGACGAAAATGATTTTGCAGTAACAGTGGAAGATATGGATGTATTACTTAGTCGTTCAATTAAAGGTATTTCTTTTTATTATTAAATAAATGAACAATTAGAATGATAATATATGGATTCATCCAACATTTAAATCTTTTCGAATCTAAAAACATTATAGCTTTTTCAGGGTTGTGAATTTTCCTCTTAACTGTTTCTCTGATCAAAGACGCCACGTTTATCAAATGTGCGATATCCCAGTTTAACTTCTCAAGGTGGTTCAGCTATTATCGAATTTGTTATCACGTGACCAAAGCCTTTTTTTCATTTTATGATTAGCTGAAACTAATCCCGTAGTCTGTCTGTGACAGGAGTGGCAAGATATACATCGAACATTGGCGTGAAACATGTATCATAATGGTATTGATTTATCACTATAGCAATAAAATGAGAGATAATTAAATGATCCTCTGACAAAACTACAATAAGGTCGTAAGTCATTTCAGTTTCAAACAGAAAATTTTATTTTAATCTTACATGGTTTTTATAAATAAAAAAGTAATGATGGTAGTAATAACAAAAACGTCTAACACAACTAGTAGCCGCAAGACAATATGAGCAACAATGTAAGATCCCCCAAAAATTGTGAGAAAAACGCAGTAACTTAAAAGTAAAAGCCCTGCAAAGAAGGAAATGAAGGAAATTCTAAAGAAGGAACAGGTATCTTCCGAAAAAAAAGAAAAAAGAAAAAAAAAGAATCAACTCGTTAAATGCAAGTCGAGCAACAGGTCATCGCTTTCGGGAAACAGGACAGGGAAGAGCACTACTTCCTGGACAATGACGCGAGGAAGAAGGCCTTCACTTACGATTTCGAACGCACTCGAACGGCGTTCGTCTCTTTCTCCCTTTTTCCTCGAGCCTTAGAATCTCACGCGCACTTCAGGCTAATCCTTGTGCACAATAATTACCATACACAACCGAAGGGCGTTTACGCACATGAGTAGGTATATAGCAGCTGTGCCGTTCGTAAAAGGACAATCATTCCAAAGTGCCTCCCTACCGTGTCGCTCGCCCAAGTAGGCCAATTCCCCAAGGATGAAAGGGAGGGGAAAATGATAATTTCCAGCTGAACAAGAGAGGCACAGGTACCTTTAATGGCCATGAATGAGAGAAGGTCCGAGCGGTCAACCGACACCTTTGCAACTGTAACACTTCTCTACGTCTCCATTGTCATCCCCAGTCGTCTTTCTTCCCTACGCTACTTCCCCACTGGCTCTCTCTCTCTCTCTATTTTCTTCTTCCTCACACTTAAAGGTACGCCATACTATTATCCTCTGGTTCTCTTCCGAGATTCGGTCCACGTTGTCCGGCAAAGGTCAATTGTCGAGTGGTCAGCTTTATTTCACTTTTTTGCAACAGTCCTAGCCTCTTTTTTCTCTCCTCTCGAGGAGTTCTTGCTCTTTCGTTGTGCCCCCGTGTACAATGCCGAGGTGTTTCCGGTGTGCGGAGCCTTTCAATTCGGAAACGAGAGACTAGTTGACTCCAGCTTATCGAAAATAAATGCGGATCGAATGGTCCTTGGGCTCCCCCCTTTTTTTAGTTAAGAAAAGAGTGTGCTAAGAAGCCGGATGTTCTGAATAAGTTTTTTTTCTCATTCATTCACTTGCTCCCGCTTTTTTTTTCTTTGATACGCTGCAGTTTTCTGCTCGCACTCCTGGTTCGAAGAAAACGCTCTATTGGTCTCTTTTTTCGCCACTGCTGTGAACACTATTTTAACAGTGGTCAATGGAACTGTAATGGACATCGCGAAAGGTGTATTTGATTTTTATTAGTGAAAAATAGGACTCTAGGCTTCTGGTAGAAAAATACGAGACATACTTTACTTGCAGTTACGACATTTTCGTAATGATACATGGCATCATCTACAACTTATTCGTAGAGCCTCGTCGGATTTGATAATGAATACCCGACTATATTGACCTTTCAACCTGTTGAAGGTACAAATTTCTAATGACATGTGAAAGTTAATTGTGGAAGAAAAAAAGTGTATTTTATGGATGAAAATCACATAATAAATATTCTAATTATTACCCAAGGCAAAGTTGTATGGTTTATGAAAATTAACTGATTTGATGCGATTTGAGGATGTGTAAAAATTGAACGTTAATAAAATGAAATGAAAAAATGTATCCAGTTGTACAAAAAGTATCGTAAAAAAGTAAAACTTAATAAAATTTTTTACCTCAAAAGAATTTAAAATACATTATAGACGGAAATTACGATAGAGCTTTGTAAATTTTTTTTTTTACAGGAAAAAAGATAAACTGCTCAGTAAACATGAAGTAAATAAAAGAGTATACACGCTCTAAAAGCCTTTCAACGAAGTTTTAAAGCGTCGCAAACTTTGTCACGCAATTTAGAGGAAAGAACAACGTTCTCACTTATGTGCAAAAATGTAAAAATTTCCATCCACCATAAAAGGAAAAAAAAAATCATATAAATAAGCTTAAAAGCACGACAAATTGCAATAACCATTTCAAACTCTGATAGTCGCTGATTTTATTGGAAATAAGTGAAACGAGACTTTAATTCGTCTTGGATAAGCCACGTACTCGTGGAAGGCAGTTGCACTTTTGGTATTGCCACTCGGCTAAAGTGAATAAGCAAAGTAGTTGCAGGCAAAGAAGGTGACCTTCCAATTTTCTTTGATGCACATTCAAACGAAAAATATTTTCCACGAATTGAAATTTAATGTGGCCTCAAAGTTTCGGTATTCAAGAGGAAAGGAACAGCTTCGTAATTAGACCGAAGCTGATGCAAGCGTCACCGAGTGGATCAGAAATCTCCCTACGAGTATACTTCGTTAAATTATTTTGAAGAATTTCCTAAAATTAGATTCTTCATCAGATTTAGTGAAAATAATTTTGCTATAGAATCTTTAACATTCGAATGATTAATGCAAATGTTATCATATACTTATACATATTTTTCTGTTAAACATTGAAGACTGTTCTAGTGAATTGGTATACAACAAGATTCTTATAAGGGAGTTCTATCGATTACATAATTAACAATGAGAATGAGATGAAAATTTATTTATAAATCAATAAAATCATATAGATGATGCAGTCAAAATTTGAAGGCACGAGGATTCCTAGGAGCCGAGTAATAAATATTGATATTTAGTCAATTTTAACATGTAGGCTAATGGGCTGTCGTCCTTTTGAGCTCTTCTGTTACATTTACCTCTATTGTTAACAATGAACTTTTGATAAAAATATTACCAATGGTGAAGAAATATCTAATGATCGTATTTAACTTTATTTAAAATCTCGAGGGTGCGAGTGAGAGAAGATATTAATTAACAGGCATGTTGAAAACTACTAAAGATTATGTTTTCACAGGAGTAAAAGAAAGACAGATGACATACCAAACTATAGAAAGTGTTGCATGGATTATAGCGAGGGATAGAACATCCTTAATATACAAATGATCATATTATCTGTAGGACCACGCTGTGAGAAAAAAAGTCATCGTAACTACTATAATTTCGTAACAGCTACTTCACTACTTTTTAAGAGGGTTGACTTCCAGTCTACTGGGATGGCTAAAGCATAAGGTACATGTGCATACATATACAGTCAACTCGTGATAGTAACATAAAAAATTAGTAGACTGCGCTGCATTTGTTATCAGTGTAGTAGGAATTGCTCAAGTAAGTTTGCCAAAGCAACTATTTTCTACAGTAACGTAATAGCCGCAACTGGACATTTTAATAGATGGCACTATATTTTTCTCTCAGTGTACTGTATGTAAGCTGATAGAAACTATCACAGCTGAAGCAAAATCGTAAATATTAAACTAAAACTGTATTGATTATATCGAAACATAACTTTGAAACAGCGTTCCTAACTATCTAGTAGCTAAACTGTACAGAACTCACGGCAAATACAATCTTTATTATTTCTTTTTTATCTCTGCGTGTAAATGTGTTAATTTTTATCTTTGCTCATGACTTTTTGTTATTTTCATTTTTTGCGTTTTTTTATCTTTTCATTCCATTGTCAAAACATTTCTATCTTTTTGATATACCTCTCTAAATATTCCTATTTCTTAGCATCTATTTCTTTATTTTCGTCTTGATTACCAAATATTACCTAGTTGATATCTGAATAGATCTGATATCTAGGTATTGTAATATCCGTTTGACGTATCTAAAATTTCAAGAATCACAGTCAACGAAGGCGATAACTTCATGGATAACAGTTTATATTGGAGTTGATTGACAGCCAGCAATTTAATACATTTGATAGGCTCATTAGCTAGATTTTGTTGTATCAACCAATGCCACTCAATATCATTTGAGAATCAATTGACCACATTTAACGACTAGAAAGAACGTTAGTCAGCTCGAGGATACATCTCTGACAACACCTAAAGCAGCTGAAACTAGTATTTGTTTCTGACTCAGATTCATACGCACAATTTCTAGCAAAAGGTAAAAGGTTAGAGGGCTCCAATGAAGTAAGTTTTAAAAGTTGAACAGGGATACTTTCAATTATAAAAAAGTACTCGGAGTTACAAATTAAGGAATCCAGAAAGTGTAAGTTTTTAAAATACAATGTCAAACAAACTAAGTAAAGATAAGATTATAATACTTAATAGAGTGAAATTAACGTCATTGAAGATGACAACAATATTGTTTATTCATAAATAGGAGGGTGATTTATTCGAGTGATAGTAGAAATCTCACGTTTTTGTATTCTCAGTCCATTGTCTAAAATGCTTCCGTTATCATCTAAATGTTGAAATTAAAATTTTTCTAAAAAGCTGTTTCATTCCTATATGTTGACCAGTGACGTTAGATCAATTCCTAAATAAAATTTCAGTCCCACGTCTTCTTTATTTATTTGCATCACGGCTTAGTACACGTAACGTAAGGTTACAAGAAAGCCTTACTCACAGACAAAGTACCCACAGGTTTCATGTTACCACAATTCATTGATTCCTCACGGGTGAAGCTGCTTGCCGGCTTAAGAGAACCAAGAAACACATCAAATGGTTTCTTCTACTATTTTATAATGACTCATTTTCAAGCACTTTTCCATTTTAAGATAGACTGTGAATTCTAAGAAACTTTGTTATTATTTTACACACTTGAATTCCCTCTCGATACGTGATAAAAATAAAGGATTTGGAATCATGGGGCATTTAATAATACTTTCATACTGTTTTCAGGATACATAAAGGAGTTCACTTATGTGTTTGACTTAAAAATAGTTCAAATACTTAAAGGGCTATTATTGAAAAAGTTATTATTAAACAGAATATTTCTACCGTAAAATACTCACAATGGAGTTCACTATTTTGTGGATCAATGTCATTAGTTTATTGTTATATTCCTCCAATTCAAATAATGGTAAGAATGTGCTGTTACAAATAAATACATCAAAACTTTTAAATAGTCATGAGGTAAAGGAAACCAAAATCGAAACACAGATTTTTTGCGTGACATGTCACCCAGACTCAGTCATTATCCTTAACTGGGCCCTCGTCAATCCAGTTTACCTTGAGATACATTCCATTATTTAGTTTTGGCCGAAAAAAGGTACATTAAAAAAAATTGGTTAAGTAAAACACTAAAAGCTTACTAACAGTGTGGCTTACGATATAATGTTGATTCTAAAAGTAGTCAAAAATACTTAAAATAGGCATAAATAGCATTAGTACAGTCGAAACTGTGGGTCACGTCTAAAATAGTGGACAATGTTTAAGTATACACATGAACTCGAAAATATGTGAAAACTGATAATAGAATATCTTACTTATGAAGTCAAAATTTTCATAGAGTACGATCTCACATAAGATAATATTAAAAATGCAATAGAAAATTTCATGAGTTTCAAAGTATGTGTAATATTACTACCTTACTAGAACTTGGCCATAGAAGAAAATTTGAATGTGTGGTGGAAAAAACTAGACACCTGAAGGAAAACATAGACATACTTTTCTTTGAAAATCGCTGACTTCCAACACATCAGTCTGACTTGATTCTACCCCAAACGCTTGAATAACACTCATCTCTTAAGTTGGATAGTGTAGAGCCGTAAAACTTGTTTTTTTAATTATAAATAACAAACAATTAAAATTACGAGACCAATAATTATAATCTTGAAACTTCCGAGACTTTCAATCTTACACACATTTTTGGCCCTTCTGTATCCCATAGTAATGATAATTTCAAGCAGTTTTCAATAATTTTCAGGTAGTGTTCAATCTCTTTTCCGAGCTGAGTTATAACTAAAAGATTAAGACCTTAATTTTATCACGATCGGTATGTTTTTCCATGACACCACTGTTGATTGAGCAACTTTGTCAAAATGAAAAATAAAAAATGAACCAAACTGACCCTACCAAGATAATTAATACAAATGGGACATGAGCTTATAAATGTAAAAGATGTGGCAAACTAAAACTATTTTTCTCTACTTTAACTATACCTTTATATTATAATTATTTTGAGGTTTTGACATGTATACAAACATTTATTACTTGAATCATCACTAAATGTAATCACATAAAATTCAGTATTTGCACTTCTGTCGTCAAATCTGAATAACAAATCAATGGAATTGGATACCACATTTGATTGTTATGTATCACTTCAAAGTAAACATGGTCATTTTTGCGGTGGTACAATCATCAGCAATTACCACATTATAACTGCCGCTAATTGCGTCATAGAAACTAGAAGCAATAAATTTATCCTTGACGATATTACTATCGCACGAAAAAATCCAGTGTTCACATTTTACGCCGAAACTATTGGACAAGTTGAGAAGATGTACGTTCCCAGTGAATATGCTCCTGGTGAGCACGACATTGCGGTTCTTAAGGTATTTATAACTTTTATTAAGGATTGCCGAGAGATTTTATTCGGTACAATACAAATTTAATGGGATTTTTAGTTAAAAGACAGTTTAAGATTGGAAGAAAATCCAAAATTACAAAAAGTGGATTTTTCACTGGTGATGCAGCCTTACCATGATGTCCTTCTCGAAACGATTGGTTACGGGGATGATGCAGTACTAGTATCCAACCGAAATGGAATCAAAGTCATCCGAACAATTAATACTCATCGGAGCAAAAAATATTTTCAAATGAAAATCTTATCCAATGACGAATGCAAAAAATTCAAACTTTCAGTGGAAATGAACTGGAACCGTTTTTGCACTACACCAGTACCACCGATTAAAGGTTATTCAAAAGGATTGTGTAATGTAAGGTTCATGATAAACTTTTCTCAACAATAATTATAATTACCTTATGATTTCACATTTGAACTTTTATGCCCACAAAGTAACATTATTACAATTTTTTAATACTCATAAAATATCAAAAATGGAAAAAAATTACGTAAGATAATAACCTCTTTTCATTTAGATCATTTATTAATCTATTCCCACACGATTCACCAAAACTTTTATTATATATTATTTGAATAAAACACTGGAAAATACCATAAAGAGTCAAGTTTTCATGGGCTTTCATTGTGCTATATCTCAAATTATTATTTTTTATTGTAAAACTCAAACAATAAAAGGAAAAAAAGTCACGAGCATTTGTATCGTAAGCATGGTAAACTAAATTTTACTTCGCAAAAAAATAATAATTTAGAAAAAGCAACCATGCATTTCAAAAACTTAAAAAAAAAAAGATTTGTTACAAAACTACATTATCATTGGTGTAAATCTAAAGAACTCATGAAATTCGTGGTACATATCTTCTAATAAGTCACAATAAACTTTTCGTGATGAAGACTTAAAAAACACAGATAAAAAAATATACAATTCATTTTAGCTGGTATAAAAAAAAAATTATTTGTAAGTTTATATAACACATAAGTTAGATTTCGGCAGAAAATCAAAAATATTAGATAACATTTGTAGAAATATGCGGTTTTTTGAGAAAAAAAAAATTCCATTCCACAACAGTACATAGCCTCTTATTGCGGTCACTAATAAAATTTTGACAACTACAACTTTTTGGAACATTTTTCGTTTGATTTTTTCTTATTCGTTTACCCTTTTTTTAAAAAACAGCACATTTATAACTAACTAATTTTTTGCTAGAAGAAAATTTTTTTATTTCTAGTTTTGATTTATTCCAATTGTTATTTGAATACAGTTTCATTACTGATCCCCATGAGAGTCTACATTAAATTGTGTAATGAAATGATTTATTTTCTAAAAAATACAGGAACAAAATATTGAAAAAATTAATACGCATATTTTATGCTCTTAAGAAGAATGTAATTTTTTTACACCTCACAAAACCCCTTTAAAAATCATTAATATCATTGTAAAAATTTTCTTGTCATGGTTGACACATATTTTTCAACAGGGCGACAATGGAGGACCCCTTATCTACAACAACATGCTTATAGGAGTTTTCACTAAAGGTGACAACTCTTGCGACAACACCAAAGTGCCAGCCATTTTCACGAGGGTGTCGTCTTACTTACCGTTTATTATCACTGCCGTTACAGATTTCAAAGTTAACTTAGTGGAAGTTCGAGCCTCAAACAGGTAGGCCAAAGTTTTTTCTTATAAATTGATGGTTGCCACAAGTAGAAAGTTATTTTTCATTTAAATACCAGCGATTCAAACTAATTACATCTTAATCACAAGGTTATCTAACATAAAAAGAAATCTCTGAAACAATTTAGTTTCAGAACATATTCAAGGTTGTATTCGGACTCAACCGACAAAACTTGAATTATTTTTCACTATCATAAGTATTTTATTAGAAGTTCGTTAAATTTTACATTTATGACAATACTTGCGCGACACCAGTAACAGCTAAATTCAACTTTACAATGTTTAAAAAAAAAATTTAATTAGGATGCAAGGAAATTTCAGCTAACAATAAATAATAGTTCTAAGAAATGCTTACAGATCAGCTAAGTAAATAAAATTTTTAAAAAAATGACCTTGTGACATTATTTTGTTTGAAATATTTGAGAATCATAACAAGATATTTTTAGGCTAGATTTACATTTAGCGCAAAAAAATTACTCCCTATAATTAGTGGAAATTTTATTATTTCAGCAAATATGTTCAAACAGCAAATCTCAACAAACTGATTGATGATAATTTTGAAACCATTCGAAAAGCGTTACTAATTGTTAATTCATCTTATGTATCAGGAATTATGTATCATAATGTGTGTATGCCAATAATAAGGGAAACATAAACATTCTAGCACAACTTGCTTTTCATAAATAATCTTTTTTTTAGGACACCAATACCGATTTGATCAATACATCAGTGATACGATTGTCAAAAGTAAATGCTACTAAAGATAGTTTTGTCTGGTATGAGAAGAAAACGTTGAACATTGATTTAAACCTCATTTGGAATCATGTTGAAGTAAGTATGTTTTTAATATTTTTATATTATATTTTAGACATGTTTTCACGTAGTAAAAAACTGAAAATTTGGGAAGTTTTTTTTACAAAACTGATAAAAATCATTTTTAAATTGTTTTGAATCATAAATTTCTAAATATCAAGATAGTGTATTTAACATTCCTATTGTTTATTCTTCTTACTTGGGTGGAAATATAAAAAAATATTGTCAACATTTCTGTTTTTAACAAGAGGCGACTGACCTAAATTGCAAACAAAACGTTGCGATATTAAAATTAATTCAAGAAACTTCAAAACATGCATTCATTTTCACTGACGTATCGCTGATCACCTTAATTTTGGTTAATTACAAAACATGGACGATGTTAATACTTAAATACTAAATAGAAATTGTTAAAATAATTTAATGTATATTCATAAGAGTTTGAACCTATTGTTTGTCTACAGCATGCTAGCCACGTATATTCACCTAACACAGCTTTTGCGAAAGTATTAAAACATAAGATTAGTAACTCACGTTACTTGTACATTGGATTATGCAAATCAATATAATAACATTAGTACATAAATGTATTTAGTTATAAATTAATTTGGTTCAAATTTTTTTAGGCTGAAAAAAAAAATAGATGGACTGAAATTCTCATAAATTATCAACATAATTGCGAAGGCTCTTTAGAAGCAAGTTTGGCTGATATGAGGGCTAAAATTGTAGTATCTGTGGACTTTGGAAATAACGTAATAACACTAAGACACTTTCGTGTTAATATTGATGAATCGTAAGAATTACTCAATTTTACCAATTATCAAAAAAATTTTTATGTACCCTAAATCAATTGTTTATTTTATCACAACAGAAACTCGACATGGAGATTATTTACTAATAGCTTTTGTTTGTCCCTTCTGAGTTTGGATCAAAAAACTAAGTTCAACATGAACGCCATGATGAAACATATTTCGATGGCCATGGAAGCTGAAATTACAAAAAACATAGAACACATTATTCAAAGCGCAAATTTATTTTTTAGTCATCATGGTAGCAAACAGTTTAAATTCGTTAATATTAATGATAACGATCCTTCTGGAAATGAATATGAACTTATTGAAGCATGATGTTGAACATACCGTGGAATAACAATGTAAATTACTTTTTATTTTTAGTTTTTTTGTACTTTATTATCTGTCAAATTAAAAACTGTAAGATATTATTATAAAACAGCAAAGAATCAGATTTATTTTTTGAATGTTATTTTCTTTTTACATGTAGACTATAATGCTGGGCAAAAAAGTTGTAATAATTTACTAAAATGTCCTTAACAGCATGTTTTAGAAGTATGTGAAAAAATGATGTAAATTCTAAGTATTAAGTTAAAAGTTATCTATTTTTATCCAAAAAACTTTATTTTCTTATTTTGTAGAAAAAATTGTTATTCTAAGCTATAAAGTATTTTATAAAATACGTACTTTTGCAATACAAATTTGGAGTGTCAAATAAATAAGACTTTCTTGATGCCAAAATTAATTTCTTCAATGTACTAAACTGTATCAATCATGTTATCGATCCTCATTCGTTCCTATTAATTATAATCTTTAGTAAATGCTTGTAATTGACTAGTAAAATCTTTAGATAAGAAACAAATGTTAAGTAAATAAAATTAATCTTTAAAAAATGTGTGTAAATACTCTACGAACATACTGTACTATGCCAAGATGTTATGAGTTGAAAAAACTGCACAAAGTCAATCAACCTATAAGCACAATCATACCATTGATAGGATCTCTAGACTACACTTCAGCAAAAATTTTCTTGGTCAAAAAAAAATGGATAAATTAATACCGAATAAAAAGAAGAAGATTTTTTTCTAGCCTTGACGTATTATTTTTTTTAATGTTACTATGGATTTAATTAAATTATCAATAAAAAAATATGGCATTATTTAATGTGCTAACTCTTGACTGTGAGGGTAAGTTACACGAGTCATTAAATAAACTATTTATAAATTACTCATTTCATAGTTGCATAAGCATGTAACGTAATGCACACGGTGTGCGCGCTAAGCATTTTCTAGTTCACTAAATTATGAATTTGTTTTTGTTGTTCTACATAGAAAAATGTGTCACAAATTTCGTAATGCTAGGCAACCTATAAATGGACATGCATATGCGGATACCATACTGGTAAAATTATTGTAGTACATAAAAAGTAGAGAAAGTGCTCTGAAGTTTGAAATTTATACTAGGCTCCACATAATCATATATGTATGGATAATAATTGTACGATGTATAAATGGATGCTCATGGGTTAGGTTAAGTCATTTGATACCCTTTTATTACTTTCCAACAAATTTCCAGTTAGTCTTGCTTTTATTGGATTAAATAAAAATTCGTTCACGATTTTGGGAATAATAAAAAGTTTTTTTTTTTTAATTGTATAATACATTTTACTGTTGAAAACCAATCGTTTACTTGGTAACTCGAAAGACCGCTGTTTCCGATTTTATGGCCAAATATAAGGTGTCAATAATTAACATATTTCAAATTTCAGTGTAGTAATAGTCCATATTATAAGTACTCATTGTAAATTTAAGTGTAAAATATGACATTGCTAACAATTTATCAGTATAATATACCGGAACACTTAGGTATCTATCTGGGAATACTGTAAGAAAACTATCTAATCACCTCATAGTGCTGACCTTGCATTCGGAATTTATTTAATACATTTGTTGGTTGAAGAGCAATTAATTTGCTTGAAGACAGAGATTACAGTTTATTAAATAATATTAAACAAAAAAACCCAGCACTGTCTTTCTGTTGTAAGAAAAAATGATGGATGAAATTTAACATAATGTGACAACAAAGAAAGAAACACCACATGTTCAATCACGTCAATCAAATTCTACAAGATAGAGTAAGATCATCTGATTGTTTTTCTACTGCTTTTATCAAATGGTTCCACACCATTAACATTATCCTACTCCACGCATTTCTTAAGTTTCGACTCGAGGTCCAAGTTAATATTATTATAAATTTACAAGAAGAATCCAATCTTCTTTACTCTTGTCATCCACGTTATTGAAGAAAAATTATGTTAATGATTAACAAAGTTCCATTATGACACTAACATTCAATTCAATATTCATATAAAAGGAATTAATATTTATATTCAAGTAGTAAATGTGACCACTCAATCAACGAGATCATGCATTTTTTATTTCTAATAATAAGTATTGCATCCAAAAAAATTTATTTGTCAAACACACTGCATAGTTATTACAATTTTTTTATTTTACATATTTAATTTGTTTTTAAAATAGAAAAAAGTTAAATGTATATTTGAGTTTTTTAAATGTGATTTCTTTTTAATCTACTTTTTGAAACTTTTTTTAGAATTCATCAATCCACTTACGTGTGTATAGTTGAAATACTACCAAAACTATTAAAACATTTATTATACGACTTGGCCAAACTGATTTACCTTGAGCTGAACTGTATAAAATTTATGTCAAATACTTACGATCTTTATTTTTGATTTTTTATCTCTGTCTGTTTTGTTATCTTTGTCTATATTTTTTTATCTTCTGGTGTTTTTTGTCATTTTTTATCTTTTACTTTCAGTATGAAGATATTTCCACTTCACTAACGTATAAAGCAAAGTTCTAAAAAACGTTGTAATGGCTACCTACGAAAACTACTTAATAAATTTCGCTGAAAGTTTGCCTACTGATTTTTAAGACTTCCTAGATGGGTTTTGCATAGTTATTTATCGGAAAAATTAATAACAACAGCAATAAAAAAGCTCAAAGTTTTGAAAAAATACATAGTCTTTCACTGGCAGTACGTCAAGAACAGAGCTGTTCGTCGTGCAGCTGGGCATGCCGGTTACCAAGACGCTCTGACAGTCTCCAATGGGCAAGCGGCATACGCTGATTTTTACTCTAAACTGACAAGATGACGGAATACCACAAAAAAAAGGCATTCTAAATGATAATGTCTTCAGCGTTATACCAGGAGACGTCCAACCAGATCCAAATCAGTTCCAGGGTGTCGTTCTTCGTGGCTGTTATTCCTATCAACCTAGTGGTATCAAAGTATCTCTTGGTACGACAACCGGCCAGGAAAAACAATCCAAAGGAGTTCAGGCAACCACATTCACTGGAAATATCATCAGCCTCCTCCTCACTGGGTCGCTCTTACGGCATGCCACAGAAAAAATATCAACCAGATTCGATTCCCCGACCAATAATAAGCGGTTGGTCCTCCCTCCAGCACGCTCTTCGTACGCAGACAGTATCACCACTGGCTCTAAGGGCTGTCATATATCTTTACGTTTACTAAACCTACCTTGTCAACAAATATATTATTTACAAATATTTTAAAGCAAATTACGATAACGATTCGTTCACCAATAGACTGTATAAAGCCAGCCACTTTTGAATCAAGTCAGTCATTCACTGGCAGGCGTCACGAGCGGAGTTGTCGTCGCGAAACTAGAAACCCCAGCCACCAACCATCCTGCATTATTATCTCGCCTTTAAGCATTGAACCAGGAATCACCGATCCTATCTGTATGCAAAATGTATTCCTCTATTTTTGTCTTAATTATTTTTTTATTAATTTTATTTATTTTTAGTCACTCTGTTTTTATCATTAGATCTGTTTTAATAACCTCACATCTGTATTTTTGTACGCTTGTACTCACGTCTCTGTATTCAAATCTTGTTTTCGTCTCTTAATTTCTAATTACAAATATAATAATAATAATAATATCCTGTCTCTGTCTTTTACTACTCCAATCCTGACTTTCATATTCTTCATTTTTTTGTATTTAAGTCTCTTTCATTCACGTTCCTTCGTCATAATATTTCAAGACTCTGATATTTTTCTGAGGGCTATAAAATATCTATTTTTATAATTGCCGTTACAATGATTTCCAGCATATTTTTTAACAGAAAAATGTCGTATTCCGTTTTCTAAGTTTTTATCTCTTCTTTGATTATACTGAGTTTTGTTGGAATTATTTTTTTTTTTAATTTATCTTTTCTGTTATTATTTTGCGCCGTCATGTATAAATTTTTATACCAGGCCATCTACTTTTATTTCAGTGTTATGGCTTTACATATTTATCTTCACATTCATGGCTTAAACTATTACCTTGACAGTTTCTTTATGTTTCTGAGCTTTAATTCACATTTCATTAACGTAACTATTACTTCTACTGTCTCGCCATTCCTATATCATGAAATTTATTAATCTACCTGATTTTCTATGTCAACGTTGTCTTTTTATTTTAGTAATTTAAAACAAAGGAGTACTGCATCATGTTTCCGCAACAATTCGTTAAGTACCAATTCTATTAATGCAAATATCCGCAGAAGTCTACAATTTGTAGGTTAGTCCACGCTTTAGCAGACAAGTGATCAGGTGCTCGGCGTTCCCCTCCAGCCCACGTGACCCTGCAGCCTATAGCTATATATACTCTTTCAGAGGAAATTTTACCTTTGCCGTACAGTAAAAATTATAGTGAATTTGGGATATATTTTATAGTTACCATAAAAATTACTGTAAACTACGGTAAAAATTCATTAATATCTACGGTAAAAATTTACGTAATGAAAAATTATCACAGGATTACCGTTGCTTTTACGGTAAAAATTCCTGTAATTCTTTTCTGCGTGTACTAATATTAAAACAATTGCCGAGACAATTGAAAAAACAGATAAAAAGGAATTCATCTAACTACTGCATTGACTGGAGGTCGAGTGAGACAGTTTCTACAAGAATTGAGACTACGACTGTATCATATATTACGTTATGAAGCAGTTTTTTTTAAATTATATGCATCAGATATTAAATTTAGATTATACCTAGTAACAAAGTATTATGTAACCATCAAGTACCATCCCAACAAACTATGCACTTAACATCCAAAAATTTAGAATCAATCTTTACATTTTCATCACCTTGCCTACTGTATTCGCAATTTAGTAAGTTAATGTACAGATAGAAAAAATGTGATATTTAGGTATCATGAAATGCGTTTAACGTATCTACATCTTCAAGAATCACAGTTAACGATAGAGATAAATTTATAGATAAGAATTTATATTGGAGTTAATTGGAAGGTCAGCAATTTAAAAATGAAATTTGACAGGTTTACTAGTTAGATTTTTTTGTGTCAATCGAAGCTACTCTTTACCAATTTTAAATTAATCGAATTCATTCAACAGCGACAAAAAATCTCAGTCAGCTCGAGACAGTTACAAAAGCTAAAACTGTTATTATTTGTTTACATTACAGATTCATACGAAAAATGTCAAGCGAAAGGCTGAAGTTCAGAATGATCCAATGAAATAAGTTTTAGAAATTGAACGGGGATACTTTTAACTATAGAACAGTACTCAGCACAACAAATTAAGAACATCGAAGAGTGTAAGTATTTAGAACGCTGTATTAAATGAACTACGTCAAATCAAAATGACAATATATAGAGTAAAATTACTGCAATTGATTAATGTCATTAAAGATGCGGAAAGTTAATTAATTCTCGTAATAAAAGAAACAGTGTTTTTTTTTTTTAAGTCCATCATCTAAGATGTCCGTCTATACTATATGCATGTTGAGACTTTATAAAAGCAATTTTAATTAAACCAGTCTTTTTTGTAACTTTATTAATACTGGAAAATTAAACTTTTACATACTCTCAATTTTATCTGAATGTTGAAACCAAAATATTTTTGTGGAATTGTTTTATTCATGATGATTATCAGTGACGTCAAATCAATTATTAAATTAAATTTTAGTTCTCGTGAATGAAACTACTTGCTGTCTTAAGAAAACCAAAAAGTACATCAAGTTGTTTTTCTACTTTCTTTATTATAACATTGTAATACCTCATTTTGCTTTGTATTTGACTTCAAAGTAGTTCAAATACATGAAGGACTATTATTTAAAAAGTTTGTCATTAAACAGAATTTTGCTACCGAAAAATACTGGAAATGGAGTTAACTGTTTTGTGGGTCAATGTCATTAGTTTATTATTCTATTCCTTCAATTCAAATAATGGTAAGAATATGCTATTATAAATAAAAACATCAAAACCTCTTAATAGTCATCAGGTAAATAAAAACCAAAATCGAAACAAAGATTTTTGCGTGGCATATCACCCAGACTCGGCCATTATCCTCATCTGGGCCTCGTCAATCCAGTTTATTTTGAGACATTTACGCGAGGAAACAAATGGCGGGGTATAGCACTAAAAGCTTACTAATGTGGTCTAAAGTAATGGACGATTTAAGTATACCTGTGAATTTAAAAATATGTCGAAAAAGATAACAGAATATCTTTTGTTGAAGAGTCAAAATTTTCTAGAGTTTGGTCTCACAGGCCTGAAGACCTGTGGCTCAAGGAAAAACCCTGGAATTACTTTAAAGGAAAATTTCACGGAAAAACTCGCCCCCAAAAGCCAGGGTTGCATAGGAACTTTTTCCGGTCATAACATTTTTTGAAAAAATCTGTACTCACCGGGAATCGAAACCACGACCCTTAGAACGACGTTGTATCGGTACCGAAGCAAGCTTACCACTGAGAAAATGCCGCTCTGACCTTAATTTTATTACGATGGGTATTTTATTGATGTACTTTTGTTTGACCATTACTGTCCACATGAAAAATAAAGAATAAACCAAGTTGACGAGACCAGGATAATTACTACGAATGGGACATATGTTTATGAATGTATAAGATGAGCCATACTAAAACTATTTTTCCGTATCAATATACGGATAGTCAATACTATACCTTTATATAATAATTATTTGGAGGTTTTGACGCGTACACATACATTTATTATTGAAATGATTAATAACTGTGTATGATCGCATCAATTCTAGTGTTAGCACGACAGTCGTTAGATGTAATGGAGGAATCAACCGAATCTGATATTACATTCCGTAGTTACGTATCACTTCAAAATAAACATGGTCACTTTTGCGGTGGAGCAATCGTCAGCGATTACCACGTTATAACTGCCGCTAATTGCGTCGTAGATCCTATAAGCAATAAATTCATCCACGACGATATTACTATTGTCCGAAAAAATCCAATATTCACATTTTACACCGAAACTATTGGACGAGTTGAGAAGATGTACATCCCCAGTGGTTATGCTCCTGGTAAGCACGACATTGCCATGCTTAAGGTATTTATAACTTTTATCAGGGATTGCTGATAGATTTCTTTTTTTATTTATTTATTTATTTTTTTTTTTTTTATACAATGTAAATGGAATGTGACTTTTAGTTAAAAGACAGTTTAAGATTGGAAGAAAATCCAAAATTGCAAAAATTGGATTATGATCTGATGATGCAGCCTTACCATGATGTCGTTCTTAAAACGATTGGTTACGGGGATGATACAGTACTAGTATCCAACCGAAATGGAATCAAAGTCATCCGAACAATTAATATTCGTCGACGCAAAAAATATTTTCTAATGAAAATCTTATCCAATGACGAATGCAAAAAATTCAAACTTCCATTTGAAATGAACTGGAACCGTTTTTGCACTACACCAGTACCACCGATTAAAGGTTATTCAAAAGGATTGTGTAATGTAAGGTTCATGAGAAACTTTTCTTAACTACTACTGTAACCACTTGATGATTTTATTTTAACTTATTCATCCAGAATAACATAATGACAAGTTTTAAGTATCTCTTAAAAGATGAAATAAATTTAAGTAATAGTACATTATACACACCTAGTGAACGAGGTTAAGTATGTCGCAGATTTCACGTGAATCAATGGATAACATGAAATCTTGGGCATTTCTTAACCTTCGAACGTGGTGCGTATATTATTTTTCTGCATATCCTAGTCCAAAGAGCTGATGATCTATTTGGGAGCAGGACTGATATGAGGCACTTTCGGCGGGGTATGCAGAAAAATACTTATCTTAGTTAAATAGTTGACGCGTAAAGGGCCACAGGAAAATCTTTCGCATGTGTACACACTCGTGCCTTGTTCTGCTTTTACATAGAAATATCAGGTCTGCACTGAGTGAAAATTTTTAACTTTTGATACAGATTATTACCGCTAAGAGTACATATTTTTAGGAATTTTATGCATTACATATTTTTACGTAATTTATTTTGAATAGATTTATCGTTTCTTCTATAAATAATCAGTGTTTACGTTAATCTTTAAACAATTTTTTCTAAGACATGCGTTCTTAAACCATAAACTTTAAAAGGCAATATTTTCGCTTTGGTACCGCTGGGCTTTTTGACGTTTTAACAGTCGGTAAAAAATAGCCAAAGGGACGTATGTTTAAAGTATTAAGGAATTTCATCGTTTCTTCATTTTATTTTATCAACTACTCTAACATTACTACTTCAACATATCCCCACTTAATTTACCAAAATGTTTATTGTAATTAAGTAAAATAGTGGAAAAAACTATTAACAGTAAAGTTTTTATAGACTTAAATTTTGTAGTCTAGTAACAAATGCGAGAACAAATGTAGCAAAAGTAACAAGTTTTTGTTCATGAGCACTATAAGACGAATTTTAATTAGCAAAAAATGATAGTTAAAAAAAAAGGTTCATGTCAATGTACTACTAAAAAATTAAAAAAAAAAAAATTTGTAAGATAACTACATTATTTCGCCTGTAGATCTCAGAGCATTCATAAAATGAGTGAAACACGTCTTCTACAAAGTCGAAATAAAATTATCGTTATACGAATAAAAAAACCGTTAAAAAATATTGAAACCACAAGGTTACTAAAGTACATTACACTATTACCCAAAAAATAATTATTTATTGGTGTATAAAACGCACTGGACTATGATTAGCAAAGATATAAAATTTTATTGCTTTTGTCAACATACATATTATTTTCATAGGGTGACAACGGTGGCCCCCTTATCTACAATAACATGCTTATTGGAGTCTTCACTAAAGGTGACAACTCTTGCGACAACACAAAAGTGCCGGCCTTTTTTACGAGGGTGTCGTCTTACTTACCGTTTATTATCACTGCCGTTACAGATTTCAAAGTTAACTTAGTGAAAGTTCGAGCCTCAAACAGGTAGGTCAAAACTTCTTTCTCATAAATTGATGGTTGCCACTCATGAAATAACAACAATTCGAGCTGATTACACCTTAATCACAAGATCAACAGCTACAAAAAAAAGTCTCCAAAATATTTTAGTACTTTTTTCAATTGGATAAACTCTGAACGGCTGGGAGGACCAAGAACGTTCAACTGAAAATGTAATTTAGCGATTTTAAAATTCTAGTTTCATTTTTGTTTCATTTGGTTTTCTATACAACAGGGTTCGAAAAAAAAATTTTTTTAGCAAACATACTGTTCACAACTATTTAATAAAATCGAGATTATTGTTAGTTTTACTTATTATCATTATTTATAAAAAAATGTGTTATTATTTGCATCGACAAGAAAAATGTCTATAATTTTTATATTAGGGTACCTTAATATTTTTATGTATTAGAACATATTCAAGATTCTATACAGACTTACAAGACAATAACAGATATTATTCTTTAGTATTGGGAAGTTGTTTAGCAGGAATTGGTTGAATTTTATATTTATGATAATAACTGTCCGACATTCATACCAGCTAGGTTCATCTTTACAATGGTCGGCGAAAAAATTTAATTAGGACGTAAGAACATTTTTAGTTAATAAATTGATAATAGTTCTGAGAAATGCTTAGAGGAGAGCTAAATAAAAAAAACAGTACAAATATTTTTTTGACATTGTTGGTTTGTAATATTTGAAAATCATAACATGATGAAATGATTTTTTGGCAGAATTTTTATTCAGCGCGAAAAAATTATTCCGAAATTCAGGTCACTTTCTATATAGTCAAATGGCAAAAATTTTCAAGATTTATAGTTATGTAGAACTACAACTATAAGACTAATAATAAATCCAACATAAAAAATGTTAAGGTGAACATCCGACTATAATAAATAGTGATTCAATTTTTCAGAAAATATGTTTGGACAGCAAACATCATTCACATCAGTCACAAGTAAAAGTTATGAAAAATAGTTTTGTCTGGTATTGAATGAAAACGATGAATATTGATTTAAACATTATTTGGAATCGTGTTCAAGTAAGTACGCTTTCATTGTTTGCATTTTATATTTTAAACATTACTCGAACAAAACTAAAAATTTTAAAACGAAAATTTTATAAAATATGTACAAATTATACAATTATACAAATTATTTTAACTTCATAATAAACCACAATGAACCTTAACCTGATTAACTCTTCGAAATAGGCATACGTCAAATATTATCCAGTTATCCAATCATAATAAAAATCAATTGCACATTTGGGGTAGACTAAAACAAAATTAAAAATGGGATGAAACCAACGTTGTACATAAATTTAAATGTAATTATGCAGCGTGATAGGTCAATAAACTCCTCATAAGATCACATACCGACGAATATGAGACCGACAAGAAACAAATATCAGTAATGTACTTTAAAAAAATGAAAAAAAAATCTTCAGGAAATAAATCTAATTTTACTAAAGACTTGTATAAAAGACGACATGCATAAAACAGGATTTAATCAATATCAGTAGAAAAGAAGTTACTAATTCCCTTCATCAAACATATTATCTTTTAGTGAGAAATTTTCAAGTCTGGTAGATAAACTTACGTAACTACTATTTTTTTTTTTCTTTACCTGCAATCATAAATTTTGTGTGTACTTCTGTCGTTATCACTTATTGTATAATCTAAAAAGACTAGCACGAATTACCAACAAAATATTGCTAATACTTAGCATAACTTATTGAAGAAACTGTTGAGCGGGTATCCATTTTCTCTAACGTATTACTGATCACCTTGGTTTTGGTTAATTACAAATCACGGCGATGACAACGCCTGAATCCTAAAAAAAAAACTGTTTTGAAAAATTCTAAGATATTTTCGAAAAAAATTGATCCCTTGACTTCCAGAACATTGTCTTTTTTGTGTGTACAGCATGCTAACCACATATCACCATACCTAACACAGCTTTTGCAAAAATAACTTATGTAATTTATAATTTGGACGATGCAGATCAATATAGTAACATTAACTCATAACTGTATACTACTGTAATTTAAATCGACTTGTAATTTTGTGACTTGTAATTTTGGTTAGATAGTAAAAAAAGTTAATTGGACTGATGTTGGCATCGATAAAGTGTATGATTGCGAAGGCTATTATGTAGCAGATTTGACTGATTTAAAAGCTAAACTTGTAGTATCTTTGGACTTTGCAAATAACATAATGACATTGAGACACTTTCATATGAATGTTAATGCATCGTAAGAATCATTTAGTTATACCAGTAACCCAAAATTATTTGTCCGTCCAAAATAAATTGTTTGTTTTATTACAACAGAAGCTCAAACTTTGTATTTGTTCGCTATACCATCTGCTCCTCCATAACGGACGAAGAAAGTAAATATAACTTGAATGACGCTGTAATACATATTTCGATGGCCATGAAAGCTGAAATTACAAAAAGCATTGAACACATTACTGAAAGCGCAAATTTATTTTTCACTCATAATAGGGACAAACAGTTTAAATTTGTTAAACTTTACAATAACAATACTTCTAAAAATAAATTTGACATTATTGATACCTGACGTGGAACAAACTGCAGAATAACAATGTAAATTATTTTATTTTGAATTTTCCAAACTTACACATCTTTCGAAATAAATGTTGTAAATATTGTACAACAAAGAATTTGTTTAATTATTTTCAAATGTTATTTTCTTCTTACGTATAAAACGTTTTGTTAGGCATTTAACAATTTTATAGTTTCCTAAAATTATCTGAATAGTAAAATCTAGAAATATGTAATGTGTAAGAAAAGTAATGTCAATTCTAAGTATCAAGTTAAAAGAAATGCACTTTTACTAAAAATGCTTCACTTTCCTATCCTATGTAAAAAATTTCATGTTAACTTTTGTTCAAGCATACAGAGTTTATCATTACAAGACATTCTTATACAATACAACTTTGAAATATTAAACAAATTTACATGACTTTTTCATAGACAAAATCAAATTTTTCAATAAATTGAACTCTGCTAATCATAATATCGGTCCCAATTCGTTCCGATTACAATGTAATGTAAACTATCAAAAATGCTTGTAACAAACTATTAAATCTTTACATAGAACAACAGATGTACAAAGTAAACAAAATCAATTGTCAAAAATATATATAAATACAAAAAAAAAAACTGTTTAATTACAAGGTGTTATATGAGTTAACTAAACTGCAAAAGGTTGATTATCCCACATTTATTAGATATAATCGCTGCAATTAGAATTTAAAACTCATACGCAAAGTACGAGAGAAAGTCTAACAAACAATAATCTCCATTCCCTTGATATGACTTTTTATTTTGATTGTAATAAAATGCACTCCAATTGGCGTCGAAAAATTATACACTCAGGGTAATTATCCATATTACAGCTTACGCAATTCAATACCTCAAAAAATAGGTGTAGTACATACCCTTGCGGACAATTGTAGCAAGTGACGTACATGTACGTCCGAGTTGCAAACTTTTTTGTTTTAATAGGAGGAGCAAAGGGCTTGCCTAAGCATGTGGTAAAAGAATTTTTAGTATTACATGAAAAAATTCATAACTGAAATAGTAAATTTTATGTTTTTGATGTATTTACATAGAAATCATGCATAAAAAAGTGTGTATATATATCTACGGTAGAAAGTAAAATATTTAGTATAGTATAGTAATTCATCTAAAAAGTAAAAAAAAAAAAAATGCAATCGTATGATAAAATTAGGTGATCAAATCGAGGTTTAATAAATTCTGTAACTTTAATAAAGCTAAGATAAAAATTTAGATTTTTTAGGACATTTTTGCAATCACGACTTTTTGGCAGACGTGGATGCGCACTTACAGTGGACAGAAATCATTGATTTCAGCGGATTTCAGATCTGATTAAACTAATTACAACAATGAGCATTTTATTTACTCAACATGGATGACTACAGAATGAAGTGATACATAACAATAGGCAATGTGTTAGTAAAAATTCAGGAATTTCTAGCTAAAATAAAAAATTCAGCAATATTTCTTATCTGCTTGTCTTACATACAACCATGCAATGAAAACGGCAGCAGATAATTGTGTAAGCATTTTTATAGACAAAACTCGAAAAATTACGAAAGTAAAGTAGTTGATGACCATAGCATATCAATAAACAAGTACTGCAAATTCGAGTAAAATATTAACCTATTAAGCCAACTAAAACGAGAGAAGTTTCGTTATCTGTTATATCTTACACAAGCAAACCACTAAAAGTGCGTAGTTGCATATATAGTAATTAAAGTTCCGAAGCACTAATAGTATCATTGGTATCCTGTGCGTATTTGCTTTGAGCGCAATTCCGAAATCGTGCCCCCACTGGGCACTTTGAGAACAATTGGCTGTGATTAGAAAAGAACAGTACCATGAATTGATTTCCACATGCTTGTAGAAAAGCGACATTTGAGGGCTGGCCACCTGGTGAATGGAGCCAGAAGTTCGATTTTATAATAATTACCTTCTCTAATGACGACCAATCGTTCTCAAAGTGCCAAGTGGGGGCGCGATTTCGGAATTGCGCTCAAAGCGAATAATATAATACAGATTCCAGGACGAGCAGCTGATATCTCTCAGCTCCCTCTCGTGTACAGTCGTGTGAGATAGTAACAAGGTATGTAGCGATTGTATTTTTTTTAACTGATAATAAGTACTCTTGATGTACTTGCGTTTACGTTACTACTATATCTCTCTTGGGTTGTACCTTTTTTGACTACATAATATTTCTTATTTTTTACTTCCACGCATATATCACAGTATCCACTTTCCTTATCACTTCACAATTAATCGACAACATTTAACAGCCAGAAAACTCTCACTCAGCCTACGAATACAGCTCTGACAACAGCGAAAGCAGCAAAAACAGGTATATGTACTTTTTATTTCTGATATAAAAACTTACGTGTAATTTCAAGCAAAAAGCTAAAGTTTGAAATATTTCAACGAAACAAATTTTAGAAGTTCCAAACACAATTTATTTCTAATAAAGATTACAACGCAAACGTTCAAGGTGAGTAAAAAAACTAAAATATACAATTATTTAACTTATACACGCTGAAAACCTACGTGGAGCAAAAACAGAGAAACTTTCTTTATTTTTTGAATTGTAAATCTGACTTTGCTAACCCACAACGAAAAATTTATTACAAACTCTGCAATCCTAGGCAACCCATATATATGGGCATACATACATAGACATCATAATAGTAAAGTTATTGTCATGCATAAAACAACAGAAGAAGTACTTTAAGGTTCAAGATTCATACTAGTTCGATGTAATCGTATATAAACGAATAATATTTATACGATGTTAAAATGCAAACACATTGGTTACGTTAAGTCATTTGATAACCTTTTATGTTCACGGTTTTAGTAATAATGAAGGTTCTTTTTTTTTTTTTTTTTTTTTTTTTTTTATAGATTATATAATACATGTTTGGTATAAAACGAACTGGTTACTTGGTTACTCGAAAGACTTCTATAGTAGATTTTATGGCAGAATATTAGGTGTCAAGAATCGTGTATTTTAACTTCAGTTAAGTTGTGGTCAATATTAAATACTAATTGAAAACTACAATACATGACAAGTTATCAGTATTTTATAATGGAACACTCCCGTGTCTATCTGGGAACTACTGTTAAAAACTATGTAATCTCTCAATAGAGCTTTCGGACTTGACATAATACGTTTGGGAGTTTAGAAGTAATTTATTTGCCTCAAGACAGTGATAACAAGCTCGATAGCAAGTAAACGAATATTCTAAGCAGAAAAAAACTTTACATTGTATTTCTGCTATAAAACGAACGACAAACAAAATTTGACATAAATACGACCTCTAAGCAATACCACGTGATCAACCACGACGATCTAACTCCACAGGAGAGCGTAAAAGATCATGAGTTTATTTTTCTACTGCTTTAATTAAATAGTTCCACCATATTTACTACACTCACATCGTTTCTTATTCGTTCATGGTTATACTTAAAAGGATAAACTATACATAAACCTACTACTAAACTAATAGTCTGATGAATTTCCTAAGTTCCGATTTAAGGTCCAAGTTACTATTTTTATAAGACGCAGTATCTAATCTTCTCTACTCTTTCTATCCACGTTGTTAAAAAAGAAAAATTACGTTAACTATTAACAAAGTTGCACCATGACACTAATTTATTCAAGTTGTAAACTTGACCACTAAATCATGGGTTGATGTAATTTATATTACTTCTCACTTATTATGAGTATTACATTCGAACAGCTTCTAATTTTATATCTACGTCACAGTTAGAACAATCTTATTGTTTCTTTTATTTTTTTTATTTATTTTTTTTTATGTTATTAAATTTATAGAATACTATTTCTTTTTTACAATTGTATAAAGTAATAGAAAGTATAATATTTAGAAAAAATCAACTTCATGATAAGAAAATTTATTGTGTAGATGTAGCTTTAAAGAGTTTAATGATTCTAGATAATTAAAAATATTTTTTTGAAACTTGTATTACATTGTCTGCGTGATCCACAACTAGAACTATTAAAAATGATATCAAATGTACCAGTTACTTCAAACAACAAAAAATATAATTGAGTTTTGTAAAAGTGGTTTTTTTCCAAATCAACTTTTTAAAACTTTTTTTTAGGGTTTCTCAGTTAAGACATTACAAAAACTATTAAAGCAGTCGTCAGACGGAATATTCAAGTATTTTTCTACAAAATATGAACTGTGGAGTATACGTTATGTGGATTTCGGTGTTTAGTTTATTACTCTGTTTCTTCGACTCAAATAGTGGTAAGATATTTTTACATACACTTATGCCATCTCCAAATAACTATAAAGTAAAGAAAACTATGAAATTGGAGCAACAATTTTTGTTTGATGTGCCATCAGTATAATATCAACTTATTGTGGCCGAACCAGTTAACATGGGATCATTTAATGATTTGACTTGAGTCTAGGAAAGGTAGTTATAGGGAAAACTAGTAATTTAAATAGTTATTTACGTAACAAGTGTAGGAAAGACGATTTTCCGCACGAGTCGTGATTGACTCGCACGAGTGGCTGGAGTTGATGGGAACGAATGTCAGTCAGTCACAGCCACGAGTGTGAGTGTGGGAAATCATCTTGCACGAGTTGCGTACAAGATTTTTTGCAACAAGTGTAAGGAAAACAGGTATAGACACCACAACAACACAATGGGATTGTAGTTCCCAATGAAATGTTCTAAAATTTTATTGTGTTGATAGTTTAACGGAATTAACAAACAAAAGTCATTAAGAAAGAAATTTAGTTGAGAGTTAACTTACACCAGGTAAGGTTATGAAAGTTATACAAACACTGTATCTTAATTCGTTCCCCACGAAATTTCTGGTGTGTAGCAAAATTTTTTTCGGTGAACGGCAAAAGTTTTCCCACACACCTTTTTCAGCTACACTGTGCGGAAAAAGTTTTTTACACACTATGTGAAAAAGGTGTGTAGAAAAGGTATTTGCCGCACAGTGTGCGTAAAAGGTATGTGGCTAAGATTTTTCCACATAGCAAAAATCTCTCAAAATCTCTGAAAAATCTAAGTTTCAACTCCCAACTAAAATTCCTACTTAATGATTTTTTTTTGTTAATTCCATTGAACTACATCACATTATAATTTCAGAACATTTCATTGGGAACCACGCCCCCCCCCCTCTCCGTACTACTGGGGGCTCCGCTTTCTGGTACCCCTCCAGGGGTTTCTACCCCTGGTCCCGCGCACAACTTTTCTGGAGAATCATCAACATATTTATGATTTTCCTTACACTTATTGTGAAAAATCTGGTATACAACTCGTGCGGAATAATTTCTCACACTCGTGTGATAGACTCCGCACTTGTTACGTAAATAACTATTTTTGGATGAAAATTATAACTTACTTTTCGAAATACTGCGAAGCTTGGGGTAATGTGACATAAGTTATAAAAGTTATCTAAAATGTTTTAAAAACGCTATTCTTTTAATTCTACAGTAGAAGGCTAGCATATGGTATGACTATTAAAGATAATTTGCTGTCTTATTGCCATGTGTCATTATTTCCTTGGTTCATAATGTCCACCACCTGTTTTCACGGTTAGTTTTAATATTAAAAATTCATGCACATATTTTTGAGACATCAAGGAAAAAAATAATTTAGAAAATTTGTGTTGCAAAAAACATATATTTGTTTATTAAAGATTTTAGTTTAACTTTTTTTTCACAAAGCTGTATTTTAATATTTTGCAAATTCTTTGGAACACCAGGTAACTGAAAGGATACATCTGACTTTTTATAAATTGATCTACTAAATATTTTTAGAATACTAGTAAGTTACACATTGTAATTAGTCGGTCAATAAATGATTTTTTTCCATGTCAGTATTTTTATTCAGTTTTAAAGTATTCTGGATAATTCTTTAAAAAGAAAGTAAAAAATACTCAGATCAAGCGAACAAATTTAAAAAACTAACTACCAGCTAAGGATGAGCCTATTAGTTTAAAAGGTACAAGGCTAAAATTATTGTTCCAAAATTAGTTATTTCATTGCATGATCTTTTAGAGGTTTTATCGTATGCAATAATATTTGTTATATTATCACCTGACTAATCTTAATTACGTGAATTTTAGTAGTTGCATTCAAATTTCAAAGTACGAATAGCGAATCAATCGAATCGGATAACACATTTGGTTGCTACGTATTACTTCAAAATGAATATGGTCATTTTTGCGGCGGCACAATTATCAGCAATTACCATATTATAACTGCCGCTAATTGTGTCATAGAAACAAATAGCAATAAATTCATTCAAACAAATATATCGATCGCACGAAGTAATCCAATATTTACTTTCCGTGCCGAAACCATTGGAGAAGTTGAGAAGATGTACATTCCCAGTGAATATGCTCCTGGTGAGCACGACATTGCAGTTCTTAAGGTATTTATAAATTTTTTTAAGAATTGTTAACAGTTTTTTCTATTCAATGTAAATTGATTTAGGATTTTTAGTTAAAAGACAGTTTAAGATTGCAAGAAAATCCAAAATTGCAAAAAGTGGATTTTTCGCTGGTAATGCAGCCTTACCAAAATGTCGGTCTTGAAACGATTGGTTATGGGGATGATACAATAATAGTATCATACGAAGATGGAATTAAAGTCATCCGAACAACTAATATTCGTCGACGCAAAAAATATTTTCTAATGGAAATCTTATCCAATGATGAATGCAAGAAATTCAAACTTTCAATCGAAATGAACTTGTATCGTTTTTGCACCACACCAGTACCACTGCATATAAGTTATTCAAAAGGATTATGTAATGCAAGTATTTAGAGAAATTTTTATCAATCACAACGGAAATCAATCCGTACAAAATTTCTAATTTCACATGTAGAGTATAACTTACAATTTTTTAAAATCTTGGCTTGAATTTTAAAGTTATATCCTCTAAATGTTTCGAGCGTGAGATGAATTACCGTAGAATTATTATCTACTGTTGTTCTAATTGGCCTCAAGTTCATTTTGACTTACTTTACTAGAACTTTTATTTAAAGTTAGTAAAATAACGAAGTCTACCGCAAATAGTCAAGATGTTACAGCCCCGCAAGCCCATCCCTTTCCTCCAAGAGTCTTCTTCATATCGCTTACGAAGATCAAGCACTTTGCTATCATTTCGCATATACATACACAGTATGGAGCTTCGCCTCTTACACGCTTGGCATGCCAGTTCCTAACCCCCCCTCAAACGTAATAATAAAACAATCATTAAATAAAAAGAATTCATTACAAATTGGACTAAAATGTTTTAAATGGCGTTAAAAATTTAGAAAAAAAAAAATGCGATGAAAAACATTGCAAAAGGCAGATGGAACATAGCTCCTCCAATAAATTGTAAACTTTCTTCCAAACTCATATAAAATAATGTCAAAGAAGGAACATTTTTTTTAAGTTAAAAAGCATGTGATATTATTTACTTAACATTCAAAGAAACGGATATTACTAGGTTTAGTTAAAGGTTATCATGAGCAATATTGTCAAAACAAATCGCAAAAGACCATATGTTTTGTGTGTGATGTTTAAATAAACATTAAAATAAATCAAATTTTACAGAAAACTAATAAATTAAATCATCAATTAATAATTGTGGTAAGCCCTACCTAAATAACTATACGCAAATACATTATAAGATATTATTTCACCATACTGCACCTAAAAAGAAACGTCCTCCACGTTTGCGGTACAAAAATTCCCTCATGTGGGAAACACTATTTTTCTTACCAAGGGCGCAGTGAACATTCAAAGGTAAAAAAAAATCGCCTAAAGGAATAAATGCCACAAACTACATGCAACGTTACAGAAGCATATCCAATTACTTTTCTGAGATCCATGAGTTGTGTCTCCTTGACCTCTGTCTATGATGATATCGTTAACTTTATATGTCTTATGTAACAGATTGAAACACATTAAAAAATAATAAACCCATTAATTTCAAGTGAAGCCTTCCTTCCCAATAATTATTTATAAGTGCATTAAGCACACTAGACTACTATTAGCAATTATGTAAGGTTTTATTGTCTTTGTAAACATACGTTTTATTTTTATAGGGTGACAACGGTGGCCCCCTTATCTACAATAACATGCTTATTGGAGTCTTCACTAAAGGCGACAACTCTTGCGACAACACAAAAGTGCCGGCCATTTTTACGAGGGTGTCGTCTTACTTACCGTTTATTATCACTGCCGTTACAGATTTCAAAGTTAACTTAGTGAAAGTTCGAGCCTCAAACAGGTAGGTCAAAGTTTTTTTTTTCTTATGAATGAGTAGTGCTCTAACCTACATTATTATTATTTTTTTTTAATAAATTAATTTATACCAATTCAGCGGAATAAATCAAACGTAAGACATGATTTTGGCTACAAAAAAATAAAATTTGAATAACTGAGTTGAGCAAAAAGTGCAACCCTCTTTTTGTCTTTATATAAAGATCGGTGATGTAGGTGGCCAGGTCAGTGATCACCTGAAGCGTTATGTGGCTCTGACCTAACAAATACATGCACGAAAATCTCTGATCGCCGGTAACCTGACTTCAACAAGTTAAAACCATTTGACCATCAAACATAAATTTATTTTGAAAAACAGAGAAATAAGAATTTGATAAGAAAAAAAAATTGTTGTTCACTACATTTCTATAGGGGAGGGTGGAGCAGGCGGAGTTTGGTGGTGGTACAACGTGGAACCCTAATTATATTAATAATTTAACAGTTAAAAAATCAAATTTCGGTACGAATGCAATAAAAAATTCTTATGTTATAATAATCCTCCACGTTTTCGATGTCAAGAAATAACGTTTTTTTTTTTAGTTTATCTGAATGATGTAATAAACATAATATAAAATAGTATAAAAATGGGGCAAGTGTAGAACCTTAGGTGGGGAAAGCGGAGCACGGCCAGTAGCTGAGGTGTTCTCTATATAAATATCATCAGTTCATCATACCTAACCTATTATGTATGCCAACAGTAGGTATGTACCTATATAGTATCTAAAAGTGCAATATATAGTTGGTTTAAACGTAGTTTTAGTTAATGTTGTTTAGTTCGTACTAGAAAAAAAAACTGATGATTCGGAATTATAAACGAATAACGGATAAAACGAAAAATTAATGTAAAAAGAATATAATTTCCCGGGCTACGCCTGCCCCATAGGGTGCCACTCCATTCACAAGTAGGGCAAGTGGAGCACTTTCGAAGGACATTCTTTTTAGTTTACTAGATGAAAGTGTTGTTAAAAATAACATTTCTTGGTTGTGGATTACGATTTTCATTTAATGTATCTGTTTATTTCTTTTTTTTTTAATATTGAAATCTTTTATTACATAATTTCTACGCTTGATTCAAGTTGGGGTGCCACTGATTCCCCAGACTATAAAACGAGAAAAACACAAAAACGAAAAAGAAATTTTGGCGATTCTTGCATGATTTGAAAAACTAAAAAAAAAATGATCTGTTTTCACTTTTAAGTTAGTACATCTTAAAATTTAGCCATTATAATGAGATATTTAGAAAAAATTGCATTGGGAAAACTTGTTTATTGTCTAACAGCTTCAGGTGGTCCCATAATTTTCTTAAAATGCAGAAATAGTACCATTTTCAACACTAACTATTTTAAAGTAACAGAAAAATTTGTCAATTTTTCAAACATATCTTACAACAAATTTGTTGATAATGAAAAACGAATTTAACTTCATTTCTATTCTCAAGAGCATGTATTAAGAGTTCAAATTGTATCCATACAAAAAATGTAGTTAAAAATGTTGAAAAATTTACAATTTTCCGACAATTCTAAATTGTTGTTATTAAAATTTTTACTGCTTTATTTGCATTCAGAGAAAATCGTTGAACCCGTCAAATGTATAGGCTTATCATAGTTAATACAACACAGAAATATACATATAAGAATAACTAGCTTAATACAACGAGCATAAATTAATATACTTTTTTCAGGAAATATGTTTCAACAACACGTCTAAATGAACTGATTCATAATAACTTCGGATCCATTCTCAAAGCTATGTTACTTCCTAATTTGTTAACTTCGTCAGAATATCAAACCGACGTATGCATCGCAAAATATTGAGGAATAGTTTTTTCCACAAATTATTTCGCTTTAACAATAATTTTAATCATTTTTACAGTTCAATTTAGGTTATTTCTCCAATGAAAATGTAATACGTTTGTCAGATGTATATTCTACCCAAGATAGTTTCGTCTGGTATGAAGAAAAAACATTAAACATCGATTTCAATTTAAACTGGAATAATGTTACAGTGAGTACAGTGTTGTTGTTTGAATAATTATTTTAAATGACAACATCTCAGAGGCACTTAGTAACCAATGACTTTACTGGTAATTGAACTCTCGATCTATTTTTGCATAATAAACCGGTGACTATTATACTAACTACTGAGTCAACACTGCTGTATAGCGAGAGTATTGTTCCAATCTTGAAAGTTTGATGGCCTCAAAGTGAAGTTTCAATAGCATTGGCTACTGACTACTGGCTTACATTTGATTGGTTATAGCCTTAAAAGAGCGCTAATTTTGAAGCTTTGTTCTGAAATGATACGTTGGTAAAGTATTTGGTTGGTACCTACCCCCACCCCGGCCTAACTAACGCACCGTGTGTTCGCACATGTAAACGAAAGTTAATCAGCTGATCACGTTTTAGCTTCTACTTTACCAACTTTTCTATGGTAAGAAATTATGGTTAATAACTTATTATCTCGCTGCTTAAATCCAAAATAAAAAGAAGAGCCCCCAAGCTGGCACTTTGAAGAATCACTACAAAAAGTAATGCATTGAATTTTCTGAAATTTGAACTGGACCTCTCAAATAAAAAGACAAACGCCGGTCCTCTCATGGTTTTGGAAAATATACAGTTCAAATTATGAACTTACTCAACGTATGCAGATTTATAGGTTATGTAAGGGCCGTTTACGATAAATATCAACTTTTTTAAACTCAACAACTACAAAACTTCGAAAAGAACCGTGTTTACCTTTTTATTTTAGAGGCCCAGTTCAAATTTCAGATAATTCAATGCATTACTTTTTAAAAAAAGTTACATTTCAGATTATGCACACTGACACAGTCTTTCATGATCAGGAAATGTAACTTTTCTCTCTCAATACGCAATGGATTGCATTGAATTTGGGCTCGATTGATTCCTTCAAGTGCCAGCTTGGCGGCTCCTTTCCTTATTTTGGATTTAAACAGCTAGATAATAAGTAATTAACCATAAATTCTCACAATAGAAAATTTGGTAAAATATAGCAACTCCGGCCGATGTACTGAATGCCCTTGCGCTTTTAAGTCCTTCTGATTCTTTTTGCACAAATCGATAATTTGCGGGCTGGCTTCCAGGAGGTTCCTTCTGATTACAGGGATGGGGTCAGATTAAAATTTTTCCTCTCATGCGTTAACTTCAGAGCGCTCTGTCGAGAGACGTATTGAGAAAAGGTCGAGATTCGAGAGTCGAGACAGTAGTGTCCTCTCGACTTTATACAGTCGTTCCGTATCCTCGTTCCTCCGGGCTCAATACCTGCATGTACCGTCGGTAATGTCGGTTATTCAGTGCATCTGAAGATAAACATGAAAATGGGTATTATTTTATCAGCACAACTTTGATATTTGAATTGATTAAAGCAGCTAATGTGAATTACAACAAATGAATACGTCATCGAGCATTGTACACGTCTTTTTGTCCTCTAGTTCATGCTAATAACATTATGATAATCATTATTATTATTTATATTACTATTATTATTATAATAATTATTGTTAATATCACGATAGAATAAATTTTCAATGAAACTTTAAGGGTATTTGAATTAAAAATTTTCAGGATAAAGATGTACTCATTTACAATACAAAATATCAAATATTATTATTATTCCTACTATTATTATCATTATTATTATTATTATTGTTGTTATTATTATTATATTATTAGTACCATTATTATTATTGTTAATAATATTATTATATAAATTACAATTATCATTAATATGGGAAATAGAGTAAAACTACCGAATTTTCACATGATTATTGTTAGCATTTGTCTTATTTTATGTACAATCATATATTGTAATAATACAGTTACGAATGTTATTATAGTAATGGTGAGAATTATTATTACTATCCTCATTACTTTAAAAACAATTTCCATAAAATCTTTGGAGTATATAAATTAACAAATTTTTTTAGTCATTACGTATTTACTAAGTCATACAAGTTTTTAAATAATCATAGTTAATGATCGCATTTTTATAAGTAATACTATGAAAACCGTACATTATAATGTTATGCTGTGACGATTGTATCTGTTGCTGAATTTTTTTCTTATCTCAGAATAAAAAAATTTAAGCTGCGGTAAGTATCGATGTGCTCAATTTATATACGTTATATCAAACGCAGTGCGCATTGCGCAATACAAACGCATCAACCAAACACATTTTACAGTCTGAATACATACTTCGCTGATTGGCTAGTGTTTTGAATCGTACCTATGTTTTGATTGGCTGATTTATATGAGTGCGCAGCAGCACACATGTTTTGTAGTTCACTTTTAGATAGATGCTGTTACTGAGAAGACGTAGGTACTTCTTTTTTCGGATCAACGGACAGCGTGTTTCTCACTAAAATTAAGAGTTTGAAATCTGCATTAAGCCTTTGTATCAATTCCTGGATCCTGTGTGTACCTTGCGAACATTTACACCTGGTGCTCTTGAGGACTCGAGGACGACGACGCTGGTGAGGTGACGAGCTGCAAGCTGCACGTGATATTTACTGCCTTCTCACATCGACGTACGCTGTTATTGTAAGTTACAAGCACGTTGCTTTATTTTCTACTTTTCATTGCTTTTGCTTTGATAAATCAATGTGTAATTTTTTGTACTAGTATTGAATGTGCATACATATACTGCTGATGAATTTGCATCATCATAAAGGAACTTTTCGTATCAGTGAGCGACGAAGTTGTTTCGAGAAAGAATTGGAAATGTTTGTTTATTATGTTAAAGATTGAGTAGTAACATTTTTAAAATTTCTCTGCGTGTGCGTGTGCGTGTGTCTGTGTAGGTGTTGATAATCATCAGATCTTAAAAATCCGTGTACGTTTTTAAATTGTCAGAGCAAACAATGTTTGCTGTTTAATCCTCATAAGGGCTTGAAAAATGAATATACGATTCATAACTTATTGAAGCTATTCCTTATAAAAATTTTCGATTTTCAAAAAAATTTTGTTTACTATTTTCATACACTATTTTTCAAAATTTGTATTCCATGCTTCTTTAGGGTGCATGCACATGGGAGGCTTGATCTTACAGGTTCAAGTCAGATCCCCATAAGCCCATGCGAGTACGAGAGAGAGAGCATATATTCTTGCATCTCTCTTGCACTCGCACGGGCTTATGGCGATCTGACTTGAACCTGCAAGTGCAAGTCTCCCATGTACAGGCACCCTTATGCGCATCAAATAGTCCGGTAGCTGAAGCTCATAACAAGGACATTTCTGCCTCCTGGACGCCCGCTAACAATTATAGTCTCTTTATTGGGAAAAATGGTTTTGTCCAAGCAAGGCATCGGCTTCAATTGTTATTAAAAAAATTGTAAAAATTAATCGAATTTTGGCTTGTAATTTTATTTCTGTTATTCTGATTGTCAAAAGTGTTAATGCAAAATTGTTTGTAATAAAATTTCATATCAATTTAGGTCCGTTACATTATTTACAAATTTATGTTGAAAAAAAGCGAAAAATTTTCTGTTTTAAAAGTGTATATTTTTTTTTTTTTTTTTTTTTTTTTTTTTTTTTTTTTTTTTTTTTTTTTTTTTTTTGATAAAAATAATTAAAAACTTGGAATTAAGTGCCTATGACGCGCATCTGTAATTATACACAAGCTTTTCTGTTTATTTAAAAAATTGATGTCCCAATTCAATTGTTAATTTAAAAATTCATTTTCCCTTACAAGGCATAAAAGAAGTTGGACCCAAAATTCTAACGGCATTTTATCAAGAACACAAAGAACTTCAATGCTATGGAAAAAATTTTTGTTTTTAATTTTATCATATTTTCTTAGCAGTAATCGAATTTTGCAATTAAATACATGCTTGAAACTAAGTTACAGTTGGGTGTACAGGAACGCAACCACTTTCTTATAAAAGTTAATAACCATCTACGTATCTTGAAAAACATTGATTATGATACGATGCTTTTAGTGAATGTTATAAAGAAATTATCTTTTTTTACGATTAATCAATACTTATTGAATTTAGTAGTTAGAAAAAATTGTTGTAAAACAATATTGTATTAAATGTATCAAAATAAAATATTAGCGTTAGCAGTATTAACATAAACAGCTTATGGGCAGGGTGGAGGGGGGGGGGATCTGTAATACAGTAACAACTGCAGCCAGCCGAAACAAACTTGGGTGATTAAAATCTTAAACAGTTGCAAAATCATTATTATCTCTCCTTCCTGTGGTTATGTAGAAAAGTACAATCAGTTGATGCAGTGAACCTTGGCGAGATACAAATAAATACTACATTTTTTGAAACAACTTGTAGTTCTGCAATTTTTACTATTTATATGTTTTTCAATTGTCTTCTGTATTTCTAGTTTTCCGCGCAGTAGTATCGTGTTTTATTTTATAAATCGTTTTTAAATCATAATGTCGATTATGAAAATATGTTGTATTCGATAATATTATTGCTTTTACCTTACAAAAGCAATTAATTTTAATAGGTGGCGCTGACATACAACAATGTCATTATAACCAGGACAGTCTGACTACAATATGCTTTCAACAATACAATACTGTTACGTGTCTTTGAACATAATGCTGCGTAAATATTTTTATTAAAAAAATTCGTTTATCGGGTTTGGTAAAAAATTTGCATAAAAAAATATATAGTTATATATTTACTTATATTATATGTTTTACTTAATGAACAATTAAACTCCTTTCGATGCAAAGTTAATATTATTTTTAAGTACAAATTACTTTGAAACCATAATTAAAAGCAACTTGGATCAACATGAAATTACAATACATAAGTTAATTGGAGTTTCTTCACATTGCAGGGCTGAAAAATCATTCCAAAGAGTATACTTGGTTTTCAATGGCGACATGCCTTTACTTTTTTTCATTTCTTTGCAACTAAAGTATGCATTGGAGTTTAAAAAAAAATCGACAAAAGCCTTGTATTCTAAGAATTTTTTTTTGGTCCCTATGGCCCAAAATTGGTGTTTTTCAAGTTCTAGTTATTTTTTCATGCTCCTATTATCGAATTTTCAGTTTAATATCATGAGCAAATGTTACGCAGTAACCTTAGAAAAATTATTTTTTAACTTTACTTTGAGGTAAATGTAATCTTAAAAACTTTTTTTTAATTTTAACTGCTGTTTTAACTATTTTTTAAGAGGCACAAAAACAATTATTTGTACACATTACCAAATGGCGAACAATTGAACGTAATCATATTTTTTGACTTTTTTTTTGATTGGTGCAACATAATATACAAAATCGAAACACCGTTATTTGAACACGTTTCTTTCTAATTTCAGAACGATTTTTGTATGTCATCAAAAACCTAATAACGATACTACAATATGTGTTGGAATATAACTTAAAAACATATATTTCACGTTATAAAACAAAAAAAAAAAAAAAAATTATGAACAAATCTAGAGTCCATACCTCTAGGCTAAAAACAGTACTTCCCGATTTTAGTTCTGTTTTTACGTTGTAATTATTAAAATATTATGAACATTGGTTTAAAAGGTTATTTTTCAGTATAATTTGTTGACAGTCATGTCGAAGGTCACTATAACCCCTACCTTTATATGTACAAATTTTGAAATGAAACTTGGCAATTTTTTGTAATCAAAAGATGCGTCAATTTTTTTTTGGTAAAAAGAAAAGAACAACTTGTTTGAATTTTACAGATTTTTTTTAATGGTATAACATAACTTAGAATTCAAAAAAATCGTTATTTTGGGAATTTGTTTCTCAATTTTCATGGAAATACAACCACAATAATTATCATCCAAATCTTTAGTTGCATTTTTTTTTATAGTTAAAAAGACATCAAGTATCTTGTCTCACGAGAAGTATCCTATCGAATAGGGATTAGCAAAGTTCGCGTAACACGAGACGAAGAGCAACTCTGTATATGCAATAATAATTATTTCCATGTCATAACTAAAGAGCATAACTTTGCAACCATCAATCAGAATGGATGTTGATATTTTTTTGTGAATTAATTGGGGTATTTACTGTTATGCGCATTTATCGTTGTTAATAATTCCTATCAACGATAGTGTGAGGGAACTTCCTTTGACAACCCCGTTATAACTTTCATGGAGCTGTAAAGGAGTACTTTAAGGGTGATCGTATATACCTTGCTAAGTGTCTTCCATACATAGCGTTCACTTAAGCTAAGCATGTTGTGCTATAAACTCCAACGTTGTGCTCCATATATATGTTTTGGCTAAGGTATACAGCTTATTTATAGCTACAGAAAACGCTACGATATGAGGTGTGTCGATAACCGTCTGTAAATTTGCATTAGTTGTTAATAAAAAAAAAAAAAAATACAGCATCCATTTTGCTCGAATGCAACTTAATAGCTTCCTTTTTTAATTTTTCATAGTGTGATCAATTTCTTGAAAATTAGCTAATTTATAGGTTACGTATTTTCTAATTATATTATGCCTCTTTTATTTGAGATGCAAAGAAGTTTCGTTTACATTTTGGTTAATTGTTGGCAAATAAATAGATTACATACATTAATATGGATTTTTTTAACATATATCATTTTATAATATTAACTAACTTAGAGTTAAGTTTTATCTTAGTAGCCGTGGTACGACCAAACTTTTCCCCCCTTATATGCTGTCATCTACCTCCATACATTTTTTTCGTAGGATTCTGCTAGGTTAGTTGGGCAACCTTATTAGGTCCCAACGATCGCCCTCTTATGCTTTCCGATCAGGTGGCTCCGTATTTAAGACAACGCCATTTTTTTAATATTTTGAGGATAAATTACAACAACCGGTAGAATACATAGTGGGTGTCTGTCTACGTCAATCGACTAAACGGGACACTTTTTAGTAATTGTTGATGTATTTAAATAAAAATAATTTTATTCGTATTATTTATAAAACTAAGAAATTATCTTGGATCAAAACAAAAAAATTTCATGATACTTAATAAGTAAACTGTCAACAATGAAATAAATATTGCGTAATAAATAAAATTAGTTAATAAATTACATTCTATTTTTCTGTATGGCATTTATTATTACTTATCAAACACATGCAACCTACATTTACACTTATCAGTAATTTAATTTCATTATATTTCATAAAACGAATTTTACTCGACGGTTTGGATAAAATAAATAAATAAGTTTATCAGTCTTATCAACAATAATCACCGTCAACATCATCACGTACAAAATCAGATTCATTAATACATTTTTTAATAATTTTATGTTTTGAAAATTGTATTTCAAATACTAAATGAAATAAATCAATAAATTATAATCCATCTTTCTGCATTAAATTTGTTATTACTATTCAGACGCATGCAACCCACAATTACACTCATCAGTCATTCAGTTTGATTATTATTATTATGATTTATTTTTGGACTTTTGTCCAACTTCCTTGGACTACAAGCCGGGTTTGGCGTACACATATTTTATTCTTACTCACTAATAGCTTATAATAGTTATTTTCAGTTACAAATCATGAATATCTTAAGCATTCCAAGAACAAAAACATAAACATAGGACGAAATTTTTACCGTATTACTCGAGCCTTAGATCGAAAAGAAAAATTGTAATGTATATAGACAACTACTATTACTTTAAGCATAATTTAATATTATCATTATTTTACTTAGAGTCCTCTATTCAGTCTTTATATTCAATAATTAATGATCAATAATCTCACTTTTTGTTTTTGACGTATAACTTATAACCTGATTTAACATGTGCCCCTATCACACACCTACATTGCTTAAACCACTTTTCTGTATGCTTTCTTACACTCGACAGCTAACACGCTTTCACACTTTTACTTTCTTATTATTATCACAAAGGCACTACCACTTTTCACTTTCACTTTCCCCTCTCCGTTCCTTCTTTTACTCTTCCGTGGCTGTCAACTGGAAGGAGTTATCCTCGTACCTCTCCTTAATTTCGATCTGAATACCTTCGACTTCTTTCACCAGTTCTTCCATTTTATTCTTCATCTCCGTTTTCTCTTCTTCACTTTTCTTCTTTTCAATTGCAGTTTTTCTGCACCAATTCTTCATCTTTTCAACCGTCTCTCTCAACTCAGCCCTCGTTTCTTCTTTTTTCCTTTCGCTTGACTTTATTTCTTTTAAGTTTCTCTGCATTTCCGCCATCTTTTTTTCCATTTCAGCACATTTGACTAACACTTTTCCCAATGTGCCCTTCATGTAAAAAACTTTCTTCTGGTCACTCGACATCTTCTCCCAGACTTCCTTCAGCCACCTGTTATTCAGTCTTTCGCTTTCCATTTGTCACTACCTTTCCTTTTTTTCGCCTTATTTACACTCTTTTACGTTTTTTTTGCGCTTGTCTGGCTCCTAGCGTCTCACACCTGCACGTGCCGCCCTTTTATTTTCGTTAATCCTCTCGCGCATCTGTTCTAACCTTCCCCTGCTGTCACTCTTCCTTTCGATAGCTGTACTGCTATCGATGGCTCATTCGACCCTCGAGTTGCTTTCAATTCTCTTGCTCGGTCGGTGCTTGTATGTCTGCTTTTTCTCTTGCTCCCTGTACTCAACTTTCTATATTCTTCTAGCTTTATATTACTAACTCAGCTGTTCGTGTTCTATTCGTTTTCTTTCTATGCTTATTACGTTTTTTACTCCCTTGCATTTCTCATCAAGCTTGTCCGGTATCTGACATCTTTTGCCTGTGTATTAGTACATGTTGCAGTGTTTCTTGCTCAGCATAACAAAGTCTGTATACTTTGTCCTCCTTGTCTTTCCAGTAATCTTTACTTTTCGCCATGTTTCCACATCTAAACCTTGCAAGCGTCGATCTCTCCGTTTCCAAAGTCATGTTCTTCAGATAGCTTGGTTCCTTCTCTTTCCATATTTCCTTGTACATTACATTATATTTGGATTCCAATATCTTGTCCTTTCTCTCCTCAACCTCTTTTATGTGTCTTCTTTCCAACATTTTTGTTAACATAAGTTTGACACTCCTTTGATCCACAACCAGATCCCTATTTCCTTTAGCTCCTATTACCTTGTATCTTTTGGTCTTCCGATACTCCTCCTGTCCTGTCCCTAACGCTTGGTTTCTTTTTACTAACACTCCTTTACTAAAATCTTTTCAGACGCCATTGCCTTACACTCATAGTTTACTGCTCTCTCCAGTGCCTTCTTTAATATTTCTACTATTTTTGTTTCCTCCAGTAGTATGTAGTTTGGCGTATTTCTGTCTAATTTTAGAATATATTTAACATACCTTCTCTTAGTGCTGTTCATGCCCTCTTCCAATGTCCACCCCCATACTTCAGCTCCATATAGTGGTATACTCTCTACTAGTGCTCCAAACATTAGCATTCTTATTCTGTAGTTGTTCCTAAATAGTGTCTCTCCTATACTCCACGTGCTCTTCATTGCAATTACTGCTTTTCTTTTTCTCTCTCTCTTATGTGTGCTTTGGCTCTACCATTTTTTTGCAGGGTGTATCCTAAATATTTGATTTCTTTAACTTCCTCCATTTCTTCGCCCTCCCAGCACCATTTTCTTCTGTTTGCCCCTTTTCTGCTTTTTTCGAATACTAGAATCTTTGTTTTCTCTACACTCAGCATCATTTTCTTCTTTTCAAAAAATTTCTTTAATCTTTTGAGCATCTCTTTCAAGTCCTCCTCGTGTTCCGCGATTAAGATTATGTCATCCGCATACATTAACGACCATATCCTGCTCTTTCCCACTCTTGCCCCTCCCGTCACGTTTTTCTCCAGATGTTCTTCGAGGCCTCTTACATATATGTTGAATAGCGTGGGGCTGAGTGGGTATTCTTGTCTTAGACCTTTGGTCGTCCAGAAGGGCTGCGATCTTTTTTCTCCTACCTGAATCCTACTTCTTGTTTCGGTGTATGTTTCCAAAATTCTTGCTCTGAGATTCACGCTTACTTCTGTACTTTCTAGCTCCTTACTTAGCACTTCTTTATCTACTCTATCAAACGCTTCTTTCAAATCTGCAAAGCAGCAGAAAAGCTTACCTCCTTTTTTCCCTATTCTTCTATCCACTATGTGGCTCAACACGAATACTGCATTCATAGCCCCTTTTCAACTCCTGAAGCCAAAGTGATTCTCTCCCAGCTTACTTTCCACTTCCTTAATCAGTCTTTCATTTAGTATGCTTGCGTATACTTTATATGTTGTGTCCATTAACGTTACACCTCTGTAATTTTGCACTTCACTTTTCACCCTTTTTTTGTATATTGGTATAATTACCCCTTTCCTTCGGTTACTTGGGAACCTCCACCTTTCCATATTCTCTTGTACAGCTCCCACAAAGCTAATCCTACCTCCATAGGCATATATTTCCATACTTCATTTTCAATTCCGTCTTCTCCTGGTACTTTTCTTAGCTTCAAGTTTATGATCTGCATAATTAATTCTTCTCTAGATATCCCATCCCTCTCTTCTAGCGTGTGCTCTTCCTGAATGTTAAAGTGTGTCACACTCTTTTCATATCTCTCTTACAGTTTCTTCATGAAGTGCTTTTCCCAGCTGTGCATGCTGATATTTTCATCAGCTTGTTCCCTTCTCTTCCTAAACTTGTTTATATACCTCCAAGCTTTAGCTTCTGTCTTTATGTTCTTAATCTCCTGTGACTCCTGATTATCAAATTTTTTCTTTCTTTCGTTACACCATCTTTTGTACTCATTTCTTATTTTAATATACTTCACTCTTGAGATCTTCTTGAGCTTCCAACTTCTGATCCCTCTTTTAGCTTCTTTTTTCCTGGATGCCCACACTCGGTACTTCCATGGACTTTTCCCTATACTCCACTTTTTAATATTACTCCTCGCTTTTGGGACTGACATTTCCACTTTGCTTTTTATGGCGAACCATCTTTCCTCATTTGACACCACCTCTGGTGTCCGACCTTTACATTCCGCTATAAATTTTTCCTTCAGCTCTTCTGTCCACATTCTTTTCTCTATCCACTGTTGTTCTTCATTTTCTGTATGTCTTTCTCTTTCTTGTTTAGTCATTCCTGCTTCCTTTAGCTTCAGCTCTAACGGCATATGGTCTGAATCTATACTCTCGCCTACTGCCATCTTCTCCAACCATCCCCTCTCTTCTAGTCCATTTATTAGTATCCTGCCTTCTGTGTTTAACGTTTTATCATCCGATTTCCTCGAGCCGTTGATTTTCTCCCTTAATATATGATTATATTCCTCCTCACCTTCCCAGATGCCTCCTTCCTCTGCCGTCCTCGCATTCCAGTCTACCCCAATTAGCAGGTAGCCTTCTTCTTCTATGTCTAATTTTTTTTCCATTCTTCCCAGTGTTTCCTTCGTGTTCTGGTTATATACTGTCACGAATCTCCAGTCCACTTTGTCTATTCTTATCTCCTCGTACACTAAACATTTTCCCCACTCTTTAATTTTTACCCTCCTCAACTTCTTTAATTTCCTGACTCCAGAGATTATGCCTCCCATCGCTCTTCCTCTATCCTTGTCCCTGATGGCAGCACAGCACTTCCACTCAAACTCTGTTGGCAGGCTACTTCGAATTTTTTCCCATGTTCCTTCTTCTATCCACGTTTCTGTTAGACCCACAAAATTAAATTTCTTTATGTATTCCCGAAAGTCAGTGTCCTTATTTGTTAAACCAGCCACGTTCCAAAAATATACACGCACTCCTTCCTCCCGTTCCTCCTCCTCCTTGCCCTCTCTCTCTAGCTATTCTATTTTCTTCAGTGTTCCCACTTCACCGAACTCACCTTTTTGTTCGTCCCAGTGGTGCCATCTGTTGTCCACCAACACTTTCCGGTAACCGACTCTCGTCACCTTTCCCCACTCTCTTGCCCATGGTCTTGCTTTCATCTGAATGGTCCTTTCTTTTTGAGCTAGGTCATCTTCTATGTACACCCTTTTTACCAGATTTTTCTTCATTTGCATCACTTGCCTTTTAGTTTCCCAATCAGGTAGTTTCACCAGGATTCTTTTCTTGTTGTCATCCTTGTTTCTATCTCCTGTGATTGTGACCTTTAGTCCCTGCATTTCCATTCCCAGCTGGTGGTTTAGTTGCTTTTCGACTTCCCTTGACATCTCTCCTTCTCTAATTTTCAGATCTTTTATGACTACATTCAGTTTCCTGCCTTCTCTATCTTTCTTTTCTTTCTTTTCTTCTAAACTTTAAAGTCTCTCATTGATTTGTTCCTTGCCCATGAGCCATTCCGCCCTGTCCTCCTCTCTTTGCTTTTCTATCTTCTCCAGTCTACCCTTACATTCGATTCTCAGATCCTTGATATCATCCTTTGTTTTTTGTGTGTCTTCTTTCATGCTTCTTATCGCCTTGTTTACATTACCTAGTTCCTCCTTTATTTCTGTCAAGGTCATGGTTAACTTATCATTTGCCGCCTTGTCCATTTCTTCAGCCTCTGTTGTACCGCTAACCTTGATTTTTAAGTTGTTGAGGTCGTATAGTTTTAACTGCTCCGTGGTTCTCTGAGATTTTACACTCAATCTTGTTATTCTTTCTCTTTCTTCTTTTTTTCCAAGCTGTTTTAGCATATCCCAGCTATCTCACTTTTTTCTCTCTAACCTTCAGTTTGAGGTTATGTTACCGATTTTTCTCCTGCTTGTCTCCTTTTCTCTTTCTTTTGTTCCCCACTTAAGGTTTTTATTCTTTCTTGTGCTTCTTTTATTTACGGGCTTCTTTTGCCTTATTATTTCTTTATTTCTCCCTTTTTATTTGGGACGTACTGCCCTATCTTTGTGAGCCACGGTGTACTCTCTACCGCGGTCCGCGCCTAACTCGTCATTCAATTTCATTATAATTTATAAAAAGAATTGTACTCTACGGTTGTAATAAAATAAATAAATAAGTTTGTCAGTCTTATCAAGAATCGTCACCGTCATTATCATCACTTAAAAGATCAGATTTATTAATAGATTATTTTAATATTTTATGTTTCGAAAAACGTTAACTAGGATTAGAACTACCACTGATATCCTTAATACCATGCACTTTGGACATTATTTTATCTAATAAATAATTAATATTTTGCTTCTCAGTTTCGTGACATACGCATGGAAAAATTTCTTTGGGTTTCAAATACATAATAAAAGAATTCAATTCATTGTATGAAGGATGTGTCGAGTAACAAACGTTTTTCGTCTGTTCTTTGACTTTATCCCTTTCAATGATGACCGCTGTATTTTTCCCAGCCCACTTTTGAACAGATGGAATTATCGTTAAAATATTTTGGGATTGAACATCCTCTCTGCACTTGAACCCTACTAGTTTTAGGAATCTCTTTTTCTTAAGTGCATAGATTGGAGTAGTTTTACCTAAATTAGTAACGCAATCAGCAAGTATACTCAATTTGTTGTAAACTCTGTACTCGTCGTCATTCACATGAATTTTTCGATCGATTTTTTGTTAAGTACCATGTAAATGAACCTACTACCATACAGAGTAGAGCTTCTAAGATAACAACATTTCTATGATCTTCATCAATCCAATCTTGAACGGCTATACATAACTCTTTTAAGCTCTCCGTTCTGAAAGGGAATTCCAAAAATGTGTCTAAATAAAGTTTATCAATGGGCAGTGGCAAAAGTTAAGTGGCATAACCGTAATACGATGACTTTAACTTAAGAAACTTATTAAATTTCACAAGTGATTAAAGTACTCTAAGGATGTGAATATTTTCATGACTTCTGTATATATTATGTAAATATCATACACAAAGCTTTAAGTTATTTGTATTACCAACTACAATGTGGATGACATTGAAGTAAAAACTTATTGCAATATATATTTTTCCTTTTTACTTACTAATTTTGCAATGTACTCAAAATCGCTAATAAATAAATACTATCCCAATTATTTACCATGTATTTCATCTTGAATAATATTTCAAGTTAACTAACCTTTGCGATGTTCATTTACACAACCACTGGCGTACTGTGACAGATCACTGCCGCTGCACGCGTTGCGCTTGACTTTGCTGCTCTCCATCTTGTACAACCAAATAATAGTCCTCTCTGAAATTTGCTACAGTGATACAATAAATGTTGCTCTTTTGAACGAAAGTACTAATTAAAGAGTACAAAACGTCATTTTCGAGTTATAAAAGGTTATGTTTTTTCAATGTGATGTCGTTTATAAAAAATTTATAACACCATCTCAAAGCTAAGGTGAAAATACGTTTATCCTATGTTACATATTTTACAGAGTGATTTTTAATAATTCTATGTGATCTGAAAACCTGAGAGATTCGATTGTTGTACGCGACACAAGAAAAGATGACGTTACACGCCCCACATCTGTTTATACCTAAGAATATTGTAACCTATATAAAAATTAGTTTTTACAAAGAATAAATCTAATTTTTAGAATTGTCAACTACTAGGAGCTGTGCCCTCTGCGCGCTCCGCGCGTCAACCCCCGAAACGTAATCAAACATTTATTTTCCATATTAAAAAAAAAAATACAACAATTATACCTTTGTTGGAACACGTAATATTATAATCTTCATCAACCTACAAATTTATATGACTTTTCACTGATTTTTCAATATCTCATTTTCAAATCTACCTGTGCTTGATTAGTATCAGCCAATCACACAACGAATAAACAGGCTTCATCGTGTGACCCATCATTTTTTAAAGACAGGATTTACGGGAAGGGTACATAATGCCAGCGTGGCCAACACTCAGACAATGTCAAAATAGTTTTGTATGATAAGTTAATGACATTTTTTACCCCAGAGACAATGTAGCACATTCGTCCCTCAAATAAGCGATAAAGAGTAGTAGTTTAGTAAGGCTGTGGGACAGTAATCATTTGGTTATTATTGTTGTAAGCATACTAATTACAGTCCATTATTATTGGGGTTCTACATTTCTATTATAAAAAAAAAATACTTCAAGACGTATGATTAGTCATCAGAATAATTAGAAATCAAATTTGAAGATACTGGTTTTATAAAGAGCATGTTCTGTTTTTTTTCTTCGAATATTTCATAGCTTTAGGATATCTGCATTCAAACTTAGACCTCAGCTCCACAGGGTGATCTCAATGCTAAGAATGTTTCATTACAAAGAAACATCGGATATTCCTCAAAATGATAAAAATTATGTTTTGTTACTGTACAACTAGGTAGCAGCCGATTATATATATTTACAAGTGGGGTGTCTCGCGCAAGCCTCCCTCCCCCACTGTACCTTTAAAGAAGAGTCATGCGATGTAATATATCAAATAGAAATGTACATATTTATTGTTTGAATTTTGTGTATTACACTGTACTTCATTAGTCTATATACATGTATTATTTTATTTTATAACATTTGCGAGAAACTTGCCCCTTTGTAATAAAATCGTGTTAAATAACGTGAAATATAATAATAACGATAATAATAATTATAATATTAATAATAATAATCATAATAATAATAATAATAATAATAATAATAAAATAATAAGAAACAAAACCATTTTTCTGTAGATGTCGCATTACAGAATCTAATAATGCAAATGATTAGAAGTATTATTGAAATTTGTGTTTCAAAGTATACGTAATAGAAAACTAGAACTATTAAAAACGATATCTATTCTACTAATCTCTTTAAATAATGAATGATGTTGCCTTATATTACAATCAATCAGTCTCGTCAAAATACGAAGATGTAAATATTGAGAGATCACATTTTGTTGCATTTTCTAACGAAAAATATGCTTAGATATTTTTAATCCATTTTCTTCGTAGTTATCGTTTTCAAGTGCAAATCAATATGTTTCAATTACAATAGATTGAGATGAAATGAAAATATACATTTTTTAAATTTAAAACATCAATTAGAAATAATCTGGTTAACAATTAAAGTTCTATGTGCTATGTATCAAAAAAAAAAAAAAAAGAATTTATTATTATCATCATTCAAATACTACATTTTCTGGGCCCTAAACGTTATTATACCCACTATAGGGCACCTTCCTCTATGTATGTACGTATGTATTTATGTTACGTATGTTTGTATGTATGTATGTATATATGTATGTACGCATCTATGTATGTGTGTATGAATGTATGTATGAACGCATATAACCAAGTTTTCCGACTACCTTCAGTAGTTGTTATTAAAATTTGCTCAAACTTTGTATGTAACTTTGAGTTCAATGGTAAAGCAGATGTATTGCATTCGGACTGTTGTCAGCATAGAAAAGAAGTTTGTCAGCATTTTTACTGTAGCACTCGAATAAAAATGAAGGTTTTTTGGCTCTGAGTTTAAACATACTCATTTTAAACCATGTGTTTAAAGATAAAATTGAAGATCACAACAAAATACAGTTTTTTGGTATTACTCATTTTATTCTGTTATGCAATGTCAATGCTTTGTAATGGAAAATCGATGTAAAAACAAAGAAAACATCGTTTTTTGTACCTGGATAGAAGAAATCTCAATACAAAACTTGTAAAGCTCATTAAAATGACACCATTTTGAGCAGTAACTTTTTCTCCATAGAACCGTCTTAATACTATAATTGGTACAAATTGTTTCAAACCGGTCAAAATCTTGTTTTACAGCATATAACTTTTCTACATTACAGTTTTGAGTTAAATTTTTAATACTACAATTATAGTTCTCGTGAAAATACATTGCTTTGAACTTATCATTTTTGAAATATTGTCGTCCTTTCCACTGTAAACGAAGTAATCGTTTTCAAATACCGAAAATATCGTTTTACAGTATATAACTTTGTACGTGTCATTCGCGGATTAAATATTTGATATAAAACTTGTACACGTTATTAAAATATACTTAAGCTTAGTAAGGTTATTAATATATACTTGTTTAAGTTTCTATAGTATCGTCGTAACATAGAATACAACACAAAGAGTATTAAAATGGTTGAATATTTGATTTGTGATACGCAATACTATTTCATTATTTCATATTTCGTGAAACAATATAAAATTCTCTTGGATATGATGTCAAACTGTAAGAATGATCTAAAGCTACAATTCTATTAGTATAGTGAAAAATTACTTTTTCTGCTCTGGCAAAGCGTAGATTGGTCATACCTTAAATTCAGGATCCAACTATTTTCATAAATATAGCCACTTGTTCATAATAGTTTTGAAAATTTAGCGTCATTAAAACGAAGATTATCTCTTGATTGTAATATTTTCCATGATGACCATTTACGTACAAATTTTATTGTTCTTAAAATTATTCTACTTCCGTTACCCTTCAAATTTACAGATAGAATTTGACAAAAAAAAGTCTACAACAATGTTTGTTTCAAAAGGTTTATTACAGTTGCATAATTTAATTATCTATTGAAAAGGCCTTTTCTGGAATCATTAAAGCGCCATCCCAAATAATTAAATAAACTCTCTGAACATTTTATCTTCCCAGATTGTACTCTCTAGAATGGAATTTTAATATTATTCAATTGTAATAGTAATTACAACGTTTGATCAATTGTCATTCACTTAGATAGTAATATTGATGCAATGGAAGTCCATGCCATAGTCAAAATTTGTCCGTCGGTTGTAATAAAACTATCAAGTTTTATATAAAAAAGTGTCACCCTTCCTACCAAAACCATCAATTACAATAATGTTATGTTTATTCTCACATTTTTGTCGTTTATTATAGCTTCCAAATTTTTCAAAAACAAAGCATCGAAAACCAGCAAGAGAAGTCAAGAGCTAAACTGTTCATATATTTATCAATATGTAGATGATGTCGTTCCGACTACTCAATAGGAAGTCCTTTTTAAGTCAAAATTTGCTGAAAGTAACGTCAAAAGAAGAAGTAGTGTGTTTATACTCAAATTTCGTTGCCTAGATATTAATAAATATATGAACAGCATAGCCCTTGACCTACTTTTTATTTCCAATCTGTTAAATTTATTTTTACTATACGTAATATCAGTAGTCAGAGATGGGCACTATTTGATAGAGTTAAAATACTCTGAAATACTTTATTTCAGCTTTAATTCAAGTTATCCAAAAATTTAATTACTTCATTTCAATAAAATATCTTAACTGAATACTCTATTTATAATTATATTTAAAATAGTAATTCAAACAAAATACTTAAATAAATAATTTATTTCAAATAAAATATTTCAATTATTAAAAATTTCTTAAAAGAATATTTATTATTTTTATTTCAAATACAATATTTAAACTATTTTATTTAAAATAAAAACATCAAATATGTTTGTATTTTAAATATATTTGTATTTAAATACGATTAATATTAAATACAATATTTGAATGAAAAGTATTTCGATTACTGTATTTAAAATAAATTGTACGAAATACATTTTTATTTGAAATACATTGTTTCAGATACAATTGTATTTGATAAAGTATTTGAAATAATTTGATAAAATACAATTGTATTGCAAAATGTATTTAAATAGTGTATTTTAAGTACAAATGTATGAAATCAAAGCGTTTCTAGATCGCTCCAGTATGGGTTGTTCCCGAGTGATTTTCTCTCTTACAACACATTCTCCTGGCGAATGCGTAGCGTCTTCGTACATAATTTTAATAATTTATGTATGTATAAACCCTGAGGTTGATAGAGATTTTTTAATTGAATGATGTCTCACCAGGTACCAGAATTTTATTTTTACAGAACACAAAACTTCCAGAACTAGAAGTAGCTTCATCCAATTTTCCGAGCAATTTTCGGCTTAAAAGCGCCATATAATGATCTCAAGGCAAAAATTGAATATAAAAATAAAAAATCATAAATATTTATCCTTATGACTGAAAACCCAAAATTATTGTGTAGTAATACATGTATGTGTTTTAATATTACGTAAGACTTAATCTTAGATGCGAGGATTATGAGTATGACGAGAACAGAAAAACTACACACCGCACACACACACAATATATATCTTATGAATTCACCTTTGTATGGTTCGGTGTGGGTAATACTAATTGACATGATATGATAGTGTTGATTTTGCTTTGAATCATTATAATAACATATTACGTTTAGTATGGCCATAGAATAAGACAAAAATGTAAACTTCGAATTTCATGGTAACGCAATTTGTCGTGGACAACTCTGTTTTCAATTCAAACACGTTGAAATATTATACTTGAATTTGACTCATTTATTTTAATTACTTCATCACATACAAATATATTGAGTCAAGTATTAAATTAAAATATTTGAAATACAATTAATTTATGAAGTGTTTTAAATAAAAATTTTTAAATACAATTGTGTTTGTAGTGAATAATTAAAAATACATATGTATTTCATTAAATAAATTAAAATAGTTTCATCAAATACATTTGTATTTCAACTACATTATTTAAAAGTACATTGACCAAATACAATTGTAGTTCAAGTTTTTTGTATTTAAAACATTTTATTGTAAATGTTGTATTTAAAATGAACTATTTAAATTTTTAAAATTTTAGTTAATATATTTTAAATATTTGAACTAAAACACCAGTATTTTATAAAATAATTTCAAATACTGTAATGAAAGTTTCAAGAAATTGTAACTTTATTTTTAAAAAATTTTTATTCAATTAATAAAACAGTAATTTTTTTCCAAATAAAATAGTATCTTTTTTTTTCAAATAATAAATACGACTTTGCCCAAGTCTGTCAGTAGTGATATTATTTGTTTCTTCACTATTGTTTAAGGGTGTGAAAGGGGGGTTGCTGACTCCGGGTCTAAAAAAAGCACTATATATATATATATATATATATATATATATATATATATATATATAACGTTAATTATTTTATTACATAAGGTGGTTGAATACAGTAGTATTTCAATATTACTATTACTATTAACAAGTACCGTTGCCCTTTTGCATATAAATTGCACTTTCACAATTTTTTCAATATTAACGTTAGAAAAATTGTTTCTATTGGGTACTTTCTTCAAAAATGCATACTAACAATTTGTTTCAGTAGGCCCTCTGGACCTATTTTGATCCTAATAATTTATTTATCACTCTTTGAAGATTTCAAGTTTTACCTTCTTACGATATTTGTAGCAAAAAAGAATTTGTTTTTAATTGTGTTGAAACTTAATTTATAAGCTAGTATCCCTGCTAAATGTGGGTGATCAAAATTTTATTGAGATATGGGGTAACGTTCTTGATATTGTTGTAATAAAACATCTAATTGGTGACTAATAGTCCATTTCTCCAAGGATTTTGAATTTTATGTTTTCCAGTAGAGAAAAAATTGGTCATTTCACTACAGAATGTAATTGAAAAATACCGTGTATAAAAATAAATCTTTCTGGCAATTGATTCACAAAACAAAGAAAATTGTAAATGTTACAATGTTTTATGTACCAAATGAACAGATAACTTGTCGCGAGAGGCTCTAAAGATATTTTAATACAAAAATTCACGCTTAGGTCACTCACCTGATTTGAGGTCTAGGAAGGAATGCAGATGACAACTTTTTTGTATTGTTTTAAGCGTTAAAAATAAAAATAGGTTTTTTTTCCAGCGCCCTTGGATGAACATCTAAATACAGAAGCGTTCATTTTTATATAATTTGGCTCAATAAATTATTGTACACTGTACATTAATTTTTTAATAAATTCATAGCCTATCTGATTAACATTATTCCAAACAAATATAGGGTAACTAATAGCTCCACAAATTTTTGTACAACGTGTAAATACCAAGAACGCTTACATATTATTTGCAACGATAACTGTTAATATGCCGAAGTACAATCCCCGTTGGGCAACTGATCCCAGATTTGCCGATGTTATAATAAAACATCCTGACTTATCTAATACTGATGACTCTTACTGTCGCTTTTGCGAAATTCCTCTGTACTCGGATACGTGTGGGTTTCTCCGGCATTTTAAATCACAAACCCATATAAAAAATATTAAAAATTTAATTCTACCTAAAACTTCTACCAAGAAACCGGTTAACGAGGAAATCTTAATGAATGATTCCTTTGAGAAAGATATTTCGGAAGAAAACAATCAAATGGTGGCTGATGCTGACACACATCTTCGAAGTAAATGTACTTTATCGAATCAAGCAATTAAAATGTTTGAACAAAGCGAAGATGCAAAAATGCAAGTTGATGGCAGCAATGAATCGCCTAATGATACAAATAACTATTTAAAATTGTATCCTGCACTTGAAATTGCCATCAACGAAGACCATACTCAAAGTATGGAGGTGGTCGAAGAATGTGTCACAAACAGCACGTGCTTGCAACCACATGAACAAGAAGAATATCAAAGAGAATACGTACAATACATAAGTAAGGTTGACAGCTGTAATGTATTTTGCTCTTGTTGTGGTAGTATTATTCAAGATAAAAAATCAACAATTGGTAACCATTTTAAGTCAAAGACACATCTAACAGCTAAAGGTGTACAGCCAAAAAATTTTAATGCTGAAGCAGCGATTGCTAAAATCAAAATTGCTGCGATGTGTGTTGACTTAAACATCCCATTTTTGCTAGCTGAAAAAATTGTCCAAAACTTTAAGAATATAGCTAACGATTCAAAGATTATGCTAGATTTACCGGATGAAAACAGACACGAATTATCAGATATTGTTAAAACGGTTATAGCTCCTTTCCAACAAAAAACTTTAATTGATGTTTTAAAAAATATAAAGTTTGCTGTTCAAGTTGATGAATCAACTGACCGGACGATCGAATCACACTTATGCATAACAGTTCGATTTCCTGACAAAAATAAAAAAAAAATTGTTGACACATTATGGGATATTGTTCCAGTTTATGATAATGAAAATAGTAAAGCTGATGCGCAAACATTATTCGATAAAATTGAAACAAGCTTTGTTGATGCTGGTATACCTCTGAAAAACATTATAGCATTTTGTTCTGATGGTGCCAATGTAATGATGGGCAGATGCAATTCGGTTGCAACAAGATTTCAAGAGGTATCAGAAAATATTGCTCTGGTTAAATGTAAGTGCCATACTGAACATTTATGCGCTCGCAATGCCATGGAAAACTTTAATTCAGAAGTTCTAAACTTGTCATCGGTTATAAATAATTACATCAACAGTGGAGCCAGATCTAAGAGATGGGAAATTCTGCAGGAAAAACTTGGTGTCGGGAAACTAACGATTCTCACGCCCAACGATATGAGATGGTTGACATCGTACCAGTGTCTCGGAAGACTGCTTGAGAGGTGGCCAGTTTTGGAATTTTTTTTTGCAAATGAAGTAGTGTATTATAAAACTACCGTAGCAGCCGATTCCGACAAGTGTCCGTTAAACATTTTTAATATGTTAACTGACCCTTTGCTGAAAGTAAAGTGTGCGTTTATGTTTGAAGTATTGCAAGATTTAACCGACATTAATGTAATGTTACAAGCAGTTGCTCCAATAGTTCCGAAAGATAGAGACATCATGATCACACTTTATATCAAAATATTAAAATTTTACATGAATGAGTCCTACATTAATGACTTTGTAGGTAAATTACGATTGTCTGAAATTAATCCTGAACTCGAAATGGAGTACAAAAATATTGACTCATTAACTTGTGGAGACATAACCTCTAAGTTCATTGACGCACATGTACACTGCAAAGAAGATAAATTACAGTTAATGCAACAGTTCAGAGATTGTTACATTGATTTGTGCATGCAAATGAAAAAAAGGTTGAACTTAGATGACCCGAAAAATGTGCATGTAGTTTGTTTCAACCCTGAAAATGCATTGAGTACTCATTTTCATGAAAAGGTCTGTCCGAACTTAAATTATGTCTTTAATACTTACCGCAATGCAATTAACTATGAGGATGAAGAATTAAAAAAAAAAATTAATGATGAATGGGTAAATTTGGCTACTTATAATTTTTCAGAAGACATGACGACTAAGCTAAGTATGGTGGTTAATGCTGATGAATTTTGGTTCTTAATTAAAGATGAGAAAGATGACAAAGGAGAGTCATTATTTATTAATATGGCAGAATTTGCTTTAAATGTTCTGTCCATACCTAACTCTAATGCGACTCCAGAAAGAGTTTGGAGTAAATTTAATCTATTAAAAAATATCCTAAGGGGTCGGTTATGCTTTCAAAGTATACGAGCCTCAATGCTTGCTGCTTACTATGTGAAAGACCAAGGTGGGTCGTCTGTTTTCCAACCGTCAGAGGACATGACAAAGACAATGTGGAAATCTGTGCGACTCCGCGACAGAAGTAGTACGAAGAAAGCTGTAAAAACGGAAGTTTCATATGGAGTTTTAAAATTAACAGAAAAAGATATCTCAAAAGCTAAAGAATATGATGTGATGTTTAAAAAAAGTGCAAAAAGGAAGTTCAAGTTAGAGAAAAAACACATTTCTGAATATGAAAGTATAATAACAAAGGTACCTCGAAGCAATGACGTGGTTGCAGACACACAGAACGGCAGTGCCGAGCTGCATAAAAATGTATGTAATGATTTTATGTGTGGCGAAACGTATATAAACTTAAGTGATGAAGCAATGCTTAACATAAATTTATCGAAGACCACAGTCAAATTAGAAGACAGAAAGTTTAATGTGATAGACGGTATACCACAGGACACGCCTACTCTTAAACGGACTCTATCATTTTCTGATGAACAGTGTATGTCTATGGTTGTAGAAAGCATACCGGGTAACTCTAAAAGTGATGCCATAAATATGTTGGATAAGACACTAATTATAATGAAAGATTCTTCCAAATGTATGTTGCCTTGGACCAACACAAATATAAATCAGTATCCTCCTTATTGGCAACAACTTTCATTTTACGTATCTGGAATACTCATCAACAAAGATGCACTGAAAACCTTACTTCCGGACGAAATGGTCGATGACAATATAATTAATGCATTTTTAAGAATTTGTGATTATGAAAAAAGTAATAAAGAACCATTGATATTTGAAACTCATTTTTTTGTGTGGTTACAGAATCATAATGGAACTACTGGTTACATTAGATGGGCACAAAAACATTTAGCCTGGTCTCATCAATTGTGGTTGATACCTAAAGGAGAATATGAACATTGGACATTAATAATAGTATCATTTCAGACTAAAGAAATAATATATATAAACTCTTTGCATGGTAGTATTGAAAAACCTACTCTACAAAAGCTATGTAGCTTTATTCAAAAAATATTGCAAATGGCTAATATGCCACAATGCAATTGGGCTGAATGGACGTTGTACGAACCAAAAGATGTGCCATCCCAAAGATCAGACAGAGGAGTAGGTGTTAATTGTGGAATTCATTTATGTGTGTGGACATACATTGTTTGCAAAGGCACACCAATAGCATTTACAGAGAGTGATATGATTAAAACTCGAAAATGGATTTTTGATACATTAATTTCTGCATCAGAGAGAAATATTGAAAAAACGATTGTTTGTAATGATTTTGATAAAAACATCGAATACTTAGAGAGTATACAAAGTATTGAAAGCATTCAGTTATCAGAGAAACCACCACAACAATTTGAAAGTACTATCCAATATTGTTCCATTCTAAACCAACTAACTTGAACTTCATTAACGGTTCTAATGGTCTTAAATTTTTAGTGCAATTTTTAATAAATATATTGTATCTTGTCCTGATGCATATTTATATGAAATTGCTGGACGTCACACATTAATTATATTGTGACAAAATCACTCAAAGTAAAGCTTTTATGAAAAATCGAAGCACTGGTTTTATCACATTAGCGAAGGATACTGCATACAGTTCCGTAAGAAATAAAACATACTAACCTATTTGAAAATTATGTGGTATTACAGTGCTAGTACCTTTCTGCATGCTACTAACGAACCAGCAACATGGCTCCGACGAAAACACATGTACTTGTGGTATTATAAAACTCAATAATTCTTGCTATATATTACAAAAGAGAACGACCAAAAACATAAATAATGCTTAATGAGTAATATTTTATATTACAAATATTTATAAAGCTGATACGAAGTAGAGCCACGCTTTCGATCATGTATTTCCTGCTGGTAATAGTCTTAAGTAAATAAAATGTACTTCAATGTATGGAAGCACATATTTTCTAATCTAATTTACATTAGATTACCTGGCATGAAATCTATGAAATCGATTGACGTACTAACTATCTGCGACGTACGTAATGTACCTGCGTTTTACACACTATTTTTATGATATTTGGAGCATTTAGCAACAAATAAGAATTCAACAATTTCTAGACAGTTTAAAATCTTGTAACATACAGCAATATGTAATACAATATTGTCTTGTAATGTCCGAAAATGGATAATTTGTTTTTAAACACCACTATCCTCAAGGGGTTTAACAATTCATTAACAAAATACGCATGTTCATATCAATGTTTCTATAAATAATTAATGAATTAATTCAGTTAGAAACCAGTTGTTTGTACCTTTATGATGACGTCATGAGATATTAGACATGTGGACGCAGGTATATTATGTGTAAAGTATTGTAACATGGCCACACTCCTATACTCTATTATATAAGTGCATACATCATTTATGTAGTACAGAGTATGTTACAGATGTTTTCAAGGCCAAAAAATCCTTTACAGTCTTGCATAACATATCAAGACTGATTAACATATGAGAATGATGAATATTAAGAATAATGGTCGTACAATCCACAGTTAATAGCACAAATATGTTATTAGAACACTAAGGAAAGTAATAGTTTATTATGCACCTAGACCAATAAATAAAGTCTCAGATTGTCGATGTATCATCGGACGATCTGAGGCTTCTTTACTACAGGTCGTGGTGCTTTTTTTTTTTTTTTTTTTTTACGCGCTGCTACAGCCAGAAAGTAGTTCCTTCGAGTCGCTACGTGGACAAAATGGAACTACTTTTCAGTCGCTGGCACGTAAAATACATAGATCAACATGTTTTATAAACTATTATAGCCCCATTTCAACAGAAACACCGTACCACGTTAGTGTGTGAGGTGTTGTTCGTTAAATTAAACCCACCTACCAGTAAACCTTCATTCAATCATCTATATTCTATCCAACTTTATAAATTATGTCTCAACCTGTCCCCAATGAACCCCGACTACTAACGTTTCTTTCCACCATATCCCCTCTTTCCAACCATTTAAACTATCCCTGCTCAATCCCCAAACCCAGGGCCTCTATGATGTGTATACCCGCGACGACTCAGCCGAATTAATTTTTTCAAAATTAAACCTGACCGGGAGTCGAACCTTCGCTCAACGAGCATAGTTATGTCTCAGATTAGCACCTAACCAACTGTGCCATGGCCGCTTATTGCTGTGTAATACTAGTCTTTTTCGTAACTAATAACTAGTGTAGAAAAAAAATTGTATTCGTTAATATGAACATAAAGAACCTTACATGAGATCGAAAATCATTTGTTAAAGAGTACTTTGTCTGTCTGAAAAATCATAGTATTTCTTACTGTTTCTTGAGATACAACAGCGTCTACAAAGCCTACTGTAAAGTGTGATGTTAATGACTAACAAAATGTTGCAGTAATAACAAACGTCAAAGTCAAATCAATACAAACTAGTCTTAAGTTACTATTAATGACGGCTATAATAAAAGTTTCTAAAATCCAGTACACTTTTTTAAGGAGGTTGTCGTGGTACAATACGCGTTACAAGTTTGGTGCGCCGAGATCCGATCGGACTATACATCCCGCTCTTACCGAAACGTAAAATTTTTATCAGTGACGGTACTTGCACATGTGCAATTCTGGTCTCGTAATCCTTTTGCTTCGTTTATGTCAAATTTGTAGCAAAATATGCTACTTTACATCACAACACCTCATAAACTATGAAAATAGGCCTTCTTAAATTTGGAACAGTACTCTTTAATACAGTCAGCTTCAACGTATTATTTTTTTACAAAAATATGTATAAAATTAAACAAGTTATATGGGAATACGTATCTTTGGCATCGACCACGCGACTACCTATCTATAAGAGCTCGTGTGTAACTGGAAAAGTTAATTTTCTCAAGAAAAACGAAGTTAGTTTCTCTGAAATTTTAATATGTTATGTGTAGTGATGATATAAGGGTCTCATATTTTTTTTAGAAAATTCTATAAAGAATAAAATATTACGATAACCTCCTTAAAAAATTTTCAGTTATTGATAAAACCGGTACCAAATGTGAGTAAATGCAGTGGTTGTATTCTAATGGTGCATGCACAATATAACATTATAATGCCGACCGCAGAAAAAAAAGAACGTTTACGCAAAACAGATGGTTATATTGTTTCGATACTATCTTTATACAAGTGTGGAATATGTGTTATTGTTAGTTACGATTAACAATGTTTTAAAGTTGAGTCATTATTAATATTGTTACATTCGTAATTGATGCATATTGATAAATTAGAAAATTACAACTTTATTTTACGAATCACGTGAATCTTGCTTTGCGTAATCTAATATACTATGACTCCTTGAAAGTAATTTGTATTATTCAATAAGCATGGCGTGCAACGAAAAGAAAATTTTTTTTTCTATTTCTTAGTATTTTTCAATGTACACGCAGCTAGATAATTTACGAATAATTTTTTACCGTGTTCATACTGAATTGTACCTACACAATAGTACGTAATGTTAGTGAGAACTGGACATTTTTTTTTTTTAATACAACACGGGTTCTTCTTACCTTCCGCCGAAAAATCCTTTCAACCTGTGTCACATTGTCCGTTGCAATCAATCTCTTAAGGTAGTAGAACGCCATTTGTTTTTACTAATTAGAAGTACCTTAAACATCGATTGCAAAAAACGGCTTTTTGCTCTTCAGTCAGTGGAATCGGCAGCTCGGCGACCCGCCGCTGGAGGCCACGCCCACTTCCCGCATGCATGTTTTGATCGAGTGCGCTCATAATGAAAAAGTACTTGTTTTGCATTTAATTTGTAATATACTTCAAAGTGGTAAAAATAAATGGCATATTAGATAGTTTTAAACGAAGCGAAATACATTTAAAAAATGTACCTATGTTGGCTAACAATTTTTTTATGTCCATTTTTCGAAAAGAACCTTTTTTCGTTTTTCGCTGCGGTTCGCGAGACATTTAAAACCGATCAAGCTGAAACTTCGTGTGTATTTTAAAAACAATAATGTCTGCCTTGTGACCAAAATTCAGCTGTAACTATTGTACAGAACGCGAGTTATTAAGTTCCTACAAAATGACTAAAAATAGCAGTTTTTTGAGATTTGCGAAAAAACGGCTAAACCTATTGAACCCAACGTGGCAGTTTTTTTTCGTCGTAAAATTGCACATGTACTGCATACAACACTTTCTTATGGGTGATTCTTCGGTTTTCTTCTAGACGCGAAAAACATGTTTTGGCCATTTTTGCCATTTTTTTGGAGCTCTTGCTGACATTTCTACTTGTACAATTTTTCGTTAATTTGTTACTATACATTAAAACTACTACCCTAATTTTTCCGAGCTAGTCAGAATTTTCGGGATACCGATATGAATTGTAACTCATTCTACCATACTATAATATACGGGTGTTATACAGCGTTTGCACTGTTTTATGTATTGAATAATAATTGTATAAGTATTTGTAATGGTATCTGTTACCAAAAAATAGTAACATGTAAATATCGTTATTTAATTTTGTCTCTCAGCATTATTACAACTTTAACATACATTAACAGAATAGTACTAGACATTGCTGAAGAAATGAACTAAATGTTTGTAAATTCAATTAATTTCGTAAAGGACTTTGCATAAATTTTATCAAAAGCTTAGAAAATTGAGAATCATGGTCAAATAAAAAAATCAAATGTTAAGTAATCATCACATGTGAAACAGGAGTCCGTGTGAAAAAATATGCTTTCTCAAACGAACATAAGTAATTCGCTACGACCGAACTTTCTTTGCGTCCCTCAGAATATTATAACAGAGTTAAACGGCTGAAGGAAACATCTTGAATGGACACATATATCAAGTCATTTATCGCACATCTTGAATATGGGTAAATAAATTCATCACTTTTGACGTTATGTTACACAAGACTAACATATTATACCTACAACAAAAATTTTTGACATTTTTTAACAACCGCTCCGTAAACTTATATTGCATAAAACTATAAGACTGTAACATTTCGGACGAAATTTATAACTTTTAAAATAATTTGCTGTTATATTACACAGAAATATACTGTATTTAAATATTTTACCCTCGAAACCGTAATAGTAGTCGTCAATGCTCAGATGCTAGTGAATTCCCCAGCCAACCTGATAAAACAATGGAAATATTAGTCCACATTTTAAGTACAGCACCACTCATTAGTCAGGCTCGGTATACATAGACAATCACTCTTACACGCGCGCGCGCGTACACACACACACACACAGTGGGTGCATGTATTAGGAACAAATTATTGTATTATCTATCTTGAATGAACCTTAAAAAAAAGTTATAGCTACCGTTAGTGCTTTGATTAGAGCTATCGTTAAAAACTCCATATAAATACTGTGCACTTACATCATAAAGCACAGTAAATTTCAATTGTATTAAAAATATATTGTACTTGTCATGGGGATGGTACAAAGTAGAAATGCTGTAGGCCAATGTGTTATGATCAGTTATGATGTACGGTCCCGCATTTATACTTAGATTATATTTAAATTCAATGAACGATACAATTACAATTACAAATGTAGTAAGAAGTGAAGACTTCTAATACCGCATCGCTAAAGCTTGTAACTTACATTATTTTTTAGTAAGTACTGACTATTTCAACCTACATATACATACAGGTACGACCGTCAGACCTTACCAATTGCAAAGAAAAGATACCAATAGTAATAACTGAGAATTCATTAGTAGAAAAGCAGAACAATTCAATTAGTTTATTGAGTAATATGATTTATGTAATAACCACATTAAAACTGTAATTGAAAAGTATTACTACATTTTATTAGTTAAAGCACCCTCCACTGTCATATGATATAGGAGTTAAGATAGATGATCCGTGGGGGGTGAGGCGGGAAAATGACATATACGAAAGTATTTAACATTTTCCATGATAAAACTCTATATGCAGAGCTCCTTTTGATGCATACGTTGAATAGTTGCTTTGGCCCAGTATACACAGCAAGGATGGGTATAAGAGGAAAAAAGGAAAGGATTTGAACACGTTTCGTCCTAGATCGTTGGCGGAACTCATTAGTGTGGCTGTGCCAAGGATCTTAGCCACAGACGCCGGTGTCGCAGGATGGAATTTTTGTGTATGATAGACATTCACATGCATTGACATATTATACGCAAAAATTCCATCCTGCGACACCGGCGTCTGTGGCTAAGATCCTTGGCACAGCCACACTGATGAGTTCCGCCAACGATCTAGGACGAAACGTGTTCAAATCCTTTCCTTTTTTCCTCTTATACCCATCCTTGCTGTGTATACTGGGCCAATGCAACTATTGAACGTATGCATCAAAAGGAGCTCTGCATATAGAGTTTTATCATGGAAAATGTTAAATACTTTCGTATATGTCATTTTCCCGCCTCACCCCCAACGGATCACCTATCTTAACTCCTGTATCATGTAATTGAAAAGGTTTTTACAAACAATTAAAACTGACAGTCATTTAGCAGTATATTAATTACGGAATTAATAAAAGGTGATGAACATGATTTTAACGTATTAATTTAATATGTGCGGTAATCGTTCACGTATGAAATGACGCATTTGTAACCTGTCTTGAAAATTATTATTACTCTGACACAAAACCAAAAAAATATTCTTTACAAAATTACCGGTAATATTTGTTAGTATACCGCAAATAATTTCTTTATGGAAATTTTTATATTGAAAGTGTAACTCGATAATTTTTTTTTTTTTTTTTTTTTTTTTTTTAATTATTTCACTTCGTTTATTAAAACAAAAAAACAGTGGAGGTTTACAAAATAATATTTTTTGTTTTTTCTAAGACAATGATGAATGGATCAAACTTAATCGACTTTGGTCAAGGTGCTCCTCATGATGGTAAAGTACTTGATCTAGATAATTAAACACATTTACTGATTTAATGTACATTTGCTAATACGTCATCGAAAATATTAATTGTAGGCAATAACAATGGTGTACCCATCAATGACCAAGGTCATGGGAATGTCGCTGGTGGCAACATCAACGGCAACCGTAATGGCCAAAATGAAAATGGTAAGAAATAAAAAATACTTTCTATGTATTAGTATACAAAAACCCTCATTCCTCGTTTATGGTTTTAATTATTTGTAAGAGCTACGGATGTTCTCAATATATGTGGGTCGTTCTACAAAATCCGGTATATCTCAAGGGCCAGAATGGATAAACACTTAAAATGGGTTTGTAACTGTCGAATTTTTTGTTATTGTCCGTGACCAAAATGAGCTGAAATCTTTCGAGCCCTGCTATATTTATCCAAGAAAAATTTTGTAAGAAAACTTTCTTATATTGATTCTGAAAAATAGGAGCATTACGGGCTCTTATAAAATCCGATTATGAAAGGGCTCATCTCTATGAGAACTTGATTTAATTCTTACGTTTATATCATGTTTTGACAATTAACATTCGTACAAGTCACTGCCTGAGTCGATGATCCAAAATTTAACGAAGCTTCAATGCATTTTATATCGTTATCGGATAGCGTTAAGGGATTTTAGCAAAAAGGGGAACGTTACAGGCTCTTATATATTCGTCGAAAATCGAGATTGGGACCCTCTAAATGAAAATTAAACTTCGCCCTTGCACGATATTATATATAAAACAGGTATATTTTAACCTATCACCTTCCCAGTCGATTTCAGGGAGATAGAATATTTAAATTTGCGAGTCTGTATTAATGGCATATAAGAATAGAGAAATACAAAAAATTCCTGAAACATCCTCGACCTTTGTAGAAAACAAAACGCCTTATTTGGAATTCTCAAGCTGAATTACGAGCATTTTTGAGAGCATTCAAAATCATGTAAGATGTATTGGCATCTGAAAGCAAGCGTGAGCGCCCCCTGATTAAGTAAACACGAACTGCAGATGCGGTGCAGGAAATCAGCTGTGAAAACGAAGAACAAAAAAGTGAGACTCGTGAGAGCAAACCGCCAGCAGCATAAACGTTTTTCTGTCGGTCACTCCAGTTCTCCTAGGGTTATAGTATAGATGTATATGTCTAAATTCAGGTTATTTTTTTTTTTTGTAAACAAACTTTACAAAGTTCTACATAAATTTACAATTGAATTTAGAAATGAAGAAAGCTCTCTAGAAAACTTAAGTACAACAGATTTCTTTTGCACGTAACAATTATACAAACTTTTCTAGTTTTTGTCATGTCTGCCGGTCTGCGCATTTAAAAATGATATGCAATTGCAGTTCTATCAATTGACTCATATATATATATATATATATATATATATATATATATATATATATATATATATACATTGTAACCCTAGGAGAACTGGAGTGACCGACAGAAAAACGTTTATACTGCGGGGGCCGTACCATATAACTTTTTTTTGCTTCACTGGCCTGTGTTATAACATAGGCCGATGTACAGAAAAATAGTTATATGGTACGGACCCTGGCGGTTCGCTCTCAGAGTCTCACTTTTTTGTTTAACTATTAAACTGAGATTTCAACTCAGTCCTCGTATGAATTTTATGATGAAATTAGGCATAGATGATTTAAAGTTTGGTAAATTAATGAACTTGTTACTCCATTTGCACGTAACAGCTGATTTCCTGCACCGCATCTGCAGTTCGTGTTTACTTAACCAGGGGGCGCTCACGCTTGCTTTTAGATGCCAATAGAGAAACATGTAAAATCATGTACATACACACGCTTGTAAAAATTTATAAAAGAGTAATGTGCTGGAATTATTCATTGTACAAAACGCATTGATAATATAAATTTTTTTATTATTCCAGAAAACCGTAACAATAGAGGTCGCGGTGGCCGAGGCCAAAGACGTGGCTACCAAGGTGGACGAAACAGAGGTATAAATTTATATGTATAAAGTTAAATATTTATTTTATAATGAACATGTTATCCCTGAAGAAGCATTTAAAAATAATTTTTTTTTTTTTTTTGTGCATGAAACAAATAAGCTAAAGTTGTTTGAGCCTTATTAGATAAATACGACGAACGTTTTACAACTTTCTTATTTTAGACCACATACTTTTAATAAAAATGAAAGCGTTACGGGCACTTACAAAATAATCAGAAGTGGAAGACGCTCTGCTTAACTTGCTCACGAAGGGAGATAACGTACTAATATATATATATATATATATATATATATATATATATATATATATATATATATATATATATATATATATATATATGTAAATACTCTGAAATAATTACGCATAACTGAATTCATAATTATGACACATATCATTGCAGCCCGAGTACCCCATCGCGCTGGACGGTACGAGAGATACCGGAATCGAGTGGCAGCAAGGCAAATGGCGTCACATATATTGGAGCAACATGTTGCATTTTTGGCCTCGACGTTTGTTTCTGGTACGTATTTATTTAGGAATTAACAAATACAGCGCTCTTAGACAAAAAAAAAAAAAAAAAAAAAAATTTTACCCCGGTAACTTCTTACACATACATTATACATATCCGCATTCAAAGATAGAGTTTAATATCGCTTTAAGATACAACTTTTTTGTATTATATATTTTTCTCTAGATCGTAATGCAGATTTTCTATAATACAAAAGTAATACGAGTACAGTGAAAGTATCGTTTTTTGTCGGTTACAGAAATAAACTTAAATTTTACGACAAAGTTATTCATACAAAAAAATTTAAAAGCTAAAAGAATGTACAAAAAACTAGTGCATAAACATATACCATATATTGGTTGTCATTTTTTGAGTAACAATAATGTAAGAAATGAAATATTTCAGGCCATCGAAGCTCTCGACAGTTCGGTCGGGGAGGATGGGTGAATGCTCCAAGAGGCAGAGGTAAACGAAATTTCAAGAATAGTCAGAACTGTAAACATTATAATAGTATAACAATACAATATAATGGTTACTGTTGAAAAAAATCACCCTTAACTCGTTCTTTTTAGGCACGATCAACGTATGGGAGTGCGTTATAATTATGTTAGAGCAAAAAGTGTTACCACTTATAAATCGACTATTTTTAGTATGAAACAAATTTGTATAGTATGAGGATAATCTGAGTTGATCTCATGATATACGTGTGGATAGAGTATGTGCATACGTCATAAAGTTTTTCGACTAACTCACGTAATTATGATCCAAATGGCCTGAAATTGTGTTGGTAACTTTGAGTTGGATGTCTAAGCTGATGGTATACATTTAAACAAGTTTCATTGACAAGAAAAGGGCAAACAGCATTTGTAGTGCTGTACTCTAAGACAAAAAAACTAGTTTATCGGTAATAAATTTTTCCACATACAGTTTACACTCTGGCGTTCAAAGAAAAAGTTGTAGATCTCGTTAAAATAAAATTTTTTTGTCTTATACAGTTAGCCCTGGATCGCAATGCAGACGCTTTGTAGAGCACAATATATGCGAAAACAGCAAAAAAATGGTTTTTTGTCAGTATAAAAAAAAAAATACACAACATAGAGTTAAATACAAAAGTTGTAGAGCTAATCACAATCAAAATTTTTTGAACAATAAGGTTTTCTTTAAAGTACCGTCTTAACCGTGGTTTAATGTACAAAAATAGCTGAAATACCATTGTATACCATCTAGTTTATAAACAGCACACTTTTAGACAATATATTAAATACGAAAATTGTAGAACTTCTAAAATTATTTTTTGTTGTATCTACCAATTTCACATATAGTGTTGTTATAATGACACTTGATATCAAAAAATGTTTGAAAATGAATGAACGAATAATATAAAAATTGAATTTTGTTATTCAAATAACACTTTTTGCTCTGGTACCTTATATAGATTAGTATTGCCTTACATGCAAGACATACTGTTTAGTATAAATGTAGCCGTTAGTTTTCCTTACTTACATGTAGTAGATATTGACTGATGAATTATTTTGGCAGTTTTTTATAGCAACAGTTCCTTAATTATTTGTTTACATTTTGATTCATATCATTTAATATAGTTTACTGCTATGTGGATTAGTTTTTTAAAAAGGCTAATCTGTTGAGAAGTGCATAAACTCTATTATGTACAGTTTTTGTATTTGTGATAGCATTACATTATTATATACTTACTTTTCTATAAAAAAAATGCAGCAATTAACAGCATAAGTAATAATAATTGCAGGTTTCTCAAATCGAAGAGCAAGAGGTGAAACTCAAAGGAGAGGTCGTAGAGGAGGACGCAGAGGTAGTCGTGGTCAGAGAGGTGATCAAGGTGGAAGGAATGAAGGTGACAGAAGAGATAGAGAGGGTCAGGAAGGGCAAAGAGATGGCCAAGAAGGGCAAAGAGCTGGCCAAGAAGGGCAAAGAGCTGGCCAAGGACAGCTAATTCTGTGATGTAAAAAAAAAAAATTTATAAATTGCTGAGAATTTATGTATGATTGTTAAAATATAGTTTATTTTTTATAAACAAAGTACATGATAAGGATATTTCTGTGTTGATACACCCCAAAGAATGAACTGAAAATGCATAATAATAATTATAATTTTAATAATAATAATAATAATAATAATGATGAATATTTGAATAATTATAATAATAACTATGTTAAGATGATAACAACAATAATAATTGATATAATGTATTTAAAAAGAGCACATCTGCATCCTTCAAGTTTTTAAATTAAATTGCCGGAAAGTTTCATTGAAAATTTTTTCAACAATAACAATAATATATTATAACTGCAATAATAATAATCTTATTAGCTTAAACTACACGACAGGAGCATGCATACGTTGCTCTTTGATTTATTCATTTGTTGTAAATCACTTATCAGCTACTTAAATTTGTTGTACTGATATATAATGCCCGGTTTGATTGTTACAATTAGCTGCACTGAATAATCGACATTACCGACGGTACATGCAGGTATTGAGCCCGGAGGAACGAGGATACGGAACGACTGTATAAAGTCGAGAGGACACTACTGTCTCGACTCTCGAATCTCGACCTTTTCTCAATACGTCTCTCGACAGAGCGCTCTGAAGTTAACGCATGAGAGGAAAAATTTTAATCTGACCCCATCCCTGCTTCTGAAGCGCTTTAAGAGCGCCAAAACGTGATCAGCTGATTAACGTTTGTTTACATGTGTAAACACACGGTCAGTTAGTTAAGCCGGGGTGGGGGTAGGTACCAACCAAATACTTAACCAACGTATTATTTCCGAACAGCCTCAGTGTCTTTTTCTGTCTCAAATTTCGTGATGTTATTGGTATAGACGAATCATATAATTTTTAAAGCGGAAACATGAAAAAATAAAATTTTGACAAAATAAATTAAATTAGTATAACACATACTTCTATAGGGATGAAAAAAATTGTTAAAAAATTATTTCTTAGTGTAATTTTTTCGAAAAATTATAAAAAATATTAGGATTTGATGAAATTTCGGGGGTTAGCGCGTAGGAGGCAGAGCCCCCTATAGTTAAAATAAAAAAATTTGAAATTCCACATTATTTATAACTTATGCGATACGATTATGTTTGATAATGTTGATATGAATTAAAGTAATTAATATTTCAGGTAGAAACTGCATTTGAAACGCTTGGAAGAAATAAATACTGCATAACTAATTTTACAGCTACTTTGACTCGGTTAAAAGCAAAAATTGTAATATCAGCGGACTTAGGAAATGAAATAATGACTCTGAGATACGTTCATGTAACAATTAATGAAGCGTAAGAAAATTTTCTTTTGTTTTTTTTATAAATAATTGTCCATTTATTGGAAATTAATCTTTTTCTTTGTAACAGAGACATAATATGGCATAAAAGTACCCATTCGTGCCCGTTGGTTTATTATATATTAAAAAATATCTTTAAAAACTACGTGATAAGATATGTTTCGACGTCCATGGAAACAGAAATCTTAAAAAATATAGACCACATTTTTAGCGTAAATTCACTTTTCAATAATCAAAACAACGGACAATTCAAGTTCAAGAATAATTATGATGAGCAGCCTCAACAAAATGAATTTGAACTTGTTGATCAATAATGTTGAATCAACCATACAATAATAAAGTAAATTTTTTTCATTAAAATTTCATGTACAATGTATATAAAGTGGAACAGTAAATTTTGTGCGATGATAAATAATTGATTTATTATTCTCAATGTATGTGAGACTCTTCCTACAAATTGTTATGTAATAGCCAAGTACTTTGCAATAATTAATCAAAAATTTTTTAACAATGAGTTTCAGAAGCATGAATAAATACGAAAGTAGCTAAGTAGTAACTACAGAGTATTGTGCGTTTTGAATAAAAGTACTTGTTTATTTTATTACCATGTGCAGAATTTTAATTTATATTTTTGAATAAAATTATTTTTCTACAGGGAAAATACTTAAATAAAATTCTTTTTTGCATAGTAAGCCAGATTTGATATGACGAAATGAGAATAATTATTGTTTGAACTTTGAACAGTGAAAATTGCAGGTTTACCAATAAAATTATGGTTAAAACAGGGAAAATTACTGTGCTGGAACAGCAAAAAATAATTGATCTTGTTTAGCTACAATTAAAAGTTGGAGGTAAGGTTGATAGCTGTTGCAATATCAATTGTAATTTTTTACAATCTTAACAGTTACTTTTTCTGTACAAACAATAATGATAAATGTAATTTTTACATTTCAAAGATGAATTTTTTAAATTTTGCTATCTTAAATCTAGTTTGATATGCAGAGCAGTTCGTTTTTATAGAATTTCCTTATTATTTTCATAGTTACTTTTTTTCAAAGTAATACAGCACATAAGTTTAAAGCTCCAGAAAGTGTTCAGTTTTTGGTGCTTTTTTTCTCGGATATTTAAATTAAGTTATTAAGATATATGAAGTCACTTGGTTTATTAGTTATAGAGTCCTAAAAATTTTTTATATATTAGACATTTAATGGCAAGCAACTTAGTTAAAACATTTTTTTCATATTTTTATTTGTGCTTAATTCGTTATTTAAGTTAATAACGGTATACCGTTTTTTTATGGATATACTTAGTTATATGAAATCTCAAGAAAAATAAATAAAATGGTAAGGACTAAAATTTTGTAATCAAAATTATGTTTATTTAACTTTTTTTACATATAAATATTTTTTTTTTTTTTAATGATTGACATGTACCTATTACATATATATTTATAACGAACTTTGTTCAATACATTTATAAATTAGTATAACACTTATGCATCCATTTGATCTGTTTTCAATAACACGTTATATTAATTTACGTAACTAACTCTTATGGTATCGATTCTTGGACTTGTTAAATAATAGAATAAAACGATTTCTATTTTCGATACTTGAAAAAAAAAAAAAATAAAATAAATAAACATTTCCGATAGCTCATGATTGCTTACATGATCAGATTCAGCGGTTTAATGTTGGTAAGACATTTTCTAATTTAGCAGTTGAAAAAGTTAAATAATTAGTATAAAAACATATTCTATAAAATTGAAAAACTGAAACAGTCACCATGCATTTTGATACAGATGAACTTCAAAAAGCCAAAGTTATCAGATTAAAGGGTCAATGATTACGAAGAATCAGAATCAGAATTAGAAATACATATTAAACTCGGAGCATCATCAGAATCAGTAGATAGAAAACTGTTATTGCACACAGAACTGTCAGAAGACGAAATACGATTAATATTATCGTCATCAGAATCCGAAGATTGAAAACTACGGGAAGGATCACCGTGATCATCGATTTTGTGTTCATTGTAGTCTAATACGCTGTCAAATGTTTTTTTGCACTTCTTGCATTCAAAAAGGGATCCATTAGTGTGGGCAAGGGTGTGTTTTTTCAAAAAATATTCAGATCTGAAGACTCTTGGACATTTAGTACAAGTGAACTTACGTGGTTCGTCTGCGTGTTTGTTCATATGGATTCTGAGCTGAGATTTGACCTTGAAGACCTTCTCACAATGATCACAGTGGTACTTGGGCCCATTGGTGTGCTGCAACCTACGATGACTCGTGAGGTAGTCCTTACGGGCAAAAGACTTTTTGCATATTCCACACTTGAAAGGACGCTTCCTGGTATGAAGAAACTCGTGCCTGTCGAGATTGTGCTTCCAAAAAAAGGCTTTTTCGCACTCGCTGCACTCGTAGATACGCTCCTTGGAGTGCGTTTTGACCTTATGACTGCTCAGATCAGCTCTTTCGTCAAACGATGATTCACATGACGCACAATCGTAGACTTTGTACCTCTGCTTTTCAGAATTCATGTTACTTCTGGTAAACAGTCGCTTTATCGAAAAGCTTCGCGATGAGTTCAGTAACAGCTGATTTGCTGTTGGGGAATAAATGTGATTGAAAGACGATTTTCATATTTTAATGACAAATAACATTTGACGGAGCTTACCTTTCTCTTTACCAAATTTGATTAAAGAATCATTTCAGTCGCTCGTTAGTAGTGCAAACTGAAGCGGCTGTTCCTGCAAAAAAAAAAAGATACTTATTTTCAAAAAACTAATGGAACTGTCTCAATCTCGACAAGCAAGAAGCGAAAAAAAAATCGAAAAACACAGGGCATAGTCGACGCAGTGTAATTACACGTGAAATAAACAAACATAACATTAAAGTGAACGATTTTCGCGATAATCACACGTTAGTATTGTTCACAAAAATGTTAATGATTAAGAGATATAGAATAATTATACCTAGTTCACTCGAAGAATCCCTCGTTTGTATTTGTTATTGGTTATTGCCGAATGCCGGTTGCCCGCGCGTGCACTGCATTTGATGATTTTTCTTTTTACGAGTTAGGTTAGGATAGAGAATAGTTCACTGACATAGGGGCCTGATCAGGCAACCTTGGAGTCTGTTGCACGATTTGGACGTGCATTTGGAGATTTCTTTTTTTGTACTTTTTCGAACTTCGTTGATTTTGAAAATGTTGAAATCCTTCACAATAACGGTCAATGTTTTATTTGAGGACAAATTTCCATTGGATTCTCAAAACTAATGCTCAGTCTTTGAATCTTTATTTGAGATATCTGCCAATAATTATGAATGAGTGTGAACATTTTTAAGCGTTGAAAAATATTAAGGATAGACGAAAAATTTTTTGACATATATATCAATGCATAACTTTGACCTATTCAACGTGTTAAAAAAAATTGGCATTGAAATTAATTTAGTAACATTTGTAATGTTCTTTTATGAGGCTTGAGTTGTTTATAAGTTTTCATTGATTTTGAAAAATGCAAATTGTTTACAAGTGTACATTGAGACTAAATGATAAAATGTGACTTAACTAAGAAAAGTAAAAGATAGTGATGACACATAGCAGAAAGAAATTCGTTAATTTCACGATTTATTTCTCAAAATCATTATCAAAAATACACGATGATTAAAAAAAGGAGCGCAAAAAATACTATATAAATACACAAATGGCCTTTACAAAGATTCCACATGTTCTGTACAATTATGTTTGCACGCATAAGCTTGTATGATAAATAAAACTTTTAATAAACTTTTTTAACTATACTAATATACATTAGTATAATTCAGTCTTTGGCGTACAATAGTGCATTCATTAGTGAAGATTATCTATATATAAGTCTTAAAGTTACTATACTGACCTACAATAGAATTGTCTCACTGGTACAATTAATGAGCAGTGGCCATTCAAGGCGCATCTGTCAGGTTCAGAGCTACTTGAGAAAAAAAAGACTTTTTAAGTGCACTAAAGTATTACATCCTATTTGTCATTGACCTACGTGCCCATTGAATTTTTTTTTTTCCAACTATTTACACCTTAACTCAAATATCTCAAGAAAACAGTCTACTAAGGGTAGTAGACTACTAACGATTAAATAGAAGTTTTTGTTTACTTATTCGTAATACATATGACATAACTTTGAAAAAAAAAATAGCAGATCTACCATGTAGTCTGAAAATTTCAGAATCTAATAGACTACAAGTAGTCCAGTGGATTATGATGTAACGATTGTTTGCATTGAACAATATACATTGATGTATTGATCTGTACAAGAAGTATTAAGTTGTCAAATGGATCTGAGCCCGCATCGCTATACAACTAAAAATTATTGATACTATTTTTCTTCATGCGTGTTGAATGTTGGATCTTTTTAGATGTGCCTTTAGATTACAAAAGTAAATTTTTTTGCTATTATATGATTCATATTCTGTGAAAAACACTGTGTGATTGATTGCATCTGTTGATGATGTAATACTTGATTAATAAGTAAGTGTAAAGATTATGTGGAAATGTTTTCAACGATTGTGTTTGAGTATGTGGTCACGAAGATAATCCCTACGATAAAATGCTTTGCTGCAAATTTTACATTTATATGGGCGTTCACCGGTGTGTATTCTCAAGTGCCTCGACAAACTGTATGATTGGCTGAAAATTTTATTACACACTTTGCAAGTGTAGCGAGAATCTTCCATACTCGTATGTGTCTGTTTGTCGATATTTAAACTAGATTCACGATAAAAGATTTTATTACATGAATTACCATTGAAATGAAGTTTTCCGGAGTAAGTTTTCGACTCCTTCTCGTGACATTTAAGAGTATGTTTTCGAAAAAAATATTTTGTAGTATAAGATTCTTCACAAATTTTACATTGATAAAGGTATTCACCAGTGTGTATGCGTACATGAGTGTCATAATGACTTTTATGATTAAACTCTTTGTCACATATGGCACACTTGTATGGAAGCTGACCAGTGTGTAGCCGCACATGTACCACGAGGGAACTCTTATGCATAAAAGATCTATCACAAATATTGCACATATATAAAGGACGTTTCTCCGCATGTATTGGAGTATGCTTTTTTAAAGCCTGTTTAGAATAGTAGGCTTTATGACAGATTTGGCACTCATACGCACGTTCTTCAGTGTGAATGCGAATGTGCGCCTGGAGATTTTCTTTACTTGAATATATTTTACCGCACAATTGACATTCAAATCGATGTTTGCGCGGGTTTACCAAAAAGTGATGTCCAAGACTTTCTTCATTTAAATAAGCCTTTACACATTTCAAACGTTGATTATTTATGTGCTCAAGTATGTGAGCAGTGAGATTGTCTTTATTATTAAAAGTTTTTCTGCAGTGGTCACATTCAAAGAAGGGATGGTCGGTGTGCTTCTGCAAATATCTCCCAAAGTCATCTTTTTTTGTAGAACTTTCATTATTGCGCTGAGATGTACTTGAATGTACATTAACATGCACAGGTCCTAGCATCTTGAATCTGTTCTATAATCAAATATATATTAAGTTATTATAAAACAGCTGTAAACGTTAACATTCAACAGGTACCTGTTACACCTGGTAGATAGCATAGTTCCAATACTTATTATTGAGGTCAAAGTGTAGTGTTGATGTGGTACGTAACATCAAGAATTTATCCACTCAGTTATGACTAAAGAGGTATTTTATCTGAAATTAAAGTAATTTCAAGTAGATTACTCCTAGAGGTTAGAAAAAGTACTAATAATTCATTAATTTGGGAAAAAATAGGTCTGCAAAGTGTAATTGCATTCATTAAATTTCTCTGAAAAATCTCACCTCTGACTAGCACTTAACTGTTTTAAAAAAACCAATTATGACTTCTTTTTCTCAGTTTGATATTAATATTAAAATATTGAATTGAATGAGGTTCAAATCTCAATGCCCTAATAGGCAAAAACAACTCGTTTTTTTTTTAATTCTGCTGTAATGAATAATTACTCACATAAAAACTTGGCACTAAATGTGTCGCTGAAATTTCCTCAGTTTTGACAATTTCATGCAGTGTGCTAATAGACATAAAACTAATACATGCATTATTTGGTATTGATGTGTGCGGTTAGCAATGATTTTTAACATTAAACGTCTTAGCTCGTTGTAGTGAACCCTATAATACCAAAATTCTCAGAAAATACTTTTCACGTTAGTATATATTTACATGGGGGATAATTCACTAACTTTTCTCATACAGTCACACAGAGTGAAAAGTTAGCGAATTGGGCCCGTAAAAACAATAACATTACCTCAAGAGTGCCATACTTATTAATTATCTGCCAATTGTTTACATTGAAGGACTCGAAGATTAAAATACTTTTTTTTATTTCTTTCTGTCGTGCGGAAGAAGGACAAGTGATGAAAATCGATTCTCGATCTTCTATTGTATCGGCCAATCGACTATTCAAATTCAAATGAGATATGATATGTGATTCAACATTCGATACAAAAGATCGATTGTCGATCTTCGTAAAGAACGATCATTCAGTGGGTAACTAAGGTAAAACGTAAAACACTAAAACCGAGAGAAATGGGGGGACACGGACACGGGACGACGAGACACATACGTATTAGACGGCCGGGCCGGGCCGGGGTGCATGACATATTCAATATATAGGTATACTCCTATGGAAATGATGGAAATTTTTATCTGGGCACACTAGCGCCACCTGGTGCTAGAAACAAGCCCATTATTCAAAACTTTTCGAATAAAAAGTTCTTTGGCCAGTGTACTTATCACACGTCTGCAAAAAAGAGCTGTGGAGTGCGTGGATTGCATCAAAGAAAGTTCTCTAACCCTTTCTCAATTTGATTCGTGCCAAAAAGGCTTAATAGACCAAGAGCTGAAGCCCAAGAGTGGTCGAAAATCTAAACCAGCCGCCACATTCCTCATTTGAGAAACGTTATGTTTCTTTGAGTCCCGAAATATTTTTGTTATATTTCATTCTGGTTAAGAGTTGTGTTGTAATCATAGTAGTGCCATATGGTCTGTTTTATAAACTAGCTGCAACTCAGATGGATGTGCCATTTGCGGCAGTTTTAGAATTAATGTTCTACCCAAAATTCCGTCACTTTGGCGCTAGTGTCGGTGAATACATATATGTATTTTAAGGTGGTTCTTCACGATGGTGCCGTATCAAAGCGACACGGGACCCTGTGGTTTTCTAATTTTCGATTAGCTTATTATTTGCAACATAAAATATGTTTTACTGGCACTTGACTATAATATCATTGCATTTACGTACAAATAAACAAGCTAATAAAGTCAGAGTAAGAGTTATAAAAAAATTTTTTTTTGATGCAAGGTTCTGAAAATGGCATGTACGCTCCTACTCAAGCAGACGTTGCCGCAGTTTACACGGCAGACATTTCGTTTACGATTAAATATCGTATACTAATTCCCTGATCAGCCCAAACTTTTGTTATATTATTAGAAAGCTGAAAAGTTCTTCTTTCACTACAAACTTTTTCTATTACGATCTTAAGTCTACTTTACGAGATATTACATGATATCGTAGTATGGAAAAGTAACCTACATAAGAATACATGTTAAAAGTGCATTTTTTGACTGACTTGTTTTCAAAAATTTGCCTGATAAAGGGACTTAAAATTTTAAGAGAAGATGCCTTATAACTTTAATAACAATCCCTTCAAGTTTCCCTGTAAGTTTAAGTAAATGGGTTAGATGAAGAACCACCTTAAATGGGATTTGGGTGTCAAAATTCTAATATTTGCCGTTTGTGCACAGAGCGAATACAGTGAATACCCAAGAGAGTGATTATTATGGTACTGCACTGACTCTCTGATGTGACAATACGTGCTCAAGTTAAGTGTATATTATTGAAAAAAATAATCTTTTTAATTCTGTAATAATTTGAGTTCTTGGCAAACTATGACTGGATGAATTTTATATCTATAAAGTATTAAAATTGTAACTTACTGGATATTTTTTATGATAAAAAGAGGTGTAAAGTAAAAGGGAGCTGTTTTAATTTTGTGCATTTATTTAATTTAACATCAAATTGCAATAAGTTCGTATTCATTACCACCAAAATTATTTAAAACATTTTCAAACGTTATATTTTTACTCCTGTGGTTGCTGAAAAATATGTTTGCACTGACGATGGCATTATCAATATTTCGAACCACTTCTGCTTTTAACGTTGTCAACACCTGGTTTTTTAAGTATTCTTGAAAATCAAGTTCAAATAATAAAAACTCAATGTCTGTACAAAAATAAGTGTATTTATAAATAGTTCGGACGTTTCTAATGAGAAAAAAAAAGTAAATTCATTACAACCAAATAAGTAGCTTTAAAAATAAATTGAGAGTGAATAAACCTTACACTTCACTATTGAATTGAAAGTATTCTAACTTCACTATGTAATTTTCAAAATCCACACTAATTACTATTTTAGCTTTCAAATCATCCAAATGAACCTCATAAGTTTCTGTGCAAGACCATAGCAAATCTTTCCAATCAACGTTGCTCGTAAACTGTAAAAAATCAATGGTGAATCAGTTAATAAGAAATAAATTCATGTAATAATAATACGGTGCATTTTCTACAGTTATTTGTTGACGTAAGGAAGGTAATCTGATGTAATGAAAATGTCAAATATCCACTAAACGGCACTGGTAGCGCTATGAGGTAAGTTTCAGATACAGACGAAACCTCGACAACAGGGGTGGGGTCCGAAATAACGACAGTTCACTCAAATTTCGCTGTAAAACTATGAATGTTCATTTTAGTGACGTGTATTCCGACGACAACGATAGCTCAGTGCAGCGACTGTTCAGTATTTCAACAGCCAATCACGAAGCAGTATAAGAAGAAAGTCAAAGTGAACTGCCTTATGATTGGCTGTCGAAATACTGAACAGTCGCTGCACTGAGCTATCGTTATCGTCGGAATACACGTCGCTGAAATGAACATTCATAGTTTTACTGCAAAATTGAAGTGAACTGTCGTTATTTCGGACCCCACCCGACAACAGCTACACTTATTTATTTTAGAATCACGCACTCGAATTTTCAATCATTCACATTTTTGCAATAACTCAAAATTATGTTCTGTTAATGTAAGGATACATTTATCAGTATAATATATACTACGGGTGTCATAAAAAAAATTATTCTGTGCCATAACAAAATATAAAACATACATGATCCATTCTAGAATTAGAACTTACAACTTTGTGTGGCTGACGATTCATTTTAAAAAATACAGTTTATTGCAACCGTACAAGAACTTCCAAGGTTCTTAAAAACATAAATCTTTATACCAGACAACTTAATTTTGATAAAAGGTAAAATTTACGGTGATCAATGTTTTACTTTAGATATTAAAGAATTATTTTAGAAATGTTTTTTTAATGATATTAGGAATTCGTATAGTCTTTTTCGTTTTGTAAAACTTTTAAAAGTTATGTTTAACGGGTCATTAGGAAATGAATAAATCAAAAGTTGAGTGAAAAGGATTAATCAAGTTAAGATTTTACATGTATACAGTTTCGACGATAAATATGTGCATTACAAACTGTTATTTTAGAAGGTAATATTTCGACCAAATAAGATCCAGTGTGAAACAAAAATTACAATTATTTACTGAACATTTTATAGTTATCTCTCTCTATCCCTCTCTTATTTGATTGAAAAAGTAATAATTTATCAAAGATTAATTTTTTCAGATTCGTTCGATTAAATAGCTATGTTAAACATAGTATAAAAATATATTTTTTGAAAAATTACTCACTTGGACATCACTCCAGACTAAGTTCATATCGATCCTCAACGTTTTGTCATGATATAAGACCAAACTGTTGTTGGCACTAAATACTTTTTCCAAATTTCTTATCCTCCCATTGGAAAACTTAAATTTACGAGTTATATACTCATCCTGTTTCAAAATATAATAAATAAAATTGAAATACAAAAATTTCGATGAATGTTCTCAAGAGATAATTATAAGTTCATACGTGTTGTATTGGCATATTAACAAAATTGGATCTTATTAAGACCTTACGAATCGATCCAAAGTTATTGTCTATTAATTTTCTAAGACTTGTCGTTGTAACCTTTTCTCTGAATGAAAAAAAAAAACGTTTAAAAATATTATCAAATTATTTTAACCAAGTACAGATTTCAGTGTTAATTCGACTTGTTACGAATTTCATGTAACTTTGAAAAGTTGTTAATACTGTTGCGTTGTCAAATAAGGTTAACAAGATGAATTTTAACATTGGCGCTTATGGAAATTTTGGCATACCAACATCAAAAATTAAATATTTTTATGTTACTTCTATCTTATACCCAACGAATTCAAGAAATTCATTCTTTATTGAAAAGTTTTATTAGTAGAAAATTCGTTTTTGCTACATATTTTGTACATATTTTTTTTTTTTTTTTTTTTTTTAAGATGATTCAAACAGACTTGTCTAAATTTTAATTTATTCAAAAGAATAAATTGTTGTCTTTAAAAATATCAAAATATCGGTGTAATGACTGTTTTACAGAAAATGTCTAATTCACTTATACCTTATTAATGCGAACCCCCAAGACAGTTTCTTGTGTCATTAATTCAAATGTAAATTGTTTAAAAGATAAATGCTTTACAAATTTTTTTACATTTTGTAAACTTTAAATAAGTAATCGGTATAAGACACGAAAAGTACTAAAAAAAAGGCCTCATTAATATTGACAACCCTTACAACAACAAAAATTATATTGGCTTCCCACAAAACAGAATACCATGTAAGTTTTTAATTTTGAATTTTTCTGGAAACAAAGGATATTTTTTTGTGTTCAACATTTTGGCTTTAATATTTAACGTAACAAAAAATATTGATTTTTTAAAGACTTGAATGGTTCATTTTTTCGTGAGAGGTTGCGAATGACATTATTTTTCGTTAGCATAGATTTTTTTCCATGAAAAAATAAATAATGATAGTAATAATAATACCAACAATAATAATAATAATAATAATAATAGTAGTAATAATAGTAATAATGATAATAGTAATAATAATAATAATAATAATAATAATAATAATAGTAATAATAATATCAATAACAATTATAATAATAAAAATAATAATAATAAGAATATTAATAATGATGAGACATACCTATTCGAGAATCGAATTTCTGCCAAGTCAACTGTGCCATCTGTAACGGCTGTAATAATGAACGGCAAATGGGACGACACTCGAGTAAAAACAGCAGGCACTTTTTCGTTGTTGCAGAAGTTGGCAGTATTGTTACCTTGAGTGGAGATTCCGATAAGCACATTATGGTATATTAGTGGGCTACCGTTAAATCCCTGTAATACTACATAATATTAAAATAAAATTGAAACGTAAAATTATTAAAAAAGAGCCGTTTTACAGCATTATTTTGACAAAAAAATTGTAATAATTCCTTCGATAATAGAAAATAAGACTACGCAGACTTATTTCGAACCCAGACTCACACTTTTAGAAAGTAAATTTTAGAAAAAAATTGGGGTGTGTGCGAGCAGTACTGCAGATTTTTATCACTCTCAGCTTTACTGCTACACAACATTTTGATACTAAAAATAGTGGGTCAAAGCTTGCTGATTTTTTTGATTTTTTATGTATTTCAACATAATTAATAGTAACGGTACAGCTACTTTTACTATAATTTTGTATTTAGTAAAAAAAAAAATTAATTCTTGTTCGTAAAGAGAAGATAAATAAATACTTATAATAAGCCTCGAAATAAATGAAAACAATTGACATTTGGTTGTACTAAGAAACTGACATTGACTTGACTAATGCAAAATAAAAAAATAATAATTTAAATTTTATCTTAAGCCTTAATAAATTGTATCAAAGGCAATGACAAGACAATTAACTACTCATTCATCTTAGAATCAACAATAAGAATCACTTTATCAGTCTTTAGTAATTGTACTACTATCCCTAGATATTCTTATATAAAATCATTATTATTAAACTATTATTCAATATTTTATTCATAAGCAGCATACAAGCAATTGAGAAATTTTTTAAATTTATTTTATAGCACAAATATTTGTTACTCGATAAAAAGTATATCATTTAAAAACTTCTCTAAATCTGGAAATTACTTTGATTGAAGGTTAGTACTTTTATATTCTTATGGGAACACATAAATTAACGCCTATTTGGACCGTGCAACAGTTTTAAAGAGCGCCACCACTGGAGACAGTCGGAGTCACTCAGCGTTGGTCGTTGGTCGCGATGGCGTGATGGTCAAAAGTTTGATGCCAACAGCTAAGTTCAGAGCGCTTCTTTACCAGCGCCACCGTCGGCCAAGATTTGAACTATAGCTGATGTACACACATAGTATATATCTACATATAGTTCACGGCTTGGCCGTTGGTGGCGCTGATAAAGAATCGCTCTGAAGATTGTGGTTGGCAGCAAACTTTTGACCATCGTAGCCAACACTGGCAGTCACTGGACCGGAGATAATGTATGGAGGTAAGTGACAATTTCTCATTAATAACTTAATCTTACAAATCTATCGAGTTAGAAGACGGATATACAAGTAATAATGAATTTTCCATTGTCTGTGATAACCTTATCCATTTTTCTGAAAACAAACATCACAAAAAATATATAACTTCAAAGCGTGTGGAAGAAAACAATGAATTACATAACGTAAATTCATTATTACTTGAATAAACGTCTTCTAACTCGATAGATTTGTAAGATTAAATTATTAAAGAGAAATTGTCACTTACTTCCATGCATTATTTCCGGTCCAATGACTCCGATTATCGCCAGTGGTGGCGCTCTTTTTTAAACTATTGCAGTGCAACAGTTGCACGGTCCGAATTGATAAAAAGTATTCTAGGTAAAGGTTAATATTGTATATATATATATATATATATAATTATGAATATTCTAATTTTCTAGTGAACATAGAAAATTTCAGGGCTTACGTTACATGGATTTGGAAGATAATTTTTCATTGGTATACTGCAAAAACGGTATAAGCTCATTTCACTCGAAAGATTCCATTTACGACACCCAATGCTCGATAATATTTTCATTAGCCGATAATGATAAGTTGGACGTTGTAAAAATGGCAAAATCTCCTTTCCATTCCGATTTGATATTTGAATAACTTTTCCATCATAAAATTTATACGTGGAGTTATGGTAAGACCGTATCAATAACGGAAATTCTACTTTCTTCAATTGTGGATGTTCTTGCAATTTCAAACTGTTACTCAACTGGAAGTTTCGTTTAATTTGGAAATACGCCCAAATAAAATATCAACGATCACCGATAAAAACAGTGTTTACCTTAAGAACTGCAATGTCGTGCTCACCAGGAATATATTGACTAGGAATGTACATCTTTTCGATGTGTCCAATAATTTCAACTCGAGATTTAAATACTGGATTCCTCCGTGCGATCTTAATACCGTCTTGCACGAATTTGTTGTTACTAGCATCTACGATACAATTAGCAGCTGTTATAATGTGGTGATCACCAATAATGGCACCTCCGCAAAAGTGGCCATGTCTATTCCGAAGTGATACGTAGTAATTTAATACGTTGTCCGATGTTATCGATTCACTACGCTGATTTTCAAATTCAAGTGCAACAACTAAAAGTGACAGTCATAAAGTTAGTGCACTCATATGTTAAAATATGCATATTTGCACATTTCAGAGCTGAAAAAATTTTCAATAGGGATGCGATGAATTGTTGATTATTGTTAATCGAATGGATAATTTTGATTTAAGTTTTACAGGTACAAAATGTAGGACTTATTTTATTTTCTATCGAGATATTCAAGTGATGATATAAAATCAAAGTTAATGGATAAGTATTTATTTTAATTTGACTTACGTTTAATCCATGTAATTATCACAATTATCTTAATAAATTATGGCAATGACGTTACTTTCATAATGTTTTATGATGAAATTTTATAACAATTTCATCGTACTGAATTAACGAATTCGTCTAAGTAGCATCGATAATAAGCTGAGATGTACTAATTGTTAAATAATTATTTACGTACATGTCTCGTGTAAATGTATTTATTTTGCCGTAAAATTTTTTAAGATTGAAGTTACGGTTATTGGCTGTTTCAAAAATAAATTTAATTTGAAGAGTCTTAAAACTGTTAATCAAACTAATTCGCAGCTTTAAATTACCTTAATTAAGGAAACTGACTGATCTACTTTAATAAACCTTATTTATGAGCAGATAATATTATACTTAATTGAGCTTTATTTATTCAACCCTTGTTTAATCTTCTTAGTCAGTTATTTAATGATAGTAGGAAAAAACACAATAAAAATTTTTTATTTTTATTTGATTCGTTGGATAAATCATCAGAAAACATACGTCACGCTTTTTTTATTTTTTACATTAACATTAACTTACGGAAATAAAGCACGTCAAAGTTTTGGGTGATGTCACAGTCATAGTAAGACGATTATACATATTATATACAATCTATTATATGTAACCTTATTAATGTCACTTTGTTAATTGAGCCGATGCGACAAACTTTATCTTTGTCAACTTTTTTATTTATTTAAAAAAATAAAAAATACATATCTAATTTTTTTTTATAATCGACCAGACAAAGTAAATAAATATTATTTTAAATCATTCCACATAGAAAAAATTATTCTCTTGACAATTTTACCATCGGCCAAATAAGTTTATGAACAAACATTTAAACGTTATTTGTTTGCAACTTTTCTACATAGTAGCGTCATTGCATTTGCGTTTTAGAAAATGAACCAAAGAAATGTGATAAATAAATAAGTTATAGATTATTTGAAAAAATATGTTTTTGCTCCACAACTCGTGCATCAACTCTTTTAAAAAATAATTTTAATTAATTGATTGTATGAATCTCAAAAGTGTTTCACGAGTTCATTTGATTATTTGCCTTTCGAAATGAATAGAACTTTAATGAGTAGATTATCGAATTTCGATGTACTTTTCTTAAAAATTTTCGATTCGATAAATTTTAACAATCAGAAATGTGACAATCACGCATAGTAAGCTTGAATACATGTTACTTTAGGTTTTTCATGTATTGCGTACTGCGATCCAACCCCTGATAAACCCCAGAAAGTAAACCCCTATTCATCACTCGTGTAACTGATACAACTGGCCGTGCCAAATGCGAGCGATGATGACTAGTTTAGTAATTTCTCGTCCAGGTATGTAATATTCTATATTTACAGGAAATGTCACTCTGCATTATTTATAAAAAAATATAAACATTTCGGGTACGATTAAGAACATGTCCTAATTCAAAAATCATCGTAATCTTGGTATCACTATTGTTAAACTTGATGTGTTAAAATTTTCCAGATTTTTGTTAATATCGAGGTGAAAAGTTATTTATGATATTTTGGAATACTATCCAATAAAAACAAATCATGGCTATTATATAGGAAAATCAACAATAAATAGTTAACTAAAGTGGGTTGAGACTGAATAAGTGAGGGTACCCAAACTACATAAAATGTTAGTAAAAGAATATCGTTTTGATTAATATTTATTTTAATATTTGAGATTAATGTTATCTTAAAATTACTTGAAAAAAAATGCATTAAATATCATAGATGTATGAAAATATCAATTAATTACAGTTACAAAATTAAAAAATATTACCACTATTCAAGTTGAAGAAACAAACGACTAAGATAATAACATATATACACAAATTAACTACCAATGTCATGTTTGTTATATCTTGCACGATAATGTATCGATTGTTGTGTAAAAACAAATCACTAATTGTGTGTAGTGAAAAAAAATGTAAAAAAAGGAAGCCGAAACTGACGCTTCTGGTGGTTAAAAACAACTTTAAAATTTGAGCTTTTACCGATACGTGCTGTTTAACCTCTAGTTTGTATCTATGCAGCTCAACGAACAGAGTCGAACTACTGAAGATTCGAGCCTCGACAGAAAAGAGGGGGGACGAACGTAGCGATCAATTTTTTAATTTCAAAACGCAACTTTGATTATTTATAGCCATTTTGGACACATGAAGTAAAAATTAATTTTATTCATGAAAATATAGTTCATGACGTCTTCAAAAAATGCCCCGAATCATTTGTTAAGTTATTATTATCTGACAAGACTCTGGTTCAATAACTAATGATCATATTCGACGATTGACTTGGTTTATCTTCAAGAGCTGAAATTTTTACTTTTATTCCATTGTAGGATAAAAAATATGGCACCAAAACTTAAAAAATAATTCTTCCTTTTTTGGGCATTTTCGTTTATCTTTGGACGTTTAATGCCCCTTCAGTAAAAAATCGCATCTGTTGCCCATCCAATTCTATTTAGGTTTTACACTTGACACATCTCACTTGAAATGATGAATTTGTTTGCTTCGTGTAAGGGTATATATTTAGTTTAAAAATTTTATTGTGATATAGAAAGATTTGGTTTTAGAATTTTAAAAATAATTTATACAAAGCACAAATAATTAATATGTTAAATTAGGTGTGACTAACTTACAAGCCTCGCAGTGTACGACAATGGATATCAATAATACATATGATAAAAAAAATACGAACTGATTATTGATAATAGTGGCAGTGAAACGTATACAGCGACCTAATGCGCACTTATTAATGTTTTTCGGAAGTGACATACAGTTGTAATATGCGATTCGTTTAAAATAAAAACACATCGTAAAATCTCAAAGTTGTAATCAATTAGAGGTTCTACTAATCAGGGAATTTATAGAGACATAATCAACGAGTACCCTTAAATTAGGCGTGTTGTAGAAGTTAGCATTTAGTAGACACGTGGTAATAATGTGTATTTGTGTGGTAGCATTGCGACAACTTCTGAACACGTTGCCTATAAACAGCCGATATATTTACCTCGTAACAAGTACATCATAAATTAATAATGTATGCGAGGTGATCGGGAAAAAAATGAGAAAAACCATATTGCAGTTGAAAAAAACTGGAGACTGGTTTTTTTCTTTACCTCATTTGTTAATACTGTGTCTTGATGATACGTAGTTAATGATATCACCAAAGAAGTTCATTGAATAAATCAAGAATTGAAAAGACATTGATAAGGCAAAGAAGGTACTACAATAAAAAGTATCGATAATCTTAAACACTGATTTATAAATGTATGGAATGATAAGGATAATTTGCGATGTGAACCCGCCTGTAACACCGCCCTCGTGACAATCAATGAAACTGACGAGAGGCAGGCAAACAAACCAAGATAATACGTCTGAGATAGGAGCCGTAGGAGAAAAAGTTGAATCTCTAATGAAAAAACTGCCGAGAACAGCCTATGCATTGGTGCAGTGTTCCCCAGTGTAAATTTAAAAAAAAAGGAATGAAAAAAAGAAGATTAAATAGAAAAATAAAAAATGTAAAAAAAATAAAATAAAGGAAATTAAAAATAAAGAATCAAATTAAAAGAAAAAAAACCAGGGTGTATAAATGGGTCATGAGACCCACGGTAAGAACGAAGTTTTTTAAACATGAGATGAGTATAAAGACACACAATTTCTCAGGTAAAAAAGGGGTCGCCGGACCCATAGGAAGAACAAAGCTCTATAAAAATAAGTACTGCATTCATGTAGTTCACTAAAACAAAAACTTGAAAAACGACTTTTAAAAAAAATAAGAAAATTTAGTTCAGTGAGTTTCGTGAGAAAGAGATTCGTACTGAACTAAATTTTCTTATTTTTTTTTATTCGTTTTTCAAGTTTTTGTTTTAGTAAACAACATGAATGCAGTACTAACGTTTACAGAGCTTCATTCTTCCTATGGGTCCGGCGACCCCCTTGTTACCTGAGAAATTGTGTCCAAACTCATCTTATGTTTGAAGAACTTCGTTCTTACCGTGGGTCCCATGACCCACTTATACCCCCTGGTTTTCTATAACGGCTCCTATCTCAAACATGTTATTTCGGTTTGTTTACCTGTGTCTCGTCAGTTTCATTGATTGTCACTAGGGCGGCGCTACAGGCGGATTCACATCGCGAATAACTAGTGCTTCAACGAGTTAAAAACCAATTTCAAACTTTATACTCATCGATTTAGTGATTAAAAAAAATTATGCCTTTAGAGTAGTTAACACTTTCCTTGTACTCTTCAATATACTTCAATGCAACGTTGAAATTTTATAGGAAAGTAATTTAATAAAAGAAAATAAATATATTTTGTTTAGCACCTCAATTTACTGTAGACGGAGAAAAAAGTCACACAATTTTTTACCGTAAGGAATACGATAAACTTAGATGACCAACCAATCTCAACTGTAATTTTTACCGTGATTAACGATAATTTTTTTGTTTAGAAAAATCCATTTTGTCAACTGCACTTTTATGCTGTGGAGATACAAAAAATATTTTCTTTGATTAAGAAAAAACATGAGTCGTCAAGTATCGATAATAAGTTAATAATACAAATACTGAAGTTATTTAAGATTTAAGGTTATGAATAAATTAGGTGTCATATCATTATAACCGACCTATTAGCGACGTTTGATAGTAAATTTTCGTTCCATCAGGGTAAAAATTAAGTGCCAATGCTTGACGGTGCAATAATATCAGATAAACATTTCAGCTACAAAAAATCACGGTAAGGTTCTACTACGGTAAAGAGTATAGTTAAAGTTTATTGATCAACAAATGAGTTCTTTATTTTGTGTAAAGAAATCGTGTAAGTTTTGTCACGTACATAAATAAGCTTCTTTTATTCATTTAAATTACGTAAGTATTTTGAATTTTTTTTTTTTGGTTCACAAAATTAATACAGATGAATGAATTAGTTTCTAATATAAGTCTTGTGCAGAGCTGCTTGGGAAATTAGGTCAGATTTGTTACAACTGCACTTGATGTAGGTGTACTGTATATTTGCGACAAATGGCAGCGTCAATCTCACGGGTACTTACTTTACAAAAAAGTCTAAAAGTTCAATTTTTAATTGGTCTCATGTTTAATTCGTCTTTAGTGAATGATTTTACAAGTAGTGTTGCAAGAAAAAATTATACTTAATACACATATACGTTATAGTAATTTATACCACTACATTATAGCTATCACACATAACTGACGCAAGTTTACCACAAACCTGTGTAAGTAGATGCAGAGACATGCAAAAATTGCATGAAAATAATAAAAAAAGATTAGGCTACCACAGGAATGTTATGATACTATTCTGATTTCCAGCCTCCATAATGTGTGCAGGGGTCACAGTAGTGTGGGTAGACAAAATCGATTTTTTATTAGAAATAGTTAGGGTTAAAGGAAATACTAAGGAAAAGAAAAGTTCTTTTACTTTGTGCATTTATTTATTGTTAAATTTCAATAAGATCGTATTCATTACCAACAAAATTATTTAAAACATTTTCAAATGTTATATCTTTACTCATGTGGTTACCAAAAAATGTGTTTGTTCTGAGAATGGCGTTTTCGATATTACGAATTATTTCTGCCTTTAATGCTGCCAAAATCTTGTTTGTCACATAAATTTCAAAATCAATTTCCCTCAATAAAGACTCAATGTTTGTGCAAAAATAAGTGGATTTGCAACTATTTTTGATATTTCTGATAAAAAAAATGTTGATCTACATAGATAAAATAGTAGCTTTGAAAACAAATATAAAATAAACAAAACTTACATTCCACTATTGAATTGAAAATATTCCAACTTCACTTCATAATTTTTTAAATCCACGTTAATTACTATTTTAGCTTTCAAATTATCTAAATGTTTCTTGTAGGTGACCCTACATCTCATAAACTCTATCCATGTAACGATGCTATTCAACTGTAAAAAATTTTAATGTTAACATAGCTTATAGGACGGCGTATTTTGGGTATTTTTAAAATCCTACACATACACACACAGACACATATATCACTCTATGTCTTTTTTATTGAACTGAAAATTTTATAATTTATTAAATGCTAATATGTACGTATGCACGTGTGTTTGTGTGTGTACTTCTAATGATTTTTTAAATTCACTTTTAATTATTTGTAATGGTAACTACTATCACTAAAAAAAAATATTTTTAAAAAATAATCTACTTCTACATTATTCCAGACTAGGTTTAAATCCATCCTCAATGTTTTGTCATGATATAAAACCAAACTATTGTTGGCACTATATACTTTTGCCAAATTCCTTATTTGACTATTGGAAATCGTAAATTTAGCATTTTGATACTGGTCCTGTTGAGAAATATAATCCATGAAAATAGAATAAGTAAGTATAAAAATTGTTATATTTTTATTACTATGTTCTTACATATTTGATCGATACGTTCAGGACATTAGAGCTCAACAAGAGGTTCCGAATGGATCCAAAGTTCTTATCAATAATTTTACTTAAGTTTTCTGTTAAAACTCGTCTTCTAAAAAAAAAAAATAAATAAATAAATTTAGCTTCCATGAACATAATATATTACTTGATTAATTCAATATTGTTGCTTATAGAATCAATAATACGTATGAATCGTCCCATTTTCATTTATAAAAGAAGTTGAGAACAAATATTGGAAGTTGTAACGGATGGTGTCAGACCAGTTGCTTACGATTAAATTGTGTGATTGATTGGATTAGGGTTAGGTCAATTGTTTAGTGAAATTTTTTAAATTATCAATTGCATTAAATTGTAGCAAAAACTATAATGAAACAAGTTTATGACGTACGTAAATAAATGGGATTGTAACGTTATTCGATTTGTTTATACAAAAGGTTAAGACAAAAAGCTTTATTTGACTCAGGTTGAGATGAAATAAAGCCATACGTAATTTCGGAATATCCCTCACATAATACTCAATGTCAGACATATGTTTATTAAGAATCAGATATAAAAATTATTGCTCAATTATTTATGTTATGGCTTTCAATTACAACCGGTTGTTCTTCAAGTTTTTTTGGTTCCCAAACGTATCTGAGTGGCTGAACTTCTAGTGAAACTCCAACAAATTGTTTTCACTGGAGTTCAAACTGCTTCGACTAAAAAGATTTCATATAAAAATTGACAATTTTAGGCATTACAGATAATTAAGGCGTGTTCAGTACCCTTGTTATATATGTATTTTTTTTATTCCTTTATTAACAGTTAATGTTTAAGCCAATCCGAATATTTAATCGGACCTACAAAATTTAATACTACTATTCTTATACTGACTCTCATTATAATAAATTTTCATTAATACCTTAATTTCCATTTAAAATGATGAGAAAACTCAAGCTGGTACATTAAAAATATGACGAATCAAAAATTTAATATTATATCTTGTGTATTTAAAGAGAAAAGTTGAATCCTGCAATCTGCAATCATGAAAGAAGGGACCTCAAGTACCAGCATATGTCATGTTTGCAGGATGTAAATTTTCTTTTTTATAACATACAACTATAATTAATTCGTCAAAAATATATTATTAATTTAGACAGCAAATTTTGTTATTATTAACAAGTTATGTATTGAAGTAGTTGAAATAATTACTTGAATCTAATTGTGTTAATTAGTTTCTACAAAACACTAGAGTACTCAAAAGGGATATCTATACTGTTAAAATAGCTGTAATGATGACAATTTCAAGTACATAAACTTCATGTTTGAAAAAAAGAGTAAATTAAATTTTCTTGTTGCTTTTTTGCTAATTCTAAAATCTTGAAAAGAGCTATATATTATTAAAATAATTGAAAAGTCAACAATATTTGGAAAATGTATTCGTTGAATGTTTGAAAAAAGAGTAATTTTTAGGTTGTAGGGGTTGCTGTTTCCTTTTTTTTTTTTTATTTTGCAAAGAACAAAACTGGACATACCTATTAGACGATCGGATTTTCGCCAAGTCAACTCTACCATCTGTAACAGCCGTTAAAATGAACGGCAAATGAGATGACACTCGCGTGAAAATAGCAGGCACTTTTTCGTTGTTGCAGAAATTGTCAGTGTCGTTACTCTGAGTGTAAATTCCAATGAGCATATTATGGTATACAAGTGGACTACCGTTAAATCCCTATAAAAATATATGCATGTGGATAAGGATCATAGAATTTTGAAATTATTTTGGATATAATAAAATGATTGAAACTGCATCCACCACATTTAGCTACAGCTAGCCTGTACATCTATATAGTTGATCTAAACATTAAAAACAAAATTCAGTAAACTAACTGATAGTAACTTAATGTGACTTAAACGACAAGTATCTAATGTTTATAAACGTATAAATGATTTTGGCTATGGTAAAATTGTGTCCCCATTAAATGTTAGAAACATTCGTCACTATGATAAAGTTCACTAATGACTTATTGTCAAGCTGCGTCCTGGGGAACGGACGGTGGAATCACGTTACGGTCATTAGGAAGTTATGTCACACTTTTAAATCAGAAGAATATTTCTATTCACGAATAGATTTAATTTGTTTCAAAATTTTGATGACCTTTAAGAATTTTTCATAGTGCAAAATTTATATGGTATAAGAAAAACTTGCATTTCAGTACATTTACACGTTAATTTTTTTCAACAAGTGACAGTTGAGTTTTGATGTGGAGTGTAAACAAACCTCTTACCTCGGCTCTGCAAAGCCGTGTTTTTCCACATTTACGAGATTTTTTAAAATTCATCATCACTCCCTATAGGGCTCAGACATGGCTATTTTGACACTATAAAGTGTATTTAGCTATAAGTGCGTTTGTTTGTTGATAGTAGGGATACCGGTAGGGTAATCAGTAGTTTTATTGAAGCACAACTTCCATTCAGTAAAAAATCTTATTTATTAATGAAAATTTTAGTCCAGAGTGGGATTTAAACCTCGGCTGTCAAGATCTGTAGGCAGACACGCTACCGACAGAGCTATCATGTGGCTCACAAGTTATAAGTAACTAACCTTGCTTTAAGCGAGACTTACTTTGTACTTATTTTCTAGGTGTAGAACTAATAAATACCAAAATAGGTACTACTAGTTTTCTAGGCTGGATAAAGTGTAAGTAGAGAAGTTGTTTTAGTTATTTTATGTCAGAAAATACGATTACATACAAAATAAAAAATTTCGTAACCAATTCACTAATTAGTGAGCTAATTAATTTTTAATAAACAGGATATAACTTGAATATCAGTCATTGGGAACTAGGACGCAACTCTATTACTTTACGTTTTTTTTTAACGCAAATTAATAACTTCAAATTATTTCTAGACTTACGTTACACGACTTTTCGAGGTAATTCTTCGTTGGTAAGCTGCAAAAACTATACAAGCCCATGTCCATTGAAAAATTTAATTTATGACACTCAATACTTGATAAGATTTTCATTTGCCGGTAATGATATATCTGACGTAGAAAATAATAAATTTGCTTTTTATTTTGTTTTGATATTGCTACTTCATTATATTTTGCATCGAAAAATTTAACTACAGAGTCGTGGTAAGTTTGCATCGATAACGAAAGTTCCACTTTCTTCAGTTTTGGATTTTCATGCAATTTCAAACTGCGTTTCAACTAAAAATTTCGATCAATTGAAATTATACGAAAATAAATCTTAGCGATACTCGATAAAAATATGGTCATTACCTTGAGAACGGCAATATCGTGTTCACCATCAAAAACATATTCATCAGGAACATACATCTTCTCAACTAGTCCAATAATTTCTACATGAGATTCAAATACTGAATTTCTCTGAGCGATTTTAATATCGTCTTGCACGAATTCGTTGTTAGTGGCGTTTACAATGCAACGAGCAACTGTTATAATATGAAAATCACCAATAATTGCACCCCAGCAGAAATGTCCATTTTCATTCTGAAGTGATACGTAGCAATCTAATGAATTGTCCGATGTCAATGATTTGCTTGGCTGATTTCCAAATTCAAGTGCAACAACTAAAATTCACAGTCATAATGTTAGTGTACTTATATGTTAAAGTATACATATTTATGAGTTTCAGAGCTGAAAAAACTTTTAATAGGGATGCGATGGATTTTTGATTATTGTTAATCGAATGGATAATTTTGATTCAAGTTGTAGAGGTACAAAATGTAAGATTTAGTTTTTGACCAAGATGTCCAAGTTCTGACTTAGAATTTCGTTAATTCCTGAGTAATTTAATGACTAATAATTTTAGTTGGTTGATACTTAGGTACAGATAATGCCTTTTAACTTAACTTTAGCTTCAAAGAGTTTTGAAAAATTCTAAACAAATAGAAATAAAGTTCTTTTAAGAAAAAGTAAATGGAAATTTATTACACTAATAAATTTTTAATTCCATAAATACTTTCACATTTAGTTTCATTCAAAATTTTACTTGAAATTTGATATTTTTTTTTTGTATCGTTGATTAATTATTCATTTAAATTTTACTCTTATTAACAATTTTTATTCGGTAAAAAATAAAAACGTGGAAAAACCCACTAGAAACTGTAGTTTTAACATAAGCTGTTATCGAGAGTATTTTATAATTTTCGGTCTTTACAACAGTTACTGATTTTATTCATCAGACATAATAAATAGATAACTAATGTAAAAAGGATGTATACAGTTTCAAATATATTACTGTTTATATTTAATATGACTTTTGGTTCCATTAATGTTTAAGTTGGTTGAACATAATTTAAAAAATTTATCTTTAGAAATAGCTCAATTGAATGATGCGACCAAATTTTTATGTTAGTACTCATATTTCTTTATCAAAAAATATTCGTCGGACACATTAATCAAGTTCAATTAATTTTACGTTATATTTATTAACACTTACGTGATAATCACGCATATTTACAATAAATTGGAATGTATGATACTTTGGATCTTGCGTAAGTTTTTTAAGGTAGTTGTCTTTTTAAATTGTCATTTTGTAATTAAAAATACTATGCTGAGGATATCGTATTTAAGAATGGATGTGTATATATCTTCAAATCAGTACACTTAAATGTGGAAAAAAAAACCAAATTTTACATGATGTTTCAGTTACTTCTAATTATTCAACGTATGATTGCTTATCTTACATTGACTGTTGTGTATAAATAAGTTTCAGTTTGCTTATATTTCTTAAGTTCTGTAAACATTTAGCAGTATATTTGTTTGAACCTTGAAAATTAAAATGATAACTCGTACAAAAAATCTTTGTATCCAATGCAATAGTACTGCAGAATCAAATAATAATTGTATGATAGTATAAGTAACTTTAGTACGTAAGCAATCAAGAGAAAAATTAATTTACCATCCATCACAAAGTGATTTGTATAAAATTTTATGAGATTTTGTCAGTACGCACTGAGAAAAGTGGTGTTAAAAAAAGTATTATAACTATACTAAAAATTATTATATTTTTCAGGAAAGACATACTCACCTGATAACGCAAATTATTACGTTTAAAATAATTTTTATTATATTTTAAACAATTATTATTATTATGTAGCATTGCTATTCAGTATAGTAAAAATTACTATGTTCGAAAGTAATTTTGTACGATGTCTATAGGTATACACGTTTATTGAGTTTCAAATTTGAGGTTATACAAATGTAAATATTAAGATATTTTTCGATTTATAAGAGTTAAAAATTTATACGTGCTGACAATTAATTTTGAATCGACTAATTATCCGTTGTTAACACCGTGGTCTACAGGAAACTCTTTGATTTTTAACTTTATTGTGTGTATCATAAGCAGTACACATTCCAAGATGAACTTTATCAACACTTTAGCAGACATACTGTACCGTGGTTAAGTGGTTACGGAGTCTGATTCGAAAGTCTGGACACTGCAGATCTTTTTTACAATTAAATTATTTTTAAAATCCATCATTATCTATAGTCTTAAGTCAAAAAATATCTACATACATATACACTATACATCTTAATCTTCTGTTAGTTACATATGTATTCCTTGTGCGTGTGTATATATGTATAAACATTTTTTTCTTCTCTTACACTAATATAAAAATGATTTCTGAACTAAGTAAAAAATACCATGTCGAATAGCAAATTTTAATATAATCTAGTTTTAATATGTAGCATAGTAATTTTTACTATATGGCGAGTATGTCTCAGCTTATAGTAATTTTTATTGTAGTTGTAACACTTTTTCTAACACCACTTTTCTTAGTGCACTGTAAAATCCAAGTGTGTTTAAGTATAAGTTTGAAGCGTATAATTAAAATTTGTGTCACAGATTTTACATAATACTTGTAAACGCACTAAGTTTGTTTTTCCCATTCTAGGGTCCAGTTTAGTAGAACTGGTTAACCACTAGGTGCACCATAGCTTTGTTTGTCCTTAAAATTATTATCCACGCCACCACAATGTGATGTAAAAAATCAAAAATCAAAATTTCAACTACACTTTAAACGTGTACTTTAGCACACTTGGATTAACACTGCAGTAGTATGCAAAGTTATTTATGATATTTTGGTACATCCGATCCTATTCCTATCTTAAAAAAACGATGGGTCACGTGATAAAGCCTGTTTATTCGCCGCGTGATTGGCTGAGACTGATCAAGCGTGGGTAGATTTGAAAATGAGATTTTGAAAAATTAGTGAAAAGTCATTTTAATTTGTAAGTTGATAAATATCACAATATTACATATTACGACAAAGATATAATTATTGTATTTTTCTTTAAAAATACAGAAAATAAATGCTTGATTAAATTTTGGGGGTTGGCGCGCGGAGGGCGTAGGGGGCGCAGCCCCCTAGTACTTAATAACAATAATCCATGACTTTTAGAGAAATAAAAAATAAACTGTTAACTACATTGGATTTATAATCAGTAGGCAGGGGCACAAAATTCGGCATAAATTATAAATATGTAAATAAATATGAACTATATTCAAAAATTAACAAAGTTATATTACCAATATTCAAGTTGGAGAAACTAATTAATATGCAAATGACACATAAACACAAATTAACTACAGATGTCATATTTGTTATATCTTGCACGATTATGTGTTGATTGACGTACACAAACAATTCACTTATTGCGTGTGGTGAAAAAAAGTTGAAGAAAAAGAGTCTAAGCACACGCAGCCAGTGTTCAATTTACTTAAAAATTTGAGCTTTTACCGATACGTGCCGTTTAATCTCTAGTTTATATCTATACAGCTCAACGTAGTGTTATTGAACTGCTAATTTTTGGAGCTCACGAGTGGATAAGGCGAACATAGCAATAGCTTCTTCAACATTGATAAGTTCTGGTGATTTTGGACACGTGAAATAAAAATTCATGCATTACTGAAAGTGCAATTAGTGTTATCTCTAAAAAATGTAAATTATTTCGTTAACTTGTAACCTGATAAGACGCTGGTTAAATAACTAACAATGATATCTGGCGGTCCCTGCGGCTCAATTTCAAAAAGTGAAATTTTTTTACTTTTATTCTTACATAAGGTAAAAAACATTGCATCAAAGCCAACAATGTTTTCTTGTTGCCATGATTACAGTCCTAAATTAAAATGATAGCACATGGTTCTACAGATTTAGGGTGAGATTATATGGAGTCTGGCAGTCTGCAGTCTACAGTCTATATGTAAATTCACCCTTAGGTTTTTTGTACATGCGTACAAAACCTAAATTTTGGTTCACTGGGGGCTCTGCCCCTGCGCGCTTCCAGCGCCAAACCCCCAATAAACTAACATTGTTACTTTCGTGACTTTTAAACAAAACTTAAATTAACAGGTACTTTAAAACATATTTTCGTTTTTAATAATGTTTGTTAATATAAATGACTATTCATTAGCTTTTTTTAAATCAATTTTTCAAATCACCAGCTAAATTGATCATGTGATCAGCTAATTGCCAATCCTATTAGAGGACTTTAAAGCCATCAAAACTTTGAGATAGGAATGTAAGACTGCAATGGTCTCATGCATAAATGCTGGATAATCTGATTTTTTTTTTTCAAAATTAGCCTTTGAAAACGAAATGCAAGGGCTTATTCAGAGTCATTGTTTTCAACATCGATATAATCACACGAGAAACCATAAATTTGGTAGTACCATACACTTGACACCTCCCTTGAGATATTTTCAAAGTATAGTGTTGTAAGTTGAAACACTTGCGTTTCGTCATTTGACTAACTACATGCTCTGGAGTTTCACATAGTGCACGACAGAAGATATTAAGAGTACCAATTAAAAAAATATTAACGCGTCCAGTTACAAAAAACCTAATTGGTTATTGATAGTAGAGGCCTTGAAATATGAGCAGATATTAAGTTTTGTCGAAAGTGATACTCAGTTATAATGTGCGTCTCGTTTCAAATAGAAACTTTTCGTAAAATCCTAAAATTTAACTTAATTAGAGGATCTACTGGTCTGTGAATATCTAGAATTTATTTACTAGTACAATAGGGTTAAAATTTCTTAATAACAAATAAGCCGTTAATTTTTCGGCAATACTTTATGTTAATTTTTTTCGTGTATAAGCTGGTACAAGTTTTTAGTATTGCCTATAAGCTGGTACAAGTTATTTGAATTCAATAAATATTTCGTTTTTCTATTTAACTCGTAATGCAAGTTTCGTGCAGAGCTGTTTTTTAAAACTGCACTAGATAAAAATAAGCGTTCATACTTGCAAAAAATGGCTGATCTCAGATGATGCACTGCACAGTTACGTAACTTCAGATTGAATCAATAAATTATGAAAAAGAAAAAATCACGTAATAAGGATTTTGCAAGTAGTTTTGTGGGAGAAACTGATACCCTAATATATATATATATATATATATATATATATATCTGTTGAAGTGAATTCTATTGCTAGAATAAATTTTAGCTATTACCAACATTCGACCCAAGTCTACCGCAAATCTGTGTAAGTACATGCAGAGATATGCAAAAAGTTCACCCAGTCGATAAACAAAGATATTGCTACTAGACGGATATTATCATACTACTATGACTTTCTAACTCGATAATTCGTGTTAGGGTCACAGTAGTGTGGATATTATTAAAAATTAATTTGTTTTCAAATCTATACACTTTAAAAAACTCTCAAATTCTTTAACGAACAACAATTACATGAATCACGTTTCTAACAAATATAGACAATATCGATTTTTTGTTAGATATAGTTAGGGTTATAGGAAATATAAATAAAAAGAAAAGTGCTTTTTGTGCATTTATTTAACATTAAATTGCAATAAGATCGTATTCATTACCAACACGATTATATAAAATATTTTCAAATGTTATATCTTTACTCATGTGGTTACCAAAAAATGTATTTGTACTGAGAATGGCGTTTTCGATATTACGAATTATTTCTGTTTTTAACGTTGTCATGATCTGATTTTTCACGTACGATTGAAATTTAGGTGTTGTTAATAATGGCCTAATAGCGCTGCAAAAACAAGGGAATTTGGAACTACTCCGGGTAATTCTAATAAGAAATAATACAGTATTGTTAATTAATACAATCGAATAAGTTACATTGAAAATAAATTAAGAATAAAAAATCTTACGCTGGATACTGAAATTGAAGATTTTCCAACTTCACTTCATAATTTTTAAAATCCACGCTAATTACTATTTTAGCTTTCAAATTATCTAGATGAACTTTGTAAGTGTCTATACTAGACCATAACAACTGGTCCCATTGAACGTCACTGGTTAACTGTAAAAAATTTTATGTTAATGTATCTAGTTGACCAAACCACATATATTTAAAATCGTTTGCACAAATGGATGTATGTCATTGTATGTCTCTTGCATTTGGCTGAGAAAGAATTAATTTATCAAATACTTATATTTGTATGTATTGCTACAGATTTAGTCTATTCACATTTAATTATTAGTAGTAGTTTAACACTTTGACTAAACAAAAAAAAAAAACTTTAAAAAAATAATTTACTCACTTTGACATCTTTCCAGAGTAAGTTTATATCCATCCTCAATGTTTTGTCATGATATAAAACCAAACTGTTGTTGGCACTACATACTTTTGCCAAATTCTTTACTTTTCCATTGGAAAACTTAATGTTACCAGTTTGGTACTGGTCCTATTTAGAAAAATGAACAATCTATGAAAACAAAGTCAGTAAGAAATTGTTGTTTTTATTACTATGTTCTTACATGCTTGATCATTACATTTACGAAATCGGAACCTAACAAGACGTTCCGAATAGATCCAAAGTTTTTATCAATAATTTTACTTAGATTTTCTGTTGAAATTCGTCTTCTAAAAAAAAAAAAAAAATTTAGTTTTCGTACACATATCAGATTAGTTAATTAATAAATGTAGCGTCAGTCCGTATAGCATCTGCCTGAATTTGAAATCTGTTTGATAGGGAAAAACGATAGTTTTTCTATTTTTTGGCTTCTTTTTCTGATCTAGAGCGCCAATTTGATATCATAATTAAGTATATTTAAAAAAAACTTGTATTTCGCCGAGATCTACAACCCTTATATTTAATTTCTTGACTAAAATACAAAAAAAAATTGTATAGGGAAAAACGACTTTTTATTCATTTTACGAGCACTTTTTACCTCATAGAACGTGCGGGTTACATCCCTGGTCAAAATGTTGTATACAAAATGTTTTATCATATTGTACTTCAATTAGATCTACAACTTTTACATTTAATTTTATAATCCAAATTATAAAACAAATAAGTTAGTTAGGGAAAAACTATATTTTTGTGATTTTTGAGCACTTTTTAGTTCACAGAACGTTTAGGTTACACGTTGGAAGAAAATTTTGAATATAAAAAAGTTATATTTCAATGATATCTACAACTTTGTCTTTCACAGCAAACCTTGAAAGTATCAATTAACAAAACTATAGCTGAAAAACCTTTTTTACTGCAAGTATTATCTTAAAATGACGGCCATTTTGTTTCTAAAACAGAAAACTACTGATTTCAAATCATCACGTAAAAAAGACGAAGCTCTTTGTCAAATTGCAGCCCAATCTGACCAAAACCTGCATGAGTTATAGTCAAAAAGCTTCATTACGCCCATTGGGGAGACCGTGGAATGACGGACACCTCTTCTTTAACAGCTCTTCAAAATTTTTCGATGTTCTATTTTATTTAAAAAAAAAAATAACTGTAAGTAATCCATAGGAGAACACGATTAAAAAAGAGTTACAAATGACATGAATCCTACGTAAGTACTTGCAGTGTAATTCTGAAATATTCAAAAGCGCGCGCCTTACAAAAAACAAGATGGCAACCCGTCATGACCCTGCTAATTCAATGACTTGATCAACACTTTACGAAATATCTCAAATATTTCCAGGCTTACCTATATTTTTGAAGGTACCATCTGAAAGCTGAGATGTTTTTCTATAAAACAGTTACAGTCCTGATATGTAACTCCTCGATTATTGTTAGAAAATACCGATGTTTTCACGTTGCTCCATGAGAGGCTATGTACGAGCTTTGTATAATGTACGAACTTTGAGAGCAAATATCTCAAAATTTTTCAGGGTTAGAGGGGTAAATAAGGACACCGTTGGAGTCAGCGTGTTTTTATCTATCAATTAAGCTACCTGTGACCTCCTAACTCCTCCCGCTGGAGCCCCCTTAAAATAAGATTTTTAAAGAAAAGAGAATGTAGTTATCACAACACAAGCAAAATTTATGAAAATAATAAAACTTTTTGTTTAAGAACAGCACGAACCAAACTTCTAAAAACTGCTAGTAGTGCCCCATAGTGAGGTACTTCTAGCAGGGGGAGGGGTACCACTAGCCTGAAAAATCACGATGATTTATTAGGATAACTCGTAAAATGAATTATGAAAAAGTTTTTTTTTTATTGAGTACGCATAGAATTAAAATAAAAAAATGACGAGAGCATGTATATATGTATACATATTACAAATGTTTTAAATCACATTGAAGTTGTAACTTTGGAATTATAGTTTTTATTTTTGATTGACATTTGGTTCTCATCCCAGTTCCCTCGGTTACTTTTTTTTTTATAGTGACGCACCATTTGTAAAATTTGCTTAAACAATAAACATCTTACAAACTAAATCACCTTGTGTATCACGGTGTATCACTGTGTATCACAATATTTACATGTCTAGATAAAGTTAGGAAATCTGTTTACGGTCGGAGCTCACCATTCTCACCAATGATATAGAGAACTCCCGTGCTAATAGCGCCCCACCCTAAGGTGCCAGTCATTCCCCGTATGGAACTCGTTATGATTTTTTAACTTTTTTCCATGCCTCTTAGAGCAAATTTAAAAAAAACATGTTGAAGCTCAAGACTTAATCTACAAAATGGACATCATAAGAAAGTTTAAAACAGGTTCGTTTGTGTCGAGTGTGTACGATTAAAAATGCGAGAGCAGACAATCTATTAGATACAATTTTACATATTTTTCATTAAACTCACGCTGCATTATTAAGTGTTTTACTTGGAGAGGAAATAAGTAATCACATTAGGAATTGTTATTAACAAGGTTTGAATTGAAAATATTTTATTATTCAGGAGAAACTGAGGTACTAAAGTTACCTAGTAAGCTTGTCATTCCCCGGTCTCCCCTACATACACACACACACCCCTGTCACCGAGGTCCACGATCACAATTTGTTTTTTACCAAAATATTTTTGACACAAAAACAATAAGTTTCAAGGTTACTTACAGTTTCTTCTCTACTTCATATGCTCATAATTAACAATAACGTAATAATAAAACATAATTAAAACAAACAAAATTGGACATACCTATTAGAAGATCGAATTTTCACCAAGTCAACTCTGCCATCTGTAACAGCAGTTAAAATAAACGGCAAATGAGATGACACTCGCGTGAAAATAGCAGGCACTATTCCGTTGCAGAAATTGTCAGTGTTGTTACTTTGAGTGTAAATTCCAATGAGCATATTATGGTGGAAGAGGGGACTACCTTTCAATCCCTATATAATAATATATGCATGAGGATAAGAATCATACAATTTTGATATTATTTTAAATAATGATAATTTACTGTGTGCAACGCCTTTGTTCAGACCATAGCCCATACACCTACACTTTTTTTACTTTCAAAATTGATTTGAAAATACATTCCAAGATCTCAACGACTCATATTTAAGAAAAATTTCATAAAATGAGTAAATATAAAAACTAAAGAGTTAGGCTATTGCATCCAAAGTAAACGTTAGAAACAGTTGTGACTATGACAAAATTGCATCCTCAAAAAAAAAAAAAAAAAAAAACAACTCAGTGACTTAAGTTCCGAGTAGCCTCAGTTGATGAAAGTATGAATGATTTGGGCTATGTTATAACTGCGTCCCAAATTTTATCAACAGTAGGAACTAATTGACTCTTGATCACTAGAGCCTAGGATGCAACTCTGCCACTTAACTTTTTTTGGGACATAAATCCGCATAACTTCGAATGATTTCTTGACTTACATTACACGACTTTTCGAGGTAATTCTGAATTGGTTGGCTCCAAAAACGGTACAAGCCCATTTCCATTGAAAAATTTAATTTATGACCCTCAATAGTCGATAAGATTTTCATTTTCCAGTAATGATATACGTGACGTAGAGAATAATAAAAATGATTTCCGTTTTGTTTGGGTGTTATCACTTCATCGTATTTTGTATCAAAAAATTTTACTACAGAGTCGTGGTAAGTTTGCATCGATAACGAAAATTCCACTTTCTTCAGTTTTGGATTTTCATGCAATTTCAAACTGCGTTTCAACTAAAAATTTCGATCAATTGAAATTATACGAAAATAAATCTTAGCGATACTCGATAAAAATATGGTCATTACCTTGAGAACGGCAATATCGTGTTCACCATCAAAAACATATTCATCAGGAACATACATCTTCTCAACTAGTCCAATAATTTCTACATGAGATTCAAATACTGAATTTCTCTGAGCGATTTTAATATCGTCTTGCACGAATTCGTTGTTAGTGGCGTTTACAATGCAACGAGCAACTGTTATAATATGAAAATCACCAATAATTGCACCCCAACAGAAGTGTCCATTTTCATTCTGAAGTGATACGTAGCAATCTAATGAATTGTCCGATATAAATGATTTGCTTGGCTGATTTTCAAATTCAAGTGCAACAACTAGAACTTACATACAAGTGAAACAATGATTTAAGTTATAAATTTAATTATTAACGCTGAAAAATATGCTATTGAGGATTGCATCTAAAATACAGGTTTTTTTTTGTAATAAAGCCGTTTAATTTTTGAAACATTTAAACCGTAGTTGAATTGGACATTTATGTTAAGTTGATAAGTCCAGTTTATGTAAAGGTTAATTTTTTGAATCCATGTCATCATTATAAGAGCCACCTTAATTTAATTTAAAAAAAAAGTTTGTTGTGGCTTCGTGATTCCAATAACACAAGGAACAGATTTTGAGAAAATTACCCCCATTTTGCATGTGATGTATGAGTTATAAGTCTTTAAAAACAAACACTTTATGTAATATTTTCATACGTAGTGTGTATGTACAAAAAATGTTGTACTGCTAAAGTTTTGAAGTTTTGCAATTGTTACTTCGTTGGAAAATGCTTATTAAAAATGTTGAAAAATATGGAAACAATTTTTACCATTTATTAAATTATAAAAAAACGTGTACAACAAAGTGTTAGGAAAAGTTTATGTGACAAAACATTTAAAGATATATCTACATGAAGATATAGCTGTAGCTTTAAATCTAAATAATAGCAAATGTTAACTGTTTAATTTCCCATTGACACTGATGTTAAGCGTAGTTTATTTTATTTGCATGATCATAAGAAGATTGTTACGTTGCTGTTTTAGTTTGTTTTCAGTTCGAACTTTGTTTTTCAAACATTTTTTTTTTTTGGAAACTCAGCAGCAGATGGACTGGAATCAATTTCTATTTAATACAACTTTTCAAGAGTTAAACCCTAATAATGAATTAATTCGTAAAATGACATAAAATTGAAAATGTATGTACATGAACAGGATGATTTAAAAATAATACAAAATAATATTACCGTGACTTGAGTTGAAGAAACAAACCAACAAACTCATAACATATCCACACAAATGAGGTTTGATGAGCATTTTTCTATAGAAATACTCGTGTAAAGTGTTAGTTAATATGCAAATAATTCACTTTCTATGTGTGTATAGCCTACAAACGCAGTATAATTGAAACTGAGAAAGATTATTAAGCGCAAAACACTCAAGTTTAACTTTTTATTTTTTTTTAAGGAGCCTGCCTGTCTTTTTTTTTGAGCTTTTTGATTATTCTTCCACGAATTCGTATGAGTAGTTATTTTTTTCAAGCATGACGAGTATTTTTAAATTAGTATATTGCTTTCCGAACGATACTGCTAACAGTAGATAAAACATTTTAGTGTCCGTAATGGCCGAAATATCTTTGATACTAAAAAATCCTTAAGCTTACGGAATTACCAGGTCAATGTCAATTAAGATAATTTACTATTAAGTATAAAAAAAATTACTTTACAGTACCTTGCATTCTATACTTTTTGAAAGATTAATTATCGCGTAACTGTATCTTTTTTATTCGTTGTGCGATCGGTTGAAACAGATTGAGTGGATTAGATGGCAATCTAAAAATTAATCGTGTTAAATTACAGCAAAACTTAAAACAAAATAAGTTCATAATACACACAATCAAGATAAACGTTATTAAATTTGTTTGTTCTCTAGAAAAAGGTTGCAGAACAAGAAACTTATTAAATTACAATTAGAATTAATATGAAATACAATTACAGAAAATAGTTGCTCTCGAAGTTTGTTTGTTTTTGCAAAAATCCCGAATTAACTGAATGTTTTTAAAAACTCAGAAATTTTTTCGTTGAGGATGATTTTCTCTTGTCCTCACACAGCTCTCCCCCCCCCCCTCAAAAACAGGAAAAATTACTTCTATTTCTATGTACAACTGACCCTATTTAAGGAGGTTTGGGAGAAAAGTTCAAAATGGACAAGCATGCCAAAAAAAATGTATGTTACATTTGAGCATGTTAGGAGTGCACATGAATTTTGTCAGATTTTTCACCAGAGGAAATTTTCGAGAAAAAAATTATGAAATATTGACAGTTTAACACGGTCTCTTATGAGAGAACAAGGTTAGGTTTCCCTTTTAATTAAAATTAAGGTATATTCTAAATGTGTTGGAATAAAAAAAACGTTTTCATAGATAACTTGGTACAAAAGGAAGATGCTCGACAAAAAAAATCAAGCCTTGCCAGGCATTTTTCAAAAATATAAGCAGTGTTACAGTCGTACAGTTTCAAGTTTGTGGAGTGCAAGAAGAGGTGCGCGGTAAAGGAGGTACATCTGCACGGGCAGGGGGGACTCCCCGTTCCTCGCCTCTCTGAATGATACTCCCAAACCTCCTTAAGGTGGCTCATCACGATGGTGCCGTATCAAGCAGGGGCACCGGGGGGGCTTTTCTATAAATTATAAATTTACTGAATATAAACCAATAAAAAGACAGTTAGTGGTTTGTGCAATGTCTTATTCATGATTTATGAGCAAAAAAATGCGAAAAAATTCCGTAATTGAAAAAAGTTACTATTGATAGGGTATCGAAAAAGCTGCGTACGTCCCTATCCAAGCAGACGAACTCGCGCGTTTGCCTCAGCTCCAGCACCTGTCAACTTTCTTATACTTGTTTTGTGTGTATTTTTTTACCAGTAAATATTAAATTAATGCTTGTAAAAAATGAATGCTAATTACAATATCAGGCGAACGAGAGGAAAAAAGCGAGGTCAGTTCGTGAAGAAAATCGTCGCTGATGGTCGAGAAAACAATGCAATTGCCACGATGAAACGACTAGCCCTGGATCGAGAGGTTAGTTAAATTGCTGAAGTTTATAAGATAATTGTTTGTAAGTTCAATAATTGTCTGTTAAGTTGTGCATTGATATTTAACAACAAAATATTTGTCATTACTTGTAGGAAGACAAAAAGAGGCTGTGTTCTCGAGATAATGAGGCAGTAGAGCCCTCTCGAAGAATAGTTGATTTATACACGTTCGGTGCAGATTTATATTGCCAACAGTGCAAAATACCGCTGTCCATCCTTGATCAGACCCAGGAGAATCGATTTGGGCTTGCAAGTGTATTTTCAGTACCATGTACGAAATGCAACATACTATATGAGGTTCGGACTGATAAGAGATTACCTACAAACAACGGATTTGCTGTAAACACAGTTGTAGCTCTTGGTATGTTTTTATTCGTATGTTGCACGCTCACACTGTCTCATGATGTACATATTCATAGACACATAAAATATTTTAGGAATGCTTGATACTGGTGTTGGAGAAACGCATATAAATTCACTGCTGTCGATTGTGACGTACCTGTGATATCGCCGAATACACTAAAAAAGTATGAAAGGACGGTGGGGCCAGCTGTAGAAGAATTAGCTCAAGAATCTTACTTGGAAAGTATTCGCTTGGAAAAACAGCTGACACTTGATTCTAGTCAACAGATCCAGTGAGTTTATGATTGTATTATGTAACGTGATTGGATGCGTTGCATTATTTTTATACTATACCATGGAATTATCTTTTTCATTGATTTTTATAATTTACATTTGTTTTTATTATAAATGGAATCCTGTGAGCTCTTTTACAATTTATTTATTTATTTTTTTTATGAAAATCGATTTAATTAGGTCATACTTTCAATATGATTATTTTTCGATTTTGGCCGGCAACATGCCCTAAAATTTTAACTGTACATCCGTTTAGTCATATTTTAACATAAATTTCAATTTGGGTGCAATGGCTCGACTTTCAAAAATGTGATGAGCCACCTTAAGGGGTCTCCTGCGACTACTAAGTACTAAGGTCCAATACAAATATAAATACCAGGAGGAAACTAACTTTATTAATTTCTTAGAGTTTTCTCTAAGGTATGAAATATTTATTGCCGTTTTTGAAAAATATGTGCTCTACGAAAAAGTGGTATTAAATTGGCGAAGCTTTATATAGGGTACGTTTGAAAGTTAATGTGTGACAAAATATTATAGGTAGGTATAACGGCAAAATATTCGAGCGACTAAGCTGTGCCTGTAACCTTCGATGCAAATGCAAAAATAAACATTTTAAAGTTCCTTGTACGTATATGGCACTTTTATCAAGCGACAAATAAATTTTATTTTATTCACACAAACATAAGGTGATCAATACTTTGTTATATTATTTTTTACCGGGTTGTGACAGCTTACTCGCGTAGTTGCCGGGGCTACCGACTCACCATTCATGTGTGGGGGTGTCACACCCTTTTACCAATATCCTAACCGATATGATACCTATCATACTATGGGCACAGTGGGAATATCTTTAGTGAAACACCTAGCCAGTTAAACTGGCACTGTCTGCACCAATGGTACATCGGGTCCACTCGCCACTGAGTAGTTTTTCTACGGAGGATACTCTGTATTTTAGGGTATCCACTCCTCGCCGGTTAAGCCGGCACTTTCTGCCGCAGGATTAGATCGAGGCTCAGGGTGCCTGTAGCCAGAGAATATAGAAACACGTTACTTTCTCTGCTGTAGCTCTCTGGTCTCATGAGAGTGAGAGAGAGGTTAGATGTGATCACGTGATGAACCTCTCTCTCTCACTCATGAGACCTGGGGCCGTACCATGTAACTATTTTTCTGTACATCAGTCTATGTTATAACATAGGCCCGCGAAGTGAAAAAAAGTTATATGGTACGGCTCCAGAGAGCTTTGTGTGTCAATTGCTAGACAGCAGGTTTTCCATGTACACAGGCACCCTAATGAAGCCTCATGTTTCAGGACTTTTAGGGTGCCTGTACATGGGCGTCTGGAGACTGCCAGCCAAAGCTCGATTGGCGCAATAATTTAAATCCTAAACCTGTGGCATATCACTCACAGAATTACTATTAAAAAAATTATTATCAAACAAAACATTTTTTACACTGCTAATAAGAGCTGTACAAACAAAAACGATGCCTATTACATCGCCTAACCTCAAAAACTTAGATATCGTTTTACTCAAGAGAAGGCAAAGTGGCATGTATCATAACACAATATTAGAAAATAAAATTTAAAAAATGTATTTGATTTATCGAGCATTACTGAACAGTGAAACTTATCAAGTTAAGCGGGTGTGGGTGTCTGAACTTTTTAAAGAAGTGAATAGAGTGGCTCAAGGCGCAAGTGACAATCTTGTCTTGACTCTTAGGCTCCATGACAGACAAGGATTCATAAACTTTTTTAGAATGTCACCAGAGGCTTTTGATGAATTATTGTCATTAGTTGGACCAAAAATTACAAAAAAATTTTGTGTTAGGGCTCCAATATCTGATACAATTCGCTTTCAACTTACTTTAAGATATCTTGCAACTGGTGATTACATAAATTCTTTGTCTCTATTATTCAGAGTAAGTCCAACATCAGTGTCCAAAATAATTAAAGAGACCTGTAAAGAAATATGGAATTGTTTGATTCCAATTGTTTTTATATCAAATCCAACCCAAAATGATTGGAGAAAAATTTCCAAAGGATTTGAATCTGAATGGAATTTTCCACATTGCTTAGGATGTGTAGACAGCAAATTAATTATGAATACACCTTTTTATATCATTTATACAAGCTTAATTAAATCATTTTTCTTTCAGGCTCCACCACACAGCAGTTCCTATTTTTATGACTACAAGGGACATCACAGTATCCATTTGCAAGCTTATGTCGATGCTTACAAGAAGTTTATTGCTGTAGAAGTTGGAGCTACAGACCGGCAAAGTGATGGTGGTGTGTTGTGTAACAGCACAACGGGAAAAATGATCATTAACAAAAAATTCAACATCCCACAACCAGAGCCAGTGGTACAAGATGGTTCAAAGCTGCCGTATGTGTTCTTGGGAGATGAAGCATTTGGTTTGAGTGATTACATGTTGACTCCCTATCCAAGAAGTTTGAAGTTGGATTTGAGAAAAAAAGTTTTTAACTACAGGCAATCCAGAGCAAGGCGAATAGTTGAGTGTGCTTTTGGTGAATTGATAAGCACTTGGCGGCTCTTCAGAAAACGTGTAGAAATAACATTGCCTACCACTATTGAAGCAATAAAAGCCTGCGTCTGTTTACAAAATTTTTTGATTATGTATAATGAAGAAGAAAAAGATATCGATGAATCCGTTATCATTGATAAAAATACACAACTGCAGAGTGTTGGAAATATTAGTGCATGCAATACGTAATGCTGCAGTAAAAGTAAGGGATGACTTTGCAGAGTACTTTATGAACGAAGGAGCGTCCCCTTTCAATGGGAAAAAGCTAATAACTGTGACTTTTGACATTTATGCAAGGTGAATAAAATTGTAAGATATGCATATAATCACCAATTAAAATTGATTTTTGATTAAATGTGCGTAATGAAAATATAAAAAACTTTGTTTTCTTATCAATTAGTTTTTAGATGCCGCTTTTTATATTAATCAGGTACCTTCTTAATTAATAATGTGTTACACACATGTCATATAGGATATATCTTTGCACATCTAGAATTGTTAATCACAACCTGATAATTACATTATTTTTGATCACAATATACTTATCCCTATACAGGTACTTATATTTGTAGTGTGCTTAATTTAACGAATGTGTACTGTACATTTTTGGCAATTATCTCAATCTTATAAAAAATTAAATAAAACTTTTTTTTCTTTAATTCAGTTAAGATAATACTTCGATTTGAACTTCTATAGAACTATAGTCTGGAGTGTACTGGGAAATCACGAAGGATTTCTCCAACCTGCAGCAAAAATCCATCCACACCGTCTAAAGATTTGTTTTCCTTAAGACAAGACAAAATTTCACTGTCAAAGTCAGCAACTTTAGTATTAACTGATACTGCAACAATTGTGCTATATTTAATGAATATTATTTTATTTTATTATTTATTTAAGAGTTCTGTGAATATGTACGTACTTTTTCTAGGCTTCTTTGCGTAAAAATCAGGTGCAGCTGGTTCTTGTTCTTCAAGGGCTTCCTCCACATTGATTGATATATTAGCTGCATCGTCAACACGATTTTTTATAGAAGAAACCATTCTAAAGTCAAATAATAGATGTTCAGTGGCATACAAACAACTGTACATAAAATGCAGTGAACACTTACGGTGCCGAATCAATCACATCGTTTAAAAAATTCATAATTGCATAGAATGGAAATGACTGTGATGGGTCCTTTTTCTTCGAAGCAGCTGACCCACTAGGCACGTACTCTATTACTCGCTTTCTTGTTTTTAAGTACTTGTTTCGAAGAGATTCCCATCTACGTTTAACATCTTCAACGTCTTCTACTTGCATCTCTTCACTTACTTCTAGCCAAAGAATATTTTTTTTTCAAAGTAGTGCGATCTTTGATAGGGATCTTGTGATTCCACAAGGGGGGCCTCTTCTTACAGCTATAATTAAAGATTCATCATATGCATCCTGGTCAGTGTTGGCTGAAGCGTTGTTCTTGCAACTAGAACCATCGATGCTGGTATTGTCAGCTACAGGAGTTAAATTGGTCGTTAAAACTGAAATACATACATTGTAAATGAAATTTAAGTAATACGATTAGTCACAATAGTAGAAAAAGGTCTCTAAACAAAATAAAATAAATATTTACTTAGAAATAGTTGGTTACAGTCATTAGATACCAGTGTGTATTCTAAAGGATGAAATCCATTTAAACAGTTGTGTTTCCACAAATCACTTCTCGGATCCAGATTTTCAGTGCATTCTCTGCATGTCAGTGACTAAAAAAGTTGGAAAAATAATTGTTGATACAAATTCTTACAAAACTTATTTCATAATTAGGTTATGTTTCTGTTTTGGTTATCAACAAAAGTATCTGTACAGAAAAACTTACACTTGCGTTCTCACTCATTTTTGTGATGATTAAGTAACATGCAATAATAAACGCAATTTTTTTAGGATGTATAGCGATGAATGTTTGATGTGTGCGGGCCGGTGAGATATTCGCGACCACTTCTAACAGTTGAGTGTCGTTGCACGTGCACACAAACTGTACTTGAAGAAAAATACACTTTTATTTGAATTTCCCACAACGAGCTTTGGCTGGCAGTCTCCAGACTGCAAGACGCCCATGTACAGGCACCCTCAGGGTCCGTACCATATAACTATTTTTCTGTACATCGGCCTATGTTATAACATAGGCCCGCGAAGTGAAAAAAAGTTATATGGTACGGCTCCAGGGACCACTCCTCGCCGGTAAAGCCGAAGGCCGGCGATCCCTGCCTACACCGGGCATCAGATCCACTAACTCATAGGCTCTGTTCGGAAATGATACGTTGGTTAAGTATTAAGTTGGTACCTACCCCCACCCTGGCTTAACTAACTGACCGTGCGTTCGCACATGTAAACAATAGTTAATCAGCTGATCACATTTTGGCGCACTTTAAGCGCTTTTAAGGTTAAAGAGAGGACTTGAAAGCCTCAAAGTGCGCCAAAACGTGACCAGCTGATTAACTATTGTTTACAAGTGCGAACGCACGGTCAGTTAGTTAAGCCAGGGTGGGGGTAGGTACCAACCAAAAACTTAACCAACGCATCATTTCCGAACAGAGCCGATGTAAGAATATAAGGTGTGGCGTTGCGCATCCATTTTGATTGACCAATCAGGAACGCTTCCATAGCGCAGCCATGTCTGTCTGCGAATTTCAAAAGCTTTAAAAATATAAAGCATATTAACATCAAGAAACTCGTAAAACAATATATATTTTTTATTTCAATATTTTCATTCCAGTTGTTTCAGTGACCAAACGTACAATTCATGAATATTTACACATAATAAACTGACTAAATAGGTAATCATTCATCAATTGACGTACATGTATATTCATACGTATGTCTATATCTATATGTATGTCTCACTTCGTGGTGGATGCGGGGGATGGATCTTAGTTTCAACTTTGGCCACTTCGTTTCATTGTACAGGCTTTTCGGCGCTGTAGTAGTCACGTCTCCCTCAAATATGGCGTCGTGATGGAAGGCGCAGAACGGCACGAAAATGAGACCTCGGAACGCCACACCTTAGGGCTCGGGCACATGGAACCGCGTAAAGCGTAAAGCGTATCGCGTATCGCGTAAAAGTAAGGAAGGTTAGGTATACGCCACTTTGTGGTCACATAGAAAAGGCGTAAAAGCCTCGCGTATCGCGTAAGTGTGAAGTATAGAGGAGAGTTGTCGCAGTTGACAAATCTGCTGTCTTGTCAACAAAAAATGCTTTCGAAGTTCTCAACGCAAGTGAATTCTAACCTGCGTACATGTCAAAAAAAAAGTTTTCAAGTATTTACTTTTTTTTCTTTTTCATTGAGAGCCATTAATACATTTCATACAGCTTAATCATTACACTTTTCACTTTTTCTTCGCGATATTGGGTCATTGCGTAGGTCGTATAGACTTTCCACAATTTGCCCAAAGTTCTTACGATTTATTTTTCATCCATGTCAGAAATTCGATTAATTATACAATTGATACTGTAATTGTTGTTGTTGACATTAGCTACTGACTGTATTTACAGCTTGCATACTTTATTTACGCTATACGCGAAAAAATTTGTCATTGCGCACATGGGTACAAAAATGCGGGCGTAACTTTATTTTTGCCATGAGTGCGAGCGAGACAGCATGTGCAAAGCCAACGAAATACTCGCTGTGATTGGTTTAAAAACACTTACGCGCGTATTTTTTACTCCCATGTGCGCGATGACAAATTTTTTCGCGTAAAGCGTACCTTACCTAACTTTCCCTGATCCTATAATTTTACGCGATACGCAATACGCTTTACGCTTTACGCGGTTCCATGTGCCCGAGCCCTTATATTCTTACATCATGCACTAACCCCTGAGGTGAGCCGCAACTATTAGCGCCGAAGAGCCCGCATAAATGTGAATGAAGTGGCCAAAGTTGAAACTAAAACCTTAACCATTTCACGTGTGTTTCCATGAAAAGCGCGAAAATTTAGCGCCATTTTATTATGTAAAAAAGCATCATATGGCAATAACTGAAACTAAAATCTTAGCCACGGGCCACGGGGCCTACTTCGAATGTTCGAATACTTAGCTCTAACACTGGTTCACATATATATGGGATACTTTCGGGAGAGGAATCAGTGTCGGGTGAAAAATACACACTCGCTTAAACTTGTTTACTAATTATTAAAACAAATAAGAAAATCAATCAATTACAAAATACTTGATTGATAAGGAAAACTCAGATTATAAAAGAAAGTCTTTTCCCGCACGTGCTTTAGTATAGAGCACCGTGCGCGCGGCTTCGAGCAGCTGGAAGGCTGGACGCTCAATTAATGAAGGAGACGGCGGGCTAGCTTCCGTCGCCTCAGCTCTAGTTGTCCGCAGGTGATATGCGAGCGAGAGAGACAGCAGCTGAACTCCGTTGATCAGGCACGGCTCTGCTTGCTGTCTGCTAGCTTGCGCGGGCGACAAGGAGCTTGACTCGGCTAGTCAAACTCTTGTCTCTGCTCCAGCTTCTGCTTGCGTGCTCGGCGCGAAGATTGTGCGCCAGGTTGTGGTGCTACAGCTACTCCCCCTCCAGTGACTGGCGCGGGTAGTGCTGGGAACGTGACATGACGCTCGGGCTTCTTAGGCTGAGCGACTGGAGATGAAGTTGGTAGGTCATCTGCTGGAAACGCCGGTGGAGGTGTCTGTCGTTGATGTTGGTTGGCCTGCTGAGACTGAGCTGGGCCTGGAGGTAAACGCTGAGCTGGATTTTCTTCGGGAATAGGCTCTGCTACTTCCAGGTACGCTGGCTTCAGCTGGTCTATAGAGACGACCTTCTCTTGGCCATTGACGTCGATGACAAACGTCCGCTGTTCTGTGCGTCTAATGACGCGATGTGGGCCAGTGTATGGGGCTTCTAGCGGCTTCCTAATGCTGTCAACTCTCTTGAAAACGTGAGTGCATGATTGTAAGTCTTTGAAGACAAATGGGTGGGCTGAGCTATGCCTGGATGCAGGAACTGGACGAATTGCTTAGAAGAGCTGGCGAAGACTTTGGACGAAAGCTGTTTTGTCGGCCTGGATGGAGTCAGTGACAAAGAATTCGCCTGGAATTCTGAGTGTCGTTCCAAAAAGCATCTCTGAAGGTGATGCTTCCAGGTCGTGCTTGAAAGCTGTCCTGAGTCCCAACAAAACAGTAGGCAGGCAGTCAATCCAAGAGTGCGGGCAGCACCTGAGGGCTGCTTTTAAAGTACGGTGAAAGCGTTCCACCATCCCGTTCAACTGCGGGTGGTATGCAACGGTATGAACTACCTTGGCACCGATGGCTTTGGCGAGTTCAGTAAAAATTTCAGACTCGAACTGAGCTCCTCTGTCAGAAGCGATCTGGAGAGGTGTGCCAAATAAGCTGATCCAATGATTTGTGAAGGCTTTAGCGACTGTATCAGCTTTGATGTTCGGCAGTGGAATTGCCATGGGCCAGCGAGTAAACCTGTCTATAATTGTGAGACAGTATTGCATACCTTGCACTAAGGGTAGCTTGATTAAATCGATATGAATATGCTCAAATCGATTGTCTGGTTCTGTGAATCGACCAAACTCTGCTCTGTTGTGCCGACCGACTTTTGACTTCTGGCAGGCTTCACAGTGACGAGCCCAGTTGTTGGCGTCCTTGCGAACTCCTGGCCACACGAACTTGTGCGACAAGGTTTTGGCTGTGGCCTTGCCGCTTGGATGAGACAAACCGTGGAAGGTGTTGAAAGCCAGGCGCCGCAGAGGGGCTGGCAAATACGGTCGCACGATGTTGTTGTTGATGTTGCAGAATACCTCGTGTCCATCCAATGGAAGTTTCTGCAGTTGAAGTGCTGAGTCCAACAGCGTCGGTAGCTCAGCATCAAGGGCTTGTGCCTCGGCAATGGTTGCTGCGTTTAGGGAGGAAGGCATGGTCAGCTGTTGGCTCGTTGTTGAGTGACTGCGCGATGGCGCACGTCCTGGATAGGGCGTCTGCAACGACGTTGTCAGCGCTTCGTGTGTGCTCGAATTTGGCGTTGAATCGCATCAGGTATTCAAGCTGTCGAGCTTGTCTTGGTGAAGCTTTGTCCGAGCGCTGTTGAGGCGCATGGACTAGTGGACAGTGATCTGTGAAAACAGTAAAAGGATGGGCTTCGAGGATCCTCTCAAAGTGTTTGACCGCTGAGAATATTGCCAGCAGCTCTCTGTCGTATGCGCTGTATTTTTGCTGCGTGGCATCCAGCTTCTTTGAGAAGAAACCCAGAGGTTTCCACGTGCCGTCTGGTTGTTGTTGTTCCAGCGCTGCTCCAAGGGCTGTTTGAGAAGCATCGGTCCAGAGCGCTAGTGGAGCGCTGGGCAGGAAAAAGGTAGTGCAGGTGGCATTGATGATGTCACTCTTACAATCCTGGAAAGCCTGGTCAGCCTCGACAGTCCAAGTCAGCTTGGCTTTCTTGGGTAGGCCTTTGAGCAGATCGTGGAGTGGCGCTTGGGCTTCCGCGGCATGTGAAGTGCAGCGTCGATAGTAGTTGACTATCCCTAGGAAACGGCGCAGCTCTGTAGTTGTGGTGGGTTTGGGGTAGGCCTTGATGGCATCAACTTTTGCTGGTGGTGGCTGAAAACCCTTCGAAGAAACCTGGTAACCAAGATAAATGACGTCATCTTGCCCTAGGGCGCACTTGGCTTCATTAACATGAAGTTTATTTTCGCGTAGCGTCTTGAAAAGCTGCCGCAAGTGGACAAGATGTTCCTCATGGTCCTTCAAGACGACGATTATATCGTCAATGTAGGCCTTGGCGAACGGGAGTTGGCGCAGCACGTAGTCGATGGTCCTCTGCATTGATTGCGCGGCGTTGCGCAGTCCTAGGGGGGTCCCCAGAAACTCGAACAGGCCAAAAGGTGTTGCTACGGCTGTTTTCTCCACGTTCTCCTCTGCTATTGGGATTTGGTAGAAAGCTTTGCGCAGATCTATCGTTGAGAATACGTTGCCCTGGCTCTCCTGGAGGAGGTCTTCGATGATGGGCAGCGGGTAGCGGTCCGGGAGGGTGCAGGCGTTCAAGCGACGGTAATCACCTGTGACGCGCCACGAATCCTTGTTGGGCACCATGTGTAGTGGACTTGCCCATTGACTGGCTGACGGTTGGACGATGCCTTTTTCCAGGAGACCTGTAAAAGTTTTCTTCGCAGCTGCCAGCTTGTCGCCGACTAACCTGCGAGGGCGTTCGAAAACGGGCGGCCCTGTGGTGTTGATAGTGTGCCTTACCGGGAGTCCGGGCACTGGGCTGGGCTTGGTATTTGGCTCGAAGATGCTTGCGAACTCCTGGCGCAAAGCTGCGTACCTGGCTGCCGGGGTATCGCTGAGTCTGGACGTAGTTGGCGCTACCGTGGAAACTGAATGGAGAACCGCACGGGCGAGCGTCCCCTTGGAAGTCAGCCCTGTCAGTGGATCAATGATGCAGCCGTTCCTCATGTCGACCAGCAGGCCGTGCCTCGCCAAAAAATCTGCTCCCAGGATGGCGTGGGGCACGTCGGCGATGACGAGGTCACAAGCCAATTCTCGTCGAAGACCGATACTGAGAATTTGTTGACGTTGGCCATAGGTGTTAATCGGCGTTGCATTGGCTGCGTAGAGCACCAGCTTTTGTTGCTGCAAACCTCTAGTGGCTCCTGAGAGAGGCAGCAAGGAAACAGCCGAGCCTGTGTCCACCAGGAACCTCGTGGAAGATTGCGCATCGTGTAAGTGTAGGCGGATTTCGGGTTGCAAACCGACCTCTGCCGCCTGGCCCAGAGGTGGCTCTACTGGTTTCCCTGGGGGCCCTTCGTCGCGTTTGGGTGCGAGCAGGGTAGCTGGCAAGCGCGTGCCTTGTCCCCAAATTTGTCATGATACCAGCACCAGGATTGATCTCCCCCTGTTGATTGGCTGCGCTTCCTGGACCGTGACCTGCTGCGTGAGCGGCCTCGTGCCTGCTGCTGCTGTTTTTGTTGAGGGACCTTGTGGCTTGCGATGAACTGGAGCATGGCTGCTTCGAGGGCAGCGAGCCTCTCGATCATCGGGTCCTTGTTGATTGCATACACTGTTGGCCCTGCAGTGCTGGTGATTTCGTCTGCTGCTTGTATAAGATCCTCCGTGTCTTCAGCCTTAAAGATCTTAAGAAGGTTTTGTGTGTGCACTGGAAGAAGAGAACGCCATTTAACTTTGAGTGTCTCGTCGGATATTCGAGTACCCGCAAGGCCCTTCATCTTCCTCCACAGTTGCGAAGGCTTCATGTTGTCCAGCCCCAGGTCGGTGAGAAGGCTGTGAAGCCTCTGCTCCTCGGACTCTGTAGTGCGCTTTAAAATTGCCTCCTTTAGCGTCTTGAATTTGTCTGATGCCGGGGGTGCACTAACAATGTCCTCGAGCTCTGATGTTGTCTCTCGGTCCAACGCGCCAAAAACAGCGTATAATTTAGCCGCATCGTCGGTAATGTTATTGGTATGGAAAAGCGCTTCCGCCTGCATAAACCACAACGCGGGAATTTCACGCCAAAATGGCTGAAGTGTCTTTTGTGCCGACATGGTCTGCTCTGTCTCTGTCGGATTTTCTGTGAGGTTATGTTGGATACCGCCCACCTTGGGAGAATTACGAGGTGATCCTCTCGACGAAATCGACTCTTCTTCGCTGTCGATGTAGTTGCTGTCAGCAAAGGGTAGGACGGCGAAACCTAGCAGCGGGTCGTCTGGGCTGCCTGGCACGGGGGCGAGGTCGAAACCGCGTAGAGGCCTGTTGTTCTCGCTGTTGCTTCGGCGGGATCCAGCAGCGCGACCTCTCCCTCTGCCACGTCTAGGAGACCAGCTGTGGGCGCGGTTACCGGGAGGGTGGTCTGGGTCTTGATGTTCGTCGAGCTCGAGCGGGGGGGGGGACGGCCACGGCCTCGACGGCGTGCCTGGCTACGTGTCTCCGTCTTGAGAGCGTCCACGTGGCACTTGCACTCGTGAGTTAAAAGTTTATGTGCCTTACTACATTTTAATGTAGTGAACCGCGTGCACTGATTCTCCGCGACCGAAAAGTATTATTATAAACAACTCACGTTAGGAAAATGTTCAAAGTCCGGGTCACCACTTATGGAATACTTTCGGGAGAGGAATCAGTGTCGGGTGAAAAATACACACTCGCTTAAACTTGTTTACTAATTATTAAAACAAATAAGAAAATCAATCAATTACAAAATACTTGATTGATAAGGAAAACTCAGATTATAAAAGAAAGTCTTTTCCCGCTCGTGCTTTAGTATAGAGCACCGTGCGCGCGGCTTCGAGCAGCTGGAAGGCTGGACGCTCAATTAATGAAGTAGACGGTGGGCTAGCTTCCGTCGCCTCAGCTCTAGTTGTCCGCAGGTGATATGCGAGCGAGAGAGACAGCAGCTGAACCCCGTTGATCAGGCGCGGCTTTGCTTGCTGTCTGCTGGCTTGCGCGGGCGACAATTAAGGAGCTTGACTCGGCTAGTCAAACTCTTGTCTCTGCTCCAGCTTCTGCTTGCGTGCTCGGCGCGAAGATTGTGCGCCAGGTTGTGGCGCTACATATACACCCAAGCCCGAAGACCTGTGGGGCAAGGAAAAAATCCTGGAATCACTTTGAAGGAAGATTCCATGAAAAAAATCGTCCCGAAACAGCCGAGGTTCAATATGAACTTTTTCCCACAAAAACAGTTTTGGAAAAATCTGTATTTACCGCCGACTTGTAGAATAGTATATTATATTATATTTTCAACGCACGTTGCTACTTTATTTTGTTTTCATGTCGAACTTAGTTTTTCAAACATCTTATTTTTTTTTTTAATTCATCAGTGGTTGGAATTCATTTTTATTTAATACAACTTTTCAAGAAACAAAGGATGTATGAAGTATCTCGTACTAAAAGGGGGTTAATTTTTTCTTTTTTTTTTTTATCAATTAATGAGCTCTTCCGTACTTACGTTCATTAAGTTTTAATTGGATTTGATAAAAGATATGCATTTTAATGTTAGTCCGAAATAAAGTACCAATAACCACAAACTCGAATATTGTAATTGAATCAAGTTGAGGTGGTCAAAGATTTCAGTAAAATGAGTGAATGACTTGATACGTTAAAAAACTGGTGAATAGAATAAATATTGTACAACGTTATTAGCACACATAAGTATACAAAATTAGATTTTGTAAATTTATTGGGAAGAACAAAACAATTAATGTTCCATGCAGCAATACATTTTCGTTGACGATTGACATAGACATTTTTTAAACTAGTTTAAACATAATTCGCTTACACAAAGCAGATTTTTCATAACTGTACGGTGGAATTGGACAAGAAGATTTACGCATCACTTTATTGAGACATTCAATAAATAAAAAAAATGAAGAAGTTTAATACTTTATTTTTAAAAGGGCTTATTATAATTTAAAATTGCATGCATTTGTCCATCATATATAAAGATATACAATATACACTAAGCATAAAAAGTACTCAAAGCAATAAAGATACTACGTAAGTAATCGGTAAACATCAAAATTCATACTTTAGTATAGAAGATAAGTTGTAATTTATGTAAAAAGTTTATAGATAAAAGTTATTAAAAACTTGTAAATTATATTTGATGTATACTCTGACTGTTAATCTTTGCTTTCACTACTATTACTGTTCTCATGTTGTTGAGTTGGTGTAATTCATCAAGAGCAGTCTGAGCACATGATCTGTATAATAATTGATTAAAGATTTACTTGTTCGTAATATTTAGGATAACTAAGAAAAACAGCAGGTGCACTGCAACTGCATTATGCCAGTGTACGTATAAATTTACCAACTTAAAAAAGTAGAACATGCGAGCCCATTGTCTGGACTTTATAAATGTGCATTCTGTAAAACACTTTTATTTGATTGCATGCCTATATGACCACCTTAAACCTGTGATAGAACACAAAAAATAACGAATGAGGGAAAATAAATATCAGTGGAGGATTATTTATCTCTACTCATGTAAGCTACGAAAATATTTTTAGGCATGTAAGTATTCATGTGTACGAATGTGAAAAATGTCAAATTTTGACAGCGTCAGCCGGTCTCTGTTTAAAAGTAACCGTTGAGGCATATTAACTTTTACTCAACAGACTCTGAGCATAGGGAGAATCTATTCTGCGTTTAAACGTATGTATTCATTAAAACTACGTTCTGCAGCTAAGAGTTACATGAATAAAAGTGTTTTACAGTATGTTTTCATAAGTGCATCTTTACAAAGTGTTGCTGGTTGCAAACAACTTACATTACTAATAACAATTAAGATATTTTTCGGTATTTGTGCATGCATGTATTTCGAGATAATTTTAAGGAGCATAGGAAACTGTACGTATCAAAAAAGTTTCTTATCTGGTATGGGTTTGAAAATGGTATGCAAGAGAAGCTTTAGAAGACAAGAATTTCTCACAAATTTGGCATTTGTAAGGACTTGTACCGGTGTGTATAGACACGTGGTTCTTAAGATAATATTTAGAGTTAAAGGATTTATCGCACACAAAACACTTGAACGAAAATTTGTCAGTATGCACTCGGAAGTGTAAATTGAGCGATCCGTTGTTTGTATAAGATTTGTTGCAAATATTGCACTTGTAAGGACGATACTCGGTGTGTAAATATGTGTGCCTTTGGAGACTAGGTTTCCAATTAAATGCTTTATCACAGATTTGGCACCTGTATCGACGTTCCTCCGTGTGTACGTATATGTGCATTTTTAGTGTTCTTTTATTATTATACGCTTTATGACAAATTTGGCACTCGTACGGACGTTCTTCAGTGTGAACATGGATGTGCAGCTTAAGATTTTGTTTACTTGTATAACTTTTATTACACAAGTAACATTCATACCGACGTTTGGGCGCCTGTCCAAGACCTTTCTCGTTTAAATCAACCGTTTCACGTTCCACAAGTTGATTATTTATGTGCTCGAGTATGTGCACAGTAAGATTATCTTTGTTATTGAAAGTTTTTCCGCAGAAGTCACATTCAAAGAGGGGATGGTTGGTAGGCTCCTGCAAATATCTCTCAAATGAACCTTGATGGCGCTGAGGTGTACTCGAATGTTCAGGAAAACGCACTGATCCTGGCATCTTGAATCCGCTCTCTATGCAAAAAACACTTATGTACTCTCATTATTGTAACAAAAGAGCTTCTGGCATCAACATTCCACAAATACCTGTTACAACTGGTTGATGAATGAAAATTTTCTTTGCAGTGGCCTACAAGTGTTGACAAAGTATAATACATCAATTATACGAAATTCTCGTTCTTATCTGAAATTTCGTAACATGCAAGTGGTAAAAATTTCGGGGTGTGGAGTAAAAATGCAAAAATACTTGTTCAAAATTTAACACCATTTACTTGGCGTTAAAACGGTAAAAACATTGCAATCCGTGTAAGAATATAAATGAGCATAAAAACAACGTCCCTAAACTATTTGCAAACCTTCAACAATAACAAACTCACCTGACGTACTGAAGCACTTCAACTTTTTTCTATTCGTGATTAGCCAAAGGTGAACCTCTCTCTAGTGGACTATATACCTAGTATCCTGAGTGTCAGTTGAGTGGAAAAATGCAAGTTTGAAAAACCAACTAACATTTCAGTTTTCAATCACAAAAAGATAAGATCCATTTTATGATCTAATTATGGCTCAAGCTAACTCTAAAACACGTTTTTTGCCCTCAGGTCTCAGCACATAATTATGCAAACATTTAAAACATGCTGATTTTGTTTGTACATCTACTACAAACTGAAGTGATTACCTGTTGAAAATCAGTGAATCTTTGCTGAGAGTTTTTCATAATTTTTGAAAATAAGGTAGTCAACATGTACTTGGCCTGACTTACCGCAGCTATACACACACACAGCTGATGGATATAGGTTATTTCGACTTGGCTAAAATTTGATTATCTTCAGAAGTAGGGCAAGGCCGGCAAGGTAGAAAAAGTTCGGCCGGTAAGAAAAAAAGCGTCCCGCGGGAATTACAACTTGTAATTGTACTTAAATCCTGGTGACGCCAAAATGCATTTGAAAATATTATACTTACAACTTCGGTATAGGCCAGCATAAATACTGCTTTTTAATTTTATTATCCACTGAATAATTTGATGAGTTTGCTGTATACGTTTCAGTGGTTGGTAGTGTATTAGTGATTTTTAAAATATTTTATTTCTAATTTTTTCGTGGTACATTCATAAAATTTTCCATTTACCTATAAAAAATACATTAAAAAACTTAAAAAGAAAACTAGCTACTTTCATACAATTATGTGTACATAGTCAGTGAATAAAACAGATACAAAAGCCAAACACATGTTTCTATAAAACTATAATTTAAAACTTCCTATACGTATTCTATATTGTGTTTAGAAACTAGTTAACATAGATTTTTTTTTTATTATGCTATTAGTCTTTTGGTTACTTTTTCTTCAATGATCAAAAATCAATAGTGGAAATATATGTAATTCTGTCGTTGGTTAGTAGTCAGCTAATCTTTGTTATGAAGCAGCAGTTATTCAATAACTGATGTTTCAAAGTACTTTCTTTTAAAAAAAATTGTGATTATATAACATGATCCACTGTTGATTTTGAAGTATGAAAGTGATTTTCTGCAGGAATCCATATAGAAAATCTATCGACATAGAGTTGTCAACAAAAAGTAAAATAAAAAGTTGTAAAAAGAGGTAAACCGATGCAGTCTAAAAACATTAAAATGGTAAATAGTTTAAAATTAAATTGTTTCAAAAACTTTAAAAAAAACGAAATTTTGAGGACATAATCTATCACCTTATCGACAATAAATAACTTTTTAAATGATTAAAACCGATACATATCCTCAAAAATGTCGGGAACACAAGAAAAAACTATTCTCTAAAATCACATGTGCAGCATGGCACCAAAATTACACTACTTCCGACTGATAATCTCTGCCATATGTACTTTTTGAATATGCTTGACTATATCCTCTCTCCTTCGAAAGAATTTGTTGCAATAAAAACACTTAAACGGACGAAGATCTTTGTCATTTATGTGGCAACGCTTGATATGGTAAGCAATATTGTCTCTCTTGGTAAAAACTTTTTTGCAGTGGTAGCAAGTGTACTCTCTTTCAACGTTATTGGCAACGTCAACAATTTCAGGCATGTGCTGTCGCCGGATGTGCCTAATGAGTAGAATTTTCCTATAGAAAATATCGTTGCAATGGTAACAAGTGAAAAGCCGTTCAACTTTGTGTCCACGAATGTGCTCAATCAAATTGCGTTCACATTCGAATCCTTTAAAACAACTTTTACATCGATAGTCAGGCTTGTCAGAGTGTTGGGCTACGTGGGCATCAAGAGTACTCTTGAAAGGAAATGTTTTTTTGCAAATATTGCATCTATAACGCTGATTAAGAGCGTGATAACGCATGTGCTGGTTACAATTGGACTTGTCGGAGAATCTCTTCTCACACATCTCACACTTGTAAATTTTGTTATTGGCGTGGCAGCGCCTGTGACGCTTCAGTTTGTACAACGAAGTAAAAGATTTCTCACATTGCTCGCACTTGTAGCAACGTACCTTGTTGTGTGAATCCATGTGATAATTTAAATTACTTCTGTCGACGAAGGTTTTGTCACACATCATGCAAAGGTACGGACGCTCACCGGTGTGGGTTCTCATGTGTCTGGTGAGATTTTGCTGGGTGGTGAAGGTCTTGTCACACACCTTGCAACTGTAGGGACGTTTACCAGAGTGTTCGACAACATGCCTGTAATAACTACTGCCATAGGTAAATGATTTTCCACATTTCTTGCACTCATATGGATGTTTATGAGTTGTGTCAACGGTCTGCAACTGAGGCATCACTAAATTGTTTACTCGAGTACACGTCAAAATTCCCTTGTAACACTGCAAACAAAAATTATGACATACTCGTTTATCATTGCATTATTTGGGATCATAAGTTAAAAGCATAGAGAAAAAGATGACCCAGTGGCAAGTTAAGTTGAATATCAAAGATTTTTCAACAGAAGTCTCACCTATAGGTACTTATATATTTATGGTGATGAAGAATATTGCATTCTTACTCGTCCAATACCGTTTATTATAACAGGCAACAAGTAAACAAGAAACGTTTCCAAAAAATAAAACGAGTGTGGCAACTGAAAATAAAGTGCGCTAGTATATTATATAGGAACAGCTTACGTAAACATCTCTCAGGCACTTGATGAATTTTTACTTACAAAATACTCAACTCCTGTAAAACTGAATAAGCGAGCTCCAATAACTCCATATGCACGGGTTGAAGTACTGAAGGAAGGTATTACCACATTCGCGGTTTGTCTGAGAAGCGTCTTCTCGAATTTTTGCGTTCGAAATGAAAAAAACCGTCATGACGAGAACGGCTAGGTTAAAAATAACAAGGTCCAAGTTCGAGGTAAACGAAAATTCAACCATTCAACGGCTAAATGCAGTTGCGCAAAGGATAAAAGCCGCACACGATTGTTTGTGCCGACCGCCATTGGTAAGTTGGATACCTATACTATTCGCCATACCGTATTTACATGTAAAACGTTATGAATCAATCGAGGAATTTGTCAATGAAAACGAACAATATATTTAAGGAAAAATATAGAAGAGTGCAACAATTTTTTCTTACGTTTTATCTATCTTTATACTTAATTTCGTTTGACATAATAACATGAACAACAAAGTATGCATAAAGTCTAGGTACGTATTTTTATTGCACAAAACAAAATATACCCCAATTGAAATTTGTAATTTGTAACGCATCTGTTCCGAATGTATCAAGTATTTTACTCTAATACCTTATACACTTTGTTTACGTGCTTACGTTTAAAAACGGTAAGTCCCCGAACTACATAATAGGGCGATTTTACTGAACAGTGCCTGAGTGCCACTGTTCTGTTGTTTTGAACTCGGCACTCTCGAGAGATTTGTTCTTTCATTCTTTGTTCCCTCACTTACAAGTAAGCTCCGAGTTCCGAGTATAATAGCACATGCTGTTCAAGTCAAGAAGCAAATAAGTAATTAATTATTACTATCTTTGTGTCGTGAGAACATCTTATTAATAATACAGAGTAAATTTATTGTGTATACCAAATGTGATGATGATTTTTGTACGTTGATGGATAATTGAAATTCAAGCTGAACAGCATTGCTGGCTGTGAAGTGCTTTGAAGGATTGCACGAGAAAGTGAGTTTTTTCACTGTTTTTCTAATATTGAATACTTAAATGTATCATTGCTTGAGATTTTATTCGTTGTCATGTAACAGCAAGGTCCTTTTGAATCTTATGAAAATTTGCCTTTATGCGAGAGAAATGCATTGTTCTTAATATGCATTCTAAGTTTGAACGATTAATATTCATTGGACTTGTTTAAGGTGAGAGCTCAGAGCTCCTCCAAGCTATAGCCACGAACAAGTGTATTACCTCAATTTCCCCCTTTGCTTAAAAAATGCACGTTTTGAAAATTAATGACTATACAATATAGTGTGAGCAGTTTGTCTTTTGAACCCAAACTGTCCCATTGTAAAAGTTTTTACAAAGTTGAAAAAATTCGAATTGAAAGTCTTGCTTTGAGGCATCACTTCATAAGTACTATGGAAAATTTATAACTCAAAGCACACATTCACATCTTTCTTAGAAATATTCTTTTATCGTATCGAAGGACACATTTGTTACAAGATCATAATTGAATTCTAAAGATATATCTTGAGGAGTGAGTAGTACTAGGAAATTCGGTCGATGAAATAAATGTGAAGTCAAATTTTTGACAAACTTATATCTTATTTTTTTATGGATTAGCATACATTGAAATCGTTTTACAAAGTTTGATTTTTCACAGCCATTTTACACTAATTAACGCTATGAAGAGTATTCAACCCAAAACGATGAATAAAAATGAAAAAAAAAGTACATGTACAAAATGACAGGGTCATAGTTATAGGAGCCATAGTTAATTTAGTTACACATTGATGCATAAATAGATATTCTTTAAAGCCTGAGTTTTGAGAGACATAATGGTATCTTTTTTAAACTTTGAGATAGTAAATATGGTAATTGCCAATAGTTTTATTTTTCAATATTCCTACAAATTGTAGTCGTTGCACTAAACTAAAGTACAAACAGTAAGAGGCACATTTAACTAATATTGTTAGTGTAAGAAAGCATATGCTTACCAGCAATAACTGTTATGGTTAACATATTTTTAAATGAGTTTTTGTATCCATAAGGACTTTTAACTCTAAGCGTACGGATATGGTTATCAAGACATTTAAGGATAAAGTACTTGACACAAGTTTCACTGATGTATTTGCTGGTATGGATGCAAGTACACATGTTTAGATCCATTTTCCAAGCAAACTTGTTGCTACAGCCATTACATTGGAATAAGAGCTGAACACCGTTTATAAGTTTGTGCCTGTCAAGGTTACATCTTGTGTAAAACTTTAGAGTAAGTACATTAGCCCTGGTGTAAGAAAACATGAGTTTTGAGTTCGATGGTTGGAGAAAGTAGTTTATCCAAATTTACTGGTTACTCTTATCCATTCAGAGTCACTAATATTTTTGATAGTTGTAAACACCATATTCTCATAAAGAAAATATTTATATATACTCTGCAGCTGGGAGGATGCTGGTGTAGATGGATTAAAAATTATTTTTACAATACTTTTTTGTATGGTTGGCTTTTGTCTTTCAACGTCCTTCATGCTGTAGTGAATTTTTTAGCGAATTTCTTATGGATGACATTAGATGTTTATCATTCAGTCTACATAATGTAAAAATACACAACACAGTGGTGTTTACGAATTTTTAAAATCTCATTTGTAAATTTTTTAACTTGGAATTAAGTTTGAGGACTATTAATCCAGTAAGCGTGTGCTTATAACAGATGTTCTTGTACCAAAAAAGTCATGCGGATTATCTGCTACGTTATCTCCGTTTTATTTAAATTCTTCATGAAATTCTGTACACTACCTTATTGCAAAGGAGGGGCGAGGTTGAAAGTTGCATTTGTTCTTTTTCATGGTAATACGATTTCTGTTAACAAAAATGAACAAATCATATATTAGTCTATTACTATTTTATTTTTTAACTCAATAGTGTTGCAGAATAAAGATTTTCATTGTTTTAGTAGATGCAGCTCATTAATTCATTTAATTATTTGTACTATAGGTGAGTACGTAAAATAAAATAAAAATATACATAAAAGTATTCATGTAATAAAAAAAAATAAAAAAATAATAATAATAATGGCTAGTACAGTCAAAAAATTTACTTGAAACTTTTAACCTTTTTTCTGACAACACTATAAAAAATTTTGTATTTAAGTTTAGTATTCCTCAGTAGTATAGGTTGAAGTGAAGGGATAGTGTCCCCTACCGTTTGGACTTTGCATACCACTATTATATTGGGATTTAATAAAGGCAGTAGTCCAGTGACGTATTAATTTTTTCAATAATATCAATTGAATACTTTGGCTAACATTCAAAAAAATATATATATATATATATATATATTAGGCGTAAATGAGTTTTTAACAGTTGGTACTTAGTTTCCACGAAAACAAGTGTTATTTAATTAAGTTAAGGAGTCTCTCATATTGGAAAAGGCCTTTGTTTGAAATAATTAATTTTTTTTAATTATGTTATTTAATTTCCAATGTTCAAAATGATTGAAACTGAAAAATAATGTTGGTAACACATGTCAAATTTATTTGTAATTAAGAAATACTGAGGTCAATGTTGTAACTTTCGAAAAAATTGATTTTAAAAAATTACTATTTTGACTCCTAGCCTTATGTAAATCATCACAAATTTAACTATAATTCTGAATGTACGCGATGAACCTTAAACAAACAATCAAATTAATATAATAAAATACGAGTTTTTTTTGCTAGTAATCTATTAATACAAAAATTTAAAAAAAAGTGATCGGTTGTCCTCTGCAAATACGCAGATGATAATAAGGAAGTCTAATTTTCCTTTCGACAATATTTTATTGTTTTCAAAGTAGTTGCAATACGTATATTAAACAAATGATGTATAATTAAAAAAAAAGTAACTTTAACTTTCAAAAAATATTTATATACCTTTAAGGAGGTTTGGGAGAAAAGTTCAAAATGAAGAAACGTGCCAAAAAAATGTATGTTATATTTGAGTATGTAAGGAGTGCACATGAATTTTTCCAAATTTTTCACCAGTGGAAATTTTTGAGAAAAAAATTATAAAATATTGACAGTTTAACACGGTCTTTTATGAGAGAACCAGTTTTCTTTTTACTTGAAATTATGCTATATTAAAAGTGTGTTAAAATAAAAATAAAAAAAAATTTTTATAGATACGTTAGTAAAACAGAAAGATGCTCGACAAAAAAAATCAAGCCTTGCCAGGTATTTTTCAAAAATATAAGCAGTTACAGTCGTACAGTTTCAAGTTTGTAGAGTGCAAGAGGAGGTGCGCGGTGAAAGGGGGACTCCCCGTTCCTCGCCTCTCTGAATGATATAAGCAGAGCTATCAAGGGCTGTAGCCCTTAGCTCTTTAGAACAATAAATTCAATTCAATTCAATTCAATGATACTCCCAAACCTCCTTAAGGGGTCCCTCGCTAGTTATGGCACCACACGTCGATGCCACCTTAATTATTATAAATCAAGACCTTTTCTCCTGACACGTAGGACTCTTGAGACAAAAAAAAGTAACTATTTTGCAAGTATCTTTTGGAGTATTTTTGGAGTACCCGAAACGTGCATGTTTTTCAGAAATGATCCTTGCAGCTAAAATATTAAATCAGACGGAAAAAGAAGAGTTTTCATAATTGGTAAGCCGCACTAGTAATCGCACTTACGTCTTCGCGTAACATCTACATTTTGTACCTACTAGTTAACATGCAGCAAAAAAAAAAAAAAGTCAGGTTACTGCGACAGAAATACGTGGCAGCGAAAGAAACATCCAAATCTCTAACCCCTTGTAATTGACACTAAGTACATGTAATCGTAGCCATGTAAATTCTCAAAACATTCTCTCTAGCTCTGCTTTTTTACTTTTTGATCAAAATTACTTATTTGTACTTTTTTAATTGGTTCAAAATTTTAATATTAAATCATAAATATTTTTTTCTAAAACAATACTTGTTCAGTAGTGATTAAAACAAAATTTTTATTACTATTTTTAGGAAATAAAATAGAATATCTCATCAAAAATTAAATTTGAATAAAAGTAAAAGTTATGTGTAAGATTATCGGTAAAGATATTTTACAATCGATTATACCAAATATTTTCATCATACACACACATTACACTTAAAATCAAGAACAGTCATGATATTAACTTTTCACTAACTTCGTTAAGATTCATTCATGAACAATTCTATATTAACTATGTTAATAAATGCAACAATAATTTTATTTCTAATACACAAATCGTATAGCTAAAGTATGCCATGTTTCTTTTTTGTTTGTTTTTAATATCATACATAAGTAATACAAGTAATCGTTTTTTCTATGATTTTTTTTTAATTTTGCTACTTAATTTGCAAAAACTTAAAGAAACAAAAACTCTTGTAAGAATTTGATTTGTAAAATTATTTTTGTAATGGAAATACATTTGTTCTTGATACAATACAAACAAATACACATGTCTTATAAGTATTAATTTCAAAAAAATCATTTAATGTTTTTGGTATATTATAAAAATTGCTGTATTTCTATCATTTGACACACTGTGACAGCTTATTCCATATCAAAAACATTCAATGGACTCATATTTATTGGAATTAATAGTTCAAAGGTTTGAATTAGATACACCATACATCTTGACAAGTTGTGTAATACTTTTTGAGTAATTGGAAAGAAAATTCGTAAATAATCGTTTTAAATACGTTATATTTTTTTGTATAACATTTACATTCTATATAATCTATTCATTATTATGAAACAACATACATATAATTAATACTTTTTGTTCAAAAGTAAAAAATTGGTGTTACTACAATTATTTTTTTAAGAAAATGATATGATTTTTAATTAATGACTCATAATAGACTAAATTAAAAGGAACGCCATAACTTTTCTCTGTGTTAAGTATAATGTATTTATAGAATGAAAATATTCTCTATGATATATATTATAAAACATCCTTACCAACAATGGTATTGCATAATTTTTACTTTTGGTGGTATAACAATTAAGAATTAAACTTTAACCAATCCCTTCACCTTTAGATCTCAAACTCCTACCAAGGGGTACTAAACTTGAAATTTTTTTTACAATTTAAAACTTACTTTATCATATGCAAGACAACTAAAGTTTTAATTTAGTTTAATGAAGTAATAGTGCAATATGTTCTCATGCACTGAATTCTTCGACTCTGTCATCAAATGGTACTGAAAATTAAACACATTTCTCAATTCTTTTGAACTTGGTAAAAATACGCTTTGAATTCACACAATTTTAATAAAACTTACACTTACACATTTGATTGGTGCACTTTTAATTTTATATTAATTTTGTAAATCTTACAGCCCTGACCTTTAAACTATTAACCAGATAGCATAGAGTACTCGTGATGACAATTTACTTTTATAATGTTTACTTTTTCCACGCAGGTATTAGACACGTGCATGCTATGTTGAATAAAATAGGTTAGGACACAGATACTATCTCTCTTTTCCTCTCTACATAATAGTATTCCCTGCGAGGGGTACTGAAGCACTGGTCAATCTACAGTACACTTAAGCGGGAAATTCAAAATATATTTTTTTCTTCCTGTTCTAACATAAATATAATGGAAGTCATTTGAATTCAAAAGTTAATGATATTAATGTAATTGTTATCCAGTTAATGATATAATTTCATTTTTTACTGCGTAACGGCAGTATTTTTGTTAATTCTATCATCTTTAAAGGATACTTTATATTTATGCTTAATCAAAAATGCAACCACTTACGGTGGAGAAAAATTTGGTTAACTGAAATTTTAAAGGTAGTTGGATATAAGTTACAGATAATATAAAATAGTTACAGCAACCATTTCCTTATTAGGTCAACCAATAAATTTGGTGTTGCATTACACAACCGAATTTTGGTTGGACCAACCAATTTTTTTTTCATGTAAATGTAACGTTTATACTTGTGAAACAAATTTTGTTACACTAATCAGTTATGCTAGAGTACTCTACTTTGATTCTAAAACTTACATATTAAAAACATATTTATATCGTGCTATCTCAATATTTAATTTTTTGTCCATTACAAATTTTCCTTCATAAAGAAGCAAACATTGTATAGTAGTCACGTTTTGTATGCAAAAGTTTAATTTTTGAACAAATTTGAATACGTGTTGATTTAAATTTTGTAGAAACAAATACAGTTTTGTTGTTGATTTAAGTCTTTTTTTTAAACAATTTTTTTCTCTCTCACATTTATTATAATGCTAGATGCAATCTTTCATACTGAGTATATTTGATTATTTTTGCCTGTTTTATGTATATTATAGCGTTAGATTAATTTTTTTTATTTATTGTAAAAGTGTTAATTGATATTAATTTTATCATTGTCGCATATTGCCAAAGAAAAAAAAATTAAAGAAACATTATTATATAAAGAAAATATGCTCATAATATTTATTTAAACCAACAACGTTTATTTACATTTTGGATTTAAATAAATTCAGAAGCTATGTAATTTGCTCCAATAAAAAATATCACTCGTATCTAAGTCTACTTGATAACTCATGGTACATCTAAACATAAATCTTAGAAAAAGCTTGCCATTTTGTTTTTCTACCAATTTTGTTATAAGTAATTAAAAATTTAGTAAAAAATTTAGTAAAATTTTTTATTTATCTATTTATTTTTTAAAATTTTACCTATAATAAGGCATACAATATATGTTGTTGTTGTAGCATTTCATTGAGCTTATTTAGTCATTATAAAGTTTCAAGTTGTTTTATTGTTCTGACCAGGGAACGAGGTACACATCAATTTCTAATTTTCGATCTCTAATTAACGTTGACATTTCACTTGCGAGCGATATTGATGCTAAGTGAGTTGTGCCGCTGCACTGGAGAGTGAGTCATAAGGTAAAACAGCCATTACTGGGACACTTACAGAAACCGAACGACCAAGATCCTTATTAAAACTGAAAAGTGTGTGTTTTTGAAATAATTATTGTGTGATAACGTTGGCCGAAGGTTATTTTTTAAATAAAATAAACAATTTATTTGATAACTCTTTTTAAATTATTAAAAATAGTGTTTAGTTAGAGGAAGTCAATGGACCCGAAGTGGGACACGATTTTTATGAGTTGTTCTTTAAGTGGGACAAGATATGCCAATAGTGGAACAAATAACAATAACTCTTAATTTTAATAAATAACTGTATGAACAGTATTGAATAAAGATTTTTATAAACAAAAAGTAAAAATTGATAAAATACGTAGGCTGGCGATTACAAACGCAAAAAAATGATAAATGGAAAATAAATTCTAGACATGTGCTCATATGGCAACTAAGCATTTTTGTACTGAAAGTTGTAGCCTAATTATTTACTTACTGAACATAATCAAGTAAAAAACTGACACAATAAAGCTTGCCCGATACTAAACATACTGCCATCTCAAAGTATATTATATTCACGGATTTAATCAAAAGATATTAAAATAAACATAGACATGCATTTTCGTATCATGTGTTGAAAGCATAGGCAAGCATCAACTGCTGGTGTTTTGAGGTTAAGCGCAAATTTTACATTTTTTTGAGGTGAGCTGCGACTACTAGCGCCGAAGAGCCCGTATAAATGTGAATGAAGTGGCTAAAGTTGAAACTAAAACCTTAACCATTTTACGCGTTCAAAAGAAAAGCACGAAAATTTAACGCCATTATATTATGTAAAAAAGCATCAAGCGGCAATTACTGAAACTAAAACCTTAGCCACGGGGCCCACCTTGAATATCGGATATTACGATCCAAAATTCTGAATCAGTACTTAATTTGTCTTAATAAATAGTATTTACATATAATCGTTTAAAATTTAAGCGGTATTAATAAATATCAACTTAATAGTCACACCTTTGACTCGGGAGTCATGAAAGAACCACCTTAATACTTCTAACAGGTTCATCGTAAAAAAAAAAATTTTTGAAAACAATTAACAATTTCAATTCATGAAATAATAAACCGTGCCTAAAAAGCAGTACTCACGAGCAAACTGTTCAACTTGAAGTCCATCCTCTATTTAGCTCATTAGCCGCATGAAAGTGAGACATGAAAAATCGCAAAAGCCTCGTTAACCTCGAAACTAATACAAAAGGACCAAAAAAAATGTGGGCACTCTCGAAAAATTCAACACAGTCAAATCATGGACAAGGCAAGAAGTCTCCATTGGCAATGAAAACGCAAAGAAGTGGTGCGAGTGTTTTTTTTTTTTTTCAGGAAACAAAGAAGAGGAAGTGACGGAGTCAAACAAAAATATGAATGAACAAACGGGGGTAGAATTAGTGTACGCGCAGTCAATGCTCGAAAGCTACGCGTGAACGACCGGGACCCTCTTGACAAATTTCAACAATGGATGGCATTTCCCTCCCGCACGCACGTGCGTGTTCTCTCTTCTCCATCGCATTATACGGTGGAAGAATCGAAGAGCGCGTGCATGCGGTCAATTGATCGGCTGGAGTGTGGGGGGGGGGGTGTCCTTTGGGGAACCGTTTCACGGGCGTATGGACACTCGAGAGTTCCTTTCTGGGCTTCCTCGTTTTCTGGAAAGTGGAACACAATGTGTCGGGAGCGACGTATACGCTCGATATTATTGTGGTTTTGAGTGAAAAATTACCGCCGAATTTGTCTGGGATCACTCACGGCAGCCAGCACCCTTATTGGGGTTACTTTTTTTTCGTGCATCATCTTCGGGTGAGAGCGTGGGTGGGCTCTTAAGAGAGCAAAAGGACGAGTGGCGTGAAATATTTCGGGCGCGAGCCCTGGATGTTCCGATTGTTATATATTCTCTTCCCGTTCGGGGGGAAATTTAGAATTTATTAATGACACCCGGCTATTGTGACTTGTATTATTTTTATATTGGGAGGAGCAATGCGGTTACTTGGTTCAAGTGGGGAATTTATTTTGCGATAGAATTTCACAAAGTACAGGACTACTAACATTATTTTAATGCGATTTAAGTAGTGAAGGGAAATTTAAATAGTTTATTTGATGAGACGGTGGATTTCAAAGGTGTATTAATTTTCAGCATGAGAATATTGGATTATTTTTAAGTTTGTGATTACTTTCAATTGTAAACTAGTGAGAGTTACTATAATAGCAATAGAAACTGATACATCTAATTCGTTGTCTGAAATAATAAGGTTTTTCCAAAAAAAAATTAAATTTGATTTGTCAGGTATCAAATTAAAATTTAAAACTTGTTTTTTTTTTTTTTTTTTTTATTCTCTTTACTTTTTTTTATTTGGGAGTGAATATTGTATGACATCACCAAGGTGATAAATTCTATTGCTTTGATAATGCCATGAACAACTTTACCAGGGTTGTATATTCGTCAATTTTTGTTTATGTGCAAAAATAAACAATTGATCCAATATTTTTCAACAATCTGCTTAAAATACCTTAATAAGATGGATTACTTTTTTGCATACTCGTTGTATCTCATCATTAAATCTAAGTGTAAATTAATCGTAGATACGTACGAGATTCTTTTATTAGTACGAGTATTAATCATCAGGATTTTTCTTGCTCAAGATTAAAACTGCTATACTAAATTTATACTATAATTTATATTCTATATTAAGCTAACCAATAATCCAGAGAATATATATATGTATGTATGAATGTATGTATATGTATATCTGGTAAAGGTAAATTTTGTAATTGATAAAACTATTCTTATTAAACTTACCAAGGTTTCTTAGGTTACCTTATGCGTATTTGCTATTTACTTGACTTTTTATTTTAAAAAATCAATGAGATTTAGGTAAAGCTTCCTTTTTACATCTTGATTTGGCTTATGCTGAATAACAGAGTTATGTGCTATGGAAAAAGGTGAAATATAGTTATAATCGTCGCGAATTTTTATATCATTAACATCAAAATTTATACTTGAGATCACCAAGTCACTAGATCACCACATCAGTTTTTATATGTTAAAAAAAATGTTAAAGTGGATTTAGTGTGTGTTGATCAAGAAAAAATCATAAGACACTTGATACTTTCTATTGAGCGTAAATTAAATTCTTATGATACTAATGAGAGTGAAAGCGCTAGCTCTGCATTATTTTTAAGTATTTCGCTACTAAAGTAAAAAAATATCTCAACTTCTTTTTTTTAATAATGCCTTTAAATAGTTTAGAAAAAAGTGTTATCTGCAGTAATAATATACATTTTTCCATTCCATTTTAATGTAATGCGTATTTACAATAAATTTTTAAGATGAGTTTTTTATGAGAATTTTAATAAGAAATAGTGTGCCCTTGTACTCAGGCATCAATTTATTCTAAGAAAGTAAATTGTTCCAAAACAAAATGATAAGCAATAGCAAGAAACGAAAAATGGATGTACATTTTAGTCAGTTCAAAGAATAAATCAAGCTCGTAATTAGCGATATTTATTCTTTAAAGTTACAAACGATTTTTCTTAACTTTTTTTCTATAAAATAGCTAGTTATTTCATACATAATCTTGTAAAATAATAAAATGAGACTTATCTTATAGAGAAAGTAAAAAGATTTAATCATCACTGGACTGCTCTTAATACCTATTAAATTGTCATAATTTTTCAGTAATTATTACAAAAAACGATTGTAAAGCTAGAGTTGTCACTATATTTTACGTAATATGTAAAAAAAATGTCGCATACCGTGTGAAAAATATTTTAATTTATAAATAACTTCTTTTACATCTCGTACATCTGTATAGTGATTAAGTCATTCTTAATTTCTCGTATTCTGTTGAAATCTTTTCTTTAATTATCGTCAGTTTAAAAAAAATTGTTTACAAAAAAACGTCATATACTAAAAAAAGTGTTATCTGCAGCACGTTCTATTGTGGGTTTTTCCCTATCATTACGACCAACGTACTGTAAATGCATTTGTGCTCGTAAAGTGGTTAAGTTAAAAATAGCTACTAAAATTAAAAGTAAATCATTTATTAACAAATAATTATTAAGGGATTTTTATTAAAAATGGTAGTTTTCGTTGGATAAGCGCCATCGCCTCTGGGGCTATTTTGCGGCCCAAGGGTTCGTAAGGCTGCCCCGAAGGGATGAAGCTTATGTCGCGTATACCATTTTTCCTACCGAGAGCACACTCGACCCTCAAAAACGCCCGAGGTCGGAAAAAATCTGTACGCATTACCAAAAATTTTATTCAATGTCATTTTGTTACGTTTGCAATTGTGAAATTTTTCCTTTTCCTTATCTATTACTTCTCTCTTACTTTTTTTAAGTTTGGTCAGTAGACAATTTTAAAATATAAATTTAAAAAACAAACACTACACTCATTTGAAAAAACGAGCTGTGTGTAAATGTAACCTGTGCTATCAGGGTAAGGCTACTTCTTATTCTGACAAGTACAGTAATTTGAAAGAAGTACAAATAAACGAATCCTATTACATCAACAAATATTATACCTTGTTGTAACTCACAAAAAAAAATAATACGTATGTAACTATATATGACGAATTTGTTTTATTTGGCTAAGCTATTCAATTAAATTGTTAGGGACTTCGTTCTATTGGGAAAAAATGTATCTTTATACTTCTTTAGGCAACGAAAAATGTATTTATCCAAACAAAAAGAGAAAAAAAATGTGTGCTGTGATAAGTTAAACCCGATACCCCTCATTTTTTCTATATAAATCGTGTATCTCAAATTTTAATTCTTTCAGTCAATAAAGTTCTTTTAGTGCATACAAAACGTATTAGCATACGCTGCAGTTTAGTTTAATTTATTGGGTGACGTACATAACAACTATGTATTTAAGAGTGTTAGCTCTTCTTTCGAGTATTATCCTGATTTCAGCTCTTACAAACGAGAATAAATCCAAGCCCTTGACAGATCAGGTAAGATTAAAGTTTTTTTTAAGAAATATACTTTACTGCAGGTAATCAGTCAGTAAGTGGTGGCTCATTTTTTTCTTGTGTATGATTTAACTATTAGCTTTCGATTTAGATTTATCATTTTTACAGGAAAAAAGTAACTTAAAGTCGCAAGTAGAATCGATGTCTCAATATCAAAATGATTTTATATTATACTGCAATACCGTAAGAGCTCAAATATATTCCAACATCGAAGACCAAGCGAAAAATGTGCATCAATATTCAATTGATTCATATACTCAAGAAATGCACCAGTTGTTCGAAATAGCATTCAATGCAGAAATAGAATTTAATAAGGAGTACAGTAAAACCCTGGAAATTTTTAAAGGTTTTGAAAACCAAGCCGTAGATAAACAGCAAGAAATACAGAAAAAAATCACATATTTCCGCAACAACATAAATCGTCGTGTAAATGAAGTTCGTGACAAATATTTATACATATATAAACGTATGAGTGAGAAATATACATTAAAACCCAATACAAATATTATGATTTTGCTAGACTACCAGAATTGAATGTAAATGTAATTATGAACTGCAGGAATAAGGTGGCTTGGACGTTGTGTGCTGTACCAAGCGAGGGACCCTTTGAGGTTCTATGGATTATGAAAAATATTCTTTGTTCATTTTTATGATAGTTGAATAATAAAAGCGCATATTCAAATTCCAGAGTTTCATTGGCCTCAAGAATATAAAATATCGATAAAAAAAAAAAAAAAACTCATTACTTTAATCTACTTATGCGCAGGATACTATGAATCACTTATCTTCTAATTTTCTGAAAATATAAGTGATCTTCATATAATTTTCACAATTCCTAAAGGTTACTTATAAAAAAAGATACAAATACAATTTTTATTTTTGTGAAGGTTTGTCATTTACTTTCGGAATTACAGTCGTTTTAGTAATAAATCCTATAAGACTGCGTGTTAAATTGGTGAGTTTTTAGTTTCCGAAAACTAAATTGGTTAACCCTAGTATTTTTTTACAGCAAATTAATTAGGTACACTTTATTTACATTACTTCAAAATTTCAGAGATTATCATCATCCCAATAAAAATCGTCTAAGCCACTTTAAAATCATATTCTTTGGCGTTACCTTTTATATGATGTACAGAATAAAAAAAAATAATTTTTTTTTTTGTTTTTAACCAAAGCCTAATGTTTTCATAGTAATGCTCAGCTTTAATAATATTATTGTCTTATTGCATGAATTTCCAAGGACGCTGATCAATTTATACTGCTAAAAATATTGGTATTAATGAGAAAAATATACCTTTTTTATATGTATGTATCAATCTTTTAATGTATTCTTTGATACGGAACTGCTAAACTTTTATTTTGTTGAAAATAAAAATTATCTTGAAAAATACTAAAACAAGTTTAAATACTCTACTGTATGTTCGCATACTGTACAACCTTTTTTTCAACGAAGTTTCATTGAAATCAGAGCCTTGTATTCTAGTAGCTCACGAATTTTAACAAAATTAAGTAATTAGAGTCTAATACATACTTATTTGTTGTGTATCTACATAAATAAGTGTCAATGAATGTTTTGACATGCTTTTTAAACTTTAAAAGTGCATCAGTGTCGAATATTCTTCAAATAAATTGAAATTTCGAGGAGAAAAGTGAGATTTGTGATGTCACATGGGTGGTGTGTGAGACTTAAGTAACAAGCCCATTTTCCCTCTGAATTTACACTTAGTCTCATTGAATTTAGTATTAATTTAAGAACACTTTAAATGTAAGGGCACCCAGACAGTACAAAGAGTTATTTTAACTAAACACAAACAGTTAAACTCGAGTTGGTAATAATTTTAGAGATTCTTGGAAAAAGCACCGTCATCGCTTAATAAATACATATTCTATTATCAAAATTTCTAATAATGTCGTCATTTTAGAGTAGAATGGAGCATGAAACGGTAAGTTACGGGCATTTAAAGTGCAAATGCAAATTCCTGATTTGCTCAGTATCTTTTTTTTTTTTTTTTTCCTCTCTTTGAGTGTTATCAAGTTCATTAATCTTTATTTAAAAAGTAAGAGAATACATGTTTTCATGTTTTTAGTTATTAGTTGACTGTCATCTACGAGTTTATTTTACTTATCTAAGAATTTAACTTACGTTTCTTTATTTACAGTTTTTTGGTTATTAAGTACATCTTTCTCATGTCAATTCTCATCAATTTTGTCGATAAAAAAAAAAAAAAAAAAAAAAAAAAACAGTTACAAAAAGCCTTTTTTTTTAAACTAAGTTGGCTTACATTGAGTGCTGGAGTTAAATGTTGTTAAATGGTTACAATTCTTTTTGAAAAGTTGAGTTAAACTCAAAAATTATTGTAAAAATGTGTCGCAGGAATTCTTGAATATTACAATTTGTAGTAAGGATTGCAAAATTCAATTATTCATATCAGTTTTTATGTATTAGAAAAAATTGTTAAAGTGAGTCTTGTGTATCGATTGAAAGTAATTTATAAGACACTTGATAATTTTTGTTGAGCCTGAATTAAATTTCTGTGATACTAATAGTAATGAAAGCGCTAGCTCTGCATTATTTTTAAGTTATGCGCTACCTGAGTAGAAAAAAATATTTCATTATTTGAAAACATCACATTTCAACATATTTTGAAAAATTAATCAACTACAGTAATAATAACGTTTTTGGAATGTATTTTAAGGTTGTAAGTTTTTATTATAAACTTTTATGACAAATTTTTGAAATAATGCGCCCTTAACACTCATGCATCAGTTTATTGTATAAAAAGTGAAATTTTTAAAATTTACGATAAGCATTATTGATAAAATTTTATTAATTCGTTACAAACTTTTACTTTTTAATCACGGCAGATAGCTGGTAAGGCATTTAGTAAAATCTTAATAGACGTTACACGTGATAAAATAAATTGTACCTTTGTTCATCGAATAGTCATAATTATTTTTGAATTTCTGGAGTGGGATTAGCTATTTAGAAAAAAATTGTATTGTCTCTGAACTGGTATTAATAACTGTTAAACTGTCACAATTTTCGAATAATTGTCGCAAATGTGTAAAAAATATTGATAAGTTTTTTATTCAGTTTAGACATTATTTTAATTAGTGAACTATTTCTAATGCTTCTCTTGAACTTATGTAATAATTAGCTATTACAACCCAACAGAAGAAAATTAAACTTACTAGTACTGTAGGCAAAAAAACAAATTTTCATTAAATTTTTATCAAACAGTAAAAAAAAAAAAAATTGTGTGATAGGTTGAATATGATAACCACACATTTTCGAAAAAAATCGTTAATTTTGAATTCCAATTCTCTGAGTTAATAGATTAAATACATAAACGTATTAGCGTACCCGGCAGTTTAGTTTGATTGCTTGGGCGATGTACATCACAACTATGTATTCAAATATATTCGTATTTTTTTTAAGTGTGGACTTGATTTCTGCCTATACAATCAAGAATAAATCCAAGTCCTTGACAGATCAGGTAAGATTAAAGTTTAAAAAAAAAATTTAATTCACTGCAGGTTATTCAATCGGTGAATAATGGGTCATTTTTTTCTTGTCTGTGATCTAACTATTAGCTTTAGATTTAGATTTATCATTTTTACAGGAAAAAAGTGACTTAAAGTCGCTAGTAGAATCGATGTCTGAGTATGAAATTGAATTTTTAATATACTGCAATGCCGTAAGAGCTCAAATATATTCCAACATCGAAGACCAAGCGAAAAATGTGCATCAATATTCAACTGATTTACATACTGAAGACATGTACGACTTGTTGAAAGAAGCAATTAGTTCAGAACAAAGATTTATTCAAGAATTTAGTATAATTCGGTATATTTACAAAGGTTTTAAATATCAAAATGATGATAAGCAAATAGAAATAAAGAGAAAAATCACAATTTTTGCCAACCATATAAACCATCGTGTGAATGAAGTTCGTGACAAATATTTATACATATCTATTCATATGCGAGAGCTAGGTTATAGAATTAAACCAAATACGAATATTATGATTTTGCTGGACTATAACAATATATTTACCTAAAAAATAAAAAATACCATTGTTTTAAGTAAAAAGTGCATTTAATAAAACTAAAACAAGTATGCATACTCAATAAGTACATACGTGTTTTTAACTATAACATACATCTTAACTCTTACGCGGTTTCATACTCTGCACATCTATAGATATATTAACAAACTCACAAGACAACAAATGACAGATCATACGAAGAACAATCACACATGACACGCATATATACAGACTCATGGATATACTAATACATCCATAAACCAGGAGTGCAGGTCCTGGCGGGCCCTGGCGCCCTCCGGATTGAGCTTTACACCATACATTCCTAATTACCATCAGAGTTTTCATCCTCATACGCTGCAGTGTTTTAGAAACATAGGGAGCTATCAGGATAAGTCTAAGTCTTTCTAGTGTATCTGTAGAATTACATGTATATGAGGTCATATTTTTGTAGGCAATATTTTTAGTTTGATTTATGGAGTGATTCCCATAACGACGATGTATTCAAAAATATTGATGATTCTTTTGGGTGTTGGCTTGATTTCAGCCTATACAATCAGGACTGAGTCTTTCCTAGACCATGTAAGATTGAAATTTCAATTAAAATGAATATTTTACTGTGGGTTTTTCAATCAATGAATGGTGGATCATTTTCATCTTGTCTGTGATTTAAATGAAACATAGCTTAGCAGCCACTGTAGCAGCGGTCCCATCAAATACCAAATTCTGCTTTGGGTACCCTCAAATCTAGAACAGGTACCCATTCGTTTTACTAAATTGGGTCTAGTCTTTAGGGTAACCAGAGTAGAATTTGTTATTTACTGCTGCAATTTGGCTGCTTGTTTCAGCCTTCACGTGATCTTTGTATTAATTTTTTAAGTTTGATTTATTATTTAACAGGCAAAAAGTAATTTCAAATTGGAAGTAGAATCACTTACTCATTATAAAGATGAGGTTAACTCATACTGCTATGTCTTGAGAACTCAAATAAGTTCTAGTATTGAGAATCTAGCAAAAAATTTGCATCAATATTCAATTGATTCATACACTGAAGAAATGTATCGGTTGTTCGGAAACGCATTGCGTGCAGAAAAAATATTTGATGAAGAATACATCAAAATTCTGAAAATTTTCAATGGGTTTGAAAACCAAGATGTAGACAAACAACAAGAAATACAAGAAAAAATCACAGTTTTTTGTAATAACATAAATCGTCGTGTAAATGAAGTCTGCGATAAATATTTATATTTATAAAGACCTAGGTTATGAAATAAAACCTGATACGAATATCATGATTTTGCTAGATTACCACAATTAATTTTAAATGTGGTTGTAAACTACAGGATTAAAATCATATTCTTTGGATGTGCGTTTTACACTAAGATGTACAGCGTAAAAATAAATAATTTTCTTTTTTCTAAGCTCAATGTTTGCAAAGTAGTAATACTTAGCTTTTTAAAAAGATTGTAATCTCGACGTTTAAATTTCCAATACTGAAGTTGAGAATACACGTTTTTGCCAACATCTAACCTTGTAATTTATTCTTTGATAGAGTAATGTCATTTATTTGGAGATGGAAAGTAAATCCAAAAAAAACAATGCGAGTCCATGTACACTACTGTGAGGTTATGTTTGTTTAAACAATATTTTTCTCGATATTTTTGTAAACCTTGATTTTCTGAATAAAAGTTTTGACGTGCCTTTTTAACTTTAAAAATACATTGGTGTCGAATTTTCTTAATACAATTTGAAATTTTAAGGAGGAAAGTGAGATTTGTAATGTCACATGGGTGGTGTGTAAGACTTTAGAAACAAGCCCATTTTTCCTCTCAATTTAAACTTAGTCTCACTGAATTTAGTGTTAATTAAAAAATACTTGTAATGTAGGGGTACCTAGTTGATTAAAAAAGTTATTTCAATCCATGACAAATAGTTAAATTTGGGTTGGTAATAATTCTCAGTGATTGTTAAAAAGTACCGTCATCGCTCAATAAATACATAATCTATCATTGAAATTTCTAATGATATCGTAATTTTAGGGAAGAATGGAGTATCAAAAGTTGAGTTACGGGGATTCAGTGTACAAATACTAATTGACTGATTTTTTTTTCCTCTTTTAATAGTGTTACCAATCTTTGAAACCTTTACTTTAAAAAGTAAGAGAACACATGATTTATCATTTAGCTGACTATGATCTACGGGTTTATTTATCTTTATTAGAAATATAACTCTCTGCTCTTTATACCAAGTTGTTTATTTATTAAATCCTCCTTGCGTGTATACTCATCAATTTTTCTACAAGTGAACAAAAAAAAAACAATTCCAAAAAATCTTATCTATACTCACGCTCTCATGCGTTCCCGTTCAATTCTTCAAAATCAGTTTGAGCACGCGGCGATCGATCACCCCTCCCCTAGGGGCGAATCGTTTCCACCGTGCGTACAAAACTATCGCTTAAACAGCGCGAAGAAAAATACATGTAATAACGTCATGAAAAATTCAATGCCGCAAGACTGAGCCAAGCAATACGCGTATAATATGATGTATAATATGTACACATCATGGGCGATGCAGGAGGGACCGTCCAATATGGCTCCCCGTTACGAGCAATAAAACCATTGTGCGTGTGAGAGATAGTCCGCCGGTCTGCTCCCGGCGGAATCTTTATATTGCATTATATTAGCGCTAAGTACTTGGGCACACACACACATGCACGTACGTACGTGCGGGAGAGCAATGCTCGACAATAGTTTGTACTAGCATTATCTTTTTTGATTGCGTGTGTACGTGCGTTAGCGCGCGTGTATATGTGAGTCGATGAAAAGGGGGATGAACTAGGAGTGCGGACGCAGTAGACCCCGTGCAAACAAAACTTGCATGGGGTGTACCTATGTGTACCGAAGTTCTGTGATGATTGTTGTACGTACGTTTGTTGGCTTTGATGATTATGGCGTTGTTTTGAAATTATTGTTGCCAGACGAGGCAGGTATACCTTTGTTCTTTTTTAATTGTCATTACGTGGTTGTTGTGGGAAATGTGGGTTACAGTTTGTTTTGAGGGAAAGTAATGGCTTTAAATAATTTGCAAAGTTGTATTTCCCTGTCTAAGATGAAGTACAGTGTAGTCGAATGTTTCAATGGCTATAGTTTTGATGACTAATTTTGTATACCTGTGTTAACTACAGTAGTTTGAAAGCCTTCTAAGGAGCTTATGTTTTTGGGCGGTTTGCGCGTGTGCAAAATAAATGATTGTGTCAAACCTCCGGGTCACAAGACAACATCGCAAAGTAACTTTTAATTGTACTTGTAACATTTTAATTACTTGAAATAAAAAAATATGTTGAGGTTTCAACTTTTTGTGTGAATAACAATCGTAAAAACTGTAATACGTGATCTTTCATTTTTATCCCCAACACTAGATTATTTGTTGCTTCTTATGAGTATAAAATATTTGGATTTTTTAAAATGTTCTCATCTACAAAATTACAAGCTAGAAATTTTTATTATCATACCATTTTTTTCTTCTTAATATCATAATTACCTTACTATCCAATTACTGGTTTCAATTAGGCTGTGCTCAGGTGTATTTGACACTCAACGTCATATTCATTTTGGCATTTAGTAGCAGTGGAATTAGCCTGCATATAATAATTATACGTCAAGATTATTTTACGCGCATACTGTGCATTGTGTATCTGGTTACAAGAGCATGGTAACAAGTTAATATCAGCCATCACGGAGTGCTGCGTGGGCAGCGTAAATGTCATGCCAGGCTTGATGATGTAGCTGATACGTGTAGAGGAATAGGACGGAGGGGAAGCAACCCGCAAACTGGTCTCCCGATGTAATTAGTTGTACGAATCTCCCGAGCTAACAGAAGCCATGCAAGGCTCACGAGACAGAAACACAAAATAACTGCTCTGAGATTTTATTGATAATTGGATTTGATGCTTCTTATTCTCTTCTTCCGTATGGAGCTTAGCTGATGACACGTGTTTGGTTGATAATGAAAATTAGATGCGAAGAGCGTCAAATTGGTGTTTTGAATGTTACAGTAACACGATTCTATGTTTTATGATTTTTATAAAAGTACAATTAAATCCTTCGTTTAACCTGCCGGTCATAAGATTTGTTGACATCCCCAACCTTTCCATAGTCGATGAATTAGAAAGGGATGTTTTAATAGCCCATCACTTGTTTTTTATTTGTGTTACGCAAACATTTATTAAAAACATAAATTACTATCAGTAACATCGTTTGTTTTCCACAATCCTTACCGGGTCATCGTTTATTGGGACATAAACCTAAAATAAAAAAGAAAAAGTGCAATTGTGCATATTTGTGGTAAAAGTATTTTCCAAGGAACTAGTACAATTTATCTACAATGATGTCATACAATGCATTCCTTTTAGCTACCTCTTCCATGTTACCAACAGTGTTTATACTCATTACGAACTAGAGACACTTTGCGGCTCGCCATTAAAGAAGATAAGGGGAAGTCACGTATCCAACAAAGCTAGCCCGAGGAGAGACAATGCCGGCTTATTAAGTCACACCGCCTTTCGGGTATACGCACCACCAGCTCTTGTGGTCGTGGCACGACGTTTAATTATTGTGACAACTTGACTCTTCAAATCTAAACCACTGATATAAGGTTTGATTAGTAGAAATTACGTCTTTATGAATTGTGAACAGGTAAAATAATGTTTTCTTGAATCGAAAGACTACATTTTTCGTTCCGAATCAGTGACTCTGGCAGTGTATACCGCATTCACGAAACAGCAGTGCCGTAAATTTCACTTCTTCAGTAAGTGCGTATACATTGTGACTATTCATTGGTTCAGTCGGAAAGAATATCGATGCGAGATCAGAGCGAGCGTGAAATATCAATAAACAACAAAGATCCTGCACGAGGATCATCACCACCGTTAATCCTGCCTTACCGTTAGTTTGCTCAAGCGCCAGCTCTTCTTTTGTTTATTTTACTTCATATTATTTCCGAGGCTACAACACATCTCACAAAAGGAAGGGAAACAAAGATGATACATTATAACCGTATGAAATTCTCTCAACCAGCCCAGGGGCCAAGTTTTTCGTGCACCTCGTTCACAATGAACGCGTCTAGCTCTCCAGCGATTGCTTTTAACGATCCATTCGGGCCACGCTTGAGCTCAACGCGCTGCTCTACTTTGTATGTATACGTGGATGGACTAGTTATGCACACAAAAGCCATAAAGCTGTGGCTACTGCTCTAGTAAGTGTTGCCAGTTTTGTCCTGTTGCACCCATTACTTCAATACTGTCAATGTGTTTGGATGCTTTTGTCGGCAATTTCGTAACGGTGATGGCCACATCTCTAAATTTCATTGGCCTTGTTGAAAAAAGTGAGGACATTTCGAACTTTTGTTTCACTATATCACTTGAGTTTATAATCCTCTTAACCAAGTATTAGTATGAGGCTAGAATATTTGGTTGTTTCTCATTTTCTCACATCCAGGTGTGTAGTTTGATTTGACAAATGACTGCGCATTCTGACCTAAACATAGACAATTGAGTGAGTACTTAAGTTAACTAGTTACGACCAATTAAACTTGTTGTCTGAAAAATCTATTTGAGAAATGCATCATCGTAAAAGAATAATAATCTTGGAAAAACATACTGTTTTAAAAATTTTTTTCGATCATCAAATATTATTTCAGACAAGCACTGATCATGTAACGTACGTTTGCCTCAACAGGTATAGAGTCGAGTATAGAGTCATTGGTAATTCTTAAAGGTACCACGGATGTGAAATTGAGATTCAGATATCGTATTAGTGACATGTTATAGAAATAGTTTTTATGATGATTGTTTATAAATTTTTTGATTACGTAACAATTATATTAGTCGAGGAATTAGATACTTTACTGCAGTTAATCTATATTAGCAACTAGCTTTAATGTTTCGTATAAGTCAAAGAATTACATTTTTTTTTTTTTCAAAAAACTTTTAAGTCACAAAATTTTTATTACGCTGAATTGTACATCAGTAAATTCTTAGAAAATAGGCAGGTACTCCCATGGATACTGTATGAAAATAGGCTTTCATCATATTATTGAGCTATCAAACGTCATTTGAGAAAATAAAATTCGTTAAATGGTGATTTTGTCTTGACTCCCCATTGTAATGGAAAAACTGACGCCAAATTTAAAAAGAACGCCCTTGCCATGAGGATAAAAAATTAGTTCTGCGTTAAATCTACAGTTTTTGCCCACATTTTTGAGATAATGCCTTTTTCAATACTACTTCGTAAAATGATGGCTTTTTAAAAATAATTTTCAGAGATAACACGTCCCTGTACTAAGCCATTGACATTACCAAAACAGTCGCAGTGTATCCAAGATTCCAATACACCCCATACTCTTCGATCCAAAACATAAAAAAAAGATCCATCCATCGACATTCATGAGTATCACAATTCGTCGAATCCAAATAAAAATCCAACAAAAAAACAAAGCCCACACAATACACTCTGCCCAACAATCGCTTCCGTTTTGGCTGCATACCAGTCACACAAACGACAAATCGCCATCCGATCTAAACATATTGTCAACCTCCGAAAGGATTAGAGCGACAACCCGCGGCATCGTCTGACTCGTTGTCGATCGATTCGCTCGCCCCGAAGATAGGATTTCGAGATTCCTTCCTCTCCTTTGATTAGCTAGTCGTGATAGCTTTCCATTCTTCCCTCCATTTCTTTGCCTCCCTATTGAACGCACTTCTGTGTTCCTGTATCCACGGGCTTTTGTGACGTTTTATTCCTAGAATCCGATTGTGATTGCATCCAAACATAATAGAATCAACCCGCGGATTATCGAAGATTGGCCGGTCTATTTCCGCGCTCCATTGTCGCGTCCGATGGGAAGGTACATTAGGCTGTCTCGCTCTGGTGCTTTACTATTATTTTCCCTAGAAAATATACGAATAGAAGTCTATGACCCAATTATCGAGCATCTAGGATCTGAGTCATGATTAGCATTTTGCATGAAAAGTTCCATTTGGTCTGTCTTGTGTAATTTTGAAAAGTAATCGACACGTGTTTTTTTTTTTTTTTTTTTTTTTTTAATTAAAAACGTTATAAGATATAGCTCTTCAAAGATTTTCTATTTTTCATAGCTATACATATTATACTCCTTGTGTATGTGACTTCATAAACACATGTGTGAAAAACAGTCATTTTTATGTTTTACTATAACTCAAGTAAAAATAAATATTTTTTCTTGAAACTTTCAGAAATACTTGTATTTGGTATTATGTAGACACGATTAAATTTTGAGCGAATTTCATGAAACCGTTTCTATGTTATTTGAGGTTATATGTATACTCGATACTTTTTTCAAAACGCTGTATCTTTAAAAGTTTTTTATCGTTTTTCATGTTTCTGGGCTCATTTTTTTCATACGTAGTTGTAGAATATTCATGTGTAATGTATACTTTACGATGTCACACACATATGGTGTTTTCTGTATCTTTTAAAATTCCATAATTTTCAGGTATTATACGAAATTGTACAAGACGGTCCAAAAAGAATTTTTCATGCAAAATCCTAATTATATAAAATATCATATCTTTGAAGATAAACCGAGTACTTGATCCTGCAAAAAAACCAAATTTAGCTTACAAATCACACTCTATCGATTAGTTATTTAATGACGATTGAGTCATCTATCCAATCGTGGAACTGTTAGAAATAAGATCCAAATGTTCTGCAAATCGTCGGAAAGTAAAAATGTCTGGACTTCCCTCGTCAAATTAAAAAAAAGTCCAGTGTCGTTGTTTGGTAGATGAAATGAAAAAAAAAAGTAACATGTCACTTAGCGCTGCTTATACCTCAATAAAATGTACTCGCCTCCAGTACCCGGCTCTTCGATCGTTACCTGTCGTTCATCGAGAATTAGGCCCTCGAACGTGGCATACTCCGCAGTACATAGGTGCGCACAGTGAAATTGTCTCAGGATTCCGCTTGGACGATCATCGGAGTGCCGCTCTCTCGAGAACAATATACGAATGTACGGAGAGTTCGTCATCTCCTCTTAAAGGGAAACGCCGATTGTAGATGCACACCCTTGTACGATCGAATTTTCGATTTGTTGCGAGTGATTTTGATCGAGGACTCAGTTTTTTTGTTTGTTTTATTGAATATATTTTTTTTAGATGGCTTTACAGTTCAATTTTGAAGGATTTTGACGAATGGAATACTTTCTTCGTCGCCGATTTATGTCCGATTGATTAATATCAAAAATTCAGTTTATATTTGATTGGGTGTTGAGTTGATTCTTTTTATTATTTTTTCTTTGAAAAACTATTTCCTACGAGTGCCATTTTCTTTTCCTTCGAACTATTGCTCTCGTGAACATGGGAATATCAACTCCATACCATAAGTTTTAGTGCATCACGTCGATTTTTTAAAATTATTATGATGTAACCAATTTTAATATTTTTATGATTTAATTATCATTAACATTGGGTCTGTATACTTTTAGATGCTGATAACCTCGTTGATAACTGTAAAATGTAGGATATACACGCACGCAGTGCATTAAGAGTATTACTTTTAATAAAACAAGAAAATAAACATTTGACATTTGTAAAACTATTTCAAGTCAGAACGTTAGTAACCGAGTTATCTTTAAAAAAAAAAAAATGGAGTGTCAAATTATTTTTATTCCAGTTAATAACAAATGATAGCCTTAACGTAATCCAAGTTATAACTTAAAAAAATAAAATAAAAATGATCAGAACTGTTTTTGGACTTAGAACTGAAACTGGACTTGGAATTAAAAAACAAAAAAAATAGGGCACTTTATCGTCTAAAAGCTGTCCTCATTTTTGGAAAAAACTTTTATTTCGATCCTTACAACAACATGACAGCTTATAGTTAAAAAACCCCAACCACCGAAATCCGGAGCCACGGCTGATTATACGGCCATTTTTTGCAAATATTACATTCCAAACCCACGCACGGTACGACCAACTTTTTAATGGAGAAGCAAAACATAGCCCGCGAAAAACAAAAACAAAAACCCCTGTTTATGAGCTTCCCGTTGTTTCCGTTTTTTTTTTTTTTTTAAGAAAAAATATTAATAGTACCCAAGCCCGCGCTACGAAGAGAATATAACGCACACTACTTGTATAAGTAGTTGAAGTTGCAGAAAAGAATCACATTTTCTCGAGCTTTATGTTGCTCACACAGTCGTGGCTCGTACACGTATACACAATACACACGGTGGGCAAAAAAAAGAGGAGGAGGTCATGCAATGCAGATAAGAGAAACAGGGTCGGTGGAGAGAACAAGAGATAGGGCGCGCACACAGTCAGCATGGAAAATGAAAGCCCGGCAAAGTATAAAGGACGCGGAGCGGGGTGGGCGTGCCGGGGAGGAAGAGAAGCTTAATGCCATATTCCGCCCCGTCGCTCCGCTCTTTCGGAGCTTCAATATTAACTAGTCCTCCCGGACAATTTGACCGTCGTCGTCTCCAGTATAGTTTCTCCATCCCTCTCTCTCAAGGACTTGGAAATTTACGATACACTTCCTTCTGCCGTGTGTATACGTATAGCTATCCGATTTGGCTCGAGCTGTGGATGCGCGTGTGTGTGTGGGTTGTCCATGCACAAAGACCCCCTGCGGGCGCTCTCTTTTCTCGTTGTGTATGTATATACATGTGGGTTAGGTGTACTACGCATCAAACGCCAGTGCGGGAGTCCAAGAACTGCTGCTGAGTTTTGATATTGATACAACCGACTTGGCTTCTGTACGCGTGGGCAGGAGCCAAATGCTTTCCCGGGAAATTGAGAATCGAGTTGGTCACGTCAATTGGTATTTCAGTTGATCATCTTATTTACGAGCAATACCATTCAAATGTCTTGGGTACATTAGATAGGGTTGAATCTATTTACGTGTGGCTTTACGTTCGAGATATGGATACTTGGAAACTGTTTGATTCAATGCTAAATGTGCACCTTGTGCATTTTGGGATTCCCTATCGCATTTACCGTGTGTTATACGTACGTTGTTAGTCTATGGATGATTGCGATCATCGAATGCCTATTTTCTAATTTGAACAAAAACTGTCATTATGCAACGAAAAAATATCTTGTAACTTTTGTTATTTTTGATGTTTCTTAACTCTTTTACTTCATACTTATAATACAGCTCTTTAAGGTCGAGTTAAGGTAGTTGCATTTTGTGGTTGATTTTTTTTCTCTCAACCATTTCTTCAATGAAGGATGACATTATATGGTAATATGGTGTGAAGCTCAATCCAGAGGGCGCCAGGACCCGCCAGTTTTGACTCACGCATGTATTATATATCCGTGTGAGTGTGTATATATCACGTATATACCATTCGTTGGTTACCGATTGGTAACGTAATCATCGTGTTCATCGATAGTGTTGACACAGACGTATTCACAGTTCTATTCACGGATGTGCAATACATCCATAAATTAGGACTGGAGGATCCTGGCGCCCTCTGGATTCAGCTTTACACCATATATTCCTCATTGTATTTTCATGATTAGATGTGTGACAAAAATTTGCACTTAATTTACATACGGCCTCGTATAATCGTTTTGCTCAAACGATTTAAGGAGGTTTAGGAGTATCATTCGGAGAAGCGAGGAACGGGGAGATTACCGCGTACCTCCTCTTGCACTCTACAAACTTGAAACTGTACAACTCTAAGTGATTATATTTTTGAAAAATGCCTGGCAAGGCTTGATTTTTTTTGTCGAGCATCTTCCTGTTTTACTAACGTATCTATAAACATTTTTTTTTATTTTTATTTTAACACACTTTTAATATACCATAATTTCAAGTAAAAAGCAAACTGGTTTTCTCATAAAAGACCGTGTTAAACTGTCAATATTTAATAATTTTTTTCTAAAAAATTTCCCCGGTAAAAAATCTGACGAAATTCATGAGCACTCCTGATGATATGCTTCAATATAACATACATTTTTTTAATACGATTTTACATTTTGAACTTTTTTTCCAAACCTCCTTGACTGCGTGGTAGGTTTACCTTTTTAAAATAAATAAACTGCCAGAAAACTCGGTTAAGTGAATAGATGTCTAAATAGATTTGATTTTTTTTGTTCAACTGCAATGTACTAAAAACCAATGGAATTCGGTTGTTTTTCACTGTCAGAGAATAAAAAAATACTCAAACTTGAATAGATTTTTTGAAATGAATAAAAGTACTCGCTGAAAAGAAAAATATAATCTAATTTTCATTTCGGAGTAACATGGACATGAAAAATCTCTATTCGATTGAAAATATACTCGACAATGTTACAATTCAAAATAATGTAGAAGAAAAAAATCGAAAAAAAAACTAAGAAATTGAGAGGCATCTTAGCTTTCCGCCAGCGTCGTTTGCTACACAAAAATACACTGAGGATGAACGAAAGCCTGTCTCCCAAAGGTTTTCTCTTCCTTCTTTTTCACGTGTACATATATTTGTACGTACACTCTGTGGGCAGCATAGTGCATCGCACATATCTTCTCTCGAGCGAAAACTATATCGGAAACGTCTTGGGAAAGAAATGGCGCACTATGTATGGCGGAAAAGTGGTGCTGCTGCGGAGTAATATTTTTTTTCTCTACTCTTTATTTTTTCGACTGACTGCAATATCCTCGAGTAAACAAGTAAGTCTGCTACGTGAATTTTGCGGAAAGTTTTTTTTTTTTTTTTTTTCTAACAAACTCCGTGTATGGGAAAATAAGCATGATAAAAATGGGAAATGCGCGGAAAGGTGGTAGCCTTGAAAAATTTGTATGACGTTGCGAAGGATCGCAAGCGCGTCTGTAGATTACGACTTTTTTCCACAACGAGATTCTACGAATTTTCTAAAAAAATTATAAAACTCGCAATAGTATTTCTAAGCTTTATGTATGGTAATTTCGATTCTCTATCGATTTTATAATATGAGAATTCATCTCAAAATTATTTTTTATATGTTATTTTAAAACTACAAGTAATCAATCTTACTCGATATTTTTGTTTTGTTTACCTGTTTTATTTATTTATTTATTTTTTTTTAATGAATTTTATTTTGCTAATTACTATAATTTTGTTATGCTCAGATACACCCCCGGGCGCTCTACACTGTTTTTGTTGCATAATGTTACATGTGAAACTGCGCTTTATCAATTAATTATTAAACTTTACATTCTACACAATAAAAATCTTGTTTACAATTTTTAGCTTATTTAAAAAAAATTTCTATAATGGCAATAAGTAAGTGATGCTTCAAAAACCTTTTCTTAAAAAAATAAATGTTCATTATATATTATAACGATAATTATTAAATTTCAAAGAATAATGTGTAATATATTACGTAAAATTACATTTTCTAATTATAATTATTATATACGTATGATAATTATAGATATTTTGTATAAAAAAATTATATATCAACCTTGGTAAAATAAAATGATTTGATTAGATGTTTTTTTACATGGACAAACAAATAAAATATTACTTGTGATCGTTTTCACAGTATAAGCTTGTTTTTCCCAACAATTTAATACAATTTTTCAAAAACCTAATCAAACAATCCACATGATCTTTTCTAACCAATCATTCAACGAATAAAAAAAGCTCACAATCAAACTTTTTGGAGCACCTCGGTATAGAGCTTAGTCAGCTAAATACTTGGCTCAACTAAAAGAAATTGCGGTTCGCATCTCGACTAATATCGATACTTTATAAAGTGAAATTAGAGTTCAATCCTTACAAGTAGAGTTTTGAGTAAATCCCATATTTCAGTTATAAAAGTCTCACCCTAAAATTTTTAAAAAATGCCCCCACAAATATTGAAACGAATGACCTATAGTCGACAACGAATACCTAAAGCCAAAAAATTATGAATAAAGAATCATTCATTGAAGAGAAGATCTGATTGTCACGATAATTAAAAAAAAAAGGTTATGTTATAACTATATGAACAAGAGAATATTAGAAAAAAGTTGGCAAACATCAAGGAGTCACGAAAAATTTTATTTAAAAAGAAAAATAAAAAATTGTGTGGCATTGGCAAAAAATCTTATTAGAAAGTAATCAAACTAAACATTTGTTTTTCGTCAATTATTGTTCCACAATACGTAATAATTGGAAACAACGTCAAACAGTTAATGACCGAGTTCATAAATATGTAAAATACTTCGAGTACATACATATTATATTTCATGTTACGAATATTTTATTACTCTTAGATTATTATTTTTCAGATTTACTTACAAAATAAAATTATTTACGATATCAAAATGAAATTTATAAAATTTTTATCATCAATAATTACAATAAATTTTAATTTTGAAAATAAATATTAAAAATTTTGTATAAAATAAATGATCTACAGATAGTGGAATATAAAAGCATGGCTGTATTTTATTGTCTAAAACATATTTCCAATATTTCGGTGTCCTTCTGACACCCTCCTCAGAGAACTATATCAAGAACATAGTTAATATAATTAAAAATTTTGTATTACATCATAAAGATAAAAAGTCGATGAAAACCATTTTGTAATTGGACCATTTATCTTAAAAACTTGTGACAATGTGGGCTTCTCACTCGCGTTCAATGTCTTTCAGTGACCTAAAATTCTTCAGTACTTTTTTTTCACTTTTCGTTTATTTTCGTCTTGTGTTACAAAACAGCGTTTGATCCCCAACATCCAACCCGACGAAATGCACGAAGTGCCTAACCCAAAAACAACCCACTTCCCAACGGAGAGTTTCTTTAAAAGCAAAAAAAAAAAAAGGAAAAAAAAAAGAACTGCAGGGATGAAAAAAGGAAAAGCGCGAACAGAAGCGGAAGAAAAGAGCGTACTAGATCGAATGATACGCAGCGCCGGTGCCAGTAGCAAGCAGAGCACATCGCTCGTACCATTTGCCGCCTTCGCTCGCGCACCTACGCCACCCACACACACACACACGACCACTCGACCTCGAATATCGATCCGTGAACAAGTATATATCACAAGTTTCATCCCAGCTCGCGTGTGTGCGCCCCGGCATTTCTTTTTCTTTGGCGCCCGTGCACCAACGCGATTGTGTGTTTCCGAGTGCACGCATCAGAGGTGTACGGTCGTTTGAGGAAATGAAAGGGGGCCCCGGCGAGAAGTGAAGGAAAAAATAAATAAAAGGGGCCGAGACGCGGGATTCGTCTTCATCAGCACTTAGGGTTTGTATTTCACGTTGCGCGCGTCGGTGCCAGCTGACTGCCGGAGGCGTGCTCGCACGCGGATATACACCGTTCAGGGGCTTTTAGCTGATTTTTTTTTTTTTTTTTTTTTTTTTTTCAAGATTGACGAATAGATCGACGTTTTCGCGTGTTTTTCCAGGCGGTGGTACTTTGTTTTTTTGTTTTTTTCATTACATAACTGCTCGAGGGAATACACCTGTGTTCGGGATTTTCCGTGTTTACAGCGTATACCTCGCGTAAGGAGTTTCAATTTTTTAAGTTTTTTTTTTTCTTGGTATAACGCTTAACGATACTTTTACAGAGCTTTTCCGTATTCACGTGTAAACTTTAAAAAAAATCGTAATTGAAAACAATAATTAAAAGGTGTTACTTTAAACTTGTATTAGTTCATTAGAAAAAATATTAACATGCTTTTTTATTTATCTATTTAAAATGCAACTGTATTTTTTACTCAGAATTGTAATGGTTTATCTTAATCTCAAAAATGGTAAAAAACTCTTGATAGCAAAAACACGTGTTTTGTTTTGATCTGAATTTTTGTTTTGCTACTCAAATTTTACGGTATTTTGGTAATTAATTATTTAATGAGTACAAAATACTACATTATCCAAAGAAAATAAGATTGTGCTTAAGATCTTTTTGTCTTGGCAAACGTATACACATACATCCAACTTATGCAATCTTTAGAATGCCACAAATCATATGAATGCTTCTTAAAAATAACTTTAATTGTGAGCGTTACGATTTAAATAAATAAAAAAGTATTATTAAAAAACCCTTTTTTTAATAACAACCTATTTGTTGTAATTCTGAAATTGTAAAATAATAAAAATATTTTGAAAAGGATTAACAAATCAAATATTATCAATTTATCTCATAGTCGTACCATATAAAAAATTAAGTGTACGTGATTTTTGCAAAAACCCACTAAAGAAACTGCGTGACCTGTTGAAACCAATTAAACAACGAATGAAAAAGCTTTAGTAACGTAATAATAAATTTTTTTAAATAAGATAATAAATAATCTCTAATATTGATTAAGAAATGCAATGAAATGAAAAACAGTTGATTGTTAAGTTTTTTCACTTTTCGATGTAAGTATGGCCAAAATTGAGCTTATTGTCAGTAACTACGATAAACATTGCTACGAGTTCACGTAACAATAAAACAAAACATCACGTTTAGTTGTTTCAAACACATTTTGTATTAAAAAAATATGTCTCTAAAGAGTATACACAGCAGAGGGAAATTCCTTACAATGTGAAACAATAGAAAATGATTCTGCAAAAGTGCCCATTAAAATTTATCACTACAGGAGTTCTGCCCGACTTTTACAAACTCAAAGTATGCGTCGCGATGCATGTTTTGTACGATTTCTGCTACAAAACAAAAAAAAAAAAGAGAGAAAAGAAAAAAAAATACCTTGACAGAAAAAAAGCGTGCATAAAGGGTATAGTGCATCACAGCGCAAAATCACCGCGAGTAGCAGGAGGAAGCTCGCGCGCGTGATACACAAGACGTTGGGATCGTTTGGAGCTCCGGGGACGAGAAAGTGGGAAAAGTCGAGCCAGGCACTTGGCACGTATTTCTCATTTTCCGGTAGCAGCGCCTTTTGTTGCCCTCGAAAGAGAAGACGGGCACCGGAATTATGTCGCACGCCCCCTCGCTCTCCTCTTCGGGATCGACGAGCTGCGAGACGGAGTTGGAAATTAGCGGGGCGTCGACGACGGGAAGTTATGATTGAGGTGCGGGTGTGTGGATTTTTCTGTTTGTCGAACTTTGCCAATTATATGTTGGTGTTTTTTCTTACTCTTCCTTTGTTCCAAAGATTCGTATTGTTGACATTTCATGTTTGTTTTCTTTTCGGCTCGACATCAGCACAGTGGATCGATGTTTTATGACACTTTTTTTTTTTTTTTTTTTTTAATTTTAATTTTTCGAATTTTTGAGCGATGTTTGATACTTTCTTGTTTGGCTCTTGATACATTTTTCAGCTGAGATTTATTGACGTTTTGTTATTAAGTATTGCCTCGAGAGTTGCGAGTGACGGCAAAATAATTAGCTTCTTTTAATTTCCCAAGGGCATGATTAATAAAGAGACTTGAAGAGGAGGTAGAGACATTTTTAAAAAAGACAATTTTTTTAGAAGATTTTTAATGGATACCTTTCGATTATTTTAAATAATGCAACAATTGTGTGTAAGCATGACGTTTTTTTAATTCAAATTTTTTCTTGGAAATTAAATCAACACGAATTCATATAACTTTTGAAACATGGACAAGGTATGGCGTTGTACGTACAATACTATTTTGATTTTGAGTAGAACGAAACTTCAAGGCTTGTTTTCGTAAACTTCTGAAATCTTCAACATTTTCGTCTCCCCGAGTCCTTGAGGCGATTCCGTAAACAGTATTAACAGCTTTGAAAATTTACGCGCCTTGTAAAGAGGATTTAAAACGATGTCACGCCTTCGTATATCTTACGCATTAGTCAGCGAAAATTTTGTGGGAAAATATTTATGGATAAGAGGATTAATTTTTAATTCAACTTTCAGCCAGTACAAAAACACGTGATATATTATAAGCACGCGGGATTAATTTTCTTCTTTTTTTTTTTTTATAGAAAACTTTTCTCGTTACAAAAATGGGTAAAAAATGCAACACTGAGCACACAGTAATTTACCAGGAAATAACATTTTTTTTTTTTTTTAATAAGTTATTTCCAAGTCATATACCAGAGACATTGTGTAATAAAACTTTTAAACAAAAGTGATTATACCATCAGTAAATTGATTTTTAACGCTAAGTTGTTTTCAAGTTTATACTAGGATACAAAATTCATCGTGAAATTAGTACCAACCTAGCAAACACAGACTTGTAATGTTTATTTTACAGAAATCTTTTAGATTTCTTAAGGCTCTTAATATAAGATTTTTGAAAGGTGGACATTAAAAGTCTGAGTTTGTTGGAAGGCTTGTTACAAAAAAAAAGTTTTTTATTTATCTAACATTTAATTAAAAATGTTATGCTCATACATAATTGTGACGTTAATTAAAATAATCGAAAGCTATTTATTAAAAATCTTAATTGAAATAACTTCTGTTTTTTAAAATTGTCTCTAACTTCTTTCATACTTGGTTTATTTTGCGATATTTTAAATATAGAACTACCAACATTTATTCGTCAGTCCAACATTGATATTTTTTTAACTTAACGCCTTCAAGATAAATATTTAAAAAAATGAACATAAATTTTGAACAAAGAATGTTAATATTATGTTTTGTTCATTCGTGTCGTGTGTCGTTGTTTTGTGAAGTAAAAATTTTTCGGTGTAGCTATTAAAGAAGATGTCACCGTATTATTTTCCAAAAAAATTTATTTTAACTGTTCCTACGAGAAATAAAGTAAAGATATCAATTGTCTTTCATTGAAATGCTGATACTCGTGAGTATTTTTCATGTAAAAAAATTAAAATAGGAAAAACTAGGAAATGGGATTTTAACTGTTTGAACAATTTATTGTACATGTTATTTCTATATTTTCTTACTGCGCAGTAATTTGTTACTAATTACAAAAAGTAACTCAAGTACTACATAATTGAGTTACAGAAAAAACCTTAGCTTAAATCCTTTTAATTTAAATTAAGTTGAAGTTGTGAAAAACACTGTCAAGGGATATCCACAATTTTCTTCAGTATAGGTTTTTATAAACCAGTTTGATACAAGTGAAATTTGTCAACTTCATCAATAATAAACGCAAAATCACGTTTTTTCCTGTACTTATCGTTCAAACGCGCCAAAACCCTCCCTGACTTCAAGTCCCTTCTAGTACTTGCAGGTGCACCCGCTCCTCCACCGATCAAATTCAGTATTCCTGACAAAAGCCGTGAACCGAAACATTCATCATGAGGGAGAGATCGGAGGGACCAATCGGCCCTTTTGCGTGATTAATTTTTTTTTTTTTCTCTTCTCCTTCGCGTCCAACGCCTCAGCCGAATCAATCACCAAGTCCCGAAGAACTTCCTGCAAACAAAAATCCAACGACGGCAAAAACCGATCACTGGATCTCGACCAATTCGAGTGCTCCCGACCGCACCCTCATCCCTAATGGGGCTTCGATCGCTCGATGATGTAGGCCCCTACGTGGGGTCAATTACGAGCTATTAGCCATCAGGCGTGTACGTACGGCCAAAGGAAGGACGGGGCAAGGTTGGCCGTACGAAAGTATTACCGCGACAGTTGGCGCGCTTCTTCCTCCTCTCCCTCCTTTCTCGTGCCCAGGGTGCAATAAAATCGGGCGCCGAAGGGGACGATTGTCTCCACACTCGTGAATACGTATACACAGGCAAGTGGGGAAAAAATTGATTACAATAAAAGTTGCGTTAAGACGTGCCGAGTCGGAGTATTGCGCGATTCGGGACTGTCGTTTGGGGGGGTTGATTATCATCGAGGGGATGGGTAAGAAATCGCGAGGTATCGATGGTTTTTCGGTGAAAATGGTTGCGGTGACTGCAAATGGCGTGGTGTATATGGAGAAGAAAAAAAAATTAATTAAGGACTGCAGAGAGGAGAGGTTTGGTGGTAGTTATGTCTGTTGGATGTAAAGATGTAAGAATTTCCATAATTTGTTTGTCTTTTGTGACGACGTATAGTTGAAAATTTTTTTGTACTAGTGAGTGTAAATGGTAAAAATCGAAAAATTGGGAAGTATTAGTATAGTATTCCCAAAAAAAAATACATCAATTGTATTTGTCAAAAGAAAAAATGTAAATAATTAACAATACAATCAAATGATTAGTAGGTGAACTTAAAAACAATAATTTGACAGTCAAAAATATGAAAATCTGGCTTTAAAGTACAGTATCTCTATTATCTGGGATAAGTTAAAGGGAAACGTATCGTTTAAAGCACGATAACTCATAATGCAATGCAGCCTTTGTGTTCCTTTTTTCCCCCTCAAGACTCGAGCTTTCCTTTTTCTGCTTAATCGAATTGCCACCTTTTTCCTGATCAACGATATGCAGACTAACTAAAAAAACTGATTTACAAGTAACAACAATATTAGTAATGATAGTAAGATGTACGAATAAATAAAAATTATAAAAATAATGATACTAGTAACAATAATAGTATTAATAACAATAATGATATCATCATCAGTTTTAGTGAGAAAAGATAAATATTTAAAATTAAGAATAAATGTTTCTGCTTTTGTATCTAATATCGAGCTGATATTCGACATCAAGTGCTCACTATACGTACGATACGAAATCAATTAAAGTACCATATAAATAACTAATTTATACGCCACACGTATCTCGCGCTCAACCTCAGCAGTTGATTTGCATATCTATAAAAGAAACACACGTGTGAGCGTCCAAACTAAAAAAAAGTAACCATAGGCCAGCTGCTGCGTAATGGTAAAAAAAGGTGATAAAAATTACCGCGTATCCAATCGACAGTTCCGTATCTTGTGTTGAGGGAAGAAAAAAAAAAATCGCGCCCAAGAGAAGAACAAAAGGAATGAAGATATGATTTAGAGAGCGAGAGATTAGTCTCGGAGGTGACGTTAAAGAATATTAGCATAACGCATTTGCGCGACGACGCGACGGTGGCGTTTATCATTTCCCATCGTATACCCGCAGCGACCCTTCCTCCTTCGTCCGTTTGTTATTAATTCAGTCCTGTACGACCGGCCCTGCGCACTCGTGTACCTTTATAAATACACCTAGACAAAAATACAGCTCATTACGTGTGTATGTATATACATGCACGTACGGTCGTTGGTGTCAATGGGAAAAGAAGGAGAATAGCTGTGGAGTCGAATTCGAGTGGCGCGAGTCTTTAATTAAAACGGGCTCTCGAGTGTGTGTGTGTATCTGATACGTGCGACTTTTGCCTTGTCCTAATACGGAGTCTAGAGCTGCATGGCGCGCGCGGCGTCCGTTGATTAATTAATTAAGCGACCGTGCATAATTGGACGCTTTTCTCTCGCTTCTCGGATTTCGCGCTGTATTTGCACCTCATTCCCGGCTTTTGCTCTCCTGTTCTTTTCGCCCGTCTTTGATGTCGCAGCGCTTTTTTTGTAAAATGGAAGAATTTTTGAGCATTTCGGACACGGACATTTTTTTCCCCTCTCTTGTGTTACGTGAGTTGGCGCGGGCAATATTTTTACACGTGGGTATTCGTATTGCAGTTCTCTGTTATACAGATTGCTTTCTAAGATTTCGATCGATTTTCAGTGATTTCAATGTGATCCTAGCATGATTTCACCATGATTTCGTGAACAAATTTGTACTAAAAATATTTATTATTTATTATTATAATTTTTTTTTTCAACGATTTTGATTTAGTCACGTGCTTTGACACAGTTATACTAATGTATACTTTTATATACTTTGATACAGTTAAAATTGTATGTAAATTTGTCAAATACTAAACCGTAATTTCATTGTTGTTAAAAGACAATTGTTTTTTTTTTTCACTCATGACTGGTCCTTGTATTACTCTCTTTTTCAGCTAAATTATTTTTTTTATTTTTAAACTACAACAAACAAAGATGAAATGAAACCAATATAAATGGAAAGTAACTGTTAATGAATAACATAATTTTTTTGTGTCAAAATTTGTTAATTATTTTATGTTCTTCAACATCTAAACGATATTTGAAATTTACTGGCGGAAAGGCCTGCAGGTGACGCTACAACCAAAATTCTACTAGTCCTTGCTTGCTCCATAACGAATTTCGGTAAACAAAGTGGGCGGCAAAACTTTAATTGTTTTGGCTGGAGAAAACAGAATTTACAGGCCAGTACCACGAAACAAATGAGTTTGAGAAGGAAAGCGGAAAGAACAAAGGATTACGGAAAGTTCTGGAAGTTGAAATGAACTCTCATGTAAAGTTTATACAACTATCAGATTAGGAAAAATTGTTGAGTAATCTAATTGTAATAAGTAATTAAAAGTAAGTATATTTTTGTTAGCTGATACTTTTTTTAAATAATATTTTTTGTACACGTTACTAGCTGTATTGATTTCTGAACAAACTTTGACCGATTATTATCCTTTGCAATATTTGTTTATGTTTTAGAACTCTAATAGTTTATGCTCATAGTATTTTGATGCTTGTAGTTTTTAAAAATTTTTCGAGTTTAAATTAAAAAAAAAAAGAAAAAAACTAAAATTCGAGTGCTAGAGCATACTATCGGCTTAAATGAACCGTCTTTATTCGAAATAATTATCCTTTTTCATATTGCATTTAAAAGTTTACATCCACGTGGATGGAATAAACTAAGAAAAAAAAAGGTAACGTCCAACTTTTCTCGAGTTATTGAAAAGAAATGAAAAAATGTCCAAGTCTGTCGGTTCCGAGTTGCCGTTGCGTGATCATTCTTCGAACGAATAGACGAGCAAACGAGATTTCGGGCTGCATCTGCGTCCGCTTGCCGAAGAGTGTCGCGTTATTTCTATAAGATTACTTCACACGCGCTCTCGAGATTTATCTTGAGTTTCCAGTTTCCTGGGAGAACGTATAAAATACAGAGGGAGAAAAATATCGAACGTACGCACGAGTGAAACTTTAGCTTTTACAGGATACAGTTGTTCAATTGGATTTGACTTCGCAAAAATGATTTGATAGGAGTTCTACTTGTTTCATAACATTTTTTTTTAAAGAAGGATTCGACTGCCGAGACATTTCTTTTGGCTAGAAAACTATTGCCATCGTAAAAATGTAAATACTCACAAGCAAAGTGAAAGGTTCCCCCACTTATTTTTGTTTTTTAATTTCCATATTCATCGTTCGATTGAAAAACCCTCACATGCTACCTCTGAAGCATGTGGCTCAGTGGTCTAGGGGTATGATTCTCGCTTTGGGTGCGAGAGGTCCCGGGTTCAAATCCCGGCTGAGCCCTTTTTGAACTTTATTTTTCATAGATTTAATCAATTTTTTTTTCAAGTACTTAGTTTAATCGTACTATCTACATAAAGTTGTATAAATTACGCGACTAAAAACGTTTTTATAACAGAAAACACATCAATTATAACATTAGTTGGATTGTTATTGGCACCTCATAATGTTTACAATTTTTTCATACATGCGTTTTTGAAATATTACTTGCTACTTTTAGTACAACTCAATGAAGTTTTTTTAATACGTTGTAAAGTTTATTGTTATAAACTTCATATAATAAATAAACAAAAGGAGAATTCACAAAATTACACTTTATCTAAAAATAAATCTTCTAGCAAGAATAATTATAAACTCTGAATGCAAATAAAACGTTTGACTTGAGGTGACACGCATAAAGATTAACTAACTGAAAAATGATAGCTGTCTTATCAAACCCCTTTTGGTCATATACGACATCGTCTCAGCAAATAATCCAACAAACAAACATTAAAATTCATAGGCAATAGGATTTGAGGAAATTTTGGAAAATCAGAGAGTGGCGCTTGTATTTTTAACCAACTGACATACTGTAGCTGTTTTATATAATAAAAGGTTTACATCAAGGTTCTCATAACAAATGGTTTACACTGACATCTGGCTGTACAGAACGAATCGCGACGCAGTCGGAGTCATTCCACGCGGTACGAATTTATATAAATGGTCGACAACGGTACGAGCTTTTCTGGTCGATTTGCAATAGCTTGTTAAATATTCAAAATAGACAGTCACTTATCTAGATCGTGGATAGTGTTGTTCATCGAGTGGCTTCTGTTTGGTGGGCTGAGTTGGCGGACTGATGAAGTCCTTTTCACGGGAAGTTTCGGCGCTAGAGACTCGTCCTGCCTCAGCATAGATCTCTCGACTGGAACGACCCCGGGGGTGGGACGCCGCTGGCTCTGGCCACGTCAGGATAACCTTCACCGTTGATGTGAACCAGCGTGATATTAAAAGCCGTGACCTTGTGAGCGTGGGACTCTTGAAACTGAGAAAACTTAAACTATTTCTCCTTTCAATCCTTTTTCATTTATCGACTCGTGGTATTCATCTATCAAGCATTGCGCCACAGATAACAAGACTTGTTACAAAGTAAATCAAAATTTTTATGAGCCCTCATTAGGAAAAACCAACAAAATTTGATGATTGATTTACAAAAGATTTACTCATCAAATTTTTTAAGTAGCTACGTAATTACTCAATTTCTAGCAGAAATTTCTTTTTATAGTCGATTTTTACGTTATTCATTTTCTAAAAAGCACCTTTCAGATCTTTAATCCTTATCCAGCTTACTTGTCGTGACCTTAATACACAGATAAGGTAATGCGTTAAGTAGGGTCACGCCTACAGAGGCTCAGAGCGATTTTTTCAAGGTGTCTAGTTCACTCTAAACTATTGAATTTTATTTTCATCTAGTTTTCACATTTTATAACGACTAACAACTGGTAGAAATTAAACATGGCATCGCGATTATGAGATACAACGCAATAAAATCTTAAATATGATTGTAAAGATATCGATTTTATACTATTTAATATCATCAAACTTAGATTGAAGTACAAATTTGAAAAACGAGTAATAACATAAAATATCGATTAAATAATGTTTTTGGTATGTTCCGTGTAATTATAAAAGAAGATTGTATTTTTTGTGATATTTCTCAGTTGCATATACAAAAAACGATAAAAATTACATATCAATGCAATAACAACTTGAAATTTTAAATAGTACAAATTACAGAAATTAGAAATTTTTTTTAATTTATCGAATAAGCTATAGCTACCATACACAACGCTACATGTCAATAAGTTTAAATTCATTTGTATGATGAAATTTCCAGTAAACATTATTAAATATAATCTTTTTTTTACCTAGTTCACTAGGGAATGTATTCGCATTAGAAATTATATTTTTAATTCTTTCCATAATTTTTCTTTCCATTGTTTGTAAAATTTTGATCTTTACATATTCCATAAAATCGTTTCCTTGTAACGTAGCAGCATCTTTGGTATAGGAGCAAGATTCAGTATTTGTATGTCTACTGGTTTCTCTGTGAAAAAATGATTTAACATATTTTTATATATCAAAAAAGGTAGAAAAGTAGTTGAAAATAAATGAATCTCACGCTTGACTATGAATTTTAACATATCTCAATTTAACTACATAATTTCTGAAATCAATGTCAATGACGATCTTCGTTTGCAAATTAGTCAAACTCAAGTTGTAAGAAGCGTAGCAAGACCATAGTGCTGTCCATTTGACGTGGCCGTTAAACTATACAAATTTAGTATCAAGTCAATTAACGTTTAATGTATAGTCTTGAATAAATTAATATTCATTAAATTAATTGTTAAAATTGTTTTATTAAATGTTTGACACATAAGTTTGAATAAGAAACATTTTCAACAATTACACGTAAAAATTAAATTATTTCAAATAGTTGACCTAATAGTAGTTCTCGTCACCATTATGCAAAGTAAGACTTCAGTGCCTGAATGATACGATTTTTGTACGTTGGTACTAAAATTTCATTTTTAATTATTTTTAATGATCCAGACCTTCAAATGTTGTAAAGATTACACCAGACCATGAATATAAAATATAATATAACGTTATGGGTATTTTTACAAGGTTCTTCCAAATATTTTTTAATATTTAAAACGGTTTGATTTAAAAAAAATTATTGAATACCATAAATTTTAAAAGAACATTAGTTTTTATTTTAAATCATTCTGAAAGAAACATAATTTCGTTTTGTGAACAAAATTCTAGCATAAAAAAAATTAATTATTAGTAACTCAGCCCCAGAATCCTGATGAATACTTTTAGTTATTCATTGCCTAAAATATTCTTTTTCTTTATTTTTATTGCTACCTAAAAATAGATAGTAGGATTTTACTTCATGAAGGGATTAAATTTTCTTGTTTCGTTTCGAACAACAAAAAGTCAGTATTTGTCCATTACAACTTGTTATTTATACTTTTAGTCCATGACTTTTACAAATATTTCATCTTGATATCTATTTTTAACTAAATAGAAATTAGTTTCTACGATAAAAATCCTATAATTGAAAATCATAATTGTATACTGCAATAATTGAAAAAAAAAATAACCAGAATATCACATTTTTTTTTTGAACAAAAAGTTGAAGATTAAATTTTAATAATGCTTTCTGCTGAATCATTGGCAGTAGTTTTTCTTTAGTATTAATAAAGCAGGTGTCTCACATGTAAAAACTTTATGATTTTTATAAATGAAACTAATTGATAACGTATAAAAATCAAAAGTATGTGAAGAATAGTGATTTACTTACTTCAATATTATTCCAGCCTACATTCATATCGATGTTCAACACTTGATTTTCATATAAGAGAAAACTGTCCTTGGGATTGTAGATTTCAGACGAAGGCCTTACTCCTCCTTTGAGAGTTAATTCTCCATACTGGCAATTCAAATATAATCGATTAAACTTTGGTTATCATGAAAATTCTTTTAATTTTATAAAAATTACAAGTACTTTGCCTTCTACTTCTATTTTTTTGATTCCTGTCGATATACCATAAAAGTCAAAACCTAGTAAGGCTTTTTCCAACGTTCCAAAGTTATGATTTATCAATTGATTAAGACTCAAGGTTGAGACTTTTTTTCTAAATTAAAAATAATATGTGTTTTAAGTGACGATTTCACTTTAATGTTTTACATCCATTAAGTAAATTAACTAACATACAAATGTACTTTAACATAATTCCAAGTTAATTTAACTTATTTCTAAGTGCAGAGCTGATTAACTGATGCAATAAGTGACTTTTTTACTTATTCAGGTTTAAAGAGAATATAAATATTTTATACTAGTTGAATTGCATAAGTTTAAATATTAGTTATTTTTAAACGTATGGATAACTCTTGCGCCCAATGTCTGCGTACAGACACAGACAGAATTTTTTATAAATATGATTTATTTTCGTCTTGTAGTAAACACAATTGTGAGTAAATTTACAAAAAAGGAAATTTTTACGGGTAAACATAGTATAAATAATATAATCAAAAGATAATAACTATTATCTTACCGATAAAATGAGTTCCCAAAATGCAGAAAAATTACTTACTAGATGGGGCGAAATCAGCAATCGACCGCGAAAATTCATTCGCCCGCAATTTTTTTGCACCTTCTTGTTTACAATGTGCTACTGTACGGGGAATTACAGTTTGCCAGGCGTAAAAGGAGTAAGAAATTGTTTGAACGAAAACTTTTAAAACAAATCATAAAAATTAATTTATTTGAGAAACAAAAAATTGCTCCTTTCTCTTTGGCTCATTCCAAACAAAAAATTAATTGGAATGTATATACGTAAACCCCACAGTTTTCGAGTAAAAAATTCCCATAGTTTGGAAAAATGCGTTTTTTCCGATTTTCGAAGCTCCACGAAAGTGCTAAATAAACATATTTTTATATTTTATAACACACGAACGTCACTCGTCAACCTTCCACTACAATCTCCAAAAAAAAATTGTCAATAACTGAGTGGCAAGATTGTTTTTTGTAATAAACATTCAGGGCGTTTTAGCGTACGCTCTCATGTTAGTGTAATCTTGTCACTTAATTTTTAACAATTTTTTTTTTTTTTTTTTTTTGAGATTGTAGAGGAAGGTTGACGAGTGACGTTCGTGTGTTATAAAATATGAAAATATATTTATTTAGCACTTTCGTGGAGCTCTGAAAATAGAAAAAAAACGCATTTTTCTAAACTTTAGGAATTTTTTACTCGAAAACTGTGGGGTTTACGTATATATACATCCCAATTAAATATTTGTTTGGAATGGGCCAAAAAGAAAGGAGCAGTTTTTTGTTTCTCCAAATTAATTTTCATAATTTATTTTAAAAAAATCTGTTCAAACCATTTCTGACCACGTTTCCGCTTCGTAAACTTTATTTCCCCATACAGTAGCACATTTTAAACAAGGCGATACAAAAAATCGTGGGCAAATTAATTTTTTCAGTCGATTGCTGATTTCGCCCCGTCTAATTTCTTATCTAAGCAAAAGGTACAACTATATTCGTAGAAATTTAACAAACTTTTTTGATTCATCAATATGAGTACTACTACTCCAGTTTTTGGCTATTTGTGTGAATTATCAATGTCCAGACCATAACAATCACATTTTAAATTCAAATATGTATTCTGTGAAACGTAACACAGGATCTAAATTTTTTCGCGGCCATACATAAATCTAAAACATAAGGTGTGGCCAAAAGAACTGATTTTTTGACCTGCTAAAGTACTTCCTTCATTTTTCAGAGCATCAAAAAAGTTTTTAAAAAATATAAAAAAATATCGAAAGTTTGTATTTTTTTGAGATCTACAACTGTAGTATTCACAACTTTATAAACTTATGTCAACATTATACTGTACTCACCAGAAACCAATTTTCAAATTATTTTCAAATATTCATTGCCTTTACGTATACATCTGCAGGATTATAATTTAAATAATAGTAAAAGATATAAAAAAGTTGTATATACATGAGACTTGCATTTTTTCTGACTACTTATACAGTAACGAGATAGAACAATGAATGTCATTGAAACTGTATGTTGCGCAAAAAAAAACGAGACAAAACATGACCGTTTTTGAATTATAATCCCACCACTACGTGAGGCTGACGATGTATAAAAAAAAATAAAATTTATTGTCACTATTTGATGTAACACGTCTATGTAAAAGATTTCGAGGGAAAACCCATTCATGATGTACTACCAAAATGTGTCGCTATTTTTAAAAATAAATTAATATACGTTTTAAAAAAATGTTAGATAAAAAAATTTTAATAAAATATAAGAACCAGAAGGAGTTAAATCTATAAAATATTTTGCATATAATACACCTAACGTGCAAAAGTTAAAAAAGCATGTGTCAAGGTGCGTTTCCCCCCCAACTGGAGAAAAAAATTTTTTTAAATTTAACTACACCAAACAAATCAGGACCATATTTCCTCAATAAAAAAAAAGGCTATATACCTTATTTTCATCAACCACCTCTAATGTCACACCTTTGGCGTTCCTCAGTTGGTCCATACGCGTTTAATAAATACGTATATACCTAACTGTCAAACGTTAATTTGTATGCTTATTAATTCGCTTAATATGCGTAAAAAAAAATAATTTAATGCCAAGGAAATTGATAAACATTCTCTTAAAGTAAAAATAAAGAAAAAAAAAACAAAAGTCGGCAGGAGTTAGGTCCAGGTGTCTACGTATAGACACAAGGACGACTAACTCCTGCACCTTCAAGCTGGTCAAGACGACAGAGACACAGTTAACCGGTCCTCGAAACGAACACATCACGGGCGAAACGAAGAGTACCGAACGGTCACCCATCCAAGTACTCACCGCAGCAAATGATGCTTAACTTCGGAGACCGGCGGAACTGCATTTCTATAATCGAGCCACCGAGAAGGTATTTGTTCACTGATATTTTTGAATATAACAACGCCTTGGCTATGCGTTGACAAAGCCTCTGTTTTTCTCTCCCCCCCCTCCTCCTACATCGTTTCTATCGTTATCTCTTCGGTTGGTCGTCGATAATTAAATGTACATTAGGCTTCGCTTAGTTTGAGCTTTCGGGGCTGTAATTTGAAAAAAAAAATAATAATTTCAAGTCCACGTGAGTTTTACCGTAAGTTTGTACAGAAAAATAAAGCCATTTGTTGCATACAATGCCATTACTTTTAATATTTTGTAGTTGACATTTAGTAAGGCAAAAGTATTCGTGATAAAAACGTATACGTATAGCGTTGCCATGAAAAGTAATGTACAAAATTCATTAATCATTGAAAAATGTAACTATATAGTTGTCTACTCAATTGATAGTTACAGATATTTGTTACAAAACTATTGCATTAAGAAAAAAATAGTTATTTTTATCGACAATTGTAAGCGAATTAAAACGTATCTTACTGCAGAGTAAGTCATTTCATTCATAACTGCGATAATTTATAAACCGTATGTCAATGCCTATCTAGATGATGATATATCAGATTTTACTGTAACGTTCAATTTTTGTTTATTTTACAGTTACACTTAAATAAAAATATGGCAAATATAAAAAGGTAAATGTCCCTATTCGTGGAACGTGTTCCTATTCATGGAACATAAAAATTCATGTATTTGTTATACAACTAACTTGATAAAAAAATTGTGGTAGTTGTGTATTTTATGTATTTTTATGAATTCACAAGAAAAATTTCATTTTACATACAATAAATGACCAATTTTAAAGATAATTCCATAAATAGGGACAAAGTCGTACATCTCCTATCTTTTGAACTGTACGTATTATGGCACCAAACTTCAACCAGGAATTTTTATATTTCTAGTAAACAAATAAACGATATAATTATTTTTGTTAAATAAAATAGTGTTATGCAAGTGAAAAAGCTTTAATTGTCTTAAAATATAATCAATTTACGTTTTTTAGAAAGTTTCATAAATAGGGACATAATATGAAACAATAGGTACAACGTTTCGTAATTATGTACATTTTGGTCTTATAATCTTTTTTTAAAATAAAACATTTCAACAACTAAGAACCACATTTAAAAATTAGAATAATAATGGTAAATTTATAGCGCACCAGCTCATACCAAAATTTCTACTGTTAAAGCTCACAGTTAAGAAAAAAAAATTAAAGATGTAAGTGTGATGAAATTTGTGTTCACAATAGGGACATTTACCTTATCCAAGGCACAAAATATAACTTGAAAATTACCGGAAAAAAACGTAAAATATCAAATATACAATAATGTCTTATTTATGACGCAAGTATTTAACAAGTAGTTTAATTTAAGAAAAAAAAAATTTTTTTCATTTAAGGCACGTCTGTCAGACTTCTTACCTGAACAAAAAGTGTAGCTATATTTCTGTAAGTTCAAACAATTTTTTTTCATCGATGAATAGTAGTTTTATAACATCGGTTTTAGCTTTTTTTTTTTTTTTTCAAAAAAAAAAAGTAAGAAAAAAGCACACCCAAGGGTTGACGGAAATTTTTACCAAAATAATGTACTTTGATTCGAAGGTTCAGAAAATACATTTACACGTAATTTTTCGCACTTGTGCTATTTCGCATCCATCGATAAACTTTTTCTTCAGAGAAGGAAACTCACCAAAGACTTAGCGTGCGTCAAAATTATTTCCAACTCATACCACATATCACGTAAAACACAGAGTAATTCCAAGCAAGCCCGTCTCGAGGAATCGGACGCAAGCGAGCAAAGCTTGTATACACACCACAAATTCCAAACACGAAAAATACAAGAAACAACTCTTTGCTTGAAGTTCAATGCACACCAAAAGCCTTGTACAAGAAGTCCTAGTATGATCACGTTGAAACTTGAAGAGCTCGCAACCAATTTTACGAGCCATATTTTTTTCCATGAAAAAATTTTTACAATCCCATGTATGATAAAAATTAACCTTGGTGACAAACAATATGTTCAGCTTGTGCAGAATCAATTTTGACACTCGTACAATTAGTCAACTCCCCTTCCCCTTCGATATTCTAACTAACTAATGACTCGCACTGTATATTTGTGAATTTTTTACCAACAAAATATGACTGAAATTACTGTTGGTTCTTGATTTTTTACACTTATGATGAAATGTATCTCTGCAAGGTTTTTTTTAATGCCCATTCATGAATGTCAAGCAGAGTAAGTGAAAATTTAATTTAATGAATAAAAACTTTTAGTTATGATTTTTTTTTACATATACTAATCCTTGTGTATTAGGATAATAAAAGGTTGACTCACGTGTTTGAAGATCGGACATTAGCTACATCCACTTTTCTATCTGTAATAGCTGTGATAATAAAGTTCATATATAAAGACACTGGAGTAAAAACTGTAGAAACTTCTGTATCATTACAAAAATCTTGAGTGCTATTGCCTTTCGTATAGACTCCAATAATCATATTTTTGTATATGAGAGGACTGCCATTTTTTACCTAAAAACATGGATATGTTTTGATATTTGTAGATACCGTATGACTGTACTCTATTTTTATATACAAAATAATATGTAAATTAATAAAATTTAATGCATAAACAATATAACATTCTTCGCTAGCCGATAAATAGTAATTTGAGCATATTCTAGTTGGGCAAAGGATTATTGTAGATCCTACTACTTTTGTAGCAGAGAATTAGGAAAATAATAATTTATACATTCAGATTGGTAATAAGTTTTTCAGCCTTTAACAGGTGGTTTGCATTTTATCTCCATACGCTAGAGATGTTATTCAGAAACTTTTTTAATTGAAAAAAGATCGTCATCATCTCTCATTGCAACTAATGATTTTGAAACATCAAAAATTCCAAGAATTGTTGTTCTATTTCAAATACTTTAATATTGTTTAAATGGATGTTTTTGAAATTTTTTGCTTTAGATAATAATGTCTTATAAAAAAAACTAATTACTTCAACAAAATTTAGTGAGTAAAAAAAACTTCTCATCGCTAAAAATTGATATAACAGAGCTTCGTTGAAATCTGAATGAAACAGTCATTTTTTTATTTTTGTAACATTTTTCTCTACCATGTACGTTTGAATTATTTATTTAAAGGTATTTCTCAGAAATAGGTAACGGATCCAATAGTCAATAGCTTTAGGAGTAGGATCAAATTTCTTGACGTTTGAATAAATTAATATAAGTGATATGACCTGTTTTATAATTTTTATATTAATTTTATGCACTTAGTATAACATACGAAAAAAAATGTTTACTTCTATCAAGGTTATATGATAATAAATACGTTGGATTGAAACATATGCCGATGATATGATGTCCTTAATGTCGATCCCAAATAATGTTTTTATTACCGAGGACACAAAGTGCTATTTTGGTCCCTTAAAAATACACTTGCATTTGAATTGTGACCAAAAACCAAAAAAATCAATCAAAGAAATAATATGCTCCGTTAAATTTTGCAACAAGTTAGACGGGTCAAGTGTGTTTTATTTGTATGAAATAAATTTTTTAAAATTGGTGCACTATGTATTCTTTAAACCACTTGATTCCAGCTTCTTAAGAAAAAAAATATAGTCACACTGCAAATAAGAATTTGGATTAGTAGATTAGTAGACAAAATAGTTAAGTTGAAAATTCTATTTACATCCATATAGAGACAATCATCAAGAATATGTATTTTGAATTCTGTAAAAATACTAACACTAAACTAAATAAAAACTACCTACTGCATGTCCAGTTAAATTAATAGATTTGTTAATTGTATTGAAAAAATATTAATTATGTTTTTACAAATGAGGAAACTGTATTTGGCCTATTATAACACTCTTTGATATTAAAGTCAGGAGTATTTTTTTGAGGCCATGTCATTCAACATCATAAAAGTTCGTGTTTTCAATAATGATTATCATCGAAATTTCTACTGTAAAATTGTATGAATGAAGCCTTCCATTAATAATCTACTCTTAATTAAGAATAACTTGGCCTTCAACTACAATCATAATCTTTTTTCTTGGTGGTGCAGATTAGAATAAATTTTAAGGTATTTAAAATAATTTATATTGCATTCTGATCAATTAAATCCATACTTTAAAATAAAAATAAGTACTCTATGATCTAAAGCGTAAATCTAATACCCCTATTGTATTAATATATGTATAGTCTGGACAATCACCACGAAAAAAGTTTTTAAACAAATCTACACTTCAAAATGAATAAAAACATTATAACAATGGTTTCTCGAGTTTAAAATTTTTCTTTTCCACCTACGTTTGATAAAACATTCCTGGGATGGCATACTTTTCTAACAACGTCATAGTAAACTTGCATATTTAAAGCAAAATCCAATTTCCTTAACGTTTGATTCCCTTGTAGTCTCAAGCTATCCTTTAACTAAAAATGTAAATATTTTAATGAGCTATGGGCAATGAACTATAGTATTTTTTCTCACCTTAAGAACTGAAATATCATTTTTACCAGGAGTATAATCACTAGGAATGTACATCTTCTCAACTTGTCCCAGAATTTTGGTACGGGAGTTGTTTACCGAGTTTATTTGTACGATTGTAATATTATGTTTAATAAATTTGTTAAGTTTGTCAGTGATGCAACTAGCAGCAGTTACAATATGGTCATTGCTGATTATTGCACCACCGCAAAAGTAATCCATTTCATGGCGAAGAGATACGTAACCTTTAAATTCATTTACTGATACGACTGATTGACTTAATAAAAGTTGAAATCCAAATGCTACAGCTAAAACTGGTATAATAAGATTGTTACTACCCAAGGATTCTGTAAATTACTAATAATATGCACATTTTTATAGTATTTACCTTTATTAGAGCCAAGTATGGATACTGACGAACAAATATAATCTTTTGTTGACACCATTGCAACTTCACTAGAATATAATGAGAGTTAGTTATAACTACTGTTTTACAGTTATCCAAATTCCTGTTGCTGTATTGCAAGTGATCACTCTTTGTATAATCTAAAAGTGTTGAGCACAATAGTTTCCTTTTTAACTCAAGTCTTATTCGTCAAACTTTATTTTATCTCTGCCCGAAGACTATTAAAGAAGCTTCACGCTGTCAAAAGAATTTTAAGTATTTTTAAATTCGAGTCATCCTTAACTGATAAGTATTTCACACATTTTATGTGTAAACGACTTTAAAACTTTTTAAGATTCAAATTCTCACGAGTAGTGCCAAGTATACAAGCAAGTATTAGGCATCTCTTTTAGCAAGGTTTGTTATCTAAATAGAAGCATATTTTTTTCTGGCCTTACTAATTTTTGTTCAACCTCTAGTTCCTTAATTTTTCAACAGTAGATAACTATGGAAATTTTTTTCTTGATATTAAACAGCTTTATTTTCATACAGAAACCATTATTTTTAGAAAAGTATTTTAAAATATTTTTAATGGTATTTATGTAAATCGTTAAACTACATGGAAACATTATTTGCTGTTATGTAAAATGGAATATATTAAACAACTGTTTATTAAAGTAGCTGTTTTTTTTTTTTTGAACAAACAACAAAGTGATTTTAATATACTTTAACATGTACATCATTGATTGCATACATCCAAATTTGGTTTGAGTTGTCATGAATGATGCCTTTTTTCTTGAATCCCATAATAATGCTGTACTCTTTGATTTCTTAATAAACCGATGCCAAAGATGATATCATCACCTTGTAATGCTTACTGCTTGAGTAATCCAATTTAAAGCTTTTTTTATTACGATTTGTAAGTTTTATTATTAGGTTACATTGCAGATTTGCACGTACATTAATTTTCATGATCGCTATTTATGTTGCAATTATTTCCACCAAATTCCAAATTGATCATACTTTTATATTGTACTCTACGAAAAGTTTAAAATTCAATTCTTTTGTGAAAAAAAGTTTCATTTTGGATTCTTTCGCAGGACCACACTGCGATTTTCCGGTCAAGCATGAGAAACTTTAAGAATCAATAAAATATGCTCTTTGTGTTGTAAGAATAATGTATATTTTATATATATCTACAATCAAAACAAATAATATCTTTTTTAAATGTTCATCATATTTATTTTTCAGTTTTATACAAGGATGACAACTGCTTTACGTAAGAGGGTTTTTTCTTCTTGTAGCGTATACAGTACTAATTTACCTTATAATGTAAATCAAATTGTCTCTAAGTGCAGTTGCTTAGTCAAACTATCTTGGACGCTAAGAAACGTTTAATATGAGTTCTTTCTGGATTTTTCTTTCCAAAAGCACAAAATACTCATGAAATAGGTAGAAATGATAAGAAATATTTCTGAAATTAAGTTGCTTTACAAATACTCTTTTTTCTAGATTAAGTAATCTTCAAAAAAATATTTACATCAACTTTTTTAACACATGTTAGTGTTAGTAACAAGGCACTAATAAAACAGCGATTTTGAAGCCTCAAATGAAATGTGGATGTCAGTCATGATATAACATATTATTTTCATTATCTACAATATATATTAAATAAATTCTTTATAAATAAATAGAGTTGACTTGATAAACCACCTAATCAGAACTCACTTTCTCGATATTCGAAAGTAATTGTTAGTCGTATGAAATCACTGATGGATCAATAATTTGAAACCATACCACGGGCAAAAGGACGATAATGACCTCTTATCGGGCTATGATAGGGTTCATAAATTAACTTCGATACTGCTACTGGCTACATGCATATAAGAATTACCATAAAAATTTCAGCGCAGCTTCGGAAGAATACTTTAATTCTGTAACTGCACTGAGAGAAAAAAGTAGTAAGCGTAACTATTATTATTCCGTAATAGCTACTACACGACTTTAAAGGTGGCTTACTAACGGTGTGTAGCAAATTCCACTACACGCTATTCGCTCCGTGCATCAGGTTGGAGGGGATAAAAAAAAACGACTGCAGCGCTGTAGGTGAGCAAAGTTGGCGAACCCGTACCCCCATGAATCGTACAGTAAGCGTTGTCTTATATGAGAAGAGATATTATTTCATTTAAAGTAATTAGTTGAGAAATCGAAGACGGAAAAAAAATGTTATTTAGCCAAACCGGGTCTATAATACGGATAAATAATTTTGCTAGGCACTTCAAATCGCCCGAAATTTTAAATAATGGGTTATTAAATATCATCTGTCATATAGTACACAACACACATACTTATCTGTAATGTTGTATACGTGAGAGCAAGAACTCCAAGCAGTCGACATAGGCTGCCGCTAGCTGTATAATCTGAATCAGTGTTTACGTTTACAAAGTAACGAAATGCGTACGAGACAGTGCTGTGTTGTTAATTGCAACAAGAAAGAAAAGCAGGGGGTGGTGCTTTATAAATTCCCAAGTAGACCCCATGAAACAAAACAGAAGGAGCTGTCAGCTCACGTCGGAGATACAGTTGTCTTCGTTAATCTGATAAATAAATTACACATTTATATATATGTTACCATAACCTACATTTGTCAAGCATAAGCAATAATGTACTTACAGATAATTCTGCTTTGTATGGATTTAAGCTGACAGATGTTTGTCTCACAACATAGCAATTGATCAGATGACCGACTCCTTTATTTACATATTCCTGTACGTAGGCAACGTGCCCACTCTCTACTAATTTTTTAGCTTTTTTCAGCGTTTCATTATTAAAAACTATGTTGCAACTTATACTTTTAAAGCCTGTTTGGATAATTATATCCATTTTTTAGGGTGCTGATGTTTAGGCGATAGCAGTATGTATGTCTTATTCAATAAATAATACTTTCTCCTATAAGTGACAGTGTTACGATTTAATCATACGGGGGTACGGTATTGCGCGATTCTGACACCGACGGCGGCGCTGCGTGTCATGCACGGAGCGAATAGTTAGAAGCACGCAATGCCGAATAAGACACAAACATATATATGTATATGTATAAGAGCCAAGGAAAAGCTACTGCATGAGCTCTGCCGATAACCACGCAAAAAAATCATAATTTACTAACTGTTACATAATAACTGCATTAATTTTCTTTAACCACATCTCAATAGCCATTTTTTCTAAATTCATACAGTGTCATCAATGCAACGTTTGGTACAAAAAATAGGTACTTTGGAGGTTATAAATTTTTTCAACTTGTTTTCGCTTTTTATCGTATAAAGTGTTAAGAAATTTTGTTTACATTTTGGTCCCAACAAAAGATCGACTTTATATTTTCCATTTCATGTATATAATTGATACCATTAATTAGTTTTTAACTAAAAGCTAACTATTCTACACTTCGTAGTAGAAACTACTACACATAGTTAGCCAACGTAACTCCAACCCCCTAACTACAAACTTGTAGAAACAACCGAACATTAACGTAGACTTTACTACATTTTTCTCTCAGTGTGTGCGATTTGTTCAATATCACTCATCAATAGGGCCAAATTTAATCTTGTGATCTTTGATGTCATAAATATTGTTGAATTTCCACTCTACGGCACTCGTGTTAGTGAGCAATGTATTCGCGTTATTAATGATTTTGTGAATACTTTTGATGATTTTATTTTCAAATAATGATAAAATCCAGCTTCTTGCATGCTCCTTAAAAATCCTGTTGTGCAGCACATCAACATATTTTGAGCAAGTAGTCTTTATTTGCTCAGTGACTTTTCTGTTGTAAAAAATGGAAAAAGGTTTATATTAATACAAAAAACGGTTAGAAAATAACTTAACCCTAAAAAATTAAACCTACTCTTGACTTTTTATATCAAGGTACTTTAACTTGACTGAATGATTTTTAAAGGCCAAATCTATGATAATCTTGGATTTTATGTCAGTCAAATTCATCTTGTATGATGCTTTGCAAGTAGTAGAGATTGATTTCCATGTGACGTCGCCGTTGAACTAAAAAGATGTATTTAACCAATAAGTCGTTATTTACCAGCAAAAAATTTTATTAGTAAAACAAATAATTTTAAATCATTGACTCAATTTAATCTAATCATTTGTTAAAATTAGATGTCAGTTAGTATGTTTTAAAAATCAACTTTCTAAGTATTAAAGTTTTATGATACTGAAAACTATTTTTTTATATTTTTTTAATATTAACCAATAACCCTTTTTATCCCACTTTTTTTTCTTTGTAATGTCATTTTAATGCTTCAAACAAAGAAGTTTTTCAACTTTTTCAATCATATTTTTCAAATTATCTATTTTATTTAACATTTTAAGATAGAAAGAAGCACCACATAAAAAACTTGTATTTTCCCTAAATGTAATATAATCTTTAAGTAGGGTACGTTACATAATTTTGAATTGTATTTTTGTTTGTTTGTAATACATGTCATCCTGCCTTGTATGCAAATTAGTCTTTTTCTTGAATTGCAAAAAAATGAATGCCTTTACTTACTTCAGCCTGATTCCAGCCTATATTCATATCAATGCTTAACGTTTGATTTTCACACCAGAGTAGACTATCTTTAGTACTGTATACGTTCGATAAATGTCTTATTTCTCCACTCATAAAAAATGGTATGAACTATTAACACGATCAGTTTGATTAGATTTTTTTTATTTTTTATTTTTATAAAAATTAATTTCCGTACTTTGCCTGCCATGAGCATTTCGATAATTTCCTTAGGTTGGTTGTGGAAGTTGAAACTGAGAGCCTTTTGAATAGTGCCAATGTTATTATCTATCAAGCGATTGAGACTCGGTGCTGAAACTTTTTGACTAAATGAAAAGTCAAATGCCTTGTTAATTAAAAAAAATATTATTTCATCGAATTGAATCACATATGTATGTACGTAATGCGTACGTACATACATACATATATATATAAAAGTATTCGCACTCTTTGCATCCATTATCTGCCAACAAGCTTTCACTAGTTAATTCTAGGTAATTAATACGGCAATATAAATGTTTTTTTTTTTTACTTATTTTAAACTTTTTGTTGTTTTTTTAGCTGTTTTTCAAATACTTTGCAAAAATTAAAATTTGTAAGAATAAAACCAAGGGTTTATACGGAGCTTGATTCATGTTTTAATTCTAGCCTTAAAACAGTATATTTTTCAGTTACAGATCATTTTTTGACTTTCATGCCTAGTGTGATTCAAGGGATTCTAATGAAATTACAAAATTTTTATCAAAACCATCCTCTGTTGGTTATTTGGTCCTGCATTGACAGCAGAAAGAAAAAAAAAAGAGGGAAAAAAAAAAGATTTTAACACGTTTCATCCTCGATTGTTGAACCAACGTAAAAAGTTGGTCATGCGTACTAAGGAGCTGTATCATAGAAAAAGTTGAAAACTTTCGTATTTCATTTTTTGCCTCTCTTCCAACGAATCATGAATTCCGAATTTTATGGATTCTAATAAAAATTAAACAATATAAAATCTGTAGGATAATATGAAGTAAAAAAATATGTATCGTTCACTTCCAAAAAATTATTGTTATCAAACACGTCATAAAAAATTATAGTTTTGTCCATTCGAATGACTGTTCAACCTTTTTGAGAGTAATTTTAACTTAATAATCTATTAACATTTTTTAATGAGAATTTTCTTTTTGGACATACATGTAGTTCAGTTTTATCTGCATCGCATGAAATTAAACGTAAAGACTTTTTAAAGTTTAAAGTTTGAATTGTATGAATCATGAAAGAGAAGAGTGTTACGAATTTTTACAACTCTTATTTACTTCCTATTGCTAGTAAACTTACCCATAATCAATTTCAACTCAAAAACCTTATATTCTTTGCAATCCTAAAAAAAGTTCAATACATAACTCTTGACTTATATGATCCTGAGGACAATAATTAGCTATAATCACTAAACTTTCATGTGCAAAGAGCTTAGCGACAAGTGGTACTGGTGGACTTGCTTTAAAAAATTGTATTTCCTACACTTTTCATCAAAAAAATCTTTTATTTTATTTATATCTTCATTTAAAACTGTCCTATTACGTCATTTTATCCATAGCTACTTAACATACAAAAGAAGAATAAAAGGTTGACTCACGTGTTTGAAGATCGGACATTAGCCATTTTTACTTTTCCATCTGTAATAGCTGTGATAATAAAGTCCATGTATAAAGACACTCGAGTAAAAACTACAGGAACTCCTTTATTATTACAAAAATCTTGAATATAATTGCCCTTCATGTAAATTCCAATAATCATATTTTTGTATATAAGAGGACTGCCACTTTCCACCTAAAAACAGAAGGATATGATTCAATATGTGTGGGTACAATTGGAATGTACTCTATTTTTATAATATATTTTACTATGTACACAAATAATGCTGACAATCATAATGGTCGATCCTGTACATGTAAAAATCAGTTTTTCAACGTAGAAATAAGATACTTTTATTGTTTTTAATTTTTCCGTTAATAACTTATCTTTACGTCATTTAAATTGTATTAGAGATGCTGGGACAAAAATAAATTTTTTTTTTTTTTTTTTCATTAAAAAAAATGCAATGGGCGAGCGCTCGGAACTTAAGACTCATACCTTACTGCAAAGGACGAGGCAAAAGATTCAGAAGAAAAAGAATAGTACTACCTTATAAATCTAAATTTAATTATTTATAAATGTAAGTATCTTACGAATAGTTTTATCTATGACAAAAAGGATCAAAATATGTGGATGCTTGGAAATAATTCATTGATTTATGATGAAATTTTCTCAAAGAACTTACGTTGCACCATTTTTTTTGGTAGTTTGTCATCTGCATCATGCAAAAATGTTGCGAGCTAATGTCAATCGCAACATGAAATTTTTGGCATTCGTCTCTGGACAAAAATTTCATCCGCAAATGCATGGAGCGATAAATAGTGTTAACCTTGTGTCTACCTACATTAGATACTACAATTCTATAATTTCTAGGTTTGCCCACTGTAATAAAAACATCATGGTAAACTTGCACATTTAAAGCAAAATCCAACTTCCTTAACGTTTGATTCCCTTGTAGTCCCGAGCTATCCTTTAACTGGAAATGTAAATATTTTAATGAGCTAAGGGTAATGAACTATAGTATTTTTTCTCACCTTAAGAACTGAAATATCATTTTTACCAGGAGTATAATCACTAGGAATGTACATCTTCTCAACTTGTCCCAGAATTTTGGTACGGGAGTTGTTTACCGATTTTATTTGTGCGATTGTAATATCATGTTTAATAAATTTGTTAAGTTTGTTAGTGATGCAACTAGCAGCAGTGACAATATGGTCATTGCTAACTATTGCACCGCTGCAAAAGTGACCATGTTCATCACATAGAGATACAAAGCTTTCGAATGCGTTCACTGACACAGTTAATTGACAAAACAAAAGTTGAAACCAAATTGCAGTGGCTAAAACTAATATGATTAGGTCCTTAATACAACAAGAATATAATAATGATTTTATAAATAGCAGTAAATGTCTACATGTATAATGATTTTACCATTGTTAGTACCAAAGAAATAAATTGAACTCTTTGTATAAATTAATGATTGAATGTGATTCATTGCTGGCACTTTCTTGACTGCACTTGAATATACCACTACAAAACTGTAAATATTGTTTAAAAAGTGACTATTACTTATTATTAATCCTTGAAGGATTTAGAGAACTTAATTTTTTTTTCTTAGGTCTCATTCGTCTAACTTCGTCTACTCTTAATGTCTACTGAGTATATAATAGGAAAACTGTGGAACCTTGATCGAATTGTAACTAAATTTAAACATTCATCATCACGAATGGATAACCAAAATTGATATTCCATGTTCAAATGACTCTTTAATGCTTGTGGAGATAATAGTACAGAAAAATAAAATTTTGAGAAAATCAACTAAAAGTATGCATTTTATTTTACAGGCAATGAAGTCTATGAAGGAAAAAAATGTTTTTTTTTCTTTTTTTTTTTTTATGAATTAGTTGTTAGTTTTTTTCTCACTTTTTTCAATGGCAGCGTTTCCAGTTTATGTATGAGTGTAATAAAAGCATGATATTCTTGCTCTCAGGATTTTACTAAGTGGCTTCTACGAAATTTACGAAATAAACGTTCTCATTAGCTGTTTGTTACACGTTAATCTGAATTAGCTATAATTTTGTAACTTAGCTGGTGTTGCTTACGTCACGCGATTTTGTTCAAAGTACTCCATCTCGACTACTTCATGAGAAAATGGATGTATAGCTTTGTAAGGAAATTTTTTGAGAATTAAAGAGAAGTTAACATTTTTTAAATAAAATTCAGTAGTAATTATTTAAAAAAAATTCGTCTTACTAGTAGACAAGATAATGAGTAAATGATTCCAGATTTAATTATAATTAAAACAACAAACCAGGGGGTATTAATGGGTCATGAGACCCACGGTAAGAACGAAGTTCTTTAAACATGAGATGGGTATAGACACAATTTCTCAGGTAACAAGGGGGTCGCTAGACTCACAGGAAGAACGAAGCTCTGTAAACGTTAGTACTGCATTCATGTTGTTTACTAAAACAAAAACTTGAAAAACGAATGAAAAAAAAAAAAAACAATAAGTAGTTTAGTACTCACGATGGTTGAACTTCGTGAAAACCTCGTGCATAAATACAGTACTCACGAAGTTCAACCATCGTTTTTTTTTTGTTTTTTTGTTTTTTTGTTTTGTTTTTTTTGTTTTTTTTTTAGAATTGTAAAAGAAAAAATCCAAAGTCAAATAAAAATTATTGTGGAAAAATAAAATTGCTTGGGAGTGTGAGGGGGAATGGTGGATAAAGGTGTGCAGAAGAGTAACACACGGCACGGTTGGCAGATATACATATATAGTGGGGAGAGGGGAAGTGTATAGAGAACAGTAGGTGAGAGGGACGGGGTAAGGAGGGAAACTGGAGAGGAAGAGACTACGGGTAAACCACTTTCGTTTCAAAAAAAAAAAATCTGTCGGTTTTAAAATTCCAGCCCCCCGAGTAAGGCGACATAAATAACTTCGTTCTAAAAAACTTGATAGTTAATGACTTTGTGTTTTGAAATTAGTCACTTCCAAACCTTGCTTATTTAAAAAAACAAGCTGTTTTACGAAATTTTATGTTAGTACCATAGAGGTATAATAATAGAGTGCGCGAGCAAGGCAGAAGAGACGTCAGAAGGTGCGAGAGAGAGCGCATTCTATGCCACCACTCCTGATTGGTTGTTCCGGTCCCCTCGACCCATACCCCGCTGATATCACCAAATTCGTTTACTACTATATATATTACCGTGTGTATACGTATGTGTGTGTATAGCAGTGCAGACTGCAGCAGAAGACACATTTGTCAGTTACTGTTGTATTAAATAGTAAACAAACCAAACATGATAGTTTTAATGTAAGGTTTTCATATACACATGGTTATTAAAGTATTATTGTATTAAAGTCATGCCAAAAAAGTGTATTGTGTGTAAAATAAAACAAAGTGGGAAGTGTGGACGTAGTTTCCATAAGTAAGTAAAATATAACCTTCAACAGACATTTCAAAATAGTGTAACTGTGTAACTGGTTATAATTTTCCTTTAGATTTCCCGAAGACGACAGTAAACGAAAACAATGGTATGAAGCCCTAAATATCACGACAACCTTGAACTACAACACAGCCCTTGTGTGCAGCGAACACTTTGATGCTTCGAATTATTTGATTTTCAATGACGAAAGGCAACGCAAGAAGCTTTCCCCAGATGCTATTCCATTTGACGTAAAAGCTGCTGTCAAAATTGATGAACCTCAAAGTGACATAAAAGAAAATTGCCTGCTTAAAAATTCCAGCAATGTGCATATTAATTTGCAGTCATCTTTGGAATCTGATAAGTCCACCGAACGTAGTTCAGTCATCAATGATTCTGATTGTGATGTTACTACGAAAAACGATACCGATGCATCCTCCATTTCACCCATTGAAGCAAGAACAAGTCGCAGTAGGGGTACTTCATTGAAAAGGTATTTTATATATTTTTTATTTATTTCCAAAGAAAAGTTGAATTTACTGATTTCTTTTTTTTCTATGACAGGAAAATCAATTTTGCTGACAGCAATCCCCGGAAAAAGATTAAATTTGTTGATGGGCATAAAACAGATTACATATCAAGGAGCGACTTTGTATCCGATAAAGCGTGGAATAAGTTTATGACATGTTATATTTCAATGAAAAAGAAAATAGCAGCAGGACATAGCAGAAGCAGTCGTCAAAAGAAGAAGTTCTGGAATTTGAATGGTGTCATCACTCATTTAAAAGAAAATGCGGAGAATAGCGCTGCTCAGTATTTGCAGGTGTCTACCTAAGTTTCAAATGTCGCCAATTCATGAAATATGCCTAGGTTTCGGAAAAATACTAATTGTGTTGCATACTATACTTTTAATTCCATTTTAATGTAATTAGTTGCATAATTTTTTTTTAACTGACTATTCTTCAATTAATTATTATATACACGTGATTTCTTTGAATACAAATGAAAAAAATATAACTATATAGTTTACTTTTCAATTATTCCAAAATGCGGGCCAGCCTGAAATTTTCTTTTCCTTCTTTTTGTTTTTCATTTAATAAGTATGTATTTTCCCCATTCAACAGGAATTACCTCCACATGTCAAAGAACTCATCGATCGCGTGAGAAATAACAAAGCCAATGCTCCTTATCCAACACACTTAAAAAGCTAAGCAAAAACTCTTCACTTTCATTCACCAGCAGCATGTGAAGTTGTTCGGCGTTCATTTTTTAATTGTTTACCATGTCCACAAACACAACGTCATTGGATGGGATCACGTAACTTTGAACCTGGTATACCCCAGGAAGTTGTTGAAAATGTTGCAAACCTTGTGAAGAATGAGAGAATGAAGGGTAAAAATCTCGTTTTCAATGTAACGTTTGATGAGATGCACATTGAACTAAAAATTGACAGAATGGGACAAAAACACTCATTAGTGGAAAGGTCTGGTTGACATGGGTGGTCAGTTAAGAGAAGGCAATGAAAAAGATAAAAAAGCACAGGCTGGAAAAGCTTTAGTTTTCATGCTAGTTAACATAAATGGAAATTTCAAAGTACCTGTTGCTCATTATTTGATTGATTCTTTAACTGGATCAGAAAAATCCGTATTACTGACAGACTTATTACGTACATTAGATAATTATGGTATCAATGTGAGCAGTATTACATTTGACGGCGATGGCAGTCATAAAACTGCTTGCGAATTGCTAGGCGCGAATTTAAACTATACAGAAAAGCAAACTTCAAACCCTTTTTTCCACATCCATGTTCTTCTCAGCCAGTTTATATATTTTACGACGCGTGTCACTGTTTAAAGCTTGTCCGTAATTATTTTGCGTTGAAAGGTCCAATAACTCACGATGGAAAAGCTATAGATTTGAAATACATTCGTTTATTACATGCTAAGCAAGAAAAAGAAAAGTTACACTTGGCTTGCAAAATTCGCAGTAGGCATGTTGATTTCATTAATGAAAAGATGAAAGTCTTTTTGGCTGCACAAGTATTAAGTACTAGTACTGCAACAGCTTTACAGTTACTTGAATACAACTTAAAAGATCCTGATTTTACAAATGCTGCAGCTACTGCTACTTTTTGCCAAAATTTCGATACCATGTTTGATGTCTTGAACGTCAGGATGCAAAAGTCGAAAGCGCCAAATAGATGTGGGATAGATAAAAGCTCATTACCAAAACTAAAGGAAACAATTGATTCATGTATTGATTATATTGAAAATTTATACATTGATGTACTTGTAAAAGAAAAGAAAAACAAAAATAGTGCACCAAACAGTACATATAAAACCATTACCAAATCAGTTGTTCATTGTAAGTTAGTTAGTACAGGATTTGTTGGTTTCATCATTAGCTTGAAAAACTTGTATTCACTTGCAAAGCAATTACTCGAGAGCCATTGTATTGAATATTTTTTAAGCTACAAACTGTCGCAGGATCACTTAGAAATGTTTTTTTCTTGTATAAGACAAATAAACGGGTTTAATAACAACCTCACAGTAACTCAGTACTTATCAGCGATTAGAAAGTTATTGTCTAATAAGCTCGATGTGAACGTGTCTTCATCAGCAAACTGTTCACCTCTAGATCGCACTTTGCTTTTATCTACAGAGAGCATTGAACTTGGTAACGTGGAATCGTCTAACAATGATGTAAAGAACAAGAGTATAGCCAAAAACACAACTAAGGTAAAATTGAATGTAAAAGATGTTTCTATTATCCTCGAAGAAAATCAGCCTTATTTCGATCATGATTACTGTAAATCATCAAAGTGGTATCCTTCTGTGTACACTGATGAAACAATCAAACATACGGCAGGTAGTATAATTTATGTATTACAAAAACAAGAAAGCTGCCAGAAATGTTGCAATTTGATGGATGGGTTCAATGGCACAAACAAGTCTCAGTTGTCTGTTCTAAAAAATCGTGGTGGCTTGCATTTTGCTGCAGAAGACGTTTTTATTAGTTGCATGAAAACGGAAGAAGGAATTAGAAAGAAGACTAGCTTATTTGATAAAGATGTTAATAATTATTTAGTAAAAGACGTACTAAAAAATCTTTCGAAGGATATTTTTAGTGATAAACATTTTTCTAATCATTCAGATCATCGTAGTAAATTAATGTTTTCAATAATACAAAAACATATAGATATTTGATTAAAACATGAGAGTACCATTCTTAAAGATAATAATAAAAGAGTGCGCATGCTTCGTAACAAATTAACAATATTTCAAGGACAATAATAGTACGTTACTCCCTACTGTAAAATCTCAAATGTAATAAGTCATGTTTATATTATTTATGTAAGAAAATTCTAGTCTGTTAATCAAATTGCAGTGAAACAAAACTAATAAATTACATGTGTTCGTTATCTTCTTTCCTAATTTTATTCTGAATTCACAAACATATTTTTGTCAACACCTGCCAAATGTGTCTTCTGCTGCAGTCTGCACTGGTATACACACACATACGTATACACACTGTAATATATATAGTAGTAAACGAATTTGGTGATATCAGCGGGGTATGGGTCGAGGGGACCGGAACAACCAATCAGGAGTGGTGACATAGAATGCGCTCTCTCTCGCACCTTCTGACGCTGCCACTTCCAGGCCAGTATAGCAGTCACGCACTCTATTATTATACCTCTATGGTTAGTACAATTTAAGAGAAAATGGTTTTTATTTTTTAGTAATTTTAACTCTATCGGCTATGTTTCGATAGGGTGTATATAATAGAATGTGGCTGAAGACTCCATTTTTGGGACCGCATAGGTGAAAGAAGTGATGGAGAGGGGAACACAGGTTCACATGCACGCAATCAATCATACACACATCTTCGCTCGGCTTCTTCTTTCCCCAGTTAGTCCCGAAAATGGCAGAGCCAATCAGTGACTTTCGGACACTTCAGCCACACTCCCTTCCAGTGTATGTCTCGACCAGTATCCGCGCCACCATCGACCAAAAACGTAAACGAAATAATCGGGATATAAAAAGCGGATAACTATGGCAAATTAGATAGCACGACCGTACCTTAGTGAAAATGGCGTCGTTCACGTGTAACAGACTAACAGTATACTTTTATATACAACTCTAACTTGTGTACCTATTGTATAGGTGACTTATATATGTACAAGTACACTGTTACGCGTGAACGACGCCATTTTCTCTAAGGCACGGTCGCGCCATCTGACGAATCAGCTTATACGATTACGATATAACTATATCGATGTACCCTCATACCAACAGTACATTTAGGGCTTCACAAGACCAAGATTAGCATCACTCTTGTATGTAATGTACTGTTCATTACCTTACCAAATTAATTCAAACAAAAAATATTTGTCATGGAGGTACAACAGATTTTTAGTACCCTAAATCATTATAATCAGGAAGGTTAAAACACATCTCGGGTTTTCGTCATTCTAATGATTATCTTGCCTGTTTTTTTTGACAAAGCTGCAGAATAAGATTTAAGAAGCTCAAGTAAACCAAGATATAGACTGCCAAAAATATTATTTTTTGCTATTTGAAAATTCGAGTACGCTAATCTGAAGTAAATAGTAGTGCGATGATGCATTGTCTGCTTCTCAATCTTATCTCGCAGTGCTCTCTACCTAATTAATCAATAAATATACACTTATGGAACAACTACAATTTTTATCCACTTTTAAATACGATTTCCTTTCACTTTTATGCTTAGTAAACGATTGGATAAAATGTGCACCCATAAATAACTTTATACATGCACACATATTTGAGATTTAGATATCAACTTATCCATATACACATTTTGTCGTGCGTAAAATACCAAATTTCCGATTGTTTAATCAACTTTTTTTTACTTATAAAAAAAAAATAATAATAATAATAAACAAATAAAAAAATGAAAAATATAGCGAAGGAATAAAATGTGTCTGTAAGTCCAATTGATACAGTTAAAAAGCTTGTATTTTCATCGTGCCATCGAAAATGAGGATTGATGAAAACTTTGTTCTAAATGCATAGGGAAAACGTCTGTGAGCCGGTATTAGCTCTCACTTCCGGTCAATCATCTCCTCAGACATACCTGTAATCCTCAAACGTGGTAAGTTCATTACGAGCCAAAGATAAGTCTTGCCACGAAAAAGGCTGTTTCTGCTTTCGACAGCTGCTGTCGAGGTAAGACGTAGTCAGACGAAGGTAGGCGTGCCACTACTTAAGTGTCTCTCAGAATACAAAACATTTTAATTACAGACACTCGAAAGAACTTGCAAATGACGTTATGCAGTGTTGAAAAGTGGAAGTAGACTTTTTTGGAAAATTTTGTAGAAATTAGAGCGCAATCCTTCGATTTTCCAAATTGAGGCTGCAACTGTACCTGTCAAATCCTTGTACCGTTGAATATACTGTGTGCCGTTGACTGATCATACAATATACTTACGTATTCGAATGAATAGTGTAATCAGGTGCAGCTGACTCGAAAATCTTGACATGTAAATTTATGCCGGAGATGCGGTAGATGACGCAAGTCGTTACGAGCCAGCTGCGGATTAAAAAATTATTATTTTGATTACACTCGTTATTGTACATTGAACTTTAAATTACGCAGTGATGAGAGCTACGAGAATTATATCGTAAAAAATTACCCTAAAGCTACAGTGAAAATTATACAAATATTTTGACGTTTATTTTACACTCGATAGAAAAATTACCCCTGCACTACAAATTGACTACAAAAAAAGGAGTTTAAAGAAAAAATAATTTTTATTAAATTTTTTACCGTAACTTTTCAGTAATCTTTTTTTTCACATTTAGTTTAATTTATCTCAGTTTATCAACTTTATTTTTATAAATCAAGAAATAATTACTTCAACTTAATGGTAAAAGTGCAGCTAACATCAACAAATTTTATTGAAGTTAAAACATTACCGTGAAACTGCGATAAAATGCATTATAGTAAAAATCGTAGTTCATCGGCTACACCTTTACCATAGATTTTACAGTCATCATTCCTGCAATTTTTTGCTTTTTTCTGGTAAAAATTATCAAAACTTATTAAGTAAAAATTCTTTTAACTGAATTTTGTTAACCCAGACAAGCCCAAATAAACGTTCATTTAAATACAGACGAAAAAAGATTTATTTGAATAAAATAAACGTTTAGTTAATTCAACTAAATATAATGCTAAAAAAAATTATCCATTTGATTTAATCCATTTTATTCAAGCGAATTTGTTTTTCTTCAGCGACATACCCATTCACGTTCCAACGTTACCACAATTTTCACGGTCAAGTTTTATGTAACGGTTCACTCCTTCTACCAAAACGTTAATTTCCCGTCACCTGGCAAAGCATACCCGCAAATAATGTTAAGCGTGCACGAGAGATAAGAGAGACAAAAAACGCATCCTTGCGCCAATAGAACAGAGCTCTATCAAGATCGGCTAAACATTCCTTGGAGAACAGTCTCAAAAAAAAAAAAAAAAAAAAAAAAAATTAACACGGCCTACAAATCGCCGTCGCGTCAAACAGCGACAACTTGTCGATCGTCTTGACATTTTTTCGAACTGGATTAGCTCGCTGACTCTGCGCTATTCAATCGGCCCAGGAGACAGCAGAGATCGGTATCGGGGCGCTAAAAGCGCAGTCCTGTCCTGAATTCCAAACCCTATGCTCGGCTTCATCGCTTTGCAATTAGAGGCTATTGCCGTGTGCGGAAATTCGGCGTGTTTTACCACTTGGCGCCGATTTCTCGGTAAATCGGCTTCGAGGGAGTTAAGACGCTTTAGATATTCCTTTCGTGATGCACTGCGTCTGTAGCTCGGAGTTGGGGCAATTTTGTGGCTACGGCATGGTAATGGCGGGAAATGCGGGGAAATGGCACAAATTACAGTTGTATTACTGCTTGAAATTCAGTAGATTGCGTAAATAATCAAAAAGTTATTGTAAACAAATAACAACTCGTTTTTTTGTGGTAATATTATTAATGTGCACCATTTTCATTTGTTTGACTTGGATGCTGCGTTGTTTGAGAAAACCATGGTTAAAAAATCTATTTTTCTAAATTTTATTCTAATACACCAATTATTCATTGTAAATATATATTGTTAATTATTGCAATAGTCTGAAATATACAACAATAATTAATTATAGTCAATATGTGTATCTTGAATTTCGAAATTATATTGGCAATGCAAATTTATCCTACTAATATCATATTTAATCAAGTAAAAAAGTAAAAGTAATGTCAACTTGACATTACTACGTGGATTTTCACAGAAACAATTTGATGTGCTTTTTTTATTTGCAAATGATTAAGTATTATTTAAATTTAATATATACTAAAAAAAATTTCATTACTACTTTCACCATGATGCAAACAGCTTATGTTTTTATTGGATATTGAGAAATTTTTTCAAAAAGAGGGGTAAAAATAAAAAGTAATGAGAAGTAACTACTAATGAAGTTTTAAAAGAAAGTATAGTAGTCGACAATATACATGAAACCGGTATCTGTTATCGTAAAAGTACATGGTAAGGTGTACCAGTTATATCAGTTTAATCAACTCTTTTCTCTAGTACAAAACATTTTTACCTTTTTAGTCCGGGAGCCAGGGTACTTTTCGTTGCCGATGGAGGTCCATGGCTGCACCAAAGTTTCTTTTATGTATTTTGATGCGCTGAATCCGATTTTTGAAGGTGCTTGGCTGTAAAGTTGGCCGATTAATTGTTATAAACATTTTTTATAAACAAATAAGAAATTTTCATTTTTTTGACATAAAAAAATTTTTTTTAGATTTTTTGGCCAATTTTAAGACAAAAAGTATTCTTGTCATTTTTTCGTAAAACCCTTTGTTTACGAGTAAAAAATTCACGAAGTTTCGAAAAACAGGATTTTTCACGAAATTCGACCATACGTTGCAAATTCATTAATGCACATTTTTTAATCCAACACGGCTTAAGACTTTCGTATAATATAGTACTACAATAATATGGAATGAGCAATGTATGATTTGAATTTTATTTTTATCTAGCAATGCCTCATCGTTAGGTCTATTGCGCGCTTACGCGGTAAGTATGTACTGGAGACCACGCATGAGAGTTCATTATGTTTATTTATAAAGAGCTGCATTTAAACTTTCTTCCGATATTTTCACTCCTTATTTAAATGTCTAAGTATGCACATCATAAAAATTGTTAGGTAGCATATTGTTAAACAATTTGTATAAACAAAAATTTTCTTTTATTTTTTAAAACATTTTTTTTATTTATCTATCATGTTTTTAGCAACAAGAATCTAATAAATGCATATATTTTATTCTGCATAATTCATGTAAATGCAGCCTATCTTAGATGTTGGAAGTATGTTGGAGCAAACGTGTCTATTTTTTAGAAAAATACTATAACTTGAAGATATCATCCGAGGCGTTTAGTTAACAATTGCTAATCTTATCTTCAAATTCTTCTTAATAAATACCGAGTTGTAAAATTGCGCAAACAAAATTATACAGAAAATTTTTCTTTCAGTACTCTGATGATGATATCAACTAACAGACCATTTTGTTGTTAAATATTAGCGACTACTGGATACACCCTCTCACTTTTTTTTATTAATTTCAAACTGTATAGTCTCAGGTAAAATATTTGTCCCATCCCAATCTCAAAATTACTGCACCTTAGTAATTTTTACTACTAAAGTTTCGTAGAGAAGCTGCAGTAGTAACATAACGATATAATTAAAGCTTAGCGTGATCTCTCAATCGTTACTTCGTGAAAGACAGAACTTGAAATCGCAATGTTTAAAAACCGATTAAAGTTATTAAAAACAAAAATTCCAGTCTCAAGTAAATACAGCAATAAATATGTACTGGCAATGCAATCAACAGCGCGAACGGCATCCCGATGAAAACGGTACGATCCCGTGGAACGTCGTTTCTCATTTAGGGCCCAAATGGCTTCCCCAACTTTTCGAAATCAAGAAGAGATGGTGTAGGATCTGCGTACGCAATCGCGCGAGCGAAGCAAGGAGAGATTTCCATTACTCCGGTGTCGCCTAACTTCTCCTCCGCCTAACTTCTGTAATGCGCCTAAAGGGTTTTCCTGTTGTGCAGGTTCCGATCGCATTCGAGTAAGTAATTGGTTCAGGAGCGGCTTCCCCGACCATTTCCTTGTTCTATTTATTGTTACGTAAATTCGCGTGACGCCTGAAAGTGGACGTTCTATCGAGGATCGTACTTACGATTTAGTTGGATTTGTTGGATTCTTGGTGATAATGTTGTGTCACATTAGTTGCCATTTGTTCATCAATAAGCGGAGAAATTAGACATTTACGAATGAAGATTAGAAAGTTTTGAAGATGATTAGATAAGTGTAACTTTGTGATGTGTAAATTTTACCGATTATATGTTGATCTTTAACATACTTTTGTTTTGGATAATACACAAACGTAAAACGAGTGTTTCTGCTCCATCTAAAGTTTGAATCATTTGTTTGCTTCATCTCGGATAATCACTTAGTGCCTATAAGTAACAGTTGCACCAACTCTTCATCATATAAGTTTACAATTACTGCAGAAGAGAAGAATATTATGTTATTCAATGCAATCGGATGTTAAACAAATGAATAATAAAGACTTTTTTTTTTGTTATAATTATATAAATAATGACAAACAGTTTTGAGTAAACATATATTTCTATACATTTATACGTCACTGTCAATTTATACATACGAAAGAAATTTTTCTATGAAAAATATCATTTTTAATTATCTTAAATTATTAGTTTACACAGTATTAAAGCGTTTTATTTATTTATTTCTACAATATTTAATGTGACAATTATTTACCATTCTAATTGTGCATGCTTAGGCTAAAAATTCTATAAACACAAATATGCGAGTACATCAATCGTGCAACTCATAATATACATACACTTATAAGACTTGAAGGAATAAAAAATACGTGGTGGAACAAATTTAATGATCGATACGAAATCGAGATACTTTGGTAAAAACTTCAAGAATCACGCGAGCTTTGAATCCTATATTATGTTGATGATACGAAGTGAAAGGCTTGCCCCGCTCTGTTAGTGCCGATCGCTGACCGCACGGACCTTGCGTTATGAAGCGTCGATTATCTTTTCGACAACGTGGTTCAGTGGTCTAGGGGTATGATTCTCGCTTAGGGTGCGAGAGGTCCCGGGTTCAAATCCCGGCTGAACCCACTTTTGTTATTATTTTTTATTATAAACTACGTTACTTCAACATTTTATGTCTTTGTTGTCGTAACAACAAATCGTTTTTTTTATTATTATTAATTCAAGTTAAGTTTCCCCATTTATAAATAATTTTACGTGTCATAATTTGTATTTCGTGATCAGATCTGTTTTTTACGTATTTTGTGTCTATAAATTGTTTGTTCTTATTCATATTTTATACTTTACATTGTTAAATACATAATTCGTTGTCTTCATGAAAAAATGTATAAAAGATAATTGTAACTTGACATAATTTTTCAACAATATAGTAGTAGTAACATTAACAATACGCTTGGCAAAAATTATTGCAACACCAAAGTATTTCGCCATGTGTCACTTCCGTCAAAGTAGTTAAATAACTTACAGAATAGTTGTACTTACTGTTTGTATAAAAAAACCATCGAAAAGAAAAAGTATAAATTCCTCTGGGTTACAGCGATGCATCAATTATATTATTGGCAATTAACTTGTGGTAAAAATTGTTGTTGTTTTAATTTGTTGCAAAAAATTTATAAATTTCACTGTGATTAAATGAATCTAATAATATGATTAAACTGTCGTCAACTACTGTAAATGATCTTCGCAATTATTAATTACACACTTGCTTTTTTTTAAGAAATAACCAAATTTAACTTTCAGCTTTCAAAAAACTTGAAGCAAGGATTATAAGATATACATATTTGAAACAGAAGTAAAAACATAAATGCATCTAATCACGTGTATTAAATATTATTATATTGAATTGTACAAATAGTAAACAAAATAGAAAGGGGCAAAGTATTCAGTTTCCAACAATGAATTTCGGTATTATGCTTCATTGGGACTAAAAACTCATAGTACTCGATAATGTTGAATAATAAAACTAAAAAGGATAGTGTTTTAGATAAAGGAATAATTTTTGTTGCCAGATAATTTTACATTTATTTTTTTTGTACAAAAATATTTTGAATTTTGTGAAAATTAATGTGCCATGACAATAATTGAGCCATTTCTTATTTAAAAAAGTCAACTAATACCAAAAAGTATTAATATAAAGCTATGGATTAGATTTAGTTATCAGCTGTAGTCTCCTACACTAGACGTTTTGAATGATGTACTTTCACACCCTAAGTGTCATTAATATATTTTTAATAAAAAACCAAAAGTTTACTTTCGATGATAAAAATTATTAAACATGGTAACATGGTTGTTGCAGAAATTCATTAAACAATATTGATCCATATCGATATATATTTTTTACAAAGATGAGAATAATCACAACGCCAAAGAATTAATTAGTAATAAGCTAAAGTAATGAAAAAGATGACTACAAAAATATATCAATGTCTTGAAAACCTTTTAGCCTCTTTGTACACGTCTGTAGTAAAATAATGATAAAGTCCATTACACCCTTATGCCACAAACACGATTTTCATCTTAATAATGACACGGACTCATATTTAGATGATGTCGAACATGTGGCTCAGTGGTCTAGGGGTATGATTCTCGCTTTGGGTGCGAGAGGTCCCGGGTTCAAATCCCGGCTGAGCCCTTCTTTTGTTCTGTAAAAATAAAGTTTGTCGTACAATTATTGTGTTAATTAAGTACAAAATAAGCGGAATTTAATTACCTTCTTTTATTTTTAAACACCGCACTGAGAACCTTGTTATAAATATATATATATATATATATATATATATATATATTTATATTTTCATGTTAATGAACTGTTTATCAGACGAATGAGTAATACGTAAACTCATTAACTTATTTATCATGCTTCATGCAATGTTGCAGCTAATTATGTAAACGTTTTTTTAGAGTATTAACGATTTAAATGCTCAAGTACTGATAAGTAAACAACAATTAAAAACCTTTTATCTTATCAAAGACGTATGCATTATATATTAACCAACAAACGAAAAAATGTACGTTGGATATGCTCTTTTTTGCTTTCAAATATTACCACGAATTTAATTAAATTAATTATTTTTTAATCTATAAAGAGCCAAGTAAGCTGCTTTTTTGAATCATGCAACAAACAAAAAGTTATGTGACAATCAATTTTTTAATATGTAATGTATTCCAAAGTTATTTTTTATCATTATTATCTCATTCGATCTCATTTAAATTCATATTCGTGTACACATAATCATATTATAAAAGTTATAAAAAGTTTTTGCTCTATTTAATTTTTTTAATATTATTATTGTTAAATATCTCTTTATACAGTTGTACAATCATTAACGTAATAAAATTAGAATGTTAAATACTTGTATTTATCCGTTGTAAGTGTGCAATTGATTTATCTTGAAATTGTTGACTGCTTTATAACTGATTCTTGTAAGCTAAAAATAATAGCAGTTTATACCTCAAAATAGCTATAAAATAAATAAGAATTAGAATATAAAAAAGTGAACTATAAATATAAACCTTTTCAAGACAAACTGACCACTGACTAAACAGTTTTTTTTTAATGTGAACAAGCTTTAAACGTAATAATTAAAAAAAAAACTTAATTCTTCGTTTCCAATCTTTAACATGAAAGGACACAGTTTTTAGTATCTACAATAGAATAAATTAAAACTGTGTTAATATATCATAACATGTTTTATTTATAATAATATTTATTTTGAATATTGAAAAAAATGATCAATAGAGATAAGGTTTATTTACAGATAAAATAGTTTGTACTTCAAAATACTTAGGAATCCAGACTTACGCAAAATGTATTTCAATAGAGTTAAAAAAATGTATATGCTAAAGCATTAACTTTTCTCACAAAACCGCATCATGTAAAATAAAATTTCAAAGCATGTAAATTTGTACAAACGTTCATGAAAAGTAAGAAATAATAGTGTATGTATAATTCACAATACCTGCTGTGTAACAAAATTTTTTCGAATCATAAGAGTTCAATATATTTTTATCCTTATAAAGTAATGATATTTTTTTACTTTAAACTATTTGCAGCTCAAATTTTTAAATGCATTATGTTTTCACATACTTCAGTATTGCATTTTTCGTAAATCTTGATGAAGCCAAAATATTTGTAACATTTTTTTTTTTTTATGCTCACTGCAGTTACCTAATGTTTATTGTGAATTTAAACAATATTCTGAAAAACGTATGTTTTAATTAATCCCAATAAAATATACGTAAAGGAGCTTGATATTTTTTAAGTTGCAAACATCAATAGTACATTAAATGATTAAATATTTATATTGAAGTAAACTAATATTTTACGATTTTTTACTACTTGATCTTTATTTTTACATGACGATTTTCGTTGTACATTGTAAAATATAATATGAAATACACGTGTAAAGTGTCAGTTCATAAAATGACGAATATACTTTTGAACACTTGAATTTCAAAAAGAGGCTAATAAGGGACTTCAATTAAGAAGAATATTTTTCATCGCCAATGCTTCTACTGATCGGAAATTTGACATATTTATAGCAACATAAAACATAAGGTAGAATAGAGTACCACGAGCCATGTACAGACAGCCACGTGTCTTATCTACTTCGAAGCTGCACGTGTACCATGTATATCTATATAGCGTGACAGTAGGGAAACGCGCTTGACTCAATAAGGCCTTGAACGAGGCAAAAAGAAACACGTTCGGTTGGTAATTCAAACCTACATATACCTACTTACGCATACACATGTATACTGCCGCTTGAACATGAACAGTCGACGGTATAGCGGCGGCTTGGGTTGATGTCGATGCACTGTGAGGTAGCGTTGTCATACAGACGAAACCACATCGTGTATCAAGCCTCCTCTCCCATGTGAGGCTCAGTGGTCTAGGGGTATGATTCTCGCTTTGGGTGCGAGAGGTCCCGGGTTCAAATCCCGGCTGAGCCCATTTTTGTTTGTTTTTTTATTATAATTTTTTTTATTTCTTAATATATTTTTAATTAATAATAACAAATTATATTTTGTGGCAAAAAAAAATTTTTTTTTTTGTAAAAAAATTTATATCAATAGTACGCATATTCTTTGATGTACACTCTGAAAAAATTTTACGAAAAATAAAATTTGTTGCCGATGAAGAATAGCCACTTGTTCGGAAGTTTAATATTGTCTTAATATTCCAGCTGGTACCTTTTTTAATTTCTTTTTCTTTTTTTTGACGTCATAAATCTGACGTAATACTCGCACTTTAAATCAGTCAAGTGTTTGAAATATCTTTACAAAATAATTGTTTACCTCTAAAAGTCGTTGATCTCCTTAGCTTATACTTTTATCAGTATTATGACTTAACATTACGTATACTCGATTACTTACTTACGATACAGATACTCCAGCGCTGCTAATAAAACTGTTTTTCTGTTAATTCATGTTTTCCTCGTATTTATTTTGCATTTTTATTTCTAGAATGAAATTTTTCATACGCCAGTCATCGCAAAACCAAACAAATAAATTATGGAATCCAACAATTCATCGTTGCAACAAGTAAATTTTTTCAACAGAATCTAAGTATATGTTTTATTGATGAAACTACGGAAATTTTGATACTAAAATAACAATATCGTTACCCATATCTAATTATAACGAAAAAATTGATACTGTTTCAAATGTTGAACGTTGTCTCCGATAGTTTTTACGTAATAAAACCCTAGTTTTTAATACCAAGTACAATTTTCATGGACTTTCAAAAAAAATTTTTAACCGTTAAAGAAGAACCGTTAAATTTTTTACGTTAAAGAGCAATTTAATTTCTTTTCTGTTGCTATTTGGCATCGGCTATTTTTACTTGAGCTGTAATTAATAATTTATACTTCACTCAGATATGCGAAACGAATTTTCATGGTAGCGATTGTTCAGTTAAAAATGATACGAATATTCTATACGTTAGTGTATTGCTTGCATTTGATTTTTTGTATAGTAGTTAGTAACAAACTATGCGTTAAGGATAAAAAAATGGTGACATCGTATCATCCGATTATTTACGCAAAGTGTAAACAAGCACAGTACATCTGTAATATGTACTTACGAATTTATTTCTACTCGACATTCTCATTTATCTGATAAGTTTAATGCCTTCACACAAGTATCTTTGTATGGCAGATATTAAGGAAAAAAAAAAAATAATAAAATTCAGATGTTTGTAATAACTGTTGAAAATAAATTTAAAAAACAAAGGAAAACAGGTTAGCTATACCAAAACAAGGCTTATTTTTTCAAAACTGATGCCAAGTGTTATTTTCTCACTAAGAGACGTGGAATTGCCAAATTATTGATTTTTAATTAATAGCTACATAAAAATTATTATAAAATAATCTAAAATTTCTCATAAATGTGCTTTAAACTTTTCTTAACTATTACTCCAATTCTATTGTATACCTGTATTATTTCTATCATAGTGTTTACTCTTAATTCCATAGCTGTTCTGTAAGAACACGTATTAATTAAAATATTTTTATCATGTTATTTAGTTAATATTTAGTATTACACCTTACGTTAAAAAAATTGATGCGGATTCAAGATAATCTGAATGTCTGTAAATATTTACATTATTAATTTTCTTTGATGTCTATTATTATTATTATTATTATTATTATTATTATTATTATTATTATTATCATTATAACTATTATTAATATTACTATTACTCTTACAACTAGGAATTATTCTTAATATTTTTCGAGCATGTACTTATAATTTAAAAAAAAGTAACAACCGCTCAAACGGTAGTTCCCTTCGCTCAATAATAGCGAAAGTCATCGTATCCTCATCGAGTTGCGCCCAAAACTCTCGTTTTCCCTAACGCCCACCAAAAATGCCCATCCGTCTACGGCTAATTAACTTTTGCCACATTTTTCATCGCTGCAATAGTTTGGAAGCTCGTACATGTATTGCTACATGTAATACTCACTGTATTAAACTGACCCCTGTCTACAACAGTTTTCCGATGGTGTTACAGTTTGACGCTCGATTGGATTCATTTTTTTTTCACAGTCAATTTCCTCTTAGGAGATAGATGAGAAATGAAAACAAACACGTATATATACGTTCGAGTAAAGCAGTATTGAACCGTTTTTCACTACTAATACTGTTTGACCATGGCCAAAGTGTTAACAGTAAATAACTAGAATAAAAATAAAATGATTAAAACAATAATAATAATAATAATAATAATAATAATAATAATAATAACAATATCAGTTGTAATAACAATAATAATGGCAATTAGAAAATAAATTTTAAAACATTAGTAACAGCAGTAGTATCAGTAACAATAACAAAAACGTTAAAAAAGGTTTAATTTGCATATTATTTTAAAACTAGTTTCCTTTTTTATGTTTTTTGAGCTAGTAAACATGCAAAGGATGATTAATCGAATAATTAGATAACGTTTATCGTACAATTAAAAACATTACTCTCTAAAAAATTTCAGTCTACATTGCATGTATAATTCTTCGGGATTTCCTTGACAAAAATACTGACCTAGTAGGACTTTTTATTTATTAATTAATTTTTTTATTATTACATATTGTACTGAAAAGCACAAACAAATTTTAACTTTCTTAAAAATTTTGTAAAAATTTCTATCTTATGGTAAATAATTTACTTGGACAAATTTCACGTAAAATTTTGATTCGTTTACGAAAAATCGATTTCTTCTCTGTACGCTTTAAAAGTTTGACTAAAAATAGTTTCCGTCATCAAATTAAAATGTTTCTGGTGTCACTAAAATTTATATTTTTCCCAAGACGTATATTTGTTTACTTCAATGTCCAACTTCAATACTTCAATGTCAGCTAGAACTACTGTTACTCATTGAAAAAAATTAAATAATAGATAGCTAAAAATCCACAGGTTTACAACTAATCCTACAAAGAGAACATAAAAAATAAATATTGAAATTCCTATTGCTTGTAAGAATTGTAGGTAACAGTTGATATTCACTGAGAGTCACGTGCTAATACATCTTCAGCGGTGTTTTTTATCTTCTAAAACGCACATGTTCCCACAAGCACACCTTATCAAGTATTTTCAGCTCATCCAAAAACAGATTCCCTCATCTATCAACAACCACACGAAACGAACTAATGCAATTTTCCATCCGTCCCGAATCCGCCTCCCAGCGCTCACCTCGTTACGTCCTCAACCTCGTATCCTCCCTCGCACACCTGCATCTCCGAAAAACCTGAGAAACCAGCGGTATTCCCCAGTCATCGTCCTGAAACCTTCCTCCTCTGCTGATTAGATGGAGCAAAAAAAAAACAGCGCACCACGTACAGGTGATCCGCAGAGCACCTGCCGTCCATCTAACTACCAACTAACGACGCGGTACACGCGTTGCTATTTTTCTCGTCCAGAAAAGTTTGACGCCGATAACTAAGCCGGAGTGCACTCCTCCGAGGATCGATTTCTCTCCCGGCGTGAAAAATGGACTTTGGAAGCTAGCCTCCTTTTTTCCTTTCGGTGTCTTGAGTAATGCTTGCGCGCGAATTTTAAGTCAATGCGAAGGCTGGGTGAGCTATGGGAGCGTGTATGCGAGGTGACGTTCGACGTTGCGCTCGGATCTTATGGCTGGGAAGATTGTTTGCGAGCTCTCGAAGTTTCAACGTGATCATACTAGGATTTCTTGTGCAAGGCTTTCGGTGTATACATCGAACTTCAACCAAAGAGTTGTTTCTTGTATTTTTCGTGTTTGGAATTTGTGGGGTGTATACAAGCTTTGCTCGCTTGCGTCCGATTCCTCCAGACGGGCTTGCTTGGAATTACTTTGTGTTTTACGTGATATGTGGTATGAGTTGGAAATAATTTTGACGCACGCTAAGTCTTTGGTGAGTTTCCTTCTCTGAAGAGAAAGTTTATCGATGGATGCAAAATAGCACAAGTGCGAAAAATTACGTGTAAATGTATTTTCTGAACCTTGGAATCGAAGTACATTGTTTTGGTGAAAATTTCCGTCAACCCTTGGGTGTGTTTCTTTTTTACTTTTTTTTTTGAAAAAAAAAAAAAAAGCTAAAACCGATGTTATAAAACTACTATTCATCGATGAAAAAAAGTTGTTTGAACTTACAGAAATATAGCTACACTTTTTGTTTAGGTAAGAAGTCTGACAGACGTGCCTTAAATGAAAAAAATTTTTTTTTTCTCAAATTAAACTACTTGTTAAATACTTGCGTCATAAATAAGACATTATTGTATATTTGATGTTTTACGTTTTTTTCCGGTAATTTTCAAGTTATATTTTGTGCCTTGGATAAGGTAAATGTCCCTATTATGAACACAAATTTCATCACACTTACATCTTTAATTTTTTTTTCTTAACTGTGAGCTTTAACAGTAGAAATTTTGGTATGAGCTGGTGCGCTATAAATTTACCATTATTATTCTAATTTTTAAATGTGGTTCTTAGTTGTTGAAATATTTTATTTTAAAAAAAGATTATAAGACCAAAATGTACATAATTACGAAACGTTGTACCTATTGTTTCATATTATGTCCCTATTTATGAAACTTTCTAAAAAACGTAAATTGATTATATTTTAAGACAATTAAAGCTTTTTCACTTGCATAACACTATTTTATTTAACAAAAATAATTATATCGTTTATTTGTTTACTAGAAATATAAAAATTCCTGGTTAAAGTTTGGTGCCATAATACGTACAGTTCAAAAAATAGGAGATGTACGACTTTGTCCCTATTTATGGAATTATCTTTAAAATTGGTCATTTATTGTATGTAAAATGAAATTTTTCTTGTGAATTCATAAAAATACATAAAATACACAACTACCACAATTTTTTTATCAAGTTAGTTGTATAACAAATACATGAATTTTTATGTTCCATGAATAGGAACACGTTCCACGAATAGGGACATTAACCTTATTTATATTTGCCATATTTTTATTTAAGTGTCACTGTAAAATAAACAAAAATTGAACGTTACAGTAAAATCTGATATATCATCATCTAGATAGGCATTGACATACGGTTTATAAATTATCGCAGTTATGAATGAAATGACTTACTCTGCAGTAAGATACGTTTTAATTCGCTTACAATTGTCGATAAAAATAACTATTTTTTTCTTAATGCAATAGTTTTGTAACAAATATCTGTAACTATCAATTGAGTAGACAACTATATAGTTACATTTTTCAATGATTAATGAATTTTGTACATTACTTTTCATGGCAACGCTATACGTATACGTTTTTATCACGAATACTTTTGCCTTACTAAATGTCAACTACAAAATATTAAAAGTAATGGCATTGTATGCAACAAATGGCTTTATTTTTCTGTACAAACTTACGGTAAAACTCACGTGGACTTGAAATTATTATTTTTTTTTTCAAATTACAGCCCCGAAAGCTCAAACTAAGCGAAGCCTAATGTACATTTAATTATCGACGACCAACCGAAGAGATAACGATAGAAACGATGTGGGAGGAGGGGGGGGAGAGAAAAACAGAGGCTTTGTCAACGCATAGCCAAGGCGTTGTTATATTCAAAAATATCAGTGAACAAATACCTTCTCGGTGGCTCGATTATAGAAATGCAGTTCCGCCGGTCTCCGGAGTTAAGCATCATTTGCTGCGGTTAGTACTTGGATGGGTGACCGTTCGGTGCTCTTCGTTTCGCCCGTGATGTGTTCGTTTCGAGGACCGGTTAACTGTTTCTCTGTCGTCTTGACCAGCTTGAAGGTGCAGGAGTTAGTCGTTCTTGTGTCTATACGTAGACACCTGGACCTAACTCCTGCCGACTTTTGTTTTTTTTTTCTTTATTTTTACTTTAAGAGAATGTTTATCAATTTCCTTAGCATTAAATTCTTTTTTTTTACGCATATTAAGCGAATTAATAAGCATACAAATTAACGTTAAACGCGTATGGCCCAACTGAGGAACACCACACGTGTGACATTAGTGGTGGTTAATGAAAATATACTATATAGCCTTGTTTTTTATTAAGGAAATGTGGTCCTGATTTATTTGGTGTAGTTGAATTTTTGAAAAAACTTTTCTCCAGTTGGGGGGAAACGCACCTTGGCACATACACATGCTTTTTTAACTTTTGCATGTTGGGTGTATTATATGCGATGTTTTATAGGTTTAGCTCTTTCTGGTTCTTATATTTTTGTAAAATTTTCTAATCTAACATTTTTTAAAAACATATACTAATTTATTTGTAAAAGTAGCGACACATTTTGGTAGTACATCATGAATGGTTTTTCCCTCGAAATCTCACACAAAGACGTGTTACATTACATCGAATAGTGACAATAAATTTTATTTTTCTTGATACATCGTCAGCCTCACGAAGTTGTCGGATAACAATTCAAAAACGATCAAGTTTTCTCTCTTTTTTTTTGGCACAACATACAGTTTATATGACACTTGTTGTTCTATAATTGTAGATCTTGTTGTGTTACGTTTCTGTATACATATTTAAGTCTAAAATGTGATTATTATGGTCTGGATATTGATCATTCACACAAATAGCCAAAAACCGAAGTAATAGTGCTCATATTGATAAATCAAAAAAATTTGTTTAAACTTCTACGAATATAGTTGTACTTTTCGCTTAGGTAAGAAACGCAAAAATTTCCATGTTATTTTTAAAAAGTTGATTAATATAAAATTTTTCATTTTTTCATTTTTGAGAGTAAAAAATGAAAATTTCAAGAAATACTCAACAAACGTATGTATATAGTAAAAAAAAAAAAAAAATTCGATCGACTCTCAGTGATGTATCTCTAAATGGACAACGAAAATCAAACTGGTTGATTAAAAAGTTAGCTGCTATCCTAAAGAAAAGTTATTTATTGCCTCAGTGATTCGATTGAATTCAAGGTAAAAAAAAAGTTACTCCCTGACAAAAGCTCAAGACATTGCTTTTTATCAATTGTAGCTTTCGAGCGCTTGGTTGTGTTTGAGAGGCAGAAGATGTACATTTCCATACAAACGTATTTAGCGGCTGGCACTCAAAGTGTCGGCGAGCCGCCAAAGTATTGTCGAGCTGACGTGAAAGAGGCTCTAGGTCTACCTATACACCAGAGTCAAAAAAAGGAAGCTGTGTGCGTGTCATTCTGTCCATTTTCCAGAAAAGTCACGTATACACGTATACAGTTGGGTATTCGGGAATAAGTCGAAAAAAGGATGAGTCTTAAGAAACTGAGAAATCTGCTTTTATTTTCAATGAATTGTTTTATCTGTGAAATTTATTTTCGGTTGTGACATCTGTATTGCATCCGACGAGCACACATCAATTACATGGGTGACTTATGTGAGTGTACACAATTTTTGATAGAAGTATATTTATTAAAACATTTTAAAATTTACAAATCACCGTAGCTTAGAGGTCCTTATGTGTTTCATCATTCATGGTATGTTAACAAATCCTTTATAAAGATACAATATATTGTACCCCTATTGTATATTTATTTATTTAAATTAGCGTTCACGTTACGCAGTAAGTATCGTTGACAAATACAGTTTTATTTTCAAATTTTTCGAATTTAAATAGATTCTTAAACAGCTAAATGGAAAAACGTGTAATTCTGAAAAAAATTTTGATCAACCATCGCCTTCAAACGTAAACGTATAAACGTATTTTGATATAAAATTTTTAGATGGTGCATTATTATAAAAATTCCTAAGTAAGCATGTACTTAACATTGTTTGAGACATCATGAAATGTCGTTATCGAAAAAAAACTTGTGGCAAAATGCTTTTCCATATTATTTCAGATGCTACGTATTTCTTAATTATTGTAAGATGTGAAATTGAAGAAAAAAAAAATATTAATTGTATATTTATTCACTCAGTTATCAATTTAATATCAAGTAAAGCCTATCGAATTTTTTTTTTTTCAATAAAATTTTCCTCTCGTTGGTACGTCAAAATTCACAAACAAAGGAAACAAAAACGAAATCGTATTGAACGAGCAAAAATAAATGTTTTGCACATTTACTCGTCTAGTTCTCGTTTACACCGAGAGTTCGTTTAGTTCCGTTCGTTGTTCTATTTTTACACATGCTGTTGAAACAAACCCCTGTACCAGAGACTACTGGAACTGAACAGCAAGGAAAAATGAGAAAAAAGCTCCAACGGTGGTTTTGTCGAAAATCCGATTTTCCGCTGTCGACGCGTTTTTTACTAGTATCATTTCCGCGTGTCGTTAAGGGCTTTTTAGAAAACGACTCAAAATTTGTGAGCTGTGCACTTGACAAACAGCTTTTTATTACTTGTTTTTTGATTCTCTCGTTTGTCCCTCGAATGATTAATTTAACATTGGGAGCATCAATTTATAATTGTTCCTGCATGTTTTTTTCCTCCATTTACCAGCGAAAACGGAAAAATTGTTAAAATTTGTTGGGTTTAAGAAAAAACATGGCTAAAAATAATCAAGTTGGCAAACTGTTGTAAAAATTTTTTATTTGACAATATAATACAAACAGTAGACAGTTAATAAATTTGTAAAGAGGATTTTGCGTTAAAAAAAACTGTACTTACGAGTAAATGTGCATTTATTACATGACTAGTTTCTTAGTGGTTTCGCAGATCATTTGAGAAAAATATATAAGTAACCTAAATAATCCAATTGTACTTTTTTAATATAAACTGAATAACTATTAATTAAAGTAAGCCGACACAGCATCTCACATAAGTGCCTAAGTACTACTTAAAAGTTTTATGGAATAAAATTTTTTTTTTTAAATTTGACATTTACTAATCAAAGTGGCACAAAAACGCAAAACAATCAACATAATAAAAATTCAAAGTTTTTGTACGGTCATTCGTTGAACAATCAAAATCTTTTAGTTGTTTCACCAACTATTTAATTTATTTTATACACGGCGAGCCGGTAAAATCTGATGATTGAAAATTTTTCAAATCTGATTCACGCGATTTTTTTCAAATCTCTGACATCCAAATGAGCCAAAATATTCAACATAATATGATCATCCAAACTTACGTAATTGATTGTCTCTAAGATACCTCTAAATGCTTCTTTTAGATTATCTCTTGCCGCACGCAATACCCTCATCTTCTCCATTGCTAGTTCAATGTGAGTTACCAACGCATACTCGTGATATTCAAGTTCCACTTTTTTTTCAAGCGACAAGAGTAAGTCGGTGCAACCTTTCAGGCAATCCTCGTTATTGAATAATCCTGCCAACGCATTCAGCGGCATCGTGAGGATGTCGAACATCGATTTGTCGCCTGCCTTCATTTCCTTGAGTTCGTCCAGTTTTTCGTTGCAATCCGAGATGATACACGATAAGTGGGTCGAATTCAACAGTCCTTTCATCGGGACCAAATCAGCGTTTGAACCCACAAACCGTGAGTTTATCATGTAATAAAAGACAAACAGTTTTTGGAACGTATCTGCGGTTGGCCAACCCCCAATGCTTTGGAGAGTATCGACCAGCAATAGATTAACAGTCGCGATGTCTTGAAATTCCCAGAGCAAGCACTCCATTTTCATTCTAATTCCAATATTGACAGGCCGATAAGTGAGTTGATGTAGAACGTGGTTGTAGCGTCTGTTGACAAAAAAAAAAAAAAAAAAAAAAAAAAGTGGCGATGTTAATTTAGGTGTGGTATGAATTTTATGATTTTTTTAAGTATAATTGAATGACTAACTCGTCTGTCCGAAATCCAGCCTCGAAGAGCATCTTGACGATACGGTAATGGTTCGAATTGACAGCTTCTTTCAGCGCTTCGTTGAAATCTCGGCAACGAGTTTTACTTGCCTCTTGGATGAAACTCATGTTGAGCAAGCGATCGACGACCTGCTCATACCCCAAATTGATGGATACTATGAGTTCGTGCAGTTTGGGCTCGTCCTTATAAAAAGGGGCTAACAAATGATTTTTTGTATATGTCCTGTTGAGTGTTGTCTCGTTGACTCCGGTGATTTTTGCCAGCATTAGGTTTATTACGTTGTTGCAATTTTTCGTAGCTAAAAAAAATGGTGTCTCATTTATGTAGTTGTGCGAGCCCAAATCTGTTCCTATAAAACAAAAGTATGTTATTTTATTTATTGGTATAGTATCATTTCAAATAGGTATATAATACTAAAATTGGCAGGCATATATACACAACAACGTGACCATCACAATACTTATAAAATAAGCCCCTCATAATTTAACCAATGAAATAATGAATTTAACATTAAAAATAATTTAACGCAAACATACGTTCTCTTATTAATTTATGGTTTTGTGTATTGGAAACTAATTGATTTTTAAAAAATTTACTAATATCCAATAAAGTCACTCGAGCGATTTTGTGTAAAAAAAGATTATGACGCTATTAAATCAGAATTTTGGTGGTATTTATAATATTATAGACGAGTTCTTTGATTAAAGAATAAATAAAAACAAAAAAAATATCAGTTCCTGGTTTTTCTATACTTAATAAGGATAAGCTTGAACACCGAAGCTATCAGCATGTTAACAACAACAAAAAACTGTTTGACAATTAAACCTTTATTTTTGTGATGCCTAATTTCAAGTATAAAGGCGGAAATTAATTTTTAGTGCTTGCATACATTTTCTGTTTTGGTTCTACAAAAATTTTATTAATATTTAGCTATTTTTCAATTAAGAATGAATTTTTTACCATTTTGATCATGTCCCGTAAATTTTTTAGGACAAGAAATCATTTTAAGTAAAATTTTTTTTTCAGTAAAATAACTTTGTTAAAAAATAACATGCAAAAAAAAAGTAATAACAACGAGATATCCATGTTTGAGTCGATTTAAAAGTCCATATCCTTCGACTCACCGTACGCAATAAGCAATCTAGCAATATTTTCTTGTAGCTCCTTGTCGCGGTTTGGTTCTTTATCCTTGAGTAGTAAGTGCAGCGGTGCCTCACCGTAGACATTTTTAAGGTTGACATCAGCTCCTGACAGAAGAAGAGCCTCAACTCTCGTGAAATTTGTCTCGCGAACAGCCAAATGGAGTTCGGAGTCACCCGCGTCGTCATTGACATAAACGCCCCGCTCGTTCAGAAACTCGAGGATAAAGCACTTTTCCCAGTAGTGGCGATTTTCGTGCTTTTCGCTAACTGCGTGGTACAGCAGAGCTCGGAGCGAAAAGTTCCCATCCATTTTCCTTCCATTATCCAACAACTTTGCAACGAACTCTTTGTACTTGTGCTTATCCATTTGGCATGATACATCAGTGCACGCTCGGAGCAACAGTTTGTAGACATTTCCGCTCTCGGCACTAGTAAAAGGAAATTAATGAAATGGGCACCCTTGATCTACTTACAGGCTACATGCAAAAATAATACGCTTACCCAGATTCTATGAGCTTCTCTGCAGAAATTATGCTGCAGCTTGTAACGGCAGTGTCCAAAGGCGTGTTGCCTTGGAAGTCGAAAACATCGGTATCCGCCCCGTGATTCAACAACAGCTCCGTAATTCTTCCGTCGTCACTTTTCACTGCGTAGTGCAGGGCCGTGTGGTCACTCTTGTTTTTGATGTTGGGATCGGCACCAGCTTCCAACAGGAGCCTCGCGAAGACGATCTTCGGGATTCAGAGATGGTCAAGATTTTTCCAAGCGAAACTCAGATCCAAAACTCACCATTTTTAATTGAACAGCCAAAATCAGCGCCGAATTAAGGTCGTGTCCCCCTCGCACGTTCACGTCTGCTCCGTAGTCTGTGAGTAGTTTAAATATCGCCAGTACGTTATCAAGCGAGGTGAGATTTACAGAATGGCACTGTATCAGGTACATCAGTGGCGTGTAGAATTTGGGATCCCCGTCATTAATGGAAGACGCGTCTCTGAAATGTGGACGTATACGTGAGGTAAAAATGATTTTACGCGACCTTTGCTCAGCGAGGAAAAATCGTACCGTCCCAGGATTTCGTGAACTCTCGCGACGTCGCCGCAACTAATGGCTTCATGAAGACTCATGGTTTTTTACACTTTTTCTGATTTGTTGATACCGATGTGACAATAAACCTCCGTAACTTGAACTACTCAACTCGAGACGATTTTTCTGTTGCTTATGAGTACGAGTCAATAACGCAACTGCAGTCAACAGTAGTACTGTGCACATTGAGGAAACCCGAAAAGCGTATACCTACTTAACATCAATGATTCACGCTTGAAAGTAACTACAGTCGCTCCTCCTATCATCACAAGTCCGGTTCCGACAATAAGTAATTAGTGTGCCCTGGTAAAATTTCCAAAGAACTATACGTATCTATATGAATGCATACACAGTCATAGTTCTGTGAAACCATTACACTACCACCATTAAGCCCATTGCAGATGCACACCCCAAAATTAGCTCCAACTTGGAAAGTTTTCGCATCTGTGTGGTGCTCCGTTTAGTTCATGTGTGGGTGTTGATGCTCGTCAAAGTAAAAAAGCTATGTAAAAGTTAAACGTAAATATGAATAAAATATTCTGTCGGGTAAAACTCTCACGTGACTTGATCTACGTCCATTGTTTGTTGAAATTTACTACTCCGTTACGGGGTAAGAAAAAAATTGTCTTTGTATCTTTAGTTTTGTCGCCAATAAACAGAGACACATTCATAACATACGATCATTAAAAATTGACAAGAACTAACCAGCATTTACTGGATGTACATTCTTTCGCTAAACTTGAATTCAAAGTCCAATGGGTTAATCTTGGATAAAAATTACCTGTGAAAAAAGTTTAAAAGTTTTTTCCTTATTTTGTTCGAAAAAAGTAGTGAGATCCACAGTTATGCGTTGCCAAGCATAAGTTGTCGGCCTTATAACGAAAGAAAGTTACTTTTCCAAGCATATAAATGAAAAAGCTACTTTTCTAAGTATGAGGCAAAAAGATTACTTTTCAAAACCGTGCAAATAAAAATTTTTGAATTGAATTGAAATCTTTTTATTCACTAATGATTTAGTATCATAGCGTTGTTTTAAATCATTTTTATTATAATGAAAAAATAATTCAGTCTCTATTTTTTTATGATATTTACCACACGTTCTTGTGTAAAAATATTTTCCGGCAGATAAGTGCAATAGATTTCAGAAATTAACGCTTATTGTAAGGTATTCAAAATATCATATTCTAATAAGTATTCAACTACTTTATTAACTACATTTTGTTATAAATTATTGTTTTTTTTTTCACTTCAATACATTGTTATATATATATGACAACACGATAAGCTTTGCTTCTCTCTTTTAGATGATGAAAACACTAAATTTGTGACGTGTTCAAATACTTATTTATTTTTATTTTTTATTAAACTGAAAATAGAGTCATAGTGGTTATTATTATAAGCTACTGATTTTCATAATTTGTAACGTGCAGTGATAATTGTGACAATTCGGTGGTGTATATAGGCCATAATCCGTGAACATGTAACTGTTAAAACGAGGACATTTCGCTTGGGCACGGGTAAAGTTGAATTATGACACGCATACACACGCCTAAGCCTAGCTGTTGTTGTTCTGTCCTTCTCTTTAGCCCCAAGTGGCTTCCGCACGCACTTACATATCCACAGAGGCTCTCTCGAATGTGTCAAGCGCTTCGAGACCCTCCCCTCTTCTTTTCCAGTTTTGATCGAGCGCCACTCGAAAACGCCACTGCGTTCCATGCCCCGTTGTAATAACAATAACAATTATAATCACCACGCTCTTCGAACATTCGTATAATACGTCTGCGGATCGACGAGAGGGCGCTTTCTCGCGCTTTCTCACTCGTGCGAAACTCGCTTCTCTTGTTTTCAAGCGTACAAAGGTGTACCTAGTATTTGTCACTTTTGGGCTACTTCGTCTGTGCCATTTGCTTCATAATAGAATGATGCTTTCTCTTTTCTCTAGACGCCGTTGTCACTTCTCCCTCCCTCCGTGAGAGTATGAGAGTGTGTTTCTTGATGGAGTGTAGAGAGTTAAATTTTGTTTATTGTACGGGTTGGGTTGTTGCTACTTTTTTTTAATTTATTTTTTTAAATATTTGTTCCTTTTTCCCAAAGTAGATGCTACTGATAAGTGAACATGACACTTTTCTGTTAAACAAATGATTGATGGTTTTTAATATTCTTATGGGGTTAGGTGTCGCTTCCACCGAATCTTTAAAAAAATTTTAATTTCTCTGTCGCTTGGTAATATCAAGAACACATAACTTTCGTAAAAATACTTTAAATTAGCAATTGTAAGATGTTTTAAAAAACAGATAAATCGATGCTTGAAACTACGTCTTGCGTGTGAAGCACGACCAATCTACGGATTGTCAAAGCAAAATTATGTGTAATTTAAACTACAGGATTTTATCGGATAAAGACAGTTTTTATAGTTTCTAATGTATTCAAAGTTAAGTTATATTTTAATTATTTTATCAGTAAACGTCAAAGGAAAAAAGATTTATTTTTTCTTTTTTTTTTTTTAAATTCGAAGCAATGTTTGTTATTTACTGTATTAGTACGATACTGTGGACGAAAATGTAGATGATTTACAATTGGTGACACTTTTTCCATCGAAAATATAAGGCATTCCGATACATTGGTCGTGCCGAAAAAGTAAAACGATTTCAGATTATTTTTTTGAGTAAACAATACAATGAAAATAAATTTTTTTTGAAACGGGCATTTGACACGCATTAAATAATAACTTGTAAGCACCATTCCAAACGACTATGTTTATTCAAATATTTTATCACGTGTTTTAAAAAAAGTCAGTGGTAACACGAACTGATAACAATTTTAATTAAGAATGAAGTTTTTGATAAATGTTAGCCTATTTTTGTTTTCAGCATTACATACTGATGAATGGTCATAGAAAAAAAAGTAAATAAATCAATGTAGTAGTAGTTACATTGAAAAATTAAACAATAAAATATTAAAGGAGACCTGACCCGTCAAAAAAAAAGTAACGCTATTTTCCCAAAATATACGTATGTTCTTGAAGAGCCTCTGAAAAAAAAAAAACGATCTCAGCTGCCGCGAATTCCGAGCATTAAATTCACACTATAAATCGCAAAAGAGCCCTCATTTTCACGCTCGACTGGACTCCTCCGCACATCACCCAATCGAGAGGTGCTTTATGGTGCACTTCAACAACTTTTTTACTCGAAATAGCTCCCAACTCTCGAGTGCACTTTTTTTTCTCGCTCCCATTCCGGGAAACAATTCCGGTACACTTCAACTTTCAATCTCATCGATTTGAAAGTTTGTCGATCTGAAATCATAATAACTACTTAACACAAAATCCACAAGCTCGTGTTAACAATTATATCCACCTTCCAATTATACCAGATCTAAACTAGTCCTAGCGTACTACTTCTCTATAAAAGCCATTAAAAAGTACATTACTTTGTTATAAGTTATCTATGATTCAAATCACAAGGCGATAGGTAACATTTCGATAAAATGTAGTTGTATGAGGTTATGTATGTGTACATAACCTCACTTTTGCCGCATTTCAGTAAACAACCACTGTAAAATTCGATACAATGAAACTAAAATTGCCAGTTTTATAATTATGGACGCAGAGACAGCTTTGTTGCCACAGTTAAGACATCTCATTTACTCAGATGATAAACGATAATTTTTTCTATGTTCGCAAGTACAGTTTTCGTTCCCATCATTAATAAAAAGACAGTAGTAACTTTTGCATTGTACTTTATTAATTTTTTTTTTTCAACAGCTCTCTACGGTTAAACCATCTGGACATTTACCTTAGTCCACAACGACATGCATTAAAGTAATCAAAATTCCCTTGAACCCCTCGAAAGTGACACATTATCCCCAAGAAGCTGCAACAGTATTATAAAATCTCTCCGTGTCGTCGTCGCGTAGAAATTTTCCACCCGACTCGGCTCATTGACCATCATCAAACGCACACTCGACGTGGATACGTGTCCACTCGGTGCTTAAATCGCTCGGAAGGGAACAACAAGTTCATCAGGCGCATGAACGCGCGGAATGCGCGCACTTGATTTCCAAAACATTGTTGTTGTTTTTTTTTTTTGTCGCAATTCTTTTCGGTTAACTCGAAGGAGCTTATTACATGTGTTGTTTTTCCAGGCGACTGCTGCCGTTGTTGTCGCCGACGAGAGAGAGACTCGACTGTTCGCCGAGGCGGAAAAATTATTTCGCGACTCTCCTCCTGCGTTTAATTAAGTCGTTGCGTATCCGTTACGTGTACGAAAATTACAAGTAGCACGCGCATGCTTCTCTCGATTATTTTGGCTAAGGGTTTTGCGTCCCCAAAGGAGTTTTTGTTAACGCGATGGCAAATCAAGGATTTCGAGATTCTTTTGTGCTTTTTAAACTTCAAAGGAGGAGTATAGGTTTGTTTATTTGTTGCGGGTATTGAAGTATCGAGCACTAATTATAAATATTACGTACAGTAAATTCCAAATCTCTAAATACAACGATGCGTGCCACAAATTTTGTCTCACTGCAATAATTGAAGTTTTTAACACGACCGTCGGTATTTATTCAATATGTTCATTGGCTCAGTTTCATTTTTTGATTACGCATGCGCGTCATTATTTGTTACGAGCATATTGTTTTATTATTATATGAAGTAAAGATATTAAGTAGTAGAAGAAAGGAGGACGAGTGGGGGAGGAAAGAGCATAAAAAGGCCCGCAGTTGGGGCCACGGGGCTCTAGAACAGAAAGAGGGTATAGTCGCAATAAGTGAGCGCTTTCTCTCAAAGGATTATAGCAATAAAGCGATTGACTGAGTTTAACTGCCGTGTTGTTATTGAGCACCCCGAGCCTTTGGAATCCCACGTAACACTGATAATATTTTCTTATGCCGCTGCAAAATAAAGCTATAAACATTGATGAATTGCTCGCCCTTTTGCTAAACACGTCATCAGTCCCAATCACGAATGAAAAGGCTTTATTGCACGACTTATGTGTGGTGATAATGATGATTAATAAAACTTTGCATATAATCGATCGTATACCCATTATGTCAATGATATGTTATAAAAACATATCTGCGACATGAAACAGTTAAAAACAATTGGACTGACAGTGCGTGCATACGTAGAAAAAATTTAATTAGTCTTTTTTTCTCCAATTAATTGTAACAACATTTATGATCGCTTATAAACATTTTTGTTTCATTGTGTCAGAGATATTCCAAAATTATGAAATAAAATTGAATAATACAACATTTTTAGCACAATCTTCGATGAAATATAGTTTTTGTCTTGCTGTTATGATTAAAAAAAATAATAAAAATAATAATTTAGTATCACTAACTTCTTTTGTAAGCCTAAAAAAGCTTTAGTCACGTGAAAATTAATCGATCAAATAAAAAATTTAATTAATATCAAGCTACATAAATAAATAATTTGTGGCTCAATTCGACGCCATGAAGCATCAGGTCCACCCTACAGCGAGCCGTCCGAAGAACTGTTTAAAATTGTAAATGCTGACCCCGGGAAACACGAAAGTGAAAAAAAAAAGCTGGAAATTTTATAAAACCAGGCCGCGGCCATTTGCATGAATCGATATGCAGCGTAATCGATGCGCCCGCTGTGTATTAAATCTAGAGCTTGTTTAGTTACCTCCTCCCCCCATTTTTTCTCCCTTTACCTTCTCCGATACTTTTTGCATACTTATTCAAATTTCCGAGAGATTCCGCATGCCTTGAGTTCCTCTAAGAAAATTCCAAAAGATCACATTGTTCGATTTATTTTTTACTGCAGTAGATACGCGAGGGGAAACAGTAGCTCACAAAACGAAATGGACAACGCACCCATCGTTTCACTTCGACTCGATGAAACACGAAGATAAAAAGTCATATCTATACATGTGACATCGAGAGCTCCCGTTTCGCACAACTTTCGAAAAAATTGAAAATCGAACGACTGACCTGTTTGCCGATGTCAGTATATAGATTCGTTTTATTTCTCGTGATGGAGTTGCTATACGGAAACCCCTTCGAGCAGTTTTTTCAATATATTTTTCACTTGTTTTCGAGCCACATCGTGAAATAAAGCGCATCCCGAGATTATCGAAGAAATTGTAGCGCTATTTTGTGACGGCAAGATTAATACTCCTCTTTTTTTCCTCCTTCCATCGGAACCGTGTTATTAGGTATCATATAGAAGAAACAGCGGAATATAACAACAATAGCCCGTTTCACTGATGGGAATTTAATTCGACTCCGACTCCCGTTGTTGTCCGTCTTTGATTCGTTTTCTTCTCAGCCGTAAAAGCATCGCCGGTATATTTAGGAAATAAAACCAATACATATCAGTTTCTGTACAAGAGTCGAGTTATCGTTTGTCGTAATGTGTCTCGTGATATAACTACGTAAGTTTTTTTTTTTTTTCATCAAAAAATTGTTTCTTCATTGCAAGGTTGATGAAGCTTTTTTATCCGGGAGTCGATTGGTTCAGATCGGATCACATGTTTTTTGAAGGTGTTTATAAATTTCGATAATTTGAATGTTGGGTTTTGGTAGGGTTTATAGTTGTAATAACAATTATTTCAAGTACCTTCGGCTGATGATGATGACGTGAAGCAGGGAAAGGAATAAATCACGATGACTTTAGCAAGGTCAAGAAGTGCGTCATGTTTTCACATGCAAAAGAGATGTACAGGGATTTCAGTGGAAATTGGTAACAATGCTAAAAGATGACAAAACAAAGGTATCAGTTTATTTCTTTGAACGAATAATTATACTGATTTTTCAAAAGTCTTTTATTGTGCATAGTTGAATCTCTTCAAACAAGCACACAATTGATGGTACACGAGGATTCAGAGGCCACACAAGTGAACATCTTTCTATTGAAATTGTTGTTATACTTTGTCCGAACGAAAATGAGTTAACGTAAAAACGTTTACCTTGATATTTGTCCCTGCCGTAATTAAAAAGACAACTAGTGTTGTTCACTCGCTGCGTGAAAACCAAATCTGAATAGAAAAGAAAGGACCGTCCACTTAAGCATCCCCCCTCCCCAACGTTGCGTCACAATGAACGCCAAGGATTTCACTCCCAAGGATCGTCTGGAAGCGAAGCCATTGAGATCTGCATCGGGCACGTCAAACTCCTTTTTCCTGCCATCTCGAAAGTTTATACACCTACGCGACTGAAAAAGTATCTTCGTGGACGCACAATGCAGCCACTTGGAAGGAGAACGCACGCAGAGTGTGTGTGTATATACACCTTGTTCCTGGAAGCTAATCATCGTTGGTCATTGTCGCGCGCAAAAATGGTACAATAAAATAACGACGTTGCTCCGTGTGTAACGACGCAGCAAGACTCTATTAGGTATAAAGCGTCTGACTTATGACTTTTCGAAAGTGAAGTACGGAATAAAAAAAAAGTAGAAAAATATACACACTTGTGCGCGTATACGGTGCATACAAAGTATAACTCGAACGACATGCAGTGACGGAAGATAATGGAGCGAATTCAACGTCACTTCCTCCTCATTCAACGAGTGGAGAATTTTCCTCCTTTTCTTAAGTGCGTCGTTCTATACCAACACACACACACACACACACAAATATACATAAAAGTATCCTGTGAATGAATGAAAGAGCCGAGACTCTTCGGCGTAAAGAGGAAAGGCCGTCGCACACAGGGTCCTATAGAGGAATTAGAGGGAAAAAAATTGGAAGTCAGTGGTAGTAGGGGCTAGAGTGGTGGCAAGGAGGGGTAGAAATTAGCCAAGGGCCACCGGTATTTTTTGCTGCAGCCTCAAATTCCCCATAAATCCTCCGAAAATTTGTCAAGCAATTCCCCACTACCTTTACGCTACTCTATGCTCTCCCTAGGGCCCTCAACGTTAATAGGGCCGTTTTTCGTCCGTGTATATATATACATATAGAAGAGACCGCCGCTCTTTAGTGTACAAATGGAACAATGTCACACTTGTGTCGCGGAAAGAGCCAGCGGGTGGGCCCTGAGGCCCAGACGTTTCGGCGCTGTAGTACCTTTTTTTCCCGGGGCCTTTAAGCACGCATGCACGCAGCGCCAAACTGTCTGCCGGTATGGGCTCCCTTTGCACACGTGTATATAGCTTTTTGACTCTTCCTTTTCATGAATGAAGGGCAAGCTTCTCGAATTCGGCGAAAAGTTCCAGAAAAACCTCGGGATTGAAGAAAAAGAGGGTGGGGATGAGCCCCATTGAGTGCCCAAAAGGGGAGCAACCCCACTTTTTTTCGAATCCCGCCTCGAGAAGGAAAAAAAGGTCCGCTCGCGACGTTTAAACGCCGTTTAGTGAGCCAAACTGCTGATGGTACGTGTGTGTGTGTAAATAGGCATACGTGGACAAAAAGACATACTTTGCTTTTTTCACACTCGACTCTTTATTTTTCGGTTGCCATGCATAGCATGGTGGGCGTTGCACGAGTGCATATACTGTGTAGTGGTCATTATGGGTGCATATGTGTATCTGTGTGTATTTTTGGAGAAAAGCTCTTTCTCTGGACTTTGAGACGTATAGGTGCGACAATGTAAGTAAAAGTTGGTAAAAGTTTTAGGCCAGGGAGTTGTGAGAGTGAGGCGACGCGCTGTCTGGGTCGTGTTTTTTCATTCACAGCCGTCGTTCATTCACTCGACTTTTATAAGGAATTTTCTTTTACGGCACTTTTACCCATGATATATCTGCTAATGCGTTCCCGAGCTTATTTCGAGAACGTGAATGAAGAAGCGTACATCTCGGTACTAAGGGAAGAGGAGAGGTGTGCGAATGGGGACGATTTGAGTCAAATTCCTCGATACTCTTGTGAACTGGTCACTTTGGCGATTCATACTTATTGGGCTTGCCTTTTTTTCTCTCTTTTCTAAAGATGCACATGAATAATTGCTGTTACTTATGTTATTGTTGGTTTTTTTCCTTACGATACACAGATCCAAACAAATTTTTTAATGTCCTTATGGGCAAAAAGCAAACATTTAAAAGTTGAAAAAAATTAGTTTTTCCACATAACTTAGAAAGTTGGAGTTATAAACTGTTGGTATCCCTTATAACAGGCCTAAAAAAAACCTTTTTTTAAATTTAAGTAGTGCTTGCCAGGGGTACTCATAAGGAAATGAATATTCGAAAACATGATTAACAGGTTATTCAGAAAGTTGACATAAGCTTGATATTTATATCATAACCTGATTGTCTTAAGGGTTACATGCATGTTGTTTTTTTTTCACCGAGGGCGTAAAGTGTAACTTTGCGCCCGGTAAATCATCACTTTTTACTTTAAAGGATTGAAAATTTTTGCTCAATCCCAGTGTGGATAAATGACTGAAAATAATACTGTTTGCTGTGTGCAGTGATCTGGGAAAAAGATATTTCTTATAGGAAATTTTTATTACCATTGAAAGTTGTAAAAAATGTATTTTGTATTTTAATAGTAATACTCGGTGCTACAAAAACTGAAGTTAGTTATTTAAAATATCTTCATCTTTAAAATCATATTGATAAATGGTCTCAGTTTATAAGAGGCTACAGGTATCCTTGTCAGTTAGTTTCGCTGTTTTTCCCATGTAAGTAGTGCAATTTCAAATTGCTGCACGACAGTTTCTGATTTCATATTAATTATAGAGTAAAAAAATGACAAACCTTTTTTTTAAATAATTTTAATTGTTCATCCTGGTTCTAACATTTAATTTCTAATTAACTAAGATGAAGTAATGCATGTTAAATTGTGTATTAAAAGTCCGAGGGAATGGGATTATAAGTAAAATATGATTTTGTGCAAAAATGAAATACACTTATTACAATTAGTAAAATTTTATTAAGCCTTCTGCAATGATTTACAAGCATTATTATCCAAATTATAATTTATTATAATAAAAGTATTTTTGTTCGAGACAAGAAATATGATGCAACGTGGATCTTTGGACTCGATGATTTGGAGTCTTTTCTACTTTTTCCAATATCGTATTATACATCATTTGTTAGATCTTGATTGACAACGACAAACTCAGTTTCTTTTATAGGTTTACCGTCTATAACTCCTTGGATAAAGTCCAAGTATTGGGATACTCTGGTGTAATATGAAGGACTACTGGTCTCATCACATTCATACGTAAAAGTATTTAATATGCCAATAACCTTGTTTTCATTAGTAACTAGAGGGCCACCGTCATCACCCTGTAAAATATTAAAATGTTTAATAAATTTTTTAGGAAGAAAATTAGTACAATATATAACTTAAACAGCATTTTGATCCATCAAAATTTAAAATAATGATCCTTACAACGCAAGCGCCGGTTTTACCCTCATATATTTGCAGCATTTGACCTCTGATAATGGTTTTAGGATAATCGTCTGATGGTGCATCAACTGCTACTTCGGCGTATTTTAAGAATAGACTAGGTGATCCTTGTCGCACTGATTTTCCTTCAGAGTTTGTGGTTATTTCTACTTTGTCCCAGCCATAACCAGTAAAAATAGCGATTTGATTGTGAATATCATCCTCTTTACTAGGTAATTCTAATACGTTAACGGCAAATCCCAATTTGAAGCCACTTTCCAACTGAAGATTAAGTAATATAGTAAGATTTTATTACGACTATTTAAAACTACGAGTTTTTTTTTCTTACTGATTCTTACTTTCAATAAAGCGATGTCATTTATAGGATACGTTTCGTTTTCGTTGCTCTGGTATTTTGCATGTGCGTAAATCGCATCAATACGTTTTGATTGAGTGGCATAAGAAAATTCAGGATCATTTAGATCTATTACTCCAGCGTATACTTTTTTTGGTGGATTTTTGGCGTCTTTGACACAATGAGCCGCAGTTAACACGATGTCGGGCTTAATGAGTACACCACCACAAATTAAAGAATCCGAGTATATAGCAACCATGTACGGAAACTCAGAGTAATAGTAGCCATTAACTGAAAAAAATTTATATTAATGGAGTGAAATAGCTTTGGCTTAATTTTAAGTAAGCTTAAGGAGTAAAAATAAATTATTTAAAGTTTACAAAAGAAATACAAGTAAAAATTCATTAAAAAAAGAGTACTACATAAAAATGTAGTTAATTTTTTAAACATTAATTTTTGAGTGTTTTAAAAATATTAAAGCTTTTTTCAGTACTGTAAGTTTGAAGATTTTGTTCTAGGCATTTACGGTGACAATAAATTTGGGTTGTTATAGACTAAAAAAAATTAAAAAAAGATGAAGACAAAAGAATATAAAAGAATCAAAGTATACGAAACTTTGAAAAATTGGTACTATAAAAAGTACAAAATTTCTGACGTTATGGAGCAAATTACACCAATATAATCACGTTGACTCATGACTGCTATGCTAAGTACACATCATACGTGATTTACTAATTATTGAAAATAGCATTAAAAGCATAATCCTCTTACGTTATATGTTGAAAAAAATCATAAGCTTTTATTTAATTACCACATTTTGTTTTCATAAAAATACTTTAAGGCATATTTTTGTGACAAATCAACCTTTAAGCTCATGTATTTAGCAATTCAGGGCCCCAAAATAATCGTACAATTTTTTTAGTTATTGACGAAAATGTTCAATGTTCTAACGTTTTTTACTAAAGTGCTTCATAAATTTTTTTCGGTGCTATGATTTAATCTGTTATTTTGTACACCTTGCTGTACACACTTTTTTGACAGGTAAATGGATAATGTTATTCAAAAAAGATGTAGGTTTTTTAATTGAAAAAAAAATTTAATTTTTAGGTCGCAACATATTACGGAAAAATCAGATGACTTATGAACTTTTGACAAAACTATAAAAAACTAGAGAATCTGGAGAAGAACTTACTTCAAACGTTTCGCAATTTGAGGACTAGGATTGAGGGGCTGAACCTCAGTGTGAAAAACTCAAAAGTAAGTAATTCAACAAAACAAAAATCTTTACAAAAATTTTTCTTTTGAAAAGTAAACACTAAACTGTATACGTAAGATAACTATTTTTTCAAGTAAACAACCTTTCGAATTACTAATACAGCCTTAATATATTATAATTTAATTTTAAATTGTCAAGAAATACATCTAGACGTATTTCAGACATATCTAGTAAAATAACTATTCAGAAAAAGTAACTGCGCACAAATAAAAGCCTTGAAATACATCTACAAAATACCAATCGAAGTCTTACTATCTTGTTTTTATTAATTTATGATTATAATATGAGGTATCAACTACACTAGTTGCAAGAATCATACGTCTACACCGGCAAATTGAACTTTGCACGCCTAAATATTAAAATATTATACTTCAAAAAATTGTTGAAAAAACTTGGGGAGTAAACCTAAAAGAATGTTTATTAAGTTTGAATTATCTCACCAACGCTTAATGAAGCAGCTGCAAAGAGAATCGATAAAAGTCGAGAGTCCATGATTCTATACTTGACGTATGTTTCAGTACTAAATGCACCTCACTGAAAAATCAGAAGAAAATCAGAAGCTTTTATACCCAAAATGTGAGATATGCTGTTCATTTGCTTAATTTCACTCAGCTATACTACCGTATTATTTAAACATCTAGTTGATACGTGTAAAAATATTAATCTTATCTTCCATGGAATTCAGATTTCCCCTTGTTGAAACGAGGTCACATGTACACTAGAGTAAATTTTGACAATCTTTTAATTCGAAATCAAAATAGTCAATGCTTCCTAAAGCTGGATCATAATTTTTATGATGTTATTAACTATTACGAGGTAACTTGTAGATTTTATTCGTAGTTAAAAATAAGTTTGAACGTGATTTCGAGCAGTTCTGCCTGTGTAACAGTGTAAACTTTTGTTGTGATAAAGTTCATGATAAAAATTAAGGAAATAACGCAAGTTACTAATTTGCGAAAATAACTTAAGCGTCAGGTACATAAAATATAGAGATGTAAACAATAGGATGAGGTATTAAGAGCACAAAAGCGAATGGCGAATCTTGCTTCTCGGCAATATATTTTCTCTATTTTTCTCAGAAAATCAGACGGAAGTTTCCTTACGTAGTTAATTGTTTTGCATTCACATTAATTGAGTTTTACACATCGTATCAAAAAAGGCAAGCGAATCAAAGCAAAAAAAAATGTTTCATACGAACAATTTTAAAACAACAAAAAATGAATTTTTTTTAAATTCCCTTGATTCATTGACACTTACATCATTACATGAAATTAAAATATGGTGTTTTTTATTACTATTTTAGATTTGATGCAAAATGATTAATAAGACTGACAATCAAAATGTTACAAATTTTTGTAAAGTGCACCTCTTTAGGACAGCTCTTACTAATCACAAACTGATTCTAAAATTATATGTTTTTTAAAAGCTCCAACATAAAAAAAGTTGGATGGAAATAAAAAAAAAAGGAAAATTAAATTTTTTTATTAATCTTAAATAACTATTTTCACATAAGTTTCAACTCAAGATTTCAACAGAACACAATTAATAAATTGAACTTTTCATTTAGTCCAGCATAAAAATTGTTAAATCCTAATTTACTCAATTTTTTATTTTTGTAGTACCAAGGCAACACAATTCAGTCGGGTGGACTTTTCAAATTTAATTACATACTGAGACACCTTGTAGAGCTTTTTTTGAACCTACTTTTACAATATCTAATAATTTTCTTTCCCCCGTCGTTGTATCAATGCAAAATTGTACAACGTACTCGTAGTATTCTAGACTTCATATGATCCAATATGTGTTAGATTGATTTTGTGGGAAAAGTACATTTTAAACACATTAAATTTTTCGTGCAGTTTCTAAAAGTCGTTTTGATAGAATCAAATCCTAGGTCGATTCGTTTAATCGTAAGTTGGCGTGGTAAAAGTAAAAATATGTACAAGTTTATCATTAGGTGACTTACAAGCTACTACACAACAGGCAACTATTATTGCTTGATTAACACTCGCGCAGTCCTTGAACCCCCAGAGTAATCATTCTGTTTTTGGTGACATAAGCAAAAGCGATTTAACAAGGTAACACTTCATAATATGTCGACGTTTTGACAACGATGTTTGTTTGTGTTTTTGACAAAATTCATGACAAGTAAGCGAATGACTCGTCGTCGTGACCCAAGTTGGCAGCAACAACTGCCATAATTCAGGTTTATCTACATGACCTGTTCAACGTATTGATGATGCAGCGCTGATGGAAGTCCCCCCGTTGACTCTCGTGATTGATTATGAAAGAGATACGACGAACCTATCTTGTTTTTCGTAAAATATGGATTTTCTAAGCTGGACGTGAAGTCGTCGGCTTGTACAGCATGGGGCCTATTGATGTGATTGTGGACTAGATTGAAAGGATGTTTTGAGTTAATTTTGTAGAAGTATGATTATTTATCCAATAGTCTCGCAGCAAACTGCTCTTTAATATAACTTTTTATTAGGATTATCCATCATTACATTTCTCAACCTTTTTTTTATCAATGAAGTTTTGTGTGTGTGCTCGTTGATTATTGGGTTGTTTTGCAACTGAGGGAAAAAAAGAGCTAAAGTGCTAATCACTGGAGAGATTCCCTTTATTTGTATTTTTATCACTTTTTGTAACGATATGAATTGAGAGACCGATTGTAAGCTCGTTAGTGCTATGTACAGCATTAATTTCATTAACCACTAGTTCCCAGTCACATTTTAGATACATAGAGCTGCTGTAGACGTGATATGAATTTTCCATTTTTATGAATTAAGATTGACGGAAAAATATTCGAAAGTCAAGAAAGTCTTTTGTTGTTGTTAGTTATTGTGTGTGACTGTTAAGAAACTGCATTTTTTCATTGAAATAAAAAAAAATATAACAACCAATAGGTTTTTAAGAAATCGAAAGGTACGTTAATGTTATAAATAATTTTTATATTTTCATGCTATTTGATTGCTTCACTTTTCTATTAAAAATTTCAGCAACGTCTACTGTAAAAGAATACTATGGTTCAAGCCATTACTAAAAACTTCAGTGAGCTTAACCTCATAGTTTTACAAAGATATTGGATAGTATTGTTTTTATGTATGTTTAGTGGAACATATTAAAATAAACGACAAGGTTTTCTAAAAACTATTTTTTTTAAAGTCATTTTTTATACAATATTTACGTAATATCTTTCGTCCTACGTTATACACTTGTTACTCATAAGAACTTTAAAGGTTGCTAGGCCCGTTTGCCCCTTCTACAAAATAATAATGCTCTCAATCACGTATTGTTGTACAAAATTATTCATTGTAAATTGAATTCCTTGTTCTTATTTTTTCCATTTTAGTCACCTCTGTGCATACTTATTATTCAAAATGTAGTGAAAAATATTATATGCTATTTATTTAAATGCTTATTGCGTGCTTGAAGTGTTGATGTATCGATACTCTTCTTTGAAACAAACAAATTTCAGCTTTGTGCTTATAAAAGTAGCCCGAAAGTGTGTGGGGCTCGCGTTTCAGAGTTTAAAACTACATCAGCTCTACTCTCTGTTTGTAAACATGTCTCTATATTTAAGCTTCTTTATTTTAGTTGTTGTACCTTGATCGTCATGTCAATTTATATCAGCTTAAGACTCTGACTGTCTTACTTCAACGAAGGAGCACATAAGCTTGAGATATCTTGGTCATTGGTAAAGGTCACATGCCAAATAATTTAACCTCCAATCAAATAATATTAAGCAATGGACATTTAATCAAGTATTTAAATGATGTGGGAATATAATTATGACTAAAAAATAAAGATATTTTGCAAGAACAAAAAATATTTATTTAAATTTTTTAAATTGACATCGGTCGTTCTGCAATGATTTATTAGCATTATTATTGAATCATCGTTTGATTACAGTAAAGGTATCTTCGCACAAGTCATAGGTTTTCTTAGTGAAGAACCTTCCGAGTGTCTCGATAAAAACGTTTCAAAATATTTACAGTCAGGTTTTATTTTATTCGGTTTTTTCCTTCACGGATTTACCGTCTGTACTTTCTTGAATAAAGTCCAAGTATTCCGAGACTTTGGTGTAATAGGAAGGACGACGTGTCTCATCACAATCAAATGGAGTAGAACTTAAAATTCCAATGACTTTGTCACCATCAACAACCAAAGGACTACCGTGATCGCCCTGGAAGATACAAAAAAAATTGTTAAGCAGCAAATCATATTGTTACGTTTTATAAATTAAACTACTTTGTGAACTGTTAAGATTAAAAATTATGATTCTTACATCACAAGCACCATTCTTTGAGCCAGGGGTTTGCTCCACTTGACCACCAAGAATCGTACTGGGAAAACCTTCTAATGACGCAGTAACTGTCACTTTAGCGAATCTTAAATATAGACTAGATGCCCCATGTCGCACTGGTTTTCCTTCAGAGTTCGTGGTTATTTCCAACGAGTCCCAGCCATAACCAGCCACGACAGCGGTTTTATTATGAAAGTCTTCTCCCCGCTTAGGTAATTTTATTATGTTCACATAGTCATTCAACTCTAAGGCACTTTCCAACTGAAAATGAAATAATGTAGTAAGATTTTATTATGACTGTTTCAAACTGCACAATCGAGGGACTGCGCACTCTTGAAGTCATTAAAAAAGATTAGTCATTCTAAGTCATTCAAAGATTTGAAAAGTCTCCAAAAAACTTCAGAGTTTTTACCGGGATTTAAAGGGTGCATATGGCTTAAAGTCGTTAAAAAAGACTTTATAAGTCAGTCTAACTCTTTCAAAGACTTCATACGTCATTCGAAATCTTTCAAAAACTTCAGAAGTCTCCAAAAGACTACAGACTTTTTACCGGGACTTCAAGAGTGTATATAGCTTTAAGTCATTAAAAAAGACTTTATTAGTCATTCTAAGTCTTTCAAAGACTTAAAAAGTCTCCAAAAAACTTCAGACTTTTTACTGGGACATAGAGAGTGTATATATCTTAAAGTCACTAAAAAAGACTTCATAAGTCATTCTAAGTCTTTCAAAGACTTCAGAAGTCTCCGAAAGACTTCAGAGTGTGTAGCTCCTTGTACATAATATGTTTTTTTTACTGATTCTTACTTTCAACAAAGCGATGTCATTTATAGGATACGTTTCGTTTTCGTTGCTCTGGTATTTTGCATGTGCGTAAGTCTCTTTAATTAATTTCCATTGAACAGAAAAAGAAAATTCAGGATCATTTAGATCTATTACTCCAGCGTATACTTTTTTTGGTGGATTTTTGGCGTCTTTGACGCAATGAGCCGCAGTTAACACGATGTCGGGCTTAATGAGTGCACCACCACAAATCAAAGAATCAGAGTATATGGCAACCTGATACGGAAACCGACCATCATCGTAGCCAGTAACTGAAAAAAAAGTATTGTAATAGTATTCAGTAGTCTCAGCTTAATTAAAAGTACAAGTTAAATTATAATAAGCACAATACTGTAACTGATTGAATAATTCTTTCAATTTTAGTACAAAAATAAAATTCGATGATAAATATAACATAGGTTTCAGCATTATGGTATTGAATTCGAGATATGAAGTTGCCACGTTGTATTTACTGCATACGTTGCACTTGTGCATATCAGAAAAGCTATTAATCTAGTAGTTTCAACTATTGTAGTCTCATATTTTTAGTTTATTTTGGAAGTGAATAGGTTTAATAGTTATTTTTAATTTAATTCAAAACCGTGAGTTCTTAGAGACTTTTTTTTCAGTATCGTAAGTTTAATGATTTTTTGATCTGTCAAATAATAGAGTTAAAATTCTTGACAAGGTATTTACGGGAAACAATAAATTTCAGTTGGCATTGGCTAAAATAAGTAAAAATATGTAAAGACAAAAAAATAAAACCGATGATGAAAGCTTACGAAAATCTGAAAAAATTAGAACTTGGAAAGTAACGGAATTCCTGGTTTTATTAAAAAAAGAATAAATGTACATAACCACATTGAGTCATATTTTCTATGCAAAGGACACATATGATACATTACATGTTATTTACTGCTTATTGAAAATAACGTTAAAAGCATTGTTTTCTTACGTTTGTTGTTAAAAATAATAAAGTTTAAGGGACATTTCCGTTATAAAAAAACTAAAAACGTTGTATTTTGTGCGATTCTAAATGAATTAATTACTTAAAGCTTCAAGGTAACCGTGGAATTTTCTTAGTATGAAGAAAAATATGTTTGAAAATGTCAGGCCTACAAATATGCTGCAGTGCAATACGGCACAAGACTTTTTCCTAATTGAATATAAATACTACCTTTTTTTGTTAACATAAATTCGTGTTTTATCGTTAAGGAGATGTATAATAGAAGAACAGTTTGATAAAAAAGCTGCGTACAAAGAAAGAGTCTTGATATACACTTACATTCCAAAAAGTAAAGCAAAATACCTACAGAAGTATGATTATATTGTATTTCCATTAGTTTACGGTCATGATGTGAAGCATCAACTATACGTGTAAGAAAAAGGACACCCAGACATGCAAAATGAGCTTCACACGCCTAAGTATTAAAAATATTATTATACATTGAAAATTGTTGAGAAAAGTTGACAACTTAACCTCACAAATGTTTATTTAGTTTGAAGTATCTCACCAACGCTTATTGAAGCAACTGCAAAGAGAATCGATAAAAGTCGAGAGTCCATGATTCTATACTTGATGTCTATTTTACTACTAAATATAGTTTACTGAAAAAATTAGAAGAAAATCAGAAGCTTTTATACCCACTATTCGAGATACGCTATTTATTTGCTTAATACCACTGACCATCAGCACATCGTGTTATTCAACCGTCTAGCTGATAAGTATAAAAATATTGGTATTTACAAAACTATCTTATTTTCTGTGGTTTTCCCATGTCGAAATACGGTCGCACGTATACTTTGACAAACGTATAATCTAGAATGAAAGTTGCCAATATTTCCCAAAGCTGGGTTATGATTGTCACGATTGAAATCATTACCAACTCCCAACAACATATTTGTCGTCGATATGATCAGTAAGTAAATGAGGTTTGGTTTAAATGTGACAGTGCACGAGCGGCTCTTCTTATATAATATTTATTTTACGTATCACTATTATTGAGTATACATGGCGAAACTGTGATAAGGTGAAAAACAGAATTGAGCATTAGGGCTGATATAATTTCATGGTTGGACTTTTTTTTCTTTTTACAATACTGGCTTCTCTTTTACTTGATGAAGTTACGTACTGATAGTTAACTGACTGTAACAACTTGGCATAGAGGATCGAAACATTGAAAAAGTCTCACAACAAAGTAGATTTTCATATTACAAATGGAAAAAAAATAGTTATACAAATGTATGTATTAATCAACGTGAAATCTATAACGAAATAATTTTAAACTTTTCAAGATCTATAAATGTTTTTGTTATTCATTGTTTATTTTCTGAGAAACTTGTATATAATCTCCAAAAAAAAAAAGAATAATTCAACTAGTACTTATTAATTACAACTAAAGATCCCAAACAATAATTTTTTTATTCCAAAACAATTAGTATATAAATAGCAGTAGATCGTATTTACTAAAGAACTACTTGTATGATAGGACGAAAACTTCAGTTGATATTGCCGAGGTATGAAAATATAAATTTTATGTCACAGTAATAATGTTTTATTGAATACAGGGTTCGACTTCTATGTGTATTATCAGATTTCTCAGCTTCGTCCTTTTTTTTTTTTTTAACTTGTCTTTGTTATGTAATAAAAAAATGTAAAATACATTTCCATCTTAGTAGATATTACATCATAACTTATTTTAGATGATGTATAGACACGATACTCTCTCAGTTACTTTCTTGAATTTCAATTTTTTTACTATGAGAGAAAATGCATTTATTACGTGTAGTATAATCGTTACTTACGTTGGTGCGCATAAAAGTTTTCAACTAATATTAGTATATATTAAAAATGTGAGCTTGTAACTGTACACGTGTTATCAAATATAAATTATTTATATGTTACAAATGCAAAGAAAATAAATAATAACTAAAAATTAATGGGATTAGAAGCCCGGTAACCTGGAAGTTTGAATTGAATCGGCTAAAAAACGATGTAACATTAATTTACTGAGGGAATCTAGCACCTGCACTTCCGAGCCTTCTAACGAGAGCGTTGATCTTAGACAATGTAGTCTTATACATAGAGAACGCATATATCTGTGAGGGTGCACACGGCACGCATCGACATACGATGTATGATTTTGTAATGTGTACACAACTTTACATTACTCATTGTTACCGCTACATTTGATGCGGTACAGAAGTATCTACGTACATGAATAGAATAACTTGGACGAATCAAAAGTAATACTTGAGAAAAGTAGTTGTGATAAATAAGAAGCCAAATAATTTATTTTCTAATTAACTGAGGTTGTACAGTATGATAACGATGGAATAAAAATTCTATCAACTATTGAGAGTACGTGAATTTATGATTGTGTCTTGAAAAAACTCAATTGTTCATGTACAAAAAACATTTATTCAAATTTATTTTATCGGTGTCAAACCTTATGTTTTTATCATCTTTGAAACATTATCAATTTACTATAATGAAGGTATTTCCATTAAAGCCGTAACAGGCTCAATCAATGAAAATATTTAATCAGCTGGAAGAAAAATAATGTCAGATTTATGTGCGGGACAAACTCTAATTTATTACACTACTAGAATATGTGTATTCCACCCTAAGTCGATGCTCAACACAATTACTTTCATTTGATTAACCTGTTTAGTGTCGAATCATACAGACTCTTGATACAATGCTAGAAAAAATCGTGTATGCCACTTGGACTTTAATTTAAACCTCTTAGTCAAGTACACGCAGTTTTAGGTGGTCCATCTTACTCTGATTTTGCGTCATAATCTGATTTCAATGGAAAGTGACAATTTTAGTTTCTTCCTTTACGGGTTCCCCATCTATCACTCCTTGGATGAAGTTCAAGTATTCCGAGACCTTCATGTAATATGAAGGACGATGCGTCTCGTCACAATCACTTGGACAATAACTCAAAATTCCAATAACTTTGTTGTCTCTGACGAGGGGACCACCACTGTCGCCCTAGGAATTATTTATAATGGTAATCATTGCGCAAAAGGTCACATTATATAATTCGAATCATTTTATGGTTCAGTCGGGTAATTAGTTTTAAATTCTTACGTCGCAAGCTCCAGAAGCACTTTCCATTTGTCCGCTGAGAATCGTTCTAGGATAACCTTCTTCTACAGTGACCTTTACAGGAGCGTATCTCAATCGTAGATCGGTTTTACCCTCTCGCACCGGTTCTTCTTTGGAATCTATGGTCACTTCGACTGAGTTCCAGCCAAAACCAGTCAGAACAGCGGTTTTGTCGTTAAAATTCTCCCATCGCTCGGGTAAATTTACTAGGTCGATGTACGAGCTCAATGTAAACTCTTTCTCTAACTGATAATAAAACGGTATAGATTAACATAGCCTCGCTATTGTCATTGTTATATGGGGTATTAGCATAAAAATTTTCTTTTCAACAATTCTCACTTTCATCAAAGCAATGTCGTTCATGGGAAGTTTGTTCTCGTCACCATTGTATTTCGCATGCGTGTAAATCTCTTTTACGTTGATCCATTGGGCATTATGAAGATCGTTTACATCTATCATTCCTGCGTAAACTGCCTTTGGTCGATTATTGTCATTTTGGATACAATGAGCAGCAGTTAACACGATGTCAGGCTCAATAAGGGCACCACCACAAATTCCAGATTCTAGGGTTATGAGGACCTGGTAAGGAAACTGTTTTAGGGCTGCTAAGTTATGGCCTACTATGTTTTCTGAATCCAGACCAGAAGCTGAAAAAGCATTTTGATCAATAACACGTAGTGATTTAAACTTGGATTTCAATAAGCTATAAATTAGAAAGAAAGACTTGAGACTTATTTATTTTATTAAATAGATTATTTGAAAGTGTTACAGGTTATTGAGTTATTTTTATAGGTTATAGGCTGCTAATTCGTAGCCTTCTATGTTTTCTGAATCCTGACCAGAAGCTGAAAAAACATTTGGATCAACAATAATACGTATAGTGGTTTAAACTCGGGTTTAAATAAGCTATAAATTAAAATCAAACCCATGAAGATTTATTTACTTCATTAAAAGGAAATTTGGAAGTGTTATAAGTTATTGAACTGCATTTCATTGCCAAACTTTGCAGAGATTTGTTAAACATTGATCAATATAACGCATATCGACGGTTGAGTAAAAAAAACAGCAGATTCACATTTGGATTGAAAAAAGAGCTAATTCAATATTTTGCTTTAAAGATATTTAAATCTTAGTTAAAGCGCTGAATCTTGATTAAAAAAGACGATTTCACGTTTAAATTGGTTAGAATCAAAATTTCAAAGTTTTTAACTAGCAGAAAAACTTTTTTTAGTCTCAAGAAAATAATGTAGCTGGAAAATTATGAGAGATATAAGATTTTAAATAAGTAAAATTTAAAAAAACCGTTATGAAAAATCTTAAAAAACGTAAAAGGATTTAAACAAATGAAAAATTGCATACAAACAATTGTATTTTTTTTTAAAGTTACATCAATAACCATTGTATTATTCAATAAGAAGAAAGTATCTTACTTATGCTGATCAAAGTAGCTGTAACAAGAATCGGTAACAAACAAGCGTCCATGATTCAGCACTTGATATCTACTACTACACTAAGAATAGCTTTTAATCAAGTCGTAAGAACGTCATAAGCTTTTATACCCAAATCTTAAGATATTATTCTGATAAAGTCCGCTGTATGCAAACAATTGATAATGATACATTGTAAGTAGCTATCGATTGAAATTACATATTTCATTTTTTAGAAACTACGTACGTCATTCGTGACATGCAAGATACTGAGTCAATATTTGTGAAAAGAACTTTTTATCATCTTATGTAAGAAAAATTGATTAGACTATTTTTGTAAAAATACTTTATTATTTAGACACGTGGTTATAAGTATAGAAATACTCACCTTCATCGAAAGTACCTTACATCACATAAAATTCACGTTTCTTCAATTTTAAATGAGGGCACGTGTGTTGAAGTCAGGTTGGACAAAAAAGTAATTCACTACTCATCAAATAGTTAGTGATTCCAAAATCAAACATGGAAAAAAAAATTCGTTGAAATTAGCTGATTAGCCAGCTGTAGATTTAGATACAACAGAGTAAAAATGTATTACACGATATGATCCAACTTTGTCACTCTAATTTTGCGTGTTATTTTTAGGCTGGAGATGCCTTATGCGTCAAAGATAAAAGCTTGAGGAATACAAATGATATACTGTTAATTTGAAAAAATCGTAATAGGCTGTTTTTTTAGTAAAAAATCCAAATCAGTTTTTCCTAACAATAGACGAACCCTAAAATATTTTCTTTAAACTCCGTTTTTTCGAATGAAAAAAAATTGATACATTTTTGTCTACAATTAATCAAAAATTCTTTGAAAATGTGTTTTATGTATCTCATTTTATTTAGGAGTTATTAAAAAAAAAATCTTTAACGCTCGATACAAGTAAATTCTCTCAGCGTGTAATTTCATTTTTTTTTTTTTTTAAGTAAATGGGTAAAAATGGAATAAAAGTTTGCATTTATGAGTATAAAATATTTTTTTTATTATTGTTGATATTTCAGTCAATATGATTGTCATAAGTGGCAATTTCGAGAATTCGCACGATAGCCTCTGTACAAAAATATAAATACACTTAATTTCTATTAATCTTTACATAAATACACCTATTTACAGTTCGTATGTACATGAATCAACTCCTCGCCAACTCGTCATTCGTACACTTACAAACGCACAACGGGGGTCGCACGAATAGTCCCTGGGAACAATGCCAAATCATCTTTTCAAACACACACATAAGTCCTCCATTGTCACAGCGCACCTCCCCCAAAAGATCACAAAACCCCACTCTGGCGGCCCGACAATCACGAGTTGACGATATGCTCGACCGTGTACTTTGTGCATGTGAGCGCCCTGAACCCTCCAGCGACGTTTGGGCTGTCGAGCTTCCGCCTCTTGTGCTCGCTGGCCTCCACCGCCTCCTCAACTGGCCTCTTGCCGCAGCCCTTGGACGACAAGTCGTGCACCTGCGGGGCCCAGACCAGCGCGGGCTTCCTCTCGTCCTCCTCCGTGTCCTCGCTCTCGTCGCTCTTGGCCTTGGCCGCGTCCTCGCACTCCCGCTTCTTGCCGCACGTCCGCAGGCAGCAGCACTTGGAGCCACCGACGCTTGGCCCGTCCTCCTTCTTGTACTTGACGCGCCGGTTCTGGAACCAGATCTTGACTTGTTTCTCGGACAGGCGCAGGTTCGTGGCTATCTCGATGCGCCGCAGCCGCGAGAGGTACATGTTGGCCGCGAACTCGCGTTCTAGTTCGAGCAGCTGGGTGCTCGTGAATGCCGTGCGAATGCGCTTCGAGCTCGCGGATATCAGCGCCCCGATCTCGGCGTTTGGCGAATGGGGTGGTGGCGTTGTGCTGCCGCTGCTGTGACGCGACGGGGATAGCTCCGGGTGGGCCGTTGGCGCTTCTGGAATCAAAGGAACGGGGCTTTTTAGCTTTTTTTTTTTCCTCTACGCTGTGTGTGGTGAGGAGACGTTAGGGGGTTTCTTTTGCGATGGTTTACACCATGAGATCAATCAAAGTACTTCAAATCCAAGTTTTTTTAGGGAAAAGTGACTTGTGTCTCAAATTTTTAATATTTTCATCCATTTATTTCCAAAATGCTCGTTCCGTAAAACCAAGTTTTATACAAAAAAAATACTTAAATGTTTTGTGTTGAACACTAAAGTGTTTTCTTGAAAACATTCAAATCCTATGATGGTAAAACACATAAAACATTTGAATTTGAACACCCAAGTTTTTTAATGTAAAAGTGACCTCTGTCACGGATTTTTAACACTTTTATCCATTTACTTTCATAATGCTTGTAAAACCAAGTGTTATAAAAAAAAAAACACTTAAGTATTTAGTGTTAATGACTTGATGAAACGCCCAAACTATGTGCTTTCGAACACGCAAGTGTTTTCTTGCAAAAATTAAACTGTTGGGTCCCATGATCGTGAAATACATAAAACATTCGAATTTAAACACCCCAAGTGTTTTGTCCTAAAAACCTTGGATATGGGTATTAAATTTCAAGCACTTGATTAAATGCTCAAAATCTGTAATTTCAAACGCTTAGGTCATTTGTTTTAAGATACTTTATGTGTTTAACAATGCAGAATTTTTAAAATGAACGGATGATTGTGTTAAAAATCTGTCACAGAAATTTAACACTTGAGTTTTTGTTTTAAACACTTGGATGTACAATAAAAGTGTTTAAACACTTCATAATTAAACAGCTAAACAATTTTATTTGAAACGCTAGCAACTAATATTCTAAAATGTTTCGAGTCTGTACAACTGAACACCTAAGCAATTTAAAATCAAATTAACACTGGCGTTCAAAATCAAGATAAAGTAGACGGTTTTGTGTTTTAGTTTAAAACAATTGGATTTACAGTACGAGCGTGTTAAACTTAAACCGATGAATATGCCCAATATCTGAGATAGACATTGAAAATAAAAAAAAATAAAAAAAGATTTTCAATAAGAGTTTAATTTTAATACCCTAAACGCTTCACAGCTGTACACTTGGACGGTTCCAATTCATTTCTCACAAACAGGTGCAAGTCTGATAACCCGAATTCACCCAATCGCGTGTAAGAAGTTAAAATTAACCACCCAAATAGTACTGACACAGAAAAAGAAAAGCGAAAAGTACGTATATTCACCTGAAATACGTGCCACACTGTGAATCGGTGAAGTCGGACTGGACCTGGGCATGGGTGACCCAACAACGTTGCTCGTGGTACTGTGAAGCCCAACATTGACCGTCGCCGCGGGTGACCCAACGATGGGCCCGGGTTGTCTCGCGACCGGCCTCGCAACTTGCGGCTGCTGCTGCTGATGGTGGTGGTGGTACGCGCCAAGCCCGAGATTGAAAAAGTTAAACATGTAGTTGGGCAACTGGGCTCCGTAGTACGGCATCGGGTAGCTGGGCGGCGAGTTGTTGCTGATCAGCGAGTCCACCAGGAAGCTTCGCGACATCATTGACCGACTTTGTTTTTTTTTCGTTGTTTTGAGCACTTTGTTGCTTTATTTGCAACTAAAAATCACCAGACGAGTAAACACACGCGTGTACACTTCACTGTTGGTCGCGATGCTGCGCGCTCGGCTGTCCGCCGGGTTCTGAAGCCCGCTGGGTTGCGCGGCAGTCCTATATACGCGCCCTTCGTCAAACTCCACCTCGAGGGAGGAAGGAACGTCCAAAAGGGCCCCCTTTGTACGGGGAAAGGCCCCGCCCCGTTCGGATGGGGCTTCCATCTCCCCGCATCCCTCTCCCGCCCCTGTTTTCTTTTGGAGACGCTTTTTCTCGAACGCGCTAATTCGACGGGGGGCTGGGCGACGGGGGTTCCGAGGGAGGAAACACACTCGATAGAAATTAATATTTTCCGAAGGGGAGCCACTGCAGTTTGGCTTCGGTTCAAGGGAGGGGATGGGTTTAGTTTGGCTCCACTACTCATGATTTCTTAAATGGCCCGGGGGATAGTGCGTGTGGTAGGGGAGAGGGAGTAGCCTGGCCTCTTTTTTCAAAGTTTCTCCAGAGATGCGAATATACATGGGGTGGGGGGTTTATGGGTTCTCGAGGGGGAATTTGTTATGATGCCGACGATGAAGAGGGAATTTGTGTGTGTTATTACCGGGTAAACTGATATGGAATCGAGCCTTAATGCTATTGGACTGATTTGCAATCCATTTGAGTAAAATGTGCTGGATCGGGTTGTTTGGGGAATCGTCTTGGGATTGAGCTTTGACGTGCTGTTGACCGGAATGATGTTTTTCCATTAGGGAAAGTGAGTTTGTTGCGTTTTCTTTTGGGGGTGGGGGTAGAGTAGGGGGTTGTGAATTTTTATGTTAATTTATAGGGAGCCTTAGGGTTGGTGAAACAATCAGCTTAATACGTTGGCGATTCCGTGAATTATGTGTGTGTTTACGGGCTCGAGAGTAAAACAGCGATTTGTACTTGCAATTGCAAATATCTATGCGTGTTTATTTTGGTTGTTATGGTTGGCAAGTATCAGAAAACTTTGGGACAACTGAGGATTTATAAGAACTTATTTTTGAGGGATACTTTTTCACTGAGAATTTGATAGATGTGTTGTTTTTTTACGTACATTTGAGTGCTCAGATTCTGTCATGTATTTTGAATTTACGCTTTAATCCGATTACTTTCAAAACACCCACTCTGTAAATTTAAGTGTTTTATTACTAAGTATTCAAATTTCGTCACGGATTTTAAATATCTTTGTATCTAATTACTTTCGAAATGTAAATCAAGTGTTTAAAAAGAAAAACATTTATCCGATTACTATAAAGCCTCTAGCTCTGTGCTATCAAGTATCTTATAACTATCACCACAGTGTTCAAATTTTATAGTGGATTTAGAATTCTTTTATTTGGTTACTTTCAAATTCTAGCTCTGTTGATCAAGTGTTTTTTAACAAATCAGTCAAGTGTTAGAATTTTGATACATATTTGAAACATTTCCATCATTTGATGACTAAAACTGCTTACTCTGTTCATTCAAGTATTTTTTCACTGAGACTTATGTTATGACACTATTTAAAAATAATTACTTTAAAACCGCTAATTCTGTAAACTACAGTGTTTTATAACCATCCACTTTACATCTTTTAATCACTTTTAAAATTCTTCCGCAGTAAATTCAAAATGTTTTTTTTTTTTTTTTTCAATTAATACTTACACATTCAAAATCTCTTACGGATTTCCAATATTTCTATACGATGTATGTACAACACCCTGTGAAACGAAGTATTTCATGAATAAACATTCTAAATATTAAATTCTGATGTAGATTCGAAATACTGACAATTGATTACTTTTAACACTTACATCAGTTCTACCTGATTAATTTATTACATATACCTAATCAATTCAATTACTGACTTGTAAACGTTCAAAACTCTTTTAGAATAAAACACTTGTATACCCGCAAGCACTTGCAGTATTTAACTATTCAAGTGTTGGATATTAAATGTCTAAGCCTTAAAAAATTAATCAAGGAACAAAACACTTTCGTTTATAGCGTAGATAACAACAAAGTTAAAGCACAGTTTTCGCAATTAAAAGGAAAAGTAACCGGTAACAGTTGTATTAATATCAAAACTTGTCGTCTTATGTTACGTCAGAGCAACAACATAAACTACTTTTCCAGTTTCCCAGGTGTTCGTCGAGTACTTCCGAATTTCCTCAACGTTCGCTCGAGCAATTGCCTTTCCAACGTAATGTATAAAGCGACCCTAGCCGAAGAGGGTGTCAAGCCATAAGGTGCGTAACGATCAAGCGCGCGGAGGACGAGTGTAATTTGCGGCTACGCGCCGTGGTACTCGCACCTTGTAATGGGGCACCGAATTAGCGAGCTCAATGACGCGCGTCCGCATATATAGGCGCGTGGACGAGGCGCAGGTGATCGCCGTTCGTTAAAACGTGGGAGGAAATGAGGTAACGTGAAATAAATTTCGCTCGATTCGTGGGAAGGTTGCTTTTAATCGAATTCTCTCGTGCATTGTTCGCACAACTTGGGGCTTATTTCCCCTTGAGCCTGTACCTGTTTGTGATACAATTTTTTTATTGGAGCTTGAATACGATGGAATTGGGTGAGCAATGCAAGCTCTCGAATGGTTTTTACAATATGACTCATTAAAAAAAGTTTTTACTAGGGATATTCATTATATATAAAATCGATTTTGTTTGAGTATGAATATATTACTGTTTTTTAGTTTTTTTTTTCCACCTGAATAGGCGCATTTTTCTATGGGATACGTGAGTAGGCGTGTCTCACTTCAAGGGTCGACACTTTGGACGGGGTGACTCTGCATCTTTTTCCACCCTACCTTTTATTTTTCGCACCCATACACGCTCAACTTCCTCTTCGGCGTTCATTGTTAATTACTAATTTTTAACCCAAGGAACTAGAACACGTATGAACATCAGTTTTATTACTTATGTTCTATAATAAGTAATATTTTCAAAAGACATTAAGCACTAAAATTGAAGTTAAATAAAAAAAAATAAATAAATGAAAAAAAAAAAAAAAAGGGTCACCAATTAAGGTCGATAAATGGGGTAAGCGCACGCGAGTTGCAATTTTCAGAGAATTCTCCGCTTGGAAAAAGGGGGAGGGGGAAGGTAAAGAGAAAGCGGTCCCGTGGCAGAATTAAAACTCTAGCTGCACAACGAAACTCCGAGCGAAAATGAAATTAGAGGAAAGAAATTATGGCTTGGCTAGTCTGTCGAAGTTAAAGCTGCCCCCGTTACTCTTGTCTTTTATGTACGCTCACGTGAGAATCGGAATCGAACATTTGATTTGAGGTAAAAGGCTCGAAAATCATCATTTATTGTTGCTGAAAAATGTTTTCAAATTTTGTGTGATTTTGAAAATAAATTTGTTTTTTGAATTGAGTTGTTAGTTTTTCTTTACGTGCATTCAATTTTTTCAAACCAAATTTTGTATGGGTAAATAATTCAAAATTTAAATCAGTATTTTATTAAACACTTAAACATAATCAAATATAATTAAATCAAACAACCTTACTATAAAAAAATAATTATAATCGTTTTAATATAATCGGTAATTTCAACTTTTCATCATTTATTTTGATAATAATCGAGGTGTTGAAAAAACTTTTTGACCTTGAGCTTTACAATTTTTCATTAAAGTGAAATCAGTAAATATATTATTTAAAAAATATCAATCTATATTTGATTAGGCAATACAAAATCATGCAATAAGTTCTTTAGAGATCAGGCGTTGCTCTCATCAAATTAACAAAATTCTACTGTTGAAACTAGTATGGCTAGAGCAACTATTGCCATCAATTGTTCTATAATAAATGATTATAAATTTGAGTATCAATTCAACTCTCGACCGACTGTAGTATTCAAATTTATCAACTATTCGTGTCCTTCTCGTTTCATGTGCACATTTATACTTACCGCAATAAAATGAATCGAGTACACTACAATAATATTAAATATAGTAAAATTCCATGATTACTTCTTCTATAACATATCAAGGCGTCCATTCGAAACGAAAAATAATTTAAGAAAGAAGCAGCGATATTCTAAAATTTTAATTACAAAGCTTCGATACACACATGCCCGAGATCATGGAGCGTAAAATTAAAGTTCGATGCAGCGTAGGGTATTCTTGTTTTCATTTTTTTTTTACCACGTCACCTCATGCCTACAGTTTTAAACTACCTTGTAAACTCTGGCTATTCGCGTTTACACCTTTTTCCTTCGTTTTCTTCCAACCGCTACTAACTAGCACGTTATGGAAGTAAATCTATTTTTTTTACCTATTTCGATGTTACTGGGTCATGTTGAATATAGATCACTTTTTTTCCTTCCAGTCCTTTGTTGGCATTGTAAGGATAAAGGGAATAAAAATTGGATCATCTATTAGATAATTATCTCTCTTTCTAGTATCAAGAAATATTCTAATTTCTTTTCTATGTATATTGTTACGTGAGATTGTATGGCCTCGGGGTGCTTACGAAATAACTACAAGGAGTTTGGATCAAGTACTTTATTAAATAAAAAACGAGAGAAGAAGCGCGTATTCACTTCAAACGGTACGACACTTTTTTCAGTCCGTGAGTAACTAACAGAGTGTAAAATCATTGGTCGGATACAAAACTTTGTAAAAAAGCAAGAAAATTGTTCAAAAGACAAGACCAAAAATATCGTCTTTCTTTATTTCTCATTTTTATTGTTATTGTTAAGAAAAAAACTTTATTTTAATTTCGTTAATTACATTTTTTTTTTTCATTTATAATAATAATAATAAAATAAAAATATAAGTTAAAAAGTGATGAATAGTTTATAAAAGCTTGTAAGTTCTTAAGTTAAAAAAATTATCAATTTTAGCAGATATGGCGCCATGGATAAAAAAACACGATGTCTTATTATTAAAAAACACATGTCCCTATATTACCCACTACTTGACTTTAAATTGCGTTCAGTGGCTCCATCGGTAGCTCAAGTTCAGCTCAGGCACTATAAAATTCAGCGTGCGATGATTTCTCGTCCATATAGTTCTCGTCATAAAGCATTATTACATTGCTCGCACATATGTACAGGTACGCAGGCACGTAAATTTCAAATTGTGAACTTTGACGTGACCAATAAAACAAGGGCCACTGCGTACACGTGTCCTCCTTTTTGTGGATGTGTGTATGTGTCAACGGTGAAGTTTATTTGTCCCCCGGTTTTTACGGGCCAAAGCTATGGCTGCGGTTTTGCGGTAATCCCGCCGGAGGATGAGACGTATAATATGTGGATTGCCGGTTCTCTGGTCTCTATGGGAGGAGATTGTGATGAGCTCGTTTGATTACACGTTGAGGACGTGAGGGTTTTTTTTCTAATTTGGATCTTTTTTTTTCTCAACGGCAAGGGATTATTTGGTTTGGAATCGGAATAGGCTTTTGGTACATGGTGAAAATCGAACAAATGTTATGGAAGTCTCGAAATTAAAAAGGGAGATAAGACTTATTGATTGTGTGATCCAAGGATATCTCGACTAATGGACGTAAAGTTCATTTGGTTCAGTGTTATTCAATGGAATTCCACCAAATTAACGAAACAAGGATGTATGCATAAAATCGAGCATAAAATAATAAGAAATTAGAAATTTTTTTATTCGTATTAAGAGTTGTTAAAATTAAATTGTCATTATTAACAACAATATCATTAAGTTTATTTTTAGAAAATCATACATTTTAAAAATTGCAGCAATTTAATGAATCATTAAAAATAAGTGGATAAATTAATGTAAAAGACTATATTTCTGCTTATAAGAAATGACTGTTACCAATGCTAAAACGTGTTACTTACGACATTATGTAGTGTTAATTTATCTTTAATACTTTTAAATTCATTTATTGTCATTTGAAGCTTTTTTATTATTTGTTGTGTGATCCCGTGGTTTGCTTGGAGTGGGTAATTTTGAGATACGTAAAAAATGTTAACTGTTAGTTAAACTAAGGTTGAGATCATCCGTCTTAACAAAGCTAGTTATCTAAATTTTCTTTAAAAATTGTAAAAAATAAATGTATGTTATCAAAGTTTGGAGTTTGACGTGCAAGAGTCCCTCAGTTCTTCCAAATCACCAAAATATTTTATGAATTTAACAAAAAAGCATTACGTAGGACGATAAGCCATAACTTCGCCACTTACAAAAAAAATTTTCGTACCGGAAACTTTTCCTTAGATCTATAAGTTTTGTGTGGTATTGACCCATTATTAACACTTTATAAAAATAATTGGAGCACTTATTTCTTATTTCAAACAGTATATGTATGGTATGAAACACATACATTTTTCAAAATCTAAAAGTTTCGAGCTTGCTTTTTTTTATGTACAACGACAATTTATGATTGTTGCGTGCAAAGAACCGATTTGTTGTTATTTTTAGTCTTTGTTGTGATAGAAAACGTCATTATACTGTCAATAGTCATAAAAGATAGTCACTAAAATTCATTTTATGAATTTTTGTTCTGTTGTTTGAAAAAATTTTGTTTCAATTTTTCTCTGAAGCATATTAACTTATTATGTAACTACAGTAAAGGAAAGTGAATTTTTTGGTAAATGTTTCGAGTACTTTGTTATTTGTATTTTTTTAAATTTTTTAATAAATTTTTTTGTAAGAAAGATACTTATTTCTTGAGGTTTTGTGCATAAGCACACGATCAGTAAGAGCTAATTTAGGAGTGAGAATAAAAACTCCAAAGTCAGGTGTTAGTTTGAGCACAAACTAAAATTTGAGCTCAAACTAACACCTGACTTTGGAGTTTTTATTCTCACTCCTAAATTAGCTCTTACTGATCGTGTGCTTATGCACAAAACCTCAAGAAATCATGGAAACAATTGGGAGCAGAACGGCACGTTCAACAAACACCGTAAAGATACTTATTGTTTTGGCAACTAAAACAATTTAAATTGCGACTGTATTGTTTTTGGTTAGAACACTATTTATTGCGTCTTGGGAACAGTTCATACAGTTAAAGATATTTGTTTTTTGAGGAGCAATTTTTTAAATACAACAAATCACTGATAATATTACGTTTTAAAATCAATAGTATCGATAAAAAATTAAATTATTTTAATTAAACTGACATGTTTTTAAGTTATGTAACATACACACAAAAATATAAAAATAAAAACATCAATGCCGTTTGTCACAACTTATGAAATCCATGGCAGTGCTATAATATTTTAAAACCTAATTTTTGCAACTATTGCGATGTAACAAGTTTTTTTTGTTTTGCAGAAACACAAAATACACTTGAAAATTAAAAACAACAAGTTATGGTAGTACTTTAAATCATTAAAATTAGATTTTTCTCCGTAAAAGTGTGCAATATTAAAAAAACGATGTTAAATGACGAGAGCATATGCCTTCATGATGCAGTTCGCTGTGGTGACATTGCGACTATTAAGGAGATTTTGCAAAGGTTACATTTTTTGAAGATAAAACTAAGGAAATCAAAAACTTGGTTTTATTTCGATTTTTGCCTTTCCAGAGATCCATCCTGCGTGAATGATTATGATTTAAACTTGAAGACACCGCTGCATTTAGTCTACGAACATGTCAATGCCAAAGATCCTGTACAAGCTGATGACAGACTGCCAATCATGCAACTGCTCATTGATTACGGAGCAGATGTAAATATAAGAAGAGGATGTTATTTCAATTCACCACTGCTTTTAGTAGTCGAAAAACAGCAGGTAACGTTTTTAAATAATAAAGCAAAAGTGACTAATAAATTAATTGTTTGTACCCCTTCAAGATCGAAGGAGTGAAGCTACTTCTGCAGAACAAAGCTGATCCAAATCTCCTAGATTTCAATTACCAAACTGCCTTGAATTTGGCAATAAAACTCGATTCCAAGCGCATTACCAGGCTTCTATTGGATCACAAGGCAGATTTAACATTTGTTGATCGTAATGATCGCACGCCTCTAGACAAGGCCATTAACTGTTCCAAATTTAAACTCGTAAAAATTCTTGTTGCAGCTGGGTATGGTTTTCTCAGTTTTCTCTCACATTACTTTATGGGATACAATGTTTTAATTTATTGAATATATTAAATTTAAATAATTTACAGTGCAAAGAGTGTAAATATTTACGAAAGTTTGCGGATCGCGTTGCTTAAAGTAATCAATTCCAAGATATCACATGAACAGCAGGAGCAACATCAGCAGCAACAGCTTATTCAATTTCTACTAAGCCATGCCAGCGAAGTAGACTCACATGGCAACTTTTCACTCAAAGCATTAGTGTACTATTTTCGATTTGTAAGTATTAGGTTGGGAAACGGACAATGCATTAACGAGTTATTAAAGAATCAAGGTAATTATGCAGAAGATTATAGCACAGGTGACTCGGACTTACATTTAGCTGTACGTCAAAGCGATACGAATAAGGTACAATTACTACTCGAAAAAGGTGCGAACGTCAACGTAAAAAATGTTTTTGGGGAGACACCGTTACATTTAGCAATGAGATTACAAGTACTAGGCTGTGAGGAAATTTGTAATCTACTTATTAAATCTGGTAATTTTCAAATAAATTTTTATCAAATAAGAGTTTTTTCTGAATTTTAAGGTTATCCTAGTAGTAAACTTTAAACTGATCGTATAGAAAATATTTTAAAACATTGTTTATTTTGATTTCAAACAGTTGTACTTACGTTGCATGTGTTAAAGTTTGTTTGGCATTTTTATCCTAACTTCAAAGATCTGCTAAAAAAATAAAATGTGCCTCACTGGATATTGAACAGTACATCAATTTTTCTCAACAGGTGCAGATTTACATGCTCAAAATTTCATTGATGAAACGCCACTTCGCTTGGCTACGATTAACAGTCGAAGTTCAATTGTTTGGGAATCCATACTGACAAAGATCGGAGGAAAGTGTGAAGTAACACGTGAATTTTTCATGAAATCCAGAATTAATCTGTGTCATACACCCTATGATAAGAATGAACTGAATCTGGATGAGCTTTTAGTTTCCGTTGCATTTGGTAACGAGGACTTAGTTGACCGTTTGCTTGACCAATACTATATTGAGTTCGCAAGTAAACAGTATTGTTGTAGAGTCGTTAACATAGCGCTAGAAATAGCTATTAATAATAGATTCCCTCAGATTGTCAAAATGCTTTTGGAAGAAGGTTTTCGAGCTAATAGGTTTTTTTATCATTTATGCTGCAAAATCTCTGATTTTTCTTGGTATTTAAGTTTAATACTAATTTATTAACTTTTCTCATCAACAGGTATATTGTGCTTAATCTTTATTTATATGAATCATTAAGCACAAAAGGCAATCCTATGTCATGCTTATTCTGGGAATTCAACGACAACGTCATTATTAATGAATTATTCATCACAGCCTTCTGTAAAGGTATTAAATCATCAGGCACAGAAGAATTCACGTACTTGCAAACTTTTTATTATGCCATCAACTTGCGTTTAAATAAATTGCATCCTGACTTGATCCCAGTAAAAGGACTTTTTAAATTGAGTAAGCAGTTGTCAAATACCCTTGATGTTTGCAACACTAAACTGGATGAACTGAAGGAAGTTAAAGTGGGTGACTTGTCTCTCTTTGACATCATAACAATGCGATTGAATTCATTGGTCAAATTATTGAGTAGTGATGATCAACTGGACGCTTGCAAAAAGTTTTGCTCGTCGCTTGAAAATAATAATGAAATGAACTACTATGAACGCGCGATAAAAGTTCGCATTGACTTAGCCATTGAAAAGAAACAGACAATGTTTTCAGCAAAGGATTGTCTTAATGAAGTTTTGCAAAGTGTTCTTACGCCGATGAATTTAGTTAGTCTACCAGATAATGTCGTATGGAAAATTTTTGATTATCTGAATGTGAGAGACTTGAAACAAATTGTTAAAAGTAATGAACATTCTGTTTATTTATTTATGAAATTTGGAAGATTATGTTCATAATGTCAAAGATGTATCAATAAAGAAATATGATAAAAAATGTTGAAACAATATTTGTAATAAAAATCCATGATTATATTTTATGTATTTATAATTTCACTGATACTTATTCTGGGAAGCAATGATTATTTTTTAACAAATCACAACACATTTTGATAATTATGATGATTTTATATCAAATTTTATCCGTGTAGCTTTTTGTTCAGTTTTTACTGGTAAAAGGTCAAAAGGATGGATAGGGGAAAAATGTATTTGCACCATCGGTTGTAATCGGTATGTTTTTTTGTAAGGGCAGAAATAAATTATTCTTAAATTTTTAGATTCTAGGACCAGTGTCCACTATGACTTAAGATTGTAAATCTTCAGGATTACTATAAATGTCTAAGCTATTTTGCACTTGTTTTAAATATTTTGTTTCAAAGATTTTAGCTTTGAAAGGATGAATATTTTTATAATGTTGGTATTAAGTTTAAATTGACATTGTCTGTTTATTAAAAATCCTACTAATACATCTCATTAACAATCATCTATAAGAATTTGTAATGATATTTCTGTTACACAAAAACTAATTTTATATTGAATTCTTCTTCATCATCATGAATTTATCAGAAAAAGTCCCCTAAAAAGTTAATTTCGCCAGTAGTCTAAAGCAGCATTTTAAAATAGAAGAACCATCGAATCTGAACTAAGAAATATAAATTCAATAATATTACGGAGAAAACAGAGATTTAATGCAAGCACATGTTATTTGACTATCATGAGTTCGCAGAAGCTCAGTTTTTCGAATGATAAAACTTAGAAAAATAAAAATACTCTAGTTTCGTAAATATTTATACATTAATAATGAATACAAATCTGTTATTCAAAAAAATTGGGGAACTATCAATGAATTGGTTTATAGTTTATAACTTGGAGGAAATACTTGTCATCCTATAAAAAATATGGTTCTACACATGTAATTTTTTAAAATATATTTTTTTTTGTTGATGGTGAGCTTCGATGGCTTAGTAGTTAGCGTGCTATCCTCCTAGCCGTAGGTACTCTGGGGGTCATGGGTTCGAATCCCGTCGAAAATCATCGAGATATTTTTCTCGGGCTTTTTCGATGGGATGAGTACCCAGGATGCCGAAATACCACTCATCCAAATTTTGAAATAAATAGTCAATTTTTCTGGTAATTTCTGAAACAGGGAAGCCAACACTTGGCCAGTTCATCGGGTAAAATTTCTGTTTGTTATAAAAAGGTCGGTTACAGCGAGTTAGATGGTTTATTGGGAAAAATCCTTCCTTTAAACTTGATAATAACTGGGGTGTGCTTGAGACAATCGCTGCGCCCTGTATCTAGTACTCAGTAGTATAGACGACCGAGTCGTCTGAGGGGAACTTTGCAAGGGGCCCGCACGAAAATCTCGCATACTCGAGAAGATATTATGGTAATTACGGAAAAAGAACAAGGAAAGTAGAGATTAGGGATATAGGATACGTAAATACTTGCAATGGGTGTACGTGGAATCTTAATACTTAACCATTACTTTTTGTTGATGTGTCACACCAAATGTATTGGATCATTTTTATATTGGCATATCTAGAAAAATCGGATTCACCTGAGTACAATAAATCCTATCACGTATGATTGATACATTTTTTTAATCTATGAAACAAGATCTGAAATAATATTGGCACGTTGCTTTTCCTGATTCTCCCACTGATAACTTAATATTTACTTGACAGCAGTCTATGAGAACTATTTCTTTTGAAAAAATGCGATATTGACACGGTAAAATCAGCTTGTTTTTAAAATATGTATTTAACAACGATTGCAAGAGAGGGATAAAAAAACTGCATTACTTTAGACCTTGAAATTTAATAATGGGTAGATATACAGGTATTCGTATGATAAAACTACAGTAAAAATCCCCCTGACAAAAAAAGGTAAGTTATTTCATTTTCAGGTAACAATTTTTGCAGTTCGTTTCTCCACAAAGGCTCGTACTTTCAAAAAAAAAAAAAAAAAAAATTGCAAACAACAGTTTGCGGAGCCCATACAGAGAAAACAGTAAAACTAAGTAGTAAAATATTCCACTCGTCTGCCATCTCCAGTCATCATAATACCAAGCTTGACCCCTCTCGCAAATGAGCTCCAATTTCAGTCGAGATAATACATACATACCGCGCTAAATCAACTAATTTCCATAAAAATAGCCTCGTATGAAAAAAATTTTTTTTTTTAGAAAGCTCCCTTGTACTTATAGTACATATACTTACGTAGCTCTTGTGGTGACCGTATACTATCCACAGAATCTCATATGCACATTCTCTCCTCGGCCATGATTTTTCATGCGCAGACTAAAAGAAGCTGTGGGTTGGCGTGTTGCACGCACACAGACACATACGTAGAGGTGGTGATCGCTCGACTCAATATGTATAATGGAATCAAAGACAGAGAGAGACGTGCGTCATGGGGAAACTAAACGATATTGGACGGATGTTGATTCGTATGATTCGGTACCTAATATACATAGGATGTGCCGTTCATTTTTAAGTTTATTGCGCAGTGGCATTTATCTAAACTGTATTTTTGTATTGGGTATTCAACTAGTGTTTCATAGTTTTAGAGTTACTTGATTGTAACCACAAGGTAAAAAACCTGAAAACTGTTGTTTATTTTTCCATGTGTGTTGTAGTTAATTTTAAGTGCATATTTTTTGTTATTAATATAATAGTCTGATAAAGCTAGCACATCTAGGGGGGGGAGGGTGGCTCACAATGTTGCCAATAAAAGTTAGATTATCCAAAATCACTTGTAAGTATTAAGTGCAGATAATATATAGAGATTACATGCGCCCATCTGTATGGTAATTAGTACAATTTTTGTTCAGTTTTGTATGGCAAATTGACATTATTTTTTTTCAGGAGTTTGATTGATTATTTGTATACCAGTACAGTGAACATCTGTTTATGTTATTATAGTGTCTCCAAAGTCGGGACGTGCTACATGAAACATCATATCCAAACAACTCACATAAATTGTAATTTGACCACCGTTTGCTTAAGCAATTGACTTTTTGCGTTGTAGTGTATCAACCATACCTTTAACCATCAAATAACACGGAAATAACAATATGTTGTCGTATTTCTATGTTTCAAAAAAAAAAATTGATAAAACTCGTGGTTTCTGATATTTGCGTCTTTCATCTTATCCGTTCCAACCAGGTAGACGCCATTGCTACATGTGAACGCTCAGGTTGTGGTAAAAACAATAAAAAGGGGACTCTGATTATCAGCGTTGGCGATTCGGTCAAACTTTTGGAAGTATTAACGAAATTCGTTATTGTTACCGAAATGTCACATTTTTCTCTTACTTTTATGAGTAAAATACAAAATTCGCTACAGGATCATCGTTCCTTATCGCATCTCATTTACAATCACAATAAACACAGATACGAGTAAATTTTCCATCGGAGCCAAAGCTCGACGATCCAAGTGATCCGTATATTCGATCGTCTCTCAAGGTACGCAACATTTTGATGTCGTACATGCATTATTAATGTAAAGCGACTCGCATCATCTCGACACGAGCATTATGTACGACATGATGCATGAAAAAAAAAAAGAAAAAAAAATCCCAGCCAGAAAAGGCTGAGTGTATCTCACGTATATTGCAGGCATTAAAAAAGCATCGCGTTCCTCCCGGGTAACGACGGGCCGTCAGATGCAGCCTCCGTCTCCCGTCACATTAAAATCTGATACCGAAGGGCCTACATGTACATAAAAAACCATCCAGTTGGAGGTTGCGCGCATATGGAGACCGGCGGCGCAAAAATTTAATAGCTCCTTAAAAATCGATAGCTACACCCAACAAACCGGCGCGTCCATTATCATTCCTAGCCCATCGCACGCGCTCGCTCATTGCGATAACATATAGTTTTATCCCACAGTATACCTTCCCGTGTCTCCCCTTCTTTGATACTCTCTTGCTTCTATATCGATCATTGGCTACTCGCAAGGGTCCCCTTTTTCCGATGGGCGTGTTCTCGATGTCCCCTCCACCGTGGCATACGTGGTGGAGTGGCCCCGTTGCTTTTTCGTGCTCCAAGGGGACCAGCTGCGAATCAGGAGCGAATACGGCCCTTTGCTCCGTTGCATAAGTGTCTCGTATGTTTTCGATTTGATTGGCGAGACATGGTTGTTTTTTTCCCCCCTTTGGTTAGAGCGGAGGGGAAATACGTATGTACACCTAGTTGGTAATAGAGTGCGCTTTTGTTCGAGTGGTGCATGATTTTTCGGTTGTTCTATTTTAATGGAGCTCTGAGTGTTTTTTTTTTTTTTTTTTTTTTTCATGTGCATCGATGGGCTTTGTTGAAATTAGGGATGATGAGTATGGTGTTGGTAAGAAGTAAAAATAAGGCTTGAGATATATATGTCTCTCAAAGGGTGATGTTTTTTAGATATTTTCCGAAATCATTATTATGAAATGATCACTAAAAGCCTTAGTTTTCATTAAAGGATTCTACACTTTTTCACTGAGTGCACATTATATCCCAAACGTGGTAACGAAAAAATATGTTTTGTTCATGAGTTAGCAAATTGTACATACTGCACAAGAAAACAATAAATGTCCAACTAATTTCATAATCAAATGTTGTCTCATAAATATCACAAAGCTGGACCATCGTATTTTTTTTACATAAAAACCATCGTATAGGTGATAAAAATGTTTTTTGAAATTGTGGAACTACAAGCTATTCCGCTGTAAAATTGTCGTAGTATAAATAACAAACATATTTCGTCGATAACTTTTTTCACGTAACTAAAAGCTATTTCTTGCCTTAGCGTAACAAAGTGTACATGATCTAAGTTCTATTGATTTTTTAAAAAAGTGTGGAATACGCGCGAGTGCGTTTTTTACGCATATCTATGAAATAGGTTTCATTTTACTCGTATTGACATGTACTTACAATTAAGAAAAAATTTTGAACATGGGTTTCTGTGAATGTGATACACTTTTTTTGCGATTTGCGTATTGAAATTAAATCAATAGATATCACATGTATAGATATAATATTAACATGTAAATCATGAAAAAAAAGGTGTCACCCTCACTAAAACCGGTTAAAAATGAGCCCGGTTTCAAAGGTGTGTATTAACCTTTTTTTTTTTTATTTAAGTGGGGGACAAAAACTGGATTTTTCGTGTGGATTTCTGCTTATACATGGATAATATTATATAATGATAATAATAAAATTAATAACAATAATAATGCAATAATAGGCCTAAGGAAGCTACAATATTGTGTAAACGAGTAGTGAAAAGGGTAATTGCCCAACACGACATAATTAAACTCGCGTTATACGCCTTTTATGTTCTGTCTCCTTTGTTATATATACATATATATATATATTATATCATGTACTTACTTGGAATAATGCATTGGATGACGTGCGTCGAGTATGAGGTCCTTACGATCAGCAAACTTAGCATAGATGGCGTACTGTAGCTAAAAGAAAAATGGCGTCACTGATACAATATTACTATAAGTGACGACAATATACGGTAATGTGGACTTACTTATGTGACAACATCTCTGTCACGTCAGGAGATTACAGACAGTTCGTTTTTGTCGATGTGATGTCATTTTTCTCTTAACTACAGTACGCCATCTATGCTGATTTTGGGGACCGTAGGGACCTGTTCTATAATTTATTTTTTTACTACTGCTGGAATGTGTCTGGATTTAACTTTTGTATTATAAGAGGACTAGCAGCCCCCCGTCTCGGCTTCGCCCGAGACTTACTAAATAAAACACCGTAGTGTGTTGCCATGTAATGTGAAACATTTTTAGTTATAAAATTTTACACATATTCCTGATACATCTCAGAACAAAAATCTTCTTATTAAAAACATATTTTTTCGGAATCCATATAGTTTATTTGGTCAAATAATAAGGTGTAAAGATTCAAAAAAATAATTATACTGAAAATTTATGCCATAAAATAATCGATGGCTATAAGAAGTTGTTGATTTAGTTTCTTCTGTGTAATTCACGAAAAGGGCTATTTTTTAAAGCTGTTAAGATTTTAAACCCCCAAAAAATTTATATTGAAAAAAAATTGTTTTTTTTCATATCTCACAATTTTATTACCAGAGCAACAAAGTCCTGGACCTTAAACCCAACATTTTTATTGCCACAAAAACACAAATACATTTTCTACTCATTAAAAAATCTGAAGTAGGATGTTTAAAGATTTCAGACATTGCTGTGAGGGTACAATGAAAAGCTGATCTCTCACGTAATGGACTCTTTAGTTGACGATTTTGACGCTGCTGTTTCAATCTCGATAAATTTTCTGCGTCAGTTTCTTGACGCCTCAAATTTTATTCATTAGATACATTTGAGGTTTTCTTTCCAATACACCCTTTTGCAACTATTGGTATGCTTACGACTTTTATGACCCCTAAAGGCTATTTTCAGTCAACTTTGTTAATTTTAATACATTTGTTATCAAGGTAGTTCGACGGTTGATGGCCCTAAAAAAGACCGGTGAGCTTCTTAAGTTAACTCTTTCTTGACTGCAGTTAACAGTAATTGTGACTGCCTGGATACCTCAGGGTGATCTTCTCTGGCTTACTGTTGAAGACCCAGACTGATTAGGAGAAAAATTACAAAGTCCGAAGCTTTGGGGCTAGTTTAAGTGCTCTTTCCCAACGTCTCCTGGTATAACGTCAAAGACGTTGGTGTCTAAAGCACCTTTTTTATTTGCAGATTCAGTTGTTTTACTGATCTTAGATGGGGAGATTGGTTAGTGATACTTGTCCAGTGGAGGCTGTCTTGTTGGCTCAAGTTTTTTTTTCCTTTATAGCTGTTATAGGTTTGCCCAATGCAGACATTGGAGAGGATCAGTGATTCCCGGTTGAATGCTTAGAGTCGAGAGGGTAATATAGAGTCGTCGGTCACCGGGTTTTCCAGACTTGCGAAGAACAACTCCGCAGGTGACGTCTGCTTGTGAATAGCTGACTTGCTTTAATAGTGCCCGTCTTTAGTTAATATAGTCTTTTAGTCGACGAATCGCTTCCGGAAATGGTAATAAAAATGTATTTGTTGGCAAGGTAGTTTAGACTTAGGTGGCCCCTAAAAAGAACCGATAAAATTGATGGTTAAGTAGGGAACGTAAATACTTATAATGGCCCTAAAAAGCGCCAGTGGTGAAACTTCCAGGCTATTCTTTATTATTATTCCTGATGATGAAGAGCTGGCTACGGGTTGCTTGATTCTTACCCTGGGAGTCTCGATTTACGGAGACTGTGATGGAGGGAGGTACGCCGCTGACCAAAGAATATCTCGTCTCGGGTCGTTCCCCGGATAACCAACTGCTCAATTGCTCATCTGTAGACGGAAACATGTGGGTAAGCGCGTTGGGGAACGCGATGACCAAAAAGGTAGCCGTTGTGGCTACCCGTGCCCCTCAGAGCTGTTTTCCCCTGCTTACATTTGTAGCCACAAATTCTCTAACTACACCAGGTGGGAAGGTGGGACTGCCACACAACTCTGAAGAGTTGGTGCAGATTGTGCTCTGGCTAGATATGTCTCCTGGTAATTCTGGCAGAGACGGCATCGGTTGGAAGTAATTTATTTTTCTTTGATTGCACTCGTCGAGATTCAGGGTGAAGGGACACTTAGGTCCCTGCCCCCTTAGAGAAGAGTGTCGTCCGTAACCAGGATATCCAGCTGCAAGAGTATCACCAGCGTTCTCTGAACAGCTTGTTGAGCTGCCGAAGCTCGACTATACCACTATCGATACGCTCCGGCCTATTATAACCACACTTGTTTAATTATGTTGCAGGTAGCTTCGATTTTATGTCGACGCCACCTAGCGGATTTAACTGAACTAAAGTGAAAAGCTGGCATATTTTTGCAAAACTTTGAGCTCATTTATTGCTATTGTTATTAAATTCTTTAAAATAAAAACTATACTAAACCCATCTAGGAAGTATCATGAATCAGTGTGCAAAATTTCAGCAAAATCGGTTCAGTAGTTTTCGCGGTTAGCGATTACAACGGTTTTAGCGACTTTGCTTTATATATTAGTAAGATAAGATTTCCTCATTGCTTACCTTAATACTACCCAACAAAGTTGAGGATACCATTTACTAAACCTCAAAGTAGTATCGATGAAAATTATTAATTATTAATTAAAATTAATAATCCATTATTTGACCTAAAATTATATATTATACAATGATATGAGATGTACAGAAAAATATTAAAATAAAACATGAATGCCTTTCGTCATAATTTTTAAAGTCCATGTCAGTACAATTTGAAGCTCTAATTTGTTGTAACTATGCAGTGATAAAACAAATAGTTTTTTTTCAGGAGCATAAAAGCAACTTGAAAATTGGAAGCAATTAGTTATTGTTGCACTTTTAATCGTTAAAATCAGCTTTTTCCTCGTACCATTGTACATCATTAAAAGAACTATGTCTAATGACGAGCATAGAAGTCTTCATAATGCAGTTCGCTGTGGTGACATTGCGACTATTAAGGAGATTTTGCAAAGGTTACATTTTTTGAAGATAAAACTAAGGAAATTAAAAACTTGGTTTCATTTCGATTTTTGCCTTTCCAGAGATCCATCCTGCGTGAATGATTGTGATTTAAACTTTGATACACCGCTGCATTTGGTCTACGACCATGTCAATGACGAAGATCCTGTACAAGCTGATGACAGACTGCCAATCATGCAACTGCTCATTGATTACGGAGCAGATGTAAATATAAGAGGAGGATATTATTTCGATTCACCACTGCTTTTAGTAGTCGAAAAACAGCAGGTAACGTTTTTAAATAATAAAGCAAAAGTGACCAGAAAATTAATTGTTTGTACCCCTTCAAGATCGAAGGAGTGAAGCTACTTCTGCAGAACAAAGCAGATCCAAATCTCCTAAATAGCTATGTTCAAACTGCCTTACACGAGGCAATAGGAGTGGATTCCGAACGTATTTTGAGGCTCCTATTGGATCACAAAGCAGATTTAACATTTATTGATCGTGATGATTGCACGCCTCTAGACATTGCCATTAAATGTTCCAAATTTAAACTCGTAAAAATTCTTGTTGCAGCTGGGTATGGTTTTCTCAGTTTTCTCTCACATTACTTTATGGGATACAATGTTTAAATTTATTGAATATATTAAATTTAAATAATTTACAGTGCAAAGAGTGTAAATATTTACGAAAGTTTGCGGATCGCGTTGCTTAGAGTAATCAATTCCAAGATATCACATAAACAGCAGGGGCAACATCAGCAGCAACAGCTTGTTCAATTTCTACTAAGCCATGCCAGCGAAGTAGACTCACATGGCAACTTTTCACTCAAAGCATTAGTGTACTATTTTCGATTTGTAAATATTTGGTTGGGAAACGAACAATGCATTCTCGAGTTATTAAAGAATCAAGGTATTTATGGAGAAAATTATAGCACAGGTGACTCGGACTTACATTTAGCTGTACGTCAAAGCAATACGAATAAGGTACAATTACTACTCGAAAAAGGTGCGAACGTCAACGTAAAAAATGTTTTTGGGGAGACACCGTTACATTTAGCAATGAGATTACAAGTACTAGGCTGTGAGGAAATTTGTAATCTACTTATTAAATCTGGTAATTTTCAAATAAATTTTTATCAAATAAGAGTTTTTTCTGAATTTTAAGGTTATCCTAGTAGTAAACTTTAAACTGATCGTATAGAAAATGTTTTAAAACATTGTTTATTTTGATTTCAAACAGTTGTACTTACGTTGTGTTAAAGTTTGTTTGGCATTTTTATCCTAACTTCAAAGATCTGCTAAAAAGATTAAATGTGCCTCACTGGATATTGAACAGTACATCAATTTTTCTCAACAGGTGCAGATTTACATGCTCAAAATTTCATTGATGAAACGCCACTTCGCTTGGCTACGATTAACAGTCGAAGTTCAATTGTTTGGGAATCCATACTGACAAAGATCGGAGGAAAGTGTGAAGTAACACGTGAATTTTTCATGAAATCCAGAATGAATCTGTGTCATACACCTTATGATAAGAATGAACTGAATCTGGATGAGCTTTTAGTTTCCGTTGCATTTGGTAACGAGGACTTAGTTGACCGTTTGCTTGACAAATACTATATTGAGTTGGCAAGTAAACAGTATTGTTGTAGAGTCGTTAACACAGCGCTAGAAATAGCTATTGATAATGGATTCCCTCAGATTGTCAAAATGCTTTTGGAAGAAGGTTTTCGAGCTAATAGGTTTTTTATCATTTATGCTGCAAAATCTCTGATTTTTCTTGGTATTTAAGTTTAATACTAATTTATTAACTTTTCTCATCAACAGGTATATTTTGCTTAATTCTAATTTATATGAATCATTAAGCACAAAAGGCAATCCTATGTCATGCTTATTCTGGGAATTCAACGACAACGTCATTATTAATGAATTATTCATCACAGCCTTCTGTGAAGTTATTGAATCATCAGGCACAGAAGAATGCACGTACTTGCAAACTTTTTATTATGCCATCAACTTGCGTTTAAATAAATTGCATCCTGACTTGATCCCAGTAAAAGGACTTTTTAAATTGAGTAAGCTGTTGTCAAATATCCTTGATGTTTGCAACACTAAACTGGATGAACTGAAGGAAGTTAAAGTGGGTGACTTGTCTCTCTTTGACATCATAACAATGCGATTGAATTCATTGGTCAAATTATTGAGTAGTGATGATCAACTGGACGCTTGCAAAAAGTTTTGCTCGTCGCTTGAAAATAATAATGAAATGAACTACTATGAACGCGCGATAAAAGTTCGCATTGACTTAGCCATTGAAAAGAAACAGACAATGGATTCCGCCAAAGATCGTCTCAATAAAGCTATTCAAAGTTTTCTTACGCCGATGAATTTAGTTAGTCTACCAGATTATATCGTATGGAAGATTTTTGATTATCTGAATGTGAGGGACTTGAAGAAAATTGTCAAAATAAATTAGTGTCTTATTTGTTGTATAAGATTTCCATGATCATACTCAACAGTATACCAACAAAAGGAGCAAATAAATAAATACTTGAGTACATTTTTTGATGAAAATTATAATTATTTTGCATTCATAGTTTTTTAGTTATGATAGTACACGTAAAGAAGTATGTGTTCTGTTTTATTTTCAAACGTTCTGCGTACCAGAAGTAATAATGGCTATGTTTACAATTATTTTTTCATGTATTAGATTGCTTATTTTGTATTTACTGGTCAATGCTCTAATGGATAATCAAGACAAATACGTCTTCAAACTATTCATTGTAATAGTTACGTAGACTTCTGGTAGGTACATCACTGGTAATCTGATATGTTTTTCATTAACCCTTCCAGTTACCAATATCAAAAGTTTCATTTCGTAGATTTTTAGATTCCGATACATTTTTTTGTAAGTTTTAGTGTTAAAATAAACATTTTCTAGACATTCAGGATTCATTTAAAATTGTAGGAAAAAAATCTTATGAACGTATTACACCAACAATTATTAGTTCCACAAATTTATACTAATATTTCCGACACATAAACATTATTGGCATATTTTGTTGTCTTGTATTATTATGAATTATTCAGGTCGTTATTATTGATGGCACGAGATAAAAAATAAATTTTTTTTACTCAAGTGCAATTTTATATTTACATATAGAACACTGCTTGAAGTCTGGAGTTGTTGCAAGCTTTAACGAGTAAAACCATGGTAGTAGAAATTAAAATACAAAAACAGTTGGCAATAATCGTACGTGACGCCATCCATTGTAAGTGCGTTGGACGCAGATGGGCACAGATCCACTAAAATACATGTAGTCTTTGTATTGTTTTGAGTTAAAAATTTGCGTATTAAACCCCCTTGAAAAACAAAGTTATTTATGTCTTGGTATGTAATTACCAAATCGTTTAAGTTATGTAATGAATTCATTGTGAGAACGCTGTACAATTGTAATATTAATGGTTTTTTGATAAAGTTCTCCATCAGTGGTTCGATCGGATACATCCCAAATCATTTGTTCAAAGTTTTTTTTAAGACACTTTCCTTGCATTCGATACATTTATCAGGTCAACTTGACATCCTGTGGCTTTTTATCTGAAAAAAGTAAACAACTCGGTGAAATCTTAACAATTAGAATCAATATTTTAAATGAAACATTATTATTTCTAAATTATTGAAGTGGGCAGACATGGTGACATTTGCCATTGTAGTTTTACTTTAATATTCTTTCATAAGTTAAGCAACGTACCCGAGATACATGACACAACGGTATACAGTTATTCTGCAAAATTGGAACGAAATGAAAACTTTTTTGTACCACAAACAACATGCGATCGATATAATCATAAGCAATGCTCGATTGTTGCCCGCATCATTTCAGTGCACCTAAACAAACCTAGACACATTCGTTGCTAGAGAAGCTGAAACCCTTTTTCTCTCCCTCGAGCGAAAACCTTCAAATAATCCCAACTTTATAATCCTCATTGATGACGGGGCCAGTGTTCACTCTTTGATCGCATGTGTGCGCGCTTACTCTTCGTAACAATAGCCGCGCATCATCATCGATTCTCACAAGACATCATCGCCTATAATTGGACGACCAAGTGCAATCCACGCGTGAGATCTGTTACCCCGTGTGTGTGTGTGTGTGTATCGACGTGCTACACGTTTCTTTTCTCTTCGGCAGGGCCCACGAACATAAAGAAGAAGGAGAAAAGGTGGAGAAAACAGAAAGGGAGTGAAAAAAAAAAAATGAGAGATGCTTGGTGGGGCTGAAAAAGAGGAGCTCGCGTTTGATACGTGCGGCGCAAGTGGCTGCGCGCGGCTCGATCGAAGTTGACAGAGAAGAATCGGGTGAGCCGTGAAAAGAGGGAGAGCCCTTTGTCGCCAACCTTGGATCTCCTGACCTCGTTTCTTCTCTGCGCTAGTTTGATACGGAAGATAACCGCGGGACGGGTATATAGGGCAGCTCCTTTGTCAATCAAAACGGGTCTGGTGGTTTTTGCGGTTGGTAATTTTTGGTTTGGTGAAACTAGAGGACAGGAAAATATCAACGGACTAGTGGATTCGATGTTGTAGAGTGGTTTTGCAGGTATATTTAAATTACCGATATGAAAAACAGACATTTGGAGCGTGGGCTCGAAAAACTTTTATTGTGACAATGCCTCGTTGTTCTTCGCTTCTTTACTATGATATTTCTGTCCGATGGATATTATCAAGGAAGTTTATATTTGTGTTTGATTGCTGTATCGTATGACGAGTGTTTTTTTTTTTTTTTTTTTTTTTTTTTCAAGAAACTAATGGTTTGATTAGGTTACCAAAAACAGTGAAACATCGACACGGTAAAAAATTTATCGTGCCCTTACTTCAAATTGTTATTTAATACTAATAATTGAAAAATACCTTATAAAAACTAATAGTGGTATCGATAATAATATTTTCGTTGAGAACTAGATATTTCTTAACTATTACCAATAACGTGAATTAGATGATTGAGAAATACGTACTTTTGATAATTTTAATGATTCTAAAAATTGTGCTGAATACTTTCATTTAAGAGACATAGGTATGCAAGTTTCGGAAGATGAATTTTGATGAAAATTTAAAGATGGTTTTCATGAGTCCACAAAAATTACTTTTAGAACTATTTCGTATGCATGTTTAACTTAATTTTTGTAATAATATATTGATGTGGTTGACTCTGTTTATAGCAGAGCCAGAGGAAAAAAATAATAGGCTACGAGTAGTTTTGGTCACAGTAAATTTTTTTTACTGCTTCAACATGATAATTAAAATTGAATGAGAAAATGCATCAAACTTGCTATGCCTTGAGCAACTGTAATCCATCAAATTTTTCCAATTTACACACATTTTTTGTAACACCAATGTATACGCGAAATTTAATTTATCACGTACTAGGCAAAGTACTGACTTTGCACTCGGAGCATGTACTTTGTGACACTCGCTTCAATCATAACAACAACAACAATATTGGTACATTTATCGGGGGAAAATTTCAAAACTTTCACCAAAAGCAGCGACGCGCTAAATTCAACAGCTACTGCTCGCGAGAAACCAGCCAAATGAAAAAAGTAAACGTCGCCTCCACGACACACAAGTGTATACAAATAAAGTTCTAGGATGGCCGTACAAAGGCTCGTATCGTACGTAAACTCCGGGAGTGTAAATCGGGACAAGTTGCGAATGTAAGCAGGGAAAAGCGCGTTCCACGTAATCCTTCGAATAAAGAGGCCAGCTTGTACACCAGGAGAGGTAAACAAAAGCCCAGAGCTAGCGTCCTGTGTTTCATAAAGTTCTGCCTTTACATTTTCTCTTTCTCTCTGGAATTCGGTGCGCGCGCGCATTGGGTTACTTCCCTCATGATTGCTCGAATGGCTTTTTCGTTGTTTGTTTTCATTTTGTTCGTCCCTTGCATCAATTTGTGCTGAAAAATTCGTGCCAGCTATTTTCTACGCAACGTTGGCGTTGCGTATCCAGTGGAAAACAATATCATGGTCATTATACTGTTTTCAAAGTGCATTAATTAAATTACAAATATATTTACTTTTTTCGGAAAATTAGAAATAATAAGAACGCCAATGGATTTAACGCAATTTTATTTGTTGTTGCCAAGTTTCTTCAAGTATCTTGACTTTTCAGGCTACAAATAATGAAAAAAGTATCAAATATTAGCTATCGAATAAAATCTAACATCATTTTTACAGTAATAAACATATGAAAATAGATAGGACTTGTGTAAATCGTAGAGGCAAATACAGCAAAGATAGGTCTAACAATTCGTATTTTACTGAACACAGAAAAAACAAAAACTCCGAAGCAACAGTAGCTATGCATGTATTAGAATTTAATCATCAGCTTGATTTTCAATACCTAAATTTTACACAGAAAGTAATGGACAAGAAGACCAATAGCAGAAATGTTTATGTTTATTATAAATTGTAGCTAAACAAAGGATAAATAGAAAAAACGATACGCTGGGACTTATCAATACTTAAAAATAGTTTATTTTCGTACAGCAAACTTTAATCGTGTATTCGTAAATTAGCATATGTGTGTGATTGTACGTAGAGTTAGCTAAGATTTAAGTTTGAGTCATTTCTAAATATCCTTTGAATGCATAATTATAAGTAGCGTGAGTGCTCCTTCTTTATTGGGTCTGTCTATATTTGTATGTTTAATACTGTACAAGTGGCGTAAAATTGTATAACATAACGAAAGTTTAATATTTTTTTTCTTTTCTGTAGCCCGATAAAGTCAAGACTTGTACTTGAAGAAACTTTGCAAAAACAAATAAAATCACGTTAACCTTATTGGAGTTTTTATATTTTTTCTATCCAAGCAAAAGTTGTCTTTTTATTATTTATTTACTATTTATTATCATCGTTTTATTATTTATGAAAACAAGTAACAAATAAATACTGATAATAAAAATTTATCTTCTAAACATATTATCAGTTTAAAAAAATTTTTTTTATTGTTTTTGTGAAAGTTAGAATGAAAAATATGGTTTTATTACATCATTTAATAATAACAGCACATTATTATTTTGAATAATTAGTAATAATTGAAAGCAATTATTATCAGTTCCTTAAAAACTTTATTATTCGTAATACACATATTAAGCTTCAAGTTTTAATTAATTATAATTTGTAAGAGTTAATATTAGTTTTTGTTGTTTTTTTCTGTACTTTCTAAAATGTTATTTCTGACAAAAAAAAAAAAAAAGTATAAACCAGTAATAACTAAATTTTATTCTTAGTCTCAATCTCAAATCTGGACTTTATTTCTTATTATCAGTTTTTATCACTTATCATTAGTTATCCACTAAGATGATTTTTGCTCAGGTAAATTGCCCCAACAAGTAAATACTTGTGATTTAATTTATATATTTTAAAATACTTAAACCCTTGAATTTTCGGGCTATACTATAAATGTTCATCCTCTTTCGATCTAACTACAAATCAAAACTTTGCTTTAATTAATACTCAAGTAATTAAAAGTTAGAGAGGATAAAATGTTTTTGACGGATCTCATTGCAAACTTTTAAATTACGTCAATGTAGCAAGGCAGGCTTGTTTAAAACATTTTAACAATTGATAATAGTACTAACAAGTGACAAGAAATATTTTTGAATAATATCTGATATTTTACAATAACTTTGATTATTAAGAAAAAATGGTACGTTTCATCGCACAATACTATAAATTATGGAAAAAAAAAACAAAAACACTTGTAGTGACAGAAAAGCAAACCTCTCGTGGAATAAACCAAGCGTATTTTTTTCTTAATTTTTCCAAAAAAAAACATACCCAGGAAAATACAGAAGATGCCGTGACTCGCACCAAAAAGGCCAGAGTCGCAGGGCCATCCCTCACTCCTTTGACCTTTTAAAAAACAAGGCTACCGTAAACGCGCGAGCAAAAGAAAAAGCACCGTTTAGGAAATCATCTTATATCCCTCGTTCTGTTCGACAAGGCAAAAAAAAAAAAAAAAAAAAGTGCGCAGCAATCCGACAAAGAAAAAGCGCGTCCCACGCCAATCGGTCAGCGATACATAAAAGAGTCCCGAAGCCCAGCGAGTGCTCGTGAAAGAAAAGAGGATCATGGGAAATACGCTTTCCTCTCCGTTCCCTGTGTCAGGGGCTACTCGGCCGCGAAAATTTTCGGTTCCTCCGTACGTGTTTTTACACGCGTCATTTATCCGGTTCTCGAGCTTTCGCGAAAAAATTGATGACGGGCAGGTCGTACGCATGTTTACCCGGTAGCGGTCCGAGCTCAAAGGCATCAACGGCAATTTACAAAAGCGCCGGCTACACTCTTTCCTCTTCGCCGCTACGTACAGCTGAAAAACCCTTTCGGCTGACTTCGCCTTGCGTTTCGGGGGACTTGTACATTATATGCTACACGCGTGTGTGACCCTCTCTTTTTTTTCCCCTTTTACATATATTATTGTATTATGTACACGCCTGGCGGCTTACCCCGAAGAATACCGTGTACATTCATTATGTGGATGGATGAGATTTTCGAGAGAAAACTGCCTCGGTGTGTGCAAACTCTTGCAACGCGCCGCGATATACTTGAACGTCTATTGTGTTTTGTTGTAGGTATTTGGATTTTTTTTTTTTTTCCTCAAAAGAAAAGGAACCGATCCAATATTGCTCGAGGGGATTATGGACGCGCGCGTGTGTGTACGTGAAGCTTGCATGGTCATGTAGAGCCAGGGTTGTTGTTGAGGTTCGTTGGTGGGCGTGTATGTGTGTTTTATTAATACACATATGGGCTTTGTTGGGTTTATTGGGTGTGTTGTACGTATCCGATGAGGCGTTGTCTTGCTGAACGCGACGTTTAAAGGCTTTGATGTACGAGAATCAATATTGTATACCTGTGTGCTTTTTTTTTAAGCTATTTATCAGATTGGTGTGATTACGAGGTTCACGATGTTGTCAATGAGCTATTTTGACCGAGTGGATGGTTGTTGAAGAGCAAAATATTGTTACTTAAGGACGTTCGGTAGTGTTAGCGGGGGGAAACATTTGCGCGGTGAGGGGAAACCAGCGATGAATGAAGATTTGGCAACGTCGTACGGGTCTTAAATGTGTGAGTGTTCACGTACACGCATCAGGTGTCTCTGCACACTCTACACTGTCTGCTCGTCTGCTGCGTGCTGCGTCAGTTACGACTACGACAGCGTTCGTGTATCAATGTTTTTGTGATAAAGCTGTAAGTATTTGTTACTGATTTATTATAAAAGTGTAGTGAAAATGAATAAATGAGTAATTAGAAAGACTTGTAACAATTGTATTTCTATTTGTAGATTTCATTCGTAAGAATGCCCAAAGCCTAAGATGAGTGATTCAAACTATGAGCATGTGATTTTGTAATGTGCAAAAAAATTGTATCTTAAGAAGAAATAATAAATTTGAAATTAAAAAAAAAAAATTAATAGCGTGTTATTAACATTTATTGTTTTTTATGGGAAGGGGTGGGCGTTCTGTACATACACTCACGCACACACGTAAGCTTGTATTTTATGCGTGAATGCATAAATATCTACAATAATATTGAGATATTTACTGATCAACATCCTGGAACATTTTGAATTTCCCGCCACTTGCGACGTTGCCGTTGCGTTTCGGTCGAGCTTTTATTTAATTTTTTTTTCATAAACGAATCAGACGATCGTCGCAAAACTTGGTATACATCAAATTAATAACATTATCTGTAACATATAAAAAAATTGGCCAAATTCACTGGCCCAATTTGCTTAAAACTGTGATTTAGTCAGTTCTCCCATAAGCGACAGTGTTAAAATGCCTTAACTTTGAAATTCAATATCTCGAAAACGAAACAGAGGAACCTCTTTAAATTTTGACTGGTTTATTGTAACAACAATAAAAACGTCTGGTCAAAATTTCAGAAAAATTCGTTGGAAAATTCAATCACTACCGAACGTCCTTAAATTACGGGTGTATACTTGTCTCCTGGTCGAAATGGCATCGAAATCGCTGCATTATTATATGTAGTGCATGAAACAATTGAATCACGTCTCGTGCTTCTGTGTTTGAATTGTGGGTAACCGCAGAGTTTCGTTCTCCTCCGCGTGATGATGTACGTGACAGGGCGCCGTTTAGGCTACTAAATTTAATTGTGACGATAAAAGGGCATGTTTGTTGATTCAACAGGTGTTTAATGTATTTGTAAATATGTTTGTCGATAAATGTTATATATTTATGTTCTACAAAAAAAAAGTTATCGAAAAAATCTTAAAATAGGTTATTTAAATTTACAAAGTATAATAAAGATGTCTGTCAAAAAAAAGTTGAGTAAGGCAGTAATCATTGAAACAAAAACAACTTTTTCCTACTTTGGGTACTATTCAGTAGGAAAAATAGAGTTCGCGCCTGGTACGCATCCAACCAGGGCAAGAACAAGGAGTCTGGTGGTTGCCCTGGAGACATGCGCCACCAGGTATAAAAACTACTATTTAAAATACTCTTTGAAATTTTTTTTCAATAAATTTAACATATCTAGATAAAAAAAAAAAAAAACAAAACTCGAAACACCTCAAAAATAGTTTTTGAGTTTAGAATGTGCAATAAAGTTGTTCACCAATTTAAAAAAAAGTCATGGTATGAAAAAATTTTCAAGTTATTTTTTTCTTTACAATTAAATTTTATAGGTTTAAATTATTTTCGTTAAAAAAAATTAAACTCAAGAAGTTATTTGTAAGTATGGTGTTTCAACACAACTTTTTTTGAAATACAATAAGTATAGGATGTTGACCATTAACAAAGACACCTTTTTAAAATAAATATTGGTGGATTATTTATTTCATTAAATCGTCTATGTTTCAATTGTACACGAAAAAATTTTTTTTAACAAAAATAACATACATTTTAGTATTTTCCAAAATTCTTTAAATCATGTGTATATTTGAGTATACTTTTAAAAAAAACCACAACACTTTATAAAACATTTTTGAGTTTTTCATTTATAATAAAGTTGTCTTTCAAATAAAGTAAGTATAAGATGGTAACCATTGAAACAAAAACAATTTTTTAAATACATAGTGTTTTGGATACTTTTTTTTTATTGCAATTATACAAAAAAAATGGTGTTTTTTTTTCTTTCAAATAAAATAAATGTAGGATGTTATCAACTAAGAGAAAGACACAGTTTAAAAATAAACATGGGTGTTATTATTTATTGTTTTAATTAAATCGTCTACATTTGAATTGTGACAAAAAAAAAAAAATTTTTAGTTGAAAAATATCTGAAAAAAAGTTTTTTGAGTAAAGTGGTTTGTGTAATAAAAGTAGTGATTTGATAACCATCGAAATAAAAATAACATTCTAATATACATTTCAATATTAAAAAATAATTTTTTTAATTCTATATATTTAAGTACATACATAAAAAAAAAATCATAACACCTCATGAAATGTTTTTGAGTGTTAAATCTACAATAAAATTGTCTTTCAAATAAAATAAGTGTGGGATAATAACCATTGAAAAGAAAATAATTTTAAAAATACTTGGAGTTCTGTATCGATCTTTTTTTATTTTATTTCAATTATACATATATAGAAAAAAAAATCATCAAAACACCTCAAAAAACGTGTTTGAGTTTATTATCTATACTATGTATTCATAATAAAGGTGTTTGTTGAATAACACTTGAGTGAGATGGCAACCATTGTAACAAAAACAACTTTTTAAGATAAATGTCAATTCTAGATTTTTAGATTCTAAAACAATAAATATAAAAGAAATACCTCAAAAACACATTATGCAACAAAAAAATAAAAGGTAGATGTATCAACTACACTCAAAATAGGGGATGATCGAGCTTATTCAGTAAACCAGAAATCGGTGGGTATGAAAACGTTCATGGTAGTATACAATTCGCTCCTCCCGATCGCGAGTGCTCGTTACAAAAACCAAAGTAAGTACTTACACCCGCGCGGGCCTCGCATGAACACACGTACGTGGACCATTATTGTTTTGACACGCGCACAAGAGGCCATCCAGAATCCGCCGCGCGTATAAGTAGGTATACATATCAGGCGAACGATAGCCCTACGGCTTGTTAGCCAAACTGAATGACCAGGCGCACACCTTGTATATAGCTATACTTGTACCGTGGCCCCTGTAACTACACGGTGGGAGGGTAGGGAGTTTATGTTCTTAGAGAGACAGAGAGAGGGAGTCGATCCGTTAAAGCGCATCAGCTTCTGTCTATTGTGCTTTTTTTTTGTTGTTGTGCGCTTATGGTATAGCCACTTATGTGGATATAGTGTATCCAAGGTAAGACTCGAAAATCCGATCGCTGGCCACTTGAGTGTGTATCTTTTTCTTCCTTTTTTTTTTATACACAATCGAGTATGGTGATGACGACGACGACGTGTGGCGCCTCGACGTGGATTGTGTTTTTTTTACAGAAGCCAAAATAAGAGGCCCGTAAAATACCGGAAGTCCGGACTGACCTTCTATTGTGTCTCGCACACACTGGCGATGGGGCTTTTCTTTTTCTTTATACGTTTCACGGCTTGCTCGGTTTTTCCGTTTCCTTTCTTATTTTATGTTTAGTGGACTTTGAAGAAGTTGAGATGATTGTGTTTTCACGCGAGACTAAGCAATGGGCATGGCCATAGGGACCATTTCCCTCAGGTCGATTGTAACCGATACCTTTGCCTTTGAAGGCGAGGTTTCGTTATTAGGTTCTTTTGGGAATCATTATGGTATGAAAAATTTGGATGTTTAAGGAACGGAAAGTACGCTATGAGTCTCAATGTTTTTAAGAAAGAAAAAAAAATGGTTAGCTTATACAGCACACTTGAGTTGACAATGTAACTTAGTTGATAATTTGAAAGTATCAAAACTGGTTGATTGTGCACGATGAGCTATGATTATGAACACTATATTTGTGACTGAGATCTTTTAAATCTGCTCTAAATTATTTTTCTAGGTATTTGTAACACATGACTTAGGTAACACTTTTGACGTTACAAACCACTAGATTTCTATTTAAATTTTGGACTAAGTATTAATATTGCAACTGGAAAATTCCTCCCTGGAATACAAATTATATGATGTAGGTTCCATTTGGGTCAGAGTTGGTGTTCGAAAATACAAAAACTTGGATTGTGTAATTAATACAGGAGCAAATGATCTGGAACAGTATAATTAAAAAAAAATTTTTTTTGAAAATTTTGTTTAAGGAAATTCCCATTAAATGTGTATATGATACGCTTCTGTTACTATGGAGACATTAATATCAGTCGATCACCGATTTCTCCGACTTTTTATTTATAGCATAGTTAAACTAACGTTATTTTATTGCCATGACTTTTCTTCTATGTCCCAGCTAGGTTTGCTGAAATACCCTGTATTTGACCTACGATGACTCTGTTTTTAAAACATTGAAGAAAGGGTTTAATCGACTACTTATGGTTCTTATCTTATCTATAATTGTTGTAAAAAAAAATTTTTATAAGCTTAAAATTCAAATACAAATAAATAATTGTAGCTGTATGATGTATTCACTAACTCTTCTTGGCTTAGAGATCTAGGGCATCAAGTACACTTTGAGGTAAGAGAAATCAAATGAATTGGAATATTGAAGCAATCATGGGCGGAATTTTTTTACTTTTAGGCCCCAAATCTTATGTAAAAACAAAGAATGTGTCATACTCATTTTTTCCATACTTGATATTTGTCTCTCTAAAATTTTCAAATGTGTTACATCAATTAAAAAATATTATTTGTTTCCCAGAAGTAATACACTTTTTTTGTATGGCTGCAATAAAACTGTAACTCACAAAGCGACATATTATGTGCTCTACGTATCACACGAAAAATCACTCGTCGACGATGCACACTTTGACTACAAAGCCTCGTATGGCTATAAATTATCCCTAACGAGAAACAATCCAGCGACTCTTACAGCATAATTACCGCGTGACGAACGCAAAACAGAATGAAAGGAAAGAAAGAAAATAAAAGTTAAAAAAAAAAAAAAAGAGATCCGGTGAGCCCAGCGGGTATGAATTTCACAACCGGGCCCGGAAGGATGTACCGGTCGATAAAAGCGCGAATAAATGATCCACCGATGACTCGACGAGCCCCCCTCTCCCCCTTTTTTTTCTCTCTCTCCGCATCTATCCGTCCTTCCCTTTATTAACGCGTATGCGTGCCACATATTTCACAAATTCATCATGGGAACACCGGGTTTACAATGGGCGCGCTGGGTTCATCGATGTGAGCACGTGCAACCTTGCGTTCGATTTTTTTTCCGTTTCATTTCATTATTTTTAGTGGTTTAAATAAGTTTGGGCTGGGAATAATGAAAAAAAAAAAAAAAAATCAGAACTCGAATTTCGAGTGGAAAGGGGTGCCTGGATTTTTTTTTTCGGCGCGTTCAACGCGATAACTCGATTTCCGCGATGGAGAGACCCGGCGACGAAAATTCATTTTCAAAATCAGCCGTCGCTTGTTCGCGAGAGCCTCAAAGTGTGTACGCGTGAGAGTTCCCCCCTGCATTTTCTTCCCGTCCTCGTCTGCACTCCATTAGGTGTTTCCCAAAGAGACGCGTGCGAGGCGCCGGAGCTAGCAAGACGCGCCTTGTCACAAAGGACGACTGAATTAGAGGTGCTCTCCGCGACGACTCCACGGTAGTGAGCGTGAATTTCGGAGTTTAGAGCAGAGCTTGTTAGCCGGGAATTGTTTCGCACGCTCGGCTTCAATTGCGTTTTTTTTTTTTTTTTTTTTTTTCACGGTCATCAGATTGATTTTGCCGGAGTTGACATTTCTTTCCGGAATATAGATGGACGCTATCGATACTGCACGAATTGAGCTTTAAACCAGTAAAATATACGCAGTGGTTGAAAAAAAAAAAAAAAAAATTCAAAACGAGCTAACGAGTTTGAGAGCGAGGAGTGCGACAAGAATACGGTAATCAAGGCAATTTTATGACAATGCTCTCGCTATACTCCTTCCGAGTCGTCACTTAGGGGAAGAGTTTCAATGAAAATGCAATCTTACTAATGCAATATACTCTTTTTTTTTTTTTTTTTTTTTTTTTTTTTTCTTCGACTTTAATTCAATTCAAAGCAAGAGCGATCTTTTTCTACTTCTGTGCACTAACTTTCCTGAATTAAAGAGGAATTCAATGAACCCGTTCGGTTCTATATCGATGTGATCCGAGTTAATTTTTTGCACAGAACCCAATGACTTAATCACTATATTAAGGCTTAATCTAATTTCAGGTGAGACTTTTAGCAAATGTTTTAATAGTTGTTACAAAAGTTGGTTCTTTAAACTTATCACTAAATAAAGTCTCAGTGTGGTGTATATTTTATTTTAATTTTGTTATTCTTACTTAAATTATTGTACTACTGGCTGGTACAGTAGATTTCTGCATATGAAGTTGAACTTCATCTTCTTATGAAGTACAACAATTTTTTCAAGCATTGATCAGTATCGGAAAAAAAATAAACTTAGACCATAAACATAAAGTACCTTCATTCAAAATGGGACGTTTGATTGCATCAACGTCCTGTCACCGCATCCTTTCTCCATCCGTCTCCCAGTAGCTGTACTCACGTTCTCCATCCCGAAAAAGCTTCGACACTCCTCCAACGGACTATACCACACACACCAGTCAGTCAGTCAGTCGGTTACAACAATCCCCTCAAAAATCAAACATAAGCCGTGCATACACATCGGAGGCATGAGAATCGCCGACAAAGGAGCACCGCACGTGCCGACGTGTACACGCGTGTCCATACGCATAACCCACTTGCGAGTAACTAGCAGCTATTCAAGGATACACCCCTGAAAAAAAAGCCAGGGGCGTCGGCGTAACTCACCCACTCGCACAAAACACATCCACCCCCTCTCTTAAAAAAAAAGTTTATAGGAGTGGGGGGAGGGGGCTTCAGGGCTTTTACGAATTTTGGCTTTTAATTAAAGCGCGTACGAATCTTGTTATACGGGGGGGGGGGATGTGTGCGGCACCAACTTCCGGTCGCGTGGCCTCCTCGGTATACACGGTCGAGCGTCCGGCTATTTACGGTCGGCTGTTCATTGTCCCTCGGCCGCACGCGGATGCGCCTCCGCCTCCGCCTCCGCTCTCGCGCCTTCTGTTCTCTCTCTCTCTCCGTTTTTTTTCTTTCCTGGAGGGGGTGGGGGAGGAGGCGTGGAGACGGCATTTTAAGAGCGTTTGTATTTGAGATTGAGATAATTAGGAGTCACGGCTGGTGAATACGGGAGGAGGTGGCTGACGCAAAGTGTCAATGCGAGAGCTAATTGCGTTGGTATTGTGCGTTTTGTTGCGTTAAGTGAATTCGAGATGCCCGGTTGGGAGGTGATGCAATTGTCCGCTGATTGGTTGTATGTGGATGAACGTGTGAAAGAACTTTGGTCGCAGGTTTGGATCGATATTGGTTTTTCGTTCGTTGCATGTAGTTCGAATATCATGGGTATTTTGTTGCATTCGCACTGGAGTTTTTAATTTCTCTAAAAGAGTTTAAACACTTCTTTTTCTCTTAACGTTCGAAAAAATTACTTGTAAATATTTTTTTTTTATGTTTTATTATTCAATGACCATACGGAACTATTAAAAAAAAAATTTTGTTGTCATTTTTGATTAGCTAAGGGGTTCCGCCCCCTGTGCTCTCTGTGGGCTAACCCCCGAACTTTTATCAAATTCTAATATTTTTTATAATTTTTTATAAAATCAAACAAATAATTTTGTTATTTTCATACAAGTACATAAACTACTAATCTAACTTATTTTTTAACTTTATTTTCTTAACATTTAATTTTTTCACTTTAAAAACTACATAATTTGTATATATAATATAATAAAATAACCCAATAACCCTATAACGTATACCATTATTCAATCGTATTTTTTCAGATAATTTTTAGTTTTAACGAAGATGCATACTCAAGTTAATTACTAATAAATTAAAAACCTTTTTGTTTTTAATTTAAAAACATGTTAACATAAACGACATTACATAGTTGAAAATTATCACTGTAAATAACGAGCATAATTTAGTTTAATATTAACTCTAATTGAATACAATTTCGTGTTTACTTGTCACTTTTAAAAAGACAAACAAATAAAATAGCATTCAGTTTTACATTATAAGATTATTTCATTCAAAAAATCGAACGTTACTACAATTAAATACAATTTTTTTTTTTTTTTGAAGAACCTACCAAACTACGTTTGATTTTTAAAGCAAGTGATTTTTTTTGGTTCTCAAATAACAGTTTCAAAAAAAATCCATACTCTCTGAACTTGTATTACTAAGAAAGCATTGATACCTACAAAAATCTGTCACTGCAAACTGATCAATGCGATTACAGCAAATCAATGATCTTATAAAAGAAAAAAAAAAAATTGCTTCCACTGTCGAGACGAGTGGATTATTCACTAATTCCTTAGTATGCGCTTCAAGAGATTTACAAAACTGTCGATGAACAAAAAAAACCCTCATCCCTGCGGTTAACGGAGCAAATCCTCCTATCGATGCATGGCAAACAAATACCCGCACTGTTCTTACCCCATACAAAAAGAGCCTCAAGGACCCGAGTACATACACACACCCAAACCAAACACACCACCGACGGAACTAGAAGTGCAAATAAAAATCGCACTATTGGTGCACAATCGAAATCGAGAAACGCGGCGTGTATTTGAAGAGAAAAAAAAGGGCACTACGCATTAGCCGTCATGACAGAGCATAGAGTATACACAGCCTCTCGTCGCCCAGAGCTAATTTTTGTGCCTACATACCAAAGCACGGTAAGTGCCTTCCAACCGCAACGTCCTCTCCCCCACCCCCCTATAGATTCGTCTCTTCAGATCTTCCAGCTGAGACGTCGGGATAAAGGAAATTATACTTGAGAGACCTTAAAGCGACACGCTTACGGCCAAAGGAGGGGTACGACAAAAAAACGGTGGGTTTCGAATGAAATGGGAGGAAAGTCAAGACGGGCGCGCGCGCTCGTGTAATGTTGCAGGAACGTGTGGGGGAGAGGCGACGAGCGGGAATAAGGAGCTTTGAGGGATGGTGCCAGGTGTTCCGGTGCGTGACTGATGTCGCGCTGTCGTTGAGGAAGAGGGAAAAGAAAATAAACGCGTGTGTAAGAGACAGATTTAAAAAATTAGTGGCTAAACGAGGGACTTTGACGCAGGTGGTTGGAGGAGGGGGTGGATTTGTTTGTAAACACTTTTGATTACATGGATTTTTTTTTTTTTTAATTTTCGGGTGGAATCAATTGAGTGGCTCGTGAATTTGGAATCGAGGGATACAGTGGGATGGTGAGACGGGGTATGGCTGCTGATTTGTATATATGAAGTGATGCGGGTGACGCTTCGTTTGGAATTTTCTGAATCGATCTACTTATTGCTGAGTGTTTTGTCTGAACTAGTTTTTCCGCGAATATTAAAGTATATCTGAGTAAATACACGAAAAATGTCCCGTTTTCGTTTCCCGTTTTTTAATAAAAACTGTTTTTGAGGCATATTCTCGAGATGGGGCTTAGTTTTGTCACAATGTTCTATGAGAGAAAAATCGTGGTCATGGGTTTCAAAGGAAGCTACATTGTTTTTCTGCGATTCGTGTGAAAATTATATCGATATCTACGTATCATGTGCATAATTTTTTCATGTAAATTGTGGAAAAATGGTGTTACCACTACTGGAACCCCAAAATACATGGCATTGTGAGATAAATAAGCCCCATCTCGTGGACGTACCGCAAAACAACATAAAATTTAATTGGCTTAAAATAAAATCCAATGATTTCATCCAACCACTTTAAATAAATTCAAATTATTATTTTGAAGTTGCGTTTAAACGGAATTGGCATGGTAAAGTCGATGCCCCATTACTTGGTCATGTCCCAATAGTCGATCATTTGACTGATTTTTTCAGTATAAATTCTTAAAACACAGATAAATCGGGTAGTTATTTAGACTCTAAACAGTTACTTCTTGAATACAAACTAACGTCTATATCCAATTAAAAATGTCGTAAGGCCTATCACAGAAAAAGCTGACTGACTATTGGAACATTTAATTTTTTTATCTGCTTAAGTCGCCGAGCACTGAAAATCACGTAAAACAATTAGAATCACATGGTAATTGTTATTGCAACAAACGTGGTGCACCAATAAATAAAAAATTCATGGCATTGAAGCACGAAAATTTTCCGACACTCATAATTTCGTCAATCTCTTGCACGGACCACACAAGCAACATTACCGCGAACGATAAATTTCCAAGTGCAATCTTGTAAACGACAAATTGCTGGACAAAAACGAGAAGAGAAAGAGAAAATCAAGAGCCCGAAAAGAGGTCCAAGGAGGGTTGGGGGGTCGGGCAGCTTGCGAACATTCAGTCCATAAAATCTCATAAACACCCCTTGGAAGAAAGGGACCGCCGAGCTCCTTTCTCCGCACATCGGCCCGACCGGTAGGGAATAAAATATCGCTTTCCCCGCAATTTTACGGCAATTTTCCAATCGGCTGCAAACGACACCGATGCTCGGCATTTACATTACACGTGGGTCCACAAGACACTCCCCAGGTGTGTGTTCTGCGCCATGTAACATAATCGCGAGCGTATCGCCGCGGCACCTTTCCCCCCTCTCTCCCTATGTCTTTCCGTACTACTGCCGGTACATTATATTTGCTCTTCGGGCCATTGTTGGAGGCTGCGCGTGTCAGAGAGAAGTAGGCTCCTTTTTTTTCTCCCTTTTACGGGTGGCTTTGTCCAACGTCGGTCTGACGAACGCCATTATTGTGTCGCTCGAGTGTACCTTGTTCTGCGGCTGCTGGATGCTCGTTTTGGGATTTTGGGGATTTCGGAAAAGTGTATTATTAACGTAATCGATGGTTTCGGGATTTTCCTTTTCATTGGGTTTTCGAAGGGAAATTGTCCGCTCGCTTGCAATGTAACCCTGCGCTTCGGCTACGGCAATGGTGTAGAGGGAGGGAAAAGATAATGGATGGGACTATAATCACAAAGTGACGCATTTCATATACATATGTATAGTATGTATGTAAAAAAAAGGAGCGACAACTGGGCATGTCTTGTCTAAGTGGAGAGAGAGGAAAACTATGGCTAGCACGAATAAAGGATGTCTGGAGAAGAGAGAGAAAGTTCCACACGACCCTATATAGTCGTGAACTCACGTAGTTTTTGAAAAGTTAACTTTAGGTGTTATTAAATGGATCATAAACAAATTGATGCGCATCAGCATATTGAGGATGAACTAACTCGGTGGATCCTATACATACATAGTTTTCAAGCTAAATCCTTGAATCCTGATAAATGGATTTAACCGAGCAACTGTCAAATTCTACAAGGTATGCATTTGATTTACCAGCAGTTCTTTCTCCCTCTCTCTGTCTTAAGCTCTAATTAGTATATGGGCGGTAATTTACTGTATTGTTGTTGGACTCCCTGTTTCCCGAGATAAGGTTGCAGAAAACAATGACTTTCCTCTGAAAAAGCTCTTTAAAGGCACCTGTTTGGACTAATTTTTTTCCTTGATGCGCATTAATTTTGTATTCGTATCTATAAGTTTCTAGTTTGTTTAAAAATTGAGTTCCCTGGCCTGGCCTAAATTGCAATGTCCATCATGTATGCTGATCTTTTATATACAAGCTAGCAACTTAGGATTCGTTGATCATTTTCCATTAGGACTCTTAGATCCTTGGAATTAGTAATCTTCTTTATCAATTTCTCTCTCTTTATACCGATCCAAGTAACACAAACATATCAAGAATCTGTTCAAATCTAAACTGTATATCTTCTTAATATCATATCAATACCATATCTTCGTAAAATTGGAAAGTCATGTTTGAACATTGTACACCAAGCTCTTCAATTTGGATCAAGATAAAGTGGAGTGCTAAAGTGGTTAGAGAGAAGATTATCCTCGATTGATCTCATTACGAATTCCCAGATTATTCTCAGGTATTAGACTGCCACGCTAGTGTAACCATCGTGTTCTTCTCTCATTTATAATTATTTATTTTGCATTATTATATATAATATCTTGTTGGTAAAGGGTGTGCAATCTTTATTTGATCGTATAAGCGCACAACAAAGTAACATTAATGAGACACAGATCATTTGGCGTATACTTAAACCAAGAACCATGATGTAAAACTTATGGGAGAATTATAGATGTGGATCTAAATCAAGAATTAATAAACGTTTTGAAATGATAGGAGGGATATTTTATTTTTTGTTTAAATTATACCTATACCATACAAGTAGTAGACAACGAATAAACCTCACTTTGCTACTACTAGTAACCTTAGGGTTTTTTGCCAATCATCATTCTTACAGGTACGATCTTTTATTTATAGCTGATGATGTAAGAACAAAATTTTTCAATAATTTTTAGCTGGTTCGAGCCATTAGTTGTTGTACTTTTTAGTCTTAGGTCGTAGGTTGGTACCCCTACTTAACCAACAGAGCTGTGATTAATTGTTGTAAGTAACATCAACCAAAACACGATGACTACTCGGTTGATTTCATTAAAATGGTATCAGATACACGCAGATATAGACCTAAAAAACTATTCAGTGAAAGATCTACCCTGAAAAAAGACCTCCATCATAATTATAAAGGATCCCTACCATCTTTTTAGAAAAATTCAACTATCATTGCTTTATATCCGAAAAAAACTAAAGACTCAGACAAGTTTCCAAAACTAGTTTGGTAATATTCTCAAATAAGGTTGCAAATCGAGATAATCACCTCAAAGAACCAACTATGATTCCTTTATCATTGGTTGGATCAGTTGGTATCAAAACTCGTAAGACACGATCAAATCTAATTCCACTCGAAAACGCTATTTGATTTTCCTCGAACAACTCATTCAGATAATACTGTCTTGGATCTCTCAAGCTCACAAAAAAAGAAACTCTCCTCCGCTAAGAATCAATTATCTCCCGAAAGGAACCTTGGATTAATCAAGTTCCCGGAGAGCAGCAACAGAAAAACTACTGACACGCAATAAAACGAAAGCCTCGCAACTAGCCGACCATATCGATTAACAGCGACATAATGCACCATCATTCCCACTCGTCGCACGCGTCCCTCTATACACTCACCCCGCACATATATATGTATATACAAACTCCCTCGGAAAAGCTCTTGATTTACGGATAAAAACCCCCTACGTATCGTCCCTTCGTTTCCCTCCATAGTCCTTACATCACGAGTGTTTTCCCCGTATTCATCTATTCCTCCTACTTTTTTCTCGCCCATTTGGTTTGAATGTTAAAATGGCCGATTGCTCAATTGCCCGTGAGTCGAGTGAATTGAATTCGAGAGAGATGCACGAGAAATTATTAATAAACGCCATTGGACAGTGTATCGATTCGTGACGCGGTTCTTTCGTGGGGCGTCAATGGGTCCGAACAGGCGTGTAAGCATCTTTCGATGGTACGCGGTTTTTTGGAACGTGCGTTTCGTGGGGGGACAGTTTGGTTTTGGGATGAATAATTTATTTGTCACTCATTGTAGTGGGTAATCGTGGTAGGGAAGATTAATTTTTCAAAGGTTTTTCAACTGTTCTTTGGGCCATGGAAACGATGAAACGAAAAATATGGGGGTTTTTTTCAACTGTTTTGAAAAACATTTCTTTTTCATTCGTCAAAAATACAATTACGCAAAAAAATTATCAGGATTGAGACAAGAGTTGTTTTTCCATCGAGCGAATTTTCAAATTTTGCGGAAATTTAGTTGTTTTCGCGTTTTTTGTTTCAGTCGGGTTGTATAATATGCGAGTAAAAATGTCTAAAGAAATTTCTCTGCTGTACTTTTGATGTACTAAACAGAAATTTTCTCATGAAATTTAATAAAATTATATTTTGTGAGCCGTAAACATGATAATTCGATACCGCAACCGACCGCGTATAATAAAGTCACCAATTTTTACGTCGTGCGAACGACAGTACCAATTATTGACCACCGCAGACACGCGAATTTCCGTCACCTCATCGGAAAAAGCACATTTCCAAGCCAATCGTGGCAACGCTTGACGAAAAAAAACCTCACCAACCATCGCTCGCGCGTCGCATAGGGAATCCCATTCACTTAATATATTGTAACCGAATCAGCGTATGTGACATAATATCGGCCTTTGCGAGTTTGGTGACACGGAAAAAGCTCGCTCCGACGGACAGTGGAATTTTTGAAATCGCGACAGCGTTGACACGTATAATATGAACGCTGCGAAACTTTTTCAATACACTCGTCGAGGTGCCCTCTACATCCTGTGCACGTGTGTATAGGCACTTGCTCGCTGGTGCGTAATGAAATTAGCTTCGTTATCGTTCGATTGACGCCCAAAATCCTCGTTTCAAAAAAAGTCCATTTTATTAACTAAGTTAATTAACACCTATGCGTATACATATATTCTCTGTAGGGCTTTCAAAAAGAGCTTTTTATCCTTCACTAATTAAAAATGTTTAATAAATCATTTGAAATACAACTGTCATGATTATAAGCAGCATAAATTTTGTGTATTTTTGTCAAAAAAAATTTTTTTTTCCGCCCTCGGGTAGTTTTGGGAGGCTGGTACTTCCTCGGGCAAAAAAGCAGTTTTCCGATACTCGTTCGAAAAGTCTCCTTTACGAACCTCGTTACGGACCTCGCCTTCGGCTCGGGCCGCAAACCTCTCGGTTCGTAAACAAAGACTTTTCAAACTCGTAGGAAAACTACTATTTTTATTGTGTTCAAAGATACATGATTTGGAAACAATGCGAAAAGTGCTTATGTTACGCACAGTATGAGAAAAGTAACTACTCCACGTACGTATTTGAATAGCGTTGTCCTAACGAGAGACACAAATTTAAAATACTCGCACCCTAAGCATCAAAACAGTTTTTTGCACATTAAGTGCGCGAAATAGGTAGTTTTTGCCCAATTATGAATATTTTAAACCGAGCAAAGTACGCTTGATATCGACACAAAAGTTTGATAAGTATTGCGTAGACGAAACTCGATGGGCACAGAGTTCAAATGTTTGAACTCTTTTTCACGTATCAGTGCCCCAAGTGATTACTTTCGACAATATAGTGCATAAAAACACTGCTTTGCACACTGTACGAGAAGTTGAACTTCGTACACTGTGTATCAAAAATGTATATAGTCTACAAAGTTCCCGTTTGGAGCACAGTGCGAAAAGTGTTTACTTTATGCACAGCGTGTGTAAAGTAACTGCTTTGCGCATAGCTCAACTTACTTGAAGCTGAAATTCAACATTTAATTTGAAAAAATACGTAATTTGTGCTCCCAAAGATTGTAGTTTTCGTGCAATTTTCATCTGTACTTGTCGCGTAATGTATTATTAGAATCGAACACACAATCTCTTAAATTCCGATGAACAGATAAATAGAACAGAAACGTTATAGAGAAAAAATGAAGTTGGGCTGTCGATTTTAATGAATGGTATCGAGCCCATATACACACACAAACAAAAAACCCCTGAAATTTCCCATCCACCCCACTCCCCGGCTATACCTGTACCCTTTTTCCATTACCGTTATTGACAAACGGAATTCCTCGAAAAGCCTACGCCCTTTCCCGCGAAAGCTCACAATCGTCACCGATAAAAATGTAAATTCATGCAAGAAAAAAAAAAAAAAAAAAAAAAAAAAGTATCATTTTCCCATAGAAAAGCTTTCTACCCGAGCCGCCACGTCATTCACAGCGACTAAGTATCTCCGCAGCCCGTCAAACGTCCCATACTCGATCCTTATAATTTGTTACGTCGAAAATAGGAAGATCCCCCGCCAAAAGCGTCACAGCCGTAATTTGGTGTGACGAAGAGTCGTACGTTTTGAATGTGTGTGTGTATGGGTTACAAAAAGCGCATAGGTGTGCGTTAGTGTGCGCCAAAAAAGGGAGGGAAGAAGAAGAAGTAGGTCCACTCGACAGACAATGCAAGGGGGAACATATAGCCTTTCGTGTCATCCGCGTCCTTTTCACACTCATGTATATATATAGAGGTACGCGCGGCCATATGCGTACACGCCCAACGCCAATATTATTGTCGGAGGCCCTTGTCGCGATTCGATGCGCGTTACCGGCTCTTCTCTCGTGTATTATGTTATACATGTATAACCGTGTATACCTACCGTGCTTTTGAGCACGACGGCAACGACGAGGTGTCGGATGTGCTCGTTTTTATTTTTCATTTCCCCTCGTGGCGACACGCGCGAACGCTGTATTCTTGTAATACCGGTGTATCTGCGGCGTTTGTCGAAGGAGTAGGTACTTCGTGTTGCAGCTTTGTCTCGATTGATCACGTGCTTTTTGGAACTGTCGCTCCGGAACGTTTTGTTTGGACAATCAATCGTTGTTTTGATCGATAACTGTCAATGAGGTGGCGGACAACGTTTCAGTCGAGAAATAATGCCAAGGGTTTATAGTGTACGGGGAAAATGAACGACGGTACTTTTTACCGTGAAACCATACGGTGGTCAGGGGATTAGGTGAAAAGTACAGGAATTTTCACTGCGAAACTATAAGGGATGTACTTAGTTATTCTAAAATGAAAAGCTATACAGTAACTGTCCTGTGTTACGCGGTAATAATTATACCGTTTGATTTTTCAACACTGTTTATTTTCATCGGTAACGTTTAATTTGTGCAAAATTTTTTTATTATTATTAAAAAAAATTTAAATTAATTTCAATAAGTATTTTATTATAAAAAAATTTTTTTTTAATCGTACGAATTTTTTTATTGAATTGTACGAATTGTTAATTGTTTTTTCCGATAAACGAAATTTTTTTAAAGCAAAAGATAATACTTAACAGAACGAGGATGAACAAATTTTTTGTATTCAAAGAATTGGGTCGCTCAGTAATAGTATGGTATTTACATAATGTTAAAAATATCTTAAGTAAAATGAATTCAAGTCTGTTTTAAGCAAGTTACAAATACAATATTTGATTTTAAAACATGTTTTGAAAACGGCTCAAGATACCCCTCTATAATTTAATAAAATTATGTAAAATACTTTCAAGATGGTTAAAAAATGAGAGTAAATAAAAAATCTCTATTAAATTAATATTTAGATAAGAATTTACTCTACATAACTATTGATTTTAGGGTGATTTTTATCTTACTACGTTTATTTAAATCAAATTCGTAAATTAATTTTAAAACCCCATTCATTATTTTACAAATGTGTTTAACAATTTAAACACTCACTACACAAACTTATTTAAAAATTTCAAAACTGTTTTAAATATGTATCAAATAAAAAAATTTTTTTAACAATACACCTACTAAGTTTGCATTCCATTAATCACTAGGTTTGTGACTTTATCGGAAGAAAAGTCAGTCAATGCCGTTCAATCATCATTATCTGTTATAAATATGGCCTATACCGCACCATGCCACGTAAAAATTTCGATGGTGAACTTGACAATATGGAAGCTATGGCTCTTGTCAATATTTTTTTTTATCATATGGAAATGAAAATGATATTTACCAACCTGTTGGGTTACCTTTCATTTGGAACAAATAAATGTATCTTTAGTTTAATTAAATCGAAACAAATTGGTGGCTGTTGATGTGCGTATTTTAAAATTAATTAACACGTTTGGTCGATGCTTTGTTATGTATGATATGAAAATAAATACACACTTTATCAGTAACCAATTTTTTTTCATTGTACATTGATTGATTGAAAGTTATTGGAAATAAGTGAGAAGATCAACATTTGGAGTTATTATACAAATGTCAAAAAATGCTTTTGTTTCCACGTAATATTTTTGGAAAAACCAAAAAAAAACTCGTATGAATGTGCGTCAAATATAGATAGATATAAATAACGTTAGTGAAAAAATACTGCTGTAAAAACTACTATTTCCAAGATGGAAAAAAATGTTTGTGATGCAAGTATAGTTATTATATTTTTATATCACCCCCAGGGGCGTGCGCATTAAGAAAACCACGGTATAAAAATACTCGCACCCTCAATTCCTTGGTCCTTAGTAATAATTTGTTTATGATTTTACAAAGAATTAGCATCTACAAATACGCTGTTGCTACCTTATCCTATACCTTTCGGTACCGGTTGCACAACCTTACGCACACACTCTTGCTCATATACATACAAATTCCGTAATGCCGAAGCCCATGGACATAAATCTCGCTTTTAAACAAAGACCCCAAAAAGGTATGATAACCCTCGGGGGACCATCCGTCAGTATCCCAATGAAATTCTTTCCCGTCATCAACAACGGCGCTCACCACATGCTCGCGTCCATGTGTCCCGAAAAATACTAATCGTATTTACATTTAATAAAGGAGCGGAGGGGCTGCGCATGCGATACATAACCTCACTTTTTGATTCTATTCTGTTCTCCGTGTGTACGCGTATGTACGCAACGAAAAAGGAAGTACACAAAACAGGACTGTGGAAAAGATAAAGTAAAATGCTGAATTATGAGATCCGAACGTGTATAAATGTGTGTACATGGGTTACAAATTGGGATGACGTGTGTATAATGTGTACGTGGCCATACAGAGGAGGTAGGATTAAGTTTGCGAGAGAGCGCCGTTGTTACGGGTGTGTGTAAAGGTCTTGAGCAAATAAGGTGGTGCGGCTACGCAGGTCTGATGGGCTTCTGAAAGCTACGCTACAACAATTTCGATTGGTACAAGAATATATTTAGTAACCGTTTTATGTACGTGCTCGTGCTTGGGTGTGGGTTTTCTATGGGGCTAAAGTGCTGGAATATCTGGCTGATTTCGATACGTTGATATTACTTGAACCTTATACATACGTGGAAAGCGAGTCTGATTGATTTTTTTTTTTTTTTTTGTGAACTAAAGTTACTGACGCGCTTTGCGTAACTTTAACTAGTAGGTTTTTTGTCACAACAACTGTTCAAATTTATCCATGATTGCACATTTTTCTTTGGATTTCCACGTACACGCCTTTTCATCTAATCTTTTTCCAGCTTTTAAAATATTGAGTTTTTGTTCCTATTTCATAACTATTTGAACAGAGGAACATCACACTTTTAATTTAATTTTTAATAAAAGGCTTCATCCCCTGCTTGCTTTGGGTGTTAACCCCCGGAAAATGGTTAAAGGTGCTTTTATGACTTATCGATAAATAAATAGTTTTTTTTTTATTATCAAAGGCTAAAAGAGGATTACACTTTTCGTAGCAAACCCTCGGCATTTATTTTCAAAAATATTTTCATTTTATTAACTTTCTTCTCCAGCTAACAACTGTTTTTTCGATTATTTTTTCGATTTTATCCATACATTAAACAGATCAAATTATTTGACATAACTTCAGTTAATTTGATAACGAATGAATTAGCTTAGATTTACGTGACTGTCAATCCTTTAAACTAAAAAATTGTACAGGATGTTGTTTATAGGGAACTATTGTACTTTATTTATAAAGTCGAAAAGTAGCAAAAGGGGAGTATAGTATAAGGTAAAAAAAATTTTCTTATGTAAACATGTCGTTGGAAGTACCTGTGCACTTAAAAATATGCTTTCCAAATTTGAATAAAAAAATATTTGACGATGCTCGGATGAAAAAACTTTTGAAAAGCTTTTACATTTTCCGTTCTTATTTTTTATGAAACGACTACTTTCACATTTTATAATTTGTTCACAAAACGTAAGATTGTGGAAATGCTCCTTTTAAAAGATATTTAAAGCAAAATGGAAATTTGTCAGTTGCATATCGCAAGTAATTTACGATTAAGTCTGATGCATTTGCATAAAATATTGCATCGTTGTTGTGGTAGTACGGCTGCAATAAATTATCACTCTGAAATAGCTTTCCCCGGAGAATTCACGAAACCGGAACACGTACGTATTTGATGGAGATGCAAATGCATAAAAAATGTAATTTTCAGTAAAACGACAATTTTTCTATCTGATGAATAACATTTTATTGAGATTATAAACAATTTTATATAACATATAATGAATCATATTCGAAAGTAAAAAGACAACACTTTTGCTTTTTTTTATTTACAAAAATATAACGTTCACTTAAATAGTTTCAAATAAACATTCACTTGAAAGATAACATTTATTTACATCAAAAATATTATCTCATTCGAAATAAATGTATTCTTTCAGCTCGATAACAATCTTACAATTAGATAAAGAGATTATTTTTACTTGGGATTATTCTAGTAATTGTTTTGTTGATTCAAAAAAGTTTGTTTTTTTTTCATATGAAAAATTCCTGTTTCACAGCTGATAAAAGCACATCAATACCCTCATTCAAACGTCAGAATCAGTCGAGATTCCAAAAATAATCTCACCAAGAGTGGAAAAAATTCTGCCAAAAAATAATGACGATGAAAATCCGCGCATGCGACGAGGGGATCGCGAACAATGCCCTTTTATTTTTAGCGAAAAAAAAAAAAAAAAAAAAAAAAAGCGAAACGATAGTCTCTCGTCTTGCCGCTCCTGGCCACACATTATACGGCCATACGACGGAAATTATCGGGCTGTCGGATTACGCGATTGCTCCTTTTGTGCCCGTCGCACACGCGCGCGCGTCTTTCCTCTCTTTCACCGAAAAATCGGAGCAGAAATCACACTAGCCTTAAGCGGCTTACCTACACATATATACGCGCTGCAGAGCAGATCGATCGCGCGCCACCCCTGGCTCATCTACTTTACGGATTAATCCCGCGTAAATGCCTGAAATTATGGCATCGTGGGGTGCATTTGTTGGGCGCGCATGTACACACATACCGGATTTTTCGCTGGTTTTGGGAAAAGTGGACCTGCTTCGGACAGGATGGCCTGTGGTCCGAGTGCGACGCCCAGCGATATCATTTCGGCCCAAGTATTGTACAATATACGTGAAAGATGGCTCGTGATGGGTCGGTTGTCGTGGCGTGGGATAGTTTGTGAGAAATTAATTGCTTCGGTGTGCATTTGTCGTTCGCGCTTTGTTGAATTTTGTTAGTTTAATTAATTAGCTATTATCACGATAGGAATGTAAAATTAAACTTACGAATAAAATTTTTGTGTATTTTAAGATTTGTTTCATTTCACATGAAAATTTTCAAACGATAAAAATTTTAATTTTTCCGTGTGGTGTGAGTTTTACGAAAGTATATGTTTTTCATGTTGTTCAATTAGTCTTAAAAAAATAAAATAAAATAAAAATACGACGAATTGTTACGCAACTATAAAGCCTTGCCTTAATGTTCCAAAATTTGTGTTATTTTTACAAAATTTCCATTAAAACGTAATTATGTTATCATAATTGGAAGTATTTTCATTGCCTAGATAACATGATTTTCTTTAGATATATTTGAATTCCATACTATTATCTTTGTTTACAGTACTATTCGAGCTTCTATCATTATGTGAGCCACTCAAAAAAATTTGGTATGTTTGAACTTGACCTTGTTTACGATATCAACAGTGAAAATAAATACCCAAATTTTTCTTCTACAGATAAAAAAAAAAATTAGATTAAAAATGATGTTTTCATAAACTGCTTAAAGTGTGCGTATTTATTTTTGTATTTTATAAACAGGTAGTTTATTACTTCAATTGCAAAGTAATTTTATTATTACAAATTATTTGTCAAAATTTTACAATTTCGAATAATAAATATTTGAGTAATAAATCTGGTGTCCCCGTAAAAATACGATGACAGTGTACGTAATGGCTTTGTAAATACTAAACTTCAGTAACACGACACTGGAAACTAGAAAGTCGAGTACGATGTTTTATTCTGCAGACTTATTTTCTCGTGAAAAATGTGATGCTGATTTTTATGAAGTTATAAAGCTCTTTTCGGACGAAAAAATGTATGCATGCAGATTTGTGCTACATTAGAGTCACTTTTTTCCCTCTTTCTCTGGGTCGGGCTTGTTAAAATTTCATTTGAAAGCTCCTGCTGCTTTTGACACGTGTCATCTTCTTTGAATAAGGAAGGAACTTTGTGTAGTTGAACTGGATGAAAAAAAGGGTATTCTAAAAGATGTATACGTCAATAACGTAGAAGAAAAAAGCAGTCATCAGATTTACGGATTTTCATTCAAACTCGATAAAGAAATTCTATCTCAAGAATTTTCTCGTGATAAAATATAAACTCTTTCAAGAAGTTTCAAAGTACCTCTATTTTTTAAAGAGGTGCAGTAAGATTTTTTGTCGAACAAAATAACGTTCGTATAAAAGGTCATCGAAAAAAATTTGTTTTAAATATAGAATGTCGATTAATTAAAAACAAAGTAAAACATGTGACGAAAAAAGATATACAACGAAACTTACTTTTATCTTGCATTTTCTGAAATGACATTTTCCTGCAAATTTTATAGAAAATTGAATAATGTACCGATAAAGTTTTTTTTTTAATATACTGAAAACACACTAATCTAATATTATAAATTTTGCAGACATTTCAGAGGTTAATTAAATTTTTTAAATTAAATATGAATTTTATACCGTTTTATTGACAAAATTTTTTTTGTTAATTATGAAACATAATTTTTAATGTACACTTATCTGAAATAAAATGTCCTTATACATGTTCTTAAAAGTTCACAAGCATAAATCAAACACTCCAGAATGTTTGGTAAAATAAAAAAAAGTTTTTGCAACCATTATTACATTAACCATCTTTATATTATAAAATGTTTTACGAATAGTATTTTAAACTTTATTATTAAATAATTATTTATACACTCGTGTCAAAAAAGTATTACTACTTTTATATTAAAATAAATAGTTGCAGTATTTAGTAGGCAGGGGGGTAGGTATACATGAGGAAATTCACAAAAAATAACCCGTTTTTGTTTCCTATTTGAATAAAAAAAAATTTTTTTGAGGCATACCCTTGAAAGCGGACTCATTTTACTATTCAATGACTGATACAATTTCATGTACTAAGTGGAAAAATTTTGGGCACGCAGGTTTCACAATTTTAAATACATGTTATAGTTATACATATTCATACCATCTATATACATATAGCTATAATTGTAATTAGATACATAGATATAATATTCAGTTTTTGTAGATTTTCTCATGATTATATTTTGGAGTTGATATCTTATCGCGAAATTTACTGGTGCTCAGCATTCGGTAAGTTACCAACTGTAGAAAAGAGATTAACTGTTGGCATGTATGTATGTATTTTATGAGTTACTGACTGTAGTGAACATACTAACCGTCGGCAATAAAGTTATGGATACAAAAATGTTACCATGATTTTACTTAGGAATGAATTCGTCAGACCCGCGCACAGTGTCTTAATTTTATAAATAAGAATTATTTAAATCTTTTACGTTAAGAAAAAATAATAACGATATAACATGCAGTCATATTTTTGTTCAGTGACTGTTAATGTAATAGTTTCTATTGTTGTATAATTATTTTTTAATTATGATTGTTCTTAGGGTTCAAATGTTGCAACAATTGCAAGCATCGAAATTTCGTCATTTAATCATTAATTCACAGCATGTGAACTGTAAAATAATTTAAAAAATGTTATAAATATCATAACTAAAAAACTAAAAATCGCTAATTGACTAAATTGGTATAAATTTTTTTAATCAACAAAATATTTATACAATTAATTAGTGTAATCGAACGCGTTTTAGCCTTTACTTATTTAAATAAAAATCCATTACATAACTGAAAAAAATATTAAAGATTGTGTTCCAAATGTTTGTTGTTGATTTCATATATCTATTAAATGTCTATGTTTCATAAAATTTTCTATAAAAAATAACGTATAGAAAGTAACCATGAGAATTTAAGGGATAAGTTCAAAACCATACCAGTCAGTTATTAGAATATTATATTTGATTTTTTCAATGTTATACAATCTCACATTATTTTATACTGTTAACTTACAGGCATATTTTACATGCATTAACAAGCCATTTGTAAACCATATGTATGAACTATTTTACAATAATCAATTGACTAGTTATAAATCAATTCGGTGAATAAAAACATGTATTTTACACATATAGCTTGGTATCGTTAGTTTGAACCAAAATTCTTTGGGTTAAAGTCTTAGATAAGTAACTTTTATTTTACGGATGGTTGTTACTTTTTAACAATTCAATAATAAGCGATTGTTCTTAAAATACGTTGGTTCAACACATTTTACAAATATCTTAACAGCTATATTTTTTATAACTATTGATTTCGAGTTTTTGATAAAAAATAATATACTTTATATTTTTTATTTATATAATTTCTTTACCGATCTTTACTTATAATAGTTAAGATAATAAAACAAAATGTCTTAAAACATTAATTTTTGTTCTATTACTAGTAATGAAAAAAATAACAATATTGCTAATAATGTGAAATATACAATACATATACTTTAATGAATTAGTTTTGATTATTAGTAAAATTTCGAGTATTTAATTCTTAAAATTTTAATCACAGATTCAAATTTTTTCGATAATTTTGTTATTCGCTTCGTATAGCAATTAAAACCAACGCTACCTGCAGAGGAAAAGTTTTCCATGCTAACTAACAAAAATACACAGAATCTTATGGGCAATGATCTTTTTCAAGCGTTTATTTTAGCGTTTATTTTATTAGCGTTTTATTTCACCAGTAAAGTATATTTAACAACTGACGTAAATTTTTTGGGTAAGTATACTTTTATGCTTTGAAACCGAAAAATACCTATTTAATAGTACCTTAATAGAAAAAAAATTTGTCTCCTTTCATAGTTGTATTTTGTTAATAAGTATTGCTATTTCTCTCAAAAATCAATTTATTTCGCAAAGTACTTTAAATCTGCACATTGAAAAGTAATATTTTTATGCTCACTCATACATTACACCCATTTCATACTAGAGATTTACTTTTTTTTAATGAAATTTAAAAAAAAGTATTATTTGCTAGTAATATGCTACTTGGGACTGAAAAAACTTATTTCATTTGTTAAATATTTATTATTGTTGAAACAAACACTTGTAATCTATCATTGTCTATCTAATGCTGTGTATTCTTGTTAGCTAGCATCGACATTTTTTTCCCTACAGGTGGCGTTGTTTCAAATTGCTGCACGAAGCGATTAACAGCTATTGTAACTTACTACAACATTATCGGATTCTGATATTCAAAATCATTTTACAAATCATTATTCAAAATCCTAGTGAAAGGCATTTTACTATTCAACGACTGATGTGCGAGTGTGATATGATGAGAAACTTTTCGTAATATAGTTTTACTTTTTGTATTTTGTAGTGATTATGTTTATTGGTTCTTAATCCTATTATACGTATTCAATTATTTGTATACATACGTGTCTTTATATTATGTATGATTTTTTTAACCTGATTATGCATTGCACTGAAAATGCCCGACGTATCGTGACACATACATAGACCTCACCGCATGCTTTACACTTTCCACTGCTTTGTATTCTCAAAAAACTATATATACCTACTTTTTATTTATGCGATAAGAAAATATAAAGAAACTCATAGGTTTCCCGTCTGCCTGATCGAAACAAAGAAAACTATCGATTTTAATTGTTAATTAAACAACCAAATATCGTCGTACTCATTTTCTACGTATTACAACAAACATGTTAATAATTCGGATTCATTTTCTTTTTTTTTTACACATATTACATAATTTTCATCATTTTAAAACTTCCTTATTTTCATACACCCGACGATGACTCCGAAGACACAATATGTCAGTGGCATCCTGCAAGCTGCATCAAAATTTTCAGGTTTTGAGAATTGTACAACATAATAGAACATATCTATATTTTTATTATTGTTATAGATGTACAGGATGTCTAAAAATTACTGTGATAGTCAATTTTTTTAGAGAAAAAGTCAGATATCTTTCTTTGAATTAAAAAAAAATTTTAAAAGATATTTGAAAATGTCCTTACATAACCTTTAAAATTAAAGAAGTCATCAGGCTTCTTTTTTCAAACCCAACTATTGTAAGGGTTATTTTTAGATTCCTGATGTTATTCTGGAAACTCAAACTTCCTGATAATTTTTGGACGTCCTGTACACTACCCTGATTAAAAGACTTGCAAAACGCGCTGGCGTTGAGGACTGCATAATATTTTTAGATGCCACGTGATTTTATAAGAATGACAAGTTATTGTTAGATGCAAAGACAATTTTCCAGCCTTAATTATTATTCACTTGGTGCATAACATTGAGTCATCGAATACGCGCATCTTGGATCTGCGACTCAGTTAAAAATCTTCACAAATAATTTTGCACTTTTAGGTTAAGTTTTAGTTTCCTACTCCAAACTGATGTATGTACATATTTAAAGAAAATTAGAAATCTCATGGTAAAATAGATATATTTTTTGATTTTTCAATAGTAATAAGTAAAAATTATTTTAAATACCATTTTTTAAATGTTTTCGTGAACTAATAAGTTTTAATATAATAAACCTTGAAGATTTAAGTATTTAACAAATGAAATATAGTATTTCAATTGCCTTAGATAGCTCTGAAAAGTGGCCATCTTTAATTGTGTGTTAACATTCGCTGCTCTTTAACTTATACAATAGCCTTTTAATTTCTTTAACCTTATTCACCGTACGATAGAATATTAATGAAAAAGAATTAGAAGTATAGTAGTTCCTTCAGGGGTCTGCTACTCAAAACATTCCTGCTTTTTGTATTGCTTAAAACAGTATGAGGGCCCTACAATCCGACAGATGGCATACTGTAGCTAAGAGAAAATCACCTTCAACTCCTACAAGTATATATATGTATACGACTAATATGTATAGATAGACTTTTTGGAGATTTCCTCTTAGCTGCAGTACGCCATCTGTCGGATTGTAGGGCTCTCATACAGAGGTATAAATTGAGGCGGGAAAACTGTTGGAAATATAACCCCATTGCCAAGGTCCACGTAGAATCTACGTAATACACATGTCCTTAACAAAGTGTCTATCCCCACCCTCAAAGTTCATGTAAGATAGTCCACGTCTACTTTGGAAAAGAGCGTTAATTAATGCCACGTGGTCACGTTGACATGGAATTCACGTGGAATCACACACAACTAATTCCACGTGGGCACGAACACTTGGAATGAGTTTTCTCCATTTCCGAATTCCACATGGACTATCGAATTTCTATGAATTTGAAAGACGATTATAGCTAATTCTACGTAGACATGACAACGTGGATTCCTTTGGACCATTCCACTTGGACCTCAGAAATGGGGCAATGTACGCTTAATAAAGATAGAAAATAGTTTGTTTTCTCGACACCTGTGTATTTATATAGTTTCAAGCTGTGCTACGAAGCAGAAATACTTTAAGAATGAAACCTTTAGAAAATGGCAGAGTTTCAGAGTTTTTTTATCGTAGTGTATGAGATAATGATTCATACATTTTTCGGATTAAAAATAGAATGCTTGATCGACTTTCAAATTAACTTTATTGAAATACGAAAATAATACTTAACATAAAAAACTGAGCTCTATCAAAGATATATGAACGATGTTTAAAGCATGTTATTGTTAGGGTCTGTAAGAGTTTCTTTAATATCTTATCCGATTACATTCTTGTAGATTAATATGTACAATCTTCGCTTTGGTAAGGACATGTACATAAGGACATTACGTATTTTTTGCATTATTGGGACGGGCACAAATAATAACTATTTGCCAATTAAATTAATAATAGAATCGGCTTAGCGTTGGCAAAAAAGCATAGCAGACAGAGAATAGATAAAGAAAAGTTCCAGTTACTTAATACTCTGATACTTAACAGTCTGAAAATGTTAAACACTACTTAAACAAATAATTAAAATTCTCATCTTATTCTCTGTCGTACTTTTCATACTCTTTGTTTACATTAAGCCAGTTCGATTGGTTGTTGTAAGGAGAGTTAATTTCACCCATACAAACAAAATATCAGTCATATGATAATTTAGGGATTTTCACAGTAAGAACATCGAATGCCGTGAGGATCATCCGACACCTGTTAAGTAACAATTTGACCCATGTTCCATGATTTTCTAATACATGGGCAAAGGGTTATAGGTAAACTTTTGTAGATAAATTTCTACAAACCTATCTGAAAACGTGGTACACCATGGCATTGAAGATTATTTGGTACCTTCGTAAACGCATCAAAGAAAAGCAATTTTCACGTCACGACATTACTTTCGATATCGTAGTCCTCATCGTCGTCATCGGCAAACTTAATACCGTCCTCGCCCTCGCCAATCAGCTCGTAAAACGATCGCTTGGTCTCCACCCGGACGTCAACACCCTGGTCCGGACTCTGTATACGGTTGGACTTGAGTCTCGAGTGAACTTTTACCGGTGAATCCTGCCAATTCCTCGAGAACTCAGCCATTGGTATGTTAATCTCATCACCTTTAACCCCAACCACCTCGTCCCGACCACTGGCATTCAAATCACCTCCGCGTCGTGCTGGTGACCGGGGCACTATCACCTCGCAGTATTCCGCATCCTTGTCCTGTTCAACCTTTCCCAATCTCCGCCTAGTTCTCGGAGTATCCAAATCGTTGACCTTCGTTCTCGATCTGGTAAATGTCATTGGCTCTGACTCTTCGAGGGACTGTGTGCTCGTGTCACTACTATGTGGATCTTGAACCTTTTGGCTCTGACTAAAGGATTTTTTGCTTCGTCTAGGTAATTTCGGAGTTTTAGGGGATCTCGTCTCTAGCCTGTTGGGTATTACGTCAGCGTTATTACTGGACAGGGATTCCTCGCTGACCCTGACCCTGGACTCCTCGAGAAGCCTGTGAATTGGCAGCATGCCCTCAACCAGCCGCGCCTTGTACTCCATGATAATTTCGTCATGCAGTCGGCACTCGCCTGGGTCCAACTTTCTAGGCTTAATGACATCCTCGGAGTCGCCCTCGCTCAAGTAGTCCTCGTGTTTCGTCCTTACCCTTTTCATGTACTCCTGTGGACTTAGCGCGGCTCCTTCGGTGTCCAGCGGTCGTTCAACAATCTCTTCGTAGTGGTGTTCCTCTTCATCGCTCCTCGGTCGGCCATCCTCGTCAAGGGGCGGTATCCAGACGAGGAAGGCCGGATCCATGCCGAGATAAGAACCAGGAGCCGCACCAGCGTTCATCACGTTGTAGTCGTAGTAGTCGAGCTCGAGGTCCAAATCAGGATTCGCCAAGCTGAATTCCGAACCTGGTCCACGTAGCAGACGTTCACGGTTGCGGCGCTCCTTTGATTCCTTGCCGCTGCAGCGACGCAGTGTCGAGTTAGACGAACTGCTCGCTGGTGAGAAACCCTGGAAATCGTGGGGGAATATTTGGTGCTTAGTTTTGGTGAATTTCTGATTAGAGTTTAGGATTGGTTGTTAAAGGCTTTTATTAACATTGAGTTCTTTGGACGTTCGTCCAAGTGTGTGGTAACTTTCAATATGATTACTGACTCTTTATTTTTGAATGTAGATTTTTTTACGATATTAACACAATAATGATTATAGATAGAAGACATTCAGTAAAGCGAGTCAATAACTCTTTTCAGTCATTAAAAAATTACAGGTAAAAACTACCGCAGGTTGGTTTTTTTGGTTGCATTATAGTAGTTCTCTAGTTCAATAAAATGTCATATACAAAAGCTACACTATGAAATCTGAACATGTTGAAATTTAATCTTTTTAACATTTTAATCATACTTTAGCTATACAATGCAATTAGCGTTTCGTTAAAAATTTAAGCAGCTACGCCAAATCGAATATTTTTTTACAATTTTTTTCTGTTAAAAAATTTATTTCTACTAAGTTAAATTGATCCGATAGTTGTATACTTCTTAAAACACGTATTCAATTATGTTGTTTGGCAAATGTTTATTAAAGACGTTCTACTGGTAACATATTGAATACGAGGAATCCGATAAAAAACTTAAGAGCATTTAAATAAAAGCTTGATGACGTTACAGTTAAATCAAATTGAATTTTGATGACACTGCGCTTTAAAAACGAAAAATTAACATTTATGTTTTATCAAGATTCTGCGAACGTAACTTATAACTTTATGGGAGATCATGTTGTTATTAACTTAGAGTTTTTTTAAAGTTATGGAAAATCAAAAAGTTGCTTGCTACTTTATAAAAAAAAAACTAGACCTCTGAGTGAAATAAAAAAAATAACCTAAAAGCAAAGCCAAACATTTAGAGGTTATGTATACATACATATACATACGCTACTCGAAGATTCCTATAGATTATAGAAAGAGTTAGAGAAAGAGATGACAAAATAAGCATAAAAAACTAGAATACTATGACTCCAGCAGTAGCTGTAAAAGGACCCTGACCCTGACAAGTGTAGAAATTTCAATATCAAACTCGTATTTTATATGAAATCCATTAAGGTTCCAATGGTTGAAATCATTTAAATAATTGTTTCATAAATTTATGAAAAACTTTAATTTTTTATATTCAAACGCAAGAAGCATAACGTCTAAATATGAAGCCATGTGTTCTAACCAAATGTAAAATTAATAAAGTCCGTCGTAGTTGGAACAATGTACGTTATTGATAAACTTTATTAACATATTAATAAAATACTTAGCTACCTATTAAAAGAATTGCTAAAACCCCAACCTTCCATAAAAAATCTCTATATAACATCGATTTTTTAAATGATGCCTAATGCAATATAAACTTGAAAGGAACGGAAAAAATGAAAAAGTTTGTCTTATGAAATCTTGATGCTCTTCTGCATACAATCGTAATTAAAATTTAATCCTCCCTTGGAGTCTTGCACTTTCATTACAGTTCTGTCTCCCGAACAATCGGTGCAGAATTTGTAGAACACAAACTTCTCTAATTTAAGTTTTTCGCTAATATACATGTATGCACGATTCCTGTCCCCCCCCCCCCTTGCTATCGTACAGTCCCCACTAATCGATGACCCCAATATCTCTACAAAGTTTTCCTCAACTTTTTAAATCCCTTACTAAACGAAAAAAAGAAAAAAAAAGCCAATCTGTGCAGATATTAGTGTATAATACATGTTACACACTCTTGCTTCGAAGCAGTGTGAAAAAATATTGTATAGGCCCTTGGCCCTTGCTCGAAAGATAAAGTACAGGGAGAAAGACACGAGCACTGAGCTGTGTGGTCAGCAAAGTACCTATACCTATACCTTGATCCGAAGAAGGTTACTAGTTCGTTTGGGATGAGGAGAGAGAGCTACCCTTACGTTATTCAGACTGGTCGAAGCACTCGTAGCGCTGAAGCGCCTGCCATCTTCGGACGTCGAAGCCGCCTCTTCTGACACGGGGCTTACCGGGCCGAATGTGCGCAGTCTACAAAAAGTAAGGTTGAAACGTTATTTTTTACCCTTTTTTTTGTTGTTCTTCCATATTAGTGATTAAAATATTATCAAACTCTTTTCTCCCCTAGCGCAGCTCTATCTAGTTCGATTAGGGAGAGGTCGAAACATTCTAACGGCTCGGTCGAAACAGCTTAATCAAGCATTTGATACTGTTTCGATGGAAGTTTCGTTGAATCTCTTTCGGTTTCATTCTTTGATAAAAATCACATTTTTCTCCAAAGTTACTGGCTTCAGGTAGGAGGGACAATAAATTTTTACTTTTTTTTCAAAAACCTGATGCCCTCTGTTTCGACCTATCCTTAATTAATTGATGTTTATTAGACACAGTCAAAAATGCTTCCTACACAGTCATGTATATTAATAACGTTATGAGGTATGTTTAGTATGGTTATAACATTCATTGTATGTTAATGCATTAGGTGAGTCAAAATTACAAAAAATCATCATGATTCATGTACTTTTTTGATCGTTTAGAAAAGACGAATTCAACTTACACGTGAAAAACGAAAACTTCCGTACTGTCTTTACTAAACGACTATGGTAGATCTAATGTTTTAATGTAAAGAAAAAATACAATGTATCATTATGTTAACATATAGTTAAATTGTTAAATGTTATGATGTAAGAATGTAAAAATTTTTCATCATGCTGACAATAAAAATGGGTATATTCATGTCGATGTAAGATGTTTCGATATCTATGCTATATAAGACAAGTCTCTATTAACATTCAGAATTCGTTTGTTATATTGTGTATGTCCAACAGAAACATGCACATTCCTCAAACGAAAAATATTGGATTATGTTAACAATATTGTATATATGAATTCTATAAGTAGTAAAATAACTAATATGCCCAACATGAAGCTATATAAAATGTAAACATGGCATGAGCAGTTTAAATAATTCATGTAATAATCCATGGACTGACAAACATGTATATTCTTTGCTTTAAGCTTTATAGCAAATGTCGACGAGCCAGCCAAGCTATAAGATTGAACGCCTGTAAAATTACGAACATCGTATATATTTGTAGATATGTTTTCTTTTAGATCCAAAATTTTATCATGTTTCACCAAGTGTTTCGACTTTTCAAAAATGTCTTTTGGTCGTGAAAATCAGTTTATAAAAGATAAAAAAAAAAGGTTGAATGTGTTCTTACGTCATTAATAATAAAGTCGGAAGATAAAAAAAATAAAAAAGCGATTTCCAGGTGACAAAGTGTACATGGCCGCGTAAAAGCACATCGGTGTACCGAATCTCCGATGAGTGTCCGTAGATGTGTGTAGGTACTGAATAAAATTGTGTTATCCAAGAAACAACAGGCAACATGCCTTAGCCGAACTTACTTAACCGGACGGGCGTACTTGACCTCGGCATGTAGTTGGCCGGCTTGTGTCGTCACAGTTGACGTTGTCGAAGTGACTCCTCCGCTCGTTCCTGCAGTTGTCAAAGTAGCAGTGGACGAGCAATTGGACGATCGTTTCGTTGGAGTGCTGCGCACACTGTTGTTGCTCGCCACTATCGTGCGCTGAGAGCCCGTGTTCCGCTCACCCTCCTCTGCTATCGCTGACCGCCTGAGGCTGCCCAAACTACCATCCTCGTCGTCTCCACTTTAAAAGGAATGAAGAACGTAAGGGATGACTGTTTGAATGTTTTAAAAGGAATTCAGTACAGCGGCCGGGGTGTCTACCTTATTGACTATCTCACTTTGGTAAATTTCTATAATTAATTAATCAAACAGCTGGTTTCACGTGAAACAACGAGAACACCCGCCAAGCTGGTACTTTTAGGAATCTCTCAATCCAACATTTATTGCATTCCACGGAGGATTGAGAGAGAAAAATTACATCTCGAAATCATGAATCATGAAACAGTACCTCAAAGAGTATTGACGTATGTACATATCATATCGTAAATGTAACTTTTCTCAAAAAGTAATGTATTGATAGATCTACAATTTAAACAGGACTTCTTGAATAATAAAATAAACGCGGGTCTTCTCGTGTTTTTTGCAAACATTTAGTTTGAAAACTAAGGTCTTACGTTCACTAGTAATATATAACCTACAAATTCGTACATGTCCAGTAAGTTCATTTTGTGAATTGATTGCTTACAAAAAGCATGAATAGACCCACATTCGTTTTGTAATTTTAGAAGTCTTGTTCAAATTCTAGGTCATTCAATGCATCACTTTTTTAGAAAAGTTACATTGTATATATTGGGCATCTTGGTACTCATTTGTGACTGCGAATTGTAAAATGTAACTTTTATCTTTCAATTTGCAATCGATTACAATAAATTTGGGCTGATTTATTCTTAAAAGTACAAGCTTGGCAGGTCTTCTCGTTATTTAACGTAAAAATAGCTATAAAATAATGAATTGATAATAACTTATCCCAGTGAAGTAGTCGGTAAGGAAGGAATTGTCTGGTATACACTGAATGTCCTTTAAGATATTAGTATTTTTGAGAATTCAAGTCTACAAGACTATAAAAAATACGACACAGGTGTTGTTTTACTTACTCGGCTTGGGTCTCTGTGCTCTCGTAGCCCTCCTCGACATCGGCACCGGCTTCGTTCAGTCTCGCGTGTCTCGGTGATCCTTTCCTCTGTAATCTCACCAGTGACACTACCTCCGATATCAGGGTCGTCGACGACATTGCACGTGTACGCCTGGCGATACCTTGCATTGAGCCACTACACGCTACACATTCCAAATTAGATGGTGATCATGAGGCTTTAGAGAGGATACATGCTACTAATCTTTAAATTGAGGTCTATTTTACCAACAGATGGTCTTTTAGGTTATTATTGGTATTTAGAGTGCTATCAACATTTATAATACCGTTGTTGATAGTGTTACAGCAAAGCTGAATTTGATGCTTTTATCGATAAAGTAGATTGCGAAGGTACGTTCGGAATATCGTAACCCTTATGAAGGAAAAATCATATTTTTCTCATATAAAGTCAATGATTACCGGAATTGTCAGTAAGGCTGTCCAGGTCCTCAGCGACGTGGTATTTGCGATATTTTACGGCATACTGCAAGGCCAAAACGACTGTGGCGAGGAACATGAGAACGAGAAGTGAGGTAGCGACCAGGTGAGCTGGAGTCAACCATAGTGCCCAGCGACCGGTTGCCGCCATGACTTTTGCGTTTAGAAACAGTGCAGGCACAGCCGTTGTTATGTTCTCTTCCTTTAGTTTCGCTGCGTCGTAAAAATTTTAGTGTTTTTTTTTTGTTTGCTTCTGACTTTTTTAGAACATACTGTTTTCAATGTTAATTGGACCATGAGAAGAGGCACGAACACTGAGAGACCCAGTTGTTTATTATTAACATACATGTTAACTGTTAACATAGACACGTTTAATTTTAAGCAACTATACATATATTTGAAGCCAGCATATTTAGTTTTGATCAACTCTTTCTATATTGATCTGGAAGTTTGATATGTTAATAGTTAATATATCAAGTTCAGTAATACAATGCATCAGTTATCTGAAAACACACAGGTTATCCATGCAGCTAACGTATTTATTAATATGTCGACTATAAATTTTTTTTTTTTATTCATCATCGCCCGTAGGCTCAGACATGGCATTCTTTTACACAAGCATAGTGTTAATTAGCCACCGGTGCACCTGAGTTATGACCAGATGTGTATATACATATATAAACATCTGGACCAACTCAGTCACACCTATGATCACGTAGACGAAGCGTCAGAGAAACAGTAAATCGACCTTTGAGAATCAAGAGCACAGGCGAAAGGGCGAGACCTGAATGGTGACCAGACGATCACTCATCCAAGTACCAACCGCGCCAAATGCTGCTTAACCTCGGAGATCGACGGAACTGCAACTCTACCGTTGCGCCACCGCGACCACGTTGATTATAAATAATTAGGTCTCTCAGTGAACCTACACCTCAGAGTTGTGTTGCATGTCAATATCATTTCGGGTAGCACCAACAATTAAATTAAAGAAACTTTAGTAGAAATAGCGAAAATTGACGATTGTTTGGGAAATTCTGACAATTTAGTTGTACATATATAACTAGGAAATAGGAAAAATAACCACGACACTACTAAAATATATAATATTATAATATGTTGTACACCCATAACTATTAAAAATTTAGAAGCTATACACTGCACCAACTTCATATGCTGTGTTATTTTATAGCTAAAATGTATCATAATGAACCCATGGATAAAATTAAAGCATCATAGCTTAGCTGAATTAATTTTCATAGTCCCTTCGTTGAATTTATGACTATTCTCCTCATCGCTGAAGAAACTACATGTACCTATGTCGCACAAAAAAAAAAAGAAATCAACTTACGAGCCATGGCAACGTGAGCCAAAAATCCAGAGGCGCACGACGATGCCTCGGCGGTCGTGATTGAAATCGCATCGATTTCCAGAGGCGAGACAGCCGAGGTGGGCTCATTATAAAATTCCAACAGCAACCTCGGTCCGGTACTGACTACCCGTCCGGACGCTGGCTCCTTGCGCTCGGGCGTCACATCGGCCAACAGGGCATCGATCAACGAGTCACCGTCCTTCACTCGCACGTACTGATTCTGGCAGGGCAAACGTGCTTGATCGAAGTACAACTCCACCACGTGGCTCGGCTTTGTCTGGGGATTTATTGTGTTGGGCTTGGATGAATATTGGTGAATTGTGCCGTCTCGTTTCGAAAACCGATTTTTTATCTCGTTATTTATTTCTTTATTTTTTTTATTTTTTATTTTTTGCTGCTTTCATGACAAAAGTATTTTAACGCTAATAAGTTAGTGTCTCGTTCATTTACTCGTTGAAATCATTTTTCCCCCTTTAGTTAAAACATACTATTTATGGCTGTGATAAATTTCAAAAGTGTATCAAAGTACCCGTGATCTCGTTAATTTTAGGAAAAAACGAGATCGAAAGAGGAATGTTCCAATTGAAAAAAGGCGTCATGCAGACCCATTAAAAATCCATTAGATTAGACAAATTCTCGGGGGCTTGAACTCGTGCTCGTTTTTTTGAAAAAAATGAAAGCAGGATTCGAAGCTAGTGACCGAAAATGTTGCCCACATGTGTCATTAATTTCAGAAAAACCGTGTCCAATTAACTCGAGTGCTGCTTCTTCGCGAAATAAATTTCAGGCTTAGCTATATATTTCAGTCTCGCGTTTTACGATTTCCAAAGCCTTTCACCTGTACGAGCCAGAACGAGTGACCCGGACACTGCCGACTGCTGGCAGCGAGTATCCTTCGCTGCTCCTCGTCCTCGAGAACGAGCGAGCAGCCACAGCGACACCTGCTCCCGACTACGGCAGTCACCTCCGGTCTGTCGGCAGCTAGGCCCTCGCCGTGCCGGCACTCCCAGTCGCCGGGGCTCCAGGAGCCTCTCAAATCCAATGACTTTGAACCCCCACAGGCCTCGGATTCTACCGTTTTGCCCTGGTAATCAGAGATTTTTTATGTTCGTTTGTACTACGGAATTTAATTTTTTCTTTGAAAATGAAGAAAATAAAGTACAGTGTGTGAAATTTATTTAAGTGTGAGAAAGGGTTTTTTTGTAAAATTTTACCTTAAAATTGTTACGCTCTAATTGAGTTAGAAGAAAAATTTACTTGGCACCAGATAAAAGTTACAATTAAATCAATAGCAAAAGTGTCTGCCAACAATATTTCACTGTAAAATGGACCCTCATTTTTATGAACTGAATTATAATACATGGTATCGAGGTGACAATGGTAATTAACTAGGGAAAAATATCCAAGAAAATATTCGAGGTGTAACGCGTTTCTGAAATGTTTACCGTGAAAGAAATTTTACTCGACAGTAGCGAAAATTTACACTTAATCAACGGTAATAGTTTAGAACATTCTGCTTATGAAATTCCTAATGAATTACCAATGGGTGGTTTGCTCTTGCAAAATGTATATTTATTGATTTGTATTTGAAATTAATTCCTCATGGTGTGCATATTGGTTTTGAAAATTTCTTGATAAAGTGTTTGGCATTCAAGGGGTCGAAAATATGGATGGAGTTTACCCACCTGGCAGAACTTGGCCCCATAACGGGGTGGTGGGGTGTCGCAGAAACGATGCCGAGTGCGAGTGCCACCGACGCAGGAGCTGCTGCAAGGCGTCCATTGGCTCCAGGGTCCCCAGCCACCAGCGTCGCCTTCTGCAAGAAACGAAACAAAAACAACATTTTGAGAGAATTTATCGGGCAAGTAAAAAAAAAAAAAAAAATTATTGGGCACAGACTTGAGTGTCCATTTGGGAAGTTGGAATCATACGTGACTGGATTTCAGAGAAATTTTCTTTTTCAGTGAACGACGATGTAAAGGAAAGCTATATTTTTCTTATTTATTTTTCATGGTACAGGGTTATTTCAACGTCGTACTTTCAGGTATACAATTGCGAGTCGTATAGTTTCGTCCAAAAAAAAAAAAAAATGATATCAGCATTTGGTAACTATTACGAGCTATTACAACCATCTTTAACGAGCAGCACCAAACTTCCAACAGTACAGAGTATTTAGTCGCAATACGAGCTATTAAGTACACGTGCCATCGGCACTCGCAAATTATCGCAATTGAGATATGTACGTCCAACAAATGCCGTCTCAACGCCTGCACCGGTCATTATTAATAAAGTGCGACCCAAGAGCTTTTATCTTCGCACTTCCAATCGCAGTAAATTGTCGCGCTAACAGATATTCCGGAGTCCCTTGAACTTTATACGGACATTTTAGCAAGTCTCCGTATACTGCCAGTAGACATTAAGTATTTCCAAGAGATTTATACAGCTACGACATAGTTTTATGTACTTTTAAGTAGCCGATGAAGCTGTATGTTTCCTTTTACTACGTTTCTTTCTTCACAAGCTGGTAAAGTACATGTACTTATGGAAATATATTTCTATTTGCAGAACACAAAAAAAATGAGTTCGTGATACAATCGAGTTACTCAATAAAATTTTTTTCAACTAACAAATATAAAAACTTATTTTAATCGATTTAAGAATAAATTTCTATTTGGAATGCTTGTATAGTGAGGTTAGATTAAACATAACCTATCTTTTTCTGCGGTTCGTATACATATATATGTGTGTATATGAGAGCACAAAGTTAAAACATTAATTTTTGTTTATAGGTGCAATAAGAAAATTAAGAAAAATTTTGAATACCTTAAAAAAAATCTTACTAAACTATGACTAATATAAAATGACTTTAAAATATTATATCCAGGTTATGTTCCAAAGGAAATTTCTTGCGCTTAATCAATAACATCACTAAAACACAGCAGAAGCTCAAGATTGGATTCGTAACGACTCGAGATACGATCGCGCGAATAAACATTAATTTCGACCCTTTTTCAATCCTCCACCTGATATATTTAGTTTTTAGAAACGAATCGCTCTTTAGAGGGTTGAGAAGAGCTCAACTTAGCTGGTGGAATAGTGTGCCTCTAGTCAACTTCATTTGGGATTTACGAGGTGAATAAGCAGTCAATTGAAGTTTGTCGTTCACTTGAATGAAATGAGAGTATTTTTTTAATTTATAAAAGAGTTTGCAATTTTTTGTAAGTGGTATTTAATAATGATGACTTTAAAATAAAATATTCGTAACTACATGGTTGATCTGATTTTAGAAGTAAATTACTAAATTCATTCTAGGAGGTAAAGTCGTGTTATTTATTACGACATTGAGGTACAAATGTTTCAAGTAATCGATCTTGGTAATTTATGCAATTAGTGAACATTAAATTTTTCATTTTTGCAAACGATGCACTGCTTAAAGTTATAATTTCAAAACGTATTCAGCCACTATAAAGACTAGACATTGTTACTTAAAGTAAAAAATTTTCATCACCTATAATATATATAATATATTTATTTCACAAAAAATTATGACCCTTTCAAAGTCCGAGGATTATCGATTAATTAGACAGTGAATAGTACCATAAAAAAGTATACATTACCTCGGAAATTAGTAATTGCCGAGTCTAAAATTGCTTTTTATCCCGTAGCTATTTGGCAGCACCTTTTGTACTTCGTGTGTCGACGACAATAAGTAATTGTCCTACGTAAAATAGCTTGCATCTCTTACTGTTACGCTTTCGTGATTCTTTCATTCCCACTTATCACTCTTATCTCGTACGATTCGCACAAGATACATTTCAGTACATTTGGAAGAAAAAATTGCGTTCTACCTCTTTTGTTGAAAAAGAAAGATTATCCTTTCGCAAATAGTTACGAGCTGTACAAGATGGGGATCAGTAAAAACACGCAAAAAGAGTTTCAAAAATTTTCGCCTTAAAAACTACCGATAAAGTTTTAATGCAGAGTAAGTTATAACGTTTATTACGTAAATTACCATAAAACGAGTTTTTGTTATTTTACAAAATAGTTGCAACTTTTTCCTAATAAAAACTTATGTTTCAAAAATCCGTTAAACAGCTATAAACTCATTCTTTCAAAATTTTTTTATAACAATCATTCATGCTAAAAATTAAATTTGAGAGTATTCTAAATGTGTTTTTTTTTTTTTTACTAATAAATTATTCAAAGTAAGGGTTGCAAATGAATATCAATCTCGTTTTTTCCTTTTCAGGGAATTAAAAATCAGTGCTGCATAATATAAATTACCATCTGATTTAAAACAAATCAACATAAATGTATCACCAATCTTAGATGATTGGAATGGGTAAATAAAATACTAACATCATTTCAATTAACAATCCAGAACAAAAATTATTAAGAGTAAATTTCTTTGACGTCTTCAAGTTGTTTCATGATTGTAAAAAATATTTACTTGAGAACATATTACCATGACTCTACGGTAAAACTGACGGAGAAGTAATAATGTTAAGATTAATTAAAAAACCACTCCTGTATACTATACGGTAAAAACGATTGAAAATTGTAAAATTACCGAAATTTTTACCCTAAACATTTCCATAAAATAAGCATTTACAAGATCTCACTAACGATTATGCGGTCTAAAATATTTTCTCTGTTTCTCAAACGAAAGTATTGATTGTAAGAACAAAATAACTGTGACTGTAAGAATAACCCAAATTCTCAACGAACGGGCCATCAAAGTTTCAGAAGCAACTCGGTACAGCATACGTCATGCATGGAAATATTCTAGCAAACGTCTAAAAGCATTTTACAGGAAAAAACTCAGGAAAGCCAAGAATAAGCCAAGACGTAGAAATCCGACTCGACTGGCACCTCCCGAAAATATGAGGAAGAAGCTTTGTTTCAGCATACCGTAACGTTCCTTGTTTCCCAGAATCGGTAATATTTACCCGAACAGGTTTATTCGTTAAAGCGACAGTCGTTGAACACTGAAAGGTATTTGCTCGCGCCTGGGAACGGAAAAAAGAGACTGTTATCTCGGCAAACGCGCGGGAAAGTTAGTTTATGCATATACATGTAGGCAGGCGACAGATTGGAATTCATTCAAGTTACCGGAATAGTTCCCGCTCCACCCGGCGAGGAAGACGCCCGCCGAGAGAGGGTAGGAATTTCCGTGTACGGCGCCTTTCTTGGAATGAAATTACTGCGAGTCACCCGCTGTCGTCATAACTATACGTGCAAACCTACACTAGCTGCCAGGCCCTTTTGTTTTTGTTTGATTAATCATAATTGTCTTAGTTTTCCGGGGTCAAAAGCATCGGGGGGAGAGAGCGAGATCGAACTTCGACCTACTTTGCGAATAGTTGTGATCTCGGACACGCCTTCTTCTTCATTCTTTCCTGACCCTTTGACGAGGGGAATTAACCTCGGGTTCAATGTTCTTTGTCAGAGCAGTGCTATCTTTGTTTTTATACTCCTTCCATTTTTAATTTACGTTATTATAATAGAAAAATCGATAGAAAAGGGACCAGTCAAACGCTTCTTCAATAACCACACAGCCTTGCACTGGGTTTTCTTTTTATCTTTATCAGTTGTTAAACCGAATCTCACCTGTCATGGCTAATTTGTTAAATTTTAGGTGTACTCCAACCTAAAGGAACAGCTACATACCGTGACCACGATTCATTTATTTATACGAGTTAATAAAGCAAACTTCGATGGATGAGTGCTCGGCTTAGTGATTAGCGTGCCAAGGGTCATGGGTTTTTGAATTCTGACAATAAATATCAAGGTTTTCTTCTCAGGCCGTAATGTCGATAGGATGAGCACCCATGTAGGGGTCTTATCGCGGTAGTCGGGGAATCGAAAAAGAAAGGGATAAAATAGTAAAAGTAACACTGTAAATCCAAGCGTGTTAAAGTACACGTTTAAAGTGTGTAGCTGAAATTTTTGTTTTTTTATAAAATAGTCGTAGTGACATGGAAACGAATTTGATGAACAAGCAAATCTATGGTGCACCAAGTGGTTAACCAGTTTCACTAAACAGGACACTTTTGAATGGGAAAAACCAATGTGAGGATGCTGTGGAGTGGAAAAACTTGTCTGTCACAGATTTAACACGCTTATAAGTGTGTAAAATCTGTGACAGAAATGTTTTACTCTCTACAGCCTTTTTATCTCAATCGTTAAAGAAAAAAATTGTTTTGTTTAATAGAATAGGTGAAATAGCTTACTAAGCAACGATTCGATTGTTCTTGGTATGTTTATCAAGACTACTATGAAGCATTTTATAAAAACGGAAATTTCTATTACACGCTTTAAACGTTTACTTTCACACACTTGGATTTTACAGTGAAGGGTTTAGAATGAAGTCCCTACGGTCTTACAGTGATATAGTGATACAGTAATACAGTGCAGAAAAATGGAGTCACTGACTCGCTTTTACTGTAAGTGGCGACAATATGCTGTAATGTGGACTTACTTATGTGACAACATCTCTGTCACGTCCGGAGATCACAGACAGTCCGTTTTTGTCAAAGTGACGCCATTTTTCTCTTAGCTACAGTACCCTGCATTAATTTGGTACCACATGGGATGGACCCAAAAGAGTGTAGTACAATACAACACAATACAAGTGTACCATAAGATTATTGTAAAGGTAAAATGTCACGTAAATAGTAGTAAAAATGAGGTATTGTATAAATATGGTAAAAATGCTTTTTAACCGCCCTTACACCCTTACACTATATTTTGAAGGAAGTTCATTAGCATTGATAATAGCCAACAAACGCACTATACACTTTAACCCTTTGAAATGACAAATTGTATGATCTACAATAAAACATAGGATAGGTTCTCCAAATTCCTTACAAAAACTGAAAGCAAGGCCAAAAAAATCTACCGTTTCTCTGGGTAGTCGATATTCCATCTATAGATAACGAGGTTAAAAGCCATCGCAGCAGCAGCAGCAGCAAGAGTCGAAACCACCCCGTTACGCCGTTCTTCCTGAGTCCGGGCATGTATACGTAAACCTCCGAAATATAACAACAACTCTCCCGGTGCCCGGAAACTCGAGGTCGATCGGTCCAGAAAATTGGATTCGACGTAGGGAAGGTGGGGGGGGGGGGTACGGGTTGGGCGCAGAAACACAGCTAATGTGGTTTGTCGGGGACACCCTGAATTCGCATGCTTGTCTTCTTCACCGCCTAAAGGAATTATAACGGTACCCATTTGCATGCAAATCTCGCTCGTGCTTCCGTGTTCTTTTGTCTCTTCTCTTTTCACCTCTCGTGGACGATTTGTTTCAACAGGACTAATCGCCCGAGAAAACACGGCTTTTTTGTGGCCACCTCTTTGTCTTCTCCAATAGGTGTTTTATCAATTCCTTACACTCGTGGATTTTAAACCGTAGTTTTTGGTACACAGAAGAGCGTCTAGAAAGCCTGTTTTTTATATCAATTGTTTTATCTCACTTTTGGTGTATCACCATTATTACTATAATACATCATTTCGTTATATCTTTGTAGATAAAGAGTTTTTTAAATTTATGACTCATTACTATTTATTAATTCAATCAATTAGGATTACATTTTCCATATTCTATTGTGTACACGACGCAAAAGAGGAACTACTGGTTTTGTTATGAAAAAATTGTTTTCAACCCAAATTTTAGTATCAATAAATTCCTGCGTTTGTGGTGTATACAATGTTAGCCATTTTTAACAATGTACTATAACTTCAAAAGGCTTTCATTAGTCAAAAGATCGCATACTCAAACCTGACCTTTCCGTTACGTTAGTCGATGAAAACCTCTAAAGTAGATACGGGGTAACTCGTGCTCAATCAGCGATCTACGCAACTGGAAACTATACCACGAATAGAACAAGAAGAAAAGGAAGAATAGTTCGCTCTGCACTTCGATATTTCGCACATATCTATAGGCTTCCTTCGTACGCGAAGACGAAAAAAAAGGTAAAGGGATTTTTTTTTTTAATCGGGGTCACAGTGCCTGGGGCAAGTTAAACGTGAGCCGGGCAAAAGTGGTGTTATTTACGCAAATTGCTCCCCTCGAACGGTTTCTCATACTTCCGTTATGAAGTCGCTCTCGAGGTTTGAGCAGGAGTTTCTGTATATATATATATATATATATATATATATATATATATGTATGTATAGGTGTTACACCGTCGCTTCGTGCCTCAACAATGAGAATGGAATTAATTTTTATTATTTCATAAGGGCCGTTTTATGGATGGTTCGTGGGGTATCTGATGAGAAAAACGTACCAGAGTGTAATTTCTATTTTTTTTTTCATCGGTCAAGAAACACGGTTGCTTTGCTGTTCGGAAAAAAATGAGCTCATCGAGAGCTCTTCGTGTGGAATATAGTACGTAAGATTTTTTGGGTTATTTAATATTTTTTTGACATAACCCACGTTGCCTTTTAGTTAAACCAGTGAACATTTACGAACAATTGTATTGAAGTAAATTTGCGAACATAATATTTTTATTACTTTTGCTATAAACATTTGTTTAAAACGACTCAACTGTAGATGCTGGTGTCATTATTTCTAATTATCCATGTATTACCACTACCATGCGGTTGTGTCGAGACGGGAGAATAAAAAGCTCGAAAAGACGTTCGGAATTTCCCTGGTGCCTCATTACCAAATACCTCAATTTTTCCGCAACGCGATAATGACCATGTAGTATACACATTAACCGAGAGCAGGTGCCTACATACGTATATTGTATCCTCCACTTCTTGCAGCGCATTCCCCGTTAATGGATACATGTCAAGACGGTCGTTAAAACGTTCTCCCTCGCCCACACCCGCGTGTTGTCACCCAACGTTAATACATCACGACTTATACGTGTATACATGTATTACGCGAGGAACCGCACCCGATGACAATGATCCTTTGTACAAATGTGTATACGTGAACTTTGCTATCGGGTGCTTGACGTGTACAAGAAGAAGCTTACGGTCGTTAGCCAAGGCCGGGAGTTACGAGCACGATATTTCTCGTTTATTATCACGTGTACTATGTAAATATTTATACGTGTGACACATTTCAATGATAATATTTATTATTAATGTTATTATTATTATTATTATTATTATTATTATTATTATTATTATTATTATTTTTAGTAGCGTCTTTCAAGCTATGGGATTCCATAATTGCAGACTAGTATTTTTTTTTAATTTCTTGAATACGATTATTTTGAAATCTTTATGTATGTATGTACGTGTATACTATACAAATAATGTGAAATTTTTGTTATACAGCTATGCTTAAAAGTAAGGTTATGTTTCCACATCGATATATACGCCTCAACGTTCATATATATCCCCTTGAGAATGTGTTATATTTGACCTTATTTTTGATCTTATTTTCCTTTGAAATACGATAATTTTCCAATGTTGACGAGGTCAATTTATTGAAAAAATGACTGCACGCAAATACCACTTTTGTGGCAGCCAAAACAATAAAAAAATTGTTGTATTTTTCTGTACTCTCTCTCTCTATACTCTGAGTGTGCGCTTTTGTTTCCGGATCAACAAAATTATACCGGAGATTAACTGTTAAATGGGTCCAATTTTCCTTTAAATTTGCATATCCTTTCCAACAATCGGAAACAATAGTCGTACCAGGTAATTGAAATAAACGATGAATCAAAATGTTATCCACCGAATACAAAAGCTGAAAGTCAAGTGCGTCATTGAAAAAAAGTCAGTCCCACGGAACGTGGATCGAAACAATATCGAGAAAAACAAAATCCGTGCAAAGATGAGTTGCGTACATATCTCACGCTGCAGAAGAGCTCTCGACGCTACCCCTCCGCGAGAGCAAACGAGGCATTCCATCACAACATCCCTTCGCGTTGTGTATACATGTGTATATATTTGCATCGACTTTTCATTTCTCCATATGTGTGTTATTTGTTACGCATGTATCGAACGTATATTTTTATCTTTACAAGTATGGGAAAATCCACAAAAAATATTCCATTTTAATAAAAAAAATTTTTTGAGGTACACCCTCGAGATGAGGCATGTGCTTAATCATACATGGCTTTTTAAGCTATCAGTGGGTTTACGAGAACATGATCTCATAAATATATCGATACAGAGCTAAGGCCACGTGCTTCATTGCAATATATACCACTAGCGCCCCCCCCCCCGTTTTGGCTTTGCCCAAGAATCAGAAAATGGAACACCGTAGTGTGTCGACATGTAATGTGGAACGTTTTTAGTTAAAAATTTTACATCTATTCCTAACACTTCTCAGAACAATAATCTTGTTATTAAAAACTAATTTTTTCGAAATCCGTACAGTTTATATGATCAAATAATAAGTTGTAAAAGGTAATAAAAAACCCCCGTGTGTCGAATGTCGAGCGGAAAATTGATTATTTTTCACAAGTACGGATACTCAACCAAAAATAATGAAATTAAACCACAAACCGAACCGAAAGTATATTCACGGAACCCCCGTGTCAGTCATTTAGCCGTCAACCTTTCAAGATCACCTCTCGTCAACCCCGTGCCCGGAAAAAATTCAAAATCCAAGAGAATTGATCCGATGGCCGAGATTTCTTCCAGTGGCGTGTGCGTCCCGGCGTGAATCAATCACCCCGCGAGCTTCCTCTTCCGCTGATGGAAAAGTGACACTGCAGTCTCACTTGAATGTTTTTTCCTCCCCCCCCCCCCGCACTGTCTGATTCTCGAGCGCATGCAACTACGGGCGAATGGCTTCTTTGTTGGGCTGGTGCTTCCACCCTCTTTGCTGAGGATCGTAGACGACCGACTGATCTTATTGTTCAGCGAGTAATTTTGGGGGGACGCTGTATACCAGCGAGCTCTCTCTCTTTGAGTATAGAGGGTGTTGGGTGAGATGTGAGTAATGAATATTTATTGGAAATTTTCGATGGGTCAGTCGTAGAGTTTAGATGACGTACGGGGTTGTTTGAGGTATTGTTTGTAGGCTTACGTCCAACCATATATCAACCACCATGGTGTGCGTGGTCCAAGGCTTCGAGTTTAATTTTATGGTTTTTAAATAGTAATAGGTATTTCAATCCTACCAGCTCATCTGTACACAGTCAGAATAACAATATTGTGAAATTATAGACTCGCTGGTGGCCCTACATTAATTGTTATTGCTATACGATAGGTGTACTACAGTTTCAAAATTAAGTACAGTAAAGAAAAAACAACAATCTACTCATTATAAAATACAATTCACTTTCCTCTTGAAATAATGTTGTTTTACCTATTGGTTAAGAATCGACAGATAAGACTGAGCCTTGACTTTTTACGGCAAGTTCAAATAAGTGATAAGCTGTGCGCAAAATTAGCAGCTGGTAGCAATATCTACTCCGCCTCGTTAGAAGTTCAATGTTTTAAATGTGAGTGTGGATAGGCACGACAAGTCTAGCCTTAATTCGACACTGATTATGAAAGGAAATGAAATCACTCATCCTCAATTCGAGACTAATTTTAAGCTGATATCTTTGATCAGTCCTAATTCGACACCAGAGGTCGTGACTCCTATAAGGTTTAACGTCTTTGATATGGTCTAAGCTTTGTCATGGAATAAATACATTGCGATTGGATAAGCCGTACGACTGTCATTATAAGATGCACCATATCGCACCATTTAAACATGTTATCCGTTCACCAGAAATCTATGGATTAAAAGGTAAAAGTCCAAATCAAAACTCATGGGCAATCCTTGAAATTTTGTTTATTGAGCACAATTTGTTGTTTGTCTTCCTTACAGAGGAATGACTTCAAAATGCAGACATAAGCATAGCACTGACGTCAGCAGCAGGACCACCCTGTTGCGATCGATCAGCGCCTTCTGCGAGAGTTTCCCGAAGAAGACGAACCCCCGTCGCTACCACCGTTCGACCCAGAGCCAGAACTTCCGCTTCCAGAGCCAGAACTACCGCTTCCAGAGCCAGAACTACCGCTTCCAGAGCCAGAACTACCACTTCCAGAGCCACCACTTCCAGAGCCACTGCTTCCTGAGCTACCACTTCCGGAGTCACCACTTCCAGAGTCACCTGAGCTTGGACTGAAAAATTCCGAAAGGTTTCGGAAAAGGGTTGACAGCAATGTCATCACTCCGCCAACAATTTTCTGTACCAGCTTGCCGACCAGTGGTATACCGCCCAGGCCGTCAAGGATACCATTTACTGAGGTCTAGATAAGTGGGTGAAAAAAGGGTAGAGTGTTAGTTTCATGGTTCAAGATATTTTCTAAACTGAGAAGTTTGTGCGGAGAGTAAAGAAGTTTCAAGAATTTATTTTAAGGTCATACCGTCAGTATCTTTATAGTTACGTGCATAACTTTATTTAGAAATGAGTAATGAGTTATACACACATCACATAATTTTAATACTTTTAGACATTTTGTGAAAAAGTTAGTTTCAATTTTTAGTTAGCCAATGCAGCAATGTTTTTTTCACGAAGCATGGTTCCAGAAAATTTTAACTGAGTTATTCTCACATTCAAATTTAGAAGTTTGTAAGATTTTCTTGATATTTTAATGATAATTAAGATACTTACAGTAAAACTTTTGTAAAAACAAACGAATAAATTTTTGATAGAATTTCGATCACACTTTTGAATAATGACTGTATAGAGGTATCTGCCACAAAAACTGTTGACAATTTAATTGTAAAAGTAAGTTAAATCAACGGAAGCCTCGCAAATGAAAAAAGTGGTGTTTTTTTACATTTGATAATGATATAATGACAATAATCTATGGTTTTGAAAAAATTTAACTTACACCTGCTGCTTCTGAGCAACCAAACGTTGCCATGAAGGCCAATAAAACGGGAAATATTACGACAGTCCTCATTTTTTGTCTGATTTATATCTGTAAGAATAAATAAGCTTATTCTATAAGGATTTTTTTTAGTCGTTTATTCATAGTACTTTGAAAATAACTGCAAGATTTTCTTAAAAAAATTTTAAAATTTTACTTTTTAATTGAGCTTAAGAACAGTAGTATAGCTCACTTGGCTAAGGCGTACACGTCTTAGCTCAGTTGAGGTACGGCTGTTTCAGTGGTTAGTGAATAAGATGTTTATTTCAGAGATGGTAAAGGGAGTGCCCTTAAAAAAGTGGTGTAAAATACAATAAAAATAAACAAACAAAAATTTTAAATAGTTTAATTGGGCTCGATTATTTTAGTTGTAAAATCTACATGACCACTGTATGACCAGACTTAGGCATAGATACTTTAAGAATTTCTTCACAATATAATTTCTTACTCAAATTCTAATGCTTTGTGGATGCAAAAAAATGTTTTTAATCACTAACTTATACAACACAGTACTTAACAAAATTTTGTCCAGCAAAAGTAATAATGCCTTACAGTTTAAAAGAAAAAACGTATTCAAGAAAAAAAATTCAAATATTTGGTTTCTATTTCTATACAAGAAACTTTAATGCATAAAATATATTTAATTTATTATTTGTCACAAATAATTTTTTTTTTAATATTTCATTGTAAGTAGTGACAAAAAAATAATTTCTTTCACCCAAAACAGTGCATTGTAAACAAATAAAATAAATTTCTTTTAAAGTGTTTGAGGAGGATGATCACCGTTTGCAAAAATGACTTTGAGTGTTAGTGTTTACAGATTTCGTAAACAAACTCCTAATAAATCTATATCTTCAGTTAGAGCATTGATTTCCGAGAAAAGTAATAAATAAATCAAAGTTAAAGTTTGAAAATTTAGTCTTATAAGTTGCGTTAATTTTTCTTTGAGACCAATATGGAGATTATTAATAATTTTCTTATAAAAGGCCCTAGTAATGAGCTATATAGAATATCTGCTATATGGAATTGTTAAAAAATAAAAAGATGTATTTTTTATGTTGAAATCAACTTAATAAATGTATTTTCAAAATTATTATAATTTTTTTTTTTCGCAACACAAACACAACTATTAAAAATTTCAATTCGTTTGAAAATAAAAATTATACGTAACTTACCTAGCAAACTGTGCCAACAAACAATGTACAACCTGTTCCACAGTCAGAACGAGACTAAAAAGTTTGGCAGCCGAGGGAAGACTAATATCTTGGCTGCCCTACCTCTTCTTCCTTCTCCTCCTCCTTCTGTCAAACGCAATTTCGACAATTGATAACAAAGTTACGTACGCTTTGGTATTTAATTGTCGTCACACTGTCCACAAACTTAATTGTTTATAATTACGTGCTCGTCTATCTTGACGATTACTTGCACGTGTGTCGAATGTCATTGATCAGTCACGAAAAATACACTTATTGATTTTCTTACAACATTTTTTTTTTTTTTCATCCGTTGTACTCGTTCTTTCCGGCAACAGTAATTTTTGCTTAAACTGCTTCCTCAAAAATGTTATGAGACTCGTGAGTCATTCGTATGATTGCTTTTACGAATTATCTAATAGTACGTTAATTTGTACAATTTATTTATTCAATTAACAGAAATTTGTTCATTCAATAGATATTAATAGTACTATTGTAAAATAGTGATGACAGATAATCATATCAAACCTATCATATGTTTAAAATAATTAATAATACTTGTCCTTATACTTCCAAACTTGCTTATTCTTAACCGTTTACAAGGAAATTGAATATGTTGAATGGCTCTGTTTCAAGATATTCATTCGTTTTTTCAAAAAATAAATTTTTTTTTTTTATAAAGTTTAACATCAAGGAACAAAGTCAAAATAAAACCTTTCTAATTTCTGGAAAAGTGTATGTGGATTGAATATATGCCAACAGTATACATAGGTTAAACAAATAATAGGGTAAAATTTGCTCATTGGGTCGACTTGTACATTTACTGAATTAGTTGTAACTTAATTACAAATAATGTAAGAATTATGGTTTGCGCGATCAAACAAGCTGTAACAATTTTATCAATGATTTAACAAACCATGCCATTTTTAAATCATCATATAACTTATATTAGTAGCCATTTTTACCTAGAAAAACATTGTTACAATACTAGAGTTTAAATTTATATGTACTTTTGATTGCACTCTAATTTTATCACTAGCCTACAGCTGTTACTAAAATAATGTAATCATGATTGAAACGCTGATTCCATTCTTTACTGAAATCTATATTAAATTTTGTGTATTTTGTGTAGGATTTTTATATTTTTTCTAATTTGATAGGCTTAAACTTTTGAAAAATTAATTTTGAAAAGTAAATATTTTTAGGGAAAACTGAAAATTTTACGACTCGTAAATAAATCCATGGTACTTTTATATTGGTGCTTCGATATTTAAAAAATCCTCAAATTACGGGTCACTACATTCGAGTATATGTTCTTATTGTACAATGTTTCCACAAGATAACGTACTAAAGTGATACTTCAGGTCAGGCCTCCTCTTAAACCTAAAAATTTGCTAATTTCTCTTTACAGATGGCACCAGGTGCGACAACTAAGATGGCAATGCATCAATACAAGGTTAGGTCAAGGTGCTTTGAAAATGGATCATATATTGATTGTATCGTATACCAGAGATCAATCTTAAGTTTATTTGCAGCCATACCTTGCAATGGAAACGTAGGTATGCAGTCAACCCTAACTTCGGACATGGCCCCATTGAAAGCCTCGCTGACGTAAACAAAGCAGTACTCGACGTAGCGCTCCGTGAAGAGGTCACAATCGAAAGTCAATCTGTGCTCGCCAGGTGGTGCTTTTAGCTCGGCAACGTAGTCCAAGGTTGAAGGTGGTGCCAGCGAGGCTACATCGGCCCTTAGACGACCGTAGACACGTACTCGATCGCCTTGGAGACGACAGGCTGGGTACTCGAACAGGACAGAGACGCCTCCGCCTGAGTTGCTGCTCCCACCGTCGCATGGGTAAACGGACCGAGCTCGGACGTTGAAGACGAACAGGTCCGACCATTCGACCTGCAAACATTGGTTGGAAAGATACTGGATCATTGATAATGCCTTTTCTTTATTCTTTTGATATTATTAGATGTATCACAAAATTTTTTCCTTCGATTTTTAAATCACACCCATAGTTTTTTTAGAAATTTTAATTTTATTTTTTTAATGTGAAATTTAAAAAAACGTTACATAATTCAGAAATCGAACTGATACTTCTATGATTGATAGATTTGTTTTTTTTTTCATACATTATTTCGATCCAAAATAAAAATTATGTCAATCGTTACAGCTGATATTGAAATATTTTTTTTTTTTAATTTTTCAATCACATTAATGTTGTTAAAAAAAAAAGCAAAGCGTGCGTAATAAAAAGGACTTATCAGCAAATATTAAATAATATGGTGAGAACTAAGAAAAAAAAGGTTTTTATATATCTTCTTCTGAAATCCTAAACCATAAGCAATCATACATTTTAACGTAAGAGTTGCAAGTTAGTCATAAAAAAACTTATTTTAAATATTTTTCGTATTTTATGTATCAATAAAAATTCTTATGGACAAATGACTTGAAAAGATAATAACTACTCTCATAAATTATCAGTAAACAAAATCCTGGTAGGTTTTGGTAATAATGTACACAAAAAGTGCAATTATTTTATAAGTCATCCCATATGCTAGCTCTGACTGTTTTAGAATATCCTTCCTTTAAAATACGACCAATCAATATTAAAAACTATTTGCCCCCTTGATTAGTGCAGTGCACATAAAACTTTTTTTTATGTACTAAAAGTTGAAACGAAAATTTATCTTTTTTTTTTCTTTAAAAGCGTATCATAAAATTTGTACATCTTCAATAATTGGATAGTTTACCCCATAGTGATAAGTAGAACAGGATTAGATTATTCGATGTGTCAAATTTTTTTTTTATAATACGAGCTGATCACTCTTTCGTAAAGTGTATCTAAATAATTTCAGATTTCAAAATAATTGTATAATGATTTCATTAATCAATACATTAAAAAACTATTTGTTTGTAACCTATATTTTTTTAATTTAAGAATTACTTAAGCTTATAATTTAAAAATACATTTTAAAATAAAAACTAAATGTAACAAAATCAAATCCAATTCAATAATTTGAACTCATTAAAATTTTCATTCAGTAATTTACACTTAGAACTAGAGGGAGAGTATGTTTAGTTATTTTTTACAAGGTTCGAGCAACTCTGGTATAGAAAAGAAATTCATTTTTCTCAATGTTTATCATGTTTACGTTTTCAACCCTCTTACCTTTAATAACATATATTTAATTTCCCGATTTTGTTAGAACAATTGAATAATTTGCTACTATAAAATATACAACTTTGATTTTTATTACATAGAAAAATTTAAACTACTTGGTCTTGACCAATCACAGAACGAATAAACCGATGACAATAAAAATTTATAGGTAGGAATAGGTGAGGTGGTACTACAAAAAAATAATCCTTTCAAGTTACGACTATTATAAAAATACTTATATTTATAGGCACTAAAAAACAATAAACCTCTCAAGTTATGACCAGTAAAAAAATAAAAAAAAGGTAGTCAACAGCACGCGGAGTTCCCAGGCGGTCACCCATCCAAGTACTATCCGCGCCCAATGTTACTTAACTTCGGTGATCGGACGAGAACCGGTGCTTTGAACATGGTGTGGGCGTTGACGCTCAGAGTTTCTAATTTTACTTTCATAACATATGCGCAGAGCAAAATCTATTTAAAAACTTGAAATACTTATTTCTTACGCATTAAAAAAGTAGTCAAATATACTTAAAAATCCAAAATTACGTTAAAAAAGAAAATTGTCATTTTGACTATAAAAATGGTTGCGAATATCTTAGTACAGTTGAATAGTTATGCTAATAATTGATACTTGGGGGAAAGAAACACATAGTCATGAAATGCAAGATTATTTCTGGTACGTTACGTTTTAGAATTCAGAAGACAAAATTTGTTGTCTCTTTTTACAAATAAAGTTCAAAATATCTATTTAAAATGTGGTGGCAGGATAATTTCCTGATTGATTGATGATTCCTATAATTTTATTTTATCTCAGATTGATTTCTCCAAAAAAGGTCCAAATGATATTACTGAATGAACAGCTTTTAGCAAAAACCAGTAGCTCACAACGTATAGCCATCTCCCATAGACAACATTCGAAACATATATTGAGCCTTTATTCAATACTCGCTTGATCTCATTACCCTGAAAACATCTACTGGAAAAAAAAAACCAAATAAACATGGACAAACTGAAACTGAGTCGTCACGCGACACACTTGCACCTATCACCCAGCAGCAACTTGACAGGTTTCTCACCTCCATAACAGCGATGGGTACAATTACAAAAGTATCGAATAAAAGAGAGATCGATCGCTCGGTAATCTCGCATCAGGGCCACTCGATAAGTATACCTATAACTTGCTCTTACCTTGATGTAGGCGCTGGAAGTAGGTGCACTCGGATTTGCATCGGATGGCTTCAGTCTGAGGGCGTAGTGGCCCGCCAGGCCAAAATACTCGCAGCGCAGACTGACGACCCTCTGCGTGGGAAAGCCCTTCACTTCCTCCTTATAGAGTACCTGCGAAGGAAAAAAAAAAAAAATGGATGAAAAGGGTTAAAAATAATGCACGTTGGGAGTAAAGACGAGGGGAAATTGGCTAGGATTTTTTTTTCTTCTCTGGGTACTGTGGTACGTGACTTTGCAGTCGGGGGATGACGAGAGGAAAAATTAAAGCTCGGGAACCGTGTGTGTTTCGCTGTATATGCTCTGTTGAGATTCGTTGGTAGCTGCGGGCATGAATGTTTTTTTTTTCTGCTGCCATGAAACAGCTGTATGTAAATTTCAGGTTTTTTTTCTTATATTTTTCCATTAATTATGGTTAATCAGGGCGTTTTGTTGCTTTTTTACTGATGTGGCCATTATAGGTATGATCGAATGAATTTAAACTATAGCACTTTTCTCAAATGAGTAATAGCAGTATTCATTGTAATTAGTAGCTTTGGTAAAAAAAATTAATAAATAAAATAAAATGGAATTCAAAGAATGAATAATACAATATAAGAGATTATTAATTTCAAAGATAAAAGCTTTGAGTATACATTTTATCAGCCGCCAATGTCAAACGTTGTTGGTCAAAATTATCTTAACTACAAGATAATTCGAGGTAAAAAAAAAAGCTCACGGAAAATCAACTGGAGGATACAGCTAAACGCGTGAATTAGTTACGTAAACGAAAAACTAAATTTTCCTCAAAAAATAACACGAAGCCTATTAATTTCATTTATTTAACTTTTTCAAACTGTATTTCAATAATCTAAAGCAATAAAATTAAAAAATAATACGACTAAAATGGTACCAAGATTAGGCATTGAAATAAATACCTGTACATGGCTCTTGTTGCGAGGATCGCATGAAAGGACACTCGCACCGCAATAGATGAGCTGAACAGAAAAAGTGGGCACGGGTACGCCGGGAAGTGGCGAGCACGTGATGCCCGTGTATTCAAGAGTCGCCAGGACCGGCTGGCTTGGGTAGGTATCGAAGTGCTGGGGCTCCAGGGCCAGCGAGGGCGTTGGCCATCGCACGTCTAGCGTCGTGTGGGTCTGAAAAAAAAATTTTTGTGGTAAAAATAAGATTTTGTTGCAAGGAAAAAGCGTTCCATAGACATAAATCGTGTGATTGATTTTTGTACTAGAGACATTTTCATGAAAATTTACAGTATCTAACTTTGCATTTATAAAATTTAATCATACACTTGATCATTTTTTTTTTTTTTAAACATTATGCAGCTTTGATGGGGAACTGTGATCTATTATATTATAAAACATTATATTATCAAACAATGTGATATTCAATGACTTGAGGTAGTGATAAATATTTTATGCTAAAATAAAATCGCACTTTTATGTTTGCTTGCAAACTCTACGGAAATCACCAATAGTTTTTATTTAAAAAATATAAAAGGATATTTTATTCAAATATGAATAAATCTTGTACCAAATATCATTTCTAGTATTAAAGCATTCTATTAATATCTTATTTTTTTGCTGTAAACTCGTTGTTCGCTGTCATCAACACAAATCTACTAAATGTGCGATTATATAAACTACGCTCACAATTAACATTTTATTTAGTAATTTTTACTAAATTTTATGTTTATCATTTTAATAGTTTGCAACACTTTTTCAAAGTTTCGAGGCAATTTCATTATTTTTATAAAAAAAATTTTAAGTATTAAACTGAAATATACTGTAATATCGCATAAAAATTAATATTTTAAAATCGATTTTTATGTGAAATTCAACTGACTAGACTGTAAAACAAAAAATATTTTCATAATTTGTACTAAATTTCATGTAAAACGTGGTAGAACACTTTTATTAGTTGACATTATCATCCCTATGAAATGTAATTCTTAATACGATGCATTTGTATAACATACGTTTAATAAATTTAGTATGCGATTATAAAATATCATTCGCAGTATATTTATCTAAAAAATCATTAATTTTTAAGAATCACAAGAAGATAAAACCTTTTGATCTTCAATTAATTGTACATTAGTAGCATCCGTGTGTAATCAAATACACATACCTACTTGAATGACTAAAACCGTGTGTATCTTAGATGTGAGTGGATTTTATAGAATCGCCTTGGTGAGGAGATTCTATTGAAAAATAATAAATACAAAAGTTTACTGTACATTTTTTATCAATGTAATAAAAGGCTAAATTGTTTATATTTTCGTTTGCACATTAAGATGAGGTGTATTCCGGATAACGAAGAATTTTTGCACTTCGTATTGTGGAAGATAAATTGTATACGTTTTTGCGAGTAAATCGTTGGGAAAAAAATAAAATGTCCGATTAAGAAGTGAAATACGAGTTTAAAATTTTAACGCAACGTGCTATGCTAATTAATCCTTTCATCCCATGGATTTAGCGTAATTTAATGCAATGCATGGCAACAATCGCATAGAAATCCCGCGGATTATAATTTTAAAATAAATGTGTGCATCAACTCCGAGGTCATGATTAAATATTTAATTTATTTTATAAAAAGTTTAATTTATTATGTTTAAATTTTTGCCACTAGTCGAATAGAAACATTAAAACGAGACATATTAATGTAGCTTTATTATCCACACGAGACTACGATTGTTTATCATTAAATTAGTTACAATTAGTTGCACTCCAGAATTTTAGAGCTGTGAAATAATGTACATTCTACTTAAATATGAAATTAAATTTCTTTTCAAAATATTTATCCATACATTATTTATTTAAGAGAACAACACTATTTGCGACAAAATATTTTCAAGTACAACAGTACTTCAATAAATCTATGTATCCGATAAATTGCATGTATCTAAGAGACTTGTCCATTGAATAAATTATTTCGATGAAATTAAAATACGATTGAAAATGTTTTATTGTCAAAGGTAATATTCCCTTTTATAATTTGTATTTCAATTATTAATAGATAAAATAAGAAAAATTTTTTATGGAGAAGAGAATATAAATTTGGATGTACAAACAAGGAGATCTTAAACATCAAATCACGCGGTACAAATACAACTCCCGAATTTTTTGCTCCAAAAGCAATCGCACAATTTTATTGACGATTGCACCCTTAGAGCAATACAGCTGCAAAACGAACTTCATCTAAAAAAAATGTACACACTTCCATCAGAGCGTAACTAAAAAAGTCGAAACTCCTGAGGAACACAACCTATAAAACTTTTCATCCGATGCGGGCGAAAATAAGAGAAAAAAAAAAAAAAAAAAAAAAAAAAAAAAAAAATACAGAAACCATAGACACGTCTATATACCTGTACATGATGAAGGCTAGCGGTGTTGGCGAAGTGGTCCGGCAGGGGCGCGGACTTGTGTTGCAGTTGGAGTGAGTAAGTGCCGCCACGCGAGAAGTAGCCGCAGGGAATTTTCAGGGAGACGTTGACCCCCGCTATATTGGGCACCTCCACCGGCACCTCGCCCACCAGCTCCGACGTGAAGCCGTCCAGCCGAAGGAGCCTGCAATTTTCAGTTTCCCCCAAAGGGCTCATTGATAAATCGATTCACCCGTACATGGGCTGACAAATAAGTTGGCCTCCAAGGGGTAGGAAATAAGTATTTTTGTTTTTATTTCTAAAGGGGATATTTGTTTTGTGATGAGGTGACAGGTAAGGCCATGAGAAACTTTTACTCAGAGTTTTTATTCGTTTATTCTTTTATGGGAGTATTCCAGTCGTAGGACAGAGTTCTAGGGTTTACCGATAAAACACCTTTTTAAAATTACGTCATTGTTGTTTGAATTGTTGATTTCATAAGACATAAAGATTAGATCCTAATAGATAATTTGGTTAAGTTTAGATTAAATGTTTATAATTAACATCGAAATAATTTTTAGATTGCTATAAAAAAAATTAAAAAAAAAACATAACTTGGAACTGTACCAGAGGGTAGGTGGAGTATGGTCTTAGTACCTCTAATCTGTTAGTGTTTTATGAAATTTCCGCAAAGAACAATAATGTAATGAGGAATGCAACTACATCTAGTCATGCACTACATCAACTACATGCAATGTAAATTTCAGCGTAGAGGTCGCCAGAGAGCTTCAACGGGGTGCTACACTACCCTGGAGCTCGAAACACAATGAAATAAAAATAAATTGAAAAACGATTCTTTCGAAAAAGTTCATTCTTCTTATTTTCATCACTGTTTAAGCATATAAATTTTACGTCGGAAAATCTTAAAGATCATATAAATTTCTTTACAGAAACTTATTTTTTTTTTCTTCAGATTCTTTAATTTTTTTAAAATCTGAAAAATCATAAAATTATTTAAATTAAAAAAAAAAAATTAATCTATGTATACCTATATGTGCGTGGATGTGTATAGATGTTTGTTTTATTATGTACAGACCGAGGTACAGACATCTATAAATATTAAGTGCATCTAAATTTGACGAAGCTTAAAAAAAGTAATAATAAAAATGTATGACGAAGCTTTTCGTCAATAAGTTGGTGGTGGATTTTATAAATTTTAAGTTAAAATTTCGTTAAAAAATTATTGTAGAGTGTTTTATGTTTCCGTATACATTAGAAACCTCTACAAACTCGTTACTTGAAGCATTAAGAAATTTGTATTTCACTTGAAAGAAGAAAAATGTTGTGTCAAAAATCATTTCATTGTATACCAGCAAGCTATCATGAAGACAGCTGTTCAGTTAGACGAGATTTGTTATTGGGAAATAAAAAAAATTAAAAAACGCATAAAAGTAAAATAATACTAGTAAAAGTTTCACAGATCCCATCGTCCACTTTACCTCACGCAACTATCGTTATTCTCACCTTGACCATTCCATGTACATAAACATATACAAACTGCTTTCAGCCAAAATTTTATGCAAGGCATGTTATGAAGGAGGTTCTGGCAAAAATAAAAAAACGTTAGATAATGCTGAAAAAACATTACGTATTTATAAGAATATTTTATGTGCTTGAGAATTTTTCAATATTTTTTTCCAAACGTATTTTCGAGAAAAAAAATAAATTAATTACACAATTTAACATAGAGTCTTATACTACTTAAATAAATCAAAAATTAAAACAAACATTTTTCCTAGTTAAAACCCCGTTAATTAAAAATAAACTGTCTTTTAAAAGAAAATAAAAGAGTAAGAAAAAAAAAAAAAAATCATACGGAAAATCATCAAAACAGTTACATCGAATAAAAATTAATTAGTGACCCCTTTAAGAACTTATGTGAAATTATGAAATTAAATGATTTTTTTTTTTCACAAAAACACATGTGGAAAAAAATTTACATGCACAAATTATGTTTGAAAAAAAAGAACGTAAGCGTTATATGCCATTTTTCATTTTTTGCTGGAACCTCCTTGATATATGCACCAACACAGGCGACGTTTACTTGGCTAGACTGATGAAAAAATACGACAACGAATTTTGTTGGCAGAACCAACCTGAGGACGAATGGATCCTGTAGGGGAATGCGATTGTTTTCGATGCTGTAGTCCTCGTCGTCTTCCAAGCTGGCGTCTGCATCCTCAGTGGTCGCAACGAGCGAGCTTGACCTTTGTGTGGTCGCGCGACTGGAAGTGGTTGTGGTAGTTGAAGTTATGGCTGGGGCATTGGTGGTGGTGGTGGTGGTCATGTGATATGCGGTCGGCATTTCGATTATGAGGACACCGAGATCTCCGGACAGGGCCGTGTGCGAGGCTGCCACAATCAATCTCGGATAGGAAATATCCTCCGGTGCTACCATCGGTCTCGTTGTGCCTGAAATTATAAAGAAAGAAAATCTCTTAGGTAAATCATACATCGCTGTGGACTTTTTAAGGGGTCAAATATTTTAATTCGCTCATTCGAATTGCAGCTTTTGACAGGAGTAAGATTTTTCGATGGTAAAATGTTTTTTTTTTTTTTTCTTATGACATTTTGATGAATATCCTCCTTTTCACACCAAGCATAGATCGACGGTTATGTGTATTAGTGTATAATGTGTATGTAGTGAAGAGAATTCTCATCCACAGCGTTTAATTTTGAGGTAAAATAAAGAAAAATGCGGTTTCTCCTTTGGAAGTTGACAGTCAAGTATTATTGATTATTTGTAGGAAAAAAAAATTTATTTATTTTAAAAAACCACTTGGTTGATTTTTTGCCTTTTGGTTGAAAAAGTAATATAGGCTAATTTTTTCTCTTACACTATGCAAACTGGAACGACATAAATGCTTAATTTTACGAGAATATTCTCTTCATAAACTTTTTTATGTATAAAAAGCAGAATATCTACCATTAAGACTTTGGATAAGCTGTTTTATAGCACAGGAGCAAAGGATGTTGTTTGTTGACCTTAAGAATCATGATTATTATCATTTTTATTTAAGTAAGTTTCCTTTGTTACTTAAAAAATATTTCAACGCAGAATCGTACAATACATAAATCCACGATTCTTGATTTCAATTTAGGGCTTAAAGAATTCAATTAACCGTTTTATAAAAAAAGCTATACAACACATTTTTTAAGGAATCAAAAAAAATATGCATAAACCTAACAAAGTACAGTACTAAATTTTATTATTATTGCTACTGTTATGAACGAAAACAAAAATTTTAAGCTACGGATCATTAAACTTTAAACTCCTAATTCCGTAATATGACCCACTACGTGAGTACTGCACTTAATGGCCGTTAATTGTTTCCTGTACATAATGTAACTAAACGCCAATGGGATAAAATTACCTATAATAAGAGACAGTTGGTTTGAAAATTGCTTTCATAACTCCTGTCATGCTAGAAAATCATTAACAATTTTACGATGTACAGATACGCTTACAAAAAGTTCAAATATCTTTCAAAATTCATACCCAGAGTATAATAATTTTTTTCTTTTCAAGCGAAAGTCCTAAAATTCTCGCAAGTTACTGTAAAATAGTAAAAAAGGGATTTTTTGTCAATACAGTTAATATTATGAAATTACCAAAAAAAATGACGACTCATCGAGATGATTCAAAATAAAAAAGATGGTGATTTTCATACTATACAGTATGAATATTTTTAAATAAGCAAAATCGTTTCACCAATTTCAATTTAGCTTTTTTTTGAAAGTCGCAAAATTGCTTAAACAATCTAATGCAAACACAAATGTATTTCATAAAACTATTTAAAATAAATAACTACAATCGTATTTCATAATTCACTTCAAACACTTTAATGTTTTACGATTGTTTTTTTCTATAATTTTTACCGAGAAGCTTCGGTAATTTTTTCTTGATTAAGAAAAAAGACTGTGTCACGAACAGTAAATACTAAATTATTGAATAACTCAAGTATCTATATACTGTAAACACTGCATTATACTTTTTACGTCAGGAAAAAAAATCACTGCAACTACACGGTAGAATTAAAGCTTACTAAGATAAACTTTAATGGAATGAAAAAGCTGTCGCGGGGTTAAAATTTTTCAGTCTCAATTTTACCATTGTTTTTACAGTCAAAATTCCTCCAACGTAATTCTCTCTGTAGTAAAAATCATACAACTACATGATAACCATATCATTGGGTTTAGTTATTAAATCATACATTGAATAAGCAGTGGATTAAATAACTAGCAAAATTGTCGAGTAAGTTTTGGTAATTTCAATGCTTGCACTGTTCGGTAATTCTGATCATTTGGTTTGGGACTTGTTACGGAACAAACGAGGTCGTTATTAAAAGGTTTTTTTTTATTTTACTATTTCTTCGAGCGTTTCTCCACAATCGGTTACACAGTTGCCGGTTGGGGGGGGGGGGGGTCATGTCAAGGTAATTGAAAGCATTATCGGGGGCATATATGTCTCTGCGAGTGTCCAGAAATATGGAGTAGGAAAGCGTTCTGTGGAATTCCAGAGGCTTCCTCGTTCGATAACCCTGAAGAGCTCGTCGAATTTATATTTTGTTTTCTCTGTTTCCATGACCTTTTTTTGTTGTGAATTCGTTTTTTTTTTCTGTTTAAATATTATAACCTCGTGAAAAAGAAAAAGGGCAGTTGGCAGTTCAAGCTCTTTACGATTGGAAGCCAATTTTGTATATTTTCTAAAATAAACCGCTATGTAAATCTCAAGAGTCGTCTCATTACGTTTGTGATTTAACAGGACTGTCAACGTTTGATTTTAACTGGTAATTTACATTAACAGATCTGAAGCGTTACGAGGATCACCGAAGCTAGGACAGTGGCGCAGCGAATATAACCTTACCACCTTAATTTCTCAGTGTGAGCCACTGTGAGGTGTAATATATCATTTTCTCGCAATACTTAATGTATAGATAAACTTTATCCGAAATTAACGTAAAAAAAAAAAATATATTATTCAACAAACTAAACGAACAGCAAAGTTGCAATATTTTCACAGTCCGATGACCCACGAGAGACCCGACGTAGAACATGTAATTCCATGGCCAGTCCAGCCGTTAATCGAAACTTCACGACTAGCGTGCGTGTCGTCCGAGAAAATAGCATCGTTTGCACTTCGTCCCTTGCACGAACTCTGCTAAACAAGGATCCCCGTGCCCATACTATCCGGATAAACTTCTTCACGCTGATTTCTCGGTGGGATTTCGTTGATTATCCGTCCAACTTAAATGTCGGCAGAGATCATAATGTAGAAGCCAAATCGTGTCCGGTCGACAGGTGGATTGTTGCAATGATATACCTTAGGGTGTTCGTTATTTACCAATTTAGATTTTTTCATCATGTATCCTGTGGAATTTCTTCGTTGTATCCCAAAATAGAAATGCATACCAATAAGATCCAAAAATTTTTAAAAATTTTATTTAAACAAAATAGGATATTTAAATTTCAACTTGGTTTAGTTTTTTTGAAAACTGTGAGTATTTTTTATGGATTCTTAAGTAATACCATTTGATTTCATGTGACTTCGAAGGTTTTGGAGTCACATCTAATTTTTCAACATCACAAAATCTAATTTCATGTCTCGAATAGTCATTCGATAAAATACAAAGTATTTCTGTGATATAGGATGTTTTACCTCCCATTCGAATTTACTTTGAACTTCTATGGTGGTACTCTCGTTTGCATTTACTTCCCATGTTAAACTTTGTATGTAATGAAGTAGCTAAAGATACTGCCGAAATAAAGTTCTGGCTATTTCCATAAGAACATGAGCTGAAACTCCCAATCATCATTTAATGCCATAATTTGATATAGAGTCTTACGAGGGTCAGTAATTAAATTGTATTCAAAACTTTTTTTTTTTTTTAATTTCTTCCTCGTTAAAAATGAGCTGTTTTAAAAAAAAGAACAAATGAATAAAATCACCCAAAAAAGTTACATTTGATAAAATTAATGTAGTTAGCGACCCTCATAAGAGCCTAAGTTATAAATCCATATGAAGAAAAAAATATTGAAAAAATTTATACGCCCACGTAATGTTTTTTCAGCGTTACCTAACATTTTCAATTTTTTGCCGAAACCTCTTTTTCTAAAACTCCTGTAAATGATGGAAATTTCCGTAGGACAGTAGCGTCAGCTGTGGTGGACTATCAATCCACGAACCACCAATATTTTCCACGCGTGTTCTGTTAGTCACCAGAAACAATCATCCATCACTGGAAAGAAGCCCTATTCTTTACCACCCCCTTCTCGCACGCGTACACCTCAACTCCTGACCCCATAACTCATATCCCCTTAACGCATGCACGCACCAGCTACAGTGTCTCCACGAATGCCGTCACGGCTCCGCAAATCCCTTGCTCTATTGTCGCGTTAGACACACCAGAAAGGAAATGAGCCTCGTGTGCACGTGGATGTGTCTTATCAAGTCGAGACCAAGAGTCGAATGGATTCCATCTGGTCGTGATATCTCTTGTACCACCCACCGCACACCTTCGACGTGGCCAGCTCCGATCGATTCTCTCTTTAACTGGACAGAAGCGAGCTACCTCGAGAACAAAGAAGCTAGTTAAGCGCCTGGGGACTCTGCCGGGCTGATACCGTACACAGAGGTGGAGAAAAGGGTCGCTTCCGGCGATAGTTCGACGGGAATTTCGTATTTTACAAAGGCGCGCGCGTATATATGTCTGTGTGTGGACGTGTGCACAAAAGTACTTATGGTTCCGAAGTGTTTTTAGATCGATGAACATCGAGTAGTGGACGAGTGGTCCGGTCGCAACGAAAACGATAGCGTGTCATTACGAGGATCGTTTTCCTCCTGACCCCTGATGATGGTGTAGAAGCAGAACCAAGGAAACGAGGATATGTCTGCAAATTGCTAGAAAATGACCCCCGGGGGGTGACGTTGCGCCAGTAAGGGATACGTGTGTCTTCTTGCCTTTTTCTTTGCTCGACTTCTTCTTTTCCCGTAACGCTTAACAACGTCGTTAGAAGTTCGAGTGGCGCGACGTATCGATCTTCGCTTGAAAGTCCTGCAGGTGTATGCCCTACCGAAATTTTTTCGTAACGAAAAAAGTAATCCCAAGTACACATGGATCGTTTCCCGGAAAATGCAGTAGTTTGAGGAGGAATATGGCATTAGAAATTGTCTCTTTGTAAGTAACCATGTGAAATCCAAACTTAAACAAGCTGAAAACTTTTTGGCCAGAGTCTATCGACATTTTTAGGAAACCTATGGTAGCATTCACAGTAGCTTCAAAAGTGGATTAAGGTTTACTGTGAAGACCATTTTTTTGTCACCTCAACGATAATAAAACATTATATGCACGTATGTAAAAGTACCACACATCAAAGTGGAATTCAGAAAGTAAATATGGATTTAGAAAAAGATACTTTTTGATATTTAATAAGGTTCTGACGCGAAATAAGATAAAACAATGTTTTGAAAACTTGGAGGTGGAATAAAACGTTGTTTTTGTCAAATGACCCACTTGTCGACGGTGCATCATGCGTTTTTCCGGGAAGCCCATAATACCCTTAGAAAAGAGGTCGCGTCCCTGGAGCGCGTTTTTAAAATGCGAGGGATTCAGCCACGCGTCCGAGAAGCTTCTTCGCAGCTGATGCGTCAAAGCCACGTTCCTCGGGAAGGATGAAAAAAACGCTCGTCGTTTAATTCCACGGATGGAAGAAAGTGAAAAATGCGAGGGAATTCATTGCGCGGCCCCCTCAGGCTCTTTTCAACCCGCGGGTCCTTCCCGTCGAGTCAACAAGAGCTGCTAGTTGGTCGCGCGATCCCACGCGTGAAATCAAAGTCCAAAAGGATTCTATGGGGCTGTGGAGACCGTAGTAAATGGCTAAGAAAATCTAACGAAATAAAAGACACAGGATCGGTTGCTGCAGCTTTTTAAGGATGACCGCACCGAAGTAGAATTAATGTGAAGTTTCAAGACTTCTAGTTTCCTCTCTGCATTGAGAAAAGAATAAAAAAAATTTTTTTTACCTTTACGTGGTCTCTTTTGGAGAATTGTGAAAAATAACACATTTTCTATGAAATAATAAGAGAATGAACAGGAGGAATACTTCCAAAAAATGTCAGCCTGAATAAATCAACACCTGCTCAGCATTTATGTGAAACAATCAGATCTGTTGGTTTTTCGTGAGCAAAGATATTAATAAATATTTTGAAGTATTAAGAAATGTCAAATGTTAACAGATGAAGAAGTGATAAATAGATTGATATAGGACGACTTAGTGTTAATGAATGATTTATTAACCACAACTCGAGACTTTGTATTAACAACAAACGAATAATTTTTGACAGTTAAGTCACCGTCAGTTTTAGTTAATGAACGTGCATTAGGTGCCATAACCATACTTTTTTCTAACCTCCAATACCAACTGTCAAATACTTGATTCATTGACTGTTAACGATTGAGTACTTGCTTATATTTAAATCGACATTCATTAACAGTTAATGACTGTGACTCGAATGCAAAGACTCTTTTTTACTAGTGTGGAAAACAGTTGGTGTGGATTTTGACATTTTCCCATCTAACTAACTGAGCACCAGAGAAAAGAAGGAAAATAAAGTGGAGCTGATGGGTTCTGTTTATCTTTGTCCGTTCGAGAACAATACATCCGAGTCAAAGGTAAAAAGTTAGATTGTGTATGCGTTCTCGCACTTTCACGGGTAGTTAGAAGCTCGAGACCATAAATAGAAGCGTCGGACGAGACAACGTAACGGGAGAATCTACCCCTCTGACTTTACCTGAGGGACAAGTATATGGTAGGCCTATAGGGTTACCCGCGTGAAATTGTTCGGAGCTTTTGTGAGAGGGTCCTTGGATTACCTTTTTTTCCAGAGAGATAGTATTCGTAGTAGCTGACTGTTAAAATGTAAAAAACACAAGCAGATAGGGCAAGAAACAGAGTCCAATTGTCGTTATATGGAGCGCTTGTTTGAACTTGATACTTTAAAGTTTACTTTAAGTTTGGGTGTAGACATATTGATTGAGTAGTTTGTGATTGAGACGAGTTTGAGTCCTTATGGTGGAGTTTACTGTTTAGTTGGTAATGATTTTTACTAAGAATGAGGTGGTATTACAATAATTTACTAATTTGAAGCATTATGATAGGGATCATCTACATTAAATGCAGTAATTTCATTTCTCTTGTTGATTTTATTTTACTAACTAATTTTTCATACTAATTGCTTCATTCATCAACTTCATTTATTTATAGTAAATTTGTACATATCGAATTTGTGGAACTGTGAAACTTTTTCTATTTGTGTTGCTTTCAAGTTACGTAACTGAAATTCAAAGATGATTTTGAAATTAGTAAGTGTGGTTAACATGAGAGTAGTAGCGGTATCCAGTAGCAGCTGCTCGTACAGGTGTGAACATGACTAAGGTAATAAACCTCACACGATGTTTTTTACATTATTAATGAAAGCTACATTGTTTTATTCAAATAATCCCTTGTAAGTTTTGATATATGTGTTTCTTTTATTGAGACATTTTTTTTGTGGTACAGGGGTGATAAAAAGTTATAAGGTTATGTTTGAAACTTATCATAGTTTGACTTTACCGTAATTTTGTAAATCACGTGTATACTACACAAAAAATACTTTCTTTTATATTGTATGAGTATTAACGTAATTGGTACGCCTCACATAGTAATTATTCAATTTTGCTACACATGATTATTTAAAGAAACGATCAAATCTAATTAGGTAGCAGCACGAAGCATTAATTCCCAATGCGAGTCAACCCTTTTTTCGTTTTATAGGCTGGAATAATTTTTCGATTCGAATGTCGTGTAAGAAAAAAAAAGCTCGATACCTCTTTGTAAAGAGGAAAAGCACCCCGACGAATTCCAAGCGCACGATTGCTAATTCGATATTCAGGAATTGTTGCGGACCTCCCCTTTATACAGCTACTTTCGGGGGAGTAGAAGTTACGAGCGGAACTTTGCATGTGCTTTGCACAACCCGCGTCCGAAATTATTGCAGTTGCGTACCGGAGACCAGTCCTTATTCGCGTTTTAATTTATCAGACTTTGGTTTTTATTTCGAGTGAAATTTGCAATGTTTTATACTTTAAACTTTGAACGCAACCGTTTAATTTCCAACTCAACCATGTACTTGTGGAAAGTTATGTTGTTGATAGCAAGACAAAAATATTTCGCAAGACATTGAAGGTTAAATTAAAAACAAAGTAAATCTTCTAATGAAAAAAGCATAGTTTTTCCAGGAGTCTTTAACCTTTTGCAAGCTCGTATATACCCGATTGTTGTAAATAATGATGCACACGAACCACAAAAACTTCAAAGACAAAAGTGGAACTGTTAAAGTGCAACGTGACAAAGGTCGTACGCCAAACAAAGGGACGAAGGTCTGTTCAGGACGCGCCGTACACACCGGAGAGAGCAGAGTAGGTATACTGCACACAACACACATCCGCACAGCAGCTACAAAAGCAAATGAGAGTGCGCGCAGCCTTCTTCTCTCGAGGATGTTTATTGCGGTGGAAAATATATTAGCCTTGGCGCGGTCGTTTCGCTGAAATCGCCGCCACTCGCTCAAGAGGATGTATATATATATGTAACAATCCACGCCACCTGACTTAATAAGCCACCCGAGGATAGGTACACGCAAAGCGAGATAAAGATCCCACCAATTAGTCGCGCTTGGGGTTGTTATGGCCGAAGCTGATTGTATAAAAAAATAAGCAAAAAATAAAATGAACGTTGTTTGTCTAGCTGGAAACTGCACCCTTTACATTTCAGATTAGTACGGAAGTTTGTTATACTTTCGACCTGTTGTCACATAAAGGTGGAAAAAAAGAAAAAAGAGAGGGTGGGTTGTGCGCGGAATTTCAAGCAGCAGTTGATCCGATATGCAAGTGTTGTTTTAGAGAAGCTCAAAGTCACTTGCAGCGAAATCTTTTGCGAGATCCTCAATGGAATCGTCTGTTCTTTGCATTTTCTCTGGTGGAAAATGTTACGAATTGATTCCTCGTCGTTTCCTCGAGTTGTTACGATAAATGGGGGGATTGACTTTTGAAATTTTCGGTTAACCTATTGTAAAATATTGCAGTCAATCCTATAATAAAATGGAGATTGTGATATAGTATCCAATTGAATCTGAAGTTTTATCAAATTCACTAAAGTTGATTCAAAGTTCGTAAACAGCTCATCTAAATGGTGAACATGAATAAATTTGGGGAAAAAGTGTTACAGAAAATCTTGTACCTAAAAGTGTGATTTCAGATAAAGTTACGTGGCAATGTTAGTCGAAAATAAAAAAAAAGTCCATTTAATACAAAATTACTTTCTACTAATTATTATTGTCATAGTACGTAACACCAACCAAGAGAAAAAAAATTATGAAAATTAATGTGACAGCATTTTAACCATCAGCATTTCGTCGTTTAGAGGCTTTTTACTGCACTCACACTAAGTAAACAGTCCTATGCAAAAATTGAAAAGTCTCTGTAAAAAATAATATCTATGTCATTGTTTAAACAGTAATTTTGGCTAAAATATGTATGGCTAAAATATTTTTGCTTTGTTCGCGATGAATGATATTTTAGTTAGAAATGTTATCGTTTTTTATATACAAAAGTTCTACAGAACGTAAAACTCTAACAATCCGTTGTACTGTCCTGCAATACTTTACAAACATTTTTATTTTAAACAGAATTATCTTTACAAACAAATTAGTCTGTTGGAAAATGTGAAAAAGTTACACTTTTAAATTTTAGATAAGGATGTTGACAATGGGCTGGTCATGTGATAATCATAAATAAAGAATGGAGCTATTAAATATCGTGCTATTTATTGTACTTCAGGAAAAGTAGATAATAATAAAATTAAGCTTATCTGGGTATTATCAATTAAAAATCGATGAAGGTGTTATAAAAATCGTTTTAAAATTCTCCTAGTACGTACTTAACTGCTGTGTTTTATTGATTTTCATTAGACGATATCATGGAAAGTGCTCATTAAAAAAAATTTGGTAAACTGGTTATAGTTAATCTTGATGAGCTGTAATTCATATAATGGTTTTCCTACAATATTTTTAGACACACGCTGTGTAGAAATCATACATGTGTCAACTTTAAAAAAAACACTTTTGATTTAAAAAGTGACCAGAAATCTTTTGAATATTTTTCATAATAACGTATCGCGTAAGTATTATGTATATCAATGTAGCACGCACACTTTAAATATGTCAGAAAAGGCTTTTTAAACATCAACTCTATGTTTAGTAGTTTTAAGTAGATAAATTAAAAACAACACTTTTATTTTATTATTGGTAAGCTTCATTACATCATCATATTAAAAATTATAAACTGTTAGAGTAGAGATCAATAAAATTGGTTGAGAACATCTGCTAAAATCTACTGAATGAAAATTTTTATGAATAAATTCCAAACTGGAAGAAACTTTTAATTAGCAGATTCATCGACATCTCTATTTCAATGTTAATATGCATCAGTATTTCCAAGCGAAAAGTCAAGTGTTCAATATTTGCAAGAATAACAGTCGCAAGACAAAGATTGTGTCATCACTCCTACGAAGTTCACAATGACTTTGCCTTTAAAGTTTATGCTTCGCTCAAGACTTGGGACACAGTTAGGAAGAAATGCCTGAAAGACGGAGGTGAATTCTTTTAGATTTTTCGTTTCCCAATAATGAACTTCTGCACGACCATTTGTAAATTCAACTTATTCGACAAACTTTTGGGAGCTGTATGTTGGCGGAAGGGGCGGTAGTTAAAGAAGTTCACTCGCTAAAAGAATTAACGTCAATATAGTATTGATAATACTTCAAACAGAGATGAATTAGTGAATGAAAAGCCTTTGATTCAAATTTCAAGTCCCTTTATAGCTTATAAAGTGAGATATTGATAATTTTATTATTGAACTTATAACGTGCAGTCTTATGAAAATCAGTACTGTTCTGATACATAACCTGCAATATCTGGATAATCGACGTCAAGATTTGATTGGAAATTTTTTTGAAAATAGCTAAAAACTTGACGATTATGTATAGCTATAGTCACATTTTCATTCATGGCTTATGGAATAAGCAATAAATTAGTGAATAAAATAATTCTCCTTTGACACCTACTGTTAGTGCGTCACGTTACCCTACTGATTGATATTTTGTAATCACATATGTAATTCCATCTGTATTTACACTTGTAAAGTCACTTGGAATTCTACTTGGAATTTCACATGGGATTTTGGATTGGAAACTCCAAGAGTCATTCCAAGTGTCATTCCAAGTGGAATTACAAATGACCACTGAAGATACATTTTTTCCTTTTTTAAAATAGTTAAAATTGAAATTTCAAGCAGTATAATGGCCTTACGAGATGTTATCATCCATATAGTAACACCAAAGCAGAGGGGTTCAAGCAGGGTATTTGTTCTCAGATCTCGAAAAAATAGATTTTTTTATTTTTCGTTCAAATTTTCTTGAAATGACTTGAACCCCTCTGCTTTGGTGTTACTATATGGATGATAACACCTAATGCAACCATTAAACCGCTTGAAATTTCAATTTTAAAAAAGGAAAAAATGTACCTTTAGTGGTCATTTGTAATTCCACTTGGAATGCCACTTGGAATGACACTTGGAGTTTCCAATCCAAAATCCCATGTGGAATTCCAAGTAGAATTCCAAGTGACTTTACAAGTGTAAATACAGATGGAATTACATATGTGATTACAAAATATCAATCAGTAGGGTATGAGGCTCTTTTACCGTCAAGCTTGAATCAGATGGCGCCAGGGCACGTCGCGGCTGTCATACTTACACACCGTCAAATTTACAGTTGTGTATTGCGTTCGTGAGCCTATCTGTGTAATGAGCAAAGCAGAAGACATAACCTTTGTAAATGATTGCTGTTGTTTGCAGACAATTTTTGTTTGCATTTACGTTTAAAGATAGTAGGAAAAATGAAGTGCAGTGTAATATCCTGCGATAAGAAAGTGAAATTTAAATTTCCTTCTGATAGTGTGATAAAAAAAAAGTGGCTCGAAGCAATTGGGAGACCAACATTTTTGCCGCTCCCAAGTCATGGCTTACCTGTCCACGAGTTCTGCTTTTCTTTCACTGACTCTTGCTCCTTTCCCTTTTAAAAGCTTTTTCAATTCTGAAACTTTTAAGCTCCCATAATATTCTTTCTTGTCTTCCTTATTCATTTCAAAATTTCAAATATTGCGCTTTACCACTACACTTTAATTTCCTATGTACATACAATACTGAAAAGTAATGTTGTGTGAGTGAGACGGCCATGACAGCCGCGACGTGCCCTGGCGCCATCTGATTCAAGCTTGACGGTAAAAGAGCCTCATACACCTGTATATATATAGTCATAAAGGTTACATACACAGCTGATCTCATGCGTCAAAAAGGTTGGGTACGAGTGAACTTCCTCTAGCTAGGCAAACATTTTCTTAAAAAATCTTTTATTATGTTAAAAAAGTTATCAACACAAGTTTCTGACTACTATGAATGGTAAAAAAATCAGAATTTTCGTTTTAAACAGTCAATAATGTATACCACACGTTGAAAATAAGTCAAAAAGAAGCCAAAAGGTGTTTTTTAAAAATTCAAAAATTTCTGAGTAATACTCATGGTTAAAAAAAAAATTGTTGAAAAAGGTTGTGAGAAATAAAATTAAACAATGATGATGAATTTGTGTAGTGAGAGTCCGTGGACAACGAGATTGATATATATATATATATATATATATATATATATACATAAATCTCTCACGAAGTTCATAAAAAATAAATGACAGTATTTGTAGATTTTGGTCTGTAAAATTACTAATTTTTTTTTTATCGGTGTTAACATTTTCTTTTTATTGGAAAATAAGATTTTCTTTATGCACTCGTACACTACAGTTTACTTTGCTGATTTTCGACATAAAGCAGCAACTATAAACTGATTAACTTAACATCAATCGATATTACTATTTATTGTACAGATGAAGCCGTGCTGATTATTTCTACACAAAAAAACATTCAATTTCTCCATTACTTTGACTGTCAGGTCCTCAATCGTATTTTCGTTTCAATCAAAAATATCTCATTGGATTAAAAAGACATAAAAATGTTAAGTTCTTAGTTCTGATCCTTTAGGCTCAGTTATCTTATATATTCTAAAAAGCTTTTAAACACAATTTTTTTTTTTCCGAAAATCTAATGCAATATTCACAACGTAAATTTTTTTCACGAGTTTCTTTTAAACACAGCACTAAAAAAATTTTATTCTTACAAAAATTCGTTTCATATATGATAAGGTAATAATGTTTATAAAGCATAAGGTATTGAAACAAATGCTTCATTTTTTTATTTTTTTCCTTTGAAACGTGATAGATTAATGTCAAGTACTGCATTTCAAGGACAACAATGACGAAAAAAAAAAAAATTTCGTTCTAACAAAACGTAAGATTAAAAAGAAAAAAGCAAACATTTTACTTATATAAACAAAAAATAACCGCAGATGAGTTTTTTTTTTTGTTTAAAAACAACCCACTTGGCAGTGGTGAAATTTAAAGAAGAAAATTTCGCAGCACTGCAGAGCATGGGTGCAAACAACATTCCCGAAATCTGGACAGGCTTGCACGACTACTCCGAAGAACTCGAGTGGACGACCGCCACCGGCACGTCCGTCGATGAGACCCATTTTCTTTCCGACAACTGGTGCAAGGGTGAACCGAACAACCTCGGAGGTATCGAGAGATGCGCTTCCCTGACGCCAAGGGAAATGTTCGACGTGAGCTGCAACTCGACGAGGGCCTTTGCTTGCTCTGTGTCGCTGGAAGATTTGTAGAATTGCACCGTGAAAGCTTTCCACTGCCAAATATCTATTTTTTTTTTTTTTTTTTTTTTTTTGAGTGTAAACGAATAGGCCAAAAGGAAGTTTCAATAAAATGTCATTCTTCAGTGAACCACTTTTTTTTAATGGAATTTTCATGGTATCTCCTTTTTTTAAGAAATCATTCGTACAGCAGTTGAAAATGCCATGATCCTAGGGTTATCTTACTAAAAGTTATTTGTTCTGCCTTACCCGAGTTTCCAGAAAAGAAAAGGAGTGGTGTGCAATAAAGGCTCAGAAACATTGTTGGAGATATTAGTTCAGAAAAAATCAGAGGCCTAACTTCTGAAATTGAGAAACACCTGCTCAAAGAAATATTAAAAAAACAAAACTTCCTCGCACAATCGTTATGCAAGTACAAGAAGTACCGCTCATTTTTCGTCAAAAATTCCACCAATTTCCTTGGATTGAAAATAAAACCGTTTCTCAAAATTCATAGTTATGTTTTTACAACACGTTAAGTATTGCTTATTACAAATAATTCAAAAATGTATTAAAATGTTTAAAATAGTATTGCACAACTTTTCATCAGTATTGCAGAAATTTTCGTACCGTATACAATGTAAATATTTAAAATATTTCCCCTAGTGTGGAGTAAATATCTTTTGCCCGTACAGTCTAATGAATAAAATTATACTTTTTCCACTTGTACGACAATTAAAGTAACACCACGGAATCAGGATAGATGTGTCGTTTTAAAAAAAAAAAAAGAAAAAAAAAAAAATAACAAATTGTATAAAATATTCTACGTGATAAGTAGGGCGTATACTGTGTCGAAGACGAAAAAGCAACAACAGATTTTAAGTAAAAAATACACAAAATTTATTGAAAATATTATTTTACGCGAGATGGATTTTCTCACATCGTATAAGGCACGGACTCACATTAACGTCTAAATATCCTTGAAAAAGGCAAAAAATCCTTAACAATAGACTTTGGTACTTTAATTAGAGTACAAACTTTTATTAATTGATATCAAATTATAAATTATGGTAGATAAAGTGAAAAAAAAAAAAAACCAACGATATAACTGATAAATTAGTCAAAAAATATCCAGATCAAATATATAAAGTAATATACCTGCATATATTTTTTAAAGATTTATTGCCTTTTTCAAGGATATTTAGACGATAGTGTGAGTCCGTGCCTGAGAAAATCTATTTCGTGTAAAATAGTATTATTTAATAAATTTTGTATATTTTTTACAGCTTCACTATTCCATACTCAACAGTTAGTATATATGTAACATGACATTAAGAAAAGGATTGCACTTCATTGAAAACGAAATAATATTTCGATGATTGACTGCTCCTATGCCGGTTTACTTAACTGTTTTCGTTAAGCTTATCTTCATGAGGTAACCACACAGGTCTTAGGAATGTAATAACAGCTGTTCCATTAAATCTCATAAGTCTCCGATGATAAAAATCATGAATTTGTTGGAGAATAAATATAGATTTGATACCACTCATAGCTTTATTGATGTGTCAACAGATAATATTTGATGAAGAAAATTCTTCTGTGTCAAGATCAGCAAAATACTGTAACTGCTTTAAAATCGGCTACACTAAATATTTAATATTGAATAGTAGTATTTAGCACTTGTGAATACCTGTTGAAAATGATAAATTATTTATATGAATTTATGAATCGATTGGCTTAAAAGTGAACCGGTTGTATCTTTTTAGTCGATTATTTTCGCAATGGTTGCAAAAACGTAAACAGAAGACTGGAAAGTAGCCATTAGTACCAACTAATATATAATCGTTTAAATACTTTTAAAGGATGGCCTTTTTGGAACTGATGGCTTTGTTATTTAGTTTAAAAAATCCTAAAATTTCGTAAGAAAAACACATTTACATTAATAACCCGACATTTTTTATTCTCAAGCAATGTACTCTGGTAATGTACTTTGTTCTCATATAAAATAACTTTACAAAAATTGACTGGCATATCAAGGATCATAAATGCATACCTCTGGAAATTAAGACAGTACACGTCTCATCATTACAATCGTCACTCGTCCAGTAAGTGTACACAGTATACTCCCTAAGTAAATGGTGAATTCTGCCCTCATGTAACAAGCATTTCATTCATATTCGTTTAGCTGTGTTGTTCTTTAGTTAATCCCAGATATACTTACAGACATTTGCATATCTCACCATTGTTGATTAAAACCATGTTTGATGTATGAAGGAAAAGTAAAGAATACACAGGGATGATTACTACCAAATCATTTATTTTACTTGTTGAGATTTACTCAAGAGGAACAATTAATGTTAACTTCAATTAGAATCTTTGTCTTTCTCCTCTATGGCCAATGCCTCTTCTAGAAGCAGCACCTCGTCCACCTCGTCCTCCAAAAGATCCTGTAAAAGACAATGTTTGGTAAGAACAGAATTACGGTTCGACATTACTGAATTATTCTAACGTTTTATTATATTCATAAATGTAATTGCTCCTACCAGTAACAATGTGCTTTTTATCACAATTGAGTTGTATAAGCAATATTAAAATGAATCTCAAAGCAATATAAGAAAATTTACAAAAAATAAAAAGTTTACAAATTACATTAGATACAATAAAAAATATTTTATTCAATCAATTGTCAACAAATTATACAAACCTCGACCACCTCTATGATGTTGTCCTCCTCTGTTCCCTCTCATTTCTCCCTGGAGTCTTGATTTCATCCGTACGTTATCTTTGACCATATCAATCACTTCGTCTGGCATACGTAGATATTTTATCGTGTTCCCACGTATGTAACACTCTGTCATTCGCCAGAACTTGTCTCCATCCTGTGAGTTAAAATCAATTAGTCGGTACAGTTATTGGAGAAACTATTAGAACGTGAAATAAAGCAATGAAATCTACATTCATGGTAATGTCTAAAAATTAAAAACACACCATGCTAGAGTATTATTCCCAAGTTTATTTGTAGGAACATAAATGAAGCTATTTGTTGTTCTACGATGCAAGCTCTGATCAGATAAAAAAAACTTACTTTTGAGGTACAAATAACATCTCGAAGCTGGATGTTCATCCAATTGTCAATCTGTACCACGTGTCCATTGTAAGTCTCTCCACTCTTCAGTTCAACCAACTGAAAGTTCAATAAGACAATTAAAAATGAAGCATTTGAACAAAGGAATGTATCTGAACTTGACAAGACTCACTACAGGATGAGATTGTGCTGCACGCAACAGGGATAGTGGTAGCTATAATGAACAAAGAATAGTTAAAATAAATGGACAATCTTGCTAGGATAGCTTATTGAACGAATACAATTAATTTGCAGAATGTCTTACCATTTTCTTTTGGTTTCTAGGCACGTTCTATGCTCAAACAAAGTTTTTTGATGAAATGTCAATCAAGACACGTCAGCACGTTAAGCCTGTTCTTAACTCTGTAATTCACACGGTGGTAGGTTCGTTCGTTTGAGAATGTTCGTACGTGATCGTTTTTCGAAAAACGGAGTCCAGTAATCCAGTGTTCCTACTGGTTCCCGCTTTAAGGTCCATCTACAATAGCGTTTAGATCGCTGTGTCTGACTGCATCTGGCGTCCGTAAGTATAGTGCAGGTAAATTGGACTTTTTTTGAAAACTAATTAATAGCAGCGATGTTATTGCATGAACTTGTAGATGAAAATTGGCTCTTTTGATAGAATTAAAACTTTTTGGCAACTCGTATGGAAAAAAGTTTAAAGTATAATGAAAAAATTTATAATCTTTAAATTAGCTGTTGAATCTGTCACAAATTGATCACACATTGTGCAAAATTGAAAATAGAAGTTCATAATGTGAGTTCGATAAAAATTTGTGACATAGTTTCTTTTAAATTAATAAATTACGTACCGATAGTTCGCACAGTGTGTGGAAAAAGTGTGCGGCAAAGGTTTTTGCCGCACAGTGTGCGGAAAAGGTGTGTGGAAAAGGTTTTGCCACACACCGGAAAAAATTTTGCTACACACTGGAAATAAAAATTCAAACCTATTTTGTACCTATTTTCCTCACACATTGCGAAAAAACTTGTACGCAACTCGTGCGGGACGATTTCCCGCACTCGTGTGATAGACTCGCACTCGTGGCCGGTGACGGTAACTCGTACCTTGCGATCACACTCATGCTACGCACTCGTGTGCTCAACTGGTACTCGTTCCCGTCAACTCCGGCACTCGTGTGAGTCAATCACTACTCGTGCGGGAAATCGTCTTTTCCGCACTTGTTACGTAAATAACTATTTGGATTTTTGTTCTACCAGAAGAGCAAATTATTAAAGAGGGATATATGGGTTTTACATGGATAATGGGAGGTAGGATTAAGTGTTTTACTCATTGGGTTAATAGAATCGACTCGCTATTTCATACCATGGTAATTTAATTCAATGTGCTCATAAAAATCGCTTAAGTAGTGTAAACGTTCGAAAAAAAAAAAAGAAATACAAGCTCACATGCTTGAACATGTACTATAAAAAATTACATAAAAAATTATAAATACATAGTTTGACTTATAATTAGTACATTTCAGCTTGTTCACAGTTTTTCCATCAGAGGCATCTATCACCTACCAACCATTATTAATAACAAACAGCAATAATAATGATAATAATAATGATAATAATAACGTTGTAAAATAATAATTATAATGATAGTAATAAATCATGTAAAATCCCTTTTAGAATGGTTTAGAAGGAGGGAGAGGGGGAAAATGTCTGCCAGTAGTATGTAACGTTTGTGCGACCGTTGGGGAGCTTATGTGGCAAGCAGCAAGTGGCAGATATTTTTTTTAATCGTTACTTAAGTATACTGTTTTACAGCCTAGTTTACTCACATGGTGGATCGTGAATTACCGCCAGTCTGTTGTGTCTGCCACTATTTTTACACGAAAGTACATGTTGAGACAAGAAAATTAGACTGTGTAGACTTGGTTAGGATTAACTTTATTCTTGGATTCAATCCCCCCTCCCCCTTCAAAACGCCACACAGTTTTTCCTACTCTATATTTTTCTGGACTTATAAACAATTGAAGTTTTCTTTTACATTTATTTTTAAACGGTTTTTAGAGTAAATTTTTTCCCCCAGATTTTTACTCCCTCTGTTTCAAAAGTAGCCACTATGCTGTGCATGATGCAAATGTATAGTTTGTTGGAAAATTATCTTCATTAACACAGTAGCTTATTCATCATGAGACGCGTGGGATAGATTTTAGTTCCAGTTATTGCCACATGATGCTTATTTACATCGTGGAATGGTGCTAAATTTTCGCGGTTTTCTTTTAAACTCGTAAAATGGTAGAGGTTTTACTCTCAACTTTAGCCACTTCATTCACATTTATACGGGCTCTTCGGCGCTAGTAGTCGCGTCTCATGACGAATTCACCACACAGCAGAAAGTTGGAGTTCATGCAAGTAATGCGATATATTTTAGACTGTAAGAGCTTATGGAGCTGTTCACATAGACATTTTTTGCTTAATTCAATGGGTGTAATCCGCAATCGCCGCCAGCAGTTACATATGTACGACGTGACGTTGCGTGGTTGGGGGCGCTACTGTCGATTTACTAGTGATGTGATCCGCAATCTCACCAGCAGTAAAGCAGACGACGTCGGTCTACTTGCTCTTTTTCGTGACATTTTCCGACATTCTATCGTCTGCTTTGCTTTGTTTACAATCAGAAAATGTCACGAAAAAGAGCTAGTAGACCGACGTCGTCTGCTTTACTGCTGGTGAGATTGCGGATCACATCACCAGCAAATCGACAGTAGCGCCCCCAACCACGCAACGTTGTCACGTCGTACATATGTAACTGCTGGCGGCGATTGCGGATTACACCCAATGTGAACGTTCATATTGAAAAGGGGGTTCCACTGTTCCGCTAAACTCAAATTGAGTGAACAGACTGAGCAGACCTATGCTGTGTTCTCTGTCTGTCAACGTAGTTGCAACCATGTAAATATATATAGGCTTTGTTGCCTGATGGAAAAAGAGGTATAGGTCTGTTCAGTCTGTTCACTCAATTTGAGTTTAGCAGAACAGTGGAACACCCTTTTCAATATGAACGTTCACATTGAATTAAGCAAAAAATGTCTATGTGAACAGCTCCTATATCCCTAATGTTTAAGGAGTGTACGTACAGCAGGTGTTCTCGAAAGTTCTTTTGGCGTTCGCAAACACGATATTGTGCGAACGGTAGACAATCTTATCTCAAAAGATTGATTGATACCGTGGTTATCTTTGATTAGGATTATCTTTTTATAAATAATAGCATTCAATTGAAGCTACATTTGAAATGGAATATGTTTACGATGTGAAAATAATCTTAAGTAATGGTTCGATTGTTTGTCCTTTTAAAAGAAAATAGAAAAATAATTGTATTTGATTATTAGTAAATGTGAAAAAAAATTGGTAATTTTCGGACCGCAAGCTGATCATGAAAAATTGATTGTGAAGATTAACAGTAGATATATGCCACGAATAATAAATAATTCGTTTTTTTTCTGTGTAAGGGAATTGGAGTAGAAAGTCTGTAAGTGGAACCGTATTACATTACAAATGATATGCTATGAAAAAACACTTCTTTACTTTATTGTTGTTTTTTTTGTGATTTTAAGAAAATTTTGGTAGTTAACATAATTACATATTGATGTGTAAGAAAAGTATTGAAAAAATATTTGCACTACTTATGATTATCACATTATGCTACTAAATAAAAATAAAAATCCTTACATCATTTAAGATTAACACTATTTTAATTACAAGATTTCTGGAAATAATATTATCATTAATACATAATTATGGAACGAAAAAATAAAAATTTTGTATCTCCTATTTTATGTATCGTAAGGTTAAATTTTAAATTACGTTTAGAATAACATACAATGCCAAATCGTTAACAAATCAACCATGAAATATAAATATCCCAAAAAATTTTGGCTATTGTATAAATACTATCAATTAAGATCCATCCTGTTTTTTTTTTTTTTTTTTTTTTTTTCACACGACTTCGATGTCGAAAGAGAAATTGTGGTCCAAAACGTGACGAATAAACCATAAATATGACGAGACTCTGGTGAACAGTTGAGGCATTTCATCGTCACATCTGTCTGATTTTGTACGAATACCAATGATGGTATCACCATTACCATCGCTATAAACAAGAGGACTTCCTCCATCACCCTGTACAATAAATTAGTTTTTATAAAACAAAAACCGTTATGTACAAAATTTTTTTATATCATAAAAATGCATAAGCATAAAAATGTAGCTTACGACACAAGGAAAACCAGTTGCTCCACGGGAGTTTGTGCAAATGTGATTGTTATTTACAGTTACGTCCATCATCTGTTTGCAGTCTTGGATGGGAAGAACAGTGGACTCGAAATACTTGAGCTTATCGGGATATGCCCAAGAAGAGCTGGAATCTCCACTGGGATCGGTTGACGTTTCGTTCGTTATTTTGTCACCCTCGGCACCAAAACCACTAAATACAACTTGTCTATCTTCGTAATCAATGTCATATTCCGGTAAATCAACTTGCTGGTAAATGAAATCGTTGGTCATGTGGAAGTCCACTTCCATCTGAAATTTTGCGTTTCACCGTTTGATTTAAATTTAAAAAAGATACGCAGATATTTAATCGGAAATAAGCCACGGAACTTGACTTCGTGCCGTTACCTTTAATATAGCAATGTCGTTCTCTTGAGAGCGGCAGCTCGTGGTGTGATAGGTCTTGAGGTACATGTACTTGGCAACAGCGTGAACTACAGGAGCACCGGAATCATCCAGTTGGTTGGTGAGTACAAATAGCTGGTGACTTTTGTAATTGATAACGCAATGGGCGGCAGTGAGAACGTAGAACTTGTCGATTATGGTGCCACCGCAAATGTGTTTCAATTCCGTTTCTTCGTTTAAGGATTTTTGGATCGAAACGACATATTTTTGCCTGTGCGTATCGTCGGGGCTTCCATCGTAAATGCGAGCCCGTGCCTCAGTTTCTGGAAATTCAAATTTTTCACAAGATTAAAGTCTACTTGATCGTTCACATTAAGATGATGATCTGTTTCTTGCTTTTTTCAAGTGTACCTCGAGCAATTACATGCGTCCAATTGCTTTGTAAAAAATAATTGGCGATTTTCAAAAAGTATCAAATACGCACTCACCTATGAGTAGGGAAAGGCTCAGGACGGCAGCGATGATAACTCGAAATTTCATGGTAGCAGTATTTTTAGGTAAAAAATCTTCTTAAAAATTACCGACCAAACGACATTTATACAATGCATAGCCGAGGAAATGGACGCATCCAATAAATACCCAGCTGTGTCCGAATGCAGATCGAGAAATGTCATAAATCTTGCACATGTGTTCCTGTGCGTGTTTGCGTGCACATTTAGACTTTTGTGAGGATTAAATTGAAATTCAAAGCAAACAGCTTTTTTTTTTTTTTTTTTTTTTATGTAAACATTACGAGAAATATTTTGCGAATTAAAGAAACAGTCGATTAACAGACACAAAAGAAAATCGTAATTTTACGAAATTAAACGCGAATCGGTATGATTTTATAGACAATAAGCGAATTTTGCATGGTCTCGATCAATCGATTAATTTTTCAAATCAAAATTTCGTTATCTGCACGTGTCACCCACCAATGATATAATGTTTGAAGAGCATTTTTTGTAGGTCAGATTGAATTCAATCATCAATGTTTCAACAATGCATGGACTATTTGATATTCGTGAAAATAGGTTTTAAATACAACATGTAAAGGTACATAACGCAAAACTAAAGGAGAGACTAACTTCTCCATACATGCTTCATATTCATTTTATTTTTTGCAGCACGATCAATGTAGACAAGTGTGATTTATACTATATTTTTGTCTGAGCGAAAAATGTTACTACTTAAAAATCGTCTATTTTCGATGCAAAACAAATTTTGAACTTGGCAGGAGGGTGATTGAAGTTGATCACATAATGAATGTATGTATGTACGTAATCAAATTTTTCGACTAACTCAAAGTAAAATAATAGTGCGAGTTCACAAATGTTGTAGTCAAAGTAAGCACTTTTTGAATAAATTCAGAAGAAAAGTATAGTTATCAATAGTTTGAAAGAAATCATTTACAAATATTTAATATTACCAGCTATCCTGCTATCAAAAGTTTTTACAATAAGAGGAATCACCATACTGTAAAAGTTGTAGTGGTTATAACAGTGTGTACAGAGTAAGAATATTGGGTACACTGAGAGAAAAAAAATTGTAAAATTATAGAGAAATTTCAGCAAAAATTACTATTCCGCACAGTAAATCAGATGCAAGTTGGAGAAAAGGATAAAATTATCATTTTTAACAGTAAAGATTATGATTTGAATAGTTGGAATTATAGTTAGAATAGTAAAAATTACTATGATGAAACAGGAAACCTCAAAAGGATCGGTTAGTAAATTTTACTTTCCAGCATAGAAATTTTTACCGTTCTTATTATAATTCTTACTTTTCGAACCATAATTTTAACTGTTGAAACAATAATTTTTACAGTTGCAAATAATAATTTTTTCCTTTTTTGTCAGCTTTCGTTCGATTCACTGTGCAAAATGGTAATTTTCGCTGGAATTTCTCTATAATTTTTTAATTATTTAATTTTTTTTTATTTGAAATGAAAAAAAAGCCGAGACTCGTTAATTTCTGTAAAATAACATTTTTAGAGACTACCGCATTGTATCATAAAAAAAACGAAGAGAAAAATGCGTCATACCAATCTATCGTAATTACCTGTCAATTTTTTAATCACTTGCCAAGTGGTTCACGTAATAATAATCTTAAGTTTATTGATTTAGGTGGTGATTATTTAGCTGGTCTCAAATCATCTGCTGTTTTGTTTAGATGATGATTGGCGAGCTCGAATTTTTGTCATTTGAGCTCTCGTATTTTTAGGTCTTTTGTCCCTTTCCATCCTTGTGTATATATCAAATAATTTTGCAGCTTAATTTTCTCTTGTTATCGACTTGAATAAGTTACTAGAGTAAGAGGCTTTTATGTTCTGATGCTCCTTGTTATAGATATTACACAATAAATTGAAATAAGACAAGCAAAATTTGCTTGGTTATTCTACTTTTGGCCTGCAAATTATTTTTATTGCAGTAGGTAACAATTTAGTAATGAGATCTCACTACATGACAAGCTTCCGAAAATTCTAATTAGAAATTTAACGACGAAAAAGAAAAAAAAAAATTTTATGAGCTGTCACTTTACTTAATTATCAAACTGTTTTGTTTTGGTTTGCAATAAAGAAACATTTATAATTTCAATATCAGTTCATAATAATAGTATGAGCTAATAGAACGTATAACAAATTGAATGTTTGTTATCATACATTTTCGGTTACAAGTTTTGTGAAAATTATGATGTTCTAACTTTTATAATTTTAAATAAATAAAATCGTGCAATTATTGATTTTGAACAAGCTATTTTTATGGGTAGTTGTAGTAATATAGTTTTAACCTTTTTTTGTATTATTAAATGGTTAGAGATTTACAAACTTTCCAACTCATTACAGTAATTTACTACGGTGATTCGCTAAAAAAAATTTCGATTCTTGAGATATTCATCACTGTAATTTCATTATAAAAATTTAAATGCTTTCAGTTTCCGACTATAGTGTCATGTTAAAAATTACAACAATCCATTTCTTCGTGTAATAGATGACATTGTTCTTACATTTTTTCAACAAGTAGAATTTCAAAAATAGTTGTATGTATTAATGGCTACTCTACAATCTGTTATTAACTTCTGTAATTATTTATGTGACGTATTATTTATCAATTGCATCATGGCTGTGAAACTTAAAATTTTCCCTACGTCATCACATACACTGTACAAGTAGAAATTCGAGATGTACGCATCGCTTAAGCCTATAGAGATGATAATGATAAATAAAATCTTGCACATGTGAAATTTTACACCCTTCCATGTGCTCTTTAAATAAATATTTTTCGACAAATGGCAACAAACAAAAAATATAACATGTATAAGCATTGCGTCAATCGTACAGTATACGATAGACGATCGTATGGAAACCGATCGCCGAAGCTCTACAATATCCACCTCCCACTGTAGCTGTAATCGAAGACGAACACGCGGAGCTCCAGGTCGCAAAGCATCCGCTGCTATTGTAGAGTGGATGTGTATATATATGTATTCAACGCGGAGCTTTGAATGCAATTAAGGTCTCGATAGTCTTCTATTTCGTGCGTAACTCGAATACGTGTGTTCTCATTGACCTGTGTCTTGTAGGTGGAAAAAAAAGAGTTGTCAGTTGATTTCGTAAACAAAATCCTTTTCGTGAGCTGAAATTGGAAAAAAAGGAAGTGAAGGTACGAGTTTCGAGGAAGTTCGGAACGCGATAGAGGACGACACGCAAACAACTTACGAAACTTTCTCGGGCGCCACTTCGGGCCGCTGAAATAAAATTATAAAGTTTTTTCCGATGCGGTGTATAGGAACTTTGACGGTCAATTACCCTCACGAATGGCGACGCATTTGTTGGCCTGCGGCGTTTGACGTGATTGGATAACGGTTTATTATTTTGCTGGAATTAATCATCCGAGGGATCAATGCATGTACATCCTCGCGTTTACTCCGAGTTTGCATTTTTGTGGTATGAAATAACATACGTATGTATGATGGTTTTCTGTGCGATTTTTATTAGGACAGTATCTATGATATCGGGATGTGTAACTGTTATAAGATGATGGAAACAACTGAGAGCCGAACGACATGTTCAACAAACGACATAATGTTATAAGATGTTTTTAAGTTTGAAAAACTCACCAAACCTCAAAGTAATAAGTACAACATTGTTAACTACAGTAAACGAGTAGGAACATGACATGTATACTTACTTTTTAATACGTAAAAAAAAAAAAAAACATCAATCATAATGTAATTAATCACCACAAGTTTCACACTTGTATAGTACTCCTCTGTTGGGCCATATAAATGTGGGTACAATAATAAATAAGTGTCAAAGAGCTAATTTTTAATGAGTTTCATCAATGTATTTCAACTCTAAAGTCAATGTAATCTCAATAAACTGAAAAAAACGAATCAATTAGTTTATGAACTTTGAGCAATAGAACTGTACCCTATTGGGGCTCAGCACTACTAGTATAAATTGTAACAGCACTTGAAAGAATAAAGTATTAAAAAAATTTGTTACATTGCAAAGAAATGGCAGTTTATAATTGCAGTGAGGATATCAGACCTACACGTTGGAGTAAACAGTACGAGTGGGGTAACAGCGGTGTGTGGGGTAGCAGACAAAAAGTAAGGCAAGCACTAAGACAAATGCCCACTCCCCAGCTCTCTATCGTTTAGTCGATGAGGAAAAGCTCGAGGGAAAGACAAAGAGTAAAGAATATGAGAGAAGAAGAACATACTTTTATCCGATTCCAGTGCAAACATATTTGACAGTATCGAAATAAAGGCAAAAAACAAAATCGATACAAATGCAGCGAGGTATATTGGGCGCTTTTTCAATCTTCAAGCCGGCCGATCACATCGAGCGACTTTTTCCTTCGCTAATACGAGACTGTATGTATACAAACAGGACCTGGACGGACGAATGTGTGTTTTTTTTGAGGCAACTTTGTTCTTAGCTCATTTTTTTTCGTTTTAAAGAAGGTACGAGAAGTTCCAAGGTATACGTAAAATATTATAAAACAACGATGTTCCGTGAAAATTTTCAACTTTCCGGAAAACGCATCAAGTCGCCATCGGAAAAGTTCCTCAAACTAAAACCTAGAAGATTAATGGAGGAAAAAAAAACAACACTAAAACAACGTACACATATATACACACTGGGGAGCGCGTTATAGTGCATAGGAAGCTCCTCGAGTTGAGCACGCGAAGCCACGAGCAGCTCATCAAAAGCGCGTTGCGCGACGCGGAGTGAAAGTTTTCGCAGAGTACCGCTCGGAGGCCGCTGAGCAGTTTACCCTCGAGTGTTTGCAGATCCCATTAAAGGCTGAGAAGAAGAAGAAGAAGAAGCATTTTGATGCTCGCGTTTTAGCACGGTGCTTGGCGTTTCGTTCATCTTTTATTCCTTTCGATCAGCAGTGGGCTAGTTTTTTTTTTTTTTTTTTTTCCGTGCATTTTCATGCTTTGTTATTGCTGTTGGTTTTTTTGTTATTTATCAGTTCCTATGTATGGGCACAGAGGTTTGTGCTTCCGCGAAATCCACGGTCATCGCGGCAGTGTAGCGTGAAAATATCGCACATAAAGTCAAAACTGCGCAAAATGAGGGTTTTTTCCACGAGATTATTTTTATATAGAATTTTAGATACAATCTTTGAGTGATAGTATTCGGGCGACTGTAGAACCTGTCAATATTAACTTTTTGACACTATCTGCGTGAAGTTACATTTTTCGTGACTAAGTATAAGTGTGCAAAGTGCTTGATTTCCCCAAAAAGGTGCAATGTAGTTATTTACATGAGCTACCGACGGCGTACCAGTATTGGACACGAGTGTAACGTCAACTCACAATTGCGTACCAGATTTTTCGTAATGTGTGGAAAATTACTATTTTTCACACACCATTACAAAAAAGTAAATTTTCTCGCACAAGTAGTCTCTTCGCCCTCTAGTATTTGCATACTAACGTATGGCACTCGAAAAACAAAATCCGTGTACACAATACATTATATCCCTTCGTTCGGGCAAAAATGACCTTCTTCGCACACTTGTTTTCTGTCATGTAGATTATTACATATTTTTTATACGAAAAAACTAATTTAGATAGAGCAAACTAAGCTTTGAAAATGAGAGGTTATAGTATGACATCGTGAACACATAAGGTTGAATTTTTATCTGCTTTATCTTCGTTAACTAGTGTTTGTATGGAAAAATAAAAAAAAATGTCTGATAAATGTTTTTCAGTTACATAGTACCTGTGAGACCTAATAGCTTTTTTAATACGACATGCCACTTGTAAAAATTATCTACAAGTTCTAGAAATCAAGCTGAAAATTGTAACAAGTTAAGTCAAGTCTACGAAGTCAGTTTTACTTCTCGATTGCATCACAAAAAGGAAATGAATTTATTTTCATTTTTCCATCAGAGCATAAAAAGCCCGTATGAAAGTTTTATTTTCGGAGCAACAGTCGTGCTCGCAAGAGCTTTTCTCAGTCTTTTTTCTCGGTTGTTGACTTTCGATCTCGTACTTGTCGGGCGTTCCATTGGACAAAGGTTGGTTGCTTGTTGCTTATTAAAGATTAATGTTTTTTATTTTTTTATTTTATTTTTTTTTTTTTGTAATCACAATAATAATCTTTTTAATAACATACGTGCTGATAGTACATTGATTTTTTACTCGAAGTACGATTTTGTTTAATATATAGCATGACTGATACGTTTATCGGTACAAAAAAACTTTATTGCAACATATTTAGTGTTATTTACAAAAACGTTACATTTTTTTTGTTTTTGGGTGCAAATTTTTGTACAATAAATTCTTTCAAACTTAAAAAATCATTCAACGAAACATACGTCAGCGACTCTGTAATAATTTTTGATTTGCGGGGACCGTCACGTTAATACAATATTTTTTTAAATCAAACGTCCATTACTTAAATATCTTTTACAGACTTAAATTCGCATTAAATTAAAATTAATAACATTTTGTTTACAATGCCTTTTTTACAATACTGCAACGTATGGTTTTTGGTTTGAGAATTTCGCTTATGAGAATATTTTGACCAATTCAAAAGTATTGCAAATACAAATACTTGAAATTATTCATTATAAAAATTGTAATATTATTATCATAAAATTATAATAAATATAATTATCATCAGTAAATTAAAGTATAAACAATCTCATTTAATTACATATACATATGAATTTAAAATATAAAAAGAGATAAAAAATTAGACATTACTTAAGAAGTACTTTAAAGTCTGTGATTTAAATTAATAAATGCTAATTCTTATTTTGTATATGTTTCCTTCCATAAAAAGATATTATTAATTCATACAGATGTTGCAAATTTTTTTTTACATACTGCGTTGAATAGAATGTTTCCAGAAAATTATTTTTTAAATTATTTATGTATTTAATTTAGGTATTATTATTTTTTTTTTTTTTAGATTTTTAGTATTTTAAGATATACCACTCTAGCGTACAGAAAAATATTGTGCCGTCTTGCTGAATAAACAATAACTTTACTATTCACTTCTTGTGGGAATACAACGCAATTTTAGAAATATTTATTTTTTCAAACCTCGTAAAATGATTATGTGTATTACGTAAGGTGAATAATAAATAAGAGTTTTTTAGAGGTCTATAATTTCTGTATTTGCTACTTCATCGTAAAACATTTATTTTTTTTACAAATAGTTGATGTATTGTTACACGTATTGTGCTGTTGGTAAATATACAATACAATATGTGTCATATAAAAATGGCACTTTTCTCATTGTTTTTCACAAAAATGTTTGTCATTAAATGTTAAAAAATGTACAAAAAATAAATAAAAACTAAATCTTTATATAAAAATATTTTATCAGTATAGGTTTCAATTTTCAAAACTAAATCATAAATAATTTCAATGATAATCGATGGTTTGATTGATTGAATATATTTTTTCTTTAGTCAAAATTAGATTTTAAAAAAGTGCCATATTCGAAAAAGGCCACTCGCACCATTGTGATCCAAAAATCGCTGTACACCAGGTCAGAAGAGACCAACGCGGTGGGAGAAGAAAAACATTGCGGCCCGTTCGGGAAGAAAAAAATGTCGCAACGCCACCACAGCTACATAATTACTCCTCGAAAAGGTCTCTGTTATCTGCTCTCCTGCACCCGCTGAGCTTCTATTCCAAGCCCGCGTGGAAACGGGAAACTTTTCAATTACATCCGGGTCCTACTGTTATCTTAATTAGGCCAGTTTCTGCGGGCAAAGGGACTTTTTTCACCCTCTCACTGAGTGTAAAGAATTTGGTTTCTCGAGATTTAAATGCTTTCGCTGAACTCGAAGCTGCAGTGGTAGCGAAAAATGATATAGACTTTACCGATTTTTTTTTTTTCAATCATTTCTATTGTAATAAAATTTTTGTCCTTCTATCTCTTAAATTGATGAATTGCCTAACTGCAAAAATAGTTTATACATAATGATTGATAGATTGTAGACATATTTGAAAAGCTCAAATGTTGTACTAAGAACTTTTTGTTACACAATCATTTCATTTGTTGCTTAAAATTATAGATTAAAATCGAGTAAATAACATATTTATTATAAAAAGCCTTTTGGTAAACCATTAGACTGAAGCAGAGAACAAATAATGAGGTATTTTAAAAAATGATTCAAGGAAGGGAAATGTTAAGTAGCTTTCGAGCAAAAAATGTGAATATTTCTCTCTTTAGCAAAGATAAACATTTTGAATTGTTTGAAAAATCCGTTAGTAAATCATAAATATTTCTCAATGTTGATCTTTCGTTAATGGAAAATATTAAAACTTTTCCTAAATAATTATCTGAGTTTTAGAAATATGACTTTTTATACCATCCCTCGGGATATTAATTTATTGTTTTCTACTTTTTAGGGTCTCTCGATAAAAAAAATCGTCTATAAATTTGCTTTTATTAGATTTTATTTTAAAAATTCTTTAACAGCACCGTTAGTGATTTTTTCCATCAAAGTTTTGTTCGATGAATGCATTTGTACTACTGTCCGACTAAAGGTATGTTACTCCACTGATTTCCAAGCCCAGAAGTGGACAAGAATAATTGGAAAAAAAAAAAAAAAAATCATTCAGATAGTCTTTAAAAATTCTTCCAATATCTAAAATGCTCATAGAACCATTTTAAAATATCCTCAAAAAACGAAAACCGAAACACATAAAACAAACTATAAAAAAAAAAAAAAAACAGCTACTTCTAACGAGCTCGGAGCTTATGATGCGTAGTCCCCCACTTTCAATTAGTGCAACGTACGTGTTTGATAAGAGTCCAAAAGCGGGCGCTTTGTGTTCGCAAGAAGGGAAAAAACACACGTGATAATAGCTCCTTCGCCGTGTCCGGAAGATTATGCCGGGAGCTTTGGAAACCTTGCTTTTGCACCATCAGACTAATGGTCAGCCCGAATTTTTTAATCCACAATCCTGGCCTTTGCGAGCATTCATTATCAGACGGGTCTTTTCAGCTTTTACTCCATGTATATACCTTTAGGGAAATGTTAACGAATGGACTTTCGCCGTCACAGCTCTGCTCGTCTTCTTCACTGAGTGATAATTATTAAACCTCGTGGGCTTAAGGATTAACCGGGAGGGTGGGTTTAAAAATCATTTGAGGCTTTGCCTGCCTCGTTAACGAGATCTGAGAAATGACTAAGTAAGTAAAAAAAGTTTGTGGCGTTTCGATATTTTAATAGTTTTTGGTTTTCAGCAAAAGGTGTCAAGATTTTTTTTGTGGACAAATTACGATGAATATTTGTAGATTCCGGTTTACGGTTCGTAGCATTTGATGTTTATCAGATGGCTTATGCTTGTTACTATTATGAGCTCTTAGTTTTTACTGTGTTTTTAAAAGTGTAAAATGTTAAGACAATTGATTTTTTTTTTTTTTTTTTTTAGTTTCTACAGTGGTACTGTAGTGGTTTTAACAAAACGCAGATACAGAGATATTGAACTAAGACTGGTTTATGTTTCAATAAGCATTTTTATGGAGACCGAGAAATTTATGGAGTTCGTAAATTTAACCCACACTAAATCATTAAAATGTTTGCTCCAAACTTCATCAAAGTCTTAATGTATAGTTTTGTCAAATTCATTTAAATAGCATTTCTACTACTATAAGAATATACGTTATGAGCAGTTTGGTATCTCACAGAGATAGTTATTTTATATCAGGAATTTATTTGTGATACCATTTAAAGTTGCATATCTCTATCTCTATCGAAAAAATTCAACGTGGAACGAGAATAAGAAATATCGGGTATTTTATCGATTCCGCTACTTTCATTTCCAAAATTTTTTTGGAAACAAATACATTGAAGCTTGTTTTAATTACCATTTTTTGTAAATTTAAATTTTTTCAACAATTGTTATGATGCAAGAACCCACTGTCTCTCTTGATAACGTGACTACAGTTTTCAATGTTTTAAATTTTGCCATTAATCACAAACTCCAAAAGATGCATGTATTTACTTTCTTATTTTTTAAAAATTTTTTTATGACTTTGACAATAAAGTGTTTTCAAGGCTATATGACATTTTGGAAAGTTATACTAGCATTGACTAGTTTTTAATTAATTTTCTAAAATCTTTTATTTAATAAAATTATTCATGTCAATTATTTGAATTTTTACTCAAGAAAAAGCGTTAGTATTTATTCAAATTGATTTTTACCTTGTATTGCATGGAAAAAAAAAAAAAAAAATAAATAAATAAAAATACATCAAAATAAATAGAAATATTGAATTGGTTGGATGGAAAAAAAAGGTAATAATTCTTACTCAAGAATATTTTGTTATGTTGTTGTGGTTTCTAAAATATAATAATAAAGTATTAAAAGTAAATCCATATTTTATAAAAAAATTCCGTAAACTCCGAAACAAATTACTTATAAAAAATTGAATAAAAAAAGGTTTTTTTTTCTTATTTTTGATATCATTAGAAACTGTATGATTTAAAAAAATTATTTTATTTGTACTTCAATATTTACCTACTCGCACGTTTTTACACCTAGTTTTTACATATGCAATTCCTGATTATAGACCCTCTGTTCAACAAGTTGTCCGTTCAATCCCCCTAAAACCATACAATCGACAATAACTTGGGACAATGACCTAAAACCAAAATAGCATTTCCCAATCATTACCCACACCTTCCACCGAAAGCACTTACCCATGCAACGCCCTGGGCCGCGTGTAGCATTAATCTCGTATACACGTGGTTGCAAAATTTCAAGCTGCAGCGCTAATAAATCAAACGAGCTCTCAGCGCGCGCTTCATTGTACCACGTGATGGATAGCACACGAGCATCCCGCCATTATTATTATTACTTTTTTTTTCTCATCGCACTCCTTTCCACAAGAGATGAAAATTGATGGATCGCAAAATCACGCCTCTCAAGCTTGCAAGCTCGTCCTCTCTCGCTCGGTTACACGTGAATGGGACGATTACACTTTTCTCACCATCGAATGAATTACACATTTTTCAAAGCCCATTAAAAAAAAAAAACTGTCTCAACTTTCCACCTCGTCCCCTCCAAGAGCAAAACAACCACTCGATATCGATTAATCTTTCGTCGAAAAGTTTTTCACTTGGCGCAAAGAGAGGCCGGCAGGGAGGGTCGAGAGCCCACTCTAGCGCGACTAATCCCGACCGGCCTCCACTTATACGGAAAACTTTCGTCCGAGGCCCTCTTTCGGTTCATATCGCGATCATTAATCGGAGAGCGACGACGCTAAACTTTCAGCCAGTCGGTATAAGGAATCATCCCCCAGAGATTTTCGGGCGGCATCGAGTGCCACTCGTCTTCGTCGTCGACGAGTCTCGAGCGTATGGATTTTTTTTTCGTTGCTTCCCTTAGTGATAAAAAAAAAAGAACATACAGCTGTCTGTTTTTTTTTTTTTCTGTCTTGAAAGATGCGTGGGGTGTATGGTGCCTGACAAGGAAATTGATGATTGGGCTTGTTTTGTCGGAACAGCTTTGAATAACATTAAAGCCGATGGAATCGTCTTTGTTTGACGTCATAGTGATGGCTGAGTGGAAGAGCAAATTTATTAACTGAATGAAAAAAATTGATACCCTCATTTACTGCATCATTTACGATTAAAAGAGAATAGTTTATAAAACATGGAAGCTCTCTATCCCAACAATTTTATAAAAATTAAGTTTCTTCCAAAACTTGAATCACATTTTTCTTTTAAATCGTAATTTTTTTTAATAATTGATGCGTTCTAAGGGTCTATTATTTTGGTCTAGCTTAGTAAGGGAGGTAAAAGTATTCCAAGCGATTTTTTGACTTAAACTTTTTGGGTCGGAAAGTTGCATGAGAAAATGTTCTTATGTAGCATTTCCGGACTTCAGATCACTCTGATAAATGTGATCGGACGAGAACTCTTTCTTAGTTTTTTTTTTTTATTTTCTCGGCTTGGAAGCAAAAAAAATCCGAAAAAATTTACAAAAATGCGCTTTTACGTAACAAATATACAATGATTTTTTTTTAATTTTCGGAAACAAACTCAAATTTTCAGAGACTTTCAAAATTTTAAACAATTTAAGAAAAAAAAACCTTTCTAAGTAGTACAACTAAAAAAATTTTTTTCAATAAAACCCACATTTTTTCCATAAATTTTTTTAGATTTTTAAAAGTGGTGGAGAGAGTCCAAAAAATACAAGACTGTAATTATTGCAAAAAAAATTATTTAAGGTAAAGGTTTTATGGAGATTTTTTCGTTAATTTATCTTAGTGACATGCAGGAAAACTCAAAAAATCACAGTTTCTCATTTTTTTGGACCTGTTCAATCATTTTTAAAAATATGAAAAAATTTGCGGCTACTAAAAAAAAGTGTTTTGTTAAAAAAAATTTTTTTTGATGTACCATTCAAAAACAGGTTTTTTTAGAATTTTATAAAATTTCTAACGTCTCTGAAAATTTTAATTTGGCACTAAAATGTAAAAAAAAATTATTGTGTACTGTTGTTTAAAAGTTATTTGGAACAATTTTTTTCAGTTTTTTTGTGCTTATTAAGACAAAAAATTGCTTATGTCAAATAATTTCTTGGGTTACTTGTACCCTTACTCAGCTAAACCGTTTTGAGAGTTATTCACGATACGGTTATGTTAGGGTTTTAACGATGGTACATTTTTAAAACGGCGCAATTTTCTTCCAACCATCACCAAGCTAAGACACACTTATACCGTTTTCAGCTTCGTGAAGTTTACTCGAGCACATAATCGCTGCTCACCTACATACTAAATGGGCGTAATAGCGGCGGCCTCAAATTTTAATGCCTCACTGCAAGAACAATACCTCACATCCAAAATGAAGCAAATTTTTTATCCCTTCTTAAGAGGTGTCCCTACCACTACATAGCACACAATTTGTATACATTTATAAAGTTGCCTGACTAATATTTATTATAATAAAGAGGTAGTGTAGTATAAAAAAGGGATGCTTGATGAGATAGAAAAAAACTGTTGTATAAAATTTACTATAATGTATTTGAATATAATCCTTTATTTTAGAATCATCACACACAAAAGACAGGAATCATTTTGGTTTTTCATCCAATTTCAATTTTTCAGGATTGTTCTACTCTTTGGATAATTTAACATTAAGGTCACAATGGAAAATTCTTAAATAAATTCGATATTTTATAAGCTAGATGCAATAGATTATAAGAAAATATCTACTATTAATGACTTTAAGAATATTTGCAGTAAACAATTGCATCTATGTAGCATTAAATATTTTTGAAAATTTTCCGTGGTAACATTATATTAAGTTATCCAAAGAGTGTAACAAGATTTTACAGATTAAAATTGGAAAAAAATGAAAGATTCCTGTCTGTTGTAAGTGCGATTAAAAAATTTGGAATTGTAAACAAATGGAAAATAGTAAGTTTTATAATAGAAAATTTTGTGTGTCTTATAAAGTACCCCTTTGTCAAACTGCACTATCTATTTATTATTGTATTACAATAGACATCGACCTTAATAATTTAAAATTTTTTACTGTATGGCGGTAGGGAGCCATCTTAAAGATGCAACTCTACAATGAGTTTTGTGAAAATAAAAATTTTTTTATTTATTTAGTGCTTTGATTTTCAGAAATACATGGTTATAGAGTTACCTGATTATTAGAACCAAAAGTTTGAAAACCTTCAAAAAAAACAAGGGTAAAAAAAACTTTTTTTATTCGAATAATTGCGTGTTCAAAAGATTTTCTAAATTTCTAGAAAACTATGCTGTACAAAAATAAGTATATTTCAAGACGGACAAAAAAAATGTTACAACTAATCCTGATTTCAAAGGTACCCATCAAAATGTTTTTAATTTGAATTTAGTGAAGAAACCATAAGAAAAACCGTGAAAACTTTCCCTCGCGAGCTCAGTAATAAACTTCATCTATTTTCAATGGACGATATCTTGGAAAGTATAAAAATGTAGTTGAGATGTTTTTTTTATTTCTCTCGATGTTATCCAGAAAGTTCGTCTATAATAAAAACTGGATAAAATCAATGTCGAGCTGCACTAATCAAAAACACGTCGATTTAAGACCAAGACGTACTCGAAAAATAAAACTACAAGGGACCAAGAGCCGAACAGACGATAGCATTAAATTTAAGCTCGATCGAAACAGGATTAGCCCGAGATCCTGAGCTGCAAAGCCAAGACCGCTACGGGAGATCGACGCTTAATTCCGTCAATCTCCCACCCCCTCCGACACTTTGGTCATTGTTGTATGATAATAGGATTACGTCAATCAAAACGCCATAATCGCACCGCCAAAGGTGTACAATGAAATTACTCTTATGTTTGTATAAAAAAAAAAAATAATAATAATAATTGTATAAGAGAAAAATCGATGGCTTAACTCGCAGTTTACGGCAGCCCCCATCGTCACCGGTATCGGAAATACTTGAGCGGAAGAGGTCTACACTCTACACACGTACATCAGCGACGCACTCGAGATGCGTACAGGCACCTATGAATACGCTCTTTTCAAGGCGTCACTTGTCGACGACAATAGACGCATGCCTCTTCTCTGGCGGTTCGTGTAAAATATACCCGCTGCCACGTATCCTACAAATTGCAAGGGGAGTTTTTGATGGGTCAGATAAGGGGAGTTTTTTGCAAGCACGTGCGTTAATAGGAGTTATTTTACTCTTAGGCGGGGAATTGTGACTTTGATGAAAATATGTTTTTATTTCGCAGTTGTTGGTAAAGAGACTAAGTTTTGACGTTGTGTCAAAATTGTATGAGTACATCCAGACTGAAAGTGTTTATTTTCATAGCGCACCGTTGAGAGGGAGATATTTTTAGAGATTCTAAAAAATGAGAAAAATGCTTTGAATAAATGATTATGGCCTGAGTGCATACTTTTTTAATTTTTTAAAATTAGATTTAAGAATGGATGATTTTTCTAACCTTGATAATTATTTTTCTCTACAAGGAAGTATACGGATTCATTGAAAAATAATTTTTTTTTCCTTGGAATGTCCGAAAGTATGATCAGTTTTAAAAGTTATGAGCCCTTAAGGTTTGAAAATGAAGCGAAAATTAACTAATTTATTGAAAATCCTCAAACTTCCGCCTCGTTTCGAACTTTGGATGCTTGTAACTTTTAATGCTGGACATCTTTTCAAACGTTTAAAAAAAGGTTGTAGCTCATTTTTTTTACTTATTTTTTTTTTCTTTTCAACCAATAATCTTTTGAGGTAAAGTTACGAACAAAGCAGTAGAACAAATTTAAAATCGTGTAAAAAATTTTTTGGCAATTATTATTACAAGTTTGTCCCAGAGTTTTAAGAATCTTTTAAAAAATATTAAATCCATAATTTCAATTTTTTTTCTTTTTAACATCATTTGAAATTAAACGAAATTAAATTCCTGACATTTTCGCTTCATTCTCCGGGTTCAAATATACTTAATACATTACTTTCGTAGCTCGACGCGTTTTCTGAAAGCAAAAAAAAATTTTAATTATTTTTTTTGATAAAATTTTTTTTATTTTATTTTTTTCTGGGCTTATACATTTTATATTATCTGATGGATATTTGAAATGAGAAAAATAGCATTTCATGCGATTCTTTCAAAGAAGCAGAAAAAAAAATTCATCTCATCAATGTTGCTGTAAGCATGTCAAATGAATATAAATGGAAGTTCTCTTGCTTACTTTTCCACAAATAATGAGAGCAAATAACCATCGAGTCAATCGCAAAATCAAGTCCCTTCCAAGAAACATATGTAAAGCCCGAGAAACTTTTTCGAGAGGCCGGATAAAAAAAAAGATCGGCATGGCTTTTGTTTTCCGTAGCCATAGAAGGACCCCGGTCGTATTTTCCTTTGGATAAATTAAAAATTTCAAGTCGGGGCAAAAAACACACGGCCGTTCTCGGCATCCAATTAAGGGAAACTTTGATTTCAGTCTTAGAAGTGGAGCGAAAAAATACGGAAAAAGAAAAAGAAAAAAAAAATAGAAGTGCCCAAGAAAAGAAGTAGGTAAGGGAAACACGAGGGAAAAAACAAGAAGACGGCGAGTGTGAGTCTCGCGGAGCATCTTGAGAAGGCGCACTTGTAGAGCGCGTGGAAACTCGGAGAAAACCCCACCCCACTCGGTTCCAGGGGAGCTGCTTGCCGAGTCATCTGACTTCGGATTTTCTTCCGACTCCTTTTTTTCGTCGGGTACTTACACGCGCTGTCGAAAATTTTCCCAAAGACCCGCTCGCGCCGTTTGTGTGTGTATACATGTATACGGGCGCTGGTTGAAAAAGTTTCGGGCGAGGTATCTTGAATAATGAGAGTTGGAAGGTGGGATATGGATGCAATTTTCATTGAAGGAAAAAAAAAAAAAACATGGATGATGCTACGAATGAGCTCTGAGTTTTTGAATTTTTTAGATTTTACATTTTACCTTTGCGAAGCTGAAGGAAATTTTGTACTTTTCAAGGAAAAGTGAATATTCAAAGTTATGTTAAAATTTTTATACATCCTTCATACTCGGAGGATTCGAATGCCGTCTCTAATTTCACGTTTTTACTTGTTAAATATTCACGGAGCTACGCTTGAAAAGATAAAATTCACCCGTTTCGGGTGATCAATTCCGAAAAATATTTTATCAAATTTTTTGGACTCTAAAATCATTTGTGAATTTGTACAAATTGTAATTAAATTAAATGGTATAACTAATCCATGAAATAAATAATATAATAAAATCTTTCTGACTAAAACCTAAGATTTTCGAAAAAAATAAATATTTTAATAATTATTCAAACATAGATCAGCAGTTGAAAGTACTGTAATTATTGCGTACTTTTTTGTTAATGCAACTGTGATAAACAATAATACCAACATTACGATTAATCGTTTTTGTCCTCTTGTAACAGGTGTACTCACATAAATATAAATTATGAAATAAAAAAAATGTACTTTCACAGATTGACAGAGAAAAAAATAATAAAAAATATAGACAAATTCCAGGAAAAATTACCATTTCGCACATTGAATCGGATGCAAGCTGAAAAAAAATGAAAAAGTTATTATTTTTAACAGTAAAAATTATTGTTTATTAATAGATAAAATATTATGATTCGATAAGTAAAAATTATGGTTTGAACGGTAAGAATTTCTATGCGGGAAAGTAAAATTTATTAATCAACTATTTTAAGGTTTACTGTTTCATCATAGTAATTTTCACTGTTATTACCGTAATTTTCACTATTTAAACAATAATTTTTACTATTACAAATAATACTTTTTTCTTTTTTGGCCGGCTTGCATTTGATTTATTATGCGGAATAGAAATTTCTGCTGAAATTTTGATTATTTTTTTCTTCAAGTGTAGGGTAGGGAATGAATTTATTATATGATCATGAAAAAAAAATACGTTTTTAGAAACCAGAAATCATTCTGATATTCTGATCTAAGGTAAGAATGAATGGCTCCACGGTAATTTTGATATTCGCATCAATCAACTCGCCGACCATTGCTAAAAGTCAACAACTTTATTACAGTAGCGCCGTAACGAGCTCGAATACAAAAAGCATATTCCTTTCTCTCGCGTTGTCGCAAGGCTTTTGTACTCGTCAAAGAACGTACACTTAATCACAAAAGAAAACACGCAGCAACTCTCTTGTCTGAATGTAGCAGTTTTCTCAAGACGGCTCCGACACTCTATCTCTTTTTTCTGTGCGTGCGCGCCAAAGGGGGGCTTTCGCCTTCGTAGACGCTAAGAATAAAATTTTCTCCCTCGCGAAGATTATTACGGCACGCACACAATGGACTGATTTTTGCTACGGAACGGCGTTTTTTGTCGTTAGTTTTCCGGAAACTTGGAGTTGTTTACATTTTTACCTTTGTGTTTGAGTGCGACTTGAGGAAAAAGTTTGTTTTGTTTCAAAAAGTTTATTAATATGCTGTGATGCTGGTATACAATTTTCTACTGTAATTAAGGATACCTTTGTATGCATTACCATTTTTTTACACAACAGTGAATGGCACCAGCAATACAAAACAGGACCACGATTCGAAGAATAGAAGCTAATTTTTAACGTATTTTGCTTTATTAATATATTCATTAATACAGATGAATGTTGTGACGAGCATTTGTTTGAATCGGATTCAAATAAATTGCCGATCTCAAAAGAACACCTCATAAAAAGGTTAAGTTTGGTTTTTTTTGTCCTGCTTTTTTATTTTATTATTCCAAACCCAAACATTACTCTGTAATTAATTCTTAGTCTATTTTTTAAATTCCATCCAATTTTATTAAAAAATACAGGTGACAAATATGAAATGGCAGAACGATTTAAAATTAACATAACCTATCCTTCCAACTTCTTCAATGGAGTTAGTAAGTACCTTATTTTTAATTTTAGTTAAACGACACACCAGACTTTTTGTAATAATTAAAATTATGACTACTTCGTAGACATCTCTAAACAATCCCTACTCCATAGAAAATTCCGCGAAAAATTTAAGTTCGTATCTTATAACAGGTTAGAATAAAGACACTTTGGGCCACTTTTACTAGAATGGCAGCACTCGTAGGTCCTACATCTCTGCATACAATACCTAGTCCCTAAATAAGCCAACGTACACTTAATCGCTGACAACACAAACACGTTAGCCAATCGGAAATTACGATCCAACAGTGGTGACGTAATATCCGTCACCATCTCATTAAGTTGGTGTGCTTGATAACTCGTATGTTTTCCACTACACCGGCACGTATACTTACAACACGGTCGAGGTGGATCCGTTTATTTTTTCGGTTGTATATCAACTTGGTTAAATATATTTTTAGTCCCTGTTTGTTTAGTACATGCAGTACTTAAGCTTATTAAAGCCAAGGAGGGAACTTGTTTTCCTGCAGGGTACCATGATACCTTCATACTGAAAAAGAGAAGGTAAATTTTGTGGTTATGATTCAAAGTGACGCTTTGCGTTTCTTATTTACGTTTCACATGAATTTTGTTTCATTCGTATTTATTTTTATATAATGGATGGTGATAATTAAAAATTTTGAATAATTTTTCTTTTAAAGGTGATCTACATTTGACATGGATATTGCATCGAATATGCAAACTAATTTATTCCTAACCTTAAATAAGTACTTATGCCCCATCTTCGAAGCCATAGGATGTCTAATAATTAAAAAAAATGAAACGTCTAAAAGAACCATGATAAAACCCATAATTTAATGTAATTTACACTGTGTACTGGTAATTTACTTAAAAGCGTTATGTTTAATTTTTTTAGTCGATACAAAAGCATCGAGCAGTGAATTTCGTTGATTAAATTAAATGTAATTAGAACAATGTAAGATAAAAATAGTTTTGATCAAAACCATATGAAACGTAAAATAGGGGTTCATGAGCAAAAAAATCTTGCCTTTTGTACGATACTTTGAGCTAAACTGTACATCTACGTCATATCAAAATGATACGTTTTAAACTTCCAGAGAGAGAGAGAGAGAGAGAAGACATGGGGGTTGCTGTACGTCCCAGTCAACTTTCCCACTTGAATAAAATTCCTCGCGTTCATAAACCGTCAGGACGCGCGCTACGTTTATAACACCTTTCACCATACACCCACTTTCACGTTTCACGAGGTTAAGGAAGCTACAGAATTCCCCGTTAGAACAAATCTTCTTTCTGACGGCAGGAATTTCTCGAGGAATAAGGAACAGGTGGAATGCAGACAGGCGTGAGGAGAATATAGTTGCTGAATTTTCACGCCCAACTCATGTAGGGTACATGAGGTACAATGTAAGCTCGACGACTATTATACTCTGGTTGTTATCGTGAAGGTATGCGCACTTGTCTCTTGGCATCTTCATGATATAAGAAGAAGTGGATTAGAATTTGTCAAAGTACAATGTGGCTTTTTTTACCATAGTTACATGAAAAATATATCAACTATCGCGTTCGTTGAAACAATAAAAAATAGGTACGATAGTCGGTATTGTTTGAAGCTGCAATTCTATGAATTGCGTGGTTGTTGGTGATTTTATATTGTCTGTCAACGTTACGTATACGAAGCAAAATTCAGATTCGCGAGTCACCTGACAAACGTGACGTCTCATTAGTGCGTTCTAACAAAATCGACGAACATAATTTTGACGTAGCCGTAATGAGTGGTTGTTATGTCCACAGCATGTGGTTGACAAGCACGTGCGTCGATCGATTTTGCGTAACGTTTTCGGGATTTTTGGATTAGCGGCTGATTGAAATCAAGTTATCAGAGTGCGTGGGTGTAGTCAAATTGATAATATTCGTGAAACAACATGGTTGTTTTAAAATGTAACTTACCACATTTTAGGAGAATGAAAATCAAGACCCGCAACGGCGACCATCTGGACGGCCAATTCATGTCCACTACGTCATCGGTGATTTTCTTCACCAACAGTCACTGTAAAACAAATACAGACATAAATTATTTTTGGCACGAATTATTTATTCGACAGTTTTCTTATAAAATGTTATGAACATTCATTAAATGTTATAATTAAAGGTGATTCGTTTTTTCAAAACAAACGCAACCATGTACAATGATCCACATTTTCTTAACTATTTATACTCGAAACACGTAAATCACAATTAGTGACATTTTGATCGCCAATGACTATTCATTTTTTGAATACGAGTTTATCTCTTACTATTAATAGTTAACTTGTTTAAATCAACAAACACTTTCCAAATAAAAGTTACATAAATCTATTTGTTCATTATTAAACTATTCAAAGTAGATATTTCTGTTACTGCAGTTTGAAAAATCATTTGAATATTTTAAATTTGATTAAACATTTAGTAATATTTACCAAACATGTAATACGTGTTTATTGTCGGTCTTATCTTTCAAAAAAATATTACTTCGGAGTGAATCCAAGATCCATAACAATTATGATATTTGATTACTTCGGTGGAATATCGCGATGAGTGATTGTAATTCAAATATAGATCAGATTCTAAGATACTTTGCACTTATGTAAATTAGTTATTAAAGAAATGTTAATTATGAAAAAATTCTAAAATTAATAACTGCTTGTTTTGGACATGTTTACAAATAATCTCATTCATCACGAGCTAGCATATATTTGGTTCGAATAAAACCACTAGTTACTGTTTGTTTTGTGATTTGAAAATAGATGTAATAATTTGACTATAGAATCATGTTCGAGTAAGTAATTTCATTTGTTTTAACCGTAACAACTTTTAACATTACACGTGGTATACAAATGTTACGGGCTGTTTGTTCACATTAGTCCGATCTCAGTTTCAAGTATCCACAGAATTTTTTTTTTTTTAATTCATAGAATCAACTTAATCTTTAACGGAGCTATATTCTTGAAAAAAAAAAAAAAAAAAAAACTAAAGAAACTTTGATCAAGCCTCCAAAAAACGAAGTAATAATATAATTCTAAAAAACAAAAAAAAAACACGTAGCAGCTGTTACAATAAACACCCCAAAATCACTAGAGTCATCAATCACTCGAGCAGGCTCAGCCGTAACTCTGATCCATTGATAATTCGAGCCTAAAAAAAAAAAAAGAAGAAAAAAAATCCACAACATTGTCGACAAGATGATCGTACGGTGTGCACACGCGAGGAGAGAGGGAGGGGTTTATATAGACTTGGCGATGCGCTCCACGTACTCCGGTAAATCGAGCGTGTGTGGCGTCGTCGGGTTGCAACGTTGGTGGAATCCTACATAAGAGCATGGCTCGCGCGCATACTGATGGCGACGCGCACGCGACCGCGAGATGTGTATCTCTCTGGCCATCTGCTGCGGAAGCGGAAAAAGCTCTTCGATTCAATGATGGCTGCAAAAATCGACGGTAACCGAACTGCGCTCTCGTATGTGACCTGTTACGTGTTTACAGTAGGGAGGAAGAGGGTGGTGGAGGTTGTTGGCTCTTTTTCTGGATATAGCCAGAGTTATTGCTGGATTATTGGGTTTTACAAGATAAGTATACGGATACTGTGAGGTATATGCAGGGAGAAGAAAGTTACGGTAATGTTTACCGTGATGGAATTCTAATGGAAAGAAAGAATTGTTATTACATGTGTATAGAAGATTACTATATCAATTTTAACTGCAAAACTATGGTGGTTTCAGGATACTGTGACGATACAGAGATTCTTAGAATAGAGCTACATATGGTGAAACTTGTCCTGAAAAAGGAGAAAAATTATAGAAATTGGTATGGCGTCTCAAATTTACCGTAGTTTCAATTAGACGTAATTTAATAGATACACACGTAGGAGCGTGATCGTGCTAATACCAGTGTCAATAATGCAGTGATATTGAAAAAAAAAAATTAACATTGACTTTGGTATTATGAAATGATTTGATACGTAAATGTGCAAGATTTAAGGTAATATTTTATTCACTAAAATTTTTATAAGTAGCAAAATAGTAGGAACAGATGTCCCTCTACATTCATTTTTTTTTATTTCTACGGTAATTTAATAATTAATATTTAAAAACATCACAAAGATTAACAAAACATCAGTCAGACAGCGTAGAATTTGTTTTTTATAAGCAAATTTGATATCTTAAAGCATAAAACGAATTCTTTACCATAGGTATCGAAATAGTAGGAACAAATACATGTCTGAATATTTTCATTACTTCATTGTTAGTTAAGGAACTGATGTGAAACATCTTAAACACTACAAAAATTTGGATCTCATAGTGTGAAACTTATTTATTCCTCCATTAATTGTTAAAAAATTAGTGAAAAACATTAAAAGTATCTTTATGATCTTTTTTAACTGTTGGAATAAGCTTTTTGTTTTAAACTCTGTAACATCTCTAATTGTTGGACAAATCCATAATAATAGTCGAAAAAATAGGAAATGGCACACTTATGTTTTGTTGATTATATTGTAGTTGAAAAACTAGGGTGAAACATTATGGACACCACTAAAATTTCCTTGGGATATCACAAAACTAAATTTTTTTTCGTAAATTTACTGACATCGTTAGTTACCAGACACATTTTTGAGGCGTTTTAAAAAGTGGGAACAAATCCTCTGCTGATATTTTTTTTTAAGGAGCCAATTTTTAATTACTATAGAACTTCAATATTACCACTAACAGAGTACTACAGTCTGAATGTGAAAAATATTTTTTTTCCAAATTTGTCACGTTTCTTATTATTAGACTATTTTCTTTATGAGTATCTCGAAAAAAGGGTAACGGGTAATCTGATTCTTTTAATATCTTTCTGTAAGCTAATAAATTGGTGTAGAATATTTAGTGGCTCAGAAATTAATCACTTTTTAGCAACGAAAAATATAAAAATTTTACGCGTCAACAGCACTTGAAGCCAATAACTTGCTTGGTAATTGCAATAAGGCAGTTAATACGACAAAACGTTCCGTAATAAAACATCAAAGACGAGAGGTAAAGAAACGAGGATCGCGCGATAATTGCTTCTCCGGTAAGTGCTCGATGTGCCGTATACCATAGTTACCAGTCCAGAGGTCCTATAAAGACACCATGAGCGCGAAAAATCTCCGGCGACGATGAAAATGATTTCCACAAGTCCCTTTGATTTTCCCGTTGATTTCGTTATCACGTGAACAAAGTTGACATCGAGCCAACCTATACGCGCACTGTTATCTAATTTACGAGCCGGAAAACAAAGTTTGCCTCTTGTATGTACGGTGAAGTGTTCGAGAGAGAAGGGGTGCGTGGAGTTTGCTATGATGTGCATCGTTTCCAGGACGGGAAGGGGGAAAAGTTACGGTCTTCGGACTGACGGTAAATTATTACGGAAACTGAGTCTCGAGTTCCGAGTTCCCCGTTGATACTTGAATGGTCAACGAATTACTCCTAAGCTATATAAACATTTAGTGTAGCTACCAACGATTATTCTTTTACGAAAAAAAAAAAAAATTCTTATGCTTTAAAGTAAAATAATACTGAAGTGACAAAAAATCATTTGCCAATTTGTAACCATGACTTTGAAAATTCACTCTCTAGTCTGTATGTGGTCAGGTGTAGTTTTGGATCTTATAAATAAGACCTACTATGTTTGTTTGGAAAAAAAATCAGTAGTACTCCTGTGACAACTCCAAAAAAGTTCTTAATCACAGCAGTGAGAACTACCCTTTTGAATAAATAAATACGGCAAACGTTGTGTCTGTGGGGACTGTTTGTGGTTAAAGTTAAGATCAAACGAGTTGACTACGTTTCTGTTGACTGAACTTGAATATTTGATTGGAAGTTTGTTTACGCGTTTCTGGAATGAAAAAAAAAAAAAACTAAATTTCAAAAAGGGTGATGTGATTAATTTGTCTTTTTTTGAATGAACTAGATTTATTCGTGAAATAGGAGATTGAAAAAAATATTTATGGTAATATTTTAGTGATGGTAGCTCGAAGAACGTCATAAAATACACTTTTATCATCCTTGTGTCGTAAACGATGTTATCCAAGTTTTATGGGAGAACAACGGGATAGCAATGAAGTTGCAAATAAAATTTGGTACTTTCTTCGTTTAAAAAAAAAAAAATGTATTTTCTTGCCCCTTCACACAAAAAAAAAAAAACTTAAATAATACAGATTTCTCAAGTTTCTCTAAAAGTATAGTTTGTTAAACAAAAGATTTAAATTTAATTAACGAATACTGAAATCAACTACCGATGGATAGATAGTACGTAGCTTCGTCATATGTTGATTAACAGTTATATATTTGAGGTATTAAGATTTTTCATTTTTCAAATCAATGGTTTACTGTTAAATTATTATACTTTTCGACAAATGTTGTTCTCAATATTAACTATTGGATAAAAATGATGAAAAAATTACTAACATTATTTATAGTCTTTCTCAATTTTATATTTTATTTTATTAACGATGTTTATTAATTATATGACCTATGAACGTTTTCAAAAGTGTCATAAAAAATTATCTATCAATGACGCTTTGACGATTATTTTTTATGTGCAACACTATCTAACATTTTCAGATTTTTGACAACTTTTATAGAGTTTAGAAGCTAAGATAAATAATTTATGAATATGGTACATGCTACAAAATCATTAGTTATAAATTCATTGGTTATAAAAATAATATATTAGATAAACATATTAAAAATTTAATTTCAATTCGATTTTAAATGATGAGTATTACATCACGAAAAAGATAAATCTGTACAGAGTAAACGTAAAATTAACTTTAATTTATATAGTTATTTTATAAAGTAAGAAAAATAATGTCTTAATATAATTTGTAATTAATATCTTAGTATCGATACGAGTTATTGTCAGCAGATGAAAATATATTTTTCTGTAAAAAAATTTGTCGAATAGTTTAAAATTTAAGTCTAAAAAACTGTATCATGAGACATGCTTATAAGGGTAAGTATTAATACAAAATGTTAGATAAACATTTATACATCTAAATATTACCCTTATGTCTTGAATTTCACTCATAAAATGTTATTTTTTTATTTTTTTTTAATACAAGATACACTTATTAAAAAAAGATTTAAACCTCTCATAACCCTTTTTTCAATTGAAAATCCAAACCAACTATTTATATAACAATTCTTAATACATTAACTTCCAAGTTATAAATTATTAAGTTGAACTGTTTGGATCCCGAGAAGTTCACTAATTATACATATTCAGGCAGTAAGGCATTCTTTACAATTAGCGTATTTTAAACGTTTATATACATAAAAGTTCAAGTATTTACATTTATTATTTTTAGTTCGAATAATAAAAACTTTGAAATGGATATTTTCATTACACAAAATCGGTATTGTATTTTTTTTTTACCGATGAAAACATAAAATTCAGGAACGCTTATTGTAGAGAAATAAGCTATCTATATAATAACTAAAAGACGAGAATAAATCGTATGAATACCAATGAAAAGTCTATAGGAAATAGTTATGAAGAAAATAAGACGATTAAATAAAACTGAGCTTAATTAATAGCATTAAATTGTTAAGAATATTATTCACTCTCAATAAGACCTGAATACTGTAATCTTATTTTTGAAAATGTTACAAAAATATAAATTTCGAATCTCCCACTGACGAAAAAAGTCTTGACAATGACAGGTAAAAACAAAAATAACCCAAGATACCTATGTACACGAAAAGAAAATTTCTCCCATCAGCACCAAAATTTCAACGTGACACCACAGACAAAACTCATTTCCTCCAGGTGCCATAAAAAGAAAAGAAAGTGAGTGTAGAAAATAAGAAACGTGGTAGAAAAAGATAGTAGAAGCGAAAACGAGGAGAAGGTAGTCGATATTTTCATCCCAGACCAGAGGCGATTAAATTAACTATGGGTTCAGAGAAGCACGTAAGGATTCGGAAGCTTATTCAGGGATCCGCAAGAAACTCACTTTATTCTGAAAATGTTAAAGTAAGAAATTCTACATTGCTTTCCTTTATTTTAAAATGTGATCCATGCGTTACCAACATTTACCCAATTACAATCCATACCGTGAAATATATAAACATACATCAGCATAAATAAGTGCAAATATTAAAATAAATGTAATTTGCAAAGAAAAATTATTAAGCCTCTGGTACGATTTTCAACTAAAAATACGAAGCAACTCTGAAATAAAAAAAAAAAAAAAACTAAGGACGACGGAAACCAAAGAAAATCTTGTAACACAAGATCCTCGTATATTATACCTATGGCAAACTCATCCCCATTTCTAACGACGGGAGTTCCTCAACGTCTTGCGAATTGCCTCTTATTCGTGTAATTCCGTGAGTTCGCTCGTATACATAAAACACCCCCTCCTTCCCTCGGTCTGCCCACTAACCTTGGGAAAGCTCGTGGAGAAGGAAAATGAGCCCAACCCCCAGAGGCATTCTGGAAATTTCGTTGCGCGTGTGTACTTTCCAAATTTATGTACGAATATATTTTTAGAAGCTCATAGTCACCGTCAATATTTGCTTTTTTCGAACCAACTGTTAAAATGTTTGCTTAATCGAGCTTGAAATATTTATCCCTGAATTTGAATGTAATGAAAAAGTAGTGATATTATGGAGCGAGAAATTTTACGAGAAATTTATTAGTTTGTTAAAAAAAAAATATTACGAGCGTAAGTATAGGGTTACTTGCTAAACAAAACATTTTGAAACTACCCCAATTTAATTTTATTAATTAAATTTAGACGTCACAGAAGTTGATAAGTGATGCCTTTAAAATGTTTTTGGATAATGTTGGCGCGTAATTTATGTACATATTTTTAACGTAAAAATGGTATGATGATATTCAGGATAAGTATATTATTGTTTAACACTAACAAGGATTCATAGATTTAACCTGTAATCTTTTTGTTTTATACATATATTGCGCACTTTTATTTATTTATTTTTTAACTTCCTCATTCATTCAAATATTTTAAATTTCGATCTATCATTTTATTTTTTAATTTATTTATTTTATTTAGCTATTTTTTGATGTAAATTATTTGATGCATTGCATTTTTTACTTGCTTAAAAAATTTTTGTATACTTGTATACATTCTTAGATTTTTACTAAACTTTATAGATAAAATTTCTTAAAAAATATTTTCAAAGTCAACATAAATTACTTTCGTTCTCCACTTTGAGTATTATTAAATCAAGGTAACAATCTGAAAAACGTTAATCAACCAAAAATTATTGTTCGTAACCAAAATCGTATTTTTGGCATTTAAAAATTTCCCAAAGATACTTTAGTAAGAGTAAACTTCAACTTTTGACTGCAGAGCAGTAAAGATTTACAGAAAAACCCCGCAGAAAAAGTCAAACAAGAAAAATGATACTAAACTGGAAGTAAACTCTAAAACTCATTTTGTCAGAAGCGCCGGTCACAATTCAGTTACCAAAGAAGAAAACAACGTCACCACTATATAAAACTGTAACCACATATCAGCCTCTACCTGTGTCCATAACACTGTCGAAAACTCCATAAATCCTTCTAACCTGCAATAAAATCTTCTGTCGCACATACCTACAAGTAGAAAGTTGCAGAAAATTCAGGCGGTATCTAATCTGCATGAATTCTAGAAAACCAAGCCAATGGGGCGGTCCCTCCTGTCGTGTTTTGGTGCCGGACGCCCAATCTTATTAACCTACCATTTTTTTGTCGGCTCTCCAATCCAACAATGCCAACAGACCCCTCATACGCGTGTACGAAGTAATTGTATTGTTTTTGTTACCTGTAACGCGGGAAATCGAGTTTGTAGGCGCTGTGAGCCTTTTTTTGGTGGGACAACCAGCACCGAAACCCACTGGGTGTAGATTATAATCGAAATGACGGCGAAAAGAATATTTTCACAAGACTTCGTAACGAGTCAAATGAAACGACATCCTTGAAATATGCGATATCTGTAAAATACTTTAAAAGTCTTTGTTCACTGGCTTAGAGAAAGCGAGTGGGGTATTTTTTCCCGAAATATATATATGGAACTCGCAATTTTGGAATGCCCAAAAAAGTGAAAGATATTTTTTTTTTTTCGAATATGTTAATCAGCCACAATATACTTTTTCTGAAAATAATAATTCAGTAAGCCTACATCACTGATATTTTTCGAAAAAATTGTATTCTGAATCACAGAATTCTAAGTGTACCCGACTCTTGGGTGCTCGAACAACATCAATACCATTGGTCCCGTACAGGAAGGTAACTCGATGGAAAACGAGGTAGGTATCTTATTATTCGACGAGATAAAAGCGACGCACTTCTTGAGTGAGGAGGGGTCCTAATCCAATCAGCTGCAAATCGCCGGGCCAAATGATACTTCCACGCCAGTCAGCCAACGGTTGACAAACGGGAAATCGATTCCTCCTTTCAGGTGTCGAATTTACAACGCAAACCTTACAACTGTACTACACCTCCCTACCTCTCGTAGTACTAACGCGATTACGCGGGTTTTAAGCACTTTGTGTCCGTGGAAATGCCCTTTTCACTTTTCCGTTACAAACGTGATTATTGTTGTTTTGTTTTGGGAACATTTAAGTGTACGGATAATAATAGGTACGAGAAGGAAATTGCGTATTTTTACAAGCATCGTTTATCAGGAGGTTTTCACCAGCTGCACATGTACTGGCTTTTCATTTAATTATTTTTAATTGAAAATGATTAAATGTTTTTTGGTTTAAAAATCGATTACACCGAATAACAAAGATACAATTGTAATAACATGGTTAAGTATAAGTTTTAAAAAATTATTATTGAAGAAAAGAAGATTGGATACCTGTACCTAAACACCAGCTACAATATTATACTGTATAGGCTTACCTATTTTTTGCATTTTTAAAATAAGAGTGTAATCTAGTCAGATAAGCCTGTTTACTTTGTGTTAGGAGAAAATGATTTGTGCTGCCACTATGAACCATAGTGTCATTCCGTCGTCTAGGATTTTTGAATTTTATCAGTCAGTAATTCTGCCGTGCAAGTAGTAAAATAATCACCGTTTTCAACAAAAATACTAGTGCATGGGTAGTAAAAATTTTCTAATAGATGGAATTTTTGGTATGTAAAAAAATTTTTTCCGGTGTGTAGAAAAACCTTTTCCACACACCTTTTCCGCACACTATGCGGCAAAAACCTCTTCCACACACCTTTTCCGCACACTGTGCGGAAAGTGTTTGTCACACATTACTGCACACTACGAGGGAAAATCGATTTTCCATACTAAAAATAGTGCGGAAAACACCTATTTTCTGTGATGAAACTAGGTATTTAGATTCCATCATACATCTGATCCCATTTTTTTCTCGTCCACACAGCTGAATATATATACACTGCAGAGCAAACAAGGATCAAATTACACAATGTACCACATGCACTTGTAAACATGTATTTCATTAGCTTCCGTAATCATCCATTAATATCGAGTGGTAAACACAGCACTGCAGCAAATAGTTTCACCTGTTGATTATTTCCATTGCAATGTATGTTAATCAGCCAGCTCGTGTATAAGCACCTCAAAGGCCCGTGTAAACCTCAAAATAATACACACATCGACAGCGAAAATGGCCAAGATGTCCGTTTAATGAAGATGCAGTACACCACACGGGCTTTGGACAGCCATAAAGGGCTTTTACGGGCAAAGGACGTACACGGTGCGTGTGCATGCCTAATACACGAGGTATGCGCTCCTATATCGATTTTTCGTGGCCACGGCCGGCACCCCTCCGTCGTCGCTGCGTTCAATTAATTAAAGACGGCTCGTGCGCTGTGTGTGTGTTCGCTTTAAAAATTCGTGGACATTTTTTCTTCTCCCGGTTTTCAGCGCGTTGTAGAAGAATTTTTTTTTTTTTTTTTCGTAAAAGATAATTTTTTTTAGTATTTTTAGCCTGAAAATTTAAATATTGCCTTATACCTTGGTGGAAAATTGTTTTAGATTCTGCCTCTGTTCAAGGAGTGTAAGTTATGACTATACGTATTAGTTTTAAGGTATTTTTCAGATTGTGTATGTAACATTTCTTTTTTCTCGCAAATTGGTACTGTCGATCGAAAGAACGTTCCACACAATGCCCAAACAAACAACAGCTCTGTTTGGTTTGGTAATGTATGTACTTGAGACGATACTAAAAATGTTGTGAAAAAAAAAAAAAAATAAAAACAAAAACTAAACTATCGAATGTCTAGACTGGAAAAATTTTTTTGATAAAATGTACTACGGTGTAGCTGGTTACCATTATCCCCAGATTCTACAAACCAATGTAAAAATATCAATATAATCTATTTTTAACCAACATAAAATATATTATAATCTCTTTTAATGTACATAAAAAATAAACAAAAAAAAACATATTTTTCAGCTTGATAATATTGTTGGAAATGTTGTTGTATCTTTGACGTTAAAAAATTTCATCATCAATCATTATCGGCCTTCTCAAATTGGTATACTAACTTACGCTTTTTTATCTGGATTATGAAAGAATGATGACGTGGCCCAATATTGTTACAACGTTGGCATACGTGCTACCAAAGTTGCTTACTATCATTGATCCCCTCTAGTATCTTATTCACTAAAAATACGTCCAACGGACCAATTTTCATAAATTATAAGCGTAAAGTACTTACCAAATAATTGAGTACAGCGGCGTTTCAATTTGGCCTAACTCAAGTATTCGTATAAGAAAAACGGAATCAAGCAGCCCAATCTTAGCAGCGATATGATCAAATACCAAACTCTACTTTGGGTACCCTTAAAACTAAGACATCGACCCCTTCATTTTACTAAATTTGAATATTTTATGAAGAGACTCACGCCACATCGGATTTGTACTAAGAAAATCAATCAGTTTTACTATAGTTGTCCGCAAGAAGTAAAAAAAAAAAAAAAAAAAAAAAAAAAAAAAAAAAAAAAAAAAAAAAAAAAAAAAAAAAAACCAATTTCGTATCTATTACGAACCGAGCATGAATAGTAAATTTTCGATTTCGAAGAATCCATCAATACCCTCTTGAATTCTATCTCGGACAATCCGCCTTGTATGCGTGTGGACAAAAAGAGAAATGACGGAAAAATCATTCCAACCTCTTCCGAAGCGACTCGAGGTACAAAAATCCACTGAAGACGTACGAAAAGGAAGCTCGACTCATTCCTCGTTGCTCAGCCAACGGGATCCTCGTGCAACATAAATGTATGAAAAGAAAGAAAAATTGTTGCGCTACGTCGAGTGGCCGACCCCCCCCAAAGGCGCCCCCTCGAAGAAAAGTTCCTCGAGACGCCATAAATCCTCATTCGAGGCGCCTACCCACCCCCTCGTTCGGAAGCACGGGATCTTTCATTTTCTTCCTTCCGTAATGGCGTATATACGCACAGCCGAAGCCGAAGGAGGATGGATCTTTATTTTCTGTTTGACTTCGCGTGACTCTTGCTCACTCGTGTCTCGTTGTGTTGTGGAACAAAGGCTCACGCGTGTACACGCCACTTTCGCACTGAGCGATGACCTGGTTGAGACGGCTTCCTTGACGAATACACAACAAGTACATATACGAAATACGTTTTTATGAATAAATTCGTCCACACGAAGAAAGTTGAAAGACGATGATTAAAAACAAGACTCGTCGTTTTTTGTCTACTTAAACAGCGAGGGGCTGCGCACTCTTGAAGTCATTAAAAAGACTTTGTAAGTCATGCTAAGTCTTTCAAAGACTTCAGACTTTTTACCGGGACTTCAAGAGTGTACATAGCTTGAAGTCATTAAAAAGACTTCGAGTCATTAAAAAAGACTTCATAAGTCATTCTAAGTCTTTCAAAAACTTCAGAAGTCTCCTAAAGACTTCAGACTTTTTACCGGGACTTCAAGAGTATATATAGCTTAAAGTCATTGGAAAAGACTTCATAAGTCATTCTAAGTCTTTCAAAGACTTCATAAGTCATTCTAAGTCTTTCAAAAACTTCAGAAGTCTCCTAAAGACTTCACACTTCTTACCGGGACTTCAAGAGTGCATATAGCTTTAAGTCATTAAAAGACTTCAAGTCATTAAAAAAGTCTTAATAAGTCATTCTAAGTCTTTCAAAAACTTCAGAAGTCTCCTAAAGACTTCAGACTTTTTACCGGGACTTCAAGAGTGCATATAGCTTTAAGTCATTAAAAAGACTTCAAGTCATAAAAAAAGACTTCATAAGTCGTTCTAAGTCTTTCAAAGACTTCAGAAGTCTCCAAAAGACTACAGACTTTTTTCCGGGACTTCAAGAGTGCATATAGCTTTGAGTCATTAAAAAGACTTCAGGTCATTAAAAAAGACTTCATAAGTTATTCTAAGTCTTTCAAAAACTTTAGAAGTCTCCACAAGACTACAGACTTTTTACCGGGACTTCAAGAGTGCATTTAGCTTTAAGTCATTAAAAAGACTTCAAGTCATTAAAAGAAGACTTCATAAGTAATTAAGTATTTCAAAGACTTCAGAAGTCTCCGAAAGACTTCAGAGTGTGAAGCCCCTTGTCAAACAGTGGTTATCAATAAATTCTTCTGTTGCATATTGTTACTTCTTTATTAGTAAACTAACTCTTTAAATGTACAGAAATAATGTTAGAGAAGAAAAAATTAGATTTTACGAACACTGATGGACACACTTTGGTTAATAAAAGAAGTTGGAAATTTTTACTTCTAGGCTAGAACTTTTTTTTGAAATTATTATTGTTTGTGAATAGAGCATCTGAGGAGTATATCATGGAATATGGGTAATAAGAGGTACACCACTTATTTAATAAGAAATGAAACTATCAGTAATGTTGTTGATTAAATAAGGTTGGCTTTACATTGTTAACTTCTATTATTTCTCGGCATTAAAACAAAAAACAGTAACAACAATAAAAATAAAACTATCATTTTTTTATTTGAAATCGATTGGACTCGACTGTGTTTGAATCCACACGTTTTTCACTGTAGCCAGCTGCAACCAAAATTACGCATGCAGTTTACACATTTAATTTCACTTCAGTTACAAACGTTTTGACAAGTAAACGCAAAATCTTTACAAAATTTGTATCAAATACTTAAGAAACATTTATCTACATCGTATTGATTTTTCATTAAAATCTATAAGTTTTTTTTCAATGTAGGTAGAATCCAGAACAGTGACGCAAGTGCTACGTACCCTGATCTTAAGAGCCCATACATAACCTTAAAAAAAATCGTGTTTTTACTTAAATATTTTTGATACTAGACACAGGAATGGTTTAAAAGTTTAACAGAACGTTTATAAAGACTTGAAATTCAATATATTTTATTTTTACTTACTTACCGAGGGGTGCTTATCTATTATCCGCAAAAACTGGTGTAAATTTTTTGTAAAAAAGCGCATAAATGTATTGTTGGTCGGATTGATTAAAGAAGATAGATCGATTGAACGCTTCTGTGGGTAAGTTCTGCAATGAAGAAACGTCGTAATTCGATCAGCAAGCTTTTGTAGCAACAAGGGAAAAAATTGCATTTGAAGACCGTAAGCTGCAGTGTAGGAAGAAAATTCGAAAAAAACCAAGGCAGAAGGTAAATTCCATCACAAGCTCCGCTAGGGATGAAATATTCAATTATAACTTTGGCAAAGCTCTTCGCTTTCACCGTAACGAGAAGTAGCTTGAGCTGGACGCTGTGCGTATTTTAAGCTCTCGCCGCGCGAAAAATGCATTTCTATTACCCAACGGCTGGCGTTATAATACCCAGGGAGTCCGATTTTTTCCGTTGGGTTGAAAAAACAAACAAAAAAAAAAAAGAATGTGCGCACAGTGTCCTCCAGAGAATTTTAAAAAGAGTTTTGCATAGCTTATCTCGTTTTTCTATACATTTGGTTTTTATCACTCGACTATTGAATGGGTAACAGAGTTTATAGATAAAAATTGGGTTTCATTAAAAATAGAGACGGAGCAGTTGATCATCGTTTTAAAAAAATCTATTAAACGTAACTGAATAAAAAACTCTGGGTTCGAAAAAAAATAAATTACGTTTTTAATTTTATACAAAAAAATTGTATGGTTACCGCTACAAAGATGTCTTCAAATCCTATCAAATGATGCACGTCTTAATTTAGTTCCTCTCTATATTAATAGTATTTTGTACAATTTACTAAAACAATATTTTATATTATACGTAAAATAATACTTTCAACTGATAAGAAAAATTTCTGTCTCAGAGATGGAGTATCAAATTAATATTATTATAGAAAATTATTACAACCTAATACGTGCCAAACAAATTGGTATTTTGTAATCGAAAGAATTTTTTTTTTCTGCACTACATAATAGGAAATCGTAAAAAAAATATACCAAGTAAACTATAAAAAATTTGATGATTTTTACCCATTCCTGCCTATTTTCACTCGATGAACTCGTATTTGAGGTCATTAAAGATTGCATACCCCAAAGATAGTTAGCTAGATGTCATTAAAAGAAAGTTTTTTAATACACCGTCTATCCATTTTTTAGTACATCGATCTCTTGGAAGTTGATAAAAAAATTTATTTTTCATTAATAAATGTGTTTTTAGAAAGTAGATAAACTTTCTATACTTTCGCAAAATTAGTCGCTGTTAGCGTATTAAATTTTCAATTTTTGATCTTTTAAATATATTATGTTTGTGCTATCCCAAAATTCTATTTGCAATGTATATAATATAAATATAAGATACAATACATACATATGCACGAGAACCCCATCACCCTGTAGGTTCAAAAAATCTTTAGTTTTTGTATAAATTATACACGCATATACTGAGAAACCGTATTTGGATTTTTTAAATTTTTTTCCTTCAGTAATCTGATTCCATCTTCAAGGCATTAGGGTTTCTCAAGCTTGAGTGACACCTCCAATTTAGGGCGGCTGCTCGACACCAGATGTGCATCGCTTCCCGTGGTATTTTTGTAATATTTATATCAGTGTCAGTATAATCCCTCGTAAATCCCACGCAACGATTATCAATCACCAAAAGTAACAAGTACCATGTAATTTACCTGTAACAATAGCGTGTTGAGGGTGCACGTATACGTATACGGGCTCCTTTGATCGCAGCTTTTGACAAGCGCGTGCTCGTAAACGCTAGTCAAAGCTTGATTATATGCGTGACTCCTACGTGGGCACGTGTCCTTTGTCCGATACTAATTAAATTGTGACATAATTCGTCAGGCATCATGATTTACATGATGCCTAGGGCTTTAGCAGACCATTTCAATTGTTTATTGGTTATGTGTGTTTATTTATAAGGGATGCTATGGTTCGTGGGGCAAGTTGGCTTTCACTTTTAGCCGCTTATCTCCGAGTACATAGAAGATCTATTTAGTCCACGAAATTATGAGAACTCCATTAACCAAGTTAACTGAAACCAGTGAAATTATTTACAAATTTTTGAAGTTTAAGATCTAATAAGTTGGTGTAAAAAATCTCATGAAACCATAAAATTTTTCAAGTATTAAATTTTGAATAAGAACGTACACTGTAAGAGGAAAAATATTTTGAACTCATTTAAAAAAAAGAAACACTGCAAGTAATTTGTTTTTAACTTACAAAAAGTACGTGACAGTCGAATCAAAAACTGTATTCAAAAATATTGAAAAAAAAAATCGTACATTTATTTGTTTCAAAGAGCTTACAACTATAATAACCATTAGTATCAACGTTTAAATTAGTCATATTATTCTTTTGCAAATATAAAATAGTTTTTAAAAATCGTATATAAAATAGCTTAAATATTTTATATAGTTTTTTAATTCAAATGATTTTAAAATCAAATTGGAATTTTTTTTTATTAACCTTTGTGATTGTGAAATTAAGAAAGTTCACTTTTTAAGTAGTTAATTCTTCATAAAGCTATATATATATTCATTAAAAATGATGATTCTCCAATAAAATCATAATGAAGTCACTTTGAAATCATTAAATGACCGACCGGAAATCGTTTGGATACTTTACATTATAGTGAACTGATTGTGAAGTGTCAAGACGTGTCAAACGGCCAATCATTTTTTTGGCTCTTGCAAAATTCAAATATCCATACTTTTCGATTTTACGAAAAAAAAAATTTCCCGAAATCCATGCTGACTACATCTGTACAGGTACACATGTCCGACCGATTTCACCCCAAAAACTGATGTGATTTAAAAAGAACCGACGCAAGCGTGAATGAACAATGTTAAATCTCGAAATTGACAGTAAGAGGATTACAAAAAATGGCTTGTTAACTGGAATTTGGGAATTTTTGGATGTCCTCGTGAATTTTTGTCTCGATAAAATGTGTGCGTACTGCAAATTGCCATTACAATATATGGTGTAAAATTAAACAAAGTAGGAGCTCTGCCGGATTTAATTATTCTGATTGTTTTATTGCCCCGCGGAAATAAAGGGGAAAAGGGGAGAAACAAAGTTCACACGTGCGGACGCGATGAAAATTTTAATTATTGGAGTAAACGTAATGAGAGCCACAGATTGCGTGTGAATCACCGTTATCGAACTCGAGAGATTTTTTAATTAAATGGGTGGTTCAAAAAATGTTTCTTTGACACCTACATGCCACTCGTTCGTATGTTACTTGAATTGTGTATGAAATAAACGGAAAATTCGATGAAAGAGTAATAAAATCAACGTCATAAATCGTGTTAATTAAATACCGTTTTTATTGTAAATAATGACAAAAATAAATCATCAACTTTCTGTAATTACGATAATATGCTGTTTTGAATACTGAAAAGATTGACGTTTCTTAGTAATTAAAAAAAAGTTACTGTTAATTAAATTTCTGGTAATTAGAAGTGTTTTTAATGCACTAATTTTGTATGATAAATATTACAATTTTCAAACAGAATATCAAATTTATAAAATAATTATGATAATCATAAGATTTATGATACTTCGACAAAAATTTTTTTTTTTTAATTGCAACTGTAAGTTCATAAGGACCGAACGAGATGAAGGTATTCATAATCATGAAAGATATACGTATTTGTAACTTCTCATGAGCCCAGAAAAAACATTGAAAGTTATGTTTTTCATTTTTATATAGTTGTGTTATGGTGTGTATATACACGATATTTGCTTTTATAAATTGTTGTAAATTTACCAATATTTTGATAACTTAAAATAATTTTTTTTTTTTTTTTGTTGAGTAAGTTCTCTGAAAGTGTTTTATAAATGGTAAAATTACCTTACTTTAAAAACGCTCACATATCAAAATTTTCTTTTATATTTTAGTATGTAGATATAATTATATAACTTGTTATATAAAGTAAAGGTCCCCCAGTGGAACGACTTTTTTAACGCCATTAATCCTAGTGTTGAATGTATTTTTTTTTTTTTTACACACTTAATCTTTATAGATGTTACTTCGATATTTACAAAAATTTGATAATTATTAATGTTCCTCGTATGAAACATTCCTAAAAATTTGTATCCCTGGTTCTAGAAAAAATGTCTATATGCACGATAATTTTTTTTTTAACAATATTAAGTCAAAATCGATATTATTTTAGTAGTTTTTGGAAGTTATTCATTTTTGAAATACAATCGTTTATTTTTTTCTTTACGAAACTTATCTCAAAAACTTGTTTATCATTGACTGTTTTATATAGGAGAAAGAATTTCCATTTTACTTCCGAAAAAAAATCAATTAAATTCATAAAATGACGCTATACGAAAAGAAAATTCCTCCTGCCTGTAAAAGATATTTTAACACTAAAAAAAAAGAAATTGACCAATACTCATTGAACAGTGGACGCTGCCTATACCATTTTCGTAATTCAATATTGCTACTTTTTCTTTTGTTAATCATACGTATACACTAAAGGAAAAAACATATAAATAAACCGAATAATCTTTGAAGAAATTGAAATGTTGATATTTTTATTATTGTATAATACATACTTTATATATGATTCTAACAAATACATGTAAAATAACACCAATGTAGACACCCACCAACTTTAATAAAAATCTCAACGAGCCTATACTCTTGACTGCAGTACACGAGACACAAATAAGGCCTCCAAACTATATTCACATGTACACTTGCACACTTAGCGCATGTCACGAAGCTGCACGTACAGATTTTATGTACTCGTAGCAAACAAAAACCGAGCTCGAGGGTGCGCGTAATTTTTTCATCGACAAAAAAAAAGAAAGAAACGCACACACGCATGCCCTGGGGGTACGCTGCGATCGTTGACTTCGCGCTTTAGAGGACCAATCTTCTCTTGTAATTAAAAAAAATGGGGAGAGAGGGGCACACGCGTGACTTTGTTTGTTTCTTCTCTCCCTACTTTTTTTTTTTTTTTTTTTTTCGTCCGCAGGCTACACTCGCCCGTAGATCAGGGGAGTTTCCTTCCGAGATTGGCATGCGTAACTTGTTTCTACCCCTCGATCCTTTAAACTCGATGAAAGTGTAACTGCTACGTGCATATGTACCTTCCATATCGGAACAAGGACACGTGAATTTTTCGTTCTTTCTGGTGCAATTTTTGAGGGTTTTTTTGCATGTAAATATGGATACTATGATTTTTAGGAACGGTAAAATGTTATGGTTACACCCTCTTTTGGATCTTACGTAACCACCAATTGCAACCATCTTCAAACACCACAGCCAATTAATAATTTTTTTTTAACAATATTCTATTTTTAAGGTTTTTTAATTGAAAAAAAAAATTTATCACATGATAATTCTTACAATTAAGTTATTCAAAAAAATCTTATTATTATTATATAGTGTGTAATTTTTAAACATTTATTTCTATGTGGCGTATTCGCGTAAAGTTTCAAAACCCTACTCCACTCACAAATAAGTGTATCTTTTGCTTTAAACAAGTATTTCTAACGTGCGGCAAAATGTTACAAAAGTTGGGTAGTACAAAAAAATGTATACAGCTGTTGATATTGTATATAGCTAACTGTAATTCTTATGATTTTTTTATAATCATTTATAAGTTGTTAGTTATGGATTATCTTACAGCTTGGCTTTGTTACTTTTTACTCTTAGAGAAATAAATTATAAAAATCATAGAGGAATTCTAGCAAAAATTATCATTTCGCTCAGTAAATCAGATGCAAGTTGTCAAAACAAAAGAAAAATATTTTTTTTAACAGTGAAAATTATCATTTTAACAGTAAAAATTATGGTTTGAAAATGAAAAATTATGGTTAGAACAGTAAAAATTTCCACACGGGAAAATATAATTTATTAACGATCCTTTTAAGGTTTACTATTCCAGAATAGTATTTTTACTGTTCTAACTATAACTTTTACTATTGAAACTACAATTTTTTCTATTAAAACAATAATTTTTACTGTTAAAAAAATTTTTTTTTTTCCTAATACTAACATTTTATAAATCATTAAGTTTTTTTTAGTAACATATTTAATACTTGTAAAAAAAAGAATAAAAAAACGAAGTTATTTACAAAATTATATGCTGCGTCGTATTGTGAAATTTTACAGTAAAAATTGTTCGATCTTTACAAACAAATTTAAACATTTTTATCAACACGCTATCCGAAAATTCGTTTTAAATATTTAACAGATTATTAACCATCGCTAAACAAGGTCTTTGCCCAAATATCAAGAGAATCTGAGAAAAGTCGATTTATCGAGGAGCCCTTTCGAGATGAATGACTATAATTTTCAAAGTGCAAACATCAGCTCAAGTTTTCGCATGAAGCAGTTTACCTTGAAAAAGGCTTCGTGTTTGCCCGAAAAATTTGTCAAACGTGGAAAGTCTGGTGCACGAAAGAGTAAAACGAAGAGAAAGTACGAAGAAAAATCTCACGAGCGGAAGAGAAAGGTACGACGGCGGAAGTATAAAGGAGCATTGTCGCGCTTTTCACGTCAAATAAAACGAAAACCGAGGAAAAAAGGGTGGAGAGCGCACAAATACATAAAACGTATACACGTAAGGAGCGAACAGTGAAGAAAAAAAAAAGAAGGAGAAATAAAAAATTGCTTCAACGCGATAAAACGTGACTCAGCATACCGACACATGTACTCAGAAATGTAGAATGGAAGCAGACTGCAGGTCAAGTATTCGCAAATACGTTAGTATTTCAAGTATATACGTAATATGTGCACATATTTAAAGGGCTGGTTTTTTAAAATATGTACAAATATGCCTTTAAAAGCGCGTATGGAGAAATTTTACAGAATAAATAATACTTAAACGTAGCGATGAAAAAATACAAAGGCATGAAAGTGGAAAAGGCATCTAGAAATTTCTCAGAATTTCTTTTTTACATTTTTACACTAATTATGGATTTTTGATTTTATGCCTACAGCCATTTAGGTAATAGTCACTTGTTTTTTAACTAAAGTGCGACCCAAAAAATCGGCTAGGATTTTTTAATGTGCTTGTCTTTACTAAAAAAGTGTTTAAGTACTTGACCAAAAAGTTATCAAGCCGTCTAATACGTAAATTTCTTGGTATACGTAGGGCGTAGATGGCACAGTCAAGGTATTCATAAGACATCCGAGGCAACCTACTTTTATTTGTGATTTTAAAGCAAAGTAAACGTAAACGTACGAGTATCAAAGTCAAAGATCCAAAGTTGTGCAGATTCAAAAATTTTGTTTACAATTAAAAAGTTACGAAAAGTTTATGCTTAAAAATAAAGAAAATTGATTGATTAAAAGTTATCAAGTAAAAGTAGCTCGATGTAAAAAAAGTTTATGATTTTTTAGAGCAGGTCAGTTATCATATAGAACTATCCAGAATTTTATTTTTTATTGAAAAAAATTATCGTGACGTGTCAGCTCATTTCCAACTTAAAGTACGAAATACAAGATATCTTTTTTGTTAACTTAACGAGAAACAACACAATTATTTAAAATAGAGGAATATGTTGAAATGCACAAAAAAAAAAAAAAAAAAAAAAAAAAAAACAGAAGGGTTTTTAGCAAATCTTTTGAAAATTAACCTTTTCCTTTTACATTTCTCGTAAGCTTTGGAGCTACGAATCCAGAAAAGAAGGAAAAATCTCAGTCTGCTTTTTCTTGCACGAAGCTCGAAATTTCGTTAGCGCGACGCTGCGTGAAAATGAAGTCTGGTTTTTTCTCCCTCCTGCTTTAGTCTTCTCGTTTGTGAAAACGCGATTTTTCGTCCCTCAGCTTGTTTACCTAGTAGGGATTTACGTTTGATGCCATGTCCAACTTTTTCCGTCAAATAGTGTGCTAATTGGCATTTTTAACAGCAGATTGGACCATAGCTCGTTCACTTACTGCTGGAATTCAAATAAACCGAAATAAACGCTAGCTCTTGGATGTCCCAACTTTTTACGTTACATTGCAATCAAGGCAATCCCTAAGTTTTTTTTAAATGTACCTAGCTCATGATACATGAATAAGAATTTCCTCTGAAATTATGTTATCTAATCCACTTATGACAGACCAAGTAATTTATAAAATAATTTTATTCAATGTATAAAAAATGAGACTGCAAATCGTCCCGATGTAACACTTTTAGAAGGTATTACGTTGTTTTTGAAAATTGCCTCAACCTTAATTTCATTAGACATCACACTATTTTAATGATAAAATAATAATGTGGATCACTCGAAAGAGCAACTGATATCTTTAACTGATTTTCAGAGCTCCACAAGAGTGCTGATTAAACACATTTTCATGTGTTATAACACACGAACATTAACTATCAATCAATCAATCTTCCTTTACCATCTCTAAAAAAGAAAATGCCAAACAATTGAATGGCAAAATTGTTTTTTGCATTAAACATTTCAGACGCGCTATCCCAAAACCCAATATCTCAAGGAGGGAGAAGTAAACCCTGAACGGCCACGCCAAAAGCTAGTCGACGAACAAGAGAACGAAGGACTGGCCGATAGCAACGAACCGCCAGCGCGTTTATTCAAAATACGCGCAACTCGTGGGAAGAGGATTCAAGGCGAGCCTAAGAAAAAAAAAATGAAATATTGATTCTTTAGATTCAGAAAACTTGGATGATAAAGTACAGAAGAAAAAACGATCTAACAACAAAACTAACAGAGGAAAACTAGATAGATGGACAACTCGACGATGAAACTGACTCCGAGTCTGAGGAAAATTTAAGAGCGAGAAAAACAACTACGCAACTTAAGAATGTCACAAGAAAAAGAGTCAGACCACAGAGGAATATCATTAAAAGAGAACTGACTGAGAAAATATCCAGAGTAAAGAAGAAAAATATGGAAAAAGAGATAAAAACAATGAGCATGGACACGCTACGTATGGGAAATTTCGGATTAAGGAGAGTTGTTGTAGCGCATCATGACAGAGCAGCCGCAATAGAAATATCGAGCCAGCAAAACACCGGGAACTCCAACTAGCCGATGTAAGTGTGGTAAACGGAACAAAGAGACAATAAAAATGAATTTAGGTATACAGAAATGCACTGGCAACAGCCGCGAAGAAAGAGAGGAACCGCAATCCAAGAGATGCCCTAGGAAAAAGCGAAAGCGGTCGCAGGTGTAATACACCGAGTGAAAACTAAAATAAGAGGGACCGAGAGGCTATCGCGCAAAATGTGATCCGAGAGATAACACAAGCAACGGCCAATAACACCGAGAAGGACGGTTGCCTCAGACATTTTACTTCCGATAGCATTCGTGCGCCCCTAATGGTCTGGGCCCTCAAAGGTATAGGGAAGTAGAGAAGAGGAGGCTAGGAAGAGAAGAGAAAATCAAAGGCCAGTTAGCTGGGAAGGGTACTTGTTGGCATTCTTATTTATGGAGAAGATGACTGTGGACGTCTCGATTATCCAACTGTATACACGGAAGTTGCTTTTTTCCAGGATTGGATGAATAAAAAGTTGTTAAGAAATCCGATGTTAGACAAAAACAAGGTACAATGGACATCGATATTGGGTTACGAGAAAGTGACGATACAAGTTTTAGAGTGATGTCACTAAAACAGAAACCAATTGTTGATTACTTTATTCATTGTATGTTGTGACATTTCGCAATCACTATACAATTATTTTTGTAAATAAGATTGTTCGCAAGCACTGACCGCATTTCACTAAGAGGCACGAAATAGGTACTGGTTGGGCACAGTTAAACTTAGAGGGATTATATCTGGAAGCCACGAAACAAAACTGCATCTTTAATTATTCATCAAATTTACAGTTGACTACAAATTAATTTGTTGGCACTTTTAAAAAATGCTGAATCCCGGACAGTTTTTTTTTGTCAATCTGTACCCACCACTACCTTCCTTACACTCAGTTATTTTTCATTTCCAGTAATATTGTCGTATAAGTTATTGTACTATCTATTGATAATTATGACTGCAGCTTAATATCATCAATCTTTATTAAAGGATATCGCACGAAACTTGCTTATTCAAAAACATTTTTGTCATATTTGTAATATGTTTCTAACTCTAAAATATATAGTTTCATATCACGATGAAACCTATTAACTATTATTTAGTATTTTGCTGTGGCCATGCGCAATGATTTAAAAAAAATTTATCTATATATTAACATTAAATATGTTATTATTATTATTGTTACTGTTGTTGTTATTATCATTAATTTTACTAATTTGATCCATTTGTGCCGCAAAGTCAAATCATTTTTATCATTTTTTTGCAACAAGTTTGGTAAGATAATGAAACAATAACTTGCGTTATATTATAACGAACTAAGATGTACATGTATTTCTAATACCTAGTAATAAGTGATTATTGTAATGTTGAAAAATGGAAGGAGGGATTAAATATGAGAAATTAGGAATAATTGCTCCCCTATCCAGTTCAGGGACTCGAGAGAAGGGCTACATGCATTGTGAGTTATTTGGAAAAAGTTTATAATCAATAAAATTAAGTCAGGTGTTTAAATTTGTTTTAGCAGTTATTAAAAAATCCATCCTTCAAAGTAGCTATCCGAATATTCACAGGAAAGCTGATGTCATCAGTCAATCATACAAACTACTGGCGGATGGTATCTCGTATGAATACGTGGAATCCGGTTACTTTCAAGTTTTTTTTAATAATTATTGAACCCACCTAATATGATTTCTTCAACGTATACTAGGAGCCCCCCACATAGTCCATCAGAGCCAGGGATTTATTTTTAAAAAATTTTTACTCTAGTCCTATACAGAAGTATCCTGATCCTTCAAGTAATCTCTTTAGGAGTACATTATTTTATATAATATAGGAGAGTATCATTTTAGGAGTGCATTAAAGGATATACATCAACAAATGATGGTGAATCTTGTTGGTATTGTTTAATGATAAACATCAGCACAAGACTGCATTCGTGGATATGGTTACTCTAGCATACATGAAAACCATGGGTTCCAAATAGTTAAATGCAGAATATCAGATAAATCCAGGATCTAGGTATAGCCTACAGTACTCTATTGAATAATACTATGTATATTCGAATGAAAATCTACGTGAGTATTAGGTGTGATAAAAAAGACAACAAAAAAAATTACTTGTGGATAATTCATATTAACGTTATTTATCGCCAAGCTTCGGAGTATAACTAGAACCAAAACCGTTAAAAACTCGTTAACAATTTGTTTAAAAAAATGTACTTATATTACAATTGACTTTATTAATCAATTCTAGTCTATTAACGTGTAGTTCAGTACGTACCATACGCAGCTCGATTAGTGAATGTACTAACATACACAACGTTTTTAACATTAACCTATTTATGGTATACAGTAACGATTTTTCGAAAGTATATTATCTATTGTGCACTTATCTAAATTAGGATGTAATTTTCTATATCTATCCAGGTTTGATAAATATTTTAAAGTGAATTTTCATACATATTACGGGTCTACTATCGTAACAACCGCCTTTTATGAGCAACAGTTTCAACAATTCATTAAGTTTAAATAAAAAACATTTTTCTGGTAAAATTTTAAATCAATGCATAAGGCAATGCACGTAGTTCTGATCACTTAAACATCTATTACTGATGAGCATTCTAATAGTTTTTTTATTGAGAATCATATATTAATCGATATTAAAACGTGTCTGAAACTGATAACATTCCTAGAATAAATAACGTAATGCACACAAAAAAAAAAAAAAAATATACTGGTAGTTTTCTGTACAAAAAGACTATGAGCAGAAATAGAGACGTGATCAGAAATAGACATGCTTATCTTAGTGGGATATTTTGATCGTTCTTATCTCCTTTAATCATTCCAATCGCTTGCTTTATCTAAAAATAGTCAAGTGTATGATATCATACTTATTATTTAATGAAACAAAAATTTTGCGTTCAAACAAGGATAAAAAAGTAAAATTTAACGCGGATAATTACTTAAAAGTTTCTGTATACGGGGGGCAAACAGTACTTATTAAGCAGACGTGGATGTTTACACGGGAAACCTTTTATGATACGGAAAACATTTCAACAACGAGCCGGAGATTCTAAAAGCGGTATGAGAGCGAGATTGTAAAATCAAAGCAGTACAGAGAACCAGAGAGAGGAATGTGCAATAGCTGGACTGAAACTTTTGTAATTTGCCGGATGCTCACGCGTGTACTCGAGTCGTCGCTCTGCATTAAAGTTGCGCCTTTTTTTTTTTTTTTTTCACTTGTCACGGAAAGTTGAAAAATCATCAGAGTTGAAACAGAGGCCGTTAGCTGGTGCATGAATTATAAAAACGAACGGCTGAAGTTTAAACAAGTCGTATTTTTGTGGAAATTTGAAATGATCGTTGTAGGAATAGCCTCTTTGTTGGAGCAGTGACTATTTTTATTTTATTTTATTTGTTATTTATTTCATGGCAAAACATGAAAAAATGTTACTACGTTAATTCACTTGAACTCTGAAAATAAGTAACAATGAAAATTCATTATTAGTGTATGAAATAAATTACAGCCACAACGTTGTACTGAAAGTGAAGTTATTATCAAAATGTTGTAAAACTAAACTCACAGTACATACTATGAGAAGTGAAGTTTCAAGTATTCTCAAACCTTTTTTTTTGAAAACAGAATCAACAAAATGCACTCAAATTCAACAATGTGGTAGTTTTTTCGAAATATTAACTAGGATTGTTTCTATACGCAAGAATTCATTGTGGAGGGTATACTATAACGTGTTTCTAAACAAATGTTTTTCTAACTGTACTCTCACGTTTGACGTCATTACAAAAGAGGGAATCCCCAATTCTGTAAAAAATACGTTCATGCTGGAGCTCGGCATTTGTAATTGAATATTTGATCGGCAGGTATAACAGTTTCTAATGATGGATGCAAAGACAGGTTGAATAATCAATTAGCATATATATATATACATATATAAAATTTCGTACATTAAGCTTACCATTTTCTTCTTACTTGGCAGTAATCTGCCGTTACTGCTACAGTGAACATCAAGTATAATATATCATGAAGACTCATTTCTTACCGATCTTTATCATATTTGCTGTAATCAATATTGGTGAGTGTTATTACTTCAACAGCCGCATGGCTTTGACGCATAATAAGCACAATTTATCAAGGGTATCGTGGAATTTCATCGCTCATAGCAAGTTTCCTAAGAATTATAGGACACCCATTTTATAACTACAAATAACATTTAAAAAATTTTAGGAGGTTATTAAAAAAATTGTGAATGGCCAGGCTTCATAGACAATACATCTAAAAAAATTTTGATTATACCTCGACCTATACACAAGCTATTGGAGGTTGCATTTTTTTTGCTCACAGTTTGTTCAATTTTTATTTATATAATAGGATGAAGTCGATAAAATTTTTAAAACCGTGAGACTGTTTTTGGAAAAAGTTAACAGGATCTAAAAAATTGATGCGTAAAATGTAGCTATTACAATAAAAATTGATAGATTTTTATGTTTTTAGGAAAGATAAATGACTCTTTTTCTTATACAAGTACTGTCACTTCTTAATCCTAATTTTTTATCTAAAGCTTTCTGAATTAATTCTACATATTTTCAAACGAAGATTAATCAACAAAATTGAAGTTAATTGAATGAACAAAAAAAAAATTACTATTTATAAGGTTTTACATTGAAAGCTGTATTCAGTCAACGAGACGAGAATGACCTAATATTTTTTGATTTTTTTTAAACTGATACTCCTTTACGAATATTCAAGAAACAGTGAAATTTTACATAATCATTGTTATCTAGACCAAAAAACTGCATCGACTTTTCAATATTTTTACCACGTAATAGTTAATTCGTGAAATTTTGAATTTTAAATTATAAATTTTTTAATCCTTAATGAAGATCAACAAATTCCGACTCGTGTTGACTTAATAAATATGTATGGATTAAAAAAAAACTTCTAAACGTGAGTTCGTGAAATCCTGAAGAGATTAAGATCTTGAAAATGACAGGTAATCGATCACCAAAAATATATTAGCATGGACGTAACTTTTTTTACTCGAAGCTCTTATGCTAAGTACATGGAAGATAAGATAAGCGAGAACAGCCTGTTTTTGCACAATTCGACTTCTGATGCAGCACGATGGATTTTCACAAAATCAATTACAAATGCTATGTTATTCAAAATGATGATTTAAAGTTTAGTGCAGCTGTTTATGAGACCTTGAACTTTACTACTATACAAATTATTCAAATTTCTTTTTTTTGAAATTTGTAACACTTTTGTAGGAGAAAGGCTTGATTACCTATTTATAAGAAATTTTTTTTTTTTTATTGAAGCGAAAGTATTAACACTATTTGGCAATTACTATAAGAAATTACGAGTCTTGAAGTATATTTGGTAATTTTTTAAAAACATATTAACATTTTATGATAACTGATGAGTTGAATAAAATAGTTTTTACATCTTTTTACAACACAGAACTTCCCGCCACACTTCATCCTCGGTACGAAACCATTGATCTTACTCATATTAATGGTTCCACAAATTTTACTATTACCTGCAAATAAATATTACAATTTTTTTAAACAATTTCTCATTATCAAATTAGGGTATTCAATCACGTCTATTCGTGCAAACATCAGAAGAAGACGCATGATCGGTGGTAATAACACCACAATCAAAGAGCATCCCTATCAAGTAGCGATAGAATTCAAATTCGGTGGACATTCCTGCGGCGGAGTCATAATCTCTAAACGGCACGTCCTTACAGCTGCCCATTGCTTAAATTTTACGAAGGATTTCCTACAAATTCGCTCAGGATCGTCGTTAAGAGACGAAGGTGGTACTTTGCACGATGTGGTTCAAATAAAACTACACGAGTTATTTCGCTTGGATGACAAATATGGAAACTCATACTTCGACATCGGATTGGCCAGTGTCAATCCGCCATTCAGCTACGACGACACTCGACAGCCCATTGCTCTGAACAAGTTGATTTTGCCCAGCAGCTACGAGACTGATAGGAAATTGGTTGTGACAGGCTGGGGTGTCGTGGACCATAAAAACACTTCGGCACATCAGTTGCAGGCCTTGAAAGTTCCCTGGCATAGCAAGGAGTGGTGCAACAAGACTTACGAGAAATTTGGTGGTTTGCACGAAGGCCAAATATGCACTGGATACGTTGGAGTGCGCGATATGGAGGCGTGTCCTGGTGATTCTGGTGATCCTCTAGTTATGGATGGTGTACTTGTTGGTATTCTTATTTATGGAGAAGGTGACTGTGGACGTCTTGATTATCCAACTGTATACACGGAAGTTGCTTACTTTATTGAGTGGATAACCCACTCGTATTACTCGATGTTTTATCGCAAGCGTAGTCACCGTCGTGTATACTTACCTAAATAGTCTTGTATATTTTGCTATATTTATATTAATAATTTATTTTAATAAAAAAACTTGGCTAAGTTAACGTTGCAATAAAGTTTTTTACTAATAATTTTAGTCTAATTTTTATTTTATAGTATTGAAGAAACGCAAGTGACCGCAAAATATTCGCTTCGTGTAGCTATTTGAAATAGTGCCACCTTCAAGGGAAAATATGTTGATACTAAAGAACAAAAATGCATAACAGCTTTTTATGGAAAATGATATGTTACAAGCGTTTATTCCAACAATAGTGTATCTTACTCAACTTACATCATTTCTTTAAGTGCTAAGCATACTTCCGAGCTGAAAAAAATACCTATGTATTTCGTGAGTGAGTATTGCGGTTTTCCTTGAATATCAATTTATTTCGTGGAATACTTTCAAGTCAGCACATTAAAAAGTAATGTTTCTTATGCTCATTCATACATTAGATATATTTCATGCGAGAAATTTACTTTTATTGAATGAAGTTATAAAATAAGCTTTTTTTGCTATCAATATGCTACGAGGTCTGTTCAAAAAGTTCCCAGAATTTTTGAATTGCGCGCGTCTGGAGAGTCCGGTGGTCAAAATTTTTTTTTTATTGTGTTGGTACACATGTCCCTAATGTATGGTGAAATTTTCAGCTGTATTCATTGTTTACATTCTGTCTTGTAGCGGCTAGTGTAGACGTGTTTTTTTGAGCTCGGCGATTTTTGTTAGTTTAAACAATGGAACAATTGAAGAGTCAAAGAATTCGTATTAAATTTTGTGTGAAAAATGAAATAAAGTGTAACCAAGTGTGCGAAATGTTACAGAGAGCCTACGGTGAGTCTGCTATGAAAAAAACAAGTGTTTACGAGTGGTATAAGCGTTTCCAAGATGGCCGCGAAGACGTTGAAGACGACGAACGCTCCGGTCGACCCAGAACGTCAATAATCGATGAAAATGTGAGAAAAGTGGAAAAAATGATTATGGATGATCGCCGAATCACAATTAGAGAAGTTGCTGATGAAGTTGGCATATCAGTTGGCTCATGCCATCATATTTTTTCAAATGTTTTGGGCATGAAACGAGTGGCAGCAAAATTCGTTCCAAAACTGCTGAATTTTGATCAAAAAAACAAACGCATTACCATCGCTCAGGAGCTGTTAAACGACGTCAACGACGATCCAAATTTACTTGAAAGGGTCATAACTGGTGATGAAACATGGGTGTACGGTTATGATGTCGAAACAAAAGCACAATCGTCCACGTGGAAGCACTCAACGTCACCAAGAGTGAAAAAAGCACGTCAAGTTCGATCAAATGGGACTGAAAAAACTTATTTTAGTTGCTAAATATATACTATTGTTGAAATAAGCACTTGAAAAAAAGGTTATTGTCTTTTAGTAACGTAGAATAAATTAATAATGACGATAATACAATATTTATAAAAATCGTATTAAGTGTCATACGTACCCCCACTAGATCAGTAGCCGTACAGTGTAAGGGAAAAAAAAAAAAAAAGTATAGATCATAGAAACTAGACACATATTGGTGTGTTGTGAAAATATCTTCAAACAGGCGAAGACGCAGATATTTTTGCCTGGGTTTGTACAGCTTTTAAGGAGGTTGACTACCTTGACTAAAATTAATGCAGAGCTTTAAAAATGTATGAAAAAAATGTATGCAAAGCTTCAATAACTCTGGGTGCTTATGAAATGAGAAATTAATGAAACAAATTATGTGAATTTCGTGTGGGAGATCGTCAAAAGCATTTTTTACAATCAAAAATTTTAATACAATTAACAGTCGGATCTGGATAAAACTATAGTCAACAGTAAATTGATATCTACTGAATAATTAAATAAAACAATCACGGTGCATATAAAAAGAGTTATTAATGATTAATCTGGAGCGTAAATACAACTCAATATGAAATTACGGAACATGTGCACGCATTTCTAACCTAAAAAAGGCACAAAGTCAGACCATTCAGACCTCTCACTCGCACCCCCCTCCAAAGGTAGTCAACCACCTTAAGGTAGTTCACTCAAAAAATTGATTTACATCTAGACTTGATTTTTTTAAGTATGTTATGGTTAAGAATTCAACGGATATTGTAATATTTTTTTTAGGTAGCAAGCGGTACTTATTTTCAAGATATTCAAGTTCAAAGTTGACACTTTTTACACACGAGTATACGGGAAACACACTTAAGAACTGATATTTCATCTAACTATATAATAATTATCTCTTCTAGAAATTTAAAAAACTAGTATGTAACAGTTGAGAAAACAAGAATTAATATGTGATTTCGTTAAATATAGCAATCGGTACTAGATTTAGAGATATTTTAATCTAAATCACGTAGTTTTTGCTTCGTTATATGAGCCACGTAAGAGAGAGGCTACAGTTGCTATTGGCATTATGCCTCTACCACGTGACCTCAGTATATATATGACTGATGTAGAGGGAAAATAACACAGGTCTTATGGGAGGAATCTTGTTTTTATTTTTTTTCGCACTTAAAAAGATATTGAGCTTAAAAAGGTTGTTAATTCCATGTTACTGACATTATGAGAGTTAGGTAGTTATTTTTTTCCTTTGATGAATTCGTTCATTAAGGTTGAAACAGCGTTTTGAATGTATGCGGAGTGCCGTTAACCCTACTTTGAGCTGTTTGTTTATCTCTGAGCATCAGCAGCAGTAGGGTTAAACGGCACTCCGGATACGTTCAAAACGCTGTTTCAACCTTCATAAACGAATTCACCAAAGGAAAAAAATAACTACCTAACTCTCATAATGTCAGTAACATGGAATTAACAACCTTTTTAAGCTCAATATCTTTTTAAGTGCGAAAAAAAATAAAAACAAGATTCCTCCCGTAAGACCTGTGTTATTTTCCCTCTACATTAGTCATATATATACTGAGGTCACGTGGTAGAGGCATATAATGCCAATAGAGCGTTATGCTGACAGATGCGTAGAACTCTGATTTTGTCATTCTGCGCAACAAGTGAACAAAAAAAGAGCACAGAGGTTATCAACTAATTCTTGTACGGTTACAAGACAGCATGATCTTTATGCCATTTCGTTGAGTGGAGTACCACTGGGCCAAGTGAACTACCTTAAAAAAATATGCAGTCATTAAAGCGACTCCCCCACTCTTAGTTGACTATCTCTAAAACTATTATCTCCACGCTCAAACGTACCGTATATCTGATTTTTTTAGATATTCTATTCTAAAAAAAATTTTTTTGACTTGGCAGTAAACTTTGTGTACTACTGCAGTAAGCATCAACTGTAAAAATCATGAAAAATTATTTGCTGCCCATTTTAATCTTATCTGCTTCAATGAGCATTGGTAAGGTATATTTTGACTAAATAAGTATTTATATGCTTTGTTTCAAAAATTTATTTAAGAAGACGCAACGACTTATAGATTACGACAATTTTAGTCATTTACTTAATTAAAGTTAATATTTAAGTCATAGTTATAGGATACTCTTTTTAAATCACAGACTTAAAAATTCAAATAGTTAAAACAAATACTTCTTTCACAAATAATGAAATTAAAAAATTTCAACTAATAAAGTTTTACAACTAATGCTTTAAACATAATACTAGTCAATTAATAATTCCATTTTATGATCAAAGTGTATATTCTACTCTCTTAAATTTTATATCTGTTTTTTAATAATTGATTGTTACTTTCGATCGGAGTATTACTACATTATAGTTCGCTCGGGATCTTCGTTTTTTTTTAGAGACATATAGTTGCTTTTCAATAGCATTTTTTAATTGTAAAATTACTCACACAAATTAGTAAGAAATTTCAGATTATAAGTCCCAACTCAAGAGAATTAGATATTTTTATAAAAATAATTGTCGAGTTCAACTTTTAGATATAGAAACTAAGCTAAATTAGAGAGCCAAAAAGCAACCACATTTATATACATTTTGTACATTCTCAGTAGTTTAATGGTATTCTGCATTTATTTGGCTATTTTATGCAAATTTCCTTGCAGGGTTAAATGTTTGGTGAATTCAAGATGTAACTAAAAGAGTTTCTTAAAGTACTGTTGGATTGCATGTAAAACTTTTTTTGAAAACAAAAAAATTATATTGTTTTTTTTAAAGACAAAGATCTTTATTTTATTTAATTTATACATTGTACTTTAGTTTAATTTTGTAAAACAATATATTTATATCAGTTAATTTATTCGAAAGCTTCAATACATTCCTTACAAAAAAACAGTTACATGAAAAATTCTGGTAATTGTTTAGGTAAGTTTTTTGATGGAATTTCCTAATCTTTTTTGAGGTGTCGAAGAACCATGTGGTAGTACTTTGTGGCTGAAAAATCAATAATTAACCTAAAGATAACAACTTCAAATATTTCAAAATCTTAGTAAAATATTGAAAAAATATTTGGAATAGACGAGGCAACATAGTAACTTATTTAGCTGACCAAATTCCCTTTTATAGCACTTAAACTGTTACTATGATTTTAATAATTAAAACTCCACGAAGGACAATGATAATTTTCATTTTTACAAAATATGACATATTTATATATGAGGAAATTCACAAAAAATATCCTGTTTATGTCCTCTATTTCAATTTAAAAAAAATCACCTGTCACCTTTACTGAAACCCGTATTCAAAATTTTTTTTCTACATGACATTACGAGTAAAATCATCCTAATTTCAAGGGTATGCCTCAAAAAAACTTTTTTTATTGCCACGGGGGACAAAAACGGAATATTTTTTGTGAATTTCCTCACGTAGATATCATGTTTGCTGTTTCTCAACAACGTGCTACTTTCAAATTAGGTTATTCCTTCGTGCTCGCTACTGCAAACAGAAGAACAAAGCGCATGATAGGTGGGGACAACACTACAATCCAAGACCATCCCTATCAAGTATCAATTCGTGGCAGATACTCGTGCAACGGAGCGATAATTTCGGAATATCACGTGCTAACAGCTGCTCACTGTATAAACGATAAAAATTACTACATTATAGTTAGCTCGGGATCTTCGTTCAAGACAAAGGGCGGTACTTTACACTTAGTGTCCCGTGCAATAATTCCTACCTCATTTCATTTTAATAGGTTTCGCAATACGAAATCTGACATTGGATTGGCTCGCGTAAATCCACCTTTTACCTTCAGTGACACTTGCAAACCTATCGCTCTAAATAGAAGAATCATGCCTGACAACAAAAAGCCAAATAAGAGACCCACTGTTACCGGGTGGGGTTACGTGGATCAGAAGAAGACTTTGGCGCATCAGTTGCAGGCCTTGGAAGTTCCCTGGCATAGCAAGGAGTGGTGCAACAAGACTTACGAGAAATTTGGTGGTTTATACAAAGGTCAAACATGTGCTGGAGAATCTGATAAGCAGACGTGTCCTGGTGATTCTGGTGCCCCCCTAGTAGCGGATGGTATACTTGTTGGCATCGAAATTTATGGGGAAGGTAATTGTGGGCAATTTGAATTTCCAAGTGTATATTCAGAAGTAGCTTATTTCCGTAAATGGATAAACAAACATATGGCAAATGATACGGTGTCCGGGGAAAGCGAGTTGCAATGGAGATCCTTATGCAATTAACCCATTGTAACAATATTAAATAAACCAATTTTTGCCTTAACAAATATTTTTTGACGATCTTGTAGAAATTTTGCTTTTGGATTTGGTACTTCATTGATATTTATCAGCAAGTGTTGATAGCAAAACGTTCATTAGTGTACAATAACTTCAAGAAAACGAAGAGAATAAACGTAAGCCTACTGTTAGGTGTAAACCAATATCTTAACTCCCAGACTATTTATTTTACTCTACAAAAAAATGACAAAAAACCATTTTTGCCTAAAATGGCCCAAAAAAACATTTTTTCATTGTATGACGTTTTTTATTAACAAATATTTTTGTTTAAATTTAAAAAATAAATATCGAATTATTAAATAAAATCTCCCGAAACAACTTTCTCATTTATTCATAGAAATAACATCAATCAAGACACTATGCTTGATGTTTTGAGCAGAATTATTTAAGTATTTGCGAGTACAACGATTCCCTCCCTTTTTCCTACTATTCCTTGTTTGCCTTTTTAATGCACTCTATACTCTATAATAGAGGCACCAAGTATGAATTCTAACAGTAAGTTAAAACTTGCTTGGCATAAAGAAAAGTGCGTATGCATGTATGGGTGCAATATAATTTGCGCACATATACACGCAAGTAAATGATTCTGCTCAAAACATCGAGTACAGAGTCTTAATTGATATTATTTCAAAAAATATCACATTCAATAGACACTAAATGATTTTTTATCAATTTTTACATCGCGCTCCATCTCCGGACTAAAGTGTCAACCACGTCCCCCAAAAATTGAAATGGATAAAAAAAACGGCACCTACCATATACAGCGTTAAAAGGATTTTCAAAAAAAAGTGCAGGCCAGGCGTTCGTACGTCCAGTCAAAACTATCAAAGAATAATTCAAAACGATCTCGGTATCGGCGTTTCCGGTGTTTGAATCTCGATCACACTGGACGCTACGCCTGTAGCCGATCCCTTTCCATAGAAAGAAAAGCCCAGCAGCGCCGAGGGGAAAAAAAAAGAAAAGCCGGAAAATATGGGCTGCGGATGAAGCCCGTCGATTCCGGTCTCGTCAGCCGTTTTTGTCTTTTTTCCCTTTTTTTTTTTTTTTTTTCGACCTCTCACCCACCGATCTATACCGGATTAAACCGTGAGAAAATTTATTCACGCTATTAAGTCCGCACTGCACCGCACATTCATATCCACTGGGCGGTCGACAATTTTTTTTTCCAAATCCTCACTGTTGGACATGTCGAAGGGAAAAATGATTGCTTCTCATATATATGTGAGTGTACGTGTGGCCGCGATCAGTTTTTTAAATCCGACAGTCGGTCGCAAAATAATTTCGTCTAGCAGTATATGTTTTTAAATATATTTCCAAAAGAGATTAACGAATCAGCTGCGTTTGAGGGATTAAAAAAAAAATGGACAGATCGGAAGATTTTTTAATTCATGCTTCTGGCTTGTCTTGTTTTGCGGAAAAACTCTGTTGATTGAAGGGGGCACTTGTTGCGACACTTTTCTATTTTTCCCTTGGTCGTTTTACATTTTTTTTACGACTTTTTTCTGATACCGAATAATTTATTAAAAGACTTCTGCAAGTCACTTTCATTTTACTAGAAGTACTTTAGAGCTTCAGTATTTTAGCACAGGTTTACGTAACTATCAAAAAAAATTTTTAAACCGTAATTCAATTTCGGATCTCAACTTGAAATAATTTTCAATGTTTCATGCATGTGATGGCATAATAAGACTAAATTTTTTCCTCTCAGTCCATGTATTAGAAATTTTTGAAAGTTACACAAATACTTGTGTGAAACAATATGTTGCAGTAAAAATTTATAATTTCGAGTAGTTCATGCTCTTGTCGATACTGAATTTGTTAGTTTATGATTAGTTATTGCAATAAGAGACTACTGTTGGTTAAACGAGAAATAAAAATACATTAGAATATAAAAAGAATAAAAAATTTGTTTTTGTACTTCAACACCTCAGCCCCATATTTTTGATACGTGTTGATACAGTAAATGGAACAACATCGTGTGCGAGATTTTATAAGCTCGAGTCTGTATGTCTTTCGGTATTTACGTATTTGTACCGTTTTTTCAGCAATATGTTGTTGGCGAAAAAAACACGAGCATACGACGTGTCGACGTCCCAAGAGATTGGAAAGAAAATTTTCATTTTATATTCGAGTTTTCTTTTAATTTTCGCCATACATCCACTGATTTTATATCAGGAATTCACGAAAAATATACTTTTCTATATTTCACTAATATTATGTGACATTGGCTCGATAAGGATTTATAAAAAGAATATGATGATAACTAATAAGATAAAAATTATCAATATTTTTTCCTTTTAAATATGGTCGTCTACTTTATGGTTACTTGTTAAAAATGAAAATTAGCGTACTTGAACTATAACTGAAAATTGATTTTATATTTAAAATGTTAGTAGTCAACGATCGCATTACAGTAACTTTTAAACTCAGGGCTAAAACTACCGGGAGCTCTTTAGTGTACTCTTCTCCATTACTTACAAATGGTAAAAAATTGTTGCCGAGGACATTTTATTTCCACTACTCATTATACATTACGTAATCGAGCATAACAAGGTTAATTTAAGCATTACAATATGCAATAAATCAAGAATTTTATGTACGCGAGGCCAACCTAACCTCTTTACCATTAGCTTCCATGTATTGCAGATAAAGATATGAACCAGGTTATGCGATACAGGTATGGTTAGTCTGCCGTACAATATACTATCTAATCCTGAATTTTGGTAAAACTATGAAAGTAATGCAAAAAATAAAAAAGACAAATCATTATTTGGCTCTAATGCAGATGTATAAAAACTGCAAATGAACAAAAAAGAGAGTTGCGTGAGGTTACATTGCTCCTCCCATTTTATCGATCACCTATAGATTCATACATCAGCGGCAATAAGCCCGAGTCTAAGTGACTAAGTGAACCCGAGCCACCATCGATATTACATACACCCTATACATACAGCACGTCATCCCCTTCGAAGAATACGTCCGGCAAATTATACGCGGACGTGCGCTAAGAGCTCAAGTGGCACGTGCATGCCACGCATACGGACAAAGATACACGTATGTGTAATAGATGTTGCAAGTTGCATCCCTTACTTTTTCTCCACGTACACGCATACGTTCTACCATAGAGGGGAGTTACTTATTGTGTGCAAACGATCGAGTGCACGTGTGCGCACATGTGCCACGTGAAGGTAGGTTGAAGGAAGAAAAGTGTAAAAGGCTGCAGGAATGAGTTTTAAACTCGGGAATATCAACGTGTATGCATGGGTTTATGTGGGCTTGTTCGGATTTTAGTTTCTTTTTCATTCCTTTTTCGATACTTTAGTGGTCTGTTATTAAATGTTAAAGTCTAAAAACTGTTTTTAATAAATTACGCTTATTTATCGAAGAAAAAATTAACTATTAAATATATGCATTGTTATGCGTGATGATGAAATTCCATACTTTTAATCCCTTTATTGTATCTGTGAATTCATCGCAGAAAAATGGTATTATATTAAATGTACCATTTTATAATTTTAAAAACATGACTCGAATGAAAAACAATACTTTTAACTCACCATACATTAATGTTGCTAGTCACGCGTTCTTCCTCATCAATAATCGTTAACCGTTGAAAGAAATGAAGAAAATGAAAAAAATTTCACGTCCATAAAAAGGGTCAAATCGCTTGAAGTTATCAATAAAAAACGATAGAATGGAGAATTTTAACCCACGATCTATTCTTCTTTTATCATTTGCAGTGTACCCTATCTTCTCTGGTCTGTATACCACAGGCTGTGCTTTAAAAAATCTCTCCCCTTTCCTCCCCAATCTACATGCACGCACGTGTTTACGAGGAAAACGAGAGAATGTACGTGTTCGTATTGGTTTGGCATTGAATTTCGCTCGCTTGGAAATCGAATCGATAAGCGTCGCGTCAGTACGGGACTCGCCGACGCTCGTTTTGCATACTCAGTGAATCTCAAAATCACTTTATTTTCCAAGGAAAGTGCCACGCTGATGCGATGTAATAATTTTCATACTTATTTTGTGTTTAATAAATAAATGATTGCAATGAAGTATAATTTACAGTTTTCGTAAAATAACTTTTTTTTTGGTTATTGAAAAGTATCGTAAATGTCCATTAGAAATAGTTAATAAGTTCTGGCGCGTTTATACACACCAAAACAGGATCAAAATTTGAGGTTATGGTAGCATATTAATTTGTTGAGTGTAAATAGTATCAAAACAAAAATCAGTTGCATATAAGTATATTAATTTAATATAATATCGGTGGATAAGTCTGATGATTTTTGTAAGGTTAAGATTAGTTTTTGAACTTTAGCACATATACAATACCACTATATAGCTGCAAGCTGTATTCCTAACCTACAAGCGTGTAGAGTGCATTTTTTAGGTTAGAAATACAACTGACAGCTTACGTAGAATGATCCAATTTTGATGATTTAGATATGTCTAAATTATAACAATACCATAAAACTGAAATTTCCGCTGAGATTTGGGTGAAATATAGATAAATGTAGTATTTTTACTTACACCAAACCTTTGCGAGTTGCATGTTTTTTCTGATTTACAACTGTGTTGAAAGTGTGATTCAGAATATTCCAGTACTCAGACCCATCTCGATTAGGACATATCTTTATTTGAACTGTGTTGAACTTATTTTTTTATTAATATTACTTAGATTATAGAATTGATTATTGTAGTACAGAGTTGTATTGACAATCGCATTGATGATTATAAGGTAATTCAATTTTTTGGTATCAAACGTGAACGATACGTTGACTTTTTTTGTATATAAATAATTTAATTCATATATAATTCCATAAAAAAACTGACAACATCTCTCAGGTATCTATTCAAACGCAAGAAGAGTTACTTTCAAAGAAACTTTAGACAAAGTTTTCATTTTCATTGTAAACTTTAAAATACATTAGTTGTGAGATATAAATCAATTTGCTTTGATCAACAGGATATTTCTATAAGTTGATGAAATCATTGTTTGCTGATCTTTCAAAATAATATTATTGTTGGATAATTGAGCAGGTTTGTCTTATCATAGATAACCGCAAGACCATTGAAACTGATCGATTTTGATTAACTAGACGATTTTGCATGAATTTTGTTTCAAATACTCGTAGTTACCAGTGCAATTATCTGATTTTTGATAAAAAATCCTTAGTTTGATACTTTGAATTACAATTTACAAAATTTTAAGCTAAACTTCAGCACCTTATGGTTCCTTGGACAAGTAAAAATATCAGTTCAAAAATCATATTAGCGTTAATTTATCGACAATGCAGTTATACTTCATCGATGTACTACTTATCAAGATGATGCCAAAAAAAGATCCCAAAATCCTTTCCCCAAAACCATGATAAACCCCCCAAACGAACAATAAAAGTACACCACCAACTCTGTTAAGGGGGGGGGGGGGAGAAAAAATCCAAAAAAGCAGCCCATAACCAACCATCCTCGGTCTATTAATACCAGGGGACAACCTGGCACGGACAATCGGAAGCCGCATCAGCCATCGGATAACACACACGCGGTACACTGACAACGGGCTCGATCGTCCGCATAACAATGGCGCCAGACCCAGCGCATCACCCATCAATCGCCCACGCGCCCGTGGAATACGCGATCGGCCGGCTAGTGGATTTGCAAAATATGGACTTCCGGGCTCGAGTCACTGTAGACGACGAGCTTCTACTTTTAATAATCCCGCGTCGGACAATACAGGCTGCTTCCGCCCTGAATGGACGTTCTAGCCTCGGTTCTAGCATATGTATAGGCTTCTGTTATTTGCAAGGGTCAGATCGATTTCCGACGTGTCGCCACTTTTTATCGACAGATTTTTTTTAGTTGCATCGTGGTAATCATATCAAATCATTCAAGTGCTATAGTTGCGTTGGGTAACATTTTGTGAATGACGAAACTGGCAGTAACGATTGACAATGTATACGATTAATTCGTTTATGGACGACTGGCCACTTGTGTTGGATATTATATACTTTTGCAAACTATCTTCCTCTTGTAATAGACACAAACTAATATTGCACTTTTGAAGAATGAATTTGTTTTGGTACACGTTAAAACGGGCATACGTAAAATAGTTGGATGTTGTGTCGAGTGTGACAACATCGAGGGGCTCTGCGCATCGTAGTCTTAAGTTATTTCGCAAATTAAAACAATTTTTAAGTCATTTAGTGATTTAAAAAAATGTTAAGTAAGTTTGCGCGTGACTTCAATTGACGTTTACATGAAGATCTGGACGTCATCAAAACAAAAGTCTTTCGTATTTTCAGATGCTTTAGAAGTCTTTTAAAAGTTCATTTCAGAAAAATCTCTTCTTTCATGATTTCTAATTACTTAAAATTCTTTGGATGACTCCAAAAGATTTGAATGACTTCAAGTGACTTTCAAAAACTGTAAAGTTGTCTAATGTTTAGTATTTTTCTAGATACCTCAGAATCTATGTAGATATAGCTTTCAAATCTACAATAAGCTTTAACCAACTTTGAAGCCACCAAAAGTCTTCAATATTATTAGATGGCTTTAAGTAATTCAAAGTCTTTTTTATAATTTTAAGCGATTCACAAGTTGAAAGCCATTACAAGACATTGAAGTCTTCGCATGACTTCAAATAGATATGTATGACTTTGAAAAAGGCCTTGATGGTATGTTTCACTGACTTCAAGACTGCATAGCCTCTCAGAAAAAATTAAACGGCTTTTATTGACAAACACTAATGGGCAACCTCTTCTGTATTCTGATTTAACTGTAAGCTTTCGTACGAATCCCTTGTGCTTTTTTACATACGATAAGGAATCAATGTCTATTTTATTTCACTTACTACCCCTTTTTTCAGTCTCTCATCACCTAAAATCCAACACGAATGGCAGAATTTACATTTTCCAAACGTAACTCTAGTCAAAAACACTGAAACTAGATATCATATATCCACATAAAAGAGTGTACTCGCTTAACTACATGTGTACAGCCATTACACTTTAGTGGACTATTATCGGTTTCTCATAATAACCATCAGTCCCGTTTGTACCCATGTGGATGCACCACATACCTGTATCATCGCCGGTGCTTTCTGGTCTAGTTCGTTTGATTCTAATCAAATGACAAATTAAATTAGAGCCCATGTACAGCTCGTACTCGCTATTCCCATTGTACTTTCCCGTATATACATTTTTCGCTCCGTTGGCTTTTCTCATCATCAACAACAACGACGATCGAGCCAACTTATAACGATGACCCGTGCGCCATAATTAACTTGTCACCCACTCCAGTGCGCGTCTCTCTGTCTTTAATTGTACCGACGAAACAATGGATTTTATCATAGATTCACCCCGTTTACTTTCATAATTGCCAATTACGCGAGTATGGGATCAAGTGCGTGTATACCGAGATTTTTGCAAATGCATCTCCGAGCGATCGATGATTTTTTTGGGGTGTCCACGTATTGGTACAGTTTTTGTTTATTACGATTAGAATCGGAAAACAAAAAAAAAAAAAAAAACGGTAAACCTTTGGACTTTTAGAGAGTATATGGAAGGACCAGCCAATCCGACCATCCTTTTCAGCATTAAAAAATAAAACTGACTTTCACTTGCTGACTGCACTTAGATAATTAATATATGTACATTCGTGAGTGGAAAGCAACTTAAAAATTGATATTTGTGGAAATACTTATACATAAAACTTACATTATAATAATATTAAAATTGTTTAAAGTTATACAATATTCACATCTTGTACTCATTTTTTATTAAAACGTAGTCAAATTTAATAAATTTTGTATTTCATTTTACGTTTTGTGTTAAACCTCGATCACAATAATATAAAACAAAGAGCAAATAAATAAGCTCAAGAATTATTGAAAAACCAAGATTGGTATTGTCTTGAAATTTTAGACAATATCAAGATCTTTCTCGAGATCTCGTGAAGCCTTAAATTTTACATTGATTTCGTAAGAAAAAAAAAAGGCCAAATGATTTCATGAACCGAATAGCTCCGTTTTGCAGAGTATCGCCCAGAAAATATTGTATACACCAACAGGTCGCGAGATTTAGCTCAGGTGTTCAAGCCCAATACACGGACTAAATAATCGTATCAAGTCTTGAGCGGGGGATTTGCATATCGTGACGCATCTCCGAGTGTGTGTGTGTGTGTGTATACTTTGCCCACCGGAGCAAAAGCCCTTAATTTGCACCATCGGAGTCCGGCCGGCGTAGCCATGACGACGGGCCGAAGGGTTGCAAGGGCGAAGCGCTCGGTTTTGGGGGCGCGAGTCGCACTGCGTTTGTTCGAAAACGCGGCACTGTGTATGGTGCGGGTGGACTTTTTCAATCGAGGAGTGTTCGCTCGCTGGGATTTTTTTTTTGGCTTTGTTTTCGATTTTATTGTATACTTTGGTGTGTTGACAGGTTTAGCATGCGTTAGTAATTTCTTTTTTCTTATTTTTTTTTTTTTTTTTTTTTTTTTTTTTTTTTTTTTCAAATTTCATTTATTGCTTGTACGCCTGTGGGCATATGGAAATGAAAAATACTTTTTTGTTCCATGAAAAAGCCTTTTGTTGGATTGAAAAAAAAATTAGTTTGTTGACAGAGCGTGGAGAACTTATGTTGAACACTACCAAGAAAATGTTTTTTTTTTTTTTTTTTTTTTTTTTTCATTCAAACGAACATCTCGACTGGACACTGATTCAACGGTGAAGCGCTCGATGTCTTTCCGAATTTCTGAAAAAAGTTTTATTAGTAAAATTTCAAAAAAAATGTTTCTAAAACATCGTAATTACGCGATTATGCTGTTGAAGCCAAAATTAAAGTATCATAATGTCAAATCAACTGTACTGGTACTGTTAAAATAATTTAGTGAAAAAAAAAAAAAAAAAAAAAAACCATTTTACTACAATCATATTCCTAATAAGTATTAATTTTATTAACAGTAGTGTACACGATCTGCTTATTTGCGCTTGAGATAAATCTTTACTTACCGCGTGCATCGAAGCACCTTAAAAACGTCAATATTAACCTGAAATACGTAACACGTGATTGTTCCAGTATCAGTTGTTATTTTACCTGTTACATCTATACTATGATTTGAGAGACGTATGTTCGTTAACAAGTAAAAGTTTGTTTAATTTTAGCATTTTTGAAAGACTATGTTACTCAATGATTACTAGGTGGAAAATTCACACAAACATTTTTTACTATATCAAGTATATTGAAGCAATTTTTTCCCCCAAGTAAATTCGCAGTGTTGCGTTTATAGTGCTCTCATCATCTCTTCAATGGTTTGTCAAAAGGTCCATCTGAAATCTCACGTAAAATTATTGGTGTTTCTTTGACATTTCCTTAAAGTTCCGTGAACTTGTCATTCTTTAGTTTGAGCATACAATAACCTCAATTTTAACAAAACAGTATGAAAAAAAAGTCATTTTCGTACAAAGTCTTGGTTCAATTTAAAAATTCGAAAGCTACAGAAGCTCGCGTTTAAATTACAGCGGCACTTCGCGAGTCCATTCCACGGTGGGGGGAAAAAAAAGAAGCACCAACTGCAAGGAACTGAGAGCGAGAAAATAAAGGGGTGAAAGTCTCGGGAAAGCGCGTCTTCAAAGTGCCAACGGGGAATGGAAGAAGAGCGCGCGCGGGGGGGGGGGGGAGGAAAGAAAAACAATGGACCACACAGCATGGTATAATACACGCGCTCGGGAGATACGTCATGTTAAACCCGTGCCCCGGCCGCTGTGGCAGAAAGTTTATCCCTCGGAAAAGCGCATTCCCTCGACGCCAAGGTGAGAGAGAGATGGAGATCTCCACTTGATATTCGCTCGCGATTATTTTTCCAGACCGAGCGAGCGCTGTTTCTACATCTACATAGCGTGCGCGGTACGCGTGTTTATCTCTAATGAAACTTTGCTCTCAGCCTATATGGGTGGCTCTTTCCCTCTGGCGAGCGGTTTTGTCTAGTTTTTTTTATTGCCCACCTTTTTTTTTCAAGAAAGTTGTGATGGGATGATTGGGACTTTTAATATATTACCAGAAGAACGGACTGGTGGTTGTAAATATTATACATTTTTTTAACAATGATGTCCTTATAATTACTTACCACATACCAGTGAATCAGAGGTACTTACCTGTTTTTGAAATGCCAGAGACGTTTTTAAAAATTATAATTACTGTCTAGTACTGGTACTTTAACAAAATCAAACTAAGTAATATTGACTTTTGCCCAAACATTTTTATATACTTTCTACATAGTAAAGCATTAATGTATTTGATGTGAAATTTGCATGGAGTACCAGTCAAAACGTATGTTGCACTCAAAAAGAAAAAAGAAAAATTTTAGCGTTTTTATATTTTGATTTCAGAACTTTTTCGAGGCTACAGATTCATTAGAAAGAATACTATTCATTGCCAAGTGTATAAAGGCTTCAGAAATTCCTTACAAAATATGAACTCAACGCATAAAACGTACAAAACCGTTTTGTTTTATTAAAAGGTGTTTTTATGGGGTTTTTAAATACCTGGCGGATGGGTGGAAAATTTAGTTGTTCAAATATTTTCTTGGGATTCGCATTGGATGGATGTCGTGAAATATATAAATAAACAAATTAATTTTTATGTTTTTAAGTTTTTATTTGTTGAACTGAATCGTTGCAAACATCATCTCACCTTAGTTTTGAAAATCCAACAAAGATCGAGGATTCTATAGATACGGAGAAAAGCAGCATAGCTTTACATTTGTGTAACGGGGAAAGAAGTCGCTTCGATGCTCTCCTTTGTCGGAGGTACGTATATCCCGTCCCACATAGATAAACTAGCCATTCTTGTACACGGTACAAAGCGAAAATGTCATTTTTCTGCGGGTGGTTCAACAAAAAAAAAAAAAAAAAAAAAAAAGGACGCTAATACTTACCTAGTTTTTCTCCATCTCCGGCATTGTTGTGATTCCCCCGGTGCGTCTATACGTGTACGTGCTTCACTTTGTGCTCGGAGAGATGGAAAATTGGAAAATCGAATGCAGGGTATCAAAAAGAGAATGGAAAGGAGGGCAAGGAAAGAGAGTGACACGCGGCGCAGTATCAAAGTTGAAAAGCTCGTTCTTGGAGGAATGGTTGGGTCGTGATGTGATTTTTGGTGGAAAGATAACTGGTTGGTGGACTCGATGCCGCTTTACGGTCGCTCTAAGAACGGAGCGGACATTTCCTTCTTTTTTCCCTCGTTCCTTTTTGTTGATCGAATAAACGGGGTCTGTTGTGCTCGAAAATTCCTAATGGAGTCCACTTTGCTCGAGATAATTTTCTGTTGCTGTAGTTTTAGGTATCTTCTTGCAGATAAATCACACTAATGTAAGTAATCATTACCAAGAAAATTGTTTGTTTGTAAACAAATAGAATTTTAATAATGCATAGTGTGTCCTTTTTTGTTTGTAAGAATAATTACGATGGTACTGAAGCTGCATTCCCGTTGATAAAAACCAAAAATTTGGTAAGTTAATACTATCGAGTTTTTTTTATTTTTATTTTTATAAGGAATGTTGCTTAAAGTACCTACATTACTTGGCAGTTGAACTCGCTTGCTTTGGACGAGCTTCATGACTAAAAATGCTATGGCAAGCCTCTCTCTTAATGGGTTACTTCAGCACCACCAAACCGGTTAAGGGATGTGATCAAGTAGAAGGTGTGGTGCCTTACGACATTTATGTTCTAAAGTTTTATTCAGTATACATCTATCTGGCTCTGTGGCCATCGGAATAACTGAATTGGTTAAATACCATATTTTGGACTTGATGCAGTAAAAATATAAGGATACGACTCCGATCTTCATCTACACAGCCATGAAATCAATCGAGCATGAAAATATTGTTCCTTCTAACTATAATTACGGTGTATTACTTACTTGATTCTTTCGATAGAAGACGGATAAATGGAGACAAAAAAGAAAAACCAACCAGTAATGTTTGTAGTACTATTGTAGTGTTATCGTTACTGTCAACCGATTTTAACACTTAAAAGATTTTACCTAATGTTAGCTCGATAGTGGTAAAGCAATGAAGCTGAAACCAGCAGGCAATCTCTAGCATCGACACACCGTCAAGAAATTCTACTAGGGGTACCCTTAACACTAGACCAGGTACCTTGAAAATTTAGCAAAATAAAGGGGTACCTGTCTTAGTTTTAAGGGTACCCAAAGTAGAATTCGACACTTGACGGTGTCGCTGCTGCAATTTGTCTACTATTTTCAGTTTCATAGTAAAGCAAAGGGATATCAATAAAAGACTAAAAACTTACTCGTTGCTACATAGGTTAATGTCCACACTTATCTAGGACTACATCGTCATATTTTGGTGTCTGTCATTCGCAAATTTCTTCAGGCTATTATTAGCGTGAATATGATGGATACATCACCTATGGTTATCTAACCACATTGATGATTGATCAGATAAGTACTAGATTAGCTTGTGTAATCAACGGAAATTTACGTCTCAGATTATTTTAAGAAATATAATGTTTAAGTACAGCGTTCAAAATTCTAAAATGGGTAGCATTAATACGAAACTTGTGAACATTAATCGGAGTAAAAATGAATAAATGACCTAGTCAATAAACTCTTACCACATTGTCAAGAAATACCCATCATTGGTGGAGGGACTTTAGCTTTCTGGATAGGTTCGTCCAAATTAAAAAGCTCAGATCAATGTTCTCGAAGCTGTCCAAGCCAGCTGTATCATGAAACCATGGATTTTATAAGCGATTGGGTGAATTCAGTCTCTTTTGGCATTTTGTCAAACAGCGCTCCAGTGACCGGTGACTGCCTATCGAAATGTGTTACTGTGCCACGAGTGCCTGTTATATTTACCATCTAATATTTGTTTACTTTCTCCTATAAACTCGTACAAAAAACTATTACCACTGTACATCTGTCGTTTTTTCCACTGAAGATAGCGGTAACTATCTTTGCTTTGCCTCAAAAGTCTCTTATTGGGTCCTTAAACTGTTTTGTTCTAACGACACAGATATTTTCAGATACTTGGAAAATGTTTGTCCACCTTATTCGGAAGTTAAAAAATTACTAACAAGTTGAATTATTATAAACCTTAATTCATCATTAGTGAAACGTATACTTGAGATATTCAACTCACAGACGCATCCACGCCTATCGGCCATAGTATCCTAATCCATCCATTTGTACTAAAAACTACCGATGTATTTGAACCAAACCAGTAGTAACAAACTCATTGACCTTTGATAATTCCGTTCCAACTTGTCTTTTGAATCCTGCCTTCAGATTAGTACTAAATTGCTTGGTATCAAAAATGTACTTGACACTATCACACTTTTTTATTGCACAAGGGTCAGCTACACTATCCTGTGTTGGTAAACCTCTCATTAAAATACGCGATACAACAAGGGTGTATCTGGCCTTTGCTGTTCTTCAATTATTCGTTGTAAAATGTGTGGATTGACTTCAGGGAAAGTTGATCATTCATCGGTGATGCTGTATAGCCTTGGCTATTTAAGCTAGTTGAGTGAACTGAGGTTGAACTCAATTTTGTTCTAGTAAAATCAATTACAGCTGCATTTTCCACAACATAGCTAATTTTTTTGTTTCTTCGTCAAAACAAAGCATGGCCATTTACATTATTTTACAAGTACAATTCAAGAAGATTAACTTCAAAAAAATGGACAGAAATGAAACGAAGAAGGTTATAACGCTGTCGAGAACTACAGAAGACTCCTCGTTCGAGAACAATAAGACGAGAAATGGATCAAAACCATCGCATCTGTGGAAAACAATCCTGAAGGCATCGTTCTCCTTCCAAGGCAGCCCATACAAACCCACCTTCCCCGTCCACCCTTGCGAGCCCTCCCGTCGCGCAATAATTACGCAAAACGCGTCCGCCACGAGGAGAACCTTTTCCCCCGTCCGCACAAAGCACCACCCAAAACACAAAGGCTCCCATAAACGTCAATGACTCGCGAGTCACGCGAACTCGCGTGAGCCCACCGCCTGGAATAATAAAATGATACACCCTTCGGATTGGTGAAACGCAAGAAAAAAAAAGAAATGAAATAAGGGTGGCGCCATATTGTACCTTCGTGAATGCATACATCGATTTCCCATGAAAAAAAAAAAAAAAAATCCACTGAGCGGTTTTTAAGTGGCCGTCATTAGCGCCGTTGGATTAGCCTTACAAGGGTACCTTTGGTAATGCCGGGTCGACGCTCCGGGGTCTTACGGGTCTCCATTCGCGCTTTGATGGAATGATTGTTCAGGTTGTCGATGAACAATTAAAAATTGTGGTGTCAACATGATCGGTCGGAGGAAAAACAACAACAAATACGATTGGCTTCGTTACACCTGCGGAGTTGTAGTTTATCGGCACAACCGAAAGTAACATGATGTGCAACATGTGTAAACAAACATATATGGCCATATCATAATGTGTGTTCATACCTCATATCATTACAGAATCGGCAATTTCAAACTCACCGCTTCACATTGGGTTGGTTGAGCTCACTGGCGGCGAATTAATTTATTGGTCCTCGTGCACTCTGGGTAATAATTACTTCCTTAATCGAACCGAATCTGTCTAATTCGTATATTTATAGTCGTTTGTGTGTATATGTGTGCATATGATGGGACGATCGAAATCCAATCGTGTTTGTGCAGGTGAAAGCTCAAATCTATAATTAACCGAAACTTTGACGAATCTCGCGATTAATGTGTCGTTGATAAGATAGTGTGTACCAGATACCCGGACACTGAAAATTAGCATCCGAGTGATGGATGGTAATCAAACTAAATCGAAATTGTTGAAAAATTAGTGGGGAAACATTATTTGTAGTTCAAAGAATCTCAATTATGTGATAAAACCAAAGAACTTAAGCTTTTCAAACAATAATTTTCTATGATTTAAAAGAAAATTAACTTTATGTAAATTTTTTTAGTCTTTATTCGGTCAACGAATTTCCCTTACTTAATCTAAAGATCACTGATTAGCATCAAATAATCACACAACCAAAAAACGGCTTCAGTCACTCGGTATTATTCCTTTTTAAGATTGATGAAAAATAAATATAGTTAAGCTTTGCCAGAGAATCAATCTAAAAAAAATGTATTCGAATGTATGAGGGTACGTTTCATTATTCACCTTGTAAGTACGTATATATATATAATACTTCCACAAATGTAATTTCGCGCGTATGAAGTTTTTGAAAAGTCGAAACTTATCTCGGTGAAAGTGACGTGACAGCTCAAAAATTCAGGAAAAACATAATAACGCGGTTCCCGGCTTTTTGCCCTTTCGGGGTATCAACTTTATATATACCACTCGGCTGTGTGCACATACACAAATAAACAAGTAGATATGTGACTTGAATCTCGTGTACGAAAAGAGGGGGGGTACGTCGTGTGTGTGTTGTATATATCGCATTGTGGGGATGGGGATCTCTCCGGCGCTTCCTCTCCCCATCCGACTTTTCTATAGATAAGTCATGCTCGTGTGCGCGCGGGTGTGTGTGTGTATTTTCACAGTAAGGGGAAAAAATGAATCTCGACTATGCACACAGTAATTACAGTAAGTGGATGTTGAGTAAATTTTTATGCAATAGAATTCGAGGCGATTTCAATTTTTTTTTTTTTTTTTTTTTTTTTTTTTCGAATCGTGTACGAAATATTTTGCCTGTGTAAACTATTTGCCTTACACGTAGGAAAAAGGGCATTATGCTGGTTAAATACGGTTCGTAACGTTTTTAATATTACCCAAATAATATTTGTAATGTTTCTGGACTTCCAAGGTAGTATATATGATATTTTTCTCTGTTGGTCTTCTGAATTGGCGCCAGAGTATCAACGGAGAAAAATAACATTGCATTATAATCCAAATAAGACGTCATTATAGGATAAATCACTCACAAGAGGGTGGATAATGAGCTGTTCAAATTACCTTTTTTTCCCCACTCAATAGCATCATCTTTATCCCAATTACGCACAACTTGCAATTCAAAAAATCCAAAAAAGCATAAGTGTAATTTCCTCGTGAAGATAGGATGTGCCAACCATGCCCCAACATCCTTATCAACACTCGCGCAATTCCATGGCTCTCGAAACAAAAGAAAAAAAAAAGGAAAACTAGTCGCATAGAATATAATGTTAATCCTCGACATAGAAGACAAAGGGACTACATGGTGATGGTTCCTTTTGTGGTGGAGGAGCGCTGCGTCATGCGTAACCCACCCCCGCCCCCTTTTTTCGTCGCACATGGAAAAAAAGGAGCCAGACGTATATTACGATATAGGACCAGACTCCCCTTCTCGTCTCGCTGGCGTCTCCTGCTGTTCTTCTGCTCCTGTTACGTGGAGGCAGGGCGACCTTGAATCTCGTAACAGCCTCGAATGTGCATTTAATGGGGCGTCGAGGATACAAATCTTTTTCCTTTACATCGAAACCAGAAAGATGTTACTTTATAGAGGCGATTTTATTAAAAAAAAAAAAAAAAATATCGATACAGATTTCTGATTGAAAAATCTACGGATTATTTGCATTTTAATGGTTAAAAACGAAAGACACGAGGTATATCGAATTGAAGTTCCATGTGCGCTATAGAAGAGTATATGGGATATTCGTTCGTTTGATGGGATATCGTGTATAAAATGCTGAAATGTTTCGAGCGAAAAATGAAGCGCGAGATATCGATCACTCGATGATTTCGTAGGAAATTATCACTGACTGTATAATTAAGTTATCGATGCAGATGGAAGAAAAAAAAAAAATTTAATTGTATGTACTCCGTCGAGCCGCTCGCGTTATTATTGATTTTTAGCAGATGCTCAGCATGTGACGCTTTGCGATGACGATGTCAATTTCTGGGCTTCGAGGTCAGCTGTCGGGGGAATGATTCTACGAAAATTTATTTATTTTCGAGGGTGAGAGTCATTATTGAATTGACATGTTGGAAAAGAAGTTTTGATGACGTAATTCTTCACTACGTAGTAATCGAATAAGGATAATTATAGCTACGAGTATGAGATTAGTAAATAATAGCTAGGGGTATGAGTCAACGTGAAAAATTAATGTATTCCATTTTCTTTTGTCTGATGCATATCAAATGTTTTAAATTCTTTAGTATTGATTCAGTCTTAATTTTATATAGTTAAAAAAAAACAAAAAAATTTTTTTAGTAGTAAGGGGCCATCCATAAACTACCTAACGCCATTTAGGGGGGGTAGGGGTATGACAAATTGCGACATTAGGTTACGTGGGGGGGGGGTTAATTAAAAGTAACGTAACTTCACTTTATGCCACAAAAATAAAAAAATAAAAATGCACTATTACATTTTTTCAAATAGAGCGCGTAATTGCAAGTTTCTCAGTCGTGCCATGCTAGGGCTCTGTTCGGAAATGATACGTTGGTTAAGTTTTTGGTTGGTACCTACCCCCACCCCGACTTAACTTACCGACCGTGTGTTCGCACATGTAAACAACAGTTAATCAGCTGATCACGTTTTGGCGCACTTTGAGCGCTTTCAAGTCCTCCCTTTAACCACAAAAGCGCTCAAAGTGCGCCAAAACGTGATCAGCTGATTAACTATTGTTTACATGTGCGAACACACGGTCGGTTAGTAAAGCCAGGGTGGGGGTAGGTGCTGTATTGTACATGTATACTAGTGACACTACTACCAACCTACTCATATTATAAAAGTTGATCACGCAGCAGGGTTTTGTTTTTCTTGTTGACAAGTCGCGACGAAAAAATTAGTCGATAGCAGAGTATTGACACATGCATAACAAAGAATCAGTTTTTTGTTTCAATTATGACACAAGCGCATTTAAGAAAAAAATTTTTTTTTAACAGAAAAAGTTACGTAACATTTACTGGGGGAGGGGGGGAGGGGTCAGGCAAAATGTTACGGCAAATTACGTGGGGGTGGGGGGGGGGTCAAAAAAGGCCAAAAACAGCGTTACGTAGTTTATGGATGGCCCCGAACGAAGTAATTTGATAAAAATTAAGTATCAATCATATACTGTGCAGTACAAAGAGATGATGTTTTAGGTCTTCAAAAATGTAACGAAAAACAAAAAAAGTAGCTAAACTCATGCAAAAAACTAAACTTTTGCATAGCATATACATAAAAATGTTGCAAAGTTTGTTTTATTTTCCTTAAATTTATTTACAATATTTTAATCAGATGTATATTTATTTTTTTCTTCACTTGTAGACCTGCAATTTAAATAATTAAAATTGTGGCAAAAATTAATTTTTTGATAATTAAAAAAAATGTGTATACTTTTCTGTTAAAAAAAAAAAAAAAGAAGCAATATTTTTAAGTAATCATAAAATTAGTAAAAAAAAATGTATTGAATACGAATGATAATAAAAATTAATAATGCAGTCAGTAAGATTTATTCTTATCGTTAAAAAATAATTTGTTTTTTACTTTAACAACAGAATAATCAATAATAATACTTAAATTGTACCACCCCACTGTATTTTTGTTAATATTTTTGAGGCAGTTGCTGTTGGAGAGTTACCTCAAAACATAAGATAAGCTCAGTCATTGTAACTTTGAATCATTGTGGCGAAAAAACAAACTTTTACATGGACGCAGCAGTTAGTGTTTCACGTTTTTAAAGAGAATTTAGTGTTGTATACAAAAAAAGTGTCCTTACAAAAAGTACAATGAAAAAAACGAACAAAATAATGAATAGTTAGTTTCTCTCCAATTAAATCCAGTGGTTCCAGAATAAAAAGTAAAACACTCTAAGTACACTTTTTAATTTAATACAAAAATTCTGATTCTTCAACGAGTCGGGGACTAAATTTTTTATAATGTGTATGGAAGTATTAGTTACGATTGGATTGACATTCATTTGAAACAGTTACATTCCTTAAAATCTAAAAAACAGAATAAATTTTGATTAACAACAACTTTGACTGTTGTATAATTGATCTTCGTTTTATTAGTAATAAAATTTTTCTACCGTTATTAATACTCTTTTTAGTACGTTATTTTTTATTTTATTGAAGCTTAAAACAACATTAAAGACAAAAACAAGATAAAAAAAATCATCAAATATGTACAGAAAACTCATTTCCTGGTATACTAAAGTATTAAATAAAAAAAAATTAACTGTGACCAAAAATATTTGTATTAATGAAGTATTTCAGGAAAATTTGGTATCTCTCTTTCCTTATCGTTTCCATCTCACAATCAGATAACACATAAAACGTAACACGCAGATATAAATTCATGAAATGAAAATAGAGGCTTTCAGTTTCAACCTTTAAATGCCTACTGCGTAATCACTGCGTAAGTCGAAATGAAGTTACATGTGAGCACTATTTTTATCATTACTGCATTATTTATTCAAGAACACGCGTGCCTGGTAAATATGTTATGGAAACAATTCATTACAATCCGTGGGATTGGTTTACTTAAATTTAGGCATTTTTAAGCTTAAAACTTCTGCGATCCAACTTGGATACCTCAATCCAAAGTACACTAATCTAAATGGCATGAAAGTACATGTTACTAGGTTCAATGATGATGTAAACTATGAAGTATTTTACTGGGATCTTAAGACAGACTTACCAGTAGAAACGCATGTGAGTAACAATTTATTGAAACAATTCAACATATCAATATCAAAAGACAAAAAATTGGCGATTTTCCAGTTGAAAAGCAAAGTGTACTCGTACAATCAAAACGGCCACAACAAATCATTTCTAGGGAAATACAGTATTAGTATTTGCTACGAAAATCAATATCACCAGTATTTACCTGTTTTTTTAAGAGTGCCCAAGAACATGCTTAATCGTGTTTGCATCCCAAAGGTAAATCTCAGAAATTTTTCACAGCCGTGAAAATATATGCATGTTTTTTTATCCAACGTTAAAAAATGTCTTGTTTCAGAATAAATACTTTACACTGCTAGTTGGTCAGCTTGAAATCGGGAGACTGATACCAAATATTGGAAGTCTAGGAAAATATTTCTTAATCAAAAACAGTCTAGTATCAAAAACTGACACGATTGTGCAGTGGGGTTCTATAATACAATTTATACCTGGTTCTACGGATGTGAAAGTTTTAGTTCCACCCATCAACCAGATCATATCCACTTCTGGACCTTCATCCACACCTCAACCCACCCCTCAATCATCATTAAAACCCCAAAGTCATGCCACACTCAAACCCCAGCCCGTAACCCTACCTACGTCTGAAACACCTTCATCTACTTATAAACCTGATCCTTTATTTCAAGCCAAGGCTGATATCATACTTGAGAAGGAAATTGAAGCTCTAACTAACAAAACCTTAATAAAAACTGTTAAATAAATTTTGGGCATCATATTACTATGAATCTTAAAAGTGCATTTTAATAAGCAAATAAAGACGTTGAGAATTATTAAGGGAACATTCCGAGTCAACTAAGTGTGGTAAAAAAATTTTTTTGTTAAAGCCTATGTCGATCGACAGTCCTTTGTAAAAAAAAATAATACACTGATTATTCCAGATTTTTTTAACCTTACCAAAACCGTCAGTGTTTCATCACCGAAAGTTTTGTATATTTTCTTGAACCCAATTACCACGAATTTTCTCGCGAAAAAAAAAGAAAAAAAAGTATTTGAGGTTATGTTCTCCCTATTCTCAAAGTTTTAAAGATTAAAATTTTTTTTAGCAAAGATCGTACAAAACGATGTTAAATACTAAGACCACACTTTTTCTTAAATGAACTGTGGTCAAGAAACAGGGAAGTTATTGCAAACACGGGATAACTGTGACCACAGCCATTTAGAGATATAAATGTGAGCTTACAGCTTCCTTCAAGTCATTCTAGCCGCAGTTCGACTTCAATCAAGTGTTAGAAAAATGTAAAAGAGATATTTCGTGTACTCCGTTCGAGACAACTAACTTTATAATTAAGTTTTTGTTGATATTTATTGTTTTTTTTAAATTATTTCCTTATGATTTAAATGGCTGTATGTTATATTTAATAAATTTTACGTTATTGAATAAGTAAACATAATTTCATAACAAACTGAGTGAAGATTTTTTTATTTTTTATTTTTTATTTTATAACCTGAACAAAAAAACTAAAATTGTAAATTTTTACTGCATACAGAGTGACAAAGAAGCCACTGATTCGATTAATTCCAAAAGTGTACATTTACCGTAATATTATACTGTTTCAAGCCGGTAAACACATCGTAAACAAAATTTCTTTTACGATGATGATGGAATGTTTTTCTGTGCAGACACTTAAATTTGTTGTTTATTTTTCTGCTTATGCAAATTCAATTCAAACGAAAGACGAAAACTGGATACCCTGCATCATTGAGGAAATTGCCAACCAAGTTTTTGTGATTAAAGGTCCAAAGTAGTATAGTAGAAATTGTAACTTTAATGTTTGATTAATTATTGAACTCATCGCGTAAGTATTCGCAAATACTCTATGCCACTCTTTTCTTCACTTTTTACTCAAAAAAGGCGATCTTGTGAACTACCCATAAAATCTGTATGACTTGAATAAATTTTTCAATTTTTAATAATCGTATACATACGCAGTATTGTCAATTTCATGAAACAATTTCTTTTTTCTCAACACATAAAGTATCTTTATTTCGTACCACGCTATCCTTATAAATTGATCATTAAAATGATACCATTAAAGACCATTTACAGTTGACAAAACTCCTCAATAATCACAAACAGAATTTGCGTACACTTGATGTACCGCGTTATACATTATCAGTAATCTAATATTACATATCCCCTGACCTAAGGTACAATTGTGCACCTGAGCATTATGTAAGTACAGCATGTGGAGCAGATTACTAACGGCTGTCTGCTTACTCCATAAGCTATATATATGTGTATGCGTCAAGCGCGCTTGCTTCATGGTTTATTGATAATTAGAATATAATTTTTGAAGCAAACCAAACTATAATATTGAGTAATAACGTATATTAATAGGTTATGTTACAAAATTAAGCAAAAAGTTGCAAATCATAATAATTTGTAGAAGTGATAAAGTCTTCGTAAAAATTGAAATAATTTTGTAAATTTTGTAACGGAACTTTATTTTTTCATTAGTGAGCGATGCTATCACACAAATGTGGCAGCGTTACTAGGCACGCCCTTGCAATGGAGTACTTTGCGGCAGCGTGGCCGAGTGGTCTAAGGCGCTGGTTTTAGGCACCAGTCCGCAAGGGCGTGGGTTCGAATCCCACCGCTGTCAGGGACATTTTTTGTCTTGATCATCGATGTCTTTCGCAGAAAACTGTTTTATAAAAACAAAAATGCATAAAGAAAAGATCAGATATTTTGGAAGGTTTTCTCCAAAAGTACCGTGTATTTTATTAAAATTTATGTCCATCGTTAATAATGATTGTTACAACAAACGCATTTGTTCGGAAGAATAATAGAAAAGACATGAGCACTTGGACTACTTTAAATTGTATAAGAATATAAGTATTTGTTGTGGGAACTAAATACAAAAAAATTTGCTTCCAAAATTATGACACACTTTGTCAATGCTGGGATGTATTTCAGATGTATGGAGTTATTCCCGTAAAAGGTTATGTAATACCTTCCGAGTCTTCCGACACGCAACTTTTGATTGGTTCAAAAACAAAAAGTGATTTTTTTTTACGACTCACAGCATGAATTTTATTAACATTTGGTTGTTTAAAATAATTAGTATCTCAGACGTAACAAATAAAATTTTCTTTCGTAAGAATAGTTTAAAGATGATTAATAATCATTCAAAATTTTTTCCATTTTTTTTTTTTTATTCTTGTATAAAGGATACTTAATGATACCCATTAAAACTTAGTGAGTCAGACCTTAAAATAACAAAAATATAAAACTAAAAAAATTTTTGAAAAAAAAAAAAAAAAAAAATTCCCCCACCAAATTGAGTTGTATTCGTAAAATTGTCTCCAAATACTGCACAAAACAAATAAACTCCCAACAAGCCCGACTGGCCAGGCAGCTGCCTATTGTTTCTCAGCTCCCTTTTTAACTCTCGATATCGCTTTGTTTCTCGCTGCAAGGGACAATACCTTCGTTTTTTTACATCATCGAAACGACAATTTTTTTTAGTTCTCCTTTACAGACAGACTCTATTTTTCTTTCCTCCAAATGCGTTCGCGAAACCTTCAACTGTGCACATTGTGCACTCGCTCGCGACAACAGTGAGACACTATACACACACCCACGGCAATTACGCGCCCCAGTTGGACCACGAGGAAGCACACTCATTGTTTTTTTTTTTTTTTCCTGTGCAAACAAGGTGTATATTTCTTTTAAGTTCATAGAGCGATAATTAAGTGGTCCTGAGGCTGGCCCTGGGATCGAGTGCGAAGAGGTCGAGTGGTGTTTGGACGGGCAGAGATGTGGAGGGGGGGTGGGGCTAGATAATGCCCGACGGCTTGAATTAAACAAAGCCGTGCTTTATATGCCCAAAGTGAGCCGTTTAAGACTGCTAATTAAGTTGGCTGTGTTTTAATTCATTCGCATTTAATTTTTCCTTGATACGAGCGCTTTATAATATTATTGCATCCATCAATATTTACACGTGCGCTTTTGTTTGCGCATACTTTTGACGCATTGATATATATATTTTTTTTTATCGTGGCAAACAAATGATTGAACACCCATACCTAGAAAATAAGGCTGGAATCTTAAAGTAATTTTTTTTTTTTTTTTTTTATACATTTCACTAATAAAACTACAATGTCATAGAGTACACGTGTTATAAACTTGACTATTTAGTTATTAACAACGGGTGTTGTGCCATAAATTTCTTTCTTGATGAATTATGTGATAGAGCATTTTTATTCGAGATATGATTGGCTTCGATTGATCACATGGTTATTTGAAGAGAGTCATTTGATATAGTACTCGAGTGTCAATTGTTTTAACAAGGTCCCTACAATCACGAGAATGACGCGTTAAAAAATTTTTGTCAACGAAATATAGTTTTACAGTATCCTTCAAATGACTAAGAGACTATATAGGAAAAAAAATAATTAAGGGATTAAAGGGAACTGAGGTTCAAAAAATTTAAGACGCGTACGATGACCGAACTAATGTAAAAAAAGGAAAATTAAGTTCATGGGCACACATCATACTTTTCTGTTAAAACAGAGTTCAAAGTTGATTTGACTAAAAGAAAAATATAAATGGCCTCTCAAGTCTAGCATTGTAAACTTATTGATACTTACTTACAAAGAAACAACGCGTGACCTAACAGGAATTGGGGTAAAACTACCTGTAAGTGAACACTTTATAAAATTGTACCAGTAGCTTGAACAGCTTGAAAAAGCTATTTTTAATTGAAAGTACATGAAAAAAAAAAATTGTTTCTCATTTCCTTTGATCTTTCTTTAGATAAAACAAAATTTATTTTTTAATAAAAGTCTTGATACTCAATCGATAATAATAGTATGTTAAGCCAGTCGTTATAGTTTTCATAAGACGTGACAAATGAAATCAGAAACAAATTTTTCGATTTGGTTATCTGCAATATATGATAAAAAATGGAAATCAGTAAAAAGTACCTAACATAATCTCTCTCCCATTCAATCAACATGGGATGTTCGAGTACTATGTCAAAAATGCGAATGGATATCAATTCTACTAGGTCATTGGTAAAAAAAAAAACCTAAAAATTCATTTATTAACTGCACACACGACCTAGAAGTGGTTTTATGTTTTCTAAAATATAAACTTACTGGTTGAATATAAAATTACTGGTTCCTAATTAACTTAGATATCGTTGAGTTGACAATAATGGCGGGGGAAAAAAAACGGAAGTTTTTTTGTAATTTTCATTTCAAGCCATCGAATTTTCTTTGATACCGTTTTTAGAAACTCCACGATATTTCTCAATCACGTCTTCCTACCACCCAGTAAATTTTCCTTCTAATTTCGAGTCTTTGGCTAAGCGCGGAATGGCACGCATGAGCACCCCCGCATGCTACAGCTGAAATTCATTCGCTCGAAAAGCTCGAGGAGGAGAGCAGCTTCGGTCCGTCTCTAATTTACCTGGCGCGGAAATTCAATCGAAAAACACGAGCTCCAATCATATTTCGATGCTCAAAGAGCGAAACCGATCAAACGTTCGTTAGACAGAAATTTAATATTAATGGAAGCCGCGTCTTGAAGGTGGAAATAGAGAAGAAGAAAAATTCTTTCATCACCTCTCGTCAGTATAATACACGCATAACAATCGTCTCCTATCTGATGGTCCAATCTATAGGATGCCCGCCCTCCCGCGCTTGCATACAAGGGAAAACGATCGCGCACGTGTTCTGTGCATCGCGAGGGGGTCCGATCTCTCTGGAAAAAGAAGATCTTAAGACAGGGCGTCCAGCTGCGTCACTTTTGCACGCGAGCAATAGGGGCGTGGCGCCGGGGAAGTCTGGTTTCTGCCGATACTGCGGCTCTGGGATGTGTACTGTGACCACCGGACTTCGGATCGAGGATGGAGATTTATCGCTTAGGGATGCGGGGTGTGTTTTGTTCGGGGCTGTCTCTCCGGGTTGGGGTTACGGAGAACTCGTCGTTACACTCATTGGGGTTATTTGGAATTCGTGAATCGGTCGGTGGGAAGAGTAGTGCAGTATATACGATGAACATTTCAAGGTGCCACTGATACATCTTGTACTCAACGAAGCAGATCTAAGTGAGAGATTTAGTTTTTTTCCGAAAATTTTCTCAGGAAATAACGTAACAAAAATAATTTGAAAATTACAGGATGTTATGAAAGTATTTTGTACTTATCGGTTGCGAAATAAAGTTTCCATTTGGTCCAATTTTCGTACAAATTATGTACAAACGTTGGCATATTAAGTTGAATTATTCTGCAACAATTTCAAAATTATTAAACACGAAAAATTAATCGAGCGTTACATGAGAGATGCACTGTTTTTCTAAAAATAATTCAGGAATGGTTTACGAGCGTATATTTATGAGTTTGTACAACATTTTTTTCGATAAATGATTAAAAAAGATTTGACATAACGATAGAATTTAGTCTCAAAATTACTGTTTGAAAAATATTTATGAAAATTTAATAAAACCATTCCGAAAAAATTTTGCACCATGTAGTTTATAAAAAAAAATGCTAAGATACCATTTGCTAGATACTGATTTGTATCAACAGACATTGAATAAATCTTCGAAAAGAAAATAATATACCTTTTTTTAGCAGGATTTTCTGTCACAATAACCTCACAAAACTATATATTTACAATTATAAATCTTGTGATGAAATATACCTAAAATTTAGTCAGGAAAAAAAAAAATTTTCATAATTCTAAAATCGACTAATGATGTAACAAATTAATAATGTAAAATATCCTATTAAACAGTACATTGCAACCGGAGAAATCAGTAAAAATTCTAATCTTACCAATAAACCAGATGCAATAAATTAAAAAATCACTCTTACTGATCTGCAAACACAAACGTTCCTTTTTTTTCTTTTTCCACAGGACAATTTCCACAAAATTTCACATAATCTCGACTCTCACCCCGAATTCCCTTACTCCGAAAATCAAAAGCCCCATAACGCACCCAACAGCTCCGTCCGTCAGAAATAATCCTCGGCGATCGAGCAACCACAATAGAAACGAACGACAAAAGCCTCGTCCATGTCTATATGTACACACGAGCCCACAGTGAGCCTATGTTTACAGAAACACAGGGACGATGAATTTTCCTGCGTCGGGAAAAGTCGAGGGAAGAAAATGGCTGGGGCGTCGGTGGCGCTCCATATTTTATTATTAAGCGGACTTGTGATTCACGTGCGTACGTGGATATATATCGACGAGGGGGGGGGGGGGGTTTCGGTAGCCTTTTCGTGTACATTCGTTTCGCGTTTGGTGCAGTCGGCTTTTATGGATGGACTGAACAGAGAAGGACAATGCAGGGAAAAACGGTCAATAAAGTTTTTTTTTTCAGATTTTTTTCACTTGTAAAGTTTTTTTATAACAACGTACATTTTATCTAATTTTTGCCAATTATGTTGGACTTTTTTCTATTTTGGAGTACTCTTAGTTCAAAAGCTTAAATATATCATGTAAATGATCGATGGATAAATTATGAAAAATTTTTCTCATTTAAAAACGTATATGCATCGTGTGTTAGGGACGTTATAAAGTTATCAAATAATTCAATTTAATTTCATATTAACTCATACTGTTAACAATTTTTTAATGAAAAGGTATGAACTTTAACATAAACGGACGAATATAATGGTGTTATTCTAAATTAAACTATGTACTTAATGCGAATGTTATCATTGCTAATTTATTTGAAGTTTACATATAAGATCTAGGTTAAATTGTGCTACAAAAACTTTTCACTTTTTTGGGAGGCACTTTATTGAAATAAAAATTATCATTTCCGAACACTCTGTTGTAATTTAAAATTCAATTCAATTCTCTCAATTGTATACACCTATAAAATACATGGGTCGAAGATTATTTAAGGGTACCCTTGTGAAGGATTGATGCGAACCCACAAGCAATTTAAAAATGAAATGTAAAGAAAAAAAAAAACATCCACCAAAATTTCTGTTGCCACAGATTATTATTATCAAAGAGCCTGACATATCTGGTTTATGTACATATTTATATACATGCAAAGGAACGTTTCCATAGAAGTCTAGGTCAATGCTAGGCGCCGTTGAATCCTTGCCAAAATCAACTGACCCCATGCCATCGAGCGAAAAACTCTACAGGTATATATATATATAACCCAAGCACGATTTAACGACCAAGCACTGCGGGTGGTTTCACACCCGCTTTGTTCCACGTGGAGCAACTGATGTCGTGTTGAAAAGAAACGTTCTAAAAGATGACTATTTACTGTAAAAAAAAATTAGTTTGTTCTTTAACGGAGTAATTGGTGAGGAAATCATCGTATAGTCTTTTTTAAAATGTTCTTTTGATTCATCACAATTGCGTGTTTATAGTTTTTTTTTCCCCTTGAGGGGTGAACGATGGACTTTTAACGTATAGAAATAATTCAAAATTATTTCAATGAATTCATAATGATTGCACAATAATGTTATTGGCTACTTTATCACAAGTTATTTGCTTTATTAGTTTATGTTTTGTATTTTTTTTATTTTTAAATATTGCTCTTGAAATTATTAAAAATAAAAACTGTATAAAATACTAGAATCACTTTATATACGATTAAAATGCATTAGAAAAAATTTAAACTTCCTATTTTTAATTAAAGTTTGACAGTATTGTACAAACAAAATCTACTCTTTTCTCTTTTTTTATGTAAAGTTCAAAATATTTATTCACTCATTAGGTACTGAAAATTCGATTATGGAATGATTTTATTACATTTAAAAAATGGTTTGAATGATTTTAATTGACTTGAGATTCTTTACAGTAGGGCAAGTCCAAATAAATTCATTGATCAAATAATCTTTTTAGTGATTAGTTTTTTCTCGGAAAATAAGCAAACATCATTAAGTAAAAAATAAATGAATAATTTTGTTTTCATCCCTACACTTAACGAATCATCTATTTTAACCAGTGTAAGATTTTTACACAATTTACTATTCCAGTGGGGCAAAAAAATAACGTATTTATTGGAAACTAAAAAGAACAAAAAATAAAATAAAATAAAAAATACGCGTCAAAAGCACTAAAAAAAGCGCGCAGTTTGATCCGAAAATCCGATCACTCAATTAAATTAATCACTGCACACTTCGTCAATTGAATCTCGGCTCGAACAAAAAAATCATCATCTCACTAATCCTCCACCAGCGCGCCGGTTGGATAATTGAATTTCAAAGATAAAAAAGAAAAAAATGGAAAAGCAGTAAAGCCTAATGAAAGTTAACAATGCCTGCAGAGGTGGACAATGAAACGGAGAATCATCCAGAGCCCGTATAGACCGAATTAAAAAGGCCGCTTTGGAACGTATGCACAATAACACCTTTTCGCTGAAAAAAAAAAATTCTGACACGGGCGAAAAAAAAAGTTAATCGGATTCGCGTGGCGCCTATATATGAATCATACTTAATCCCCCAATCCATTCGTTCCGTTCATTCTTGTATGGGTAATATGAGCGCATGCCTGTGTAACATTGCGCATGTAGTGTATGGAAGGAAAATACGGGCATCTGGAATTCTCGATGGAATGCCTATCTGGATTCCGGACGTGATCTGCCATGGACTTTGGTTATATGAAGGCGTTTCTGGTGAAAGTTTGCCCTACAGCACGCGAATTGACTAATTGAGTTGCTGCGGTGGTGCTAAAGGACTCGATTGGAGTTTTGAGTAATTGGTTCAAAGATATTTTTCGTCCATCAATGCTGAAATTATACACATAGATTGAGGTACAATCACAGACTATCAAACATTTTGAAACGAATTTTTTCTCTCATAAAGTGTAAGAATTGTTTTTTCCGTGAAGAATTATTTTTTTATTACTTATTTCAATAGAGTTATCAGAAAAAATTTAGAGTAAAAATATTCTGATGTTTATTATGATGCATCTCAACAAATACTTGAATACTTTTTTCAAAAACTTGGAATCGGTGAACTTTTAAGTTTTCATTACTATGATTTTTACTGAATGATTTTGTGGAGTACCTACTATGTGTAATGAAAAATAATTACAAAAATAGCAAAGTGCGTAATGCATTATAAAAAAAATAAAGGGAAAGAAAATACATTTTGGTTGGTGATTCCTGTACATATTTACCAAAAAAAAGACCATGACATTTAGAGAGGATTAACCCTAATTTCATCCCTAGTTCTGCAGAGCTGTCACTTTTTATAATTACTTCGTATTTATTTTATATAAGTTAAGGCATCATTCAATTTATCAGGTACAAATGACTTTCACACATGCTGTAAAAAGAGTGATTGTAATTAAGAGCACAATTAAAGAGAGAATAAAGTTGAACAGGTGAAAAACATGTTTGAAATCCATCAAATTATAATTCTTATAAGGTAATCATCAAGGGAATTGTAATTTGTATGCAATAACGCACGAACATTACAGCACATTTCAAGCAACTTAAAGGGGATAGTTTGCTTGCAAACACATCGTTATATTTTGCATTGCAGATCCACCCAAACTGAATTTTACAATTAGTAAAAAAATGAAGTCATTTAAGTAATTATTCACCTTGTCAAAAGCTGTAATTTAATTTTATATCTAATTTGCATTCATCCAACATTCTCTCTTGTTCCGCATTATACACGAAATTTCACTAAAATTTTTTTTTACTTTTGAAAATGGCTAATTTCATTCATACTACGACGTAAGGTATGCTGTAACCGAGATAAATTACAAGCTGTATTGTTTGCGCGCATGTAGTAAAATTCTGTATACATTACGTAGTCTTTGGGATGAAAATGAAATTTGTTGCCAGAGCTGAGCTGTTGAAACTTACCTGAAACAGATAAATAAAATGTCTCGTTATAAAAAAAAAGGTTACTATGAGATATTTTCAATTAAAAATTATTCGGATTAGTTATACAAAAAATAAGGTTTACTGAAAAGTGCATAATTATTTCAGGTTTGTATTGAAATTTTTCTACTAGAATCCGGATATCTAATTAAAATTTATTAGAGGATTTTTGTTATAGTGTAAAAACAAAACTATTTTTAAGCACAAACCTAAAAAATTTGATAAAAAGGAACATTTTTATTCTTCAAATGTAAAAAAAATTTTTTTAAAAAGTAAAGTAATACAAGGCTAAAGAAAATGTGATAAAAAGAAAGTTTTAATAAATTAGTTTTCTAATTTCAACATTTTATTTTTTATAAACAATACGTTTAATTTTTATAGCATTTTTTTCATACCGTCGAGCTTCAAATAAATTGTTATAAAAATACAATCGACTAAATGGTCGGATGAAAAGGGGGATTCGATTGCTTTAAAAACATTGAAGGTAGAAGTGCAATGAGATATCGGGGGCTCTTAGAGATAAAATAAAAGAACATTTGTATTTACATTGCAACGGAGGAGTCTTTCGGTGAAATTTAAAAGAAGATTTATGAATACTTGGAAATTAAAACTTTTTTTAACTACATTTCGTAAGAACCTGTAACATTTAATAATTTTTTTTTTTCATGGTCATAGTTAGTGTTTTTAATAAAACTAGTAAAAGTGCCTCTATGAAAAAAAAAACTTTTTTAAGTATTAGTTTTGCCAAAGAGTACAAGAAACCAACAAATTTGGTCCTTCTGAATGCATTCACAAACGAAATTTTTCTTAAAAATGTATGCATAATTATGTTGGAACATTAAAAAAAAATTTTCAAATAAAGCAGTATCCGGACTTTAAATCGATTTCACTGGACACTGCTGCGTATTCATGACAACAAAGAGGTTGGAGGAGTAAAAATCCAACATTCCCTTTCAGAGCGGCCCATGAAAAATATCGACGGAAAAACCGGCTCTCAATTCCTCTCGAATCTCATGTTTCTCGGGATGCAGGCAAAAAAGAAATAAAAAAAAAGGGCACTGAAAATACACCGAGAAACACAGCACAGGCAATTGATTCCTCGTAGAGGGATGCTCTGCTGTGTGTATTTATTTTGTCTGAAGAGAATTCAGTCCTCGTTGGTTTATTTAAAAGAACGAGTCGAGTGATATCGACCCTCGCACTGCGATTAAGTACTAACGCAAATAAGTGGCGCTTGGATTTTTTAATGTATTTTTTCGTATGTTTAGCATGGGTACGTTGATAACTTTTTTGTTACATGAAACAGCCTTGCTTTTTTAATTTTTCAATTTTTCTAGCTAACAGGTACCAAGTACGCGTAGGAGATTTTTATTTATTATAATGGATTTTGTTATTTTACTTGCTTATGAAAAAAGCTTTGTAATATTAAAATAAATGATTTGAATTAACTCTAAATCATACTCTAGCGAAAATAAATATGCGGTTGCGTGTATGCACGTAATTGGTCATATCTCAGAATTTAATAAACAAATTTCATACGACAAGATCTATTTTCTTGTTTTTTGTTCGATTAAAAACGAATTCATTATTTTAGTTTTTACTTGTAACTCTACGTTGAAATATTTTTTGAAATTTACTTACTTAATTTTAAAGATAACAAAGAACTGAATGATAAAGATAACAAAAATAAATACGTGGATTAGAAATAAAATTTAAATTAAATAAAAAAATCCTGAAGTCATTATAAATATTAGTTTTTATAAAAATTATACAACTTATCATGATTACTGGTGTTTGTTGATGGAAAAAAAAAAAATTATATCTACCTAAACTATATTCAACACAAATATGAACCCATACATTTTTTAGTCTTGCTTAAACCTATCGGATAATTTACTACCAAGTAATAATTCTTGAAATGTTTAAAAGCAAAAAAAACAAGAAGAGTTTTTTGTTTTAATTTAGCAGATGAATTTAAATTGTGAAAATCTAAAAAAAAACACGATGTTTTCCATATACGTAAGATAATTATTTTGTAAAATTTATCCTAAAACTCTTTTGGCAGTTAAATTATAAACATTAATTGTTGTTCATCATTACAAGTAAAAGTTTGTACTACGAAATCCCAAAAGTTTTACCGAGTCTCACCTTTTAAGGCCTCAATTAAATAAATTGAAGCTTTTATCCATTGAACTACGGAAAAAAAAACAATCGACGCGAAAGCCCAGTGAAAAATGCACTGCACAGCCGCATATCGAATTCAACGAAAAATTCAATCTTTCGCTCGCTTTGATATCCATTCAGCATTTTTTTGCAAGTCACGCTTTACATACCATTCAAGAATTTTTTTTTCTTGCCGGAGCGAAAAACCATGAATCTTCTTTTCTACTGCCCGAGCTTTTTTCTCCGGGCGCTCTGCGGTGAATGACATTTTACGACAAACTGCACGGAGGAGGTATAGATGTATAGTCGAGAAACGTAAAGACGAGCTTCCGCACCTTTGTCCTGCACGCGCATGTGTGCGAAGACTATGTATATGTATATATGTGTGGTGCATTTTCTTTAACTCCTAAGGAAGAGTTATATGTATATATATGATGCGTTCGCTCGCACGTGACTGCAATAGCGGAGTGAAAAATGTCGCAGCGGCGCTGATATCGATGTCTATATAAATCGGTATTTTTAATGGACGATAAAGGATACGTAACTCGGAAGTATATGGTGTGGAGCTGATAGTGACATTTGAAGCTTCATTTGATTTATTTGTCTATATTACATAGTACATGTATTTTGTTAAGAAAACTACACTTTAGCAAAAAAATTCTCCTGTACCACTTAATTAATTTATTGCAAAATTCTATTACATCAAATATTGTATTACATTTCAATCTGCAAATTGGTTGATATTAATTACACGTGTATTGCGCAACATAATAAATTACTGGTATTTTCTTGGATGATTCTTTGTGTTTATATAGAGCATCACGAAAAAATTTGAGTATATAAAGTAAAGTTAATAAAAAATATATATATTTTTTTAAATTATAATCGTTCTGCCACTTTTGTCATGACCATTTTGGAAGATGTAACAACATAAAAAGTGACTTGTGCAAAAGAAAGTGATTTTTCCTTGTATTTTGAATAAAATTTTATTTTCGTCAAAATCATGGTATAAAGTTTAGTCATTCTTGCATACCCCTAACATTACCAAATAATAATAAAATGTGTATAATATTGATATATTTTTTTTATTCACACTAGCCATTGTATTTTTACATACACAAATGTAAATCTTCCATATTACACCGATTAAAGCTATCGAATGCAAATTCATTTATTTTGCCTTATCCAACAAATCAAAGGGAAACTAAATCGAATTTTAATTAATGAGTACATTAGAATAGGGCACAACATTTAATAAAACTAACGTTCTCTAATTACTATTTAAAATGTATGTATACAGCAAAATATCTTTTTAATTTGTAATTCTTCTAGATTTAACTTTTTTCGACTTTGGCTACAACTATCAACATCTTTAAAGCTTTTGTTATTTTTTTTTTTTTTTTGGCATGAAACAATACATTTTATTTATCAATCTGGTGATTTCTTTTTTCCTACCGCAAATAATTTGATGCATTATGTTATTCTTACCAAAATAGTTTATTTTGTACCTGTAAATATTCAACATCAACAAAAATTTATTTTTCTACCGATCAATAAATAATTTTAATTACAAAAAAATTTTACCTTCGTGATTATTATTATTACAAGTATTCTATGTATATTGTTTATGTTTAACTGTTTAGCTAATGTTATAATTATTATTATTAATGTTTACCATATCCTATAAATTATTTGTTCCAACTATTATAATATAAACCGCACAATAATAAAAAATAATGATTGTAAGAATATTATTAGATAAGAAAACAAATTTTAAGTGTGAACTCTTGATTGTTCTGTCCATGTTTTTTCATTGTTTAAACGTACGAAAATAACACTGGAAGCATAAACCATCGATAACCACACAAAAAAATAGTTTTAGTTTCAAGAAACTCTCTAAACTATTGATTGCCTTGGAGTAAGCCTCCATCCAACCATACACTTGAGAGCCGTACGCCACAAAAGCCCCAAGACTCAAGACTATTATACTCATACTGGGCGTTTTGACTGCACAAAGTGAAGCCCACACCGCTTAGCTCTCCCGTTTCGTTTAAGCGAACACTTGTACGTTAAGTATACGTGTTGGTAGGAAGGAGGATGTAATTCGATAACTTGTCGCTGATCGCGCACATGCTTTAGTGTGTATTTGTAGACGTATACGTGCCTCGGAAACTCAATTTCTCTAGTCGAGTCGTTCGTCAAATATGTAGAATCACTCTGTAGGTGCGTATCAAAGGGTCTTATGGTAAATAGATGGTGTTTAAATTGAAATTTTGTTTCTTAGAGGTCCAGAAGTACTATACTAGCATAAATACGTGTCTGTATTTGCATTACGCATTTTTTTTTTTTTTTTTTTTTTTTATAAAAGTACTTAAAGCGACTAAAATCGTTCGTGACGCGCATGTAGTACTATTCTGATATGCCACCTTTAAGAAAAGGTTCTTCTAGACAGTAAAATCATTTTCTTGCCAATACCTTGAAATTGCAAAACAGTCCCAAGAAACGTTATGAATTTCATTCAGTAATATGCGTATTACATGTTTATTATACGTACAAATCGAAGGGAGTATTCAAACATGAGATTTGGCGCGTTTCTAACCTATGCGCACGTATGATTATTTACTATTACAAACGGAATTGTCGTGTATCGTGATCAACAATATTAAAAACCTACCCACAGCAAAGTGCTTATTAAATATACATTTATTTATAAGAGATGGCCAAAGAATAAATTTTTTTGTACCTACAATACTCAGTAGGCTTAAAGCTTTTAAGCCATTATAACCTCAATTTCAGGTTCTTGTTGGATTTCCATTTTTTATCAACATACCTTAGCTAAGAGAAAATAATATTGAAATACTGCTGGAATTAAAACAAACGCCAAACCTAAAGTTAAACTTCAAATTTTGTTTATTTCAACAATAACGATGAGTGCAAACTTTGATTAAATTATTCGTCAATATAAAATAAATTATTAATTCTTTTTAGACATAAAAAGGTTATGTGCTCTAAGTGTAAAGGTATGACACAACTAACTAACCTAGTCTACGTGATCATAGCAAAACATTACATTGCATAACCTTTTGACAATTGAATAATAATACTTTGATAGACAGTTTGTCGATCCACAAAATTTAAAAAAAAATGTATATAATACATATGATCAACACATACACAAAAAATGTATAAAAATATTTTTCTGATTCAAACTGAAGTTATGACATCTAAAACTCATTTCATAATAGATGTGTGATGAAGAGTGTCCCTTTTGTTGGGAAATGTTTTTATGCATATTTGGACAATCAATCCTACCTCTTCTATTACTTTACACATCAATAAAATCTCAATTTTTCTTAAGCTATTTGGTTACCACAGTGCACCATTTCCAGCAGAAACTGTCAATTTCACTAAATATATGTTTGTTAAGTAACGAATCAATCTAGCCTTAATAATCTTTAAATTTTTCACTCATTTTACTTTTATTAAAAACCTCCTTGTTGAAATTTCATCCTGACAAGGCAAATAACTTCAATTTCCCACAATACTCCACGTCAAAAGATACAATATCACTTAAATGATATCCAAACTATTAGGAACTCAATCAACTCCAGATTGAGCAAAATGTTTCTAATTGCAAATTTGTATTAAGTACGGAGATCCTATAAATACCCGATAACCCGATCGACTCCCCTAAATACTAGATAACACGGCAAAACTCACGATCGTCGGTTCGATTCCTTCTTACATCACGTATCCGTGTACGACAATACGCGATGCAATCACCCTTACTCCATACAAATAAACAAAACAAAAAAAATTCCAAAAACCCCGTGAAAACCTCCTCCTCCTTCGCAAAAAGCTGACACCGATGAAAAAGCCGTCCGTTTTTCACAGGATCACGTACTCCCTCGAGAAATACCCGCACGTGTGCCTAGTGTGTAAGCACCTGTATACACCGAGCGTGCAATAAAAAAAAAAAAAAAACATCCGGACGATGAAATTGGCTGAGCGTATGTTTTTTGCGATCGGGTGTACACAACACTGTTCATTTGCTCCTTTCTCTAATATTCCTCGTCCACCTGTTCGACGGAACATAAGTTTGAATTGCCCCAAGTTCAAAGCTACCCCCTCAAACTCGCACATCAGCGCTTATTCTCCCAAAACACTACCCTAATGTGCAGGCAAAAGAACACCCACACCTCCCTCGATCGCTAAACATCAACCTGTCGGAGATAATGGTTCGGAAAAAAATGAAAAAAAAAAAAAAAAAAAAAAACGCTCCAAGCGTTTTATCGCACGCGAGAGAGCCAAGGGTCCCAAAGTTTCTACTTACACGCGAAAACGAGCGGTGGCAAAAAAAAAAAAAAAAAAGCAAGGGGCACGCGGTAAGGAAGCTACACACACATACGCGCAAGAAGACAGTATCGACCGACTCGGTGCGTTACTCCTCCTACTTTTCTTTATCCTCGAGCCTCAGTCCTCCTCGCTTATACCATCGGGACGGGAAAGAGAAAAGCTCGGGGTGTACGCGGTATACACCCTCCTCCATGTGCTCTTGCCATCCCCCGTATACGTTTACATGTACGGGTGAGTATATACACGCTATAGGAGGCGTAAAAAAACAGAAACGAGCCAAAGGACTTGCCAGAGTTGTATATGTGTATGTAACAGCACACCTCCGACTAAATATTTAACGACCAGGAGCCGCAGACAGGGAGGTGCGGGTGTGTGGATATATATATATATATATGTATAAGGAGGGATTCGACGCTCACGCGACGAGGGGTGGTTGCGTGTGGCCCGCGTGTACGCTTTATAACGCGTGTGTGTGTGTGCAAGGGTGTACGCAGTAGTCTAACAACCCCTCGTGTAATTCCAACTCCAAAGGACGGCTATCTGTACATGTGTGCGTAAAGAGAGGCTCACCCGCAAACCAGGCGGGATCGTGCAATATGGAGAGTGGCTAATTTTTGCGCGTCTGTGGCGTATACGATTCGTATATATAGAAGGATCTCCCGTTGTTGGCTGGTGGATTGATTTCGCATCAATCTTGATTTTCCGCGAGGACGAGTTTGGTCTTCGTTTATCAGGAATGATTTGTAGCTAGAGGAGAGAGAGAGAGTTAGCTGCTGGAGGTGAGCTTCTTGTTTGGATTTACGCGATGCTTTTCCATGCGGCTGATGGCGGTTTTTGGTCTGATGGATGCGGAGGAAGGAATCGCGATTTTTTCCTACTTCTTTGTAAACAGAGCTTTCGTGTGATTTTTCATTCGGCTTTAAAAACTTTTTCTCGTGTATTTATTTGTATATTAATTTTTGAACCAAAACAAGACAACTGAGGGGGTAAAAAAAATTTTTTTTTTCGAAGTGGCGCTTCATTTCGAATTTCACTTTAAGTTTAAGCTTCAAAGAACGGTATAGAAAAACAGTCATGCTGGTTCAAATCGCTCAAGTATCATTTTATTCGTAGCAGTGCTTACAACAGAGAAAATTAATCAACTAAAAACAACGTCTAATGGTGGTACTGTGATATTTTTGTAATTTACATTATGATTTTACATCCCTTTCGCAAAAGTCAGAGCTTTTTGTACCTGATGAGGGCCAATGCGTTGTTGAAACAGCCGAAACGTTATTTTTTTGTATTTGAATAAATACAAATATATGACAGTACCACCGTTGGACGTTGTTTTCAATTAACTGGAATCATTGAGGTACATATCTATGTGTATAGTCTTGGCCACAAATACAGATATGTATCTTAATGACTTTTGGGTCACCATAATCGAACAATAAACAAAATTATCTTTCGGTGCAAAAAGTGAGAAAGTACAAACAATATCATATCACAAAAGATGTTTATTATTCATTCTGTTATGTTACATTTCTCGTCGTAACAAATAAACAATATTAAAGGTGATTATAGTTATGTAAATACATAAATGAGGTGTGCAGTGTACTGGTTTTCAAATACCTTTTTGTCTTACGTGATATGATTGATAGTTGACAGAAGAATTAGCATAAGATATGTTAGCAAATATAAAGTCGCGTTGAAAGAGATGATTGAGGCACATCATGAGCGTTACATTATATTTGTGATTCGTGAGACATTTGGAATCGTCAATTTCTTTAGTTGTCCACGTGCTTGGCTTCTACGTGCCTCACAAGATCGTCTCTAAAGGTGTATCTTTGGTAACACTTTGAGCACTCGTGCGGAAAGTGCTTGATTTCCATGTGTTTTACAAGATTTCCGTTCTGATTAAAAGTTTGGACAACACATGTAGCATTAAAATGAGGCATTTTCTCTTTCGGACATATATTTATTTTCTCTACAATATGATGCCCTAAATAAAAGTTGTGAACTAGATGAGATTTTATTCGGCTTCACCGTTGTTGTTGTTGCTGTTGTTGTTGTTGCTGTTGTTGTTGTTGCTGTTGTTGTTGTTGTTGCTGGTGCTTTTGTTATTGTTGTTGTTGTTGTAGTTGCTGTTGTTGTTGTTGTTGTTGTTGATGTTGTTGTTGTTGTTGCTACAGATGATGATTTTCCAAAAAAGGAACATTGGTGCTGTGATTGACGATAACGGCAATATTTGTCAAAAACTCATGCTCAGTTGGCAGAAATAGCAAAAAGGTTGGCTATTTTATTGATGGATACTACGTGAACCCCATTATTTATATTACTTTTTAGAAAACGTATTGCCAATTATTGTGCTCTTACTATCAAGTTCAATCATTTCGGACGGTTGTAGAAAATAATAATTAATTGTTGTGGAGATGCATAGGTCGAGCTAATATATCAACACTAACATAGGTCAGTATATTCTATTGGCTGTTGGCTGGTCATTTTGTTGATATATTTTCAAAAGTTGTAGCGTTTGTTTATGATGAGATTGCACACAATAATAATCAAGATTGTGTTTTATATAGTTTAATTATAGAAATAAATAGCAACGACAATAGACTCGACTTGTTTCGATTGAAATTCTAATTAAAACTAATCTAATGAAGTAATGAAATTTCAATCAATCGTTAGAGCCAATTCGGTAAACAAGTTTAGTTTTTATACATGCATCAATATAATCAATGTAATGAAGCAATCAAAATTGAGTTTGTAGTTATAGTTGTCAATAAATGCAAAAATTAGTCGACACGTTTAAAAAAACAAAATTTTAATTACTAATAATAAAAATTAAGTTTACTAAAATTTAGTATAAAAGAGCACGTGCGTACGTTTTCAATTTAATTCGAAAAACTACAAAGCTCGTCTTTCCGAAAATTAAATATATTGTAAGTTATATATTAAAATTGGCTCATTAATGTTTCCCTAAGAATTTATTTAAAAACTTATATTTTGTCAAAAACCCCTTAATTTATCCTCTACACAACCCAGGCATGTCATGAAAAGTTTAACTTCACAAAAAAAGAAAAGTAAAAAAAAAAAAAAAACGCTTTCTCCACAGCCGCAACAACCACCAATGTAGAAGCTCATCACAGCTTTGACGCGAATATACACACTGCGCGATTGCTCGGGTAATGAAAGCTTTAGCTCTGGCTTCAGCTTGTCATCGCCACGACACAACACCAAATCCGTAATCTGTAGCGCTGTTGCGGTGTACGTGGACTCTACCGTGAAGGTGTACTAAATATCCATACATATTGCGCATAGGAGCACCTGCATCCTTCACTTGCGTGTATTGTTGGCTTTGTCACTCATTTACGTCTCCCGTCTCTAGTGCACCCATTTTCGACCCGCGTTGCTCTAGAAAATGCAAATGGGACGCAAAATTAATTGAAGAATCGACTGGTATGCTGCTGAGAAGTGCCAGAAATTTGGTGGAAATATCGTCATTGTGTTTTTATTGCAGAGTATTCACCTTAAACGCTGATTTTTTCGTACTTGTGGACTGTTTTGTTTTATGGTATTTTTTTGGAGTCACAGAGCTGCAATCAAGACACAAACGACTATTTTAGGGTAAAACCGTATAAATTTTATAGTCATTGAATATGAACATTATTATTAACTGACTTCAATTGATGAAAAATGTTTTTTAAAAGCAATAGAGAAACATAAAAAATTAATACAGTTTGTGTTATTGCATAGATATGGTAATTAAACTACATGAAAGTTAAAACTAAATGCATTAAATCTTAAAAGAAGTGACACTATAGACTGGCCCATTTTCTGATGAATCATTTGAAACATTTTTTTTTTTTTCTACCCCAACTTTTAAAACACACTTATTGTTGATTACCTCATAACCTTTGTTTTCTATAGGTAGATTTGTACGCAATAATTTCATGTATTGTTATTTTTTGACACTCTACTAGAAGCATTTTTTCTGAACGAAATGTATTTTTTTGCTGAAAAAGTTTTTGGTTCATCACTATTAATAACACAATAATAAGGAAAATGTTTATTAACTGTGCAACATATTTTAGATAGTAAATTTCATACTAAATTTTTGAAACCAAGTATTTAAATATTTTAGTTTTTTTCCCATAAGTTTATTTTTTCTTTAAGATTGTAATGCATTGTTTCCAATGAAAAAAAATTTTGCCTGGCCACTAGTTATACGTAGTAAATAAACAAAAAAATTTCAGCATAAATAATGTATTGAATTTTTAGCAAAAATTATAGCAAGAAAATAGAAAAAGGATCCATTTCAAGTCTGAGTACAGGAACCTCATGATTACGTGGTTTACTCGTGGCAGATGAAGCATAAAGATTTAAAAATATCTATTGATGTAACTTGCAAGAACGATTAAAAAACCCTTAATTTGCGTTGAAAAAAGTATGCAATCATAAAATTTAATTTGTTCGCGTTTAAAAAAATGATCAATAGAGAACCGATAATACAAAATGACATCATGCTCCGAACAATATTCTAAAGATTCTTTGACACTTTTATAAAAATTTAATTTTTAATTGACGAGATTACTTGCAAATAAGCAGTTTTTTTTTCTAATTAACCACAACTTTAATATTTTACGTTTGAAAGGACCAGAAGATAATGTAAATAAGTTGCTTTCATTCGCAACTCACTCCTTATCTCGTCACCCAATAGATTTTGATAGTTTAATTAAGTTTTCGATTATCATCCTGATTCTATAAGCTCATTATACACTCGAGCACAATATTTGAAACTGAAAATCCTCAAACGCTCCGAAAAGACAACAAAAATAATCCTGAAGGCTCCGTTACAAAAAACACGAGTTCAATTAAAACTTGCGCGACGTCCGAAAGTTATAAAAAGATTACAGTTTCCCGAGGCTTTCCAACGCTCCCATTTCCTAATCTCCGCGTATTTTCTCGGTTTTAATGACGAATAAAAAAAAAATACAACAAAAGTAATCTTACCTTACATAATGTAAAAAAAAACAACAAAAAGAGAGACAAAAAAATTTTTTCTTTCCACCTCTCGTGTATATGTATGAACGCACACCTCAAACCTAATCATCTCCTTCCACAGGCTCTTGTCGCGAGAGCCGGTATAATCATTTCTCCAGCTTGGCATTAAAAAGCTCGTTCGCCGCATTCATCCTTAAAGAGCGGGGAAGATGAATGAAAGAGGGTGCAAAAAAAAAAAACCAGGAGGATGAAAATTGATAAGAAAAAGCCTTAGAAGGAAAAATGTTGGATTAAGAGCTTCTAAGGTGAAAGGGGCTGGCTAATTTAACGGCGTGGAGGTAAGAGCTTGCGAGCGCGCAATTTTCGCGGCCAGCTCTCGGAGAGGTGGAAAAAATTGTCCTTCGCACCGGCAACGCAATAAGCTCGTTTTTCGAAAGCTTTTCAATTGGAAGAGGGATGTCCTTTGCGCTGAGGACAGATTGAACGTCGAGTTCGAGGCCTGGTAGAATTGGATTTTTTCTTTTTTTTCTTTTTTTTTTTTTTTTTTTTTTTTGTCAAAGGAAATTCGATGTAAGCGCGATGCTTTGTTTGTTATGGCGCTGTTGCAGTAATTGGTGTGATTGGATTTTTCTTCTTTTTTTTTAATACTGCCTCATAGCTGACGTTTGTTGAAATGAAAATTCATCGATTTGAGAATACACCAAATGTTTTCTTACCATGTGATATTTGAAAAATATGTTTCTTATCGTGTATTTTATTTTTTTTTTTTTTTTTTTTTTTTTTTTTACAGAAAGAATTTTTGATAGTAGCTTGTTTTTTTATTGCAAATATGTTTATGTTTGTTGAGCAATACCAAAAAAAAAAAAAAAAAAACATCCACAACCGAACGCACAAAAAAATATGTTTTTACTGCGTGTAAATGTTTGGAAAATATGTGGCTCAGCGCATAATGGATATATTTTTTGTTTATTTTTCTTTTATTTTCAACGTTTGCTCGTTTTGTGCCATACGACTGAGATTTATTGATAATCATGATAATATATTCCAAGTGTGCTTTCACTGATTATAAATTTTTGTAACATGTACTAATTAATTTTTTTTCATCAAATTCACAACTCATTCATGTAAACAGATATTTTATTTATTTTTTGTTTGTATTAAAGCTTGCGCGTTTTGTGTCATATAAATCAGGTTCATTGATAAACGTAATATGTAAAATTTTTTTAGCTAAGACTGATTAATTTTTTTTTTTTTTTAATGAATTCACAACTTGTACATGTAAACAGATTGCTCGGTTTTGAATGGAAAAAAAACGCAAACAGAAAAAGTAGACCAATGCATCAGTCCACATTGGAAAAAAAAAAAAAAAAAAAGAACAGGGTATCACGTTCACAGGTGAAATGAAATCCATAAGGTGCGTCATAAGCGAGTGCTTAGTCCTCCCCCGCCCCCTGAATACCGTAAGATTATCCATGGATGAGAGACATGGTATGGATTTCCAGTATCGGGGAAGAGATGGAGATACGGATATTGAACCGTTTCTCGATAGTCTTCCAAACGGCATTTTTCGCAGCAACTTTTTAATCACAGGACACCTCGGTTCAACAAAATTATCTTCGAAGGGGCGATTTTCACCTCAAGTTCGTCGAAAATACCGGCCCAAGTTTGCGTTAGGATGTAATACGTGAAAGTTTGTTGGCGCGTGAGATAGTTGGGTGGAGTTGTGTGCCGAAATCCCAAATAAGTGGCATCAGCGGCTAAGTAATGACAAAGTTGCAAATTACTTGGCCCGAGGCAACTTGCGTGTACTCGCGTAAATATCACGTGTGATATTCACCATATATGAATGCGCTTAATCGTTTTACAATACTCGTACCAAGATAATATGGATTTTTCTTTTGCAATTGTGTTTCCTACGCGAGAAAATACCGAGTGTTTGGAAGTAAAGGTACGACGCTGATGGTAATTATATTCGTAGAAGTTTAAACAAATTTTTTTGATTAAGCAATATGAGCACTATTACTTTGGTTTTTGGCTATTTGTGTGAATTATCAATGTCCAGACCATAACAATCCCATTTTGAATTCAAATATGTATTCTGCGAAATGTAACACAGGATCTTAAATTTTCCGCGGCCATACATAAATCTAAAACATAAGCTGTGGCCAAAAATACTGATTTTTTGACCTGCTAAAGTACTTCCTTCATTTTTCAGAGCATCAAAAAAGTTTTTAAAAAATATATAAAAATATCGAAAGTTTGTATTTTTTGAGATCTACAACTGTAGTATTCACAACTTTATAAACTTATGTCAACTTTATACTATACTCGCCAGAAGCAAATTTTCCAATCATTTTCAAATATTCATTGCCTTCAAGTATACATCAGGATTGTAATTTGAATAAAAGTAAAAGATTTAAAAAAGTTGTACTTCAATGAGACTTGAATTTTTTTTAGCTATTATACAGTAACACACACCATTAAAACAAAATAAAAGATATAGCAAAAAAATGATTTAATTAATACTTTTAAATGTTTTAAAAATTTTTTAAACATGAAGGTGGTTCTAAAAAAAAATAACTTTAATTCATCATTTAATTGTGCTATCCTGGGGCTGGTAACATTTTTCCCTTCGACAAAATTATTTGAATTAAAAACTGTTGGGTTGTGATATGAACATGAAGCTATAAACCCAATAAAAGCACAATCTTTTAAGATAGTTGATTTACATGTCTTTATAAGTGGCGGTTACATTTTTTACTCTGGCAAAAATACAGGGCACTTGTGTGAATCAGTCGTGTCTAAAAACGTGAGGTAATTCTTTTAATCTATTTAATGTATGGCTCTTCTTATGTAGTACTAGTCAAAATCAATATTGGCAAGTAAATTTTTTATGTATAAATACAAGACAATATAGAACTTCGAGTGTCATACAAACTGTATGTTGCGACAAAAAAACGAGACAAAACATGACCGTTTTTGAATTGTAATCCCACCACTACGTGAGGCTGACGATGTATCAAAAAAAATAAAATTTATTGTCACTATTCGATGTAACACGTCTTTGTGTGAGATATCGAGGGAAAACCCATTCATGATGTACTACCAAAATGTGTCGCTATTTTTAAAAATAAATTAATATACGTTTTAAAAAAATGTTAGAAAAGAAAATTTTACAAAAATATAAGAACTAGAAAAAGTTAAATCTAGAAAATATTTCGCATATAATACACCCATCGTGCCAAAGTTAAAAAAGCATTCGTCAAGGTGCGTTTTCCCCCAACAGGAGAAAAGTTTTTTCAAAAAATTTATCTGCACCAAATAAATCAGGACCATATTTCCTCAATAAAAAAAAAGGCTATATACCTTATTTTCATCAACCACCTCTAATGTCACACCTGTGGCGTTCCTCAGTTGGACTATACGCGTTTAATAAATACGTATATACCTAACTGTCAAACGTTAATTTGTATGCTTATTAATTCGCTTAATATGCGTAAAAAAAAAGAATTTAATGCCAAGGAAATTGATAAACATTCTCTTAAAGTAAAAATAAAGAAAAAAAAAACAAAAGTCGGCAGGAGTTAGGTCCAGGTGTCTACGTATAGACACAAGGACGACTAACTCCTGCACCTTCAAGCTGGTCAAGACGACAGAGACACAGTTAACCGGTCCTCGAAACGAACACATCACGGGCGAAACGAAGAGTACCGAACGGTCACCCATCCAAGTACTAACCGCAGCAAATGATGCTTAACTCCGGAGACCGGCGGAACTGCATTACTATAATCGAGCCACCGAGAAGGTATTTGTTCACTGATATTTTTGAATATAACAACGCCTTGGCTATGCGTTGACAAAGCCTCTGTTTTTCTCTCCCCCCCCTCCTTCCACATCGTTTCTATCGTTATCTCTTCGGTTGGTCGTCGATAATTAGATGCACATTAGGCTTCGCTTAGTTTGAGCTTTTGTGGCTGAGATTTGAAAAAAAAAAAATAACAATTTCAAGTCTACGTGAGTTTTACTGTCAGTTTGTACAGGAAAATAAAACCATTTGTTGCGTACAATGCCATTTCTTTCAGTATTTTGTAGTTGATATTTTAGTAAGGCAAAAGTATTCGTGATAAAAACGTATGCATGTAGCGTTGCGATGAAATATGATGTACAAAATTCATTAATCACTGAAAAATATAACTGTTTAGTTGTCTACTAAACTGATGATAGTTATAGATATTTGTAACCAAACTATTGCATTAAGAAAAAAATAGCTTGGTTTCTCATTGAAACTGATAATATTTTCCGATCGATTAATTTTACATGCCTATCCAGATGATAAAATATTTTACTGTAACGTTCAAGTTTATTTATTTTACAGTTACACTTATCGATGGCAAATATAAATATCCAAGGCAAAAAGTATAACTTAAAAATTACCGGAAAAAACGTAAAACATCAAATAAATAATAATGCCTTCTTTATGACGCAAGTATTGAACAAATTAACGAATTAGAGAACAAGAAAAAAAAAATAAAGTCCCGCACTGAAAGAATCTTGCATCAGAAAAAAGAAACAGTAAAGAAAAGAAAGCCCCTCAGTAGACACTAATTTTCATCCAGACTCATCAGTGCAGGAAGCGTTTGAGAGACTGTACTGAAAACTTTTCTAGAGCTTCGAGGATTTTTTTTTTTTTACGTTACTGAATGGGTGGGAAGAAAAAGTTAGGCGAGTGCTATGCTATGTATACCGGTCCTCCAAGAGATTTAAGTTTGGACGAATTTGTGGTCAGAATTTTGTACTGTACCGCATCCATACGAAGTATTTTTTTAATTTTTCTAATCAAGTTTTTGAAACTTGTAAATAAGAAGTTATGGTTTTTAAAAAACGAGACTTTTTATTCCGAGTCTATCCTAACTTTTGATGAATTAAAGAGCAAGAAATGGAAGAAAAAGAGCAATCAGTTAATGTAGTAATTATGATTACTACCCTACAGCTTTTTCATTTATTTTTACGTAGCAAAAAATAAAACATTTTCAAGTAAATACTTGTGTTTGTGTATTTCTTATTTATTGCACATAACGAAAGAAAAGTTTGGTTATTGATATTATTGAAAATTAAAAATAAAACTTACGTCACAATACAGTTCCACAAGTTCTAGAAGTATTTTCTAGGCAGCTAAGAAAGAAGAATTCTTTATTTCATATTTTTTCGGAGATATGACCACATTTAAAATACTTACACATCTTAAATACTATTTTTAGTTTTTTTTTAATCCGCCCATTTTCAATAAATTTAAGTGTAATTTTTTATTAAACTGATGGATTTGCTGTTATTAAAAATGTAATTGAATAAGCTATCAATCATTTTTTAAAAACATTTTTAAAGAACAACATACTGAATTTTTTATTTCTGTTAAGATTTTCTTGAGATCTGACTTTTTTAAATTTATCCATTTTCTATCAACTAAACTTAAATTTTCCATCAAAATGATAGACTTGTGTAATTAAAAATACAATCACAGAAGCTTAAGAGCTATTACTAATTTCTTGACATTTTCTTGGTATACGTATTATTTTAAGTTTCAATTTTATCAGAGCTTCCCCAAAATCCTTAAACGTAATAACCTTAAAAGCTATCACTTATTTACCTTTATTTCTTTTTTTTTTTTTTTTTTTTTTTTATTCAAGAAAAAGAGTATTTGAATAAAAAACACTAGTTTTAAAACAACATTCTATACCAATGTAACTTCGACATTCTCGTCAATGGAAGAAAATCGTCATCAGGGCTCGAAGTCACGGATCGGAGAAATAGTTTGAAACCGAACTTCTCGACGTTCAAAGTCGATCGTTCTTGCTTTGAAAAAATACAAACTTAAACTCACAGCAGTCACGGCACGTAAGCCAGGCCAAGTGCACTTTGATGTTCTCTGGCTCTTCGATATGTGTACAGGTAAGTAAAAAATTGAAGGGAGTAAGGATTTCAAAATTCTATCGCTATCGAGGTAGAAGCCAAAAGATTGTCGGTAAATTTAATGTATCCCGCAATTATATTTTCCAATGGATTAAAAAAAAAAACACAAAAATGTCTCGTTGCTAAATCTAAGAAGAAAATTCATTATTACCGAGTTTAAATATTTAAATGTAAGGGTGTTATTAGGAGCACTATAGATCTTCCCAAAGATTAAATAATTTTTTAATCAGTAATATATGTTAATACAAATGAAAGTGTAGATGATCTGTTTGAATCCGTTATGAGTTACCCAAAAAATTTTAGTGTCACACTAGAGGTTACGTTTCATACCAATGCTCCTATTTATGATACACATACCTATTTAATTCAATTAGAAACTGATCTGATTCATATTAGGAGTTAAAATTTGAGTTTATGTATCTGATGGCATCTAGTATGGTTCAGAGCTAGAAATATCTTCTTGTTCATGTGACAACCTTTTTACTATCAAAATTTTTTAAAAACAACTTATAAGCTATTATTAAAATTTTTATTTTGCAGATACATAATATAAATATTTATTTTTAGTAAATAATAATATCAGTATATCATACCAGGAGCATATTTTTTGCCCCATGAGAGGTGACTCTTTGTTCACTTTGAATACAGAAAGGAGAAACGTGTGGCATTTAATGTATAAACCTACTGTTACCTTAAACGAGAAAAGTTCATCGAGGCAACGCCAACATTAAAAAATAAAAACGAACAATTTCAGATTAATATATGAGCTTGTGCACCGTAAATGTCTTTTTCATTCGATGGTTCAAGGTATTTATTGTGCGTTTATTTTAATGAACATATTCCGTATTTTTCAAATATTGTCCGCATCGACGGATGTCGTGTGAAAAATGTGAGGGGTGCAAAAAATTAGCAACATAGCTTCGGAAGAAACACCGGCGCCATTCCGACTAAAATTCACACCGCTGCTCAATTCCTCGAGGAGCCCACGTCCCCGAGGAGTGATGCGAAAAAGCTTTTGTTTCGTTCTCATTTGAAGCACCGCCATCACCTTTGCCGAGTTTTCTTGCCGCACTATCGCCACTCCGACTTTATACGATGAAAGTTATAACGGAAGGTAATTTTCGGTGCTTGATTCGCACACCTGGTGCAGAGCGCGTGAGGCGTCCTTTGAGAGCTTTGTCTGTGCCTTTGTGGCCTTTTTGTCTACAAATGATATACATACGGAATCAAGCTTCATTAAAAGGCTAGTCTAGTGGAACGGATAACACGCCAATGAACAAACAAATATTATCATTAGTCTACCTTTCTTTTCACAAAATTCAATACCATCACTTTTGAGGGATGAACATGGTTTAATTAAAAGTTTTTATTACTTACAGAAAAAATTTTATATGAAATCATTCTAAGTTTATATCTTTTACATCGTATTTTTTTTTTTCGTAGACGAGTACACAATGGATTTGGTACAGTTAATTAAAACAAATCTGTTTTTGATTCACGATGCAACATGAAAAGCACTACTATGGCGTAAATTTTCATTATTTTTGATGCCACTCGAAAGAGAAATACAAGACATTTTTTGCTTCATACCAGTCTTTCTTTCTTGTACTCCATGTCCATAGCCTTAAGGGATGTACGAACTTTTGCACTTTGTTACGTAAGATTCGCAGTTAGTGGACGAACTTTTGGTTCACTTTGTTCTTTATGATTTTTTTTTTTTTTTTTTTTTTTTTTTTTTTTTTTTTTTTTTTTTTTTTCAACCACGACATTTTTGTCGTACTGTTCTGGGTGAGCTGTACGTTTGTCCTTCCATACTGACTAAGTAAAATTTCAAACATAACACGATGTGTTTTTTTTTAGTTCAGTCAGAGTATTTTTTAAAAATTACGTCTGTACAATTGATGCAAAAATTTTTACATCAGTATAATGAGATAAGTATAGAGTTTTGCAGCTTTATTGCTTTTACTTTCAAGTTCGAATCAAAAATTAGCAGTCGTTATTTTTAAAGAAAAATTAAGTATCCTGCATAGCTAAGAAATACTAAGTTATCATGAAAAATTTATTGCAGCGAGTGTTTAAACAACTGAACGATCATCTTAGATCTAAAAATGGTAAATCAAAAGACAAGTGGGTAGATTGATGTTTGTTTATTACAAAGTTTTATTTTAATCTGACAAGAGATTGGTTTTTTTTTCTCAACACACAAATATGCTTATACAATATTTATAAACTTGTAATAATTTTTCGTTGCGGTAACTTAAACATAATGTTATGCCTATTTACAATGATAAATATAAAATTGAAACATTTTCCATGAACCATAAAAATTTACGGTGATTACAATAATTATTTTTAACGATAAAACGTTTCTTAGAAACAGAATATGAAATTCGACAGAAGAGCGCAAAGTAGGTGATTATTGTCCAAATACGGCAATATTGCTCGAGAAAAATGGGAATGGCAATCACATAACGATCGAAAGCACCGTGCAATCATACGGCGTAATTACGATATTTTTCGTTACGAAGGCTTAAGTAGCCCAACTTCTAAACAACTCTACAAGTTCTACCAGTGAGCACCGACTTCGCACCCGCGTTGTAAAATAGAATTTAATCGATTCAGAAAATTTGATTGATGAGTTAGCCTTGAAGGCGGTAAATAGTGGAAATTCTGATGTGAACCAAAGAGGATTTTTAGGCAACAAGGATTGACCTTGAAGTACACAAATAGTTTAGAATTCATTATAAAAGTTTAAGGACAGTAATTTTAATTTTTTCCAGTATAGGATGGAATGAAAAACCCAGCAGTTTTACAGAATTACACGTGTTTGTACGTACACCAACTCCTGTATCACATCTTTTACAACATGTACAATAGTCGTAAGCAAAATCCAACCCCCAGACTATAGAAGATACGAGAAGTCCTTGTAGGGAGTATTCTTTTACAAAAATTTCATAGGTCGCAAGCAAAATTGTAGCCTCGAGATTATGTAGGGTCTGTCTCTCGTAGAGTTCCTGTCTGTAACAGAGCACAGGATTATGTTTTTTCATAAACGCGAAATAGTAATAATGAGGGGCAGAAATAGGTATGTTAAAACATTAAGGAGAGACTAGCCACTCTAGTAGAGCACAGATGTATCCATAAAAAGGACCGATAAAGAGGATAGAAAGCCCCCTATAGTTGCACAATGTGTCAACGAGCTGTAAGACGGAGCACGAGTTTGTCAAAAAATAAGCTGATCCAAAACTGAATCCTGTATGAAGAGCTTCCAAAAGCTTATGATGTTACAAGATACGAGTTTCAAAGATAATAAACCATATGGTGGTAGAATAAATGAGCTTTTAGAATGAATCCAATTATAGTCGCGTAATTAAGTAGTTTAACGTTTGCACACTGACTCTGAAAACGTTTTGCCGGTAAAAGTGTCATCCGTTGAGTAGGTATCCACATATACGGTCGAAAACCGTACAATTGTGAAGAGTGCCCACAAGAGCTTGAGCTGGACCTTATGGTTAAGGCAATAGGCACTGTCTAAATAAATTAACAGAACACCAGCGTACCCAGTCAAGCGAGAGACATTTCAATGAAAGAATATGTTTCTAAACGTTAAGCCCGAAAAATCCCTTTCCAGCATTAGTATACCATCTAAAAAGTCGCATGAACTTTTCACACGGGTTGAAAGCCCTACGTAAGCAAAGTGTGTTGTTCCACAAAAGAATATCAGCACATAGACAGCTCTGCAACGTATACTTCAACATTTTTGACCGAGAATCGACGATCTCACGGAACACTTGGTTATCCACAGCTTTAATGATTACAGTGGTCTCGCAGAGAACAAAGTCCATGTTCACATGGTTATGACAGTAATTTGATTAAAAACTATTTTGACCGAGAATCGACGATCTCACGAAACACTTGGTTGTCCACAGCTTTGATGATTACAGTGGTCTCGCAGAGAACAAAGTCCATGTTCACATGGCTATAACATTAATTTGATTATAAAATATTTTGACCGAGAATCGACGATCTCACGGAGCACTTGGTTATCCACAGCTTTAATGATTACAGTGGTCTCACAGAGAACAAAGTCCATGTTCACATGGTTATGACAGTAATTTGATTAAAAACTATTTTAACCGAGAATCAACGATCTTATGGTACACTTGGTCATCCACAGCTTTAATGATTACAGTGGTCTCGAAGATAACAAAGTCCATGTTCACATGGTTATGATATTAATTTGATTAAAAACTATTTTAACCGAGTATCGATGATCTCATGGTACACTTGGTCGTCCACAGCTTTAATGATTACAGTGGTCTCGAAGATAACAAAGTCCGTGTTCACATGGTTATGACAGTAATTTGATTAAAAACTATTTTGACCAAGAATCGACGATCTCACGGAACACTTGGTAGTCCACAGCTATAATAATTACAGTGGTCTTGAAGATAACAGAATCCATATTCACATGGTTATGACAGTAATTTAATTAAAAACTATTTTGACTGAGACCGACGATCTTACGGAACACTTGGTCGTCCACAGCTTTAATGATTACAGTGGTCTTGAAGATAACAAAATCCATATTCACATGGTTATGAGAGTAATTTGGTTAAAAACTATTTTAACCAAGAATCGACAATCTCATGGTACACTTGGTCGTCCACGGCTTTAATGATTACAGTGGTCTTGAAGATAACAGAATCCATATTCACATGGTTATGACAGTAATTTGATTAAAAACTATTTTGACCAAGAATCGACGATCTCATGGTACACTTGGTCGTCCACAGCTTTAATGATTACAGTGGTCTTGAAGATAACAGAATCCATATTCACATGGTTATGACAGTAATTTGATTAAAAACTATTTTGACCGAGAATCAACGATCTCACGGAACACTTGGTTAGCCACAGCTTTAATGATTACAGTGGTCTCACAGAGAACGAAGTCCATATTCACATGGTTATGACAGTAATTTGATTAAAAACTATTTTGACCAAGAATTGACAATCTCATGGTACACTTGGTTGTCCACGGCTTTAATGATTACAGTGGTCTTGAAGATAACAGAATCAATGTTCACATGGTTATGACAGTAATTTAATTAAAAACTATTTTGACTGAGAATCGACGATCTTAAGGAACACTTGGTCGTCCATAGCTTTAATGATTACAGTTGTCTTAAAGATACCAAAATCCATATTCACATGGTTATGACAGTAGTTTAATTAAAAACTATTTTGACTGAGAATCGACGATCTTACGGAACACTTGATCGTCCACAGCTTTAATGATTACAGTGGTCTTGAAGATAACAAAATCCATATTCACATGGTTATGAGAGTAATTTGATTAAAAACTATTTTGACCAAGAATCGACTATCTCATAGTACACTTGGTCGTCCACGGCTTTAATGATTACAGTGGTCTTGAAGATTATAGAATCCATATTCACATGGTTATGACAGTAATTTGATTAAAAACTATTTTTACCAAGAATCGACGATCTCATGGTACACTTGGTCGTCCACAGCTTTAATGATTACAGTGGTCTCGAAGATAACAAAGTCCATGTTCACATGGTTATGATATTAATTTGATTAAAAACTATTTTAACCGAGAATCGACGATCTCATGGTACACTTGGTCGTCCACAGCTTTAATGATTACAGTGGTCTCGAAGATAACAAAGTCCATATTTACATGGTTATGACAGTAATTTGATTAAAAACTATTTTGACTGAGAATGGACGATCTCACGGAACACTTGGTTGTCCCCAGCTTTAATGATTACAGTGGTCTCGAAGATAACAAAGTCCATGTTCACATGGCTATAACATTAATTTGATTATAAAATATTTTGACCGAGAATCGACGATCTCACGGAGCACTTGGTTATCCACAGCTTTAATGATTACAGTGGTCTCACAGAGAACAAAGTCCATGTTCACATGGTTATGACAGTAATTTGATTAAAAACTATTTTAACCGAGAATCAACGATCTTATGGTACACTTGGTCATCCACAGCTTTAATGATTACAGTGGTCTCGAAGATAACAAAGTCCATGTTCACATGGTTATGATATTAATTTGATTAAAAACTATTTTAACCGAGTATCGATGATCTCATGGTACACTTGGTCGTCCACAGCTTTAGTGATTACAGTGGTCTCGAAGATAACAAAGTCCGTGTTCACATGGTTATGACAGTAATTTGATTAAAAACTATTTTGACCAAGAATCGACGATCTCACGGAACACTTGGTAGTCCACAGCTATAATAATTACAGTGGTCTTGAAGATAACAGAATCCATATTCACATGGTTATGACAGTAATTTAATTAAAAACTATTTTGACTGAGACCGACGATCTTACGGAACACTTGGTCGTCCACAGCTTTAATGATTACAGTGGTCTTGAAGATAACAAAATCCATATTCACATGGTTATGAGAGTAATTTGGTTAAAAACTATTTTAACCAAGAATCGACAATCTCATGGTACACTTGGTCGTCCACGGCTTTAATGATTACAGTGGTCTTGAAGATAACAGAATCCATATTCACATGGTTATGACAGTAATTTGATTAAAAACTATTTTGACCAAGAATCGACGATCTCATGGTACACTTGGTCGTCCACAGCTTTAATGATTACAGTGGTCTTGAAGATAACAGAATCCATATTCACATGGTTATGACAGTAATTTGATTAAAAACTATTTTGACCAAGAATCGACGATCTCATGCTACACTTGGTCGTCCACAGCTTTAATGATTACAGTGGTCTTAAAGATAACAGAATCCATGTTCACATGGTTATGACAGTAATTTTATTAAAAACTATTTTGACTGAGAATCGACGATCTTACGGAACACTTGGTCGTCCATAGCTTTAATGATTACAGTTGTCTTGAAGATACCAAAATCCATATTCACATGGTTATGACAGTAATTTGATTAAAAACTATTTTGACTGAGAATGGACAATCTCACGGAACACTTGGTTGTCCACAGCTTTAATGATTACAGTGGTCTCGAAGATAACAAAGTCCATGTTCACATGGCTATAACATTAATTTGATTATAAAATATTTTGACCGAGAATCGACGATCTCACGGAGCACTTGGTTATCCACAGCTTTAATGATTACAGTGGTCTCACAGAGAACAAAGTCCATGTTCACATGGTTATGACAGTAATTTGATTAAAAACTATTTTAACCGAGAATCAACGATCTTATGGTACACTTGGTCATCCACAGCTTTAATGATTACAGTGGTCTCGAAGATAACAAAGTCCATGTTCACATGGTTATGATATTAATTTGATTAAAAACTATTTTAACCGAGTATCGATGATCTCATGGTACACTTGGTCGTCCACAGCTTTAATGATTACAGTGGTCTCGAAGATAACAAAGTCCGTGTTCACATGGTTATGACAGTAATTTGATTAAAAACTATTTTGACCAAGAATCGACGATCTCACGGAACACTTGGTAGTCCACAGCTATAATAATTACAGTGGTCTTGAAGATAACAGAATCCATATTCACATGGTTATGACAGTAATTTAATTAAAAACTATTTTGACTGAGACCGACGATCTTACGGAACACTTGGTCGTCCACAGCTTTAATGATTACAGTGGTCTTGAAGATAACAAAATCCATATTCACATGGTTATGAGAGTAATTTGGTTAAAAACTATTTTAACCAAGAATCGACAATCTCATGGTACACTTGGTCGTCCACGGCTTTAATGATTACAGTGGTCTTGAAGATAACAGAATCCATATTCACATGGTTATGACAGTAATTTGATTAAAAACTATTTTGACCAAGAATCGACGATCTCATGGTACACTTGGTCGTCCACAGCTTTAATGATTACAGTGGTCTTGAAGATAACAGAATCCATATTCACATGGTTATGACAGTAATTTGATTAAAAACTATTTTGACCGAGAATCAACGATCTCACGGAACACTTGGTTAGCCACAGCTTTAATGATTACAGTGGTCTCACAGAGAACGAAGTCCATATTCACATGGTTATGACAGTAATTTGATTAAAAACTATTTTGACCAAGAATTGACAATCTCATGGTACACTTGGTTGTCCACGGCTTTAATGATTACAGTGGTCTTGAAGATAACAGAATCAATGTTCACATGGTTATGACAGTAATTTAATTAAAAACTATTTTGACTGAGAATCGACGATCTTAAGGAACACTTGGTCGTCCATAGCTTTAATGATTACAGTTGTCTTAAAGATACCAAAATCCATATTCACATGGTTATGACAGTAGTTTAATTAAAAACTATTTTGACTGAGAATCGACGATCTTACGGAACACTTGATCGTCCACAGCTTTAATGATTACAGTGGTCTTGAAGATAACAAAATCCATATTCACATGGTTATGAGAGTAATTTGATTAAAAACTATTTTGACCAAGAATCGACTATCTCATAGTACACTTGGTCGTCCACGGCTTTAATGATTACAGTGGTCTTGAAGATTATAGAATCCATATTCACATGGTTATGACAGTAATTTGATTAAAAACTATTTTTACCAAGAATCGACGATCTCATGGTACACTTGGTCGTCCACAGCTTTAATGATTACAGTGGTCTCGAAGATAACAAAGTCCATGTTCACATGGTTATGATATTAATTTGATTAAAAACTATTTTAACCGAGAATCGACGATCTCATGGTACACTTGGTCGTCCACAGCTTTAATGATTACAGTGGTCTCGAAGATAACAAAGTCCATATTTACATGGTTATGACAGTAATTTGATTAAAAACTATTTTGACTGAGAATGGACGATCTCACGGAACACTTGGTTGTCCCCAGCTTTAATGATTACAGTGGTCTCGAAGATAACAAAGTCCATGTTCACATGGCTATAACATTAATTTGATTATAAAATATTTTGACCGAGAATCGACGATCTCACGGAGCACTTGGTTATCCACAGCTTTAATGATTACAGTGGTCTCACAGAGAACAAAGTCCATGTTCACATGGTTATGACAGTAATTTGATTAAAAACTATTTTAACCGAGAATCAACGATCTTATGGTACACTTGGTCATCCACAGCTTTAATGATTACAGTGGTCTCGAAGATAACAAAGTCCATGTTCACATGGTTATGATATTAATTTGATTAAAAACTATTTTAACCGAGTATCGATGATCTCATGGTACACTTGGTCGTCCACAGCTTTAGTGATTACAGTGGTCTCGAAGATAACAAAGTCCGTGTTCACATGGTTATGACAGTAATTTGATTAAAAACTATTTTGACCAAGAATCGACGATCTCACGGAACACTTGGTAGTCCACAGCTATATAAATTACAGTGGTCTTGAAGATAACAGAATCCATATTCACATGGTTATGACAGTAATTTAATTAAAAACTATTTTGACTGAGACCGACGATCTTACGGAACACTTGGTCGTCCACAGCTTTAATGATTACAGTGGTCTTGAAGATAACAAAATCCATATTCACATGGTTATGAGAGTAATTTGGTTAAAAACTATTTTAACCAAGAATCGACAATCTCATGGTACACTTGGTCGTCCACGGCTTTAATGATTACAGTGGTCTTGAAGATAACAGAATCCATATTCACATGGTTATGACAGTAATTTGATTAAAAACTATTTTGACCAAGAATCGACGATCTCATGGTACACTTGGTCGTCCACAGCTTTAATGATTACAGTGGTCTTGAAGATAACAGAATCCATATTCACATGGTTATGACAGTAATTTGATTAAAAACTATTTTGACCAAGAATCGACGATCTCATGCTACACTTGGTCGTCCACAGCTTTAATGATTACAGTGGTCTTGAAGATAACAGAATCCATGTTCACATGGTTATGACAGTAATTTTATTAAAAACTATTTTGACTGAGAATCGACGATCTTACGGAACACTTGGTCGTCCATAGCTTTAATGATTACAGTTGTCTTGAAGATACCAAAATCCATATTCACATGGTTATGACAGTAATTTGATTAAAAACTATTTTGACTGAGAATCGACGATCTTACGGAACACTTGATCGTCCACAGCTTTAATGATTACAGTGGTCTTGAAGATAACAAAATCCATATTCACATGGTTATGAGAGTAATTAAATTAAAAACTATTTTGACCAAGAATCGACAATCTCATAGTACACTTGGTCGTCCACGGCTTTAATGATTACAGTGGTCTTGAAGATTATAGAATCCATATTCACATGGTGATGACAGTAATTTGATTAAAAATTATTTAAACCGAGAATCAACGATCTCATGGTACACTTGGTCGTCCACAGCTTTAATGATTACAGTGGTCTCGAAGATAACAAAGTCCATGTTTACATGGTTATGACATTAATTTGATTAAAAACTATTTTGACCGAGAATCGACAATCTCACGGCACACTTGGTTAGCCACAGCTTTAATGATTACAGTGGTCTTAAAGATTATAGAATCCATATTCACATGGTTATGACAGTAATTTGATTAAAAACTATTTTGACCAAGAATCGACGATCTCATGGTACACTTGGTCGTCCACGGCTTTAATGATTACAGTGGTCTTGAAGATAACAGAATCCATATTCACATGGTTATGACAGTAATTTAATTAAAAACTATTTTGACCAAGAATCGACGATCTCATGGTACACTTGGTCGTCCACAGCTTTAATGATTACAGTGGTCTTGAAGATAACAGAATCCATGTTCACATGGTTATGACAGTAATTTCATTAATAACTATTCTGACTGAGAATCGACGATCTTACGGAACACTTGGTCGTCCATAGCTTTAATGATTACAGTTGTCTTGAAGATACCAAAATCCATATTCACATGGTTATGACAGTAATTTGATTAAAAACTATTTTGACTGAGAATCGACGATCTTACGGAACACTTGATCGTCCACAGCTTCAAAGATTACAGTGGTCTTGAAGATAACAAAATCCATATTCACATGGTTATGAGAGTAATTTGATTAAAAACTATCTTGACCAAGAATCGACTATCTCATAGTACACTTGGTCGTCCACGGCTTTAATGATTACAGTGGTCTTGAAGATTATAGAATCCATATTCACATGGTTATGACAGTAATTTGATTAAAAACTATTTTGACCAAGAATCGACGATCCCATGGTACACTTGGTCGTCCACAGCTTTAATAATTACAATGGTCTCGAAGATAACAAAGTCCATGTTCACATAGTTATGATATTAATTTGATTAAAAACTATTTTAACCGAGAATCGACGATCTCATGGAACACTTGGTCGTCCACAGCTTTAATGATTACAGTGGTCTTGAAGATAACAAAATTCATATGCACATGGTTATGACAGTAATTTGATTTAAAACTATTTTGACTAAGAATCGACGATCTCACGGAACACTTGGTCGTCGACAGCTTTAATGATTACAGTGGTCTTGAAGATAACAAAATCCATATTCACATGGTTATGAGAGTAGCTTGATTAAAAACTATTTTGACCAAGAATCGACCATCTCATGGTACCCTTGGTCGTCCACGGCTTTAATGATGACAGTGGTCTTGAAGATTATAGAATCCATATTCACATGGTTATAACAGTAATTTGATTAAAAACTATTTTGACCAAGAATTGACGATCTCATGGTACACTTGGTCGTCCACAGCTTTAATGATTACAGTGGTCTCGAAGATAACAAAGTCCATGTTCACATGGTTATGATATTAATTTGATTAAAAATTTTTTTAACCGAGAATCAACGATCTCATGGTACACTTGGTCGTCCACAGCTTTAATGATTACAGTGGTCTCAAAGATAACAAAGTCCATGTTTACATGGTTATGACATTAATTTGATTAAGAACTATTTCGACCGAGAATCGACGATCTCACGGAACACTTGGTTAGCCACAGTTTTAATGATTACAGTGGTCTCACAGAGAACAAAGTCTATGTTTACATTGATATGACAGTAATTTGATTAAAAACTATTTTGACCAAGAATCGACGATCTCATGGTACACTTGGTCGTCCACAGCTTTAATGATTACAGTGGTCTCGAAGATAACAAAGTCCATGTTCACATGATTATGATATTAATTTGATTAAAAATTATTTTAACCGAGAATCAACGATCTCATGGTACACTTGGTCGTCCACAGCTTTAATGATTACAGTGGTCTCGAAGATAACAAAGTCCATGTTTACATGGTTATGACATTAATTTAATTAAAAACTATTTTGACCGAGAATCGACGATCTCACGGCACACTTGGTTAGCCACAGCTTTAATAATTACAGTTGTCTAGAAGATTATAGAATTCATATTCACATGGTTATGACAGTAATTTGATTAAAAACTATTTTGACCAAGAATCGACGATCTCATGATACACTTAGTCGTCCACGGCTTTAATAATTACAGTGGTCTTGAAGATAACAGAATCCATATTCACATGGTTATGACAGTAATTTGATTAAAATTTATTTTGACCAAGAATCGACGATCTCATGGTACACTTGGTCGTCCACAGCTTTAATGATTACAGTGGTCTTGAAGATAACAGAATCCATATTCACATGGTTATGACAGTAATTTAATTATAAACTATTTTGACTGAGAATCGACGATCTCACGGAACACTTGGTCATCCACAGCTTTAATGATTACAGTGGTCTCGAAGATAACAAAGTCTATGTTCACATGGTTAGGACATTAATTTGATTATAAACTATTTTGACCGAGAATTGATGATCTCACGGAACACTTGGTTATCCACAGCTTTAATAATTACAGTGGTCTCACAGAGAACAAAGTCCATGTTCACATGGTTATGACAGTAATTTGATTAAAAACTATTTTGACCAAGAATCGACAATCTCACGGAACACTTAGTTGTCCACAGCTTTAATGATTACAGTGGTCTTGAAGATAACAGAATCCATGTTCACATGGTTATGACAGTAATTTAATTAAAAACTATTTTGACTCAGAATCGACGATCTCACGGAACACTTGGTCGTCCACAGCTTTAATGATTACAGTGGTCTTGAAGATAACAGAATCCATATGCACATGGTTATGACAGTGATTTGATTTAAAAATATTTTGACTGAGAATCGACGATCTCACGGAACACTTAGTCGTCCACAGCTTTAATGATTACAGTGGTCTTGAAGATAACAAAATCCATATTCACATGGTTATGAGAGTAATTTGATTAAAAACTATTTTGACCAAGAATCGACGATCTCATGGTACACTTGGTCGTCCACAGCTTTAATGATTACAGTGGTCTCGAAGATAACAAAGTCCATGTTCACATGGTTATGATATTAATTTGATTAAAAATTATTTCAACCGAGAATCAACGATCTCATGGTACACTTGGTCGTCCACAGCTTGAATGATTACAGTGGTCTCGAAGATAACAAAGTCCATGTTTACATGGTTATGACATTAATTTGATTAAAAACTATTTTGACCGAGAATCAACGATCTCACGGAACACTTGGTTAGCCACAGCTTTAATGATTACAGTGGTCTCACAGAGAACGAAGTCCATATTCACATGGTTATGACAGTAATTTGATTAAAAACTATTTTGACCAAGAATTGACAATCTCATGGTACACTTGGTTGTCCACGGCTTTAATGATTACAGTGGTCTTGAAGATAATAGAATCCATATTCACATGGTTATGACAGTAATTTGATTAAAAACTATTTTGACCAAGAATCGACGATCTCATAATACTCTTGGTCGTCCACAGCTTTAATGATTACAGTGGTCTTGAAGATAACAGAATCAATGTTCACATGGTTATGACAGTAATTTAATTAAAAACTATTTTGACTGAGAATCGACGATCTTACGGAACACTTGGTCGTCCACAGCTTTAATGATTACAGTGGTCTTGAAGATAACAGAATCCATATGCACATTGTTATGACAGTAATTTAATTTAAAACTATTTTGACTGAGAATCGACGATCTTACGGAACACTTGGTTGTCCACAGCTTTAATGTTTACAGTGGTCTTGAAGATAACAAAATTTATATTCACATGGTTATGACAGTAATTTGATTAAAAACTATTTTGACCAAGAATCGACGATCTCATGGTACACTTGGTCGTCCACAGCTTTAATGATTACAGTGGTCTTGAAGATAACAAAATTCATATTCACATGGTTATGACAGTAATTTGATTAAAAACTGTTTTGACTGAGAATCGACGATCTTACGGAACACTTGGTCGTCCACAGCTTTAATGATTACAGTGGTCTTGAAGATAACAAAATCCATATTCACATTGTTTCGACAGTAATTTGATTAAAAACTATTTTGACCGAGAATTGACGATCTCACGGAACACTTGGTTGTCCACAGCTTTAATGATTACAGTGGTCTTACAGAGAAGAAAGTCCATGTTAACATGGTTATGAGATTAATTTGATTAAAAACTATTTTGACCGAGAATCGACGATCTCATGGTACACTTGGTCGTCCACAGCTTTAATGATTACAGTGGTCTCACAGTGAACAAAGTCTATGTTCACATGGTTATGAGATTAATTTGATTAAAAACTATTTTGACCGAGAATCGACGATCTCACGGAACACTTGGTTATCCACAGCTTTAATGATTACGGTGGTCTCCTAGAGAACAAAGTCCATATTCACATGGTTATGACAGTAATTTGATTAAAAACTATTTTGACCGAGAATCGACGATCTCATGGTACACTTGGTCGTCCACAGCTTCGATGAGTACAATAGTCTCACGGAGTTTAAAGTCTATGTTCACATGGTTATGACATTAATTTGGTTAAAAACTATTTTGACCGAGAATCGACGATCTCATGGTACACTTGGTCGTCCACAGCTTTGATGAGTACAATAGTCTCACGGAGCCCAAACTCCATGATCACTTGCTTGTTACAGTACAGGTAGAGAAAAATCTTCTAGAATACGTGTTACCACTACTCATTTGACCTTATCCCCACGGAGTGAAGATAAAGTGAACTGATCCATGTGGAGTCTATTTCAGCGAGCGATGAACGCAGACTGCAATGTGCGGTCGCTCCTAGCTAACGACGGAGCTCGGGCGTAGCGCGTTATCGGAAATTTATCAGTAGTGTGCCAGCTGATAAGTTTAACGGAGCAATTTGTATTTCTTTGTTCATCGGGGAATTCTTTCGAACACCAAGTTCTTCTCCTTACTTTTCTTATCTTCTTTAAGGCTTCGTTTTCAACAACATATTTTTGAACAGTACGATTGACTTGATTTCTGTTTAATAAAGTGTCTCGCACGTTAATAGGTGAATTTCATAGATTTCCCATCACGATAGACGTTCAACTACGAGTTTTTCATTAGCAAAGATAGTCAGTTTACCAGCAGGAGTTTCTATACTTAAATAAATTTGTACAATTAATAATTTGATAGCCTATTTAATGAAAAATGATGAGAAGATATACAAAGCTGATGCATTAAGGAATTTTTTAATGATTTCTTAAAGTATCAGCTTTGTGCCGCTTTTCATATAAAGTTATTAATTAACAAAATGTATCGAGGTAAAGCTGTCAGTGAGATAGAAAATCCTTCTGATTTACTGAATACCCTCAAATTATACGTCACTTAAATAGGTTACACTACCCAAGTGATTCGGCATTATTCTCATTATTAAAACTTGTAAAGAAACGAAAAAAACATATTGTACCCAATCTTGGTGATAAAAAAAATATGCATTCTTTAGTCATGTCGCAATGCTCTTTCTGAACTGAGGTGGCTAGAAAGGCCGTTAGTTATCTTTCTTAGATAAATTTAGTGTTATCAGTTGAAGCAATTAAAATTATACGCAGGCCATAAGTTACTAAAAAATATGCTAGTACGTATGAGAAAATTTAACAAATTTCTTACATGATAAACTAATATTCAAACCTGTTCTATATCAAAAACTGTGATATATGTTTAAGTCTACTGAGATTATACCGTAAATGAAAATTTTCCAATTTTAATACTATAGTATTTTAATAATCGTGCTATAAAAATGAGATTAATGATAATTATTAACCTATAGAATCCTAGTAAAAGTACAGAGTGTATTAATACAAACAGATTTGAAAATCAAATTTAAAAAATTAAACCGCTTTTATCGTGAAGGACAACATCGTATTTGCACTTTTAGAAGATAGAAAGACATTACTTTTGAGTGTTTTTTAATACTTCTCGTTTAAGTACTGGAATATGAAGGTTATAGGGATTATCTCCCTTATATTGAAACTTAAGGTAGCTCCCTTGTCTACTGCTCTAGTCAAGTAGGAGAATTTGACACTTGTGTATATATGTATGTATATACGTACAGAAGTGTCGGTATTCTGCTACCTATTCTTACTTCTTGGCAAATATCTTTTAAAAATGATCGATTACCAGCATTTTCCAAAACAGAGTTAAAAAAACGGCATTTTTCTACAAGTATATAATAAAATGTGTGCTCAGGTTTTTGATTTTGAGTCAGAAAATGCTTGTCAACTTTGAGCTGAAATTTCTCGAGATTTTATCTGATTTGGAGTATAAATAGAGTTACCATTGGATTCAGCAGATTTGAATCTACCAAATTAAATATATTTTGTTTCTCAGGTTTTCGCAAGGGAGCTACCTTAATGATTACTATGATTACTTGCACTAAAAAAAATGTAAAATTGATAAAAAACTTTTTGTAAATTTTAAGTACGCCTACACCAACATATCTAAATAGTTTTAATGTTTTTCTAATGATCTGCTTATTTTGTTATCTTTTCTTTTAAAAAAGAAGGACAGAAGTAAAAAGCACTGCTTTACATGTGTATTTCTAGATATTACAGTTATGTGTCTGACGAAAGATAAGTTCTTGATCTAAGACAGGAACCTAAAACAAAATGTTTTAACAATTTTATTTACAATTACAAAAATAAGTACTGAATCATACAATTTATAATAATTAAGGTTTTAGTCAAAACTTCAACTATTTATCTTGTTTCCAGGTTTTATTTTTTATTACCTATACTGTTATCACAGCTGAAAAGTATACAAGCAGGTAATTAAAATTTCATGCGTTCAGAAAATTTTATAATTTTATGGAACTTAGAGTTTGAAATTTCGAGATTTGAACTTGTTCTCCTATATTTTCATAATAGTAGTTTTTGCTTCTTCACCCCAAATTACCTTGCCATTCCACATTTACTTATGTCTGTAAAATCTTCTCACAATAATGATTAGATGAATTTTTGAACGATTGGTGAATCAAATTAAATTTCTAATGTTTTACTTTATTACATTTAACAACAAAGATACCACAGATTTTAACTGCTAAAGAAAATACGACTTTATAGCATCCCAAAAAACGAGGTCAGATATTCCCAAAGCTGACAGCTACAATGAGGATATTTTTTTGTAGCTGAAAATCATTGATAGAAAAATAATATCTCCTCTTTGCACTGCATTATATATTTAATCGATTTTTCAAACAGATTTTTTCGACAACGAATCTCATTGGAAAATCCTATCAAAATGTCTAAAAATTTGGAGAGGTGGTGTATTTATTTATACTCAAAATTATTGTTTATAGTTCTTAGAAAACGGGCTTTTCAGAGATCAATGATTATTTTTTATTCACGTGAACCATCAATTTCATTTGAAGCAAAATCATTCTTCAGTTGGATGTAGATTGTGTAAAATCATATTTAATGTACCTAAGATGGAGGACGGGCTGTATATTTAAAAGTGATGGTAAAATTATAAAAATTGTACGCAAAATATAAGAAAAACTGATTGAACTGAAATGTACAATCAAAGTCTTTAGCAATTCGTATTTTAAAGATAAACACCTTTACTTACTAAATTTATTAATCATTTGTTTATATTTTTATAATTTACATTGAAATGTATCGTAAAAATTACCTGATACCACCACTTTTACAAATAATTTTGTATCTGAATTCTTTCGTTCAAAAAACTCATTATAAACAAGTTCATATATTTTCTGTAAATCGGATCATGATAAAACATAATGAGTTTGAAAAAAAAAAAAAACCAATAGTCATAAACAGATAGCAAATGCAGAGTCGTCAAGGTAGCAACTACACCTCATTCCTCGCGCGCAATAATTAAAGCTCGCCTAAACCTTGGGATAATGAAGTTCGCAATCAGTTCGCATTTCACGCGTGGCCTGGAATATTCCGTTTATTAATTCGGAAAGTTTACTGCCACACGGAAACTTACACTATACCGTGCTCAGCGAGTCGGAGAGATTATTACCAATCAAGAGTCAACCAACAGTTAATCAAGAGCCACTTGAGAAGTTATCGTCAAAAAGAATATTAAAATATGCATTTAAAGCAATATGATTGTACTGCTGGAAAAATGTAGGAAAAAATATGCTACGAGTCGTTCTTCACATTTGTATGAAATAAGTACAATATAAAGCCACGTTAAATCTGTGCAGACTGTAACGTGTAACAGTTCTGATGGGAACAGGGTATAAGCCATGATTTACCTTTTAGAATCCAGATTAGGTGCCTTTGTTAAAGTAACTGCAGCTCAGTCGGGGGTACATTTTAAAGTGGTTGCTCATAGCTTTTCTGGCCACATCCGAGAATTCGCAAGAAATAAATTATTTTATTCCAGAAGTAGGGTGGCTTTGCGATATTAATGGCTGTGGAACGGGTTTAAAATGATACAAGAGGCCACGAGGGCTTAGTTCAAACGTATCGTATGTTTTTTTTTTTTTTTTTTTTTTTTTTTCATTCCGTTGTAAAAGACACGTCAATTTTAAAATAAAAAATTGCACGTAAAACGCAGCCCCCAACTCGACATGTCGTGAATAGTTCTGAGATCAAATGCACGAATGTCCGAACCTGGAGTAAAAAAAAAGGCAAAAAAATTAATTTCCCATTTGTCACTCTTACACACACGACTAATGTATTTTACTGCACAAAACTGTCTCTGGGGCTTCTTTTATTACGGGCACATTAAACGCACGAGCGATCGGCCCAAAACGGCTGCGTGAAACCCACACGGAAGAAATGGTACAACGCGTACGTGATCCCCTAATAAATCACGCCGTAAGTGCGAGCTGTGTCTGTATTTATATTATATGTGCGTATGGATGTATTTTATGCCAAGATATAATTTAGAGATGTTCCATGCAGAGACTGAAGTATCGTATGTCTTTTTGCAAATATGAAATTCTTTTGGTACGAGGTGGAGCATCAATTTTTTTTCATCCCTCTTCATCTGCGTACGGAATAGGTGTAGTTTTTTTTTCGAAGAGAACAAAAATTTCATACCACGCGTCACTTGATACGTAGAAAAGAGTCCTCGAATGAAAAAAATGAAAAAAAATGAAAATAATAAGAAAAAATCGATACGTTGAAACGACATAGCCACCTGCCTCTCCCGAGAATATTACTTCTCCTCCGTAACATTTCTTTTCGACTGACAATTTTCCTTCGTATGTGCACTCGTATGTATTTTCAATTATTCAGATTCCGTCTTCGAACGAACGACTTTGTTTTCGGTGTCGATGCTTTTTTTTTGCCACTGGCTGTATACTTTTAATGATAAAAAGTGCTGCAAATCAGTTGGGGAAAAAAAGAATGCTTTTCACATTGGCTTTCACTCGGAACGGACTTAACGAGTTCGGGGTAGAGGAGCAGTTTTAATTCTCGGATGATTGATATCAATTAAAACAAGGGGCTGCGCCCTCTAAAGTCTTATGGAGACTTTATGAAAAACTTAGAATGACTAATAAAGTCTTTTTTAATGACTTGAAGTCTTTTTTAATGACTTTGAGCTATATACACTCTTGAAGTCCCGGTAAAAAAGTCTCAAGTCTTTTGGAGGTTTCTGAAGTTTTTGAAAGACTTAGAATGACTTATGAAGTCTTTGAAAGACTTAGAATGACTTATGAAGTCTTTTCCAATGACTTTAAGCTATATATACTCTTGAAGTCCAGGTAAAAAGTCTGAAGTCTTTAGGAGACTTCTGAAGTCTTTGAAAGACTTATAAAGTCTTTTTTAATAACTTAAAGTCTTTTTTAATGACTTTAAGCTATATACACTCTTGAAGTCCCGGTAAAAAAGTCTCAAGTCTTTTGGAGTTTTCTGAAGTTTTTGAAAGACTTAGAATTACTTATGAAGTCTTTGAAAGACTTAGAATAACTTATGAAGTCTTTGAAAGACTTAGAACGCCTTATAAAGTCTTTTTTAATGACTTGAAGCTATATACACTCTTGAAGTCCAGGTAAAAAGTCTGTAGTCTTTAGGAGACTTCTGAAGTCTTTGAAAGACTTAGAATTACTTATTACGTCTTTGGAAGACTTAGAATGACTTATGAAGTCTTTGAAAGACTTAGAATTACTTACAAAGTCTTTTTTAATAACTTTAAGCTATATACACTCTTGAAGTCCCGGTAAAACAATCTAAAACTTTTGGAGGTTTCTGAAGTTTTTGGAAGACTTATAATGACTTATGAAGTTTTTGAAAGACTTGAAATGACTTACGAAGTCTTTGAAAGACTTAGAATGACTTATGAAGTCTTTGAAAGACTAAGAATGACTTATGAAGTCTTTTTAATGACTTTAAGCTATATACACTCTTGAAGTCACGGTAAAAAGTCTGAAGTCTTTTGGAGATTTTTGAAGTTTTTGAAAGTCTTAAAATCAAGTCTTTTTTAATGGCTTCAAGAGTGCGCAGTCCCTCAGATAAAACAGATCATTTTTTTCATAAGTAGTTGATCGTCTTTGCATCAGTATTGTATTTTTTTTTTTTTTTTACAAAAACAAAAAATCATAGAGCCAAATTTAAATTGAATCGTGTTACCGCAAAAAAAAAATTCTTAAGAAATAGACTGTTTGCATTTTCGCAGGGTTGAAAAAACATAAAATCCGAAGTGGTGTAATATTTTTTTCCACATCAGTAAAAACGCCACCCTTCGGGCGTAAAAAGTGGGAAAAAACTTTTTCACTCCACGCTACAAATCCCCATCCACGACGAAAAACAAAAGCAAATCCATATGCTTCATGTCCTCGCCTCGCCCCGACTCCCAACCCTTGTGAAAAAATTCCCTGATACGTACGTACATAACCCAAGGCTAGTGCAGCAGCACTTCTGAAACCAAAGGACCGTACAAAAGTACAAGGGTAAAAAAAAAAAAAAAAGAAAAAAGAAAGGGCTGCCAGAGTCCCCCCGAGTTGTCTTAGAAGTGACGATCAGAGCGCTGCGGGAAGAAAGAGGAATCCCCCGGCCGGTTCTGTAACGAGCGCCGGCGCGCGCGCGACAATTAACGGGAGGGACGGCGATTTGCAGTAATTAAGAGAATAATTCCCTTCAACCCCCGTTTGTTCGCTCGACGAGAAGAAGAAGAAGAACAAGCGTGTAGGGGCGACAGCGAGAAGGGGGAGAAAAAACAGCAGAGGAGAGCTTTCGGTGGATTTGCATTTTCGAGTGACGCTGTGGTTGGAGTGTGAGGAAAATTAGTTGATTCTTCTTTTTTTTTTGGCCACTTGGCTCGATTTTCGGTGTTTGAACATTTAGATTGTGACAATGTATCAAGGTTCCACATTGATTGTTTACTGTACGGTGATAGTGTGTGTTGATTGAATAGACGAGTTTGATTAGGATCGTCATTTCATCAGTTCTATACCCCTGCAATGGAGCGTAACTTGATGTATATTGCAACCAGAAATTCAAATAAATAATTGTATCTTTGTAACTAGCATTGAAAATTAGAATATAATGGAAATAAATTGCGAGTCAATAATTATTACGTAAAAAAGCTGACGCGTTTTACGAGGTCTTCTACATTCAGGTACTTATTTTCTGAAGCATAAGTATCAAGAAAGTTACAAAAATTTCAGCAAAAGTAATATGAGTACAGAATAACATGTGTGCAAAATTTCAGATCAATTTACCATGTATAGTTATTGAAGTATCCCTATCAAAAAATAACTCATTTTAACACCTACTGATACAAGAGCAATAGTGTAAACGCTAAATAATGTCACTATTTTTATAACTGTAAGTTACCGTGTATCTAAAAACGATTGAAAAACTGCTAAAAGCTAATAGAAAACATCGCTGTTTTATTCTGAATCCAATGCCTAAGATCAAAAACAAAATAGATTTTTTACATTTAAGTCGAAAAGATTCGAGTGGACGGAAACTCGACAAAATATAAAAATCAACCCTTTTGAAGCTCAAAAATGAATAAAGGATAGAACAATAATTATAAATTACAAACCAAAAAAAAAAAAAAAAAAAAAAACCAATCAATAAAAAATAAAATACAAACAACCTTTTTAATAAAATAATTCCTACTTGTTTTGGATCATCATTGAAGAGAAAAAAACGAAAAAAAAGTGCAAGTATGAAAACAAGATGGCCAGATTCGTACACATCACTTGATCAAGATAAAAGGTTCGAGCTCTCGAAACATGAATATTCAACGGAGCCCCTAAGAGCCAGGCCTATTTTTGAGCATCGACAGCACAAAAAACTTCAACTACACGCGTTTCGTCACGCGAACTCTAGTACCTGCATTTATGCACTGCCCACATTTATATAGTTGTACATCCTTCGCTCGAGGGCCGGAAATTTGCATTCCCAAGTTTTCGAGCCTGTTGTTGATCGCTCGCCATACGCAGAAGTCGAAATATACACCTTCGCGTACTTACCATCAAGTTTGGAGACCAGGAATAAACTCCGATGGACTGCCATTACATTGCGGATATTGAATCATCAATGATCGTTTTAATGAAATTCAAATGGAATTCCGTTTATAATCGAAAAAGAGATAGAGGAAGGGGGTTGGCACTTATTATTCGGGGGATTATTTGTTTTAGGGGTATACTCTGGGAAGCAAAATTGACGATTGCGCTCATCCATTTATTTATCCATCGGCATCGAATGAATAAACTTTCCAGTGCTCGTTTGCATGAAATCAAGTAATTTATCGACTCCATGATTACATCAGCGGCTTAATTGATTTGGTAACTATATCATTCACACCTAGAATTGGCTGCTTTAGCTAGTGTATTTTTTTCCTATTTTATATGGATTCAGTATCAATTTTCAAATCTTTTGAAAAAATGAGTGACTAAATTAATAATGGGTCTTGCATGTAAAGTACTATTAACGTACTAGATGCTAGAACAAAATTGTGGGATTTTGTTATAATTATTTTAGTACAGATAAAAAACAAGTCTTATGTTGAAAGTTTTTTTTTAATATTACAAAAAAATTACGTGATGTAAAACTTTTTTTGCCATTAGTGTGTTAGGATTACATTTTATAGAAAAATGTAGAGTACAAAAAAGTTGTATCTTAATAATTTTTTCAAGTTTTGTATGAAACACTTTGGTTTTTATTCCTTTATTTTAGTATGAGCAAAAAACAAGTTTTTTAGCTGTTTCGTACCTATATAATTTTGTACCACCGTTACATGCTACAGAAAAACGTATTATATAAAAAAGTTGTATATTATCAACCATTTGACAAGACTAAAAATTATATTAAATTTTCCAGCTATTTTAAATGTTATTTTATAAAATGCTAATCTACATATGGAAGGTAGAAATAATTCAAATTACAGTTTTAAATAGAAATAATAATGAGTATCACAGTAAATCCTTTGAAACAAATACATGATTCTGCAATGTATCAATAAAAAATTAGAATTTAAAAATATATCTTAATTGTTCGTTAATTTTACAACTTTTTTTGACAGCGTATAAATTTTAAATGCGGAGTAAATTTAAAAATCTCTTTGAAAATTCGAAGTTACATTATAGTAATACAATTTTTAATGAAAAATAATTAATATTCATCTTTAATTTAGTTTCAAAATGTACGTGAATTTTCCAAAACATTTTGAATTTTAAGATTGTTTGTGAATATTATAGTAAATGTGTATTGATCAGATATCAACGTAAGTATAGCAGATGATTACATAAAAATTTTAAGTTAAATTCCAAATACATTTGAATTTTCAGAAACATTTTGAATTTCAAGTAACATTTGAGAAATTCAAACATGTTCGTATTAGTTATAAATTAAATGTAGGTATTATAGAAAATCAATACAAATTAAGGATTCAGATTCAAAAGACATCTGAACTATCAAAAGGTAATAATTAAATCAAAGTTAATTTTACATTATTAAAATAAAAAAATTTTGCTACACTCAGTAGCTGTACGCTATTCGTCTGAATAAGGTACAGTGTACCGTAACAGCTGGCACTTATTCCTTTGGAATAAATATACATGAAAATCAATGAATATTAACTTCGTTTTAATTATCACTTTTTGATTATGGATTTTCATTAAGTAAACACCAATTCAATTGATTATCTTAAATGCGCCTTAGAAATACAAACTTTTCTAACGGTGTAGTTAACTACAAATTAACTAGTTCAAATAAAATATACTTTTGAAAATTAAAAAACCAATTTTCACAAGTGAAGCTCAGAACACCTACTTGCTTATGATTTTATTAAATTTTAATTTTGAAATTATTACCAAATATTTGTTGAACTGTTTGATTATGGATCTCAATTATAAATGATTTCAGTTGATTTCAGACTAATTCCGTTAAGGAAAGTCCAAATGATTCATACCGCTTTTTCGTTGTTACGTTTGAAAAAAACTGGATGTACGGGAGGGGGGGGGCTGCTGAAACTTTTTAATCCACACGAAAGAACGCGAGAGCGTTTCAAGTTGACGCACCGTCACGATCGTCAAAAGTAACCGAGAAAAGGAGCAACACAGCGGAAAGAAAGAAAGTAGAAAGAAAAATAGAGAGCAAACGTAAAGTGGGTCGAGCGGATTAGACCCAACGACGAAGAAGCCCTTAGCAGTCAGTCAGTCCCTGCCAAATCGACCTTTTTTTTCCACACGCGTACATTTGTACAGGAGAAGAAACGAGGAAAAAGCGCGGGGCGTCCAACTTCTCGACAACACACTCTAATTTCGCGCTGCTACGCGCGCGACACTTTTCCACTCGCACATAAATACAATACGTCTTTACGTGTGTTTACTCCGAGCACATCACTTGCACGGAGAGTCATCGGAAAAATATAGAGGGGAAAAGACGAACTGGAACATGACCCTTTGTTTTTTTTGTTTTGTGTGTACTCACTTGTACATCATGTGTCGTTACTGTCGTTGATTATTTGGACGGCGAATGGGCTCCTTTCGGGTGTCCATGTACGAGACTTCATCGTTTGGAAATTGTTGGACTTCCAAAGTTTCAACTTTTGAGGATAAAAGAATTAAAATAATCTTTCGGTGCCACACGTACAAACTATGAGAATCAAAATTTCATCCAAGAACTGCTTGCAAAAATAAATTTTATGATTATATTAAGGAGGTGGGGCCTTTTCCATGGACCTCCTCTTGCACCTAACAAACTCAACAATTCACTTACGTTTGACATTGGCATTGTTTAAAACGCACTATAACATGCCTTAAAATTTTGTTCACTGAATTATTAAACAATAATTAATTCGTAGGTAGGTTTTTTCTTTTTTTCAATACCTTTGCATTTTTTAAACATTTTTGTCCTCGTAAATGTCAAAGGTAAGGTTACGTCTCACGTTAATCACATAATTTTCATTTCCATAATTCTTTTGAAAATGGGCTATAAAAAATATTGAAAAAATTTATAGAAATTATACGTATCCTAGACTATTTGAAAAACTTAATATTATTATGATCTCTGCATTTTATTATTACTCCCGAACCTCCTTGAAACAAAACCCTACTGTGTATCATATTTAAATTTCAATAATAAACTGACAAAGTTCAATTAAATTACTAAGTCATTAAAAACAGGTAATGTATGATAATAATAATATTTTTAAAATAATATAAAATGTGATTGGGCAATCACGAAAATTCTACACTTAGTTTTGGCTGATCAAAAACACCCAAATATACATGAGTTTCGAAACCGCTTATGATAAAGTGCGATGCAAATACATTTACCAAAACTAAGTTTAGGTGACTGGAATTTAGGCTTGTAAGATGCATACTTAAATCAACAGCATTACGTAAACGTTACCGTGCGTATATCCTCGGTATATCCTATCTTACATCAATATTGGAAGACGCGTTTGAATAGTCGTCGCTCGATTTCTCGAGCCTTTATCTGCAACTTACTCGATTTCCTGTTTATTCGGTCCTGAACTCAGCGACTGCACATTCAATCCTCTTTTAAACTCTTTTTTAGCTCTTTCCGTTGTTCTTAAGAAAAAAAAGCCATGAATTTTGTTTGTTTTCTCGTTCTTTGCAAATATCCTTAAAGTATACTTGCCCATCTGTTTCTGATAAATAACTATCAGAGGAAATACTCTGAGATACTTTATTCGAAGATTCAATTAAAGTTACGTTATAACTTATAGTTACACTTTATTTAAATAAAGTGTCTGAATAAAATATTTTATTTTTTTTGTACCTAAATTAGTGTAGCTAAAATAAATGTAACGAACAATTTTTTTTTTTATTAAAAAATATTTTGAGTAGTAAAACTTTCAATTAGTACACTTGTTTACATTATTTAAAATATATAATATTCAAGGTATTTAGTTTTGAAAATAACAATATTATACGTTTTTATTTTAAATACCACCTCCCTTGTATGGGTCTATTTGTGATTTTCAGGGGATCATTAAGAAGGGACGCTGAGAGTATTATGAAAATCGGCTAATGAAAACGAACTGTTGATGTTAATCCACTCCATTCGTATGATGCTGATCGTTATGCAAAAAATAATCTACACGTAAAAACACGAGAAATACATAATATGTGCACGTTTTCTGGATAAATTTTTTTATTTTACGATCGATTCCCGTCACCGACTAAATTAATTGCGTTACTGTTTCACGTGCGACGGCAACATTAATCAAATTTCTTAAATATAATGATCGATTGAATGATGGGAAAATGTATACACAGAGTATACGTCATGTTCTCAAACAAAACACAAAAAAAAAATTCAACATCATCTCAATCTAATGTATTTTAATTTGGCCATCGAAAAACTTTAAATTTAAACTCTGAACATACAGAGCAATAGCAAAAAATAAATATGAATATTAACAATTTTTTAACTCAATTATCTTATCTCTTGACACCGAAGATTCTGTCGTATTAATTACTGCATGCACTTATTTCATGTGCACCTACACGCGTCATAATGATAGTAATCCATTGAATTTACGTTATTGTATACTTGTAAATACGCAAAAGTGCATCTGCATCATGAAAAAGCACCACAGTGCATCTTTAATCTGATAAAGCCCTCAAAGATTGCAGTACAGATTATTTCAAACCTGCATGTTTGCTGTGAAAAATTAAATTTTTTCTCTCAAGTCAGGCAGTTTAGCGTCCTAGGGCACTACTTACTGTCACCTCTCTACAATTTTTTTTTTTTAATTTAAAACCCCACTACAGATAACGTAACTGTTGCTGCGGTAGTAAGGTAATATGATCATTTGTAAAGAATAAAATAATAAAGCATTCTCGGGCTTTTTCGGACGGTGTCTGTTCTGGGACCACGTTGCCCCAATAGATTTGTTTGTTGCTATATATAGTCATGCAATTAGGAGGTTTTGGGCACTATCTAATTGAGCTCATATTTATAGTGGGTATCAGTAAGTATTTTAAAGCCTTCGAAGCCTCTTCGACATTACTACCCACCATTAAAAGTGTCTGTCTTTGGATTTAATAATCTTTCAACTGCGAGAAAAAAAACGTTCAACTTAAAAAGTAAGTGTACATTTGATATATTCACATACTTCACCTCGTTTATTTTATTATTAAATTTAATTTCATTGGTAATTGTACTTAGTAAGTATTGCAATAAGTTTTACTTTCCTTAAACTGTACGCCTTTGTAGGATTCACATGGAACACTTGGATTACTGACAACCAACGAAGACAGTAGCCCAGTTCAAATTTCGTCTCATAAGAAATTCAATACTTAAGCTCACCTTAAGTGCTGACCACTTAATATTAATATAGATCTTAATAAAAAAGTGTTCACATGTGGATGTGGCGAACAAGGTCAGTTAGATCGGCTACCCAAAAGGAAAACGGAGCGATATAATTTTTAGAGGCAAAAACCAACTTCTGACTCCGTTATAATTTACATAACTATGATAGAAGAATGTTTCAAAATTTATTAACACTGATCTTCATAGGTCAAGAAATATACCTAGATTTTTTGAGATTTTTCATGCCTAACATTTTTTTTTCTTTTATACATAAAATTGACTATTTCATACGAGAGATATACAGAGATATATTGTCATAAAATATTTGGAAAACTAATTCTGCTGGGAGTAAAAACCGTGCCATTTTCGACAAAAAAATTTTTAATTTTACTTTATATTGAAAAGAAGCCCAATGTTTTTTGTTTTAACCAACAAAATAATTTTCCTTGAGCTTATTAACACAATATCTGTAACATAATTCATAAACTGACTTTATTTTCCATGAAAATCAATCTTCCGAGCTCGACGCGACGAAACCTATGTACAATGCAATGTTCTAAACCGCACGAACGCAAAGTGCGCACATAACCATACATAACGACAAAATGTAAAGCAACGACTTCATCATCCTATACAAATGCCTAGCCCCTTTCTCCTCCCATTCTATTAACACCGCCATATATACACGTGGCAAACGTACATATTCATGCAAATCACATGTACAGTGTACCTCGTCAACGTGACAACGACATGTACGCGCACCGTTGTATATATATATATATATATGTATATATTGCAGATTTCAGAGGAGCTTGCCTTCGTAATACCTGCCATCATCCGCTACCAAATTCGAACGCGAAATTCGAAACCCGACGAGGCAGAGGACCCGAGGAAGTGAGGCCACACGCGTGAATATTGCGTTATGTGTGTGGCATACGTGGTTGCCACCCACCCCCACCCCTTTTCTCGTCACGAGATATTATGCGACTCTTGACTTAACGTATACCTTTATAGATACTCGTGATGGAGCGCCGCTGTTTACTGATTAACTCTCGCTATTATAGTTGTGTTACCGTAACTTGTGATGTTGTGTGTGTTGTCTCGGAGGACGGAATGGATCGATTGGGAAAACAACAATGGTTTGGTTGAGCTCGTTCGACTCTGGAATTGTCTGTGAATGTATATTGTGTAGAATCAGATGCCTCTGGGTTACTTGTCAAAACAAAATTTTAATTTCAATGATTAGTTGAAAGGATTTAAATATTATGAACATAACGTGTTCAAACAAAGTTGCTTTTTCGCAGTCCCTAAAAACAACCCAACTCAAGAGGTTGTGGGTTCACCTCTGGAATTATCTGTGAATGTATATTGAGTCTAGATTCATGTATCAAGGTTGCTTGTAAAAAACAAAATTTCAATTTTAAAGATTATCGGTTAAAAAGACTTTAATATTATGAACATAACATGTTCGAACAAAGTTGCTTTTTCGCAGTCCCTAAAAACAACCCAACTCAAGAGGTTGTGGGTTCGAATCTGGAATTGTCTGTGAATTTATATTGTGTCTAGATTCATGTGTCGGGGTTGCTTGTAAAAACAAAATTTCAATTTTAAAGATTATCGGTTAAAAAGACTTAAATATTATGAACATAACATGTTCGAACAAAGTTGCTGTTTCACAGTCTCTAAAACAACCCAACTTGAGGGGTTTTGGGTTTGAGTCTGTAATTGTCTGTGAATGTGACTGTATTGTGTACAGTTTCATGTGTCAGGGTTATATTAATAACATGTTCAAACAAAGTTGCTTTTTCGCAGTCTCTAAAAATAACTCAACTCAAGGGTTTTTTTGATAATATTTTCATCATAATGATAAATAATAATCAATCTAGAATAATAGTGAATTGACTATTTAATTGTCAATCGATTAGTATAAAGTCAATCTATTTGCCTTATGAACGGCGTAGAAAAACGGATCATCAATTATGGGACATACTTGGCTGAAGGGATGTTGAAGGGTTTAAAAGCGGGTAAAAGGGCGGTGGGGGTTTTCAGGGGGAGTAGGGTAGTAGAAATAAGCAAAATTTTTGTTGTGTTGAAATAAAAAAAAAAGAGAACCCTTGTTTTATGTCGAGAGCTGTGGGCTTATTTTTGGAAAAGTGTTAGCTGGGGGAGGATTTTGGCATATCCCACTCGAATACCTACATAATATGTAAGTATAGATATGGATCCCTCTAATGAATATACTAACGCAACTCAATTTTTCCACTTACCATTGTCTGATACATTGTCAGTATAATATTTTTGTAGATATATTCAATAAACTTTGAAAATGAATTCACCTTTCTCCAAGTTTCTATGAAGCTCTCATTGTTTCTTTCACAAGCGTTATACACACTTTCGTGCGAAAAATTTTTTGTACGATAAGTGCTTTTCAATTTTTGTTTGCTAATCACACATTACACTCAGTAAAAAATGGCAAACTACAGCTACGAAAGATAGAAAGCAGATTTTTTAAGTGAACAAGGTGAAGCATCGGTTGAGAAATTTTCTAGTTTTATCTCCGCATGTGTGATGACATGGCAAAGTCGAAATAAAAATGTTTGTCAATAAAAAAAAAAAGCTTTTGTTATCATTAAACTACTAATTCTACATAAAAGTTCATCAAAATGTAACCTAATGGCATGTATATGATACACCCTCACGGAACCGAAAAACCCTGAATTGCACGAAATGACAATAGATCGCGACTCCAGAAAAATTAACAAATAAACCAACCAACCGTTTCCAAAAAAAAACAACTCCCGTAATTGCAAGAACAAAACGTTCACTTTGTCGTTGATTTAATCTACAGACCAAACTTTCAACAAGTGTAATGTAATACATGGTGGAAAATAATTACAACTTGGGGCGTGCAATTGAAACGTATACTTAAGCATGACATGTATAATAACAGCACCTAGTGGTCGAAAAAGACCGGAGCGAGGAAAAGATACAGGCATTTGAACAACGTCACTTCCATTCGCCCTTTCGACTGATGCAAATTTCAGGACTGGAGGCAAAAAGGTTACATAAATCAGGCCCGACGACGGAGGGATGAAGATAGAGAAAGAGTAATTAGGACGCCCGCACAATTGCATCCTATATATAATACTCGCCCACACACATCCGTGTTACGACGCTTTCTCTCGTTATCGTGTTGCACCTGTACGTGTGTGCACCAACAATCGAGATTATATATTTATGTAGGTATACGTAGACGCGTCTAAGCTCGTTAGACCCCCTTCACCTACTCACCCCCGTCTATATAGGGGAAGCCGCTTCGCTGATATAACAAGTAGATAAGACCAATCGATTAAAATGGATCCTTACACGTATATATAATTCATTGGTAAGGAAATATTGTTATTTGTTGAAAATATACTTTTTGAAATACTTGCGGTGCGCCAAGTTTTACTTCTCGTGACAAAAGGACGCGTTTTAGCGCTACGTGCGTGAAATAGTCTTTTACCGTACTAAGTATATCATTTGACACATCGAAAAGGCCTTCAAAGTCAATACATTGGCACGCAAAGTGTCGAGTTATGAAACAAGTGTGCGTGAAGTAGGTGGTTTTTGCACGAGTGACACTTCGCTTCGACTTTGATGACTCCAAGTCCAAACTCGTATACAATAACAACCAATTGTTAAATTACAATTGTTGCAGACTAAGTGTTGAAAAATAGCTTACAGCACTCGCGGCGGGTACGGAGATTGTCACCCTCGATGTATACCTATACAGCTTAGACAATAAAAACTCTTGTTGTATCATATTTATAGAGATGGGACTGAAATAGGGAGCGTTTTTTATGTTACATCCATGCAGCACAATGACTCTCCAATTTGTACGGGTTATCCTTCAAGTTATTGTAACTAAAACACAAAAATTCAAGACGTTTAATTATTGTAATCAGTCGTGGAGTGCAGGTTCAACAAATCTACTTAAATAAAAGTCTCTGCGTCCAAACAGTCAACTCCCAAACTCTGTGCTAAAAGACACAGATAACCGGCGATCATTAAACTCACCGCATTCCCTTAGTTCCCCGGACACGTGTTACCCTAATCCATCTTTATCGCACTCGATCCATCAAATCGCGGTAGCTCGAAAAGCGTACCTTTCACGCGGGCCATCAAGTGTCTTTTTCTCCCCTCGCGTCCCAAGAGTGCAAATATTTACGCCGCATATTATACCTTTACGGATCTAAGAATCAAAGTAAAGTGACTTCGACTCTGGAACTATCTGTTCGTCCTTGTGTGTACATGGGCAGCCGAACCACGGGATTGTTATTATTTACGCGCGGGATGGGCTGTTCAATTAGTGCAAAGTGGCGTTTTCGGCTCTTACACGATAGGACAGTGTTGATGATCGATGTGTCGGATTTTTGGGGTATCGGGGGGATATTTTTTTCTCAAAAGTTGGCGATCGTGTTTACTCGTGTGTACTCATTGGTTGGGATTACAAGGGTAGAGAGAGAGACAAACATTTTTTGTTGGGTATACATGCTGTGTATTTAACGAGCAAAGGATTACAAAAAAATCAGATTAATTGTCACGCACACGCATATACAAATAAGTATATATATATACATATACGTAGACGTATTTCTTTTTCCGTGCACCTGCTTTGACGCGAGCGTTCGCCCCTTTCTCTCTTGTTCTTTGTTTTCGTTGCTCAAAGCTTTTATCATCATCTCTCACTTCCGGCTCGTGCGAAATTAACAACGTATAGGATATCGTGGGATCGAGCAGTGAAAAAAAAAGAAAAAAGTCGTAATCATCTCTGATGCAAATTGGGCAGATTTTTTAATGTTAAGGGAAAATAAAAAGGTTCCAGTTGGTTTGTTTTGTGGGAGTTGCAGGGTACGACTGGTACAGGATTACGGAGATGCTTCGTCGATTAGCGCTGTGGAGAAAAATAAAGTGTAAAAGCAGCCTTGACACAAAAGCTTTTCAAAAGAATATTAAAAACAATTTTTTATGATGGACTCTTACTCAAGTCCAGGTTAGACAATTTAAAAACATCATCCAATCACAAAACGAACACTAAAGTGTTTCTTTTTTTTTTTTTTTTTTTGCTCAATTGACAGTAAATTAGTTTCAAGAGGAAAAACAAGTAGCTACAGAGTCAAAACAGGATTTTCCTTACAAGATGTGTATAACATATTTTGATACTTACAGTGTGTATAAAAAAATCTGTTATGAGTTAAAGTCAATACCACCTTTGAAACATCATTATTTTAATTATTTTAAATCAAGCTACTTCTTGTATAAATGAATTACATTAAACTAGTTGCCATAATTCTCTGATCACTGCAAGATTTTCGTTCCAATGAGTTGTTATTTTAATACGATACGGCCAACTTTAAAAATAAATAAGCGAATCTTTTTGATACATCCATGGACAGGGTGGAATAAATAGGGGGATGAAAAAATTTCTTCCTTGTATTAATAGCCATTCATACACATGCAATTTCTGCACATTACACGTACATTTACTGTACGTTTGAATCATATATTTAAATGTCGCGCTTTCTCCTCTCGTGTGTATTTACATGCAAATTGCGGGGCGCATATCAAGATTCTCCTCGTTCTTTTCTCTCCTATTGAACAAAAATTATCCTGTATTGTTTACTTGGGTGTAAAGTAAATCAAATCAGGTGACAATTGGGGGGCGGGTTTCTCTGTGAGTGCGAGAATTTTATCGTGCACAGGTGTACCGTCCTCATCCGTGGGTACAAGGGGATGGTAAGTTTATGTATAAATATGGACTTTAACTTTTTTTTTTTTTACCGTTAAATTGATCAAACATTTATCATAAATTTTCAATAGATTTGTCAAAAATGGACTCATTTGATTACTTTTAACATTACCGTCAGTTCAGCTTTTGAATAATAACAAAAAAAAAGTAGCAGGACGTGATAATAAATTTAAAAACAATGATCATTGAAAACTAGTATTTTTTTTTTTCTTATCAAAAATAAAATGTAATTAAGTGTAAAAATGATCATCTTTTGCCATGTTTTTGCGTGACTAAATATAAAATTGTTTCTGGAGCTAAAGTTAAAAAGAAATTTTTGTATCTACTTTGAACGTTATAAATACTCGTGCACTTGATCTATTTAAAATGACAAAAGAAAACAAGTTTATATTGTACACAGATACAGCAAATTATTTTTAAATTAGACTTGTCCCATTTCATCAAAAGCTTTTGATAAATGAACACAAAGAAAAGTACGTCAAAGGTAAAGTTAAATGATATTAATTACTGTAATTTCACCGTTTTTCATTATAACTTTCCTCTCTTTTTTTGAAACCCTAGTTTCACTCCAAAACTTTCTGCATTTGTACATTATCCTAATATTAATGTAGTTTTACGGTAAAAATTACTTTAGTTCTTTTCTCCGTAGAGAGTATATTAATTATTTTATTGCAGTTCTTATTCATGCAACATAATTTTTAAACTTATCAACGAAAACAAATGTTTTCAAGTTACTTGGAACGTAATAATTTTAAGTTGAATGTGATTAGAGACTGACACTCCAAATCTTTATAAATCTTTAACCACTTTGTAGTAATCGCAATAGTATAAATTTTTATCTCATTTTTCAAAGTTTAAAAACAAAAATAAAAAACACTATTTGTATAAATTACCTTAACATAACACAATATAATAAAAAACATATGATGTACGAACGTTTAGGGTAAAAAGGACAGTTCAATTTTTAAAAACGAAAAGAAGACGAGTTGGCTATGAAATAAAATACGCTGTAAAATGTCGTTCTCTTTTAAAGGGATGAACAGTTGAAAAGCGTTATATAATAAAAAACAATCTAAGAAAGCAAAAATTTACTCGCGTCACGTAAAAAATGATCACTCTCTTTAATATTTGTTCACAACACTTTTCCGAACACTACAGTTTTTCTAAAAAAAAATCGAACTGTCCCCTCGCAGAGCCAAAACACCCGCTTCTTCTTCTTCTACCCTCAAAAACGGAGAGTAAAAAATTGTCGCACCTTTTTTCACCCAAACAAACAAGATAACAAAAGAGACAAATGGGCTCCTCGTTACAAGCATTTCCCAGCTAAAAAAAAAACGAGATGCAAACGCACGCACGTGATCCCTGGGTTTGTTTTTCCTCCCCATCGTTCACACCCATGTCAAACGTTTAAGTACCTGTCGCGCGCTCGAGAAAAACGGAATACCAAAAAAAAAAAAAAAAAGATCATCCCTTATGGGCTTACACGAAAAAATGCCATTTCTCTTTTGGCGAAAGGAAAACAAAAAAAAAAACAAAAAAAAGTGTACTTACGTATGGTCGTCGCGTGCGCTCACTCGAGACTCGCCGGCAAATCAATCACCATCGCACAGCAGTGCTACAAAGTGTAATATATTCTCCTTACTTTGTCATGGTACATCTCTTGTGACAACAAAACAAACACTATATTCAGTATGAGAGAGAGAAAGAGTAGGTGTTTTTGTACACAGGAATACACAATACACTTGATGATTACAATGTATACAAAGTACTTTAACGCAACACTTTTCGAGTTTGGCACCCACACACTCACTCACGATATACACTCGGTGGAATCAAACTACGATGCTGCTCCGAAAATATTAGTAATGTCGTACCACGTTGTTCGCTTGACTAATCGGCGATTTTTTGAAATATATTTGCGCTCTTCGATCCATGTATCATCGTAAAAAGAACAAAAAAAAAAAAAAACCGTCAAGTATCGCGCGCGTTTAATCATTCATAATAGCAAAAGAATGCCCAAGGAGAAGAAAAACGTTAGTTAAGAAAAACGAATTTTCCCACCCGATCGAACGTCATTTGTGACATCATAAAATACGAAGGGCACACGCCGACCACATTTAAACTCACCCCTCCGCTGGGCAGTGGGTACGAGACACGCGTTGATTACCGGCACGCGCGCAACTGTATATACACAATCCGCACCCCCCAAAAAACACAACGAGTACAACTAAAATCCAATGCGTCCGCGAGGTGCGCGAGTCGCGACGGTACTGAGCCGATGGTCGCTCGGTGCATGCAGTACACGCTCTCGCCCTTTCAACCCCCTCGGTGCCCCTCTTTGATGTTGGTCAGAGGCAGGGGGTTGGAAGAAAAAAGGGAGGGGAGAGAAGGTCGAAGCCCTATTGTATGTGCGGCGAGGGGCTGCCGGATGAATGGACACTGACTCCCCCTTCTCCTTTTATCGTGCGTAATGGGGGGGGATCGATCGGGATCGTTGGGGGGGTTTTTTATTCGCTTTACAAACCCTTTTTTTGAAAAGCTGCCGTTACTTTTTTTTGTTTTTTTTTTTTTTTCGAGGTTTTTCCGTTGAATTGGAAACTGTGCTTTTTTTCACGGTTCGCGTTGTGTACAAGCGGCTTCTTTTTGTTTATTCAGGATAGTTCCTTTTTTTACTTTTTACATAGATTTGATAGATCCTCTTTTGTTTTGTGTTTCAATCAAAAAGTGTTATTTTGTTGCTGTTGAATAACGGCAAAAACAACGATTTAGATGAATAATTCGTTATTTCGAATGTTTGAATCTAACAAAAAAACAAAAAAACAAAAAAAAACGGAATTGTAGCTAAAAATATTTTTTCAACGACTTCCTGCGTTGTGGTTGAAAAAGAATTTAACCCAATAGTTTGTATTAATAATTAACTATAGTTTACTACAAATTTTTTTACTGATATACATAACTGTAAAATAATACTTATTTGTTATATGTTCTACGTCAGTGGTCAATCCTACCTTTTCTTACAATGGAAATTCAATGGATGAATTTATTGAATTTGAATTTTTCCGCGTTAAACTTGACGAGCGATGATTGGTCCTAAAAGAGGTTAGGTCAAAGTGCATATATATATTTTTTGAAGCAGAAGAGAATAATAACTGCACATGTGTGTCGTCGTGCCTGTCGGTGCATGTTTATATCTGATGTAACAGAGTTTTGATTGTTAAAAGGAAATGGTTTATTCATCGAAAGTGTCGATGCAAGTCCTAACTAAAAGTCAACCGACATTCTTTCATCGCATGAGAATATTGTGACAACGCTGCATTTGTGTATAAACCCTGTCGAGTAAAATAAAAGGTAACTTCTTGGTTTAACCTTTAAAAACCAAAGTATTTATTTTTCGTTTAAAGTCCTCTCTACTTTACACTTGTTGCATGACTGAATTAAAACAATTCGCTTGTCATCGACAGTTTTTTTTATTTCGTCTCCCTTTGACACAACCATTTCTGGTTACATTCCCTTGCAACGATGGAAAACAGTCCTCAGTTTGCACGTTAGTTGGATGTGGAAATTTTTTTTTCGTCTACGTCACCTATCCATATTTTTTTATCTGCCATTTGCCCGGGTTGGTCGTACTGACGAATTTTTTTTTTTTCCTCATTATTTGGGACAGTGTATTCGTTGTGGCTATAAGTGTGTTTACGTGCAAACTCAATCGGAGAAGTGTCAGTTATCCAAACCCTGCACCAGCCATGGAAGACAGAATCCAAGCCAAAGTAGAGCCCGACAAACAGTACACAGAAATGGAGAGCGTGGCATTTGTCATGGACGGTACGACGTCGATGCTGGCCCCCGTGGAGATCGAGGTTCTGGACACAATGCCACTCAATCAGTCTGAAATGGGTGAATTTGTCCAGACCGAGGCCATAAGATTCGATCAGATACCGCAGAAAATGTCTGTCGAGTATATGGCGGGCAGCCAGCTTGAAGAGATTGCATCTGACGTGGAAGAGCAAAATATGCCCTTGGCGGAGGAAGAAAATATGCTGACCAGGCAATTTTTAGACGGTGAACTGACCTTCTCTGAATTCACCGACAGAATGGAAAGAGTTGCCGATAGTGAACACGAGGAAGCTGTTGTCAGGTAAGTGCAGGAATTCGCACGTTTCATCCACCGTTTGTCAAAACATATTATCTTTGGCCTTCTTCTGTTGCAGTGCTAGTGGCGCTGCGGAAACTGAAGCAACTCCAGAAGTCAGCACACAGGTTGATGAAAACAACCCTCAAAAGTCTGCCAAAGGACGGTCCAGAAGATTTAAAAAAATATCTCGAGCACTGGAGGGTCTCATGGGGGAGGCTAACATAAGATACGCCAGGGGGGAAATATCAACAGCCATAGACATGTGCAAGGAAATCATAAGGTTTGTATCGTGCCCCTTTCCAATGTCATCCAACTGATATTCAACTAATGTTTTTTCTCTGTCTTCCAACAGGCAAGAACGAAACGCGCCCGAACCGTACAAGCTGCTCGCGACGATCTACGAGGCCGACCAGCCGCAAAAGTCCATGCAATGCGCCCTAATAGCAGCGTACCTGAGTCCCCGGGACGCGGAACAGTGGGTGCGTCTAGCGGTCGCGTCGTTAGAGGCCGACGACCTACGCCAGGCCCTCACGTGTTACTCAAAAGCCATACAAGCCAGTCCCAAGAGCATCGAGCTGTACGAGACGCGAGCCGAGCTGCAGGACAAGTTCGGCGACCGTAGGGCCTACATCCGCGCCTACTCGAGACTACTCAATCACCTCGGGCCCAATGATGGCGAAAACATCGTCAAATACGCCAAAAAGCTCCTCGAACGCTGCATGCAGGAGAATTTGTACGAGGCGGCTCTCGACGGTATGAACAACATGTTCAGAAAGTGCCCGCGTCACATGATTACCCCCGAGATGGTCAACCTCATGATGGACCTGCTGATAGCTCTGAAGCAGTACAACCGTTGCCTCAGGATACTCACGGACTTTACGCCCATCAGCATCGAGTACGCCGAGGATGAACAGAAGGGCCCAAACAACGAGAAAATGGTTCACGTGATCGGGTGTAGCGTGCCCGACGATCTGGCCGTCGATATAAAAGCCAAGTGCATCATCTCGATAATCGAGCTCGACCAGATAGCCATAGCCGAGGAGCTGGTCCCCCGTTTCCAGGCCCTCGAGAGCGTCGAGCTCTCGGGCGATCTCTTTCTCGACATAGCCGAGGCTTACATGGGCAAGCGGTGCTTCGAGCGGGCCCTCGGTCTCCTCGAGCCCCTCGTCGCCAGCCAAAACTACAGCCTCGCGGCCGTCTGGCTGCGGCACGCCGAGTGCTGGCACGGCTGCGGCGACTCCCGCAAGGCCATCCAGTCGTACGAGATGGTGCTCAGGCTCTCGCCCCAGCACCTGGGCGCCCGCATGCAACTCGCCGAGCTGTACGAACTTGAGGGCGAGCTCAACCAAGCGATCGACATCCTTCGTCTGGATCCGGAAACGGACGTCCTCGACCCCGGCCTCGTGTACAAGCGCACCCTCCTACTGAGCAAGTGCGACAGGCACAAGGAGTACTTTGAGTCGGGCATGCTGCTCCTGTCCAGGCACACGATAGCCCTGCGCTCGAAACAGGAGCTCACCGCCCTGAGCCGCACCGCGGCCTTCAAGCAACGGGTCGACATCATCCAACGGACACGGCTATCCCGGGGCGAGCCCCTCCTGGACGAGGACAGCCCTACCTTCTCGATGAACAACGAGCCCAGCGAGGAGGACGAGTTTGGGCTGCTCCTCCGTATGTGCGATCGGGCCTGCGCCATGAAAAAGTACGGATTGCTGCAGCGAATGTGCTTCACCGCGTTGACCTCGCGGCGCTTTATCGGGCGCAACGGGCACCTGCTCTACATGTGCTTGATCTCGTGTATCAGGAACAACGACACCTTTGCCGGCTTCAACGTCGTGCGCGAGTTCGTCAAGAGCAACAGCCGCAGCGTCGTGCCCTGGAACCTGCTCAACATCATCATACAAAAAGTTACGGACTCGCGACACAGCAGGTTCATCATGCGACAGCTGAGCAACGAGAACGTCTTCTCGTGCCTGCACATACTCCACGCCAACAATTGCCTCGTCTCCGGGACCTACAAGTACGCCCTCAACGATTACATCGCGCTCTTCAAAGTCAGGCCGAACCCGTTGCTCGCGCTCCTCATATCTGTCACCCTGCTCCAGATGGCCTGCCAGAAGTTCTCCTCCAAGAAGAACCAGCTTGTCGCCCAAGGTACGGCTTTCAAGGGTGCCAAGTGGGCAGGCTTGAGTAACTTTCTTTCTTTTTTTTCATTTACAGCCCTGGCCTTTATGAATACGTACGCGACTCTGCGGGAAGAGCAAGGCCAGCAGGAGTCCGATTACAACATGGCCCGAGTCTTCCACCAGCTGGGTCTCCTACCCGCGGCTATTAAATTTTACAAAAAAGTGATCGAGTCGCCGCAGCCCGAGCTCGTGAGGCAGAACGAAACTCTGCTGGATCTCAAGAGAGAGGCTGCCTTCAATCTGCATCTTATCTACTTGCAGTCCGGCAACCAGGACCTGGCCAGGATGTACATAGAAGATTACATCGTCGTTTGATTTACCGGTTATTATAAGACTGTACATAAGCGCGTGTAAATATACGTCAAATGTGAGTTGTCAGTGTTGTTTTTCTTTTTGTAATAGTGAGCGAACGAAAAGTGAATAAATTATTTTGTCGTTATTTCGTCGTCTTTCTTTTTTTTTTCAACTAACCCCTTTTGTCCGGTATACCCCGTGTACGATTCACCGAGTGGTTAACAAAGTGTAAACTCGCATTTTTCAGAGCATGCCTTCGACGCTGGATTCTGAAATCAAGTTCACGGATCTGTGCGAATTTTTGGAAAAACTGACGACCCTCAAGGGCCAGCAGAAATTCGAGGCCCTGAAATCGTACACGAGAAAGTGCCGAGAACTCGCAACCAAGATAAAAGCAAACAATGCCGAAGCTGTAAGTTTTTTTTTTTTTTGTATATACATTATTTTCTTGGCTCGAGTAAAATGTAATCCCAAACTTTGCGTTCCAGGATACGTCCCTCTTCCCCGTCTACAGGCTCCTGCTGCCAAGCATGGAGCGCGAGAGGGGTCCCTACGGCTTGAAGAGCACCCACCTGTCACAGCTCTACGTCCGAGTATTCTGTTTGGGGAAGAACAGCGCCAACGCGGAAAAACTCACCAGCTACAAGTAAGCCATCGCTAATTGGCTCTGTGAACGCGATTGATAGCGCGTGTGTTTTTTAGAAAACCAATAGCCGGAGCAACGACGAGTAAATACGACGACCTGGCCGAGAGGACTTTCTGGGTCCTGAAGCGTCGTTTGCCGAACGAGCAGAGCTCGCTGACGATCGAGCAGGTGAACAAGTTCCTCGACGACGTGGCCACCCATCACAGCACGAGCCAGAGCAAGGACGAGCTCTTTGTGCACTTTACGCGCAACATCAGCGCCCTGGAGCTCAAGTGGTTGACGAGGATGCTGTTGAAGGACCTTAAACTCGGCATACCCCAGAAGAGGGTGTTCGAAGGTAACCGATCGACCTTGTTTCGTACCCCCAACGAACTTGGTGATAAAAATCCCGTGTCTGATGTCCTTGATTGCAGCAATACACCCCGACGCCGAGGACAAGTTCAACGTGACGTCGAGCCTGTACGAGGTGTGCAAGCACTTTGCGGACGCGCGTTCGGGGGACTCGGCGATCGAGATCGAGGTGTTCTCGCACGTGAAACCGATGCTGCTCGAGCGGTTTCGCATCGAACGGATCGGCAAGCTGTTCAGCCGCGAGCTCGAGCGGCAGTATTACGTGCAGACGAAATTCGACGGCGAGAGGTCGCAGATGCACATGAAGGACGGGAGGTTCAAGTACTTTACGCGCCAGGGCTTCGACATCACCAGCAACCCGAGTTACGGGGAAACCCCGGAGTCGAGGGGGTTTTTGACGTCGAGCGTGGCACCGCTGCTAAACAAGGAGTGCCGATCCGTCATACTGGACGGTGAGCTGATGGGCTGGCACAAGGAGAGGATGTGCTTCGGTAGCAAAGGATTGAGCTTCGACGTGAAAAAAATCACGGACAACAGCTGCCATCAGCCGTGTTTTGTGGCTTACGACGTTCTTTTGTACAATGACGAGCGGTTGGTCAACAAACCGTACTCGGAACGATTGGCCGTCTTGAAAAACGCTTTCACCGAGAAGGAGGGGGTGCTGATGCTCTGTCAAACGAATACCGTTTCATCGGTGTAAGAGCTGCTTTTTTTTTTTTTCCTAAATAAGAGAGAGAGAGAGAGGAATCTCGAAGTTTAACGATGTGGTGTTTGTTTTCAGGGAACAACTGACTGAAATATTTAACGTGGCGCTGGATAACGACGACGAAGGTATCGTAGTGAAAACACGCGACTGCACGTACAAGCCAAACGTGCGCGAGAAGAGCGGGTGCTACAAAATCAAGGCCGAGGTACGTCGATTCCTTGTTTGATGCGCCGGTTTGTTTGCTGCATGAGAAAAAATTTGCCGATTTTTCAGTACTCCGATGGATTGGTGCAAGACTTGGACCTGATAATCCTGGGCGGGTACTACGGCCAGGGTCGCTGCAGTGGACAGATCAGCGTCTTCTTGATGGGCGTGGCGAGTCCAGCGACGAACCGAAGCGGCATGCCCTCGGAATTTCACGCGGTTGTCACGGTAAAGTCTGGACTGAGCGGCGAAAACCTAAAGGTCATACAGCAGAGGCTCAAGACACACTGGAAAGACAAGAAGCCGCACGGGGTGTTTGGACCCAAGGTAGTCGAAGGTAGGAACAATTTTCGAGCATCGTTCTATCTTTTTACTTTTACAGTCCCAACTGCCCGATATGTGGATTTCGCCGAAAGAATCGATAATCTTGCAACTGCGCGCGACTGAAATCACAAAGTCGCAGCAGTACCCGTACGGCTACACCATGAGGTTTCCAAGAGTCCTGAAAGTTAGACTGGACAAACCGTGGTACGATGCGTGTTCGACCACGGAATTTTCAAGACTCGTCAAGGTACGTCGGCATTTATTATTATTTCGTTTACATCATTTAAGGTTTCTCCGTATCTGAAGGACGTTGGAGCTATTCAAAAACTGACCAAACGGAAAGTCACCGCCAGCGATATCGACGACGCGGGTGAGGAGAAGCAACCAAAGGTTCGCAAGGCGGCGCCTGCCACGTCCAAGGTTTACGATAATTTTGTGCCCTCGAAGAGTAACGACGACGTGGTGCGCCTATCGCGACTATTCGAGGGCAGGGAATTTTGCGTGATCAATGGGGACTCGAAGTTGAAGAAAAACGACGTGGAGAAGGTTTTGCTGGAGCACATGGGCAAGGTGGTGGCTAACCCCGGGGACGAGACCTTTTGCGTGCTGGTTGGAAATCCCGATGTGGTAAGGGCTGACGTTGTTGTGCAAGTGCGATTACCGATTTGTCCGAAAATACGAATGATTTCAGCTGAAAGCGAGAAATTTGATCAGCCGAGAAAAGTACGACGTGGCTAGTATAGATTGGCTAAGAAGAGCCACTCTGCAGGAAAATCTGCCGAAAATCGCCGAATTTCGTCCGTGGGAGTTGTATGCAGCCAGTCCCAAAACGAAAAAGAAACTCGATGAAACGTACGACGAGTTTATGGACAGCTACTACGAGGACGCGGATTTGGAAAGCTTCAAGAGGTCCATGAAAATAGTCGAACAAAAGGTAAATGGGTTTTTTTTTTTTTCTAGTTTTCTCCATTAATTTGATCATGTCTAAATGGTTATTTCACGTTGCAGTTGAAGAAAAATACCGATTTTTCAATAGTGGACATGAAAAAAGTCGAAGGTCTACTGTACGAAACCGGCGGAGTCTCGCCTTTTTCGATATTCCGAGGAATCGTTGGCTACTTCGTCAACGAAGGCGATCCCCAAAAGTACTCCTTTGCATTCATGAGCGGCCAAACCCTGCAAGTACTGAGCTCGAGTGCGAATTACATATTCGTCGACAACATCGACTCCACCGACATTCTGCAGGAGTACATAAAAGAACTGGAGAGCGCGAGCGGCGAAAAGTCAATTAGAATCGTAAACAGCCGGTGGATCGGCGACTGCTTCGACAACCGAAAATTAATACCCGTCGACGACTACGTCGCGTAGTTTATGCATTATTTTACTTTGTTGTTTCTAATGAAGTTTGAATGAATTATCGGCCCGTTTATGTTTCGTTTCTGGCAATATTTTTACCCCAGTTATCCGAGACACCGGGACCATGTACTTGGAACCGCGAAACATGTACGTAAAATAAAACCAATATTTTTACAATCCGAGGGCATCTCTTTAATCATCCCCCGTCGACTTCCGAAGAAACAAAACAACACACGAGTGGAAGCCCCTCCCCCTCCCCTGAGCGACAACGATAGCCCACACTCTCGTGTTTTCTCTCACAATATATCTTCCGGTGCGCGCGACACTCGAAAAACAAAGCGTCAGGAATCCCCCAGCAAAAAGACGTGTAGATGTAACCCCGGGGGCCTCTTAAGAGAGCACAGTGTAATCGAGCGACGGGCCGGAAAAATAATCAACCGACGCAACTTTATATAGAAATAGATCAGCGGTATACGGGTCACTTTTGCGCCTCAGAGGAAGTGACTGACAGCCACCCGCGGCCAGTTTGCTCGTTTCTTGGCACGCGAGAGTTGAAATAACATATACTCATCGTGTAATTGACCACTTGCATTTCAGTAAAAAAAAAAAAAAAAAAGAAAATAAAACCCATTCGATTGAATCACATCCCCCCACGCGAAGACGAGTACTGTTGTTGACTGTTTTCTGGTTCGAAATCGGAAACTATTATTAAGTACATCTCCCCCGCGTGCGCCTCCAAGAGAGAGGATCTACTTATAGACGCGTCAAGCCGGGATGTGTGTATATTAATTGACTTTCGCTTCTCTCCCTAGCTTTCGAAACAGCGACAATTTAACGAGTGTTTCGCACCTCGTTAACACAGTCCACGGGGTAATAAACATTTTCGGGAGTAACTATTTGTGCACTGATGGGAGAAACCATTTTTTATTTTTTTTATTTTTTTATTTTCTCTGTTCACAAGTATCGGGGCCGATTTATCCTTCTCGGCGAGTCTTCTCCGACGTCGTACTCGAGTGTCCTGTCGTCGTGGTCGATCCGCTGAAAAACAACAATTGATTATGATGACGATTTCTTGGGGGGCAATGCGAGATTCTTTTACGTACGTGGTTCCATGGTTTGGGGGCTCTACCAAGTTTCGATCGCCGATTTCTCACCTTCCGCACAATACCGACCTACGATGAAAGTAGAAAAATCACATCCAAGGAAGGAAGAGTCAGCGTGTGAAGGACACTCACTCCTTCGCGCATCGACCGGTCCAGCCTGCCGAGGGTCCTGAGCATCTCTTGGAAATCGGCCTCCAAGTCCTCGATCGTTTCGACGCCCGAGCTCTCCGCGTCGGCGCTGTAATCGAAGCTCGAAACGCAGGCGCTGGTGTCCGTCGACGCGGCGTCGGTCGTTCCTGGACCGGGGGCGTCGCTGGGCGTCGAAGCGCCTTGCAATCGGCCTCCAATCGACTGGTAGTGTGGCACTTTTCGGGTGTAGTGGGATTTTTTTATCGCCCCCTTCGAAAATCTGCGGGCTTCTACTGACCTGCTCGAGGCTCGCGACGATCCTGCCGAGGACGCCGTGCCAGGTCGTTGCGCCTCGAATCTCACTTTCCCGGTGCTTGCCTTTTAGAGTAAAGTTAAAGGGTTTTCGTTTTTTTTTTTTCTTTTTTTTTTTTTTTTTCCGTTTTATTCGAAATAATTTTGAATACACTGCAAATCCAAGTGCATGATTTCAATCCACTCAACTGTTTAAATTCTGTGACACTTTTTACTTTAATACGTTTCAAGTGCGCAACTCCTGTTGTACACCTTAAATGCGTTAAAACAAGGCGTTTAAAGTGTGTAGTGCTACGCATTTTGATTTACAATGTACCCAAATTACGTTTAGTGAGTTCAAAGGACCGCAAAGTAAAAAAAATATATATATATCTTTTTAAGAAGTAAATATTTGCTTAATTTTCGGGTAGAAAATGAAATCGTTTCGCAATCGTTGAAAAAACCTGATAACTGGCTTGCCTTGGAATAAGTAAATTAAATAAACCTTTCCAAGGTGAACCATCGAATGAAAAAAACAAAATCCAAATATATGTACGTACTCTGCTTTTTCCGCGGGTGGACGCGATTCTGTTCTGGAGACTCCTTCCTGTTGGCATCTGGGATGAAAGGAAGTCGATTCGTGAATCGGTAAAGTAATCATGTTAATTTTTGTTTTCAGTAGGTTAATTTACCCTTTGCTGCACTCGCACAGGAGGCTGGAAAGAACAAAGTGCTTCACATAACTTTTTTACATTTTTTTAAAAAGCAAACAAGTGGATCGGCCGTGACGGAGTTTAGCCATTCAATCGAAAAATGGTCAGATTACCGTCCGGCCAACGATACTCACTACTCGCTCTTTGAACTGGCACAGACGCAGTTGGCGTTTCTGAAAACCACGTGGTTGTTGTATCTTTTGGTTTTTCCCTTTTTTTTTTCATTCAGAGAATCACTAAAAACAAAATACAACACCCAAGACTTACCGATCGCGAAAATAGTTGTAGTAAATCATCACCATGCCCGTCAACCCTATGAGAAATTTTCCAATGTACCAGAACACGTATTTTGAATCCGACATAATATCAATGGGCAGCCGGCATTTGATTTTTGGGCTTTGCACCTACGTACAATGAGGTTTAATTTTATGGCTCGTTAAAATCGGCTAGTGGCACGTGTGATCGTGAAATAACGAGGGGAAAAAAAAAAGGGTTAAGATGAACTTTGAACGCGTTCGCGTGGACTAGACGCAAAAACAAAGGAGGACGCGAAAAACAGAACTTGCGATTTTTGCGCTCGAGATGAGGCGGCTCTTTGATCTTTTCCCGGAATTTTTATTTTAAGCGAGCGGAACGGAAATTTTCGTATTGAAAACGCATGTGTATTCTCTTGAAAAGAAAAAAAATTCAATGTGCGCCTGATATCCGATACCCGGAGCGTAAGGTGGAAACATGTGTATCCACGCGTGATGTTGGTATCGAAAAGTCCTTTGAAGTTGTGTGGATTTTGCGGAGAAATCCCCAAAGGGAACGACATTGTTTTCATTTTTCAAGTACACTGAGAGAAAAAAATAATAAAAATTATAGAGAAATTCCAGTAATAATCGAATGGAAGCTGGCGAAAACGGAAAAAAATTATTAATTTTAACAGTAAATAATATTGTTTTCACAGTTAAAGTTGTAGTTTGAATAGTAAAAATTTTTTCATGCTAGAACAGTAAACCTTAAAAGGATCGGTTGGTAAATTTTACTTTTCCGCATAGGAATTTTTACTGTAAAAAATAATAACTTTTTCCTTTTTTGACATCTTGCGTTCGATTTACTGTGCGGAATGGTTCTCTCAGTGTATATACTCTTTCTGCAACAAATGTTGTTTTAAAAAACGAATCTGATGTTTTTTTTTTCTTTTTTTTCCTTCATCCGTGGTGTCATTCAGATGCATAACGCTGCAGTAGAAAAAAAGTGTCACTTTACCGGATGGAGAAAAGCACAGCGACTATCTTCTTACCGCGCTCACAGGGTACAAGGAGTATTGGATTTCCCTTCCGTTGTGGTGTAAGGAGAAAAGCCAATGCACGCGCGATCAGAAAAGCCGCGTTTAATTGGAAAAATGTGCTGCGAGATTTTTGGTCCAGCCACGCTGAGAAGACGAGGGTTTCTGGAAGTGTCAAAATTTAGTTTTGGTTGATTTTGATTTTTTTCAACCACCGGACTCGAACATTTGTTGTACCAATAAAATTTAAGGAGCATTTCGTTGCCCGAACTGGAGAGCCCAACAAGTAAATTAGTGAATTAGGGCTTGAAATCATAAGAAAACAATACAAAGAAGAACGTCCGTAAGTCTTCACTTTTGGTGAGATCGGGAAAAGTGATTTTTTTATTACCAAATTGTTTTTTCTTCTTCGCTTTTTTTTGGATTTTGTCCAATATCCTGAAAAGTGTATAATTGCTTTCAGAAAAAAATGTTTTAAGTTGAAATTGTTCAGGTGTGGACGCTCGACAGCGATAATCAGTACGCTAATTTTCACTAACATAATATTTAGTTTATGATGAAAGGACTGATGAAATCACCTAAAATAATTTTTTAAAAACTGGTTTTGAAAATTTTTTGAAAAGTTTTTTTTATTAGATCGGGAACATTTTTTTTTTTTTTTTTTACAAAAAGGGCATAAATTTGTATTTTTTTTAGATCTATTACTTTTTATCAACAATATCTTAACATAAAAAGTTATCTATAATTTCTTATAAAACGTCAGTGTTTTAATTTACACAAAAAAAAATTGTAACTATTATAGAAATAATAAGCTTGGAAAAATATTTAAAGCTACATTCATATTATTTTTAAAACTTATGCTTGTTAATTTTAAATAGCTACATAAATTGACTTCTCATTTTTATAACAAAAAATATATTTTTTTTGTTTATAATTAATTCAAAAAAGTAACTAATAATTTTACTCCCCTTTAAATGATATGAACTTTTACAATGAATTTTTTCATCCACAGTTTTTATCTCTTTTTATTATCTTCAATATACCCCATGTATAAAATATAAATTTTCAGAAAAATATGTATGTGTTTTGAAATCTTTGTTGAGTGAGTAATGAGTATTGGGCTAAGATAAATTATTATTTTATCCATTTTATCTCGTTTCAAAAAAAAAAGTTTAAAAAAAATTTAGTTTCAAGTAATGTTAAATAGTTCCTAATGTAATTTTTTTCCTTTTGTACTCTTACGTACATCATCTTAACAAATTTTTTTTGCAATAAAGAGATTCACCAATTATTTCCCAACAATGCACTCTTTAAAAAAGAAATATTCTAATATATATTTTTCTGTAACAATCCAAAAAATCGTTTTGTCATATTAAATAAAAAAATGTTTTTCAAAATTACTGATGATACTGTACACTTAGAAAATATATATTTTTCAACTCAGTCGTCGATGCGACACCGATGTACACATCCTTATGTAGGGGATAAAAATAAAAAAATCTCTTTTCCCTCCCTCGCAAGTAAAACATCTTCATTTCTCGGTTTTAAAAGCGCGTCGTGTAATCGAAACTGCTCCTTTACGCTCGAGTGACACGAAGAGGCAGAGACGGAAAAATAATCACGTGTATACTTACCTTCTCTGCGACAACCAACTAATACCAGTCGTGTTAATGGAATCCGCTGCACGTAACGCAACTTTAGAAATAGATCAGCGGCGAAGGGTCACTTTTGCGCCTCGTGCCGCCACAGAGAGAGAAATAATACGTGTGGGAAGTGACTGACAGTTGCCGGCTCTGGTTTGCTCGTTTACAACCTCGTGTCTTCTTGGCACGCGCTCGCCAGCGCCTTTGGAGTGTCACTAACTATTTCTTTGCGAGTGTCATAAAAAAAAAATAATAATAATAATAAATAACAGTAAAATAAAACCAATGATCTTGGACGTGAAGCGGTTCTGCAAGATTAATGGTTTTTCCGTTGGAAACATTGGCTTTTTTGTTTGTTTTTTGTTTTTTAAACGACGAAAACTAAATTTGTAGCTATCTATCGAAAACAGAATTAGGATTCTAGAGTATTTTTTCGACCATTATCTCGATAATATGTTACTCATTGGATAATGATCAATTATCTAGAAAAAAAACAAAGTTTTAAATACTAAAATAGGTATACAAAAAAAAAATAACACCTTTTCACGTATGACATTGTGATTTATAGTAAGTAGTATGGAAACATTTATCTTACCGATCTTAAAATAATTTTAAATAAAACTATTTTTCCAAATATATAATGGACAATTTTTGTTTTCATGCTAAGGTATAATTGTCCAAGACTTATTGATCAACATTACCACGACCAGGACAGAGACATGAAAGATAATAATAACGATAATGTGTCACAAACGAATGGATATAAAATGAATGCGAGAATAGAGTCGTTAGTTGCATAAAAGCCCCTGAAGTAAATAAATAGGGCCAGCACGGGCTCAGTGCTCAACAAAAAATTTTCTTTAAAAAATTATCATATTTTTAGAGAACAAAGTGTATTGTAAAGTATTTAAAAATATTTTTAAAATTCATAATTTTTTTTAATGATTTTTTTTTGAAATGCAACGCAGTATTATTTAAAAAAAGGTATTGTTCGGTATCAGGAGTTATAGAAAGAAAAAATATATATTTGCAACACAAACAATACAATATATATCTGTGCAATGTATCTGTTGTACGAAATTTTAACGCTAAATATTTAAAAAAGTATCTATAACGCAGTCTAATAAGAAGTGTTGAAAATCAAATCATCAGTTAAAATTTAAACTTTAAAGTACTAAGTATTAAAACAGCACAATATCGAATGTCATTTATTTTCAATTATTTTACTTTTTTGCAGTGCTGATAAATATTTATTTTAAATGTAAATTCGCTTCTATAAAAAAAAGTATTTAAAATACAGCAAAATTATTTAAAAATCTAGAAAAAATTTTTAAAAAATAAATGCAACATATTATCTCTCTTTATCAGTAAAAATGATAAATCATTTACGTATTTAAGTGAAGCATTCTTAAATTTCGAACGCAATGTTAAAAAATACAATATTTCCATTTACATAATAATTGTAACATAATTTTAAAAATTTTATAATTAATTAATTAACAGTCAGAAGTATTTGAATTATTATTAAAATACAAATATACGCATTGCTAATTACGAAAGAATTTCTCAAACCATTTGCGAAAAGTAGAATTTTTTTCAAGCTGGACAGTTATTAATTAATATTTCAAACGCCAACTTCACATAAAAATCGACCGGGAATAATTAATTATCTGGGAGATTGATTACAGCGCATCGCAGCATTAGATGGATTATGCGAGTTTCGCCTTTCATGAAAATCTCCGTGCTGGCCAGTCGGTACGCCCCACGTGAAACGTGGCCGATGACTAATCGAGTACTGGCTTTTTTCGACACTCAAAGAGTTCAGTAATGAGTGCAATAACTTACTTGGAAACAAGCAAAAAAAATTTTTTGAATTTTAATTCTTGCACTGGAATTATTGACAATCCAAACTTTATAGAAATAAAAAATAAGGTTTTTTTAAATATTACTACAACTATTATTATTTACAGTTTTTGTATACCATACAGCGCTAAACTTACGATGAAACAATAAACCTAATTTTTTCTTATTTCAATAAAACGTTGGAGGAAAAAAACATATGATTAATAGTTAATACAACGCCAAATTATAGGGTAAGTATAATAAATATTTTTTCACAGATGTATAAGTGAAAATAATATTCTATATTGATTCAATTATTGCCTAATAAATATACCAAGAAACCTTGTAGGTAAATCAAAGTAAATTTAAATATTTTAGGACTATCAGTTATGTAAATGTTAAGAAAGTTTGGGAAATAACGTTTTATTAACGTCGCAAAAATGTTGCGTACGTCCATGGGACTGGAAAATATTGATTAACTAAGCTAGTTACAACATTTTTAACACAATTCAACGTTGTGATTATTGTGATTTTTGCATCTCAATACAAAATTTTATTATGTTATTTTGTTAAAAAATAAAGTATAATTTGTATACTGTAAATACCTAAGTGCTCTTTTCTTGGATTTAACATGCTAATTAAAGTAAACTAAAAATAGTTGGTGTAAAATAAAAAACAAAAACCGTTGATCATAACATTTGGCATTAAAATTATTCTAAAAATACGTATATTTTTAAAAAATGAACTAATGAAATTTTTTTTTTTTTTTTTTTTTATAGAATCCCGTACGACACACCTGTTTTCCATCAGACAAAGAAATGATAGATATAGTAAATGGTATGAAAAAAGTTGGAAAATATCAATTTTAAAACTCAAACACACATGCAAGAGAACCTATAATATGTATATATTTGTGCAGCTCGTTATGGTTGTCATTTTTTCAATGTGTTTATTCGAAACGTGGCACACGCAAGTTGGCACGTAAGTGTTGTCGACGGCCTATTATTAAGTATCTCCTCCCCCGCAAATGTCGTACGTGCAACTTACTCACACGATATACACCTACGTGCACGCCAGATCTCTTTGAATGTATTTATAGACATGTCAAGTTGGCTCGTCGGACACGCGGCACATTCGTGAGTATTAATTGACTTTTGGGCTTGAGTCTCTCGTTTCGTTAAAATGGCAATTTTAACGATGGCTTTTGTTTTGTTTTTTTTTGTTTTTTTTTTTTACATTCTTCGGTGCTGCAAAAAGTGATTGATAAAACTTTGAAATTGTGAGGGTATAAGTAGCCATACAAGGGGAGCCTTACCTTATTGGTAAAGATATACACTGTGCACACACAATATAGATGCAAAAGTTTCGTGAGTGATCGAGCATCTGAAAATTTATTTCAAATATTTAATTATTTTATATGAAACTATACGTATGTCTGAGTTTTGTTTGAAACTTTTAAAGGTATATTTTTGCTGTGATTAAAAATGTCCTCTGTCTTCTAATTTTCATGAATTGCATATACTTAGCCAAAACTGTTTAAGGAGTCTTTGGGATTTTAAAAAGAAACATTAATGTTTTAACAGTAATTTACAAATTATTAAAACTAACTACAAATACCTTATAAAAATTGTTATAGAAAAAGAAAAAAAAATTTCTATTAAATGTTCTCTGATAAATAGTATCTCTAGCAATACATACAATAAACTCGATATCTCGACAGAAAAAAACGGTTTTTCAATTTTAAGAATTACAAAAATAGTACCTATATCTATTTTTGATTAAAAAAAAAAAGGCTACCTTAAAAGTGAAAGCTTATCAATTTGGTCCATTTTTTTCCACTTGATCCGTATTAAGTTTCTATAACATTTAATTTTGACCCCAGGAAAATGTTCCTTAAAAATTGCTCATAAGTAAAAATTTCTTACAATACAGGATAAAATTGAGTTATAAAGAAAAACTCACTTTTAAGTAACCTAAGCCTTATAAATATTTTACCAGAAAATATAAACAACCAAACTTCTTGATGAAGCAATCAAATTATTCATCCTACAGAAAACCAAATATAACAATTTTTGTTTGTACTTTTGTGCTATTGTAATATATATATATAATAGCAACAAAAATACATCCTCCAACCCAAGCCATCGCAGCGTGTCTCAAAATAAGCGCAAGTCGGTTGGTTGGATGAACCAGAGTAGGCAGTCATCGGCACAGCTAACCATCCGCTCCCAAGAAAATCGCTCCACCTCCCATTGGTGCGCTCCAAAGAAACCACACCCACGTCCGTCCGATCGGAGGACGCAGCATCTTAGAGACCAAAGAGCTGCCACTATGGCCCTAATAATACACTCGCGCTTTCTTCGGTCGTCAGGACGATTTGATACTCGAACGTCGCGCTTCGGTGTGCTTGGGCACTTGCTCTCTGCTGCTGAAGTTTACTTACTTCCTTTGTGGTTGTGCTGTGTTGGTTCGAAAATGATAAGCGACTGTCAGGCCGCTGGTGAGATTTGGTGTTTTTTAATACTTTTTTTTTTTTTTTCAACCGGTGCTATCAGTGCGACGGATAATATGTTACCTAAAGTGCAAGTTTTTTTCATGATACGTACGGTGGTGCAGAAAGTCGTTTGAAGTTGTACTTCAAATCGGACCTGATCCGCAAAATTACGGTTATTGGATATTTACGAGAGTTACAGAAAACAATAGGCACTGAATTGAATGACGCGGAATTTTTTCATAATTGTGTTTTTTTTTTAATTCGGTTTGAATGAGTGCGTGTGTGTGAAATTCGATGACGACTCCTTGGAGTCCTTGGATAATCTTACACGCGTGTGTGGGTGTGTTACTGTTTGAAAATAATGAAAAAACAGTGCATGGATCTGTAAACATCTTATAATGATCAAATGAGCATAAGCTTAGAAATATATTTTTGAAAAACTCGCTCATATAAAAAATTCCCGTTGCTAAAGTTCAAACATCTAAGACGAAGAAATATGTCGTCTGATATTTTTTTCTCTACAATGGAGATTTCTTAAAACTGATTTTGTGGGGTGTACTCACTTAAAATTAATCCGTAAGATTTTGCTGATCCACATTAGATATTTGCAAATTGAAATATTCGAAGTATTCGAAACTAGGCAATCATTGAAGAGTTACTTGGAATAACAGTGAGAATCTCAACTTTTTCGGTGAATTAGTAATTTATATAAGTAAAAATCTACTTGGTATCTGGATTGGAATAATTTTTACAACAGAATGCATATTTTTTTAAAGATGCTTTATTCTTTCTTACCATTTTTAGGCATCCATTAGGCCCAAAACCCTTAAAAACTTAAAAATGATCCTTTAACGTTTAAAAAAAAATTGTTTTATTCCGTAGCTCCGTATTATCAACTCGTATTTTAGACAACTTTTAAAAGTTTAATCATGTATACACTTCTTAACAGTCTTGCCATTAAAGGGTTGGGGTCGCAGGTGGAGAAAATTTTTCTACAATCGGATAGGACCTATTAGATTGAAACTAAAAAAATTTAAATCATAACTAAAATGAATCTTTATTCTTTCCCTCGCGTATATAAAACAGCAGCAGTCAGCAAAGATCATCGAAACATTTGCCCTTCGATGAGCATAGCCACCACAAACAACAGCAACGCTACAAGGAACCCAAAATGTGCCCGCTGTCGCAATCACGGCATCGTCTCCGGTCTCAAGGGCCACAAACGCGACTGTCCCTGGCGCGAGTGCCGCTGCGCCTGCTGTCTTCTCGTAGTCGAGCGCCAACGGGTCATGGCCGCCCAGGTGGCGCTGCGACGTCAACTCCAGGCACGAGAAAACTTAGAAGCCGCTAATGCCACGGCTACCCTGTCGACCTCGTCAACGAATCAAAGAGCTGTTGCGGCTTACGAGAGAAAATTGAGAAACTTTCAAAGGCACCGGCTGCAACTCACGAGGACGAGGATCAGCGTAACGCGGGATCTGCAGATCGTCGACGCGGTGCCGGGTAAGCTGACAATACAATGGTTTGAAAGGTCCTCGTAGAAATTCCATGTGGATTTACATTGATTACGTGTGGTATTCACAAAGAAATCGGCATAGATTTCCTCAAGGATCTTTCAAAATAATAGGCCTGTAAGGTGTGAAGTGTATAAAGTTTTTGCGTAAAATTAACGCGGGCTTTGGATTCTTTCAGTTATCGCGCAGGAACACGTTTACCAAATGCCGTCGGAACTAAACGGCAACGATCACTCGGTTGACTTGCAGAGACTGTGCTCCATCTATTCGCAGACGCCTCTACTATCGTACGTGCAGAGCATCACGCCGGTTGTTACCGGCAAGCCGGCCGGCGTTAGTTCGACGCCGGAAATCGATAAAAAGTCTAAGATATCGTTCAGTGTCGAGTCCATTATTGGGAGGAGTGAATGATAAAAGTAACTTTTTAAGCTCGAAACGCGATACCAAAGAAGAATCGTAAGTTGGATGGGAAACCGGTGGAATGAACTTTACGCGTGATTGTGATATAACACTGTTTGATGTATCTTATTCGGAAAACAGTTGAAGAAAAAACTTTTATAAATAGAACTTGTACATTTGATTGTTAATTGATTCTGCAAGACTAATTCATACGCAAACATGGAAATCATCGTGGGGGAGGGAAATGATAATCTAGAAACAATACAATTTAATTCCACTGTTTGCCTGTAAATATACTTAAAGAGTGCATGTAAAGTTTACTTAACTAAGACAGCGTGAATTTTTTGATAAGAAACTTTTTGTAAATTGGAGATTTTTGTTGCATCTGATCGGGAAATAATGTAATTTTACGTAAATCTTGATACGCGTGTTGCTTGTATATTTTATTATAAATTTATTATATTGTCAAAGCAATTCATCTGGAACAAATCGCTTCAGCATTTTGCGATAAAGTGTGTGTATTTATTAAATAATCTAGTTTATCGTAGAAATTATTTGTAGAGAAAGTTAACAGATCTTATGAAAAATTTACAATATCTTAGGACTGAAACGTGTACTAATGATTGATTTTAAAATTAAATAAAGACTTTTAAATAAAAATTGATCAAACTAATAAATTATTTACTTTCAAGTGAAGCAACTGAAGTTATACTAACGAGAAGGACTTTTCGCTTTCGAAAAACAAAATCTGATAAAACTTAAGAGTTATTAAACTCAAATATTTGGGTTTTTTCGTACGTATTCCTGCACAAACGAGGTTTTTCATTTGTAAACATAAAATCCTACCTTAAAAGATTTATTGTCACGTGACTGAAGCATTTTCATTCGTTTTGTGATTGGTTAGAATGTATCACTTGGTTTGTTTGGCGGGTTTTTATAAAAGTCAAATACATTAAATTGTAGAAATAAGTATGTTAAGAAGAGTTTACAGAATGGAAGTGATCTAAAGTGCTAATGTTTGATCTGTTTGTCACATTAATAGAAATAGTTAAGCAAAACACTCTTTTTGATCAAAGTTAATCATTTTATACACAGTTTCATTAACAAATTTGATAATACCTTATACTGCTTACGTGCCCTTATTAAAATAATGTAACAATTTGTTAATCTATTTGTTGTAGCGTTTAGAGTAAAAAGTTATAAAAATATCAAAGATATAGCTCGTAAAGATTCAGAAGAAGAGCGAAAAATTGCAAAGAAAATTGTATCCCTTTGAATTGTCATAAGCTTTCAGAAATCTGAGGTACAAGAATAATGGACTTGAGGTAGTTCTGTCGTCGGTACCTCGCTAGTCAAGTGCATAACTTTGCTCAAAAACGAGTAGGTAATTATAATAAAACTGTCAATATTTGAATATTTGTTAATAAAAAATTATGAAAAAATTAATTACTAAGCCTTATTGTATTTAGTTTCTTACAGTCAGCATCAAAATTAATAAATACATTCGTTTATCCCGAAAAACTTCAAACATACTAATGAAACTTTCATTTGAAAAAAGTACGTAATGAAGTTATACAAATTAGAAATTTCTATAGGCTGTGTTGTTTATTTACCTACAAAATACGTACATAAAGTTTGAAGTCTCATGCAGTATTCACCCGAAAAAGTTTAGCAAAAAATCGGTAAAAATTAACTTTTAAGTCTTGTCACGTTTTTCTAGACATATGAACGATACCTTAACTTCAAGTGTAAAAATAAATAAATATCGTATTGGAATGACAAGTAATGCTTATAAAAGTTATAATGTACATACATTACTATCGTTAAATAAAAATCGAGATAAAAATCTAAGATCGTTTTTGCCTTAACAGCAATGTCCCGTTACTTTTTCAGAACGTATTTGTCAGAAATAACGTGGAACAATCAAAGGGTGAGTTTTTGATCTTGAGACGATTATGTATCCTAATTAAATCTTACTATTTAGGAAACAATTTTCAGATGAAAGTTTCACTATTTCAAGGGGACATTTAATTTGAACTCGCGTTTTAGATCACACCAATAGGAAGGGATATTACCTCAAACTTATAATCCAAGTCAAGGTCACTTCAAGGTCACTAATTGAATGCCCCTTCCGAATATTGGCTCGAAAAATCCTGGTAAATTAAAAATGTAAATCCACGTATTTATTACGTATGTAGCGCTTAAATCGTAGTTTGCACGGAATAAAGACAATCTCAGCATCGAGGAAAATTCTTGGGCACTTTTGGAAAATTCTCGTGCTCGCCTATTTTGAAAATCAGGGCCATACCACTGCTTTGGTGCGTCTCGTAGTGGCAATGGAAGAACCAATAACCTAAAAAAAAGCGTACTTATATATCATCAAACTCGCACCTCTGACTTTTATCAAAAAAAAAAAAAAAGAAACGTGATACCAACCAGGATTGTTCGCCAAAAACCTAACGATGGTATACCCGCCGCTGGGAATGCCGACGGTGTCCTTGCAAGGAGCCCCGCTTAGTTTCCTCTGGATCGTACCGGCACGGTCCCGTTCCTTGACCTGCTCCAACGTGACAGTATCCCCCATCTTCTCCATCGCCACCACCCGAAAATGCGACCCGTGCAGATGCATCGGATGGGTTATGTTCAGCACCCCCTCGTCGATTATCACGACCTCGACAACGGAGCCCAGTTTCACTTGGAGCACGTGAATACACTCGCAGAACTTGAAGCGGCAGTCGTCACTCACAGTACTAGAGTTACAAAATGCCGATGACTTGTCATCGGACTGGGTTATTCGATCGTATTGAGTTTGCAGCGGGTGACTCGGTGTCTTTAGGGTGATGTGGTTCAGCTGAAAGGTACGCTTGCGGTGTTCTTTTCTTACTGCGTCAGGTACAAACGAAAAAACCCGTGACTTTACTCATCGTAACTGTTTATATATGTACATGCACACGGCCAAGGGTCGTGATATAGTTCTTCCCACGGATATGGTGCAAAAATAAGTGATGGTCAATGACTATCATTACAGTTCAGTGTTTCAATATGTACAACTCATGTCGTACTGGGGAAGAACAATGTGTATTAACGATCCTTGGTTCTACAACCAAGGGTCGTTAATTATTTTCCTGCATGACACATCGATTATGACAGCAATTTTGGAATATCAGCTGTATGATATTGGAGGTAAAAGGTACCTTGGTAGTAACCGTAAAGATCCGTGCGGTGGTGATACAAGTTGTCGATTTCGTAGAGATCGTACGTGATGTAGAACTTGTAGTCCGGGTCTCGCAGGACTGAATCATCGTCAGGCTCTGCGGAATAAAGAGTCGCAACGCTGTAGGCTCCAGGTGTTTCCGTGCCCACATCGAACGGGTTCAACTCCTAGGTACAAACAATATTTTCAATATTGTTCTGAAGGTGACGAAGACAAGTATTAAACCCCCTTCCACATAGTTTAATCCATAGTAGTTTTTCTAATACCATGTAGAGGTTTGAAAAAATTACCAAGTGTATTCGAAAAACCCCACGATAACAATTTTATGCGAAAGCACGTAATTGTTTTTTTTTTTAGTAGAGTGACGTATATTTTTTGGTTTGCATACTCGATTGTTGCTGATACCAGACGATTCAGCGCTTACTGTTGCACCTGGTGTGGGTTCATTCGTTAATTCGTGATCTGGGGCACCCTTGTAATGCAAGATGGCGACTTGGTAAGTTTGATATTTCAGGCACTCGACGGTACCAAGGAAGAACATCGCGTAGTTGTCAATTTCTTGGTTCGCTTCTATCACGAAGTCGTACCTTTCGCCGGGCAGCGAGCGAATCGTGTCGACTGTAGAGAAAACAAAAGGATGGACAAACGCCAAAAAACGTTGAATGAATACTGTACCTTCGACCGGCTGGATGTTCGAACCGTCAGTACTAATCACCAACATCGGGTGTCGGTCGATTGACAAAAGAATCGGGCAGTTGAGGGAACCCAGGTTTGCCAGACGAAATCTATACCGTTTTCCCTTAGCAGCAGAAAAAAAAATTGACAATGAATCTCGACATTACACCCAACAAAAATTGATTTTTTTTTATGCAACCCCCTGTTTGCTCATATCAACCACCTCTGAATTAAAACTCATAAACGGCCACAATAATTGCTGATAATCGACACAAGTTAGACTATTTCCATCAGTAACCAACAAAGTTTTTACATAAAAACTAAATTCTGTACACTGCGCCAAACCTGTTCGACTTCGAAAACGGCTCGTGGCAGCAGTTTTGACTTGTCAGAGCCATTAAAGCGCCCAAAACCATTGACGAGAATGGCGTGGGGAGCGGCAACGATGTTGTTCTGGTACTCGAGGATGTAGGAAGCGAGCCCAGAGCCACGTGCCCAGTCGTTGATGACGACCACGTGCTCGTCAACGTCGTACAGCCTACTCATTTTGTCCATCGATCTGGGCTCACGGACCACGAACCCACCAAGTAAGCCGTCGGCTCTCTGGTCACCTGAACATTCAAGCCAACGCATGTAGAGTTAGCCCTTAACAAAAAGAAAAGAAAAAAAAATCTCAATGTATCGACATTATAAATAAATTTGCACCACCGACCACTGTGCGAGTGCCAAATGAAGGTCCCGGCGTCGGGGACTCGAAAGTCATAGCGGAAAGTACGCCCCGGTAGGATCGGACACTGGCTGATGAACGGCACTCCATCCATAAACGGGGTACCCTTTTGAGTAACCCCGTGCCAGTGTATGGACGTTGTTTGCGACGACAGTCCATTCTCCACGTCCACAATTATCCTATCGCCCTGGCAAACCTAATGTGTATGGATTAACAAGGGATATAAACGCCAACTATAGAGAAATCTGTAACGGCAACATAGTAAAAAACCTTGCCTCGATCATGGGACCGGGTAGCAGCCGGTTGGCCAAAATGATGATCTTAACCTCGCCGTCGCCTGGTATGCAATGGGGTCTGAAGCAGTCGGTTTTATTGTAAGGACAGTCGTAGCAGGCCCTGTTCATCGTGACGTAGTTCTCGATGGTGAAACCGTAGCGACACGTGAGGTGTAACCCGGGAACGCAGTCGCGCCTGCACGGGTGCTTCGACCAGTCGATCATGTCGTTGATGTTTGCATCCGGTCCAGGTGGTTGTAGTTTCGACGAGGCTGTCGAGAGATGGAGGCACAGGAGTTATTTCGAATGCATTTATGAAATTTATGGGAATCGATCTCAGTGGCAATCAGCGATGCTCTGGACTGAACAGTGTGGGGCAAAATCCAAAAGAAGCTGGCTAATAGTCGAAAAGAATGCGTACTTTAATTTTGCTTTTTTATCTAGAAATAAATAACTTTTATCACTAGTTTTCATCTAACACATACTTTCGGAAAGTTTTTGTACTTACTAGAGTTTTTGATACTCCTTGGAGTTATGTCTACCATATTAGGTCCACCAATTTAAAAATCGTAATTTCTGATAATAGATTTGTAAATCAACGACCCCTTTAAATCGTCGTCTGAGAAATTTGAGATCATTCAAAAGACTTTTTGATTTTAGCCAGCTTTTTCGGATTTTGCCTCCATGTGCCAGGATTCAATTTCTGGTTTTTTTTTCTGGATTTTTGCAGGAAAAGAAACTTTTGATACAAAACTCGAATTTGCTTATCTTGCACGTGCAATGCGATAAAACATTAATAAATTGCATAAAAAATACTCAGCTAACTCAAACTTTGCTGTGAACAAATAAACTCAAGCAAAGAAATAAACAGTGAAGAAGCAGAAATAACTCGGGGAAAAATTTTAATTTCACAAAGTTTGCAGTGGCAGCGTTATTATTTTATTTAAACTCAAAAACATTTTTAATGTACATTTATTTCGCACATTCATAACACAATACTAAACCCTACAAAATTTGATAACAACTTCCCCACTTGTGTTGAATTAACTATTTTGTCGATGAAATCTCGACTTTACACTTTCTTTGACTACTCCGTTGATATGCATACGCATTTAATTAAAGATTTATTAACAGTGTTTAACCACAGCGAAAGAATTATTTTTTCTAAAAATTAGATGCACTATTTTTTGATAAAAACTTTTTAATTTTTTTTTTAACTGATCCCGAAATACATTATGCAGAAAACATTTTTGCAAAAATGTATTGCAATTTATTTTTAGGGAATATTAAGTTTATTTCAGAGCATTCACACATAATCGAATATTTTTCACTTTTGTTTTCTTTTAAAACATTATTTATGATTAGTTATGAAAAACAAATTGTAACATACATAACACATGATTTTTTTTAGAAAAAAATGTTATCAGAGAGTATTTACAAAAGTACTAATGTAAAAATTTTTACAGAATAGTGAATATTATTTATTGATTTTTTTTGTAACTCACGGGGTCTCTCGCAAATAATTTACCTGCATTGAGGGCGGTAATTGGAGCCCAAAAGTTGAGGAAAACGAGTAAAACGTGTTTGATTGACGCCATGTCGTTCGACGACTGCTTGAAGAATTGGTTTTTTTTTTTTTGTTTGTGTTTTTTGTAAGAGCGAAATGCTTATCACTGCGAGTTGTTGACATTTAGCTTGGGGTTCTGAGAGACACTTAGACCGCAGTGATTTATAATGAAGTTTCGAAACCTGCACTCGATGGCCAACAGATCTTTCTCGTAAAATTTGGATGCCATGCACTAGGCCATTGTAATTATTTTGAAATTTGCGGAAAATTGTGAAATTTGCAGCTTTTTTCAGCTTTTATGAAATTTTATTAAATAACTTAACATAATTAAAAATTCTTAATTTGGACGATGAAGGTGATTTCAGCAGAAATTTGTAAATACAAAGAGATGTATAGGTACAAATCTATAGATATTTGAATTCTGAAGCATCTACAGCTCTCTCTCTCTCTCTCAAACAGCATATAAATTAATTATAAAGTACCCAATCCTATTTCTGAGGATTTTGTGTCTTTTTCAAAAATGTCATGACGTCCATGTCAATTCGTTCCTTTCTATCTAAAAAAATCTATCTCGTGTAAAATATTATTTGTTAATGCAATTTTTTTGTATTTTTTCATTACGAAACTATTGTTTTGTTATTTGGAATGCCACTTGACCTAACGCCAATAGAGTATCCAATGCAATAAAAGCAATACTATCTATAGAGGAGAGAGAAAAAAAAGTATTCTATTTTGCAGTAGAGAGCCATTGAACAGTGTGCCCTGTTCACATGGGGCGTCAATACTTTTCTGCAATCCGTTTGAATGCGCGAGTGCGAGAGAGAGGGCGAATGATCCGTCATCTCTCTCGCACCCGTGCATTCAAATGGATTGCAGATTGCTATGCGGTTGCATTGGCTGCAATGGCACTACTTTTTCCTCCTCTCCTCTAGATAGTACTGCTTTTATTGCATTGCACACTCTATTGACGTTGCGTCTAAACGCACCCTAATAATCTTTGAAAAATGACACTGTACTGTACATAGAAATTAAAGTGAAATAATAATTTTGCATGAATGATATTAGCTAGGGAAAACAAAATTGAAAATTTACTTTCTTAATTTTCTTGACTCAAAAAGTTCCATTTTCGCCTTTGCACGCAAATGCGGTAAGAGCGAGAATGGTAAGTTAACAGTGCTTGCTGTAAAAGCATTATCTAATCGTTTGTCGAATTAGTAGTTTTTGTTTAGTAAAATAAAATCACATAGTACCTACTGTACTATTCGGACAATGAATGGATGAGTAAGAGAATAAACGAAACGGGCCGCACATTGCGATAATTGAGACCTTCTAAACAAAGCAGCAGCAATGCTATCAATGATATAAATTTAATCTTTTGCTCTTCTTACTTTACTTAGGTATTACAAGTCGTGTAAATTTACGAATCATCTGGTGTAATGTTTCTTTTTCTTTTGGAAAATCACTGTGTTCATTATTCGGTCGCATTTCTGTCTAATAACGCAGTTAAAGACGGTTATTACACATAGCGTTTTGTGTACAATCTTCCTGAAATTTCAACAAAATGTTCGTAATGATGTTAGAAAGTCACATATAAAATTTGAGATCGTTTCACAACACCGTTCTTTATAAATTGAATTTTGAAAAAACTTTTTAAAACGTAACCTTATGGAAACGGCACATAAAAATTGAATTCATGAGACAGCGGTTGGTAAAATTTGTCCAATTTTTTTTTCATAACATTTTTGCAATTAAATAAAAAAAAAAAAAAGAGCAGACACCTCTATGCAAGTATACAAATGCATACAAAACAATTGCCGGTGCTGCCGCATGCTCGCTCCCTCCCATAGTGCTCTCAAATGTGACTGGCAAACTTGCGGGAAATTCAAATTGGCTATATGGAGCAAGACGCAAAACCCCAGATAACTCGACAACATTTCCTACACCATAACTTGATAAATTAATCCTAAGCTATTTAACCCAATAACCCAACGCGCCTAAAAGCAGTATCACAAGCTTTATTAATTAATAAAATACATTAAACAATAACGCAAGCGCCAATCCCCGCACAACCCGGAGTGCTTACTAGCCGCTTTGTTTATTAATTAAATAAATAAAATAACACAAGCGCCAATCCCCACACAACCCGGGGCGCTTACTGGCCGCTTTGTTTATTAATTGAATAAATAAAATAACAAAAGCACTAATCACCAATCAACCCGGAGCACTTACTGGCCGCTTCGTTTATTTATTAAATAAATAAAAAAACACAAGCGCCAATCACCACACAACCCGGGGCGCTTCATGGCCGCTTTGTTTATTAATTGAATAAATAAAATAACACAAGCGCCAATCCCCACACAACCTGGGGCGCTTACTAGCCGCTTTGTTTATTAATTGAATAAATAAAATAACACAAGCACCAATCCCCACACAACCCGGAGCACTTACTGGCCGCTTTGATAATTAAAATGATAAATAAAATAACACAAGCACCAATCCCCACACAACCCGGAGCACTTACTGGCCGCTTTGTTTTTTAATTGAATAAATAAAATAACACAAGCGCCAATCCCCACACAACCCGGGGCGCTTACTGGCCGCTTTGTTTATTAATTGAATAAATAAAATAACACAAGCGCCAATCACCACACAACCCGGGGCGCTTCATGGCCGCTTTGTTTATTAATTGAATAAATAAAATAACACAAGCGCCAATCCCCACACAACCCGGGGCGCTTACTGGCCGCTTTGTTTATTAATTAAATAAATAAAATAACACAAGCACCAATCCCCACACAACCCGGAGCACTTACTGGCCGCTTTGATAATTAAAATGATAAATAAAATAACACAAGCGCCAATCCCCACACAACCCGGGGCGCTTACTGGCCGCTTTGTTTATTAATTAAATAAACAAAATAACACAAGCACCAATCCCCACACAACGCGGAGCACTTACTGGCCGCTTTGATAATTAAAATGATAAATAAAATAACACAAGCGCTAATCCCCACACAACTCGGAGCACTTACTGGCCGCTTTGTTTTTTAATTGAATAAATAAAATATTACAAGCGCCAATCACCACACAACCCGGGGCGCTCACTGGCCGCTTTGTTTATTATTTAAAAAAATAATTAACGCAAGTACCAATCCCCACACAACCCGGAGCACTTACTGGCCGCTTTGATAATTAAAATGATAAATAAAATAACACAAGCGCCAATCACCACACAACCCGGGGCGCTTCATGGCCGCTTTGTTTATTAATTGAATAAATAAAATAACACAAGCGCCAATCCCCACACAACCCGGGGCGCTTACTGGCCGCTTTGTTTATTAATTAAATAAATAAAATAACACAAGCACCAATCCCCACACAACGCGGAGCACTTACTGGCCGCTTTGATAATTAAAATGATAAATAAAATAACACAAGCGCTAATCCCCACACAACTCGGAGCACTTACTGGCCGCTTTGTTTTTTAATTGAATAAATAAAATATTACAAGCGCCAATCACCACACAACCCGGGGCGCTCACTGGCCGCTTTGTTTATTATTTAAAAAAATAATTAACGCAAGTACCAATCCCCACACAACCCGGAGCACTTACTGGCCGCTTTGATAATTAAAATGATAAATAAAATAACACAAGCGCCAATCCCCACACAACCCGGGGCGCTTACTGGCCGCTTTGTTTATTAATTGAACAAATAAAATAACACAAGCGCCAATCACCACACAACCCGGGGCGCTTACTGGCCGCTTTGATAATTAATTGAATAAATAAAATAACACAAGCGCCAATCACCACACAACCCGGGGCGCTTACTGGCCGCTTTGTTTATTCATTGAATAAATAAAATAACACAAGCGCCAATCCCCACACAACCCGGGGCGCTTACTGGCCGCTTTGTTTATTAATTGAATAAATAAAATAACACAAGCGCCAATCCCCACACAACCCGGGGCGCTTCGTGGCCGCTTTGTTTATTAATTGAATAAATAAAATAACACAAGCGCCAATCCCCACACAACCCGGAGCACTTACTGGCCGCTTTGATAATTAAAATGATAAATAAAATAACACAAGCGCTAATCCCCACACAACTCGGAGCACTTACTGGCTGCTTTGTTTTTTAATTGAATAAATAAAATAACACAAGCGCCAATCACCACACAACCTGGGGCGCTTACTGGCCGCTTTGTTTATTAATTGAATAAATAAAATAACACAAGCGCCAATCCCCGCAAAACCCGGGGCGCTTACTGGCCATGGATTCCATCGGTGTACTCACATGTGCATATATATATATATACACACATCGCTTTTAACTTAAACGTTATAGCCATGGGATTATATAGTGACTTGCTTTTGACGATTTCAGAGTCAGTTCGCCTCGCGGTCCAGCCAAGCGCGGATCGTTTAACCGTCGCGTATACTCTTTTATACGTACTCTCCGCTCTTCGATCGTTACATCTGTGTATACACTTACCTTGCCGATTTTTCATTCAAATCAGTCGTCGGCTTCAAGTGAGCTTCCGAACCTTTTTTTTTCCTGGGTACATACTTGATCAATCTTGTTTGCCTCGTGGAAAACGATAATTCGCTTTTTCCATTGCGAGCCTTCAAAATATAAATTATTGATCTCTCAATTTTCAAAACCGATATTTTAAACCGATATTTTAAACCGATAAACGATACAACTTTCTTTTCTCTGCTTTTTGAAAAGGTCTACAGCTAACAAAATGAAGCCAATGCAGACTACAGTTCTGCTGGTCGCGCTGTGTGCCACTTCGGCGGTGGCGATGCTGCCCATGGGCAAGCAACGTATTTTACGGCTCGAAGGTACTCAGTGGAGGTAAGTGCCCTTGTTGTTGTTTTTACTTTCCCCAACACTATACATTCAACTATTGAGTAAATAAGGAAATTAATTTTTTTTCACGAAAATTCAGCTATTGAAACTCGTGCGATTGAAATCTTCGCTCAAACGATAATTGATATAGATCGGTTAAATAATTACTTATTTTTCGCGGTTATTATTTTTGATGTTCTGTTGATGCGCAAAAGACCTAACCAATCGGGTGCTCGAGGTAATTGTCCATCATTTTAATTATTACGCAATAATAGGTGTGCACTGTATATATAAGCAAGTGGAGCGAAGAATTTTTATGATACCCCTTATTCAATCGCGTACTTGGCAGAGTAAGTCTCAAAGTTACAGGAAACGATTATTCGCCGCGTATGCGAACGAAGACTGGAGGTTTTTCTTACACGTAGCAATTCAGAAACACTAGTAGGAGAAGCTTTAAATCGATTTTATCATTATACCTTGTGTTTTTCCGGCAACTCTGAATTTTATTTTATTTTATTTTTCACATCTGTTCATTGGAACAGTCGTTAAAAAATTTTCTTTGATGTATACTATAGCATTAACTGATAAAATAAAAACAATCTTACGAGTAAAGTGTATCCCTATACGCGTAAAAGAGCGAAGATAATATTTAAAGATCGAAAATAAAAAGAAAAAACCCGCAAGCCGATATTTGTATAAATATATGGGCCTCTGACGTATCATCATTCTATGGCGAAAGTCAACTGGTTTCAAACTATACTTGTGTATACCCATACAAGGTTCATTTTTTGCACGTGGAGGTATACATTTATTACAGGTTTTTACTCGATGACTTATATTTATTTATGAAGTGCACCTTTGTTATACCTCCGATTTATTTATCAACCTTGAATCGATGAGAAACAATTTTCCAAGACTTGGGACACACTAAGTATTTCGTTGCGCTAATCCCGGAAAAAGGGGAATTTGTTTTCGAGAATCATAGAAATAGTTTAAAATCTCTTGGCCGGTTATAAGGAAAAAATATTTTTCTCTTAAAATAAATTTAAAAAATTGTTGCTATTTTAAAATTAGAAAATGCGTTAATTACGCAGAAGTGGTGCTCCACCCCAATTTGGATCTTTAAATTTTTTTATGGTTTCGAGCCATTTTCTAATAATCATAAGGTGGGGAAAGACGTTTCTTACCATTTTTTACCATTTTTACGAAAGTGAAATTTTTTTCTGTAATTGAAGCGAAATATGTCGTGGGTTGGGAACAAAAATTGCAAAGAAAAAAAAAATGAACATACATATTTTTCAACAAACACACAGCAACCAGTTGTGATAGCCACACATGCGGCCAGAACGCCAGGTGTACGATGAGCGAGGGCCGGCCGGTTTGTTCGTGCTTGAATCTGTACGATGGCGATCCTCTTACGAGGTGCGAGCGTGTCGAATGCATCAGTAAGTATTTATTATTATTATAATCATTATCATCATCATCAGCCACAATGTCAGTTTTTACGTTTCGTATACCTGCAACATACTTAATTGGCAATGCCTAATCTATCATCGAGCACTTACGTCACCATAAAAAGGTGTGCGCGTGTATATATATTTACGGAAATATAGTACATACAAGTGGAGTATCAAGCTCACTTGTATATACCATAATTGCATGGCAAACGATTATATTATTACGCGTGGCGAACGCGCAAGGTCACGTAGCCCCTTTTTTGGTTCCTCATCGAGCCTTATTTCGTAATCTTTTCATCACACATTTCTGGATCGCGTTATTGACTAGTTCTCACAATTTATTTTATTTTTTTTACCTTCTTCTATTACGATTCGAACAACTACTATACCGATTAACTCGTTTCTTTTCTGAAAATAAAATAAATGCGAGTTAAAAAGAAAAATAGTGCAATTCAATAAAAGGTGTGCATGGTCACTTTGATCAACAATCATTAACCGAGCGCGTATATGTTTTTTAAATTACCAATACTAAAATATAATTTTAAAATTTTTAACGGGAATCAATGGGGATGAAAAATCCTGCAAATAAAAGAAATAATATATCTGTTTTGTCCCCGAAATTGCAGTAAACGAGGATTGCATTGGAAGCCGCACCTGCAGCGGGAACCGATGCATCGATCCGTGTACCTACGCCTGCGGCACAAACGCGCTCTGCCAGACGGTCAACCACATACTGGTGTGCAACTGTCCTCCAGGTCACACGGGAAATCCTCTGCACAATTGCATCTACGACCCTGGCAAGTACATTTTTTCTTTTTTTTTTTTTCTTTTTTTCTCAATGTTATGAACAACTACATACATTTACTCCCTGGCGTAAAAGTGAATTTCATGATGATATCCCAAACAGAGGCGCCGTGCAAGAGCCCAAATCCTTGTGGGGCCAACACCAAGTGCGAAGTCAAGAACGGCGTGGCGGTGTGCTCTTGTTTGTCGGGATACCGAGGGCGTCCTCTCGAGGGCTGCCGTCACGAGTGCGAGTCCGACTTTGACTGTCCCCAGCACCAGCACTGCTCGAAGGACTTTCGCTACGAGAGCCCGTGCGCCTCCGTAAGCGCCGAGAGCGCCGAGTGCAACGTCATCAACCACCGAGCCAACTGCGCCTGTCCCAAGGTCATCATCATCATACACATCTTTTAAACCACATATACATTACATACGTAAAATACATAACCATTGAAATTTTTTTTCTCATTCTTGCAGAATTGGCTGGGTAACCCGCTCATATCCTGCCAGCCCGAGTGCACCCAGCACTCCGACTGTCCTGCCGGCAAGCCTGTCTGCCTCTATCAGAAATGCGTCGATCCTTGCGAGGGCACCTGCGGCACCAACGCCAATTGCGAGCTCCGCGACGTAACGCCCGTCTGCAGTTGTCCCAAGGACAAAACTGGCGACCCCTTCGTTTTCTGTCGGCCCTTCACCGATGGTATAATATATACATACATACGTGTATTAAATTAATATTAGCGCGTACATTATGCAAAATGCCCCCGATAACAACAATAACTCTTTGGGGCTACAATGTTCATTGACTTGCAGAGGACCTGTGCAGCGGGAATCCGTGCGGTGCCAACGCCGAGTGCCGACCGGGCCATGACAACACGGGTAAGAAGCGCCCGGTGTGCAGGTGTCCCCACGGCTATGTTGGAAACGCGCTAATCAGGTACACGCGTGTATATATATTGCATTGTATGCAATTTGATCTGATTTAAGTGATGTATGACATATTATGTTATCAGTTGTAAGAGGGGCGAGTGCTTGTCCAACAACGAGTGCCCGGACAATCAGGCGTGCATCAACTTTGCCTGTCAGAACCCGTGCACGGGCCGTGAGTGCGGTTTAAATGCCAATTGTACACCTAGAAGACACATTGCAGTGTGCCAGTAAGTATTATTAATCATACTAAAAGAAATACACGCCAAGTATCAAGGAGGTATAAAAAAAATACATTAAGAGTGATAAAATTTATGTAAATTATTCAATACGTGGGTATCGATGAATCGATAAAACAAAAAATTATTACTTACTTTTCAGGTGCGCCGAGGGTTACCGAGGGGACGCACTCTTCTCCTGCAATCCCATCGAGGGTGGCCGTGCAGCCAACTACTACGGTCGCTACGCGCGCTACTGATTCTTATTTTTATTCCGAGCAACTGTTTTTTTTTTTTTTTTTTTTTTTTTTTTTTTTTTTTTTTTTTTTTTTTTTTTTTTTTTATTTGGATATTAGGGTAGTTCCCACTATCTACTTATGTTGTACATAAATAACGTGTTCGATCCCTCCCTGTTTTCCACCTGTTGCAGTATTTTTAAGTTATTTCTCTCAGCTTATGGAGGTAATTGACCTTTTTTTTGTATACAACCGCTTTTATAACTATTCTCATTGTTTGATATATACATATACACACGTATGTATTGAGCGTTTTACATTTGTGCCATTCTAGTCGAAAAGTCGAATCGACGATTAAACGTTATTTATTTTGCACGCCAACTGATATGTATAACGAATTTGCCTAATTTATCACATAAATTGTAGATGAAAAATAAAACGATAAGTACGAGAAATTTTAATACAATAGCTATTGTTTTATTTTCTTGTGACTGTCTATTTATATTACATGGGATGACTATTTCGGATTTCATAGACTTCATGTTCAAAAAAACAACGAAAGAGACAAAAGAATCTGTAGCATATGCCTTTTTTGATAAAATTGTATGGTAAATTTCTACATGAACTAATTGATAAGATCTGAAATGCTGACGTTATTTTTATTTTCTTATACCGAATTTGAAAAGTAGCGTTCAAGGGATGCTTAATTCCAATAATACTAAATATCGTATTTTGTGGCCTGAAAAAAGTAAAGTACTGGTATTATCAGTGGCTTTGAATGTTGAGTGTCAAAAAAATTTATTTAACATGTGATGACAATTGATTGATATGTATTAAATTCCATGATTTTAACATGTTTTGTTTGCTTGATATGATCTATGAGGTATGTATGAAAGGGAATTTAGGACTTGCTTAAAAATTACTAGACTCAAACCTTTATAAAACTATGATGATGTATTAATCAATTATTTACAAAAGTATATTACAATCTGCTTTCTCGTTTGGAAAAAAATAAAAAAAAAACGAAAAACGACAAAATATCAACAGATTAAATGAAAAACATTTAATTGACACATCATTGTTCTTTGTTTTTGGCTTTTTTAGGCATTATAAAACAGCTTCGCGGTTGAATTTTGGCCCAAAGTTTTTTTACATTGCCAGTATCAACTACCTCCAAGATACTCGTTGTTTCAACCCCATCGATGCGAATGGGCGTTAGAAATCTGTAAAATTCATATGAATTTTACACATCGAACGTTCTTTTTTTTTTTACTTGAAGGAACTTACTTCTGTAATCCAATCGGATGTGCAAATTTGAAAGTGGTCGTTTGACAAACATCTGAAAATAAAAGTTTCATTTTCTCAAAATTCGATTCTTATTCACTTTGAATGTTGCGGTAAATATATCTTTTTTGATCACAAACCTTCAGAGATAACCGGAACATCTTCAACTGTTTCGGGTAACGAAAATACATAGTCTTTACTTTCAGTATGCTCGAGTTGATCACGTACTTTCTTAGCTTCATTACCAGTAACAGAAAAAGCATATTTTCTCTTTCTTGTTTGTTTCATGGATATTGGCTCTTCGGGGATGACTTCCTTGATGATCGTTTTAGTGAGTAAACTGCGTATTACACGCCTACCTTCAGGCACACTCACGATTGAATCGACGCTAGTCGCTCTGCGACCTCGACCTGTCGTATTCCTTTTTTCCGCTTTACTCTTTGACTTTCCAGTTCTTGTGTCAATTAAAATTTTTTTGATGTCTCCCGGTTCTGACTGGACAGAGCACTTACGCCTGCGAATTGTGGGCTCTGAACTGGAAGGTCTCGTAGTCTGAATTGCTCGTATAATTTCTGCCCTGGCTGGTGGGTTACTCAAATTGATGATATTGTTACTGGTTTCCTTTGCCAGTGACGAGGCTCGCGTCTTCTTCAAACATCGTTTATTATCTTCTTTCGCTGTGGGTGTAGCCTGATCATTTTCCTGGACTACCGCACCTGCTCTTTTTTTTCTAGTGGTGGTTGATTGTTGTTCATTTTTCGATACGGTCCTGGCTCTGGTTGGTCTTATTTTTGACAATCCTTTTTTATCATTGTCTACGGACTCAGCTATTCTACTTCGAGTGTGAGACATTGGCAGATCATCGTTGGCAGGTACCGATTCGGTAGATGTGATTTGTTCGTCATCCTTGGATATCCATCCGGCCTTTGAGCGTTTATCAGCAACTATCGAAGTATTTTTTTTAAATTTAGATGCTCTCGACGACCGCACTGTAGATACTTGTTGTTCTTCAGCCATTTCGTCAGTTTTCAAATCAACATTTTCTTTAGCAACAGATGCAGCTCTAGTTTTCCTTGTGGGTTTCACTGTAGGGGCTACATCCTTGGTAGAAGATCCAGCTCTCCTCGTGCGTATTGTTGTAGTTGATTTTGATGACTCTGATAATTTAATTACTTTTTTGGGTCGTCCTCGAGTTCGTTTTGTAAGAGTGGATTTGCTAAAATACTCTTCCTTACAATCATCCGTCGGCTCCATAAGTGGGTTGTTTGGTAAAGTCAACATGTTGCTATCTTCCTCAGGTTCTTCAACATCAGACGATGATGAGACTTTTTCGATGAATATGTTTGGAACATCGGATGTTTTTTTTACATGTTCCGATATTTTTTCCATTTCCTCTGGCAATGACGTACTTTGGTTTATTCGGTCTGTAAATATTGAAGGCATTATAAAATAGGTTTGAGGTTGCCGTGAAGTTGTTCCCACGGGGTTTTCTACATTACCAGTATGATCTAGTTCCAAGACACTCATTATCTCATCCCCATCGAAGCGAATTGGCGTTAGAAATCTGAAAAATTCATACAAATTTAATACATTGAAATTTTTTTTTTTACTTGAAGGAACTTACTTCTGTAATCCAGTTGGATGTGCAAATTTGAAAGTGGTCGTTTGACAAACATCTGAAAATAAAATTTGCGTTCATTCTCTCAAAATTCGATTTTTAGTTACTTAAGCTAGTTGTTTCCTAAATCAAAAGTATTTAAAAAGGTACGAAATTTTCAGCAAAACTAATCTAAGCGTCGAGAAATATGTATAAAAAATTTGAGACCGATTAACCACGTCGTTATTATAATATCCTCGTCAAAAAATCACTCTTTTAATATTAGAGCAATGGTACAAACACTACATAGTCTCATTATTTAAAAAATTGTAACTTACCACCTATTTATAAATAATTGAAAAACTACTGAAAACTATCTTAGGCAGTAAAGAAACACATACATTTTTTTGAGATTTTTTTACAACATAGTTTTAAAGTAATAGTAATCAAAATAGTGCTCTTCGTTTGATTTTGGAAGATACACTGTAAAAAAAGTCTTGTGTGTATGTACCACATTGTTCATAAAATTACAGTCGTAATAGTCAAAATACCAACTAAAGAGTAGTAGATACCAACCATTGCAATTGTACTACGTTGTACGTAGGTCTTTTTATTCCCAACGCCCGTCATAGTAACTTTACTAAGTTCATCATAATAAATTTACTACTTGTATTGTTCAGTTTTATAAATCTCGTAGTAACATTACCATGTTGACTGTAAAGTTTATGTAGGATTTTATATTTACGAAACGATTATTTACAACTTCAATACAGAAAATAAACATGCATAAATTGTTTCTTTATATTCGTCTTAAACTTCATTAATAGAAATAACAGTCGTGTTCACACTATTTGTTGTTTGACTATTAAGTATCTTGCAAAAGTAAAATACTCCATCATGGCAGGCATTATAATTACTGTAGTAAATTTACTATTCTTATTGTAAATATATCAAGTCCAGAGTAGGTCTTTTTATTTTCAATGTCCGTCGCAGTATTTATAATATTGATAGTTTTTACAGTAAAACCAAGAGTATCACGTAAGGAGCAACACTACATTGTCACATGAGCACAAGTTACAAATAGGTAGATGCATATGTTTATGTACCTACGTACGGAGAGGTATTCACATTTCTCTCTGATATTTTAAATTCGTCATGTTAACCCATAAGTGCCGCATTTAGCATATCTTAGTAAAACTAAAACCTGACACTATTTTGAAGTTTAGAATTAAGTGGTGCCAGGGAAATCGTAATCACAATCGTGCCAAGCAGACGACATGCAGAAAATAAACAATCAGTAAATTTACACCGAAGAAGCAATATTTTTATTGCAGTGTACCGAATACCGAATTGCTCGTATACATGTTTCACATTATGTTTAGCTTTTTTCCCCCATTTTGGTGCTATGTCAGTGGAAATTGCATTATCAATCGATAACTTCTCGTGCCTATGTTGGTAAAGATGTCATAAGAAATTTTTCTTATTGTTTGCTTTCATTTTAATAACCTCTAAATGTACTTTGTTGAATATACAAGTTCACCTATTACATATACTTACACTTGCTCAGCCTTACAACTACATGTACAATCCAATCGTTTATCATTTTTCCTCTGAGTTATGGCGATATCAAGTTCATAGGGGGTAACGAACAAGCCTCCCATATCAATAAAACCAATTAAATAAGTCATGTGTATTATTTTACCGAGCTACATTTAAACTGATACCTGTCATGTTTTAGATCTACCAAAAATGCGCTAGATGCGCCATTTGTGGGTTAACATAACGAAAACAAATACGGGATGATAGTTTAACATAACCTTATTATTGTATATTTATACATACGATTAACCTATACATTGGGAAACAACTACCTTAAATGTTACGGTAAATATGTCTTTTTTGATCACAAACCTTCAGAGATAACCGGAACATCTTCAACTGTTTCGGGTAACGAAAATCCATAGTCTTTACTTTCAGTATGCTCGAGTTGATCATGTACTTTCTTAGCTACCAAATGTTTTTTTGGGGTATCTGCTTCATCGTTCACATTATCCTTTAATTAATTTATAAGTTAATTTATTAAATCATTTTATATACATATGCGGCCTTATAAATCCTTTTACATATTTTTTGACCTTATACATTTAGCTCACCTCAGTAAAATCGTAACTAGGCGCACGAGACTTGCACTGAATTCTGAGGATTGATTGCGGCGTTTGAGTATCCAAGTTGTTTATTTTTTCATTCTCTTTCCGTTGCACAAGTGGTGTGCTACATATTTTAGTCATGCTAAGCCTACAGTCAGATGATCCCGATTGATCCAAATCTAAAACAAGCAATTGAACGAATACATTAAAATTGTAATAAAACGAGGTTCACAAATATATATATATATATGTAGATAAAGTATACAACCATTCCATGTTGAGTCCCTGGATTGGTTGTTAAGTTTTCGCCGCTTTTTGACTATTTCATCATCAGGCTCAATTACCATTTTTAAAGCCGTCTTTCTCGTGAAGATCTTCCGTTTTGGGTATACAACATAATGTGCATCACTCTTGTTATTTATTTGAGTAACAAATTTTGGTTGAGCATTTATTGTTGCGCATGGCGCAGTTAAAAAAGGCGTATAATTTAATGGTCCAAGCCCATCTCGATCGGGCTTGCGACACGTCTCAAGTGTCTTTTCTACTGCCAAGTTGTAAACATCACCATCAATGTCCCAAGATTGAGACATTGGTTTATGGTAAAATCTACGTGACTCATTGTTGTTACTTATAATGGGATATGGTGAAAATCGTCGTCCCTTGGCCGATTTCGAGGTATTTTTTCTCCAGCTGTTTGCAAAACGTTTTGAGATTTCGGGTACGTTTTTGTGAACCAAATTTAGTAAATTCCAAGCGGTTGAGTTAAAGTTTATTTCCTCATCAATTGATTGATGTGGGTTAAAGTTTTTTTTTACAGAAAAAATGTGGCTGGCTTCTACGTGGCGGTTCGTCAGCAAGTAGTGGATCAATCTAGTTTTGTCATTATAATTTTCTTTGAGATAATTGTCAAAGGCTTTCTCTTCTTCCGGGTTTAAGGAAAGTTGCAAAATTTTTCTGAGCTTTCCATGTTTTTCACATGAGCGGAAGAAACTCGTGAGTAACGGTCCGCAATCCGATGGCGGTCGTGCATGGAATGCTAACAGTAGATGACCCTGTTCCACCGCCAGATCGATCATTATGCGCCGATGATCGGACGATATCACTGGTGGTTTAATAATGAGCAGATAATTTAGAGCTGTTAAAAAAGAAATGATGAAAAAAAATTTATTGACAGCTTGCGAATGTATGTTACATATTTTTAAAATTTGAAAACGTACCTAATTTGTGTTGATTGTTTTTTAAAAGTGAATTTATAGCGAGTTCATGCTGCCAGTCTTCGATGTCATTGCTGGAAACAATTTGGCTTGTCATGATGTTGAAAAAGCCATCGTAATCCTCGTGATCGAGAAGCCAAAAAGCTCGGATGAGTTTAATAATACTAGGACTCAACTTAAAAGCTGCGGGATACTTCATAAGTTGATCGACTGCTGAATTTGAGTCTTTGAGAATCATGCACAGGTCCATGAGCAAGTAGAAGATGATGCAGTGTTTAGTGTACGTTTCAGATAATTGACCATCTTTATCCTCCTCTTCGTCACTTTTTTCTTCGCAATAGCAGTCAGTTAAAAAACTCCTAAGCAAAGATTGCAGCGATGGAGGAGGATAAAGACCATCTTGACTAGGACACTCACTGTCTGACTCTTCTTTCCATTGCACTTTGAGTGGTGAACAATTTCTGGCAATCAATTGATCAATGAATAAAACATCATTTTCCTTATTGTCCTTCATACAAGCGTCTCGTCTTTTTTTCTTGTAAGACTCTACAAGCTTATTTCTTGGATACTGAATTTTCGTAAGCGCTGAAATTTGCACGTCATCGCTTTTGTCGATGTTTTGCATTTCCGGCAACAGACCGACATCATAAAACCACAACACAACTTGAAAATAGGCTGCTATTTTTTTAAGGGCCCTTTTATGTTTAGTTAAATCGATTTCAGTATTGGGTAATTTTGATATAACGGTCTTTAAACATTCGAGTTGCTGAACACAGTTATGTAACGTTTTCAACTCAGACTCGTCCATATTGACACCCGACTGATCAAACAACGGCTTGCACAAACGATCGGCCATCAACTTGATTTCAGATCCACGTTGGATACTCCACCTCAGAAACTTTAAGTATAGATACTCTGTACTGCCATCTGACCACTCTATGGCACAGCGCAGTAAGAAATTGGCACACCGTTGATCTAGGCATAACGACAGCAGCATTTCTCGAGCTACTTTTTGTTCTACTTTTACACTATAATCTGGGATGACATAATCAAAAGGTATAAGGCCTGCAAGGAGACACCTGCGGTAGATTTCATTAGGCATGATTAGTACAATGGGTCCAGCTGTGGTGATCTCTCGTAGTAGCTCTGACTGCACCCCTCGGGTGAGCCAGAACACTAAATTTTTCTCCGATAAATCGATCCACTCCAAACTCAAAGAATTGGGGCAAAAAAGTTCCTCTGGGGAGTGTGGAACTTTTTTTGCAAACTCTTGCAACGTCTTAAGCTTGTGCGAACAACATAGTATTTCGTCTCGTGAATGGTTCTCTTGTCGTGCTTTGTAACAAGCCAAAATATTGTTAGGGTTTCGGCATCCAGCAACTGTAGATGGCATTTGTTCTTCGTACCATCGATTCAAATCAAAAAGTAGGGATCTCTTTCGAGTCCCGATGAGTAATAGAGACTCCTCGCCTCGGCGGGACCGTAAATCCGACGCGTCGCGATTGACTCGTTCAATTATAACGAGACTGTGGACTTTTTCGTTTTTTTCTAATTCGATCTCAAATTTCAGACTTGGGTCTGGCTTCAAATTAAAATATAAAGTGGGGTTTGCACCAAATTCATCGTTTATCTTGTTTTTAAACACTAACATATACATGCGTAGCACTGTTACTGAATCTGGTGTACTACCCTAAAAACATGTATTTTAAAATTGATTTGTGAATATCGAGTTACATAATTGAAGGAGAAAAAAAAGATGTTTACCTGATAAGCGGCCCACAAAAAACAAAAGGGCTTGGGGTCGTCGGTGGGTTCAAGAAGTACTGCATGAGTGATAAATGCGTACTTATCCAAAATTGGACTCACCCATGTGAGAAATCCATTAAACTCCCAGATCATAATACGACCTAAGCAACCACTGATCAAACAGCCAATTTTGGAAGAGCACTGCAAGACAGTGCATAGTTTTTCGTTGGACAGTGCAGTAGCCTCAAATTCTTTTCTATTGAACTTCATATAATGTTCAGTTTCTAAAATCACAACATTTCATTTTGTCAATCACCAATACAGTTATGTGCGAGAAAAATAGTTACAAATTTACCTTTACTTATCAAATTGTATGCTGAAAAGAATAATTCTACTTCATTACTTGTTGAAGGTTCTAGCTCATTACTTTCTGAAGGTTCTACTTCATTACTTTTTGGAGGTTGTACTGCAGGTGAAGAATTAACAAATTCTAAACAGGCTACAATAGGCTTATCACTGTAAGATGACTTAGACCATGAATCTCTATTAAGATCAACTATCAAGTGCTGGAAGTTTCTGAGTGATACAAAGATTAATCCACTATTTTCTGGTAAAACTAAGTCTCGATTTTCTTCATTAAAATTTTCCCAGTCGGCCCCACCGTACATCACACACGCCTGTTCAACACCAGCTGGTACCTTTAAAAATAATTAGTATCTCATTAAAGCTAAAACCATCTACTATGAGATAAAACTAGTACATGGCACTAAAAACAAATAATACTCACTAGAATAGTACATAAAATTTTGGAAATGCAACAATCAAAAACACACAATTGCCCAACGGAATCTTGAATTCTAATAGCATTGTTATCAAGCCCAACAAGAAGTAAGGGCAAACATCCTGGACGAGCAGGAAAGGCTGACACAGTGGTTATCTTATATGTGAAGGTCCATGATGTTACGTACTCACCAGACGTGACATTCACTACAAATAAACTTTTGTCGCAGCTTATCCAGGCATAGCTGCAGTCGCTGTTTAAAAAGCCACCTGATCTTTGTTCGGAGCGTGGCTCATTCCAGGAGTTGTTTTGTACAGTCTCATCTGGAACTTGAAAATCCGACGACTCCCATAAAGGTAGCTTAAGGCTTATAGTTTTGCGAATCTACGAGAAAGGTTGAATGATATTAAGGACCTACTCGGGCTCAGGTTTACTATCTGGCCGTACAATTTTTAACTTTATAAAGGTTTCAAGTAAAAGAGAGAAGTTGTGTTGTATCAGCATTCCCTATAAGGCTTGAAGTGAGGAAATATTTACATAATTGCAAAATAAATAAATTAGTTAATCAATTTTCGGATGCAACGTTGTGTATTTGTAACTCCACCTGTAAACATACTTATAATACATTTGGAATTCCACTTGGAATTGCTTATGGGGTTTTGGTTTGATGCGTATGGTAACAACAAAACAATAGAGAAAGTTTAAAAGAAGTCGAGGACCTTTACAGAGAAATCCATAAAAATTAATATTTAGTTAGAAAGAAAACTTCAGAAAAAAAGAAATTTTACAGTACATATAAAATATGCGAAAAATTAAATAAAGGCACTCGATTTCAATCTCGAATCAAATTGTTAATTTAAATCAAAAGAAATTTCAGCTGACGATGAAAAAGAGGAAAAGAATAAAATTAATTTAATAAACAACTCTCAGTTAGAAGTCGAATTAAATGATGCGCAGCTCAAAAAAACTTGTAGTTCCACCATTGATTAACATCAAATTACTTATAAACAATTCAGTAGAAGTAATCGGGATTTATGATTAAGAATCAAATGTATCCTTAATAAATTATAAATTGATAAAATTAAAAAACGAAAATGATAAACTTAAAACAGAAAAAGCTAATTTGATGGCGATTAATGGTGCAACGAAAGCGAATGGAATTATAAATATAAGAGTAAAAATTTATTATATAGAAAAGTCAATTTGATATGTTCGTAGTAGAAAGTGAGGAAATCAAGTTTGATTTCTTAATCGGATTAAATATGATGAAAGAATTTAAATCAATCCAAAATGAAAATTTACAAATATTATGAAAGAAGGAAAAAGAAAAAAATTCTGAATGTATTTATACTAAAAAAATAAATTTTAATAAAAACATAGACACAAATAAGTTTGAAATCTTACTATATGCTCTAAACTTCCATCAAAAAACTAAAATTTATGAATTCACAAGATAAATATAAATCAATTTTTGCAAAAGATAAATATGATGTTGGCTTAGTTAAAGAACACGAAGCTCGCATAGAGTTATTACTGTAGATAAATATTGCAGTGAAAGTCCTTATATAGGTGCACGATTGAAGATAAAAAGGAAATAAAAAAACAAATCTCAATGTTATTAAAATACTAGTTAATAGGAGAATCTTAATCCTTTTGCTGCCTCAGTAACTTTAGCATTTAAACAGACGATGGAAAAAAATCTAGATTATGTATGGACTTTCGAGAACTAAATAAAATAGTTATACCTCAATCGCAAGCATTCCCAATGATTCAAGATCTAATAATAAAAACAAGAGACTGCAAATGTTTCTCCATGTTAGATTCCCTCTAGAGTTTTCCCTGGCTTGCTGTTGTAGCAAAATCTTCTCTGGTAACCCCAGGGCGGTTGGAAGAGTGGCCATGAAACCCCAAATGCTAGAAGCAGATTGTGCTCTAGCTAAACACGTCTCCTGGTATGTCACCAGAGACGTTAGCATTTATTAGATCGGGATAGAGTTCAACGTAAGTCACTTGTCCATTAGAGAACAGCGTTTTCGGATAGCCGGGATACCTAGCTGCACGACCCCCAGCTCGGAAAAGTTCCTATGTAACCCCGGCTGTTTTTTCGGGCGGGTTTTTCTATGGAATTTTCCTTCAGAGCAATTCCAGAGTTTTTTCCTTGCCCCACAGGTTTTCGGGCCTAAGTGAATGCAAAACAGTGATAGGAGGTAGGGATTAGCGGATCCGATGCACCAGGCAGGGATCGCCGGCCTAACCGACGAGGAGTGGTCCCTGAAACATGAGACTTCTCCGGGGATGCTAAATAACCTGGATCCGATGCTTCGGCAGAGGTCGCCGGCTTCACCGGTGAGGAGTGAACGTCCTGAAATATGGAGTCCTCCCCGGGGAAAGGCTACACAGTGGCGAGTAGACCCGATGCAACGTTGGTGCAAAGAGTGTCAGATTAACTGGCAAGGTGTCTCACCGAAGATACTCACACTGTGCCCATGGATTAGGTGTAACATCAGTAAAAGGGTTGGGAAATGGGTGCGGCAATACATCCCTACACATAGGTGGTGAGCGGGTAGCCCCGGCGACTTGGCCTAAGAACTATCGAGGTAAACTGGGTAAAAAAAAAATAAAATAAGGTGTAAGATAAATGAAAAACAAGGAAAGCGGCCATGGACAACCATAGCACATGAATGCGTAAAGAAATGCAATTAAACAGAACATACAGTTACCGGTTTTGCACCAGTGTTACTTTTCGAAGGTAAAACTATCACGATCCTACCGAAAAAACTAAGAGAAGAAAAAACACTAACAGAATTACAAGCAAGGCATACTATTAACATACGTAGTTAAAAAATCTGTTACAGTCGAAGAAGTCTGACATGATTACAATGACCTAAATAGCAGAAACAAGAGACCAAGATTCTCCGATTTCCCTGGACTAGAGGAGGGGGAGACAATATGCAAGATCTTATCAAAGCAACTGATGAACTTCACAGCAAAAGTGCTCCAACGCTTCGAATACTCCTAAAAAAATATTAACACGCCCAAAGAAAAGCAGCTCACCCACCATGCCTCCTTTTACAACTTCTCGAAAGCTAACCCAATTAAAACAACAACATAAAGACGCCCTTATTTGCCCAAATGGACAATCAAAATTCACGTCCACAACATTTCCCACCTAAAACCTCACTCCTAATACACAGCATCACAGCTCGACTTAAGCTCACAAAAACTCCTCTACAAATGGCAAACTTCTGCGGTATCACTGCCAATGACGTCTTACTACCCATAGAGAATAACGTCGACTTTTTATCTCCAAACACAAACCTTATCCAAGTATCCATTATCGAGGGGCACTTAAAATAAATTTAAAATAATTAAAATAAAAATAAATAAATTGTTTGTAATAACATTCTTATTATTATAAATTAAAATAATGATAAAAGTATATAGAAGAGGTTAGGGGTAATGGGCACTGCATGCATACCACCTTGCATGAGCGTATGCAACAGCCCTGGTATACACACAATGCATGCAGTCTGATAGCATGACATGCACTTTCCACACCATGCTTGCAGTGTGCGCTCAGAAATTACGACAGGTGGACATCACGGTGCTTTCACGTGTGCTCCAGGCCGTGCTCCACAGTCGCGGTCGTGCTATCACAATGCTATCGGGGTGAGTATATATACTTTATAGAATAAGTATTGGGTCATGGACAAAATTTTCACAGACAGAATTTCCGCCAATATTTCCAAGTACAAAATACCGTTATCAGTCGATAAATGTATCAAGCTAACTATACTCGAGAAGTCATAAATTTTAATGCTGAACTTTTTAGATGTTTACAAAACAAAATGAAAGCTTTTTTAATTTTTTCTTTTTAGTTCCTTAGCTAGATCGTTTGGTATAAGAATTATAAAGAAAATGGAGGTATGCATTTATTTTGTAAATCATGGTATTAAAATAAGAGCAGCAAATGAGATATCATGGTATTTGCAATACTGTATCATATCATATGATGTTTGAAAAAAACTGTCATTATCTAAAGTATTTAATTTAAATAATATTTAGTTTATTGAACATTAAAACTATATAGCATATGATATTTTACGCAAAAAGTCCCATGTACATTAGTGTACACACATAATTATCCGTTGTTATGACAAACAACTTGAAAAAAATAATTTAAAATTCTTAATGTTTAAGTTAAAAAATCTCAACTAGGGCGTGAAAGTATCGCATCTATCAATTCGTATTTATCAATTTTTGTTTAATGACCCATACACATTTGCATAGACAGACACACAGACACATATTGATTTATTTGTTTAATTATTTATAAATCTAATACTTCATAGGCTCGATGGATTAGACAAATACTTTGCTTATGAAAATGTTCATATAACTATGCAGCGAGCCCAACATAAAGTGAAACATACATCTATTTGCAAGCGCTACGATTCAATTGAAGAATTCGGCAAGCAGATGCAGGAAAATCCATCGCTCTTAAAGTTTATTGATAAAAAAGGCAATAAAACTTCCCTCTCTGCAGAGTTGTTAAACTCTTCATCTCATGGATACCACGTTATTCTCTATGACAAGGATTTTTTGAATAAGTTTAATGAAGAAAATAGTATATTTGTAGACGCTACATTTAAGACGAGTCCAAATATTAATGGAGTGCACCAAATTTTAACCATTATGAGCAAGAAATATAATTCGGTAAAGAAGCTATTTTTTATCACCATATTTTATTATGTTAATTCTTGAGGTGAATTATTACCTTTATGAAAGTTGAGCAGCTATTGCACCTAAATTAAAATTCATGGTAAAGTATTACTCAACGGATCTACTATTTGAATTTCAAAGCATGTTGCCGACCAAAGTCGAAAAAATGCATTCAAATTTTAAATTCTAGAGTTAGTCTTATAAGGCATTTTGATTATTTCACCCAAATTTTTAGCTTTTTTTGCTACAAGTCGAGCCATATGTTACAAAAAAACTAGGAGCAGGTTGTTTGATTAATCTTTTTTCTAAGAAAGTCCGAAACTCGGGGCTAACCTCAGTACGTAAACAAGCGGATTCGTATCTATGTAGGTATATATATTGAGCCTGCTACTCAATATTTTCAAGTGTGATAGTCTATAATGTCACACAAATGGATAGGACAAGCATGATGAGCCACCTTAAATCTATATAATTATCTATGGACGCGTTCGCAAATCGTATGTATATATTTGTATTGAAAGATTTACGTTGAAAAAAAAATTCTGTTAGAAAAGATTTATTGCTCTCACAGGGCAGAGCAATCTTCCAATCATATTTTATTTTAAAATTTCTGTTACCTCACCCAAAAATGGCTCTTCTCTCTTTACTACCGAAAATGCATTATTGTTCAATTATTCAACATAAGAATCTGTTGAAAAAATTACCGAATGGGTTTAAAGTTGTCTAGTTTTACATTATAAATAAATATTATTAATACTCTTTTTTTCATAATGTTGAATATTAAGTTAACATAGTAATTTATAATAAAAAAAAATTAAATCTTCAGCTCCAATAGAACCGGAATTATGAATTTTTGAAAATTAGTCTTCAAGTTAAAAACTCGCTTTCATCGAATTTTCGACCGCTTATATTATCTAAAATACGTAAAAAAAAAAAACCTCGAACTTTTATGTTTTTTGCTAAAAATAGAGTCTGGAAAAAAAAATTCAGCCAATTCTGAGATGTGTTGGTCAAAAAGTGCTCGGTTTTTAAAAGAATGACCCATTTACGTACATCAGCGTTGGTATTCTGATACCGTCTGTCATTTATAACCATGAAGCCAATTTTTACGTTTTTCTCGGCAAATATCTTTGGAAAGTGCCCCATTACAGGCTTGCTAACACAGAGAAAGAAACTTAGTAGGTTAAAAAATATGACGATACATTTATAAAGCGCAAAAATGTAGTATATATATCGTTCGATTTTTGGAAAAATCACGCATTCTGACTAACGACATCATGAGCCTTGTGAAAAATAATTAGATTTATAATATCAAAAAACATTGAAAAATGCCAAGTTAAAGAAGAAATTAAAAAATAATCACACAATGCCTAATAGCATCCGTGTAACAACGATATCCTCACACATAAAAAAAAAAAAAAAAAATTTTAATCATCAATCATAATTAAATAATTTATATACATTATTTATGTTTTGAATGTATACCATTTCTCTTGCACTCACGCATTAACAAATGTTATAATTGGTTGGAAAAAAGCTCTAAGCCATTCGAAACTTGTTGATGCTGTTTTTAACCATTCATAACTAGATCGGTAGTAGAAGTTGTAAGCAAATAAAAAATTGACAAAACTCATAACTTATCATTTTTACAGTTTTAAGTGTTAAATTGCATAGATACATTAAATTTCTAAATCTTTTTAATATTCGTAATTAATTTTTAATTATTAATAAGTTTTTAACTCCTTAATGTTTAAACTGCCAAGTAATATATTATTATAAATAAGTTTTAACCTACCAATCATGTCCAGTGTAATAAATATTGTAAAAAAAAATCGATTACGTCTTATATAATTTTAAAATTTTTTAATTCCTGATCACTATTTTTCATGAATTTTACATATATATGCAAGTTAAACTATTGAAATTTAGCATATTTTTATTTTAGGCTGTAATACGAAAAGCTAAGTCAAAAAAATATAGGATAAATTTGAGACAAAATAATAAGGAGAACAATAATATTGGCTATGAAATTATGAAGAAAATTTTGTTAATACCACTTTTTCCAGCTGATAAAGCTGAAAAAGCATTTAAAATAATAAGAAAACTTATAAAAAAAAGTTTTAAAAATGATCAGAAGAAATTAGCCAAATGGAAAAGATTTTGGGATGTTTACTTTCGAAATGAATGGATGGTTAAAGTTACTCCGGAAGTATTTAGCATATTTAATATGGTAGATAGAACCAATAATAAACTTGAATCCTATCACAAGATTTTGAATTCGAAGTTGAGAACCAAACCAAGTACAGATATATTCATAGGTGAGTATGTGTCTACAAGATAGTTCTATTGATATAATTATCGTTCAGATATAAATAAAACAAGCAAACAAGTAAATTTTAACTGGAAAATAATTTAGTGTATACAAGTGTTTAAGGACAGTCTGGAAAAAATTTAAGTTCTTTCCTTGTCGACTGTCTGTCAATCCTTTCGTTCCTAAAAAAATTAGTAGGATAAACTATTTATTGTAAGTGCAATAAGTTATCCATAGAACGGTATGGTTAAACGAGTAAAACTATTGTGAACTAATCGGAAATATTAAAGCGATATGTGGTGATATTTGTATAATCAACTTTTATCAATGCAATTAATTGACGAAAGAAGAAGTATCATGCATTTTTTTTAAAATAAATATGAGGCCTGACTTAAGTGAGATTAATCATGACTTCGAAATAAAAGACAACTATTCGTCGTTCGTTTAACATCTGATTATAAACCTTTCTCATCTAACTTTAAATCAATCTTAACAAGTCTGAGTCAGAATTAACCTCCGAGTTGCGTCGGAAACCCACCACTGTCCAGTGCAGCAGTGCTTTATACCAAATGGATCCAATATGTATCCAAAACTGAGAACACAATCATCCATTTCCTTTAACATCTTTCTATTCGATGTTACTATAAACACATATATAGATGTAACGGGTATATGCGTTTCACGTATTCATGTGATGTCATCATCCAGTACTTTATACCAAATGGACCCATTATGGATCCAAAATTGCGAACACAATCATCCATTTCCTTTAACATCTTTCTATTCGATGTCAGTGTAAGCACATGTATATATATAAAAACACATGGTATTAGCCACGATGTAAAAATACAAGGCGCGGCCCGCGCGGCGTTGCGCATCAATTTTGATTGATCAATGCTTCCACCATGATGTAAGAATAAAAGGTGTGGCGTTCCAAAGTCTCATTTTCGTGCCGTTCTGCGCCTTTCAACACGACGCCATATTGGAGGGAGATGTGACTACTACAGCGGCGAAGAGCCTGTACAATGAAACGAAGCCGCTAAAGTTGAAACTAAAACTTATCCCATGCACGCATCTCACCTCGAATTGAGATATATATATTTATATGTTTGTGTATATATACGTAAACTGATCATCGTTTACCTGTTTATTCAGTTTTTTCTGTGCAAATATTACCAAATTGGGTGTTTGGTCACTGAAACAACTGGATTGAAAATATTGAAATAAAAAATATATATTGTTTCAGGAGTTTCTTGATGTTAATACGCTTTATATTTTAAAAGCTATTGAAATTCGCAGACAGACATGGCGGTGCGATGGAAGCGTTCCTGATTGGTCAATCAAAATGGATGTGCAACGCCACACATTATATTTCTTACATCATGGCTTCCACCGCGCCGCCATGTCTGTCTGCGGATTTCAAAAGTTTTTAAAATATAAAACATATATTAGCATCAAGAAACTCGTGAAACAATGTATATTTTTTGCTTCAATACTTTCATTCCAGTTATTATAGTGACCAAACACCCAATTCGGCAATATTTGCACATAAAAAACTGAACAAACAGGTGAACGATGATCAGTTTACGTATATATGTACAAATATATAAATATATATCTCAATTTGAGGTGAGATGCGTGCATGGGATAAGTTTTAGTTTCAACTTAAGCGGCTTCGTTTTATTGTACAGGCTCTTCGCCGCTGTAGTATATAGCCACGTCTCCCTCAAATATGGCGTCGCAATGGAAGGCGCAGAACGGCACGAAAATGAGACGTCGGAACGCCGCACCGCGTATTTTTACATCATGGTATTAGCTAGTAGCTACAGCTACATAAAGTTGCGTTCGAAAATTAATCTATTTTGCAATATGTAAATATTTCTTTACCTCAAAACTGATAGAAAATGCTTCTTTCTTTTACTTCTCAAGTTAAAAATCATGCGGCCGGTTTTTTCCGGAATATGCTCGAACATTTGAATGGAAGTCGACTTACCTCGCAGCTGGTTTCTATAAGTTGATTCATTTCTATACCACAAAAAAACCTTATAACTTGTCAATGTCAATATTTTTAAACAAGTTTCGAGGGTACAAACGTTGCTTCCCGCGAAAATGAAATAGGGCTAATTTGAAATAAGCTACGGAAATACAGTTACACAAACGTGTTTTGCAAATGTTATTGAAAAATTTTACGAGTGTTAATAAAAAAAAAGGCAAATTTACTAGTTGATAAAAAAACAGTTCTAAACTTTGATCACGACTCAACAATTACGATTTACTGCCACGTAGAATCACACTGCTAACGAACGTTATACTTAAGCTGATGAAAACTGAATGCTATAACTTTCTTCACAACTTCACGCGATATACTATTATATTATGTGTGCTTGTGCTTACTCTGACAATGTGTGATAATGACTTGACAACAAATAGATGGACGACAAGTGTACAAGTTGTCGTTCATCTATTTGTTGTCACATCATTAAAGCTTATCCTGATAATGTGTTGATAATGATGTGACAACAAATAGCTGGATTTGTCACACAACGCTCGACTACCATATTAGTGGCGGTAAAGACGAAAAGTATATGTATCCAATACCTTTAGTATTTTAGTATACAACGTGATATTTGCGCACACTACTGAATAATATTTTTTTAGTAAAAAAAAATAAAATGCATTCAATCATAGCTTTTCTTCAACATTTTTCCAGTTAGGTATTTCCAATGCATTACTTTATTAAATATGTTTTATTGTTTTTAAATACTTCACCAGCGAGGGCGGCGAGAGCGGTGAGCGTTATACCAAGTGCAAAAGAGATAGCGGTATGTTGAGCTGTCCGTCTATCTATTTGTTGTCAAATCATTATCACACAGGGGAAGACAATCACACGTGGTATAATATACTACGTGCATCATGCGTGTGATGAGGTGTTTTCCGCAATCGTTACCAGAGCAAGTAATTTTCGGTAAGTTGCGCTCTACATTACCGTCAGATCGGAAAGTCAACTATATATACCTTTAATTTACTCTCCCTCCTCACTGGACTCTATACATTTCCCCCTCTGACTGTAAAGAACATCCTTGAATAACAAAAGCATTTTTTACTGTGATACGCACGTTGATAGCGTCGTCTGCAAGCTTGGACACCCAAGTTATACAAAACGCTTACTATGGGCGCTTAGATGGTTTCACCTATCCTCTCCAACCGCCTGCAACCAGCAAATAAGTAGTAAGTAGTAAAATAAATATTCTACATGTTATTGTTTTAATTAGTAAATATTAAACGTTACCTAGAAAAAAATAATAGTTTTTCATATAATAACAAAAACCTTGACTCTCCCTTCAATAACCTTCGATAGTATCTGTTAAATTTTTTTTTTAAATCATTTATTAATAAAAATTTTTAAAATCACCAAATATTAGTATTTTTGTGATCAACAAACCGTGTACAGTACTACATATGTAAAATTTCTTTAAAAAAGTAACAAAATAAAAGCTAACCCCTCTCAGTACAACACTACGACTGTTGAAGAAACGAGAAACTTTCCAGAAAGGGACCTCTCTCTCTTTTGTACAATACTACGGAAGGGGAAACTTTCAGAGGTAAGTACTGGCGCGTGTGGAGCTTACCTCTCTCTCTTTCGTACAATACTTACTTACTACGAAATCGAAAACTTTTCGAGGTACTGGCGCCCCTACCTACAACTATCAGGTGAGATCTCATCTGAGATCTCAGGTGATTTCTCAGGTGAAATCTCATGCCAAAAACTCAGCTGAGAAATCACCTGAGATCTCACCTGAGATTTTTGAAAAAAGTTCTCCAAGGAGATAGTTACTTTTTTATTTCAAACAATTTCTATTCATTTAAACTATATGTCTCGAAAGTATTTTTTTTTTTTCAACCTTACATGTATGGGGACTTGGAAAATTAAAAAAAAAAAAAACCATCGGCATCCATTAATTAGTTTTGTTGTACTTGCAGGAATTTAACTAAATTTATGAGAGCTACCCTTGCATAGACATAACCTAAGGCTGCTATATTCTCATAATTAACTGTGTGTTGTTATTAAAAATATAATATAGCGGATAACACATGAAATTTTTTGTGAATAAACTTTTTTTTACGTGTTCCCGAAGCAAATGTCGAATAAAAGTGTTCAATATCTAATAACTATAAGCAAAACGCCATTTTTAATATAATGGTCAATACAAAATGGTGGATAACGTATAGTCTTATGACTCCTATGATATGGGTATCAAAGAATAGGGCTTAAAAACCGAGGTATACATAAATAAGTGGCTACACACATGGTCTAATATGGCGGCTACAACAAACGTATAACATCGGAGGTTATTTTTCAATTTTTTAAACATATAACTCTAGTAAGGGTTTATGGTAAAGGTATAATTATTAATCTTTTAATCATGTTAAATCGTATCAGAACAATAATTATTATTAGTAAAAGTCAGTTGTCATAGTACTTGTATTTTTTTGGATCCATTTTTAGATTGCTTATTTAGAAATAAGCCTTTTATCTAAAACAAACGTCCCATTACATTTAAAGAAATTTTTTGGAATGATAAAAGAGGAACATGCAAATATCGTTCAATATCACAGATTACGTATTAATAATTCTATTATTTTTATTTAAATAAATAATAAAACAAACCATCATTACATTGACCAGTATCACTTACATTTTTCTTTTAATTTTCTTAGTAATTTTATACCCATTCATCTTTATAATCTTAATTGTAGTGAGTTATTTTATTATTATTACTATTATTAATACCTTATAAATACATATACAACACAACTATTTTCTTTATTTAGTACTGCGTGCGTAGTTCTAAATTATATTTTACATTACTAGTATAATTTATAGATGATAAAATAACATTATAACTTTAATCTGTTTTAACTTTTGCTGCAGATTTATGCAATTGATATTTTAAAATACTTTGCTAAACAGCGTATTTGGCCTGTATAAATTAATCACACAACGAATAAGTGACTTCTATTATGTTTAATTTGGCTTTAGTTAACAATAGGACAACGGCATTTTGTACATCGACAGGAGTCTTTACCTTTCTGATAGCTGTAACCCAATACATTCTCTTAAATCAGTTATTTATATCTAATCCTACGCAAAATGATGAGAAGAGACATAAAGCTAGTTCACTGAGAGATCATTCAAGCATCAAGATATCAAGATATTAAAAGTTCAGTCTTAGTGATTCCTTTACCTACCTGATTTATACCTTCTTATCATTTGCGTACAACTGTTGATAAAATTAGTAATTAAAAAAAAACGTTTCAAGATACAGCTGTCAGTAAACAGTAAAATAGTTGCTTAAGCTGATTTACTGTATGTCCTTACTATTTTTAACATTTAATTAAAACTACTTCTTTGATATTGGCTCAATTTTTCGTTTTTTTCTCTTCTTTTGTCTCTAATGTACACAGTTAAATTTTCAGTTGCACTATTAATTAAATATTTTCTTTCTTCTTTGGATTTGTTTTTGGTTTTCAAGTAGTCGTCATATAAACCTAAAAATTAGTATTTAGTAATTCATGGAAAACAGATGTATTTTACGCAACGCTGCTTCTTAAATCAAGATTATGCTGACCTAGATATTGATTTAGTTTAAATGGACAACTCAATTGTATTCTCTTATCCCCTACATTATTTTTTTTTAATTTCTTTACATCAAGGCATATGTATGCAATTTGTTTCCTCCAAATATAATATGCTATTTCACGTAAAAACTTATCACAGCCTTTTTTTTGCGACAGCTCCCATGATTTCTCACCAACGAAAATATTTCTTCCTATATGTACCTGTAAAATTAGTTAATATTTTTTACGTAGTTACATTGGTTTGTAATTGTAAAAAAAACTATGGTACGCTATATAACAATCAAAATACCTTTTTCTGCACTACAGCATATAATTCAAAATTATCTACCTGTTCTGTAAAAATTAAGACAGAAATTTTAGGTAGACTGTAATTCTGCTGTAAAGTTGAAAAGTAGCAAAAAAAGTTTCGAAATAAATCTTATAAATTGTATAATTAAACATCACACATCTGCTTTTTCTAATAACTTTTTAATTTTTATAATTTTCACTATGGAATTATTACACCTTTCTTGTAACTCCTGTTCTCGGAGACATTCTCCTAATAAATTGTTATACATTAAGAAACAAAATTCGCTAGCTGTTAGCATACTTCTTCTAAACTCTAGTAAGTTTCAAGAAAAGTAAAAAAATCTCGAATTCTACCTTATAAATGCATTATTCAAGAAATATGTGTTCTTGATAAAAATTGATTATTTTTAATTAAACACACACACAACATTAATCGATAAAATTTTTAATATTAAACTATAGTTATATTTTTATGTATTTGACACTTTACCTGGAGCAAAAAGTAGTCTTTCTTGGCGGTAAGATTTATAGAGTTTTCTTTTGTACTTTTTCAAATATATAAAGTATTGTGCAAACTCATCGTCAGACTCTGTGGAAACAAATAAAATTATAATTTGATGTAGGAGTTAAGATAAGTGATCTGTTGGGGGTGAGGCAGGAAAATGACGTATACGAAAGTATTTAACATTTTCCATGATAAAACTCTATATGCAGAGCTCCTTTTGATGTATACGTCCAATAGTTGCATTGGCTCAGTATACATAGCAAGGTTAGGTATACATAGCAAGGTTAGGTATACTGAGCCAATGCAACTATTGGACGTATGCATCAAAAGGAGGTCTGCATATAGAGTTTTATCATGGAAAATGTTAAATACTTTTGTATACGTCATTTTTCTGCCTTACCCCCAACAGATCACTTATCTTAACTCCTATATCATATGACAGTGAGGGTGCTTTAACTAATTAAATGTAGAAATTATAATTTATTTAAATCAATAAACATTTGTATAACTGCTTTACCATCAGAACTCGACGATGACATAGAGACTGATTCATTTGCTTCATGAGATCTAGCTTGAAAAGATATGGTATGCTGATTTCCTGAGCCATTACGTATAGGACTTCGAGATGTTGTAGGAATTCGCGAGGTACGTCGAGACCTTGATCTAGTCGTTAATGGAGTTTGTGATCTGGAGCGAGTTGGTGAAGGAGATCCAGATCGTGTGTGAGCTTGCAAAGGTGTTCGAGATCTTGAATGAGTTGGCGATGGAGTTCGTGATCTGGAGCGAGTTGGTGAAGGAGATTTAGATTGTGTGTGAGTTTGCAAAGGTGTTCGAGATCTTGAATGAGTTGGCGATGGAGTTCGTGATCTGGAGCGAGTTGGCGATGAAGTTCGTGATCTGGAACGAGTTGGTGAAGGAGATCCAGATCGTGTGTGAGTTTGCAATGGTGTTCGAGATCTTGAGCGATTTGGCGATGAAGTTCGTGATCTGGAGCGAGTTGGTGAAGGAGATTTAGATTGTGTGTGAGTTTGCAAAGGTGTTCGAGATCTTGAATGAGTTGGAGATGGAGTTCGTGATCTGGAACGAGTTGGTGAGGGAGATCCAGATTGTAAAGGAGTTTGCAAGAGACGTTGAGATATATATCGAGTTGGCAATGAAGTTTGAGGTCTAGAGCGACTTGGTGAGGGAGATCCAGATTGAAAGCAACTTTCTGAGGGATGTTGAGATCTGGAGCGAGTTGGAGTTAGAGTTCGAGATCTTGAAAGAGTCGGTAAAAGAGGTTGAGAACTTGAGCAAGTTAACGCAAAAGTTTGAGATTTTGATAGAGTTGGTAAAGGAGATCGAGATTTTGATCGAGTATGCTGCGGGCTAAAAGATTTTGTTACATCATTATTCGAAAGACTGCCACGTTTTGAGTGGGAATGTGAGGAATGTTGCAATTCAAACTGAAAGCGAGAGACTTGCTCATCATTCGAGTTTTTGTACCTTAAAGATTCTGGTGATAGAGAGGATGAGTAACGCAGTGCAGGAATTTTTCGTTTCTTACGGAAAGGTAACTGGTCTTTTACGGAATTTTCCAAGCAACTAGAAGACGTGTTCGGTTGTGTTACGCGCTTCAATCTGATAGTCATTTGTCTTTTAAATAAGTTTTGTATACGTAACGAAGATTTTTTCGTTTGCAACTCATTGTTAAGAATTTTTAATGGCGACCTTATAGATTTTTGACACCTTTCAAATTCTGAAAGTATTCAAATTTTTCTTTAAACGGTTACAATACAGTTTAAGCACGAGGTTTATCAGAGTTTTATAGTTTTGAAAATGTTACCATTTTCTTTTACGTTTTCTTTATCATTTTTCAAACTTATGTGTTTGGAACCTTTTTTTCTTTCATTTTTCTTGTCGTTACGATAACTCTCATGTTTATCACAGTTATCCTCCGTGTCAGCTTCGCAAATTTCTGTATTATTATCAATATAATTTGTATCATCATCGTCATCAATACTAAGTGGTTGTCTAAACATTTTCAAGTTTTTTTGATAGTATTTATTTACAATGTTCCTTGAATTTTCGTTATTGGACTTTTCTTTATCTGTTTTAAGTTGTTTCTGCAAACAAATAATCTCATATTTTTTTGATGCACAATATAAAAAGAAAACATGTCAAACCACAATTTTTGAAGTGTTGCAAAATTGCAGTCTGAATTACGTTACAAAAAACATTTTTTTTTTTTTTTTCATGTAATGTTAAGGGAATGTCTTAATTTCTTTGTTATTAACATTTTATTCAAAATCAAAAATTATAGTGAACGATTTTAATTTTGGAATAATCGTATTTTAACGATTTAGATTTTGATATGCTTCCTTATGAAACTTGATATTGATATGATTGATACTTTAAAGAAAATTATTATTAAAAAGTTGCGTTAATATTTAGATTTAATGGTGACAGGAAAACTAAAAACCACAATGCCTACACCGCTAAAAAAAGTTAGCTAATAAATCAGCTGATTTCTGATGCCAAATCGTCAGCTGATCTTTTGACTAAGCAAAAATGTAAGTTTCACGTGCTGAAAAACGTTCCAGTCCCATCAGTGAAAAAAATACTAGTCCGGAAAAAAATTATACTTTCAATTATCAAAAGTATGCGTTTAAGGTCATCAACAGTAGAATAAAAGAGGTAAATATCTCAATGTTTTAAAAAATTTCGATAGAAAAAATTATAAGTTCCATGCGCTGGAAAAAGTTTAAGTCCCATGTGTGCGGTAAAAAGTCTCTAAGAAATAGCATTAAATTAACGATCGTCAGAAAAATGTTTTGGGACATTTACAGTATATCAAGACAGATGACATTTAAGGAGTTTTGAAAATTTTTCAATTGCACAAATAAGTGTCACGCGATGAAAAAAGGTTAAAGTCCTGTCAGTGCCAAAAAATACAAGTTTTACTGGAAAAAAAAATTCAATTCTTATCACTCAAAAAAATACACTTCGAGACATTAACAACAGAATGAGACAGATAAATAATTCAATGTTTCGAATATTTTTGATTGAAAAAAATTTAAAATTCCATACATGAATCAAATATTATATAGTTCTATACAAGTTTCAATTACTTTGCTCTAGCATTGATTTATTTATGTGCTGCACTGACGAAAATTTAAGCAAGAATACGTGTATGAGAATGTAAACCATGAAATTTTGCTAAGACCTTTGTATTACCCGACTCATCAAGCTTTATGTAAGTCTAACTTCAATTGATGCAATTTGCTTTTTTACTTATGATTTGCTGAGAAAAAGGTATTGAAGAGTTATTATTAAATACACTATTTTCAACACTTACGGTTTGAGAGTTTCGGCACTCTTGAATAGCATCTGATGACAGAGTATCACTTGAAGTTTGTGATTTGGTAAATTTTAACCGTTTTTTCCGGTTACAAGCACGAAACGCTGCAGCCTGTGCAGATTCTGTCAAGTTACAAAAGATATTGTGACTATTAATAAATTTACAACAATCATTGTTGCACATTCAAGCATATATATATATATATATATCCTTACCTCCAAGGCTTACTATGAATGCTTTATAGAAAGAGCAACATTTATCACTGATTTTACAATTGGATTTACAAATCCTCCAATACACACGATACCTATGAGATTCGCAGTAATCTTCAAGGTTTCGTGGTTGAATATGATTTTTATCATGTTTATTAAAGAATATATCCTTGATAGAAATAACGTAGTCTTTAACCTTGTCATCACAGAAACGTACACTAGCAAATAATGGTGCAGTACAAACGTTCATTATGTATGTAAGAACATATCGTTACATGTGATATGAATTTACAATGACTTTCATTTTGAAGATTCACATAAATTACGTTTTTGAGATTTAGTAGATTTCTCCCTGAACTATACAGTAAAAAGAAAGTACCTGTCACTTGCAGTTTGCAGTTAGTATAAGTTTATTCGGATATGAAAATCAGATCTTTGAAACCGAAACGCACATTCAAGAATGCAAAGAAAACCGCTTCTATAATTGTAGGCACAATTTTTGTGGAATATTTGTGCTGTTTTATTCAATTTCCAGCAGATAGCGAATGAGAGTCAAATACTATATATAGTTTCTTATTTTTTGTTTAAGTATACAAACCTCGAGGGTATGTACACTGTGACCATATATTATGTAGTTATACGTACTTGTGTAAGCGAACACCACCATACACAATTATACTACTACGGCTGCTCGGTGTTCATTTCTTATGCGACACCATAGATATATAAGAAATAAAGACTGATCGTAGCCAGAGATATAAGAATATAGTGCGCTAGAGGCTGAATACAGCGATATGGTCAAAGAAAGAAATGGTCGCTGAGTGTCCTCTCTCTCTTTCTACCCGAGCACTGTGATTGGCTCCCGACAAGAATATGATCCGAAGGCTAAGACTAGGGCCTGGCCAGGCAAGCCTTACATCGATGCCAGGGCCTAGACAAGAATAAATGAAGAGTTTATCACATGGTGTAATGAGGTTGACCGCAGGCTATGATCAGGGCCTGGCCAGGGTATATGTATATATATATAAGAATATGTATGTGTATACATGCATCTACTGTACAGTAAACAGAGTTAACAGAGGAAACTATATAAAGAGTAAGTTAAGCGTAAGTTAAAAAATTATTTGTACTTGCAGATAAAGATAGTGAACATGCCTCTCTGAAGCTACTTCACTTTAATATAAAAAAAAAGTACTTGTGTTATATATAAGCATGTTATATTGATACTTACTGTAAAGTGTAAAGTTTATAGTGTATTTGTATATACTTATACATGTGTGTATGCATATATATGTCACAACTCCAAAGTTGTATACATATATATGTACTTCAATATCAGGGCCTGGCCATGCCCTTTTGATAACCTCATTACAGTACTGGCCAGGCCCTGCCCACGCTATGGCGCCACCTGGCCAGAGCCTGGTGTTCAGCTACGGCCGTCTAACGGCCATTTCTTGTTGGAGCGTTCCAAAAGCTAAAAATCGCAGGCGCGCGCCTAAAGTGCAGATTTGTTATCGGCTGATAGATTATTGGTGATTTGTGTCATGAGTCTGATATCATTAATGTGAAGAATTCTTTATAAACAAAAAGCATGGAGTTGAATGATAATCAGTCTATTGCTGTAGTACTTGTAAGCATTGGACATATTCTAACTACTAATGTTAGTGATAAAAGTCCTGAGAACTTTCGAAAAAATTTTTGCGTAAAATACATAAAATATATGTATATTGGTTTTATAAAGCTTCCTTCACAATATGTGTCCTCTTATAAGTTAGAGCAGTTCAGGCGCCCGCAATTTTAGCTTTTGGAACGCTCCAAAAGTGTGTGCCCTGCCTTTTGGAGTTCCCTCTTAAGTGCTAGTGCAATACTTTCCTCTAGTATCCAATCATGGAATACTACGTCACTCTGAAGTCGGTCTGGACACTCTAGACTGTGCCTGTAATCTGTGATGGATGTGATTCCTATGATACATCTGCTTTTATTCATAGAGATATAATAATACCTGTCCATCTCTCTCTAAACTCTGCCCTGATTGGCTACAGTACAGAGATTTAAATACATGATGTGAGTCTCGACCAATCAGAGCATAATTAGAGAGAGATAGACAGGTACCGAAACCTTTTTTCTCTCTCTGCTCCAGTGGACATGCCTCAGTCTCGCTTCCCTGCTCTATTTATTATATCTCTATGCTTTTATTTCATGTTAAACTCCTAACACCTACCTGTTGTCTTGTAAACAGTATTGCTAGAAAAGTTTTGAGATTAAACTTATTGCCATTCTTGTATTATTATTACAATTATTAATGTAAACTAAAAGACATCATGTCCAAGTATAAATTGTACCTGAATGATGGAGACCATGCTATAACTAAAAGAACAGCGCAACGTTATGGCTTAAAGGATGTAGGGGTGCAAACAGTAGAGGTATGCAAGTTAAAATGATTGAATATAAATACCTATTTTATATATATATCCTACTATGCTTATTACAATTATAAGCAAACAAATAAAAATGTTACTTGTGTTATTAAAGCCGATAGTATGTATATAAATGTGCTCAACTGAGAAACATTTATTAAAATAGTATTTATTGTCAACTGTGCTTTAAATTTTTAATTTATGCAGTTTATTGTCAGGTAAATGGAAATATATGTGAAGCAAACGTTCATTCATGACTCAAGATTATTAATATTAATATTGTGATTATGAAATTCAGATACCTTATACCATTTATAAAAAATGCATCGAGTCTGAACGTAATAATTTGTTTGGCCATCGACAACAGTTTTTAAAGTGTTAGTTTAAACCAGCAATCGCTTTATTCACCTTTCATATTTTTTCAAGGTAGTTCAGTTAGCACTTCATTAGCCAAGTTAACAATATAAATCACTCAAAAATAAGTATCTAACCGTGTAAGAAAACTACATATGGAGAATTATGTAAGAAATCATAGATTATCCTCATATGGTCTTATCAAAGATGTAAAAGTTTTGCTATTGATCCATAAAACATACAAATACACGAATAAAAATATTTGGTAAACAAAATAATGTACTTAATTATGTACTACGAGGATCCTTACGGATATTTTTTGGATTAGAAAAAAATAACTTCATATTTACAATTTAGACTTCGTAATAAAACACTCTTAGATTTAGTGGCAAAGTAGCGTTCATATTAAGAGAAAAAGGTTGTAGATGTCAATGGCCAGGCAAAAATATCAAAGTACTACTACAATGTACCGTTATTCCAACACAGGTGTGGCCTGTTCAGATTTTAGAGAACAAATATAGTAAGCTTTGTCCTTATTTGATATTAATTACTTTTCAAATAAGGCTGTGTACCAAAATATCTTGAACATTTTGACACATACTAAAATAACTGCAATTATTATGGTGTATTTATGTATTTACAGATTGAAACAGCACAAACGATTGTTACTGACCAAATTGAACCAATGGATTTTGACTATCAGTCAGCATCAATACACTCTACTGTTAGTACTTTTAAAATATTCTTTAGCTATGTAAGTTACTTAAGTTTAACTGAATTAAAGATAAAGAGCAATGTTCAATTATAATTGTATGTATAGGATTCCTATGAGCTTCAACGTTTTGTATGAATCATTTGTAATCCCAACAAACCCTTTCTAGTCTTTGTTATACCCACCTGACAAATCTCACCTGAGATCTCAGGTGCGATCTCCGGTGAGATTTATCAGGTGGGATATTTTTACTTTATGGAATACTAGTAAATGCATTGGTTTACATAATACGTATATGGTCTTTTTAGGATGGATTCGATAAATTAGATCAACAAGTTATTAACAATAGTGATGAAACTTGGGATGCTGATTACAGAGATCTGTTTGAAGATGTATTCAGAGACATTAAGACAGCTAAGTATCCCAAAAATTTGCAAGCTTTTCTTGATAGTCCTGATTTTTTAAATAGGATTACAACTCCTGTAAATAAAAGTAAGGGGGAAATATTTTGGATGGTTACAAAATTTAGTATGTTAAATGGTTTGTCTATGTCTGCTATTACAAATCTATTCAAGATGATCAATGCCATTTTTGAAGCCCCTGTTCTACCAGATTCCCGCTACATTACTGACAAGTTATTGAATCCTAAAACAGGAACGCAATACCATGCTGTTTGTCACAACTGTTCTAAATATTTTGGTGAGTTTAATGACATCGATAGATCAATTAAAATATGTGAAAACTGCAAGATAGAAATAGATCTACGCAATCCCAGTAACACTAGCTACTTTGTTCTAATTGATCCCACAACACAGATATCTGATTTAATTCACCATCATGAAACTTATTATAACTTTGTTGTAAAAGAACGCATGCACGAGAAAGGATTTTTGAAAGATGTTTATGATGGAAAAGCCTATAAGAATTTTGTACGGTCGCTACCAGATGATGAAAAACATAACTATGTCACTGCCGTATTTAACACTGATGGGGCATCAAAATTTAAATGCTCACAATACTCGATATGGCCTATCTTTTTAAAAATAAATGAAATACCTAGGGATGACAGAATGAATAACTTGGTTACTTGTGGGCTATTTTTTCATCGATGCAAACCAGATATGAGAATATTAATTCATAAATTTGTCGATCTTGTAAATGACATTACAGAAAAAGGTATCCCATGCATGATTTTAGCGGAAAAGAGCATTTTAAAGTTATATATACTCTCTTGTTGCGTTGATTCTGTGGCCCGTGCACCAATCCAAGGATTAAAGCAATTCAATGGATCTTATGGTTGTACGTGGTGCTTGCATCCTGGAAAATATGCAGCTGGAAGTATGCGATATCCAATTTTAAATTACCAGATTCCTGATCGCAACCCACAAGATACAGTAAAAGTAATGTTAAATTTACCTAGCGAAAGTACAATCATAAATGGTGTAAAGTATCCCTCGCCGTTGATAAACTTACCGTCGTTTGATATTATATGGGGATTTACTCCCGATTATTTACATTGCTGTTTAGAAGGCGTTGCTGAACAATTTTTAAAATATTTCTTATTACCTGTTAGTAAAGATAAAATGAAAGAGTTAGATGAAATAATGAGCAAAATAACTGTTCCTCAACAAGTTGCACGCTTATGTAGACCACTTAGTAGTGTAAATGATTGGAAGGCGAGAGAGTTTGAAAACTTTATATTGTATTATAGTGTTATAATTTTGTCACTTATTTTACCTAAACATAAATTAGATCATTGGATGTTATTTGTGCAAAGCTTGTATATAATTTTACAAGATAAGATTCATATTAATGAATTAAATAGGGCTGATGAAATGCTGCACGAGTTTGTTGGAAAAACAGAATCAATCTATGGCGAGAAAGCAATGACCTTTAATCTACACCAGATGCTTCATATGTGTAAAAGCATTTCATATCATGGACCAGCTTGGGCTAACTCAACATTTTGCTTTGAATCGGCAAATTTTTATCTTTTAAGAGCCATACAATGTTCAAAAGGTGTTACACAACAATTAGTTAGGTTTGTGAATATTAATCACAGCTTGCTGTCAATAGAATCGTGCGTCAGGCCACATGCATCAGATGCTATTGTTATATTTTGTGATGATATTCTCGCTATGAAAACTACATACATAAACAGAACTTCGGACATTGTTTACTTTGGCAAAGAAGACGAAGTTGAAATGCCTTTTACTCACAACTTAAATGTATCAAATCAAGCTAATGTTTATTATAAAATGGTCAAAACAAAATGTTTGTACGAGTCACATTTGAGAATTAAAAAGAGGTCTAACAACTCTTTTGCGAAATTAAAAAATGGCGAGTATATTCGAATAGTTGCTTTTATTGTAGATGATGAAAGACATTTAGAAGTAACGCTGTGCAATACTGTACATACAAGAAATTTTAATAAGTTGTATAAAGATATGAAAATTATAAGACAAATTGAAGACACAGATGCAGTAGTTCTTACACGAGACATCGACAGAATTTGCGTAGTCGTTAAAGTGTTGGATCTGATGTGTTTATGCCCGGTACCAAACATTTTACATTATTAATTACCCGAAAAACCTGCATCAAACCCATGTAGAATACTTTCTAAGAATAATCTTTATGAAGGCTATGATAAAAAAATAATTATAATTAAATTAATAACAATAACAAATTTTTTTTAATAACTGTTAGACTCATTACACCTGTTATAATGTAATATTTTTTAAGCATTAGAAGTTTAACAACATTAGCTTTAGTCAAGTATATCTCATTTATAAATTAGTAAACATTTTTCTCGAACGTAAGTCATCTTTTTTTTTATTTTTCATTTTTTTGCTGTTAACTTTTATTTAATGTTGTACACATGAATAAAAAATTGGTTTACGAAACACAGTTCCGTGTAATGACCGCTTGTTAATATTTATTTAAATAAAAATAATAGAATTATTAAACATAGTAGAAGTCACTTATTCGTTGTGTGATTAATTTATACAGGCCAAATACGCTGTTTAGCAAAGTATTTTAAAATATCAATTGCATAAATCTGCAGCAAAAGTTAAAACAGATTAAAGTTATAATGTTATTTTATCATCTATAAATTATACTAGTAATGTAAAATATAATTTAGAACAACGCACGCAGTACTAAATAAAGAAAATAGTTGTGTTGTATATGTATTTATAAGGTATTAATAATAGTAATAATAATAAAATAACTCACTACAATTAAGATTATAAAGATGAATGGGTATAAAATTACCAAGAAAATTAAAAGAAAAATGTAAGTGATACTGGTCAATGTAATGATGGTTTGTTTTATTATTTATTTAAATAAAAATAATAGAATTATTAATACGTAATCTGTGATATTGAACGATATTTGCATGTTCCTCTTTTATCATTCCAAAAAATTTCTTTAAATGTAATGGGACGTTTGTTTTAGATAAAAGTCTTATTTCTAAATAAGCAATCTAAAAATGGATCCAAAAAAATACAAGTACTATGACAACTGACTTTTACTAATAATAATTATTGTTCTGATACGATTTAACATGATTAAAAGATTAATAATTATACCTTTACCATAAACCCTTACTAGAGTTATATGTTTAAAAAATTGAAAAATAACCTCCGATGTTATACGTTTGTTGTAGCCGCCATATTAGACCATGTGTGTAGCCACTTATTTATGTATACCTCGGTTTTTAAGCCCTATTCTTTGATACCCATATCATAGGAGTCATAAGACTATACGTTATCCACCATTTTGTATTGACCATTATATTAAAAATGGCGTTTTGCTTATAGTTATTAGATATTGAACACTTTTATTCGACATTTGCTTCGGGAACACGTAAAAAAAAGTTTATTCACAAAAAATTTCATGTGCTATCCGCCATATTATATTTTTAATAACAACACACAGTTAATTATGAGAATATAGCAGCCTTAGGTTATGTCTATGCAAGGGTAGCTCTCATAAATTTAGTTAAATTCCTGCAAGTACAACAAAACTAATTAATGGATGCCGATGGTTTTTTTTTTTTTTTAATTTTCCAAGTCCCCATACATGTAAGGTTGAAAAAAAAAAAAAATACTTTCGAGACATATAGTTTAAATGAATAGAAATTGTTTGAAATAAAAAAGTAACTATCTCCTTGGAGAACTTTTTTCAAAAATCTCAGGTGAGATCTCAGGTGATTTCTCAGCTGAGTTTTTGGCATGAGATTTCACCTGAGAAATCACCTGAGATCTCAGATGAGATCTCACCTGATGATTGTAGGTAGGGGCGTGTAGAGCTAACCTCTCTCTCTTGTGTACACTACAAAATGGGGAAACTTTTCAGGGGTACTAGCGCGTGTAGAGCTTACCTCTCTCTCTCTCTCTCTCTCTTTGGTACGCTACTACAAAATGGAGAACTTTTCGAGGTACTAGCGCGTGTAGAGCTAACCTCTCTCTCTTTTGTACAATAATGCAAAATGGAAAACTTTTCGGGGTACTAGCACGTGTAGAGCTAACCTCTCTCTTTTGTACAATACTATAAAAGGGGAAACTTTTCAGAGGTACTGGCGCGTGTAAAGCTTACCTCTCTCTCTTTTGTACAATGATGCAAAATGAAAAACTTTTCAGGGTACGAGCGCGTGTAGAGCTTACCTCTCTTTCTTTTGCACAATAATGCAAAATGGAAAACTTTTCGGGGTACTAGCGCGTGTAGAGCTAACCTCTCTCTTTTGTACAATACTATAAAAGGGGAAACTTTTCAGAGGTACTGGCGCGTGTAAAGCTTACCTCTCTCTCTTTTGTACAATGATGCAAAATGGAAAACTTTTCAGGGTACTAGCGCGTGTATAGCTTACCTCTCTTTCTTTTGCACAATAATGCAAAATGGAAAACTTTTCGGGGTACTAGCGCGTGTAGAGCTAACCTCTCTCTTTTGTACAATACTATAAAAGGGGAAACTTTTCAGAGGTACTGGCGCGTGTAAAGCTTACCTCTCTCTCTTTTGTACAATGATGCAAAATGGAAAACTTTTCAGGGTACTAGCGCGTGTATAGCTTACCTCTCTTTCTTTTGCACAATAATGCAAAATGGAAAACTTTTCGGGGTACTAGCGCGTGTAGAGCTTACCTCTCTCTCTTTTGTACAATGATGCGAAATGGAAAACTTTTCAGGGTACTAGCGCGTGTAGAGCTTACCTCTCTTTCTTTTGCACAATAATGCAAAATGGAAAACTTTTCGGGGTACTAGCGCGTGTAGAGCTAACCTCTCTCTTTTGTACAATACTATAAAAGGGGAAACTTTTCAGAGGTACTGGCGCGTGTAAAGCTTACCTCTCTCTCTTTTGTACAATGATGCAAAATGAAAAACTTTTCAGGGTACGAGCGCGTGTAGAGCTTACCTCTCTTTCTTTTGCACAATAATGCAAAATGGAATACTTTTCGGGGTACTAGCACGTGTAGAGCTAACCTCTCTCTTTTGTACAATACTATAAAAGGGGAAACTTTTCAGAGGTACTGGCGCGTGTAAAGCTTACCTCTCTCTCTTTTGTACAATGATGCAAAATGGAAAACTTTTCAGGGTACGAGCGCGTGTAGAGCTTACTTCTCTTTCTTTTGCACAATAATGCAAAATGGAAAACTTTTCGGGGTACTAGTGCGTGTAGAGCTAACCTCTCTCTTTTGTACAATACTATAAAAGGGGAAACTTTTCAGAGGTACTAGCGCGTGTAAAGCTTACCTCTCTTTCTTTTGCACAATAATGCAAAATGGAAAACTTTTCGGGGTACTAGCGCGTGTAGAGCTTACCTTTCTTTCTTTTGCACAATAATGCAAAATGGAAAACTTTTCGGGGTACTAGCGCGTGTAGAGCTTACCTCTCTCCCTTTTGTACAATGATGCGAAATGGAAAACTTTTCAGGGTACTAGCGCGTGTAGAGCTTACCTCTCTTTCTTTTGCACAATAATGCAAAATGGAAAACTTTTCGGGGTACTAGCGCGTGTAGAGCTAACCTCTCTCTTTTGTACAATACTATAAAAGGGGAAACTTTTCAGAGGTACTGGCGCGTGTAAAGCTTACCTCTCTCTCTTTTGTGCACTACAAAATAAGAAACTTGTCAGGGGTACTAGCGCGTGTAAAGCTTACCTCTCTCTCTTTTGTGCACTACAAAATAAGAAACTTGTCAGGGGTACTAGCGCGTGTAAAGCTTACCTCTCTTTCTTTTGTACAATGATGCAAAATGGAAAACTTTTCAGGGTACTAGCGCGTGTAGAGCTTACCTCTCTTTCTTTTGCACAATAATGCAAAATGGAAAACTTTTCGGGGTACTAGCGCGTGTAGAGCTAACCTCTATCTTTTGTACAATACTATATAAGGGGAAACTTTTCTGGGGTACTAGCGCGTGTAGAGCTTACCTCTTTCTCTTTTGTGCACTACAAAATAAGAAACTTTTCAGGGGTACTAGCACGTGTAGAGCTTACCTCTCTCTCTCTCTCTTTGATACACTACTACAAAATGGAAAACTTTTCAGGGTACTAGCGCGTAAAGAGCTAACCTCTCTCTCTTTTGTTCAATAGTATGAAACGGGAAACTTTTCAGAGGTACTGGCGCGTACAAAGCTAACCTTCTCTTTTTGGAAGAATATACTTCACTAAGGCAAACTTTATCAAGATATACTGCCACGTGGAGAGCAGCCCTTCTCTCTTTAATCTTTTGTGCCACGAATTCGTTACTTCGTCTTGTCATTCAAAAAGAAAGTCCTGTGGACTACTCCTAAGTGAAAGTTATTGTCATAGTTATGGAAAGCGCTGCTTTTGCAGTGTTGAGCTCAGTCGCTTGCTTCATCCAGTCCTATTCACATCGTTTTGTGGTGCTGTGAAGTTTAAGTAACACAGTCTCTCGAAAGTGCTGCATTTTGTCATTAAAGTGAATCTTTGTATTGGCAAAAGTGGTCAGTTTTTATTGTTACGATACGATGGGAAATTCTGCGACTAAGGTAATTACAAGCCGTTTGGTTTTGCTGCTAGCTTTTCCGATACTTTCAAAATGTTTAACAAAATTACATTAAATGTGTTTGTAAGCCTATTATATACAGCTTACGATTTTTGATTACATACGTGTACGGGAAAATAATTATGTATATTTTTGGTTAATATTTCTGTATGATTTTTCCAGTCTGGTGGTCTCGACAAAAAGTCTTATTTTAAACGTCAACATAAAGCGTTACACGTCGCAGTTGAATGTGGGAACTACAAAGTACTTAAGTTACTTATGAAAGCTGGTCACGACGTCAACTCTGCAGATGAGTACGGCCACACTCCTTTGATGACGAGTTTGATCCAAATCTGTTTAGGTAAAATAAATGGAAATTTTATATAATTTTAGTATGATATTTATTAATGTTAATCGGTACGGATGTTTTGTATTTACATTACGTGACTTACAGATGGTAAAAAAGAATTGAAGAAGAAAGATCTTAAAATCCCTAAGATCTTATTGAAGTCAGGAGCAAAAGTCAAGATTGCGGACAAGAAAGGCATGACCAGCTTGCACTACGCAGCTTATGTTTCGTCACCAAAATTAATCAAATTGTCACTGAAATATAAAGGAGCTTCGTCGATCAATAAGCTGGACAGTTTTAATGCTAGTCCGTTACATTATGTGACGAGATCGATGAAGCTACACTTTGTGAAAAACACGTTAAGTAAAAAGGTAATTTTTTATTTCAATAATAACTGTCATTCAAAATTTTCCATGCATGAAAATTTTAATGAAAAAATTTTTTTATCCTTGCAGTCGTCTGGCAAACCCAAGTTGTTTGAGCCTACGGCGGAAAATCAGATGGAATGCATGAGACTACTCATCGCACGTGGAGCAGATGTTAACCACAAAAACAAGTGTGGCATAAATGTATTCCACGATGTTTTTGAAAATTCCAAATTATGGGAATTTATACAATATTTGCTGGATCAAGAATATGTGGTCGATTATCAAGACAAAAGATTAATAAGATTGATGAAATTGGGACACGGTATGCCGAATATAGATATATTGCTGAGACATACTGCCGTGTGTAAAAATGCACCAAAAGGTGGTAAAAGAATCAAGCGATTTGATATCACAAAGTTACACGAAGATTGTCAAAAATACTATGAACAGTGTCTAATAGAAATCGAGTGTATGAAGAAATTTTTTAAGATCAAGGCAAAATTATTATGTAAAATATTAATGGGTGATGCAAAAATTAACAACAAGACTCGTAGATTATTCAAAATAGCCACTACTGTAGATGTTCGTCAGTGTTTTCCAATTTACGGTGATTTCTTAATAAACAGATTGAAAAAAATTGTAAAAAAATAGAAAGTGAACAAATTACAATCTTAAATTTTATTAGCTAACAAAATAATTAGTTTCATAAGGCGGTATTTCAACTGTTTAGTATATTGCATGAAATAGTCAGAGCCAATCTCACTGTGATTTGATTGACTAGTAATTTAAGTGTAATGTATTAGCCGTACGTTTCTAAAATTACATTTGTAAGAATTTGTAAATATATTAGAAGAGTTTCGTAGTTTTTAAAATAATAAAAATTGTTTAAAAAAAAGAAAGTTTTGTATTATTTATTTATTCAAAATTTTTTTTTTCTATAATAAGGATAATCATAATTACTATTATTATTATTATACACCCAGCAAATAGCTGCTTTTCCACACTTTTCTGGCCACAATATTGTTAATAAAACTTTGGTGACCTTGAAAAGTTTCAATCACAAAAGATAAATTTTACTATACCTACTTATCACTCAAGTAAAGCATTCTTTTAAAAAATAATAGAAATTTGATATAATTTTTAAGTTGCAAGTACCCTCAGTAAAACAGTAATTAGATTTATTTTGACTCAATAAAATCTTTGTTTATAAAATGATTTGTAGTATTGAAAAAAAAATTAATTGAATTAGATTATTATACATAATCATGAATCAGTACTTTCCTGAAAATTTTTTTTTTTAATGGACAATTCATCAAACTTTGGTTATAAGGTTATGTTTCACTTAAACGTGGAATAGAGTAAAACTTCAAGTATTTTCAGCTACTTTTATTATTTTTGAGCGTGAAAAAAATACAAATAGTAACAAAAGTAAGACAAATATAAGCTTATCTATTGTGGCAATAAATATTGAAAGGATTACAATAGAAAAAGGTGTCAGTATAGCATACAAATATTAGAATAAGGCTTGATCGATTAGTGGATGATAGTCATTTAATGCAGTACAACACGCAGTTAATACCAATTTTTTAAGAGTATTGTTATTTATTGAGTAATGTTGCACTAATAAGCATTTTTTTTTAATGTAACTATGGTCACCAGAAAACTTTAACTAGTTACCTTTTTCAGGTCTCTCTTTTTTTGCGATTGCTTTTGTTGAGCATAAAGATAATAAAAAATTATTTCATTGTGATTAACAACCTTTTCTACTTAACTTTACAATGAAAAATTGTTTGTGTAACGCGTTTGTACAAACATTTGACACGTTAAGGAGTTAAACTTGCATTTTAAGTTCAGTATCACATTCGAGGTTTTAGATAAAAATATATTTGTAAAGTTACAAAAAAACTAAAATATCAAAATAAGAATTTATAAACTTACTCCTTAACTCTTTAAACATAAACTATCAAGTTTTTTGGAAGGTATCTTAATAAAACTTCCATGCAGTAGTAGATACATAATGTATTTACATTTTTTTATAATCAAATGGGTACTGTGGCATAGTAGGAAGACGATATACGAAGGGGAGAAGTTATGTTAATCGAAGGCGTTCTGGCCGTTTCATGTTTTTCCCTCTTTGCCTGAACCATTAAAGAGCCCTTAACTTCTGGTTAAAAAAAAAAAAAAAACTACATCTCTCTTTAACGTCCTCCAATATTAACATACATTTCTGAACTTCTGCATCCATCAAGAAAGACCAGTTTAATTTTTAGGCATTTCTTCGCGCTCAGTGCATACGGTACATGTACCATCTTCGTTCATTTCTGTCTCTGAATAATAATGTCCAATGGGACATTTGAACCACTGAATCATTTTGAATGTAGCGTCTTTGGCTATAACTGTTTTATCCAACAAGTATTTTGGAGCACGTAGTAGCTCAATTATCTTATTGTCAGCCTCATCTGAAAATTTACCATAAGAATATAAGATGTCTAATATAGTACTTCTCTCGTTTCCATTAGATCCATTAGATGTGTTGTAAAATGAATGTTTGCCAGCTTCAACCTACATAGGAAATAAGTGTCAGTATAAAGTCTACGATGAAACTACAACAGATGTTTGTTATTTTAATTTAAAGCAGATTTCAAACTAACAAGTAAGCGTAGACGTCGAAGTTCGCATTGAATATCTAAAAGTCGTTGAGCAGTAATATGCAATTTTGCTGGAAGCAACTTCACCAGTTCTGATACTTTATTTTTTATGTTTTTATAGTAGTCATTCTTCATGAGAGCCGCCTTCAATGTATTCGAAATGTGGCAAAGAATTTCCGACAAGATTCTTAAGACGTCCACTTCGTAGAAACTTAGATTCTTTTTCCTTTCATTCTCCAAGATAAGCAAGTAATCTTGCAAATCATAAAAATCTAAAATTTCACCGACACCGTAATAATTTTAAATAGAAAAAAAATTTACACATGAAACAGAGTACAATACCTTTAAAATCAGGATTGGATTTTATTGTTGTTATTGAACTGAAATATTTTTTCTGATTAACCCTTACGTTTTGCTCGTCGTCATTGTAAAACATAATCCTTTTAATGATGTTCAAGTCCTTTAAATCACGTTTGATGGAATTCATCAGCCTTGTACAGTTCAATATGGGATGTTGGCATTGAGGACATCGTTTTAACTGAATTTTTATATCTGCAGCAGATTCTTCGATGTGTCTCATTAGATTTTTACTTTCGATGCAGTGTCCACAATCAGGCAATACAACAAATCTATAAAATATTGTAATTTTTGCTAATCAGTCAAAGTTAAAATCAACAATTATCTTTGTTCAATTCCTTACCTAACATTCAAATCGTCTACTTGATCGGGATACTGTTTTTTCAACTGATCGTAGTTACAAACTCGACAAATCGAAGGACAAGGCTCGCCACAGTATCCGACGCAAAGATGGTTGCACGGCAACGTTTTTTTACAAGGCTTAGAGCACGGCTCGATTTCGCACAGTTCGCTGCATTTTTTCTGACAACGTCTGTGCTCGCAACCCACGTCACACGGTTCCTGCAAGTATTTATTTTGTTTTAAAAGGGCATATAAATACATATCTGATGAGTTACATTTTTTTTTTCTCACCAGACACGGGAAACAAGGTTCTCCACACCTGTTGTTACATTTGCTGTGACGACATTTGAGTTGGCATGGCTTCAAACAAGGATGACACTGTTTGTCGCAAGGCAATTCGCACCTGAAAGCATATATTTTTAGAAGCAAAAATTTTAAACCAATATTTTCATCATCAGCCGATGGTCTTACTTGTGTCCACAGGGTAGTATCGTACTGCAGGGCATCTCACAGAGCTTGTGTACACTTCCATTCTTGCAACTTCCGCAATTTCCAGGACAGTCGTGCCCGCAACATAGTACGGTGTTACATGGGTGTTCACAGAAATTCAAGGTTTCAAGCGAAGAAGACCCTAATTCAGAAAATCACGTAGCTGTACTCATTTATACATTTACACTCACAATCATCTCTCTGATAGAGATGAGTAGGCGAACACAAAATAAGAGGTTTCAACTTCTAGAATTGTCGATATTCGATAACCAAACAGAAATTTATTATTTACCAATATCTTGCAAGTAACAGGGCACAGAAAAAACGTGACCGCAAAGTCCTGGTCTGGTCAATCGTACCATGAATTCGCACTGACTTGTGCATGGATCTCGGCACCTCTCAATGCAATAATGTCCGCACAGCAATCTTCTCTGACACCTCTTGTCGCAATTGGCAAATGTTACTTCTTCGTTGCACGCAACCTCTTTTTCGAAATGACCACAAAGGCTCATCTTTTTCACCTGCGAGTTACAATTGACAATCAAACCATGCAAGTATTTTTAAATGCAATTCTCATTGCGATTTCCTTACCTTTAAGTTGCATTGGTAAAATGAACAATTTTGGCCGCATTTCAACAAGCACTTGTGACCACACTTTAAGGTACGGTTGCAAATCGCGTCGCAAATTATCTTATCGACATTTTCGGAACATTGTACATTAGGATATATGTGTCCACAAATACGCGGCTTGTTGACGATGATGGTACAAAAACCACAGTCTTCGTGGCACAGCTTTTGGCATGGGTGGCCGAAAACACAGCCTCTGTACACCCTGGCGCAATCTTTCATGCATTTGTACTGAAAAATTGGTAAAATTTTAATGTACAACCAACATTAAAGTCATAAATTACAAGCCTACCTCAATATGATTTGGATCAGATTTGGCGTGACATTTGCCGGAACAAGAATGCCCACAGGCCAGCCGAATGTCACAATCGTGCGTGCACTCATAACTTTCAATGGGCATGTAACAGGGCTTTTTAACGGTATGGTTGCATTCCGAGAAATAGGTGTCAACCTGAAATTAAAACAAAATAAAAATCATGGCGTTGAAAAATAGTCGGAAAATTTTTTCCCATCTCTTACCTCAGTGGGGCACGGGAAAGAATCCAAATTGTCGGAGCACGGCATCTCGACCTTGTGTCCGCATTTTAACGTGCGTTCTACTTTAATTTTACATGGTTGACAGTAGTGCATGCATGTCATGGGGCACGCGTGATTGCATGGTAACGACTCGTTGCATTTTTGGGTGCACGGAATGTTTTTGTGATCTCTGTTGGTTGTGTGACAGAGTTTGGTACAAACGTGGCCACAAGAGAGCAACTCGCCGCAAACTTTCGAACAACCATCCGTACACTTTTTGACTTCGCTCGCCGTTTTGGCCTGCAAACAAAAAGTGTGAAAACATCTTGCTGAAAATAAGCTATTTGTCAAAACAACAATAATAATAATAATTCATACAGAAAACGATTGATTCGGATGATTCTGGCATCTAAGTTTGAGGGAGTAGCCAAAAGCTTGTTTTTCGTTCAAAATTTGCTTTGCCTTGGACAAAATTTCGCAGTTTTTGTTGAAACTCTGAAGATTGGCCATGATGAATAAACCCTCTCGAGCACGCGACAAAGCTCCAGATAATGCCTTCGTCCCTTTCAAATACTCGACCTTGCAGTCATTGTTGTTTACTAAAGACAGAAGAACGATCTTGTTTTCTTTGCCAAGGTAATCAAATACTGTGCTAACTTGCACTTCCTTAAGAGTTTCTTCACTGAGCATCTCCTAAAGTTGTGTAATAATTTTTTTATTACAATAAAATATTTGCATAAAGAAATCCATGTATGGTTTGAGGAAACTTACTGCTAGGAAAGCATTAGCCTGACGACAACAAGTAGATAGAATGGTAATATCGGATTCTTTGTAGCCCAAGCGTAAAAAGTATTGGGCTAGTGCGATTAAAAATTCAATCTCGTGTCTGTTGATCCCATCTTTGGTTTGGGGGTGGTTGTGACTTAAAAAGAAAAGATTGCTCTCCACGCCTCTCAAACGAGGATAATTAAGGGCTGATGCATGATTTTGGAACACCTTGTCAGTGTACAAAGACATTACTTTAGTGATTTCTGGTCTCATGCGATGCTGATACTTCAATGTAACACAGTTTTCTTTGACATTCACCATTCGCTCGAATAATGTTGGCAACAGCCTGGGCATAGTTTTGTCTCCAATCAAAATCAAATGTTGACACTCCTTCGTCATTGAACAAACAATGTGAGTCTCCCGAACTTTTTCTGCTTCGTCTACCAGCACTAAACAAAATAAAAAAGGAAACTAAAGTGTGAAATCGTAGAAACAGCAAATTCACTTTTACAATCTTGTTTGTCAAAGGAAGTTGATTTACCGATAGGAGCCTGGAGAGAATTCAAAGAGTATTTCATCATTGCAATGCAACCAGCAGTTATTCCAATGACTTTTTGTTCCTTGAATATTTCAAGATTGGCTAATCGTTTCAAATTTTCAAGCTGATACTTTTCTTGATGATATTTTTTTTCTAGCTCAAACAAACTCTTGATTAGAGTGTCATGGCAAGCCTTCATCGATTCCCAATAATCTTTTTTCGTTGCATGATCAGTTGGTAAACGCGGATCACTCAATATTGTATTGTTAAATAGTTTTTGCTGCAAATAATAATAAAATTTTTAAGGAGAGTGATGACAATTTTTAACTGTAGATTCCAACCAATTTCACTAAGAGTAGTTTTACCTGGAAAATACTACAATTTTGATTTAAACCCTCCAGATCTTTTAAAGTTATGGGGTTGATGTGCAAACCAAAATCTTTTTCGTCGCGCTTGATATAATCAATTGGCAAATCGTTATCTGTCAACATACATTTATCCTTCTCAAAGTTTTTCAACAATTGTACACAAGGATTGCCATTTTCTTCGGTTGAATTACAGTTAAAATCTTCAAATAAAGAGTTAAAACACTTTTTAGTGAGCCACTTGGAAAATTCTTGACTGGATTTATATTTGTTCAAGGAAAGGTCTATCATGCAAGTTTGAAATACTGCATCGTTAGATGCAGTAAAAAATTTTGCGTACAAAGTAAGTTTTTGTATACATCTCAAGATCTCCTCGATCTCATATTTTTTCTTGTACAACGATGCACAACAATTACTCTCTCTCTTACTCATTTGTTCACGTTTTGCCATTAAAGAATACGGTTTCAAGACTTCATTGTCCGTTTGACTACCTACGCGTATTACAGACGTCGTATGTGGAAGGATACTTTCGAGAATCTGGTCCAAAGCTGGATCTGTAGCGCAAATGATCACGATTGGGCCGTGTTTGCTCCAACTTTTTTCGTTGTCCAATAAAATGTGTACTATTTTCGATGCTAATAGTGTTTTTCCAGTGCCCGGTGGTCCCTCGATCACTGCAAATTCACGAGTCACTGCGTGTTTTAGAGCATCCAATTGCGACTCATCCAACTGTTGGTCTTTGGTGATTTGTTGCAGTTTGTCAAGTCCTTCTGGTAAAATGTAGTTATTCTGAAATTTTAAAAGAGCTGCGCTCTGCAAGTAACGCGGTAATGCCGTGCAAACGCAACATTGAATGATATACTGGGTCATTGGAAAATTTGAATCTTTCATGCCTTTCAAGGCACTCAGTGTTTCATAGTACGATTCAAAGTGCTTGGTGGTTTCCAACAGGGTATACCTGAGCCCATATGCATCTGACTTGAGATCTGCCCTGGAAAACGGCTCAACAAATACATATCCTTTTCTCAAGTACGTCGGATGGCAATGAATAACAGTAGCTAAATGTATTGTCTTGAAATTATCCCTCGTCAGAATGACTAATTTTCCCAACAAGGATGGCTTCAAGTACTGCCGACTTTCATTATCTTCGAAGAACAATTTTATACCAAAACAATCGTCATTCACTTCGAAGCCTTCGATTTTGACGTTTTTGTAAATACGCGTGCTCGACTGCTGATTCGAGTGCTTCAAGTTGAGGTGCTTGTCAACAGCTTCGCTCAAACGTTTTGTGAAACCCTCTCTGATCGACAAAAATTGCGAATTCAAATAATTTTCCGTCGAATCGTAAGCTCCACGAGAATCCCAGTAGTTTGACCTCTTGTTCAGCAAATCTTGTACCGTAGGTACGATGCTCATTGATCTGAAGTGATTACTTTTCGACGCCATTTCCTTTACCCTTTCACACAAAGCTGATTTCTTTGCATACGCTCACGTACAATCAGTGTTTCCTGAAACAATTATAGCGTTAAGCCAGGATATTTTTCTTTACTCAACTCTTAGACAATTGTCTTCCCTGATGTGGCAACAATCAAATTACTTCATACCGCAATCACGGTATGTAAAATTCTCTTGAGAATATACTTATACTTCCAGGCAATTAACACGCGAGAAAAAACTAAGTAGGTCTATGTTTTGTCTTCCCAGCCTCTGTATCTGTCTGCCACTTATCTCTGACTTTACTTACCCGATCGGAAAGCTTAGCGGGGGTCTAGCTTGTGGCCTTGTGCCTATACCTATAGGCAGCCTAGCCGTGTGTTCCAGTAGCGCTCTCTCCGACAACTTACCGACAAGCCGACAACTTAAACATGACGCAAGATATCGTAAAGGCCTATAGGCAGTCAAATTGACATAAGGTGCACAGTGCACAGTGCACAAGAATAACATTGGTTGATATACCTATATACATAATGCACAACGCGTTGTCGGCGTTGACGGCGTTGTGCGTTGTGCTTTACGTTTTTACAGATATAGATATACCAACCAATAGATTCGTTCACCTTACAATCCAGGGACGGTCGGGGACGGTGTGAGCGAGTCGGAGACGAAAGTGAACAAGTGCTCTTCTCCGATCGTCCCTGATCGTCCCTGACCGTACGCGATGCGCAGTTGTACACGTTAGGTTAGATTAATGCTGTATGTAAACAATAGTTTGTAAATAAAGAAGTGCAAATACAAACAAGTTTGTTTACTTTTTGCATTAATCTAACCTAACGTGTACAACTGCGCATCGCGTACGGTCAGGGACGATCAGGGACGATCGGAGAAGAGCACTTGTTCACTTTCGTCTCCGACTCGCTCACACCGTCCCCGACCGTCCCTGGATTGTAAGGTGAACGAATCTAATGTTATTCTTGTGCACTGTGCACTGTGCACCTTATGTTAATTTGACTGCGTAGGCCTTAAGATTAAGTTGTCAGAGTCAGAGTCAGTCAGTCAGAGAGCGTTACTGGAACACAAACACACCCCAGCCTAGCTAGGTAGGTAAGGTAGGTCCTAGCGAGGCAAAAGTATAGAGGCAGATGGCGTGATGTAACGCGGCTTAGCTTGGCCCTACCTAGGCAACCACTCTAGAGTATATTATAGGAAAACAAGAAGCGAGATTTTGGTGGGTTAAATGTGCGTTTTTGCACTTTCAAAGGAAATTTTTAAGCTGCAAAAGACTAATTGAGTTGGGAAAAAATAGCTAAGGTGTTGTCATTTCCTCAAAAATATGTTATTGAACGGCTTTTATCGTATTACAATCGTTGAACGTGTAAAAAAAATAAAAATATAATTGATTTTATATAGGCCTTTGTTATTCTTCCCTCAAGTGACTATATTTACCAGAGCGCGCGGTGGCTCGGTCGGCTATGTCGTGGATTGGCACGCGGGAGTCCGTGGTTCAATTCCCGGCCATAGTGAGACTTTTTCGGGCAAGTACCTCTGTGATATTTCACATGTGCTTTTTCACCACGCAATGCTCCTCGAGGAGGGTTTAGGCGACCTTCTCGCAGCAAAATTGCCTAATTTCCCCCCTACCCCCCTCCCAGTGATGGGAGGCCTCCCATCCCTCTTCCCTTCCTTCTCCCCAGTGCTAAGTGCCCATAGTAGTGCCCTTATTAAAGGAGCCGGACGTAGAGCACTATAATATAAAAAAAAAAAAAAAAATACTATATTTACCGCGAGAGTCACGTGACCTTTTGGAATCCCAATACACGTTCGATGTTGTGTTTCTTTCTAATTATGCTTCAGCGCTGTAGGTATATAGGATTAAGTAAAAGTTTAACTTTTGCGAGCTTCACGCTATAGTGGAGGCGCTGCGTGCTATATACACCTAAACGGAAGGTCATTGGATATCGTAATTTGTTTTTAATACTGGTGAAAGCTGCGGCTGGTTAAGATTTTCGACTACCCGAGCCTCTGTGGCCGTACCATATAACTTTTTTTCGCTTCGGGGGCCAGTGTTATAACATAGGCCAATGTACAGAAAAATAGTTACATGGTACGGTCCCTGCTATTAGTAGGTTCGCTCAAGCCCCCCCCCCCCCTTGGTTCGGCTCGGTTCGGTCGGTTCTGGGACCAAAAAACATCAAAAAAACACGCGTTCACGAGAGTTTGATTCTATAGAACCGACCGCCTCGGACCTTTGGTTCTGGAACCAACTCTCGTGGGATCGGTTTTTTTGTTTTTTGGTCCCAGAACCAACCGAACCGAACCGAACCAAGGGGGAGCTTGAACGAACCTAGTCTTTTCGGAATCGCAACCGGCGTCCGGCCTCCAGCTCCGGACTTGCCAGCAAACTTCTTGCCAAGTTGCCACTCAGGCCATGCTGTCTACATCGTGCAGGCATCGTGCTCGAACTTGATATTTTCTTATTATTCATCTTGTTTTCTCTTCACTGACACCGAATTGGGAATATTGGGATAAGTATCCTCTCACCGAAAAAGTAAATTGTCCGAAGTGTATTTACAGTGTAAGTACCTACTTATCAAAAGATTAAAAGTTACGGACATGTCGAAGGATCAAGAGATAATAATGGAAGAACCCGAAGATAACGTTGTACTTGGATCATGCCTCCGGAAACGGTGAGTCAAATCTGCAAAAAAAATGCCTGTCAAGCTGTACTTGGTAAATAACACACGCTTCTATTAGTCATAAGTGTTTGTACATCTTATACTTGGTGAAAAGAAATGCCTTTTCTCTCAAATTCTGCCTTGATTCTTAAGTGTCTTTCCTTTTTCGTTTGCACTGTAGGAAGTTGGATGAAACGTTATCTGAACATGAACAAAATGACAATATTTCCTGCAAAAAACATCCAGCTCTTGATTTGACATCTACGTCGTTGCAAGATTCAACTGAATCATGTATCTTAAAAAACGTCAAGATAACTAGATTCAATGCCAATGCCGACCATGTAGTTCTTGAAATTGATTTGAAAGAATCTCCCAATTTACATAATTTTCAACAATTCAGACCAGGAAATTTATTGTTTCTCATCAGTGACGATTTGAGTACAATAATAACAACTAACGTTGCTAAACTCGATCAAAATGATATTCCAGAAGGATGTATTACACTAGAAACGGTGGACAAAGTACTTATCACGCCAGATATGTTGAAATTCAATTACACTCTAAAAGAAACAACCTTACGTTTTAATTTGTTCAGCAAATGTACAAAACCCTCACAAACCCCGGAAAAAGCTTACTTTGCTTTGGAAAATTATTTTATTAAAAGTGAAAACTTGACTGATTTGCCGTATTATTTGAAACATGAACCTGATTTGAAATACTCAATGCACTTGTTACCAACGAAATCCGATGGTGCGTGGCCCAGCTCCAATAATCTTAGGCTTGACGATTCGCAATGCAGTGCATTGAAGACAGCATTGACCCAGAAGTTCGCAATGATTCAGGGAAGACCTGGTACAGGTAAAACACACGTTGCATCGGAAATTATTAAAATATTGTTGACAAATAAAGAGCATTGGGCAAAGTATGGTCCATTGCTGATTCTTAGTGCTGCAACCAACAGCTTAGATAAACTCCTGAAAAATGCTCTGTTGTACACCCATTTGCTTGTCAGAGTTGCAAGTCAGTCACAAAACTTGCCATTAAAGTCATATTCGCTGGTTAACAAATACGAAGAAGTGAGTAAAAAATGTGTGGCGAGTTCTTTACTTGTTAAAAAAAAGTATGAGCTCGAAAATATCTTGAAAGATATAAAAAAGATTTGTTTGATTATTAAATACTTAACAACTCCAAACATTATTGTGCCATATGACTGTCTATTGAAGTCCTCTTTCGTGGCAAAGTTTGAATGTAACAAGGATTTTATTTACTGGCTTACCGGCTCATTAGTGGAATCTACAGAAGAAGATAGTGATTACGATCGAGATGTGAAAAATTTTATGGCAGAACCTGATGAGCATTTTTGTGAAGGATTTAGGAACTCTGATTTTAACTTGCTGTTTGATTACGCGAGTATCAGAGTCAATATCTTTAGTCCTGTATTTATTCTGAAAAATCTTGAAGAACAGATTGTATGTGTCGAAAAAAAAATTCAATCTTTGGAAGAGAACACAACTAATCACAACGATGATGATATTGCTGCATTACAGAAAAATGTAAAGATTTTATCTCAAGAAAAATTGTTTTTGCAGGTCTGTTCTATTTTTATTTATTGTATAATACTATATATTATCAATATTTTTGTAAAAATTGCGATGATAACACTCTTGATTGCAGTACCAGTTAGCTCAACACCCATTAATAAATCCGAACCATGAAGTTTCCAGTGATCCGCGCTGGAATCAATATTGGGATTCGGTTGCATCTAGTTACAAATATGCCATTCAGAAAAAATCCGTACTAGAACTAGAATATCAGAAAAAAAAGTTGGAACTTGATAAAATCGTGCTGGAAGCTAATTTTGAAATATTCAGAGAACACGAAGTAATAGGACTAACATCGTCTTATGCTAAGAAAATACAATCATCTCTTCATGTTCTTGGAGCCTCGATTGGTAAGTTGTTAACGAAAAAGTTTAATTTAAATTTCTGTTAATTATTTTTAAGTACATATTATATAGTTTCAATTCGTAAAAATCTTTAAATTATTTGCAAGTAGACGAGTTTTGTAATTTTTACTTGGTTTATGTTAGTCTTGGTAGAGGAAGCAGACAAAATGCAGGACGAAAAACTTATGAGTGTACTAACGAAGGATTGCCAGCACCTTATATTTATTGGCAATGAGCAGTTTCAACCAGAAACATCTTCATCTCAGGAAACTGGCGCTAAATTACCATTTTTGAAAAATATAACAAATTTAGGAAAAGAATGTGAACATTTGACCGTTCAGTATCGAATGCAACCACAGATCAATAGATTATTTACTTTACTCTTTCATCAAGAACACAGCAGTTACGAATGCACTAGTAACAACTCCGATGTAAAAGGGTTGAAAAATAGTGTATTTTTCATCAATCATCATTACAACGTGGTTGATGTAGCTAACAAACATGAGGCAGAATTTCTATTAGGGCTGTCAAAGTATTTATTGGCCCAGGGCTACAGTTCTTCTGACATTTCAATACTCTGTCTTTGCAACAAACAGTTATTGGTCTTCAAAAATGTAAGTTTTACTCGTGTTAATTAATATTTAGTTGATTTGCACACAGTTATTTTTAATTTTGTTGTAGACAGTCGTTGGAGGTATTGAGCAAATACAAATCAACACCGTCGAAAATTACGAGGGAAATGAGAATAAAATAATCCTCATATCTCTGTCTCATGACACCGATGAGGAAAGTAATTATTCTGTGTACGACGAAAACGTTATGTACCTAGCGTTATCTCGTGCTGTGGAGGGCTTGTATGTAATCGGAAACATGAATAAACTTTGTTTAAAAAATATGTTTTGGACAAAAGTACAAAAAGTTTTAGAGGAAGAAAATTCCATTGGAGAATTTCTTTACATGAAGTGTCAAATACATAATGAATTCGTTAAGGTAATGACTACTAAGATAATTATAGGATTGCTTAGTAACTTACAAATTTTTTTTAACATTTAATGTTTTAAATGATAGGTGAACGCTATGAACGAATTTCAACAGTTTTTATCTGGTGGATGCGAGAAAAAATGTGGTTTCTCGTTACCATGTGGGCATTCTTGCGAGGATTCCTGTCATGTGTCTGATCTCCAACATAAAACACACATCTGTCGAAAATTGGTAATATATTTTTTAATATCATCTGTAACAGATATTAAAAAAAAAATTCTTTTCTCCTTTAATTATAGATCGAGATCACTTTATCGAAATGTGGCCATACCGTTGAAAAGTTCTGTTACATTCCACTTCAAGAATACGAGTGTCCATGTGATTGCAAATTTAGATTGGATTGTGGTCATGTTTGTTTGAAAAAATGTCACGTAACTTCTGATCCCCATCATGTTATGGTAAGTATGTCGACTCAGCGAAAAATTGTCATGGTTTTGAGTAAAAAACTTGAATAAATCATGTTTCCTGGTATTCCCAATTTAACGGCTTACAATTATAAAGCACTAGATTATGGTGCCGTGACAAAGAATAATGTATACTAATATTTGAATTTTTTTTTTTTATTTTCAGTACGAATGTCGCAAAGAATGTGCAAAAACAAACGCAGGATGCGAGAACGGTCATCCTTGCGCGAAACTTTGTTCCGAGCCGTGCGACCCTTGTACCATCATTGTCTCTAAAGTGCGATTTTGCGGCCACGTTTTTAAAAACGTTCAATGTTCTCAAAACTTGCATGAGTACGACTGCGAGGAGCCGTGTAATCGGTTGTTGAGTTGCGGTCACAAGTGCCCACGATGGTGTAACGAAGAATGCGGTGACTGTATTAAAATGGTAAATTTTTTGAATACAAATACAAAGCATTATTTTTAAATTACTCGTATTTTTTGCTCAAAACTTGCCAAATTCACTTTAATTTTTTAAGGTCGATAAAAAAAGCTCCTGTGGTCACCTACAAAAAGTAAAGTGTAGCAAAGAACCGCTATTACTCCTGTGCAATGAACAATGTCAAAAGACACTAGCATGTGGCCATAGATGCTCAAAAAAATGTAAAGAAAAGTGTACGAAAGAGTGCCAAGTTTTAGTACCTTTGAGTGATCCTGGAAAGTGCGGTCACATTTTTTCCATTCCCTGTTACATAAATAAAACTGGTACGTATCTACTCGACTCATTTTTTGATTTCATAAACAGTTTATGGTATGATATTTAAAAATACTAAAACGTTTGGATCGCATGGTTTCTTTAATGTTGACTTTTTGTTGAAAATAATAATGCATTTTCAGGAAAAATTTTATCCAGCGGGTCAATATTGCGGTACTGCAGGGAGCCGTGCAATTTTCCTCTACTGTGTGGTCATGTTTGCCGGGGAAATTGTTACAACTGCCTTCAAGGGCGCTTCCATATGTTTTGCAGCAACGAATGCCAAAATCTACTTGTGTGCAAACATAGGTAATTTGTATTGGAACTTAGGGTCTGTATGTGGAACATCTTTGCAAGTACTTAGTGGAATCATTTTTAGGTGCGAGGTACCGTGTGACAAGGAATGTCAGCCGTGTCAAAAACCGTGTGAGCTTAAATGCCGCCACAGTAAATGCAGCCGAACATGCGGCGAGCCTTGTGTGCCTTGCAATGTGAGTAAAAGCAATGGAAAATTTAATTTCTGAAATTTTCAAAACTTTGGATTTTTCGTTGTTTACAGGAAAAATGTGGATGGGGATGTGAGCATAAACGTTGTACGAAGCTCTGCTACGAGTCGTGTGACATTGAGCCGTGCACCGAACCGTGTGGCTTGACTCTCAAGTGTGGGCATCTGTGCGCTGGTTTTTGCGGGGATCCTTGCCCTCCTTTATGCAAAATTTGCGATGAAGACAAATTGATGAAAGACTTTGCTGAAACTAAGAATCATGTGGACGCCAGGTATCGCTGATTTAGCAGAATTACAAAGTTCATTATTAATGGTCAAAGTACAATAACAAAAAAAAATCATTTAAAATCGTAGGTATGTATTGCTGCCAGATTGTGGTCACGTTATGGAGAGCAGTGCTCTTTTGACATACGTCACGGATTTGTGTATTGACAGTACGATCCAAATCATACCTTGTCCTAAATGCGAAATTCCCATCAGTACTTGTATGAGAATGATGAATTTGGTGAAGAAAAAATTGCAAGACTTTATGCTGGTAAAAAGAAAAATTTTTTACAACGGTGAAGAAAAACAGTTGGAAAAAAGGCGTACAGAGCTCTTTGGTCGGGTAAAAGAATTGGAAAATAACTCGATTGTAAAAGGTATTTTTTTGCTGACATTATCATCGACGTCATTGTAATGCACTGAAATTTATTGTAAATTGATTATTGAAATGATTACTGATGCTTCTTTCAGAATTTCCAAATTTATCTCAATTCTTGCAACAATTTAAGAATAAAAACATTGTTAGAAAGAGAATCCCAAGTTTTTCCGAAATCAATTCTTTTGCAGTTATTTTAGAAAGTTTCACAGAACTTGTTAACATTTTAAGTTCGGCTAAGGAACCGATGAATTTTGAAAAAGCAAGAAAGCCCCGCGTTCTATACTGCATAAATATGATAGTAGGTTTTCTCCCAGCAAAATTTAAAATTTCTTGTCAAAGGCTTCAAGATATTAACTTGGAATTAAGACGTTTGCGCATACTTGTAAGTATACATGTCTACTATATTATTAGTACCTAATTATTCATTTTTTCATTTTTATCACTCATTGCAATTTTATTTGTCGAATATTTATTAAAAAAAGTATTGATCTAACACTATTGTATTTGTCAACAGCAGAAATCATGTTTTATTACCCATTACTGCGTAGTTTGTACATTGTTTTTATACTTGTAGTTGATTTTCAGGATGCAGTTTTTTTAGATTTTCATTGATATATTGTATTCTTTTACAAACGTTTTACCACGATGAATGATAAATGAATCCCTACATATATTGATATTTAATTTAATCAATATTTAATTACAGGTCGCATTGGGTACATTGAGTTATACTGTAGATTCTAGTACTCCTAAAAAATTCTTACTGAACGATAGAATAATTAAAATAAGAGTTTCGCAGTTACTGTACAGTGTCACCCGGTTTTCTGAAGACAAAGAAAAACAATTATCAGAAGCATTAAAATTGTCAAATAATTGTATGTACTCCCTCAAAACAATTGAAAAAACCAAAGAACAGAAAAATGGCAATTGGCACAAGTGTCGTTATGGACACTTTTATAGCACCAAAAAGAGTTGTGAGAAAATTGTTGAATTAGACAAGTGCACAGAATGTAAGGCCATCATGAAAGCGTCCCTTTAAAAAAAAGTGACCATGTTGACTATAGATTAGTCTATGCAAACACATTTATAAAAAAAATTTAATTCATTATATTAATATTTTAAAAAACCATTGTATACGAATAAATTTAATAAATACGTATGCTGTATTTGTATCACGTAGTAATAAATGTACCGTTTCAATAAAAGTCTCCATGTTTAGAAAAAATTGTCTATCAATTATAGTAAACACACTAGTACAAAAACTGGAAATTAACTGTAACAAATTAAAAACAAAGAAACAATTAAGTTATACGTTCTATAAAATTTGATTTTAACGTTCGTTCATTACAAGCTTTGAAATAAAAAATGTGGTGAGTAACAGTCATTGTAAAGAGTTTCCGATTTGTAAAGAGTTATACTCTCTTGTAGCGTTAAAAAAAAATTATAGCCCATAGTTATAGTTTCAATATTTTACTTACACAGTTGAAAAATACAGAATTAACAAGCCGCAAACAAAATAGCTACTAAACTGTTTACGCTATACTAGTGCTTGGTATTTTTCTTGCCAAATCGAACTTTTGGTTCTGAAACGACTGGAACCAGTAGACTTACTCATCTCTGCTGCTGGAACCCAGTGGAACCAACTCTCGTAAACGCGTGTTTAGGGTATACCCTTTAAGTATATCTCTATGGTTTTTGAAATGTTTTTGGGCCCAGAATCGACCAGGGGTGGTATTCCGTAACTTATTTTCACCGTGTGAGCTTATGTTGTAGCATATGTTTGCGATAAGTAGAGGAATTATCCCGTAAACTGATAAACACCTCTTTTTTTGTGCTTTCTGATTTTTATGCTTACCAAAATCAATAATCACAAAGAGGCTAAAAAAATGATTATAAGTGAGACATTACTAAGGTGGCTCCTCACTAAATCAAAACACTGGAGTATTAAATGATATTTTAAAGGATGATTCTTGAAGGTGCAAGGAGTCTTTTCCCAAAATTTTAGACCTCGTCACCACCAAAATTGTTGAAAAAAACTAACTGGAAAATAGACTCTGTAACATAGCCTCTTATGGAGGGTCGCAAAATTGGTGGCGCAGGTTGTATGATATCTCAGCAAAAATACTGTAGTTCTTAATAGAAAACTATGTAGCAGATAGAAGAAATCAGAATCTTTCCAACGACATTCAGGTACTTGGACATTACCATGGGTTTTATAGGATATTTTGTGAAAATGGTAGATAACTGTGCAAGTCACGGAACAGATGAAAAGTGTGGGGCGTCTGCTACACCGAAGAGCGGTAGCCCGCGTAGTTTGAATTGGTCAGAAAGTTGTACGTAAAATGAATAGGAGTTGTGGGGAATCGTAATTATAATAAAAATAAATGAGACGCTGAACTAAGAAAATAATTTAATGCGGGGCTGACTTATGTATTTTTTGTATACATACGTCTGCTCGGGTCACTGTATTGTACGATATAGGTCAACGGTGTAGATGTGACTAAACTTCTTTTGAAGGGACTATAGGTACCTATCCATTTTTAATCAAGAACCTCCACAGCCAATGAAAAGCTGTGTTGCAGCATGCTTACTCTTCTTGTTGGATTTATAGTGAGGAGCCACCTTATCAAGCCTTATTCTAATATTTGTATGCTATACTGGCACCTTTTTCTATTGTGATCCTTTCAATATTTATTGCCATAATAGATAAGCTTATATTTTTCTTACTTTTGTTACTATTTGTATTTTTTTCACGCTCAAATAATAAAAGTACCTGAAAATACTTGAAGTTTTATTCTATTCCAAGTTTAAGTGAAACATAACCTTATACCTAAAGTTTAATGAATTGTCCATTAGAAAAAAAAAAATTCCAGTTAAGTACTGATTCATAATTATGCATAAAAATCTAAATCGTTTTTTTTTATTTCATTTTTTTTATGATTAAAACTTTTCAAGGTCAACAAAGTTTTATTATCAATATTTTGACCAGAAAAGTGTGGAAAAGTAGCTCTATTCGCTGGGTGTATAATAATAATAATAATAATAGTAATTATGATTATCCTTATTATGGAAAAAAAAAATTTTGAATAAATAAATAATACAAAACTTTCTTTTTTTTAAACAATTTTTATTATTTTAAATACTACGAAACTCTTCTAATATATTTACAAATTCTTACAAATGTAATTTTAGAAACGCACGGCTAATACATTACACTTAAATTACTCGACAATCAAATCACAGTAAGATTGGCTCTGACTATTTCATGCAATATACTAAACAGTTGAAATACCGCCTTATGAAACTAATTATTTTGTTAGCTAATAAAATTTAAGATTGTAATTTATTCACTTTCTATTTCTTCACAATTTTTTTCAATCTGTTTATTAAGAAATCACCGTAAATTGGAAAACACTGACGAATATCTACAGTAGTGGCTATTTTGAATAATCTACGAGTCTTCTTGTTAATTTTTGCATCACCCATTAATATTTTACATAATAATTTTTCCTTAATCTTGAAAAATTTCTTCATACACTCGATTTCTATTAGACACTGTTCATAGTATTTTTGACAATCTTCGTGTAACTTTGTGATATCAAATCGCTTGATTCTTTTACCACCTTTTGGTGCATTTTTACACACGGCAGTATGTCTCAGCAATATATCTATATTCGGCATACCGTGTCCCAATTTCATCAATCTTATTAATCTTTTGTCTTGATAATCGACCACATATTCTTGATCCAGCAAATATTGTATAAATTCCCATAATTTGGAATTTTCAAAAACATCGTGGAATACATTTATGCCACACTTGTTTTTGTGGTTAACATCTGCTCCACGTGCGATGAGTAGTCTCATGCATTCCATCTGATTTTCCGCCGTAGGCTCAAAAAACTTGGGTTTGCCAGACGACTGTAAGGATAAAAAAATTTTTTCATTAAAATTTTCATGCATGGAAAATTTTGCATGACAGTTATTATTGAAATAAAAAATTACCTTTTTACTTAACGTGTTTTTCACAAAGTGTAGCTTCATCGATCTCGTCACATAATGTAACGGACTAGCATTAAAACTGTCCAGCTTACTGATCGACGAAGCTCCTTTATATTTCAGTAACAATTTGATTAATTTTGGTGACGAAATATAAGCTGCGTAGTGCAAGCTGGTCATGCCTTTCTTGTCCGCAATCTTGACTTTTGCTCCTAACTTCAATAAGATCTTAGGGATTTTAAGATCTTTCTTCTTCAATTCTTTTTTACCATCTGTAAGTCACGTAATGTAAATACAAAACATCCGTACCGATTAACATTAATAAATATCATACTAAAATTATATAAAATTTCCATTCATTTTACCTAAACAGATTTGGATCAAACTCGTCATCAAAGGAGTGTGGCCGTCCTCATCTGCAGAGTTGACGTCGTGACCAGCTTTAATAAGGAACTTGAGTACTTTGTAGTTCCCACATTCAACTGCGACGTGTAACGCTTTATGTTGACGTTTAAAATAAGACTTTTTGTCGAGACCACCAGACTGGAAAAATCATACAGAAATATTAACCAAAAATATACATAATTATTTTCCCGTATACGTATGTAATGAAAATTCGTAAGGTATATATAATAGGCTTACAAACGCATTTAATGTTATTTTGTTAAACATTTTGAAAGTATCGGAAAAGCTAGCAGCAAAACCAAACGGCTTGTAATTACCTTAGTCGCAGAATTTCCCATCGTATCGTAACAATAAAAACTGACCACTTTTGCCAATACAAAGATTCACTTTAATGACAAAATGCAGCACTTTCGAGAGACTGTGTTACTTAAACTTCACAGCACCACAAAACGATGTGAATAGGACTGGATGAAGCAAGCGACTGAGCTCAACACTGCAAAAGCAGCGCTTTCCATAACTATGACAATAACTTTCACTTAGGAGTAGTCCACAGGACTTTCTTTTTGAATGACAAGACGAAGTAACAAATTCGTGGTACAAATGATTAAAGAGAGAAGGGCTGCTCTCCACGTGGCAGTATATCTTGATAAAGTTTCCTTTAGTGAAGTATATTCTTCCAAAAAAAGAAGGTTAGCTTTGTACGCGCCAGTACCTTTAAAAAGTTTCCCGTTTTATAGTAATGTACAAAAGAGAGAGAGGTTAGCTCTACACGCGCTAGTACCCTTAAAAGTTTTCCATCTTGTAACAATGTACAAAAGAGAGAGAGGTTAGCTCTACACGCGCCAGTACCTCTGAAATTTATCCATTTTGTAGTAATGTACAAAAGAGAGAGAGGTAAGCTCTGTACGCGCTAGTACCCCGAAAAGTTTTCCATTTTGTAGTATTGTACGAAAGAGAGAGGTTAGCTCTACACGCGCTAGTACCCCGAAATTTTTTTCATTTAGCATAATTGTACAATGCAAAAGAAAGAGAGGTAAGCTCTACACGCGCTAGTACCCCGAAAAGTTTTCCATTTTGTAGTAATGTACAAAAGAGAGAGGGGTTAGCTCTACACGCGCTAGTACCCCGAAATTTTTTTCATTCAGCATAATTGTACAATGCAAAAGAAAGAGAGGTAAGCTCTACACGCGCTAGTACCCCGAAAAGTTTTCCATTTTGTAGTAATGTACAAAAGAGAGAGGGGTTAGCTCTACACGCACTAGTACCCCGAAATTTTTTTCATTTAGCATAATTGTACAATGCAAAAGAAAGAGAGGTAAGCTCTACACGCGCTAGTACCCCGAAAAGTTTTCCATTTTGTAGTATTGTACGAAAGAGAGAGGTTAGCTCTACACGCGCTAGTACCCCGAAAAGTTTTCCTTTTTATAGTAATGTACAAAAGAGAGAGAGGTTAGCTCTACACGCGCTAGTACCCTTAAAAGTTTTCCATCTTGTAACAATGTACAAAAGAGAGAGAGGTTAGCTCTACACGCGCCAGTACCTCTGAAATTTATCCATTTTGTAGTAATGTACAAAAGAGAGAGAGGTTAGCTCTACACGCGCTAGTACCCTTAAAAGTTTTCCATCTTGTAACAATGTACAAAAGAGAGAGAGGTAAGCTCTACACGCGCTAGTACCCCGAAAAGTTTTCCATTTTGTAGTAATGTACAAAAGAGAGAGGGGTTAGCTCTACACGCGCTAGTACCCCGAAAAGTTTTCCATTTTGTAGTAATGTACAAAAGAGAGAGGGGTTAGCTCTACACGCGCTAGAACCCCGAAATTTTTTTCATTTAGCATAATTGTACAATGCAAAAGAAAGAGAGGTAAGCTCTACACGCGCTAGTACCCCGAAAAGTTTTCCATTTTGTAGTAATGTACAAAAGAGAGAGGGGTTAGCTCTACACGCGCTAGTACCCCGAAATTTTTTTCATTTAGCATAATTGTACAATGCAAAAGAAAGAGAGGTAAGCTCTACACGCGCTAGTACCCCGAAAAGTTTTCCATTTTGTAGTATTGTACGAAAGAGAGAGGTTAGCTCTACACGCGCTAGTACCCCGAAAAGTTTTCCATTTTGTAGTATTGTACGAAAGAGAGAGGTTAGCTCTACACGCGCTAGTACCCCGAAAAGTTTTCCATTTTGTAGTAATGTACAAAAGAGAGAGGGGTTAGCTCTACACGCGCTAGTACCCCGAAATTTTTTTCATTTAGCATAATTGTACAATGCAAAAGAAAGAGAGGTAAGCTCTACACGCGCTAGTACCCCAAAAAGTTTTCCATTTTGTAGTATTGTACGAAAGAGAGAGGTTAGCTCTACACGCGCTAGTACCCCGAAAAGTTTTCCATTTTGTAGTAATGTACAAAAGAGAGAGGGGTTAGCTCTACACGCGCTAGTACCCCGAAATTTTTTTCATTTAGCATAATTGTACAATGCAAAAGAAAGAGAGGTAAGCTCTACACGCGCTAGTACCCCGAAAAGTTTTCCATTTTGTAGTAATGTACGAAAGAGAGAGGGGTTAGCTCTACACGCGCTAGTACCCCGAAATTTTTTTCATTTAGCATAATTGTACAATGCAAAAGAAAGAGAGGTAAGCTCTACACGCGCTAGTACCCCGAAAAGTTTTCCATTTTGTAGTAATGTACAAAAGAGAGAGGGGTTAGCTCTACACGCGCTAGTACCCCGAAATTTATTTCATTTAGCATAATTGTACAATGCAAAAGAAAAAGAGGTAAGCTCTACACGCGCTAGTACCCCGAAAAGTTTTCCATTTTGTAGTATTGTACGAAAGAGAGAGGTTAGCTCTACACGCGCTAGTACCCCGAAAAGTTTTCCATTTTGTAGTATTGTACGAAAGAGAGAGGTTAGCTCTACACGCGCTAGTACCCCGAAAAGTTTTCCATTTTGTAGTAATGTACAAAAGAGAGAGGGGTTAGCTCTACACGCGCTAGTACCCCGAAAAGTTTTCCATTTTGTAGTATTGTACGAAAGAGAGAGGTTAGCTCTACACGCGCTAGTACCCCGAAAAGTTTTCCATTTTGTAGTAATGTACAAAAGAGAGAGGGGTTAGCTCTACACGCGATAGTACCCCGAAATTTTTTTCATTTAGCATAATTGTACAATGCAAAAGAAAGAGAGGTAAGCTCTACACGCGCTAGTACCCCGAAAAGTTTTCCATTTTGTAGTATTGTACGAAAGAGAGAGGTTAGCTCTACACGCGCTAGTACCCCGAAAAGTTTTCCATTTTGTAGTAATGTACAAAAGAGAGAGGGGTTAGCTCTACACGCGCTAGTACCCCGAAATTTTTTTCATTTAGCATAATTGTACAATGCAAAAGAAAGAGAGGTAAGCTCTACACGCGCTAGTACCCCGAAAAGTTTTCCATTTTGTAGTAATGTACAAAAGAAAGAGGGGTTAGCTCTACACGCGCTAGTACCCCGAAATTTTTTTCATTTAGCATAATTGTACAATGCAAAAGAAAGAGAGGTAAGCTCTACACGCGCTAGTACCCCGAAAAGTTTTCCATTTTGTAGTAATGTACAAAAGAGAGAGGGGTTAGCTCTACACGCGCTAGTACCCCGAAATTTTCTTCATTTAGCATAATTGTACAATGCAAAAGAAAGAGAGGTAAGCTTTACACGCGCTAGTACCCCGAAAAGTTTTCCATTTTGTAGTATTGTACGAAAGAGAGAGGTAAGCTCTACACGCGCTAGTACCCCGAAAAGTTTTCCATTTTGTAGTAATGTACAAAAGAGAGAGGGGTTAGCTCTACACGCGCTAGTACCCCGAAAAGTTTTCCATTTTGTAGTAATGTACAGAAGAGAGAGGGGTTAGCTCTACACGCGCTAGTACCCCGAAATTTTTTTCATTTAGCATAATTGTACAATGCAAAAGAAAGAGAGGTAAGCTCTACACGCGCTAGTACCCCGAAAAGTTTTCCATTTTGTAGTAATGTACAAAAGAGAGAGGGGTTAGCTCTACACGCGCTAGTACCCCGAAATTTTTTTTATTTAGCATAATTGTACAATGCAAAAGAAAGAGAGGTAAGCTCTACACGCGCTAGTATCCCGAAAAGTTTTCCATTTTGTAGTATTGTACGAAAGAGAGGGGTTAGCTCTACACGCACTAGTACCCCGAAAAGTTTTCCTTTTTATAGTAATGTACAAAAGAGAGAGAGGTTAGCTCTACACGCGCTAGTACCCTTAAAAGTTTTCCATCTTGTAACAATGTACAAAAGAGAGAGAGGTTAGCTCTACACGCGCCAGTACCTCTGAAATTTATCTATTTTGTAGTAATGTACAAAAGAGAGAGAGGTAAGCTCTACACGCGCTAGTACCCCGAAAAGTTTTCCATTTTGTAGTATTGTACGAAAGAGAGAGGTTAGCTCTACACGCGCTAGTACCCCGAAAAGTTTTCCTTTTTATAGTAATGTACAAAAGAGAGAGAGGTTAGCTCTACACGCGCTAGTACCCTTAAAAGTTTTCCATCTTGTAACAATGTACAAAAGAGAGAGAGGTTAGCTCTACACGCGCCAGTACCTCTGAAATTTATCCATTTTGTAGTAATGTACAAAAGAGAGAGAGGTAAGCTCTACACGCGCTAGTACCCCGAAAAGTTTTCCATTTTGTAGTATTGTACGAAAGAGAGAGGTTAGCTCTACACGCGCCAGTACCTCTAAAAAGTTTATCATTTTGCATTATTGCAGAAAAGAAAGAGAGGTAAGCTCTACACGCGCTAGTACCCCGAAAAGTTTTCCATTTTGTAGTAATGTACAAAAGAGAGAGGGGTTAGCTCTACACGCGCTAGTACCCCGAAATTTTTTTCATTTAGCATAATTGTACAATGCAAAAGAAAGAGAGGTAAGCTCTACACGCGCTAGTACCCCGAAAAGTTTTCCATTTTGTAGTATTGTACAAATGAGAGAGGTTAACTCTACACGCGCTAGTACCCCGAAAAGTTTTCCATTTCGTAGTAATGTACAAAAGAGAGAGGGGTTAGCTCTACACACGCTAGTACCCCGAAAAGTTTTCCATTTTGTAGTAATGTACAAAAGAGAGAGGGGTTAGCTCTACACGCGCTAGTACCCCGAAAAGTTTTCCATTTTGTAGTATTGTACGAAAGAGAGAGGTTAGCTCTACACGCGCTAGTACCCCGAAAAGTTTTCCATTTTGTAGTAATGTACAAAAGAGAGAGGGGTTAGCTCTACACGCGCTAGTACCCCGAAATTTTTTTCATTTAGCATAATTGTACAATGCAAAAGAAAGAGAGGTAAGCTCTACACGCGCTAGTACCCCGAAAAGTTTTCCATTTTGTAGTATTGTACGAAAGAGAGAGGTTAGCTCTACACGCGCTAGTACCCCGAAAAGTTTTCCATTTTGTATTAATGTACAAAAGAGAGAGGGGTTAGCTCTACACGCGCTAGTACCCCGAAATTTTTTTCATTTAGCATAATTGTACAATGCAAAAGAAAGAGAGGTAAGCTCTACACGCGCTAGTACCCCGAAAAGTTTTCCATTTTGTAGTAATGTACAAAAGAGAGAGGGGTTAGCTCTACACGCGCTAGTACCCCGAAATTTTTTTCATTTAGCATAATTGTACAATGCAAAAGAAAGAGAGGTAAGCTCTACACGCGCTAGTACCCCGAAAAGTTTTCCATTTTGTAGTAATGTACAAAAGAGAGAGGAGTTAGCTCTACACGCGCTAGTACCCCGAAATTTTTTTCATTTAGCATAATTGTACAATGCAAAAGAAAGAGAGGTAAGCTCTACACGCGCTAGTACCCCGAAAAGTTTTCCATTTTGTAGTATTGTACGAAAGAGAGAGGTTAGCTCTACACGCGCTAGTACCCCGAAAAGTTTTCCATTTTGTAGTAATGTACAAAAGAGAGAGGGGTTAGCTCTACACGCGCTAGTACCCCGAAAAGTTTTCCATTTTGTAGTAATGTACAAAAGAGAGAGGGGTTAGCTCTACACGCGCTAGTACCCCGAAATTTTTTTCATTTAGCATAATTGTACAATGCAAAAGAAAGAGAGTAAGCTCTACACGCGCTAGTACCCCGAAAAGTTTTCCATTTTGTAGTAATGTACAAAAGAGAGAGAGGTTAGCTCTACACGCGCCAGTACCTCTAAAAAGTTTATCATTTTGCATTATTGCAGAAAAGAAAGAGAGGTAAGCTCTACACGCGCTAGTACTTCGAAAAGTTTTCCATTTTGTAGTAATGTACAAAAGAGAGAGGGGTTAGCTCTACACGCGCTAGTACCCCGAAATTTTTTTTATTTAGCATAATTGTACAATGCAAAAGAAAGAGAGGTAAGCTCTACACGCGCTAGTACCCCGAAAAGTTTTCCATTTTGTAGTATTGTACGAAAGAGAGAGGTTAGCTCTACACGCGCTAGTACCCCGAAAAGTTTTCCATTTCGTAGTAATGTACAAAAGAGAGAGGGGTTAGCTCTACACGCGCTAGTACCCCGAAAAGTTTTCCATTTTGTAGTAATGTACAAAAGAGAGAGGGGTTAGCTCTACACGCGCTAGTACCCCGAAAAGTTTTCCATTTTGTAGTATTGTACGAAAGAGAGAGGTTAGCTCTACACGCGCTAGTACCCCGAAAAGTTTTCCATTTTGTAGTAATGTACAAAAGAGAGAGGGGTTAGCTCTACACGCGCTAGTACCCCGAAATTTTTTTCATTTAGCATAATCGTACAATGCAAAAGAAAGAGAGGTAAGCTCTACACGCGCTAGTACCCCGAAAAGTTTTCCATTTTGTAGTATTGTACGAAAGAGAGAGGTTAGCTCTACACGCGCTAGTACCCCGAAAAGTTTTCCATTTTGTATTAATGTACAAAAGAGAGAGGGGTTAGCTCTACACGCGCTAGTACCCCGAAATTTTTTTCATTTAGCATAATTGTACAATGCAAAAGAAAGAGAGGTAAGCTCTACACGCGCTAGTACCCCGAAAAGTTTTCCATTTTGTAGTAATGTACAAAAGAGAGAGGGGTTAGCTCTACACGCGCTAGTACCCCGAAATTTTTTTCATTTAGCATAATTGTACAATGCAAAAGAAAGAGAGGTAAGCTCTACACGCGCTAGTACCCCGAAAAGTTTTCCATTTTGTAGTAATGTACAAAAGAGAGAGGGGTTAGCTCTACACGCGCTAGTACCCCGAAATTTTTTTCATTTAGCATAATTGTACAATGCAAAAGAAAGAGAGGTAAGCTCTACACGCGCTAGTACCCCGAAAAGTTTTCCATTTTGTAGTATTGTACGAAAGAGAGAGGTTAGCTCTACACGCGCTAGTACCCCGAAAAGTTTTCCATTTTGTAGTAATGTACAAAAGAGAGAGGGGTTAGCTCTACACGCGCTAGTACCCCGAAAAGTTTTCCATTTTGTAGTAATGTACAAAAGAGAGAGGGGTTAGCTCTACACGCGCTAGTACCCCGAAATTTTTTTCATTTAGCATAATTGTACAATGCAAAAGAAAGAGAGGTAAGCTCTACACGCGCTAGTACCCCGAAAAGTTTTCCATTTTGTAGTATTGTACGAAAGAGAGAGGTTAACTCTACACGCGCTAGTACCCCGAAAAGTTTTCCATTTCGTAGTAATGTACAAAAGAGAGAGGGGTTAGCTCTACACGCGCTAGTACCCCGAAAAGTTTTCCATTTTGTAGTAATGTACAAAAGAGAGAGGGGTTAGCTCTACACGCGCTAGTACCCCGAAAAGTTTTCCATTTTGTAGTATTGTACGAAAGAGAGAGGTTAGCTCTACACGCGCTAGTACCCCGAAAAGTTTTCCATTTTGTAGTAATGTACAAAAGAGAGAGGGGTTAGCTCTACACGCGCTAGTACCCCGAAATTTTTTTCATTTAGCATAATTGTACAATGCAAAAGAAAGAGAGGTAAGCTCTACACGCGCTAGTACCCCGAAAAGTTTTCCATTTTGTAGTATTGTACGAAAGAGAGAGGTTAGCTCTACACGCGCTAGTACCCCGAAAAGTTTTCCATTTTGTATTAATGTACAAAAGAGAGAGGGGTTAGTTCTACACGCGCTAGTACCCCGAAATTTTTTTCATTTAGCATAATTGTACAATGCAAAAGAAAGAGAGGTAAGCTCTACACGCGCTAGTACCCCGAAAAGTTTTCCATTTTGTAGTAATGTACAAAAGAGAGAGGGGTTAGCTCTACACGCGCTAGTACCCCGAAATTTTTTTCATTTAGCATAATTGTACAATGCAAAAGAAAGAGAGGTAAGCTCTACACGCGCTAGTACCCCGAAAAGTTTTCCATTTTGTAGTAATGTACAAAAGAGAGAGGAGTTAGCTCTACACGCGCTAGTACCCCGAAATTTTTTTCATTTAGCATAATTGTACAATGCAAAAGAAAGAGAGGTAAGCTCTACACGCGCTAGTACCCCGAAAAGTTTTCCATTTTGTAGTATTGTACGAAAGAGAGAGGTTAGCTCTACACGCGCTAGTACCCCGAAAAGTTTTCCATTTTGTAGTAATGTACAAAAGAGAGAGGGGTTAGCTCTACACGCGCTAGTACCCCGAAAAGTTTTCCATTTTGTAGTAATGTACAAAAGAGAGAGGGGTTAGCTCTACACGCGCTAGTACCCCGAAATTTTTTTCATTTAGCATAATTGTACAATGCAAAAGAAAGAGAGGTAAGCTCTACACGCGCTAGTACCCCGAAAAGTTTTCCATTTTGTAGTAATGTACAAAAGAGAGAGAGGTTAGCTCTACACGCGCCAGTACCTCTAAAAAGTTTATCATTTTGCATTATTGCAGAAAAGAAAGAGAGGTAAGCTCTACACGCGCTAGTACTTCGAAAAGTTTTCCATTTTGTAGTAATGTACAAAAGAGAGAGGGGTTAGCTCTACACGCGCTAGTACCCCGAAATTTTTTTCATTTAGCATAATTGTACAATGCAAAAGAAAGAGAGGTAAGCTCTACACGCGCTAGTACCCCGAAAAGTTTTCCATTTTGTAGTATTGTACGAAAGAGAGAGGTTAGCTCTACACGCGCTAGTACCCCGAAAAGTTTTCCATTTCGTAGTAATGTACAAAAGAGAGAGGGGTTAGCTCTACACGCGCTAGTACCCCGAAAAGTTTTCCATTTTGTAGTAATGTACAAAAGAGAGAGGGGTTAGCTCTACACGCGCTAGTACCCCGAAAAGTTTTTCATTTTGTAGTATTGTACGAAAGAGAGAGGTTAGCTCTACACGCGCTAGTACCCCGAAAAGTTTTCCATTTTGTAGTAATGTACAAAAGAGAGAGGGGTTAGCTCTACACGCGCTAGTACCCCGAAATTTTTTTCATTTAGCATAATCGTACAATGCAAAAGAAAGAGAGGTAAGCTCTACACGCGCTAGTACCCCGAAAAGTTTTCCATTTTGTAGTATTGTACGAAAGAGAGAGGTTAGCTCTACACGCGCTAGTACCCCGAAAAGTTTTCCATTTTGTATTAATGTACAAAAGAGAGAGGGGTTAGCTCTACACGCGCTAGTACCCCGAAATTTTTTTCATTTAGCATAATTGTACAATGCAAAAGAAAGAGAGGTAAGCTCTACACGCGCTAGTACCCCGAAAAGTTTTCCATTTTGTAGTAATGTACAAAAGAGAGAGGGGTTAGCTCTACACGCGCTAGTACCCCGAAATTTTTTTTATTTAGCATAATTGTACAATGCAAAAGAAAGAGAGGTAAGCTCTACACGCGCTAGTACCCCGAAAAGTTTTCCATTTCGTAGTAATGTACAAAAGAGAGAGGGGTTAGCTCTACACGCGCTAGTACCCCGAAAAGTTTTCCATTTTGTAGTAATGTACAAAAGAAAGAGGGGTTAGCTCTACACGCGCTAGTACCCCGAAAAGTTTTCCATTTTGTAGTATTGTACGAAAGAGAGAGGTTAGCTCTACACGCGCTAGTACCCCGAAAAGTTTTCCATTTTGTAGTAATGTACAAAAGAGAGAGGGGTTAGCTCTACACGCGCTAGTACCCCGAAATTTTTTTCATTTAGCATAATTGTACAATGCAAAAGAAAGAGAGGTAAGCTCTACACGCGCTAGTACCCCGAAAAGTTTTCCATTTTGTAGTATTGTACGAAAGAGAGAGGTTAGCTCTACACGCGCTAGTACCCCGAAAAGTTTTCCATTTTGTATTAATGTACAAAAGAGAGAGGGGTTAGTTCTACACGCGCTAGTACCCCGAAATTTTTTTCATTTAGCATAATTGTACAATGCAAAAGAAAGAGAGGTAAGCTCTACACGCGCTAGTACCCCGAAAAGTTTTCCATTTTGTAGTAATGTACAAAAGAGAGAGGGGTTAGCTCTACACGCGCTAGTACCCCGAAATTTTTTTCATTTAGCATAATTGTACAATGCAAAAGAAAGAGAGGTAAGCTCTACACGCGCTAGTACCCCGAAAAGTTTTCCATTTTGTAGTAATGTACAAAAGAGAGAGGAGTTAGCTCTACACGCGCTAGTACCCCGAAATTTTTTTCATTTAGCATAATTGTACAATGCAAAAGAAAGAGAGGTAAGCTCTACACGCGCTAGTACCCCAAAAAGTTTTCCATTTTGTAGTATTGTACGAAAGAGAGAGGTTAGCTCTACACGCGCTAGTACCCCGAAAAGTTTTCCATTTTGTAGTAATGTACAAAAGAGAGAGGGGTTAGCTCTACACGCGCTAGTACCCCGAAAAGTTTTCCATTTTGTAGTAATGTACAAAAGAGAGAGGGGTTAGCTCTACACGCGCTAGTACCCCGAAATTTTTTTCATTTAGCATAATTGTACAATGCAAAAGAAAGAGAGGTAAGCTCTACACGTGCTAGTACCCCGAAAAGTTTTCCATTTTGTAGTAATGTACAAAAGAGAGAGAGGTTAGCTCTACACGCGCCAGTACCTCTAAAAAGTTTATCATTTTGCATTATTGCAGAAAAGAAAGAGAGGTAAGCTCTACACGCGCTAGTACTTCGAAAAGTTTTCCATTTTGTAGTAATGTACAAAAGAGAGAGGGGTTAGCTCTACACGCGCTAGTACCCCGAAATTTTTTTCATTTAGCATAATTGTACAATGCAAAAGAAAGAGAGGTAAGCTCTACACGCGCTAGTACCCCGAAAAGTTTTCCATTTTGTAGTATTGTACGAAAGAGAGAGGTTAGCTCTACACGCGCTAGTACCCCGAAAAGTTTTCCATTTCGTAGTAATGTACAAAAGAGAGAGGGGTTAGCTCTACACGCGCTAGTACCCCGAAAAGTTTTCCATTTTGTAGTAATGTACAAAAGAGAGAGGGGTTAGCTCTACACGCGCTAGTACCCCGAAAAGTTTTCCATTTTGTAGTATTGTACGAAAGAGAGAGGTTAGCTCTACACGCGCTAGTACCCCGAAAAGTTTTCCATTTTGTAGTAATGTACAAAAGAGAGAGGGGTTAGCTCTACACGCGCTAGTACCCCGAAATTTTTTTCATTTAGCATAATCGTACAATGCAAAAGAAAGAGAGGTAAGCTCTACACGCGCTAGTACCCCGAAAAGTTTTCCATTTTGTAGTATTGTACGAAAGAGAGAGGTTAGCTCTACACGCGCTAGTACCCCGAAAAGTTTTCCATTTTGTAGTAATGTACAAAAGAGAGAGGGGTTAGCTCTACACGCGCTAGTACCCCGAAAAGTTTTCCATTTTGTAGTATTGTACGAAAGAGAGAGGTTAGCTCTACACGCGCTAGTACCCCGAAAAGTTTTCCATTTTGTAGTAATGTACAAAAGAGAGAGGGGTTAGCTCTACACGCGCTAGTACCCCGAAATTTTTTTCATTTAGCATAATCGTACAATGCAAAAGAAAGAGAGGTAAGCTCTACACGCGCTAGTACCCCGAAAAGTTTTCCATTTTGTAGTATTGTACGAAAGAGAGAGGTTAGCTCTACACGCGCTAGTACCCCGAAAAGTTTTCCATTTTGTATTAATGTACAAAAGAGAGAGGGGTTAGCTCTACACGCGCTAGTACCCCGAAATTTTTTTCATTTAGCATAATTGTACAATGCAAAAGAAAGAGAGGTAAGCTCTACACGCGCTAGTACCCCGAAAAGTTTTCCATTTTGTAGTAATGTACAAAAGAGAGAGGGGTTAGCTCTACACGCGCTAGTACCCCGAAATTTTTTTTATTTAGCATAATTGTACAATGCAAACGAAAGAGAGGTAAGCTCTACACGCGCTAGTACCCCGAAAAGTTTTCCATTTTGTAGTAATGTACAAAAGAGAGAGGGGTTAGCTCTACACGCGCTAGTACCCCGAAATTTTTTTCATTTAGCATAATTGTACAATGCAAAAGAAAGAGAGGTAAGCTCTACACGCGCTAGTACCCCGAAAAGTTTTCCATTTTGTAGTATTGTACGAAAGAGAGAGGTTAGCTCTACACGCGCTAGTACCCCGAAAAGTTTTCCATTTTGTAGTAATGTACAAAAGAGAGAGGAGTTAGCTCTACACGCGCTAGTACCCCGAAATTTTTTTCATTTAGCATAATTGTACAATGCAAAAGAAAGAGAGGTAAGCTCTACACGCACTAGTACCCCGAAAAGTTTTCCATTTTGTAGTATTGTATGAAAGAGAGAGGTTAGCTCTACACGCGCTAGTACCCCGAAAAGTTTTCCATTTTGTAGTAATGTACAAAAGAGAGAGGGGTCAGCTCTACACGCGCTAGTACCCCGAAATTTTTTTCATTTAGCATAATTGTACAATGCAAAAGAAAGAGAGGTAAGCTCTACACGCGCTAGTACCCCGAAAAGTTTTCCATTTTGTAGTAATGTACAAAAGAGAGAGAGGTTAGCTCTACACGCGCCAGTACCTCTAAAAAGTTTATCATTTTGCATTATTGCAGAAAAGAAAGAGAGGTAAGCTCTACACGCGCTAGTACTTCGAAAAGTTTTCCATTTTGTAGTAATGTACAAAAGAGAGAGGGGTTAGCTCTACACGCGCTAGTACCCCGAAATTTTTTTCATTTAGCATAATTGTACAATGCAAAAGAAAGAGAGGTAAGCTCTACACGCGCTAGTACCCCGAAAAGTTTTCCATTTTGTAGTATTGTACGAAAAAGAGAGGTTAGCTCTACACGCGCTAGTACCCCGAAAAGTTTTCCATTTCGTAGTAATGTACAAAAGAGAGAGGGGTTAGCTCTACACGCGCTAGTACCCCGAAAAGTTTTCCATTTTAAAGTAATGTACAAAAGAGAGAGGGGTTAGCTCTACACGCGCTAGTACCCCGAAAAGTTTTCCATTTTGTAGTATTGTACGAAAGAGAGAGGTTAGCTCTACACGCGCTAGTACCCCGAAAAGTTTTCCATTTTGTAGTAATGTACAAAAGAGAGAGGGGTTAGCTCTTCACGCGCTAGTACCCCGAAATTTTTTTCATTTAGCATAATCGTACAATGCAAAAGAAAGAGAGGTAAGCTCTACACGCGCTAGTACCCCGAAAAGTTTTCCATTTTGTAGTATTGTACGAAAGAGAGAGGTTAGCTCTACACGCGCTAGTACCCCGAAAAGTTTTCCATTTTGTATTAATGTACAAAAGAGAGAGGGATTAGCTCTACACGCGCTAGTACCCCGAAATTTTTTTCATTTAGCATAATTGTACAATGCAAAAAAAAGAGAGGTAAGCTCTACACGCGCTAGTACCCCGAAAAGTTTTCCATTTTGTAGTAATGTACAAAAGAGAGAGGGGTTAGCTCTACACGCGCTAGTACCCCGAAATTTTTTTCATTTAGCATAATTGTACAATGCAAAAGAAAGAGAGGTAAGCTCTACACGCGCTAGTACCCCGAAAAGTTTTCCATTTTGTAGTAATGTACAAAAGAGAGAGGGGTTAGCTCTACACGCGCTAGTACCCCGAAATTTTTTTCATTTAGCATAATTGTACAATGCAAAAGAAAGAGAGGTAAGCTCTACACGCGCTAGTACCCCGAAAAGTTTTCCATTTTGTAGTAATGTACAAAAGAAAGAGAGGTAAGCTCTACACGCGCTAGTACCCCGAAAAGTTTTCCATTTTGTAGTATTGTACGAAAAAGAGAGGTTAGCTCTACACGCGCTAGTACCCCGAAAAGTTTTCCATTTCGTAGTAATGTACAAAAGAGAGAGGGGTTAGCTCTACACGCGCTAGTACCCCGAAAAGTTTTCCATTTTGTAGTAATGTACAAAAGAGAGAGGGGTTAGCTCTACACGCGCTAGTACCCCGAAAAGTTTTCCATTTTGTAGTATTGTACGAAAGAGAGAGGTTAGCTCTACACGCGCTAGTACCCCGAAAAGTTTTCCATTTTGTAGTAATGTACAAAAGAGAGAGGGGTTAGCTCTTCACGCGCTAGTACCCCGAAATTTTTTTCATTTAGCATAATCGTACAATGCAAAAGAAAGAGAGGTAAGCTCTACACGCGCTAGTACCCCGAAAAGTTTTCCATTTTGTAGTATTGTACGAAAGAGAGAGGTTAGCTCTACACGCGCTAGTACCCCGAAAAGTTTTCCATTTTGTATTAATGTACAAAAGAGAGAGGGATTAGCTCTACACGCGCTAGTACCCCGAAATTTTTTTCATTTAGCATAATTGTACAATGCAAAAAAAAGAGAGGTAAGCTCTACACGCGCTAGTACCCCGAAAAGTTTTCCATTTTGTAGTAATGTACAAAAGAGAGAGGAGTTAGCTCTACACGCGCTAGTACCCCGAAATTTTTTTCATTTAGCATAATTGTACAATGCAAAAGAAAGAGAGGTAAGCTCTACACGCGCTAGTACCCCGAAAAGTTTTCCATTTTGTAGTAATGTACAAAAGAGAGAGGGGTTAGCTCTACACGCGCTAGTACCCCGAAATTTTTTTCATTTAGCATAATTGTACAATGCAAAAGAAAGAGAGGTAAGCTCTACACGCGCTAGTACCCCGAAAAGTTTTCCATTTTGTAGTATTGTACGAAAGAGAGAGGTTAGCTCTACACGCGCTAGTACCCCGAAAAGTTTTCCTTTTTATAGTAATGTACAAAAGAGAGAGAGGTTAGCTCTACACGCGCTAGTACCCTTAAAAGTTTTCCATCTTGTAACAATGTACAAAAGAGAGAGAGGTTAGCTCTACACGCGCCAGTACCTCTGAAATTTATCCATTTTGTAGTAATGTACAAAAGAGAGAGAGGTAAGCTCTACACGCGCTAGTACCCCGAAAAGTTTTCCATTTTGTAGTATTGTACGAAAGAGAGAGGTTAGCTCTACACGCGCTAGTACCCCGAAAAGTTTTCCTTTTTGTAGTAATGTACAAAAGAGAGAGAGGTTAGCTCTACACGCGCCAGTACCTCTAAAAAGTTTATCATTTTGCATTATTGCAGAAAAGAAAGAGAGGTAAGCTCTACACGCGCTAGTACTTCGAAAAGTTTTCCATTTTGTAGTAATGTACAAAAGAGAGAGGGGTTAGCTCTACACGCGCTAGTACCCCGAAATTTTTTTCATTTAGCATAATTGTACAATGCAAAAGAAAGAGAGGTAAGCTCTACACGCGCTAGTACCCCGAAAAGTTTTCCATTTTGTAGTAATGTACAAAAGAGAGAGGGGTTAGCTCTACACGCGCTAGTACCCCGAAAAGTTTTCCATTTTGTAGTAATGTACAAAAGAGAGAGGGGTTAGCTCTACACGCGCTAGTACCCCGAAATTTTTTTCATTTAGCATAATTGTACAATGCAAAAGAAAGAGAGGTAAGCTCTACACGCGCTAGTACCCCGAAAAGTTTTCCACTTTGTAGTAATGTACAAAAGAGAGAGGAGTTAGCTCTACACGCGCTAGTACCCCGAAATTTTTTTCATTTAGCATAATTGTACAATGCAAAAGAAAGAGAGGTAAGCTCTACACGCGCTAGTACCCCGAAAAGTTTTCCATTTTGTAGTATTGTATGAAAGAGAGAGGTTAGCTCTACACGCGCTAGTACCCCGAAAAGTTTTCCATTTTGTAGTAATGTACAAAAGAGAGAGGGGTCAGCTCTACACGCGCTAGTACCCCGAAATTTTTTTCATTTAGCATAATTGTACAATGCAAAAGAAAGAGAGGTAAGCTCTACACGCGCTAGTACCCCGAAAAGTTTTCCATTTTGTAGTAATGTACAAAAGAGAGAGAGGTTAGCTCTACACGCGCCAGTACCTCTAAAAAGTTTATCATTTTGCATTATTGCAGAAAAGAAAGAGAGGTAAGCTCTACACGCGCTAGTACTACGAAAAGTTTTCTATTTTGTAGTAATGTACAAAAGAGAGAGGGGTTAGCTCTACACGCGCTAGTACCCCGAAATTTTTTTCATTTAGCATAATTGTACAATGCAAAAGAAAGAGAGGTAAGCTCTACACGCGCTAGTACCCCGAAAAGTTTTACATTTTGTAGTATTGTACGAAAGAGAGAGGTTAGCTCTACACGCGCTAGTACCCCGAAAAGTTTTCCATTTCGTAGTAATGTACAAAAGAGAGAGGGGTTAGCTCTACACGCGCTAGTACCCCGAAAAGTTTTCCATTTTGTAGTAATGTACAAAAGAGAGAGGGGTTAGCTCTACACGCGCTAGTACCCCGAAAAGTTTTCCATTTTGTAGTATTGTACGAAAGAGAGAGGTTAGCTCTACACGCGCTAGTACCCCGAAAAGTTTTCCATTTTGTAGTAATGTACAAAAGAGAGAGGGGTTAGCTCTTCACGCGCTAGTACCCCGAAATTTTTTTCATTTAGCATAATCGTACAATGCAAAAGAAAGAGAGGTAAGCTCTACACGCGCTAGTACCCCGAAAAGTTTTCCATTTTGTAGTATTGTATGAAAGAGAGAGGTTAGCTCTACACGCGCTAGTACCCCGAAAAGTTTTCCATTTTGTATTAATGTACAAAAGAGAGAGGGGTTAGCTCTACACGCGCTAGTACCCCGAAATTTTTTTCATTTAGCATAATTGTACAATGCAAAAGAAAGAGAGGTAAGCTCTACACGCGCTAGTACCCCGAAAAGTTTTCCATTTTGTAGTAATGTACAAAAGAGAGAGGGGTTAGCTCTACACGCGCTAGTACCCCGAAATTTTTTTCATTTAGCATAATTGTACAATGCAAAAGAAAGAGAGGTAAGCTCTACACGCGCTAGTACCCCGAAAAGTTTTCCATTTTGTAGTAATGTACAAAAGAGAGAGGGGTTAGCTCTACACGCGCTAGTACCCCGAAATTTTTTTCATTTAGCATAATTGTACAATGCAAAAGAAAGAGAGGTAAGCTCTACACGCGCTAGTACCCCGAAAAGTTTTCCATTTTGTAGTATTGTACGAAAGAGAGAGGTTAGCTCTACACGCGCTAGTACCCCGAAAAGTTTTCCATTTTGTAGTAATGTACAAAAGAGAGAGGGGTTAGCTCTACACGCGCTAGTACCCCGAAAAGTTTTCCATTTTGTAGTAATGTACAAAAGAGAGAGGGGTTAGCTCTACACGCGCTAGTACCCCGAAATTTTTTTCATTTAGCATAATTGTACAATGCAAAAGAAAGAGAGGTAAGCTCTATACGCGCTAGTACCCCGAAAAGTTTTCCATTTTGTAGTAATGTACAAAAGAGAGAGGAGTTAGCTCTACACGCGCTAGTACCCCGAAATTTTTTTCATTTAGCATAATTGTACAATGCAAAAGAAAGAGAGGTAAGCTCTACACGCGCTAGTACCCCGAAAAGTTTTCCATTTTGTAGTATTGTATGAAAGAGAGAGGTTAGCTCTACACGCGCTAGTACCCCGAAAAGTTTTCCATTTTGTAGTAATGTACAAAAGAGAGAGGGGTCAGCTCTACACGCGCTAGTACCCCGAAATTTTTTTCATTTAGCATAATTGTACAATGCAAAAGAAAGAGAGGTAAGCTCTACACGCGCTAGTACCCCGAAAAGTTTTCCATTTTGTAGTAATGTACAAAAGAGAGAGGGGTTAGCTCTACACGCGCTAGTACCCCGAAATTTTTTTCATTTAGCATAATTGTACAATGCAAAAGAAAGAGAGGTAAGCTCTACACGCGCTAGTACCCCGAAAAGTTTTCCATTTTGTAGTAATGTACAAAAGAGAGAGGGGTTAGCTCTACACGCGCTAGTACCCCGAAATTTTTTTCATTTAGCATAATTGTACAATGCAAAAGAAAGAGAGGTAAGCTCTACACGCGCTAGTATCCCGAAAAGTTTTCCATTTTGTAGTATTGTACGAAAGAGAGAGGTTAGCTCTACACGCGCTAGTACCCCGAAAAGTTTTCCTTTTTATAGTAATGTACAAAAGAGAGAGAGGTTAGCTCTACACGCGCTAGTACCCTTAAAAGTTTTCCATCTTGTAACAATGTACAAAAGAGAGAGAGGTTAGCTCTACACGCGCCAGTACCTCTGAAATTTATCCATTTTGTAGTAATGTACAAAAGAGAGAGAGGTAAGCTCTACACGCGCTAGTACCCCGAAAAGTTTTCCATTTTGTAGTATTGTACGAAAGAGAGAGGTTAGCTCTACACGCGCTAGTACCCCGAAAAGTTTTCCTTTTTATAGTAATGTACAAAAGAGAGAGAGGTTAGCTCTACACGCGCTAGTCCCCTTAAAAGTTTTCCATCTTGTAACAATGTACAAAAGAGAGAGAGGTTAGCTCTACACGCGCCAGTACCTCTGAAATTTATCCATTTTGTAGTAATGTACAAAAGAGAGAGAGGTAAGCTCTACACGCGCTAGTACCCCGAAAAGTTTTCCATTTTGTAGTATTGTACGAAAGAGAGAGGTTAGCTCTACACGCGCCAGTACCTCTAAAAAGTTTATCATTTTGCATTATTGCAGAAAAGAAAGAGAGGTAAGCTCTACACGCGCTAGTACTTCGAAAAGTTTTCCATTTTGTAGTAATGTACAAAAGAGAGAGAGGTAAGCTCTACACGCGCCAGTGAAAAGTTTTCCATTTCGTAGTGTACAAAAGAAAGAGAGGTAAGCTGTATACACATGTCAGGATCTTTTGAAAGTTTCTTGTTTCACAGTATCGTACTGAGACGGGTTAGCTCTCCTTATGTCAGTTATTTACAAAAATATACAATTATTGCTTGTGTAGTACTGTACATAGTTCGTTTATTACAAAAGTACTTATATTTGATGATTTAGTGAAAGTATTATGATTTAATATACTTGAAAAAGAAAAAAAAAAAATTATTAGGTACTATTAAAGGTTTTGTTACTAAAGGGAAAGTCACTCCCTGCTGATGGGGTCCACACTAGACTGCCGAATTAACCACAGATGGTCCTAGAATGGCATCGTCACGGGGCGTAGATGTGGTCCTCTCTAGTGTGCCCCAAAATAGCTAAGAAAGTTTACCGAACCCTTTGTATTTTTTGGGTAGGTATGTCATATTACATTTAATACAATTATCATAAGAACATGTGCCTGATTTACCATGCGTACTATGCAGATTATGGAGTTTATCGGCCGTGCAGATAAGGAAGAATTAAATTACGGTCACATCTATTTAACCCAAACACGGAAATACATAATGTTTTCAACAGTTTTGGCTAGGTTACTGGGGCAGCCTACGATGGACCCTCAATTCGCCCCGTGACGCCCCTAATGGGGTGCCAACTAGGTAGCCTAAGTTACTTTCATTTCTTCTCGGGAAATTTATGAAGCTCACAGACGAGATATGACTGATATGAGATTCCAAGCCAGGGATTGGCTGATTCGGATTGTGTGCGTGATGGTCCTGAATATGGCAGAGCCAATCAGGAGAGGCTTTCGTATCCGCCACACTGTCCCTTCTTGACCTTTAGACCCAGAGTCTCTCCGAGTCTCACCGAGAATTGGCTTGAACAAACCTTCTGTATGCAACTATATGCACCCACAACGAACAATTAAAAAAAATTAAGTACCTAAACCCATATGCATACTGTACATCATAATATTATCGATATATTTACTGCTATTATGAGCTCGGGGGAGGAAATGTCGTTAACCCTTTTTTTGCTTCCTGATTTCCGGGATAATTGTTTTTACTTCCCGTATTTAACAAATCCGAGGCTTTTGTGATTCTCCTTGTTTACTTACAAAACCTGTACGTAATGTTGCAATGTAAACTCATGAAGAAGGAGAACCTGCTAAACGTTGCTTCTTCCCAGTATCGCCTCAATCCTCAGTATTTTTACACGCATGTTTATGTGAAGACAAAATGTACAAAAAACAGGCTCGAACAGGCCGAGAACAGTTCTATCACTGAAGAGCAGGAAGGGTCGGAAAAGGGTGAGAACAATCAATTGTAAACTTTCTCATTCAAGGTTTATTACACTAAACAATAATACTTTGTTGAATAAGCTCTAACACGTAATTTTTACTGACTTGATTATGTTGATTGTGTATGCGACATATATGCATGCCCTTATTGTTCCCACTTTGTTTTGTTTGCATTGCAAACACACTTGCATCAATTTGACACAATTTTTGTTTCCCATTACCTAAGTACTTAAAGTTTGTGAGATTGAGTAATACACAACACCTGAATGTTTGACTCTACATACTGTAAAATAGTGATCATTATTCACAGGTACAAATTCAACATTAAAAAGTAGTCGTGAAATAAAGAAAGTTAAAAGTAACAGGTAAGTGTTTTTTTTTCAACGACTTTATCTTGATAAATTCTGATTATTTTCATTGTGAGAAAAATTAATTCACATAATGTGTAAAATAACTCATTTTTTTGTTTTGCCCAAATTGCAGTAAAAGTAGAAAAAGGAAAATGGATGACCACGAAGTGGAGTTCTTGGAAGAATCAGTCAGGTTTTTATCTCAGCAAGGGTACGATCCCTTCGATATTGCAATACTTTTCTTGCATAATAAACAGCTGATAGAGTTTAATAGTGTACGTAGTGTCTGCAGAAGTATTTCGTCTTTTTTTTTTTTTAAATTTATTCGTCACTAGGTACAATCCTGTACTTTCTTTTTCCACCACTTTAGAAAATTGCTAGCAATACACTGTTTGAGCCGATAGAAATAAACACGGTTCAATATTACAACGAAAATAGAAATAAAGTTGTTCTTTTATCATTGAGATGCGAAAAAAACAAAGAGAATGACGCCAATAGTAAGAAGTTGTTGTGTATCTTTCTATCGAAGCCTACTGAACGCTTTTTTAAAATAACCGACATGCAAAGCTTAAGCAAAATCAGTGATGTTGGGAAAAATTTAAAAGTCATTTTGGATGATGAGAATTATGCTAGTGAATCTTTCACTTACAGATGTCAAAGACACCGCGATCAATTTGTCAAGGCAATGCATTCATAATTGATCCATACTTAACTGTATTTGTAGCATATTTACTGAATTAAATTTATGTTAATTTGTAGATAAAATCCATGGATTATTTCAAAGATTTTTCCAAAGGCATATGCTCAAAAACGTGTGATTTCTCGTTACCCTGTGGACACAGTTGTCTCGATATTTGTCATGCCTACGATCCTGAACACAAGATTTACAAATGTCGAAAAAAATGTAACAAAAAATGCCCTCATGGACACGCATGTTTACTTCAGTGTTGTGAAGATTGCCAGCCTTGTCAAATCAACGTGACAAAAAAATTAAAGTGTGGACACATGGTGGATCTACCTTGTTCCACCGATCCGGACTTTTATTCATGTCAGATGATGGTAAAGAATTTAATTTGATATTTTAATTGCATAAGTGTACCGAATAAATTTAATCTTTTGTCATTACCGATAGTTGAATGCCAAAATGCCAGATTGTAGTCATACAATAAAAAATATTTGTTACCTTGTAAAGGATGTAAACAGATGTGAAGAAAATTGTAAATTTCGTTTGGATTGTGGCCATGCTTGTACAAAAAAGTGCCATTCAAACTCGGATCCTGATCATCTAGAGGTTTATTGAAAATTTTTACCACTTATATGCATAGAATTAGATACAATGTTTAAATGTTTGTTTATATGTTTAGTACAAATGCATGAAAAGTTGTGCCAGAACAAATTCTAGTTGTGTCTACAACCATCCTTGCCAGAAATTGTGCTTCGAAGAATGTGGTCCTTGCAGTATCGTGGTCGACAAAAAATTTCCTTGTGGACACACCAAACGTAATGTCAAATGTTCCGAAGATATTCAAAAATACTTTTGTATAGAGTCTTGTAATCGAATCTTAAGCTGTGGTCACAAGTGCCCGCTATTGTGCGTACAAGATTGCGGAATGTGTGCAGTCATGGTAAAAAAAATTTCTAAATTTCTGGAGCCACTCAATATCTTTTCATGGAAAATAACTAGCTTAATAATTATTTTATTTTATTTCTTATTTTATTTTTTGTAAGGTGGAGAAGAAGAGTTCATGTGGCCACAAGTTAAAAGTAAAATGCTCCGAAAAAGCACTACCATCAAAATGCGATGAGCCATGTCCAAAAATTCTGCCATGTGGTCATTTTTGCACCAACAAATGTAAAGATGAATGTACGGTAAAATGTGAAGTCATGGTATTCATGAAAAAGCCAGGACTTTGTGGTCATAAATTTCAGATTCCGTGTCATTTTCAAAACATTGGTGAACATCCAAGTTATTATACTCAAAATAGTTTAATTTTTAAATTTCATCACTGATCAATGTTAAAACGATTTTCTTTTTTTATTAGATCCCAAATCTACGACCCTACTGAAGTATTGTCAAAATCCGTGCAAAACGACTTTAGCTTGTGGGCACAGATGCGTGGGCAACTGTTTTCGCTGTTACCAAGGATGTTATCACGTATTTTGTGAAGAGCCATGCCAAGTCCCGCTTATTTGTGGACACAAGTAATTGCTGTTGTTTTTACACTTTTTTAAATTACAATGCTATTCAAGATTATATATATAATTCACTATGTTCTACCACAGGTGTGAAATTCCATGTGACAAAAAGTGCAGACCTTGCTCAAAACCTTGTGAACTTCAATGTCGTCACAGTAGATGCAGCAAAAGATGCGGCGAGCCGTGCACACGTTGTATAGTGAGATTCTTCAGGCTTTTTTTTTTCTTTTTTTTTTTTTTTTGTCATACTAACAGTATATTATCGTTTTGGTTTGTCATTTTATAGGAAAAGTGCGAATGGGGATGCAAACACAGACGCTGTACTAAACGTTGTTACGAACCATGTGACATAGAACCTTGCCCCGAGCCGTGTGACCAGTTGTTACGTTGTAACCATCCATGCGTTGGTTTTTGTGGGGACCCTTGCCCTCCGCTTTGTCGAATTTGCGATAAAGATCAGTTGACGGAAATTTTTTTTGGCAACGAAGATAATCCTAATGCTCGGTAAGAGTGTTTAAATTTGTGTTATTTGCCCTCTCTTCGATTTTTCGCGAGTTAATAACAAAATTTCATAATCGCAGATTTGTATTGTTGCCTGATTGCAATCACATTATTGAAAATGAGGGTTTGTTGCAATGGATTCGAGGTTTTAGTTCGAATAACGGGATACAGGTATTGTCTTGTCCTATGTGCAAAATTCCCATTAGTACGTGTATGAGAATAATGAATTTTGTAAGGAAAAATTTGAATGATTTGATGGTAATCAAGAAGAAAATGTTCTTTGATGGTGACGAAAGAACATTGGAGATCACGAGAATGGACTACATTGAAATAATTGAGAATGTGGAAAAACTCCCCATCATCAAAGGTAATTTTTTATCATCAGTTCATCAGTTCATCAGTCTTAAACGATTCAATGTTATTCAGTAAGATGTAACAAGTTGCTCGCTTCTTTCAGAATTTGAGGATTTATTCAAATACTTGGAAAATTTGAAGGAAATGGCAAGTGGTGTTAAAAACAACAAGAAATATACGTTCAATATGTACGAAGTTGATGCTATAAAGATCATTATGAATGTAATTTTTCAAATCATTAACCATTTGAAGCTCATTGATAAATCTTGGAATCAAAAAAAGGCACATACGTTTGTGTCCTCTCAAATAAGCGTATTAATACGCTTGATGCCAAATAAATTACAAATTTCCGATCAAGAAGTCGGTCAAATTCAACTAGAATTAAAGAGATTGTACTTGCAAGTAAATTCTTCAATTCTTACTAATCGTTATAGATACTCATCTAAATTTTTTTTTCAAATTGCCCAATCATTTATTTATTAATTTATTCTGCAGGTTAAACTGTGTAATTTATGTTCTGGTTTATTTGGAAAATGCTGGGAATTGTTTAATTCACAAGATTACGAAACTCTGTATGATTGCTTGTATGGTGTGCAGCCGTTTACCAAATCTGTTGAAAACAAAGTACTAAAGATACTGCGTTTTTCAAAAAATGTGACCAACTACAAAGAAATAGTTAAAGCCATGGGGATGAAAAAAGGTCACTGGTTTAAGTGTCCTCAAGGACACTTCTATGTAATAGACAATTGTGGCGGACCAATGCAACGCGGAAAGTGCATAGAGTGCAAAGCTGGTGTGTATATAGTTTGTCTTCAGAATATATGACAAGTTTTTATCTAACCGAGTTTATTTGGTTTTTTTTTTTTAATTAGTTGTTGGTGGTGAAAAACATCGTCTCCAAGCTGATAATGCTTTTGCTGGGGAAATCGATGGTGCAACAGCCCCCGCTTGGCGTGGAAATATTTATTAGTTTGCATGTTTTTAGATTTTTCGTTTTTACACAAGACTTTTTTATTTATTTATTCAAACGCATTGTATGGATTTTGGTTTTCTACAAATCGTATTGAAGATTGAATATTAGAAAATTTTTTAATTTTAGATTTAAAAAGAACATTTTGATATAAACAATGTAAGGACACTTTTTGAGTTTGTAAGAAACAATATTTACGGAATACTTCAGATTGTAGAGTATTTTAATGATATGTATTTTTGATAACTTTACTCAAACATGAGCGTCAAGGTACACTGAAAACTGTAAATACTTGAATAGATTTCAATGATAAATTAAAAAAGCCAATCATTATTGTATTTAGTTGCTTACAACGTACACCTAAGGTTGAAAAACTCTTTTGTTAACCCAAGATTAATTTTAATAGAAAAAGTATGTTAACTAGTTTAAGAAATTAAAAATTTCTTAACTTACTAAATATTTGTTTTTTTTTTTTACTTTTGAATAACGTACGAAAAACAATTTTTTAATAATCAAAGTCGAATGTTAATATACAAACTATGACTTGTGAAGCTTCAAAGAAAGTATTATTTTCCGGCAATTGCAATAATCCCCGCAAACCACTATAATTCGTCCATGGGAACTTTTTTTTTTTACAAGCATTGAAAACTCATCTTTTTACTCCTCGATGTGGCTGCATGCAAACGAGCCTTTAGTTCTGTAGGCGTGACGACGCAGGTCAGCTGATTGCCTCCTTCAGTCGACATCACAAGATCTGCTGCTCTCCTCCTCCGCGCTCCGAAATTAATTTCTGGATTTTTCATTCCGTTTAATTTGTAATTAGAAAAGAAACTCGTATTTCTCATCAAGTTTAGTTGATTCACAGCAAAAAAATGTCGCTACACTCTGCTGGCAAAGGAAAACTCTTGGCTGTCATTGGTGACGAGGTGAATGGCTTTTGATCACAAGACACTTTTTGCTCGTTGACTATTTTTTTTAAGGTATTTATCAGTGACTTACATTACTTTAGGACACATGCGTTGGATTTCTACTGGGAGGTGTTGGCGAGATCAATAAGCACCGCCATCCGAACTTCATGGTGGTTGACAAAAGTAAGTTTAGCAACAAACAAACAATCGCATCAAACTTTTGGTGAGTAACTGTAGTTGAAAACAGTTAGTCAAGAAAATGATTTGGGTTTCAGATACAGCTGTTGGTGACATAGAGGAAACTTTTAAGAAATTTATCAAACGAGATGACATTGACATCATCCTCATCAATCAAAATGTAAGTTTGAGTGGTTAATAAAAAGAAAATCCTAAGCCCTTGAACATCTCAATTCAACTATGACTTTTAAAAGTTTTTAAATTAACATTTTTGTTTCTACCTAACGTTTTTAGATTGCGGAAATGATTAGACACGTGATTGACAGCCATACACAACCCATCCCATCGGTGTTGGAAATTCCAAGTAAAGATCATCCTTACGATGCTAGCAAAGATTCGATTCTTCGACGTGCTAAGGTAACTATTCAGAATACATATTTTACCACGCTTAAAATTACTTTTGCTGCACATGAAGTAAAAAAAATCAATCAATTAACTACATTGTACCTTATTTCTTCAAAAGTAATGTTTTATCCTGGACTAATGCTAATAACATTGCTCTCTAGTGTGACCATAGTAAATTAACATATAATATAAAAAATACCAAAGTAGCATGTTTAATAAAACACTAAAAATTACATGAATTTTTTGTTTACTTTCTAGGGAATGTTTAATCCAGAAGATATTCATTAATTCCCGCGTCTATTAATAATGGAACTTTGCAATTTATGAATCATGTAAATTAAAAGAAATTGTGAATTATATTTATTAGTCTAACTGTTTATCGTGTATTACTGTACAGTATTGTTGTGATGTATGTAAATTCCACAATGTAATCTTCTGCATAAAAAAAAAAATTAATTTCTTGCATGTTTTGATGCAGAAGAGTTGTATTATAAAAAATAAACTAAAATTTGTTTCACCAAAATTTTATTGTGCATAATTCGTAAGGCACGACATTATGATGGAAACAAGTCGTTTATTTATGTACAAAAGATTATCACTTGAGCTTCTAGAGCAGCAACAAACTTCAATGAATAAAGAATTAATACGTATTTTTTTGTTAGTTAAAAAGTGATTGTTTTATTCAGTAAATAAACTTTTATCAATAGTTATGAGCTGACAATTCTTTTTTTTCTTCTACATTTTTTGCCACTAAACTAGAATGGTACTAAAGTATCAGTTATGTCGCGTTTCAATTAAAGTATTTGGTTACTTTTTACAAGTTTCTATAAGACACGTTACAAAGTTTACATTCATTTTATAGTCTTGCAGTTTCATTGTTACACTATATAATATTTTGTGTTGTATATCACAGTCCAGCAGATATAAATAATAAGCTAGATGTGCATTAACTTACATATAATGAATAATGGACATTGATGGTCTTACCATCTTTCACAAAAATATAAAAAATTTCAATTAATACATTTCATTTGATCGAAGATGTTAGTGAATTCAAACAAAACTTACATACGACACTGAAATCAATTTTAATTTTTAGTAGCACAAAGCAAATAATTTTTTTATTCATCATGCAAGCTTCTAAACTCCACAAAAATATTGAAACAGTTACCTAAATAATAATAAGAACTCATGAAAATAGCTAATGAATTGGTGAATAATTTTTTAAATCATATTTTAGCAGTTGAGTAGTTGGTCTTTTACATTGCTTTTTTTAAACATCCATTATTCTCCAACCAGTCTATAAACAAGTTCACACGCAATTCGTTTCATGCAAATAAATATCTTCAACATTACAGGTTAATTTCAAAAAATTCGATTAAGATTTAGTTTAATAATCAACTAATAAAGCCATCTTTTGATTCAATTTTCCAAATGAGCAGAAAACTTTTCTAGTCTAAAAGTTATCAGTTGCAATAAAAAACATTGTTAATTGTTTAGCAAAACGATTTCTCAAAAATAGGTATTTTCCAAAGTTTAATGATAGCACATGTGACCATAAAATTTCAGAACATTATTTGTTTTTGTTCTAGAGTTATCTTGGCCACAAATTTTACTTCCAATAGATAGACATTTTTACTCACACGATTTTTCGACTTAACTTAAGACAAAAACTTCGTAATAATGAAGAAAAAATTGCAAAAACATTTAGGTACTCAAAAATACCATCTTTTCAAATTTTTCTCTTTTTACCGGAAATCCATATAAATTATCTTAAAATTAAAAATAACACAGCTAATATAAGTACTTTTATCTACTTTAACATCGTAGTGTTAAAAATTTGTACCACTTAGCTTTCACTGGTTTTCAGATCTAATGGTTACACCAATAAATATCATTGATATTTTTCACTAGATTATGTAACGACTTTCGTTGATTAATCGTTTAATATATCTATAAGTCAATACAAAGTAATACTTTAAAATCAGTGTAAAATTTCAATTTTATAATTATTCATCCTCTTGGAGGATATCATTTTATAATTCATAAAAAGCGTGAATAAATTATAGGAAAATTACCTTATACTGACTTATTCGCGATGTGATTATGTGAATAAATATTCGCACATAGTCTTGCGATATTTCAGTCATGGTTTTGCAGCTATCAAAAACAATGGCACATAATAGCCCTAATGGTCATCGTTTCGTGACATTTTAGCAAAATAGTAGTGCAACCCACTATTTACTGACGTTCGTTTGATAAAGACATTCAAAAATCTTCCTGCTCTTCCTTGGCAGACATCAATAATTTTTGAGTGGTGGCAGTTAATTTATCTGAAATAATGTTGTCGTCAAAGATTTGGCACGATTAAAGGGCATGTTGAAAATGCTTACCGTTTAACTTTTGGAAGGTCTTTGGCTTCTTCTTCCAAGCGACGCCAATGAAATACGCGGGTATACCCGACAGCGTTATAGCTACTCCCATGAACACTTCAATGGGTCTTTCAAAACACGGTACCAGTACCAAAAAGGCGCAAATCAGCACGAAAGTCACGGGAATCCAGAGTGAGACCTTAAATGAAACACCAACATTAGTAACAACGGATGGCAAGTGTGTACAATACGACTGATGAAATTGCATTTACTTTGATAGGTCGATTCATTTGCGGCCTTTTGTATCGCAGCCACAATATTCCAGCTACCGAGAACATGATAAAGGTCGACTCAACGATGCTGCAGTACGTGATCAATACAAATACATCGCTTGTGCACAGCATTGCGAGAGACAAAATACACTAAAGCAATGTTAAGATACTTGAGTTGTTGATAGTTTTTTGTGTTTACTAGAAGTAACTTATTCAAAAATTACCAAAAACACCAGAGCAGGAGTCGGAGTGAACCTGTCGACGTTGATGAAACTGAGCATTGCAGGGAAGTGTCCGTTTCTGGCACCAACGAAACACATTCTTGATGACGTCATTATGTGAACGCTTAGTCCACCAAAGGCAGATATGGCAACCATCACTGGGATGATCCACGCTACTGAGGAGAGTATCTTGTCACCAAAAGTCTGAAAGTAAGTAGTGTTAGAAAAATCAATTGATTCACGAATCTTTGAGTTTTATCGTTAACATTCATAAATTTAATACTCACGACTGCAATAGCTTCTGAGGCTATCATTGCTTGCGGTGTCAGTACTGCCAAGTAGGCGACGTTTGCCAAGACGTAAATTAGTGTCACGAGAGGCAGTGAAATGTAGATAGCACGTGGTAAATTGCTAAAAAACATATTAAATTTATTACTTTGTGACACAGCATATATTATTGATTTTACTTACACGTAAGGATTTTTTAATTCTTCGGTCATGAAGTTAAGGTAGTTCCAACCAGAATAGGAAAATATGCCAGAATAAACTGCCACAGCGATTTTCCCTGGACTCGAGCTTGTATTCTCAAACGCATTCTCAAAATTCTCAGTATGACCTGTAAAGTTGAAGTAATTATCATTTAATTATTCTACTTAGCAAAATTATACTTAAATAATTAAATATTTTATGCCTTTGAGCAACGTACCCATACACACCCAAGCCAATCCTGCTAAAATAATGATCACCAATGCTCCTACTTTAGCAAACATAAAGACGTTTTGCATTTTTGTGGTTTCTTTGACATCATGGCAATTAATGTATGTTAAAAAACCTGTAATTTAAAAATACATTTATTATTATAGGGGTAATAATTTAGAAGATATTGAAAAAAACGTTTACTCACATATCGTGACTGCTGCTAATAATCTAACAGATTCATCAGGAATGGGACAATCAGGAAAGAACGGCTGAAGCACATATTTTGCAAAGGTCAAAGCCATAATTGCATTAGTTGTTGGTCTGTTAGGGTAAAATCTTTGCGTTAGCAAAAAAAAAAAACATTTTAAAACTTTAAGAATCACGAAACTTACACGAAAATTAAATTGGCAGCCCATAAATAAAGAAAAGCAGCAAGATCACCAAAGGATTCGTGAATGTAAGCATAGTCACCACCACTGCGAGGTATGCTCGTGCCCAATTCAGCATAACACAAGGCACCGATCATAGACAACAAACCACACAATACCCAAATAACCAAGGACAAGCCCACACTGTTTACTTCTTGTATCACTCCTTTTGGAGAAATGAATATTCCTGTACGATAAAAAAAAACGGTAATTAGCTCGTCTAATGAAAATATCAAAATTAATGGATCAATGAAAATTACCTGAACCAAAGATGATCCCTAGAATAATGGCAACTCCTTCCAACAGACCAAGTTGCTTCTTCATGCGCACTTTATCCTCCCCATGTGTCAAACTCTCCATCGCTGCTTTCTTGGCCATTTTGAGGGAACTTTGTCAATTAGACTTGAACTCTGAAAAATCAAAAAAAGCACCTATTCTATCACAGAATCAGCCAACAAAAGTTAAGCAACTGAGCAGGAGCTTGGCTAAAGTTTACCTCGCGCATCCGTCAAAATAAACCACACAGCCCTAATCAAGCTAACGCGTTTGTAACTCGAGAAAATTGAGTTTGTCGGAGAGATCTCAATTTGTCTGATGAAAAGCTAAGACAAGAAGAAGAAAAATGTGGTGCAAACTTTTTCAACAATTGCAGCGAGCGCCAGTAATGAAAATAGTCACGAAGCACGTGCAGTTAAACTACACTTATCTATGTCCATAAATCAAAGTCACTGTCAGAAAGTGCATATATCTGTCAATTCATTGTTGACCAAGAGTTCACGGAATCTTGCAAACTTTCTGCACATACAATAAGTAGTTGTAAGGATGTACCAAGAAATTACAATTTAAATTTTTTATTTTTACTTCAATTTTCATTTAAGTAATTTTGCAAAAAAAAGTAAATCAACGCTATTGCACGCGTGTGGTGGTGGCGTCTTTGGAGATTCAAACTTGTAGCGAACGGCCGTAAACAAAAGAAAAAAAATGCAACTATATCCCATGAAACATTAGATTATTGTAATTGTTTGAACGAAATTAATACACACGCGGGACGGAGCTAAGTGTACATGATTGAGTAATATACCACGCGAACACGTGCCGTTTGGCCGAACATCGCGAGAGCCATGTGCACTGGATATCGTTAAAAAAAAATGCATTTTCACCTGCACGCACGGTGTGTTGTACACCTTCACTTGAGGTAAGGAGAAGAAAAATTTGCAAATAAATCTTGAAAAGATTACTTACAACGAAAGTAAACAATTTATATTGATAATATACCTTTTTGTTGTTATGTCGTACACTTTGGTCGTTTATAGCAGCCGACGTTATAGCGTCTATGAACTGCGCGCGCGCTATTTTTTTTTTTTGCGGATCTTCACGAAAATCAGCGTGCGGTATTTTCGGTCGAAATGGAAAACTGGATCAAACGTCACACCTACTCGATTTTCCAAATTTACGTGTTGACTACACAAAAACCTTATAATTTAAGACGAGACGAGAAAGAAAAAAAAACAGCAGTTCGAAATAAATGTAAGTAAATAGGTTGTTTGAAATTCGCGCCATCGGCCAATACGAGGAGTATCGAATCGTTGCGCGATCGATCTATCGAAGTTGCGTGATCGTCATTTACCGTCAACAGTACAGCGATGCGTCAACGATCGGTTCAAGGACCGTCTCTACTTTACACCAAATTTGACGGAGGTTCCATCGTCATCCATGTGAGAAAAAAATTTTTTACTTAGGTATTTTCTTTTTTGAAAATCCATTACTTTTTTTCGATTACTTTCGTGCTGCATCATAAGTATACAAATACACACTGTGTGTCAAACCAAAAAACTGTGTCAAGTGTCAATCATTCGTTTCAGAGTCACTTCGTCGAGTTGATTGTTTCGTTGTCGAATATTTGGTAAGTAACAAAAAAAGCAGCTTTTCGTGAAGCCAATGGCATCGAGCATGGACGTGGAGGAAGAGGAGTTCGAGATGCCGACCTCGAGTAGTGCTAGGGGCGAGAAAAAACGCTTCGAGGTCAAAAAGGTGAGCGACGTTCCGGCCCTTTGTTTACAACTGTCTTGGCTCACGCCGACCCTAACCTCATTTCTGCCCTGTCACGCTTTTGTTTTTGTTCTGCAAGACTATGTTTATTTTTACCACTCTGTTCGTCAATGTCTGATTAATTTTTTCGATTGTCCTTTTTTTTTTTTTTCTTTTACATTATCTAGTGGAACGCCGTCGCACTCTGGGCATGGGGTAAGTATATTTCCTGCTCTTACTTTTTGATAAAGTTCCAACACTGTATATGATTTTATTGTTTTTGTCTTTTGCAGACATAGTCGTTGATAACTGTGCAATTTGCCGCAATCATATCATGGACCTGTGCATTGAGTGCCAAGCCAACCAGGCTTCTGCCACCAGCGAAGAGTGCACAGTTGCTTGGGGTGTTTGCAATGTCAGTAGGCCATTTTTTTCTATTTCCTTTTTTTATAATATGTTAAAGAATTACTTTGAGGTACCTAATTTGTACCTTGAAAGCTTGGCAGAAGTTTATATGGATACAGTGTTATGAACAAACTACTTTATTTACCTGAGTATCTTGAGATCTGACTTTATCAGCTGAGTGTAGACAAAACTTTAATAATAATCACAATGAATGTACAACTTATTTTTAAAGATGATTTCAGCAGTTTACACAACTGTGGAAACAGTTTTAAAAAACTTTTGTTGTGTTGACACGTTGATTTTTTTGTTTTCAGCATGCATTCCACTTCCATTGCATTTCTCGCTGGCTCAAAACAAGACAAGTTTGTCCACTTGACAATCGTGAATGGGAGTTTCAAAAGTATGTGCTCATTTTGGACTATTTTTTTAGTTGACTTACAACTATTCAGTATATTATCATATTTTTTCAGATATGGACACTAGACGCCTATTTTTCGTGTCGATTTTTATAACATCAAAGTTGAAGTTGAAACATCAGAATGTGAATTTAAAAAAAAATTACTTTTATCTACAGCTGTAAAATATATTTATGTATGAAATTTCAGTTATACTAAGGCCTCTTTACTTGTTCAAAAATACATTCTTTAACTATATACTGTCAAATATTTTTTTAATCAAATTTTGTTGTATTTAATTATTAATATAATACATTAAAATCAATATATTGAAAAATTCTTTCCTAATTTTGAGTTTAGCAATTTAAATGGTAGAACTCAATATTCTTAGTAGTAGTTTAAGTTTATTACGAATTTAATTAAAGTCAAACACAATTCTTAGATAGCTAAAAAAAAATTTTAAATAAAAAAATGTAAATTTTTTAAAGTAAAATAAAAAATATTTTAAATCAGAAATTCTGTAACTAAAGCACTTACATGATTTTAAGCATTACATCGATATTCCTGTTATTTCTATTGAAAATAAAAACAGTATCCCCATTTAGTTAATTCAATTGGATGCATTATTTGTTCATTTATTTATGAAATAAACTGATCTTCCTGAAACGTATTGCATGTGGTTAAAAAGATAAAATCAAAATAAATTACAATTGTGGTCTTACTTTAAAAAAAAATTAATTTTTTCCCACAAATCGTCAAAACTGACTTTGTGCCAGATCATACATCATTTATCATTTATTTGTATTCAAGTTTTTATGGTGAGACCAAAGTTTTATGAACAGATTAGTGCTTGAAATAAATTTTTTTGTAGTGCTTAAAAATGATTTTTGTAACAGAGAACATAAAAGTGACATCGTCAAGAAAAAAATATTTATTAAAAAAAAAAAATAGTTTCCAAGATCCACAACTGTCCTACATTTTGTCTTACAACAATCATTTCTTTCTGAAATCGATGAAAACTGATTTTTTCATTATTATCAGTAATTTTTGCTAACATAGTAGTAAGACATTAATGTATCAAACAAAAATAATCAACTTTTTCTAAGAAACTTAAGTACTTTTGCATTCTGAGTTAGAATGGCCCAACATTTGGTTAATATTTTTTTTAACACCTTAAAAAAAGAAGTAATCGTGAATCTAGATGAGACAAGAATGACTAACAGTCAACATCAGCTATTTCATAGTAGTTTTAAATAATTAAAGTTAAAATTTTTATTCGACATAATGATTCAAACATTTTTTTAAATTAAGTTCTTATATTTTTTTTAAGCAAAATTAGATTATTTATGTTATTACTTTGTGTACGTATTAAAAAAGAATGATTCAAAAATATGAAATTTCAAGACTCCATTAAAAATCGTATCTGATGAAAATTATAGACATTAAATAATTACCCTTGTATACTTATTCAATAGCTGATTTTTAGTACGAATACAAAAAAATTAGGTTTGACAAAAAAAGGTTTTTCAAGAAAAAACTAAATAATAAGAAAATATATAGCCATTTGAATAAGTAATAACTAAAAAAACAATTTTTTATCGAATTTCTCCTATTTTTGCGGGGGTGCAGGAGCTGCTGCAGGGGTTCTGAATATAGAGCGGGAGGTAGCAGAGGGTCTTTCATGGACGATCTCCGGGTATAGTAGTTTTCATAAGAATTTGCTGAAATTGAAATATGTGTGAAATGAAAGTTTTATTTACACGTGTGCAAAATTTCAACAGGTGTTTCCTTACTAAATTGCGAACTATTCACTTTTAAAGATTGTCGATTTAACAGTGCAGTATATCTATAGCTATAATATTGGCGAAAAAAAACGCACACTTTCGAGCATAACTTAATGAATTTTCGCAGTATTTTTCCAAAAAAATTGTATGTAGTAAATTAATTCATAAGGAAAAAAATGAGTACAAGTCTTATAGGCCTTTCCATATCAATTAATGAGTAACAATAATTTTAATAACACCTCATCTGGCCTCCGCTGAGAGAGAAGCAGACCCCCCAAGCAACTTGGCAACACTGCAGCATCCTGTTGTTACTTACCGAGAACATGCAGAACAGTCAGACGACGGTCACGAAAAATGGCCCAACTTAAATTATCAAACAACTGATTTTCAATGTCAAGTACAATCATGAGATTTTGCAATACTGTAACATCACAAGTGACGTCGTGAAAATTGGCAGAAAGTCTCGCGGCACCTAACCCTAACGGCCAGAGTACATATATATAGTAAGATAGGTGGCGAGATGTTGCAGTGTCGCTGTGTCGGCGCATCGTCTGCTCATGCAACGAAAAAGAGATTCTCAACTTACATCAATTTTGATTGAGAACCACTGGACCTGGAGATCGTCCTTAAAATTTTATTGGAATTTTATTTTGCAAAAAAAAAGATGGAAACATTTGAAAAGAATAGAACGTAAATAATGAAATAATGTATTTTAAATATTTGAAAATGTGTTGAAGAAAATAAATAATTGAATTTGTTTATCAATACATAGAACTGAACAGAAATGATAATAAATTCGTTATTGAGTGAACTTTTACCCAATTATGAGAAGAGAGGAATTAAAAAAAAAAAAAAAAAAATGCAATAATAAGGCAGTCCATTGGCTTTTACCGTAGAATTGTAAAAATAAAAACAAAAAATATGATACACCAGCAAGTCACCCTCTGTCAACTTACCCTTACTTACCTGTGAGGTACGATCGGTGGGCTACTACACGTTTTTCAACTTAGAAAACCATTCAATCCGATCCGTACACGGGAGTGGACAAGCCAGTGGACACATTTCTGAAAATTAATGCTAGCTGACTCTACATATACTAACCAGACACTTTTTTCGCCACATGCGGGAGTGAACCGGAAATGCGGCGATCGGGTCAAGGACTCGTCGGGAGGGTTGGAAAAATGGATGCAACTCGTGCAAAAAAGTGATTCCTATTTTTGCATCAACTTTTCTTTTCGTTCGGTATTTTACAAACGATGATATTCACGAATTACATCGAAAACGGTGCTAACAGTGTACCACATGCCGCCACGCGGTCGGAGATGCAGTTACTGTCAGCATTGTCCAACCGGTAACCACGATAATAGAACGCTAGTATACCTATATGTGGCAAGGCCAGACGTATATATACTTACCAATGAGATCAAGCATCGACGACCAATCAAATCGCGTTTTACAACAGTGACGCATCACTTTTTTCAGAAGATTCGGGAGTGTATCTTTCCGGTGGGTGAGAGGCACATAAAATTTCTTTTTTAACTAAACCAGTTGTTTGACATATTATGAGTACTGTTTTACTTACTTTTATATTATTCAATAAGCATACCACACTACAAAAGGAGCACAGAATTTCGTTAATTTTTTTTTGTCTTCCTAAATGCATATACATCCACTCTAAATCTTACTCTTACAACATTTATGTTACCACTAAATACACAAATAATTTTTTTAAAGACAATTTTCAGTTGGAATGTCATATCATCGCAATGTGATTCTGTGAATAGTTAAATATCAATTTAAAAAATATTTTTTCTAAAGAAAATCTATGTGATGAAGCATAAGTAATGTAAGGAATATTAAAAAATTACGTGTAATTTTATTTAACTTCAATTGAAATCAAATAAAGTTTTTTGTCTAAATATTTTTTAGAGAGTAAACAAATAAAGTAGCGTTATTCTTGGTTATATCTATATGATAAATTTATTTCATTTTAATTTTTTCTTCCAATTTATGCGATTGATCCTTAAAAAATCCCGCCAAATAATATACTCGACGTGTTTCGACCAATCACACAACGTATAAAAAGGCTCCAGTCACGTGACAATCAATCTTTCAGTTAGGAATTACTCTTACAAAAAATTGTTCAAGCTGTCCCTCTATTTGTAAAGATTTTTCTGTCTCAATAAAAATGGTAACAAAATTTTTTTTTAGTTTGTTCGTAGTAGAACGTTTGACTGTTAATTTATATTTTTTGCAAAAATCCGTTTACATTCAATTTGCTTATTTTTTGAAAATTTAATGTTGTGTTGGTTATTAAAAAAAAAAAAAAAAACAAATTCGTTAGGAATTGTAGTATTGAAAAAAATTGAAATTTTTGTGACTAGTCATAAACTGTGATTTCATATAGTTACAACAGTATAATCTTCCCGTTAAGAATGTTTGTGATAATGAAAAGTAGATTAAGGCAATGTTAGAAATACGTTCGAATTTATTTGGAATTAAAAAAAAAAATTGTCAAATAACATGATGGTAACTGTAACTGTTATACTTGTTAATTTTTAATTGACCGATATTATTAATCGATTAATTTTTTTCTCTTTCCACGCTATCTTGTAGAAATTAAATTTTTCTATCATTTCAATGAATGCGTGGAGCAAATAAAAATATATTATTTTTTATCTTACATTGAAGTAGGATTGAAACTACCTAGAACTTGAATTAGTTTTCCAAAGTTGTCTTAATCTATGAGTCATAGTGTCGCCATTGCTTAATGAGGGGAATTTATTTAATGATTTTAAAACTTCATATTTAGTTGTTTACGTAGAAATTGACAATGATAATAAATGGTAGAGAAAATCATTAACGTTTGTTACTTTAATTATTTTTAAGTCATTTAAATTATATATTTAGTCTTTGTGACCGAATAAGTTGGTATAGTTGTTTTCCACAGTAAAGATATCTTGATTTTATCCAGTGCTTGATCTATTCAGTTGAAATCTTTTTTCTGAGATAAGAATTTTCAGACGTTAGAAAAATGTAATGAAAATATTTAAACCTTGTAGTAGTAAAATACCATCAAGCAACTATTGTTTGCCAAAAACTACGACGTGAATAACTTTTTTTCAAATCATCAGTGAAGTTTCAATTAAGACGAAGGCCGAAACATGTATACGTGAAAAAAGGAAAGCTAAATATATATGACTACAATTACGAAAAACGTATTACTACTTAAACGAGTGATCGACACGTCTGATACTTAAATGTCGATTATGTTTATCAGTTAGAACATTTATCTATACTTCACGTTTTCTTTCTTTGTACGTTTTAGGACATTTAGTATATTCTACTTGTCTACGAAATTTTGCGTTTCACGCGTCCTGAGCCTTTTGCTTCTTGAACAGTTTTGGGTTGATATTTTTTCCTTGATAAATGTCTACTTAAGAATAAAAAAAAATTTACCTAAACCTTACGCTTTTCGAATATGACATGAAAAAATATATTAATCAAAAATTCATCGTTGAAAAGTCAATTTCTGAACCGAAAAACGGGACAAACCTCGAATAACGAATTGGTTTTACCAAAAGTATCATGTAAAATTCATTGAAGTACCGAATCGAAAGAACGCAACCCCAGGCAATCGCATTGTGCATACGTATCTTGAATAAATGAAAAATAAAATAAAACAAAAGAACAAGAAAAGTCGGAAAAATTTCGTAAAGGCACACAAGTAATAAAATCCCGGGCACAATAGTATCAATAAAAATAATTATCGTCATTATCCGACCGAGGCGATTGATAAGCGACTATTTTGTAAGAGGCAAAATCGTCGGGAGCTTTGGGGATAAGAGCGGGGAGGGGGGGGGAGGCCCAGACACGACGCGGATTATTAGTCGAGCAGTACACCTTGGGCTCGTGATAATAATGGACATAACAGACCGGACACCATCTACGAGTCCCAAAATCGAGCGTCTCTCGGATTCTCTTCAAAGTAGACCAGATCATACTATTGATTGATAATTTTTTTTTTTTTTTTTTTTTTTTTCATTCAAGTGATGAAAAAAGTAATTTTTTTATACTAAACTCATGTGTGTTTTCTTTTTTTTCCATTTCTGTGTTTTAAGGAACTTATTCGAAACTACAGTTACCGTAAGTGCCTTGATGCCGTAAGTATATACCGAATTCACCGTGGATTCGGATGCATGTGCAATTAAATTTAATATATTGTGGTGACGGTCGGAAATCTGCGAAAAATGCGCCGCTGTTAATATTAATACAAAGATAAAAGTAGATATGATAAAATTCAATCCAAACATTGGTTTCTTCGAGTGCATTGTAACAATGCATTGTTCATGTGTATAATAAATACGTGTATCGTACGAACGCGTTTGCGTCAGTACAAGTCGATAAAACGGTACAAAAAATTTTTTTTGAAAAATTACTAAATTGATTATCCGTGTACTCCTAATTACAAATGAATTTCTAGTATCTACAGGCATTTTTTTTTTTTTTTTTTCCTAATCAGCGTGACGCTTGAACGTGTGTTTCTATGTGCTCTCGCTTAATTGCACACTACAATGCAGACAATACGATAGTTCGATGACTTTTATCTGTTCGCGTGAAAAAAAAAATTAGCGGGTGGATATCTGTAATTTACATGTGATTGGTGAAAATGTGTGTTAATTTTTTTTTTTTCTTTTTTTTTCGGGTAAATGTTTCGTTGAAAATTTGGTTTAAGCAATTTACGGTAAAATAATTTAATGAGCAATAACGATTTTTCAGAGACGACAAAGTTGACAGTGATTTCATCAACTATGTGGAACCCGAGGAGAGCCACTCCGTGTCCACGTTACGAAAATCCATTTCACAGTACTGCGCGGTACTTATCGCGAGTCTTTTGGCAATCACTTACGGATTCAGCGTTGGATTCACGATCATAATAACTCACCAATTGCAAAACGACACGAGAATCACTCATGTCACGGACAGTCAAATAACGTGGATAGGTAAGTCAAAGTTTGTGGAAAAGACAAGCTGTCTGTCCATTTTACACATTATGTGGTACGGCCTAAGTGGTTATTGCCGTAATTGATTTTGTGGAAATTTTATGCGGTGTACCAACGTAATTGAAAAAACATTATTTTTCGTACGAATTTTAATGTTTCGGAGAAGTAACTTGTGCTTTCTTACTACAATAAATTTTGTTTAAAACCTACTACACAAATAAAGTCTGGTTTTTTGCATGCGTGTATGTTAAAATCGTTGCAAATTTTATGCGCTTTTCAAATATTTTGTACATATTTTTGAAGCGTAGGAAAACTGTTTTTTCATAAAATAATTCCATTTGGAAATCCACGTGTATATTAAATAGTGTATTTTATTGGTACTCTGAATTTGCTGAGAAATCAAAATAATATAGTCGTTTTAAAATTTTTGTTTTCTGACTTAATCATACATGCACTAAAACTTTGAAATGGTTTATTACTTTTATGCTTAAATCAACTAAATAATAATTTCCATCGCAGAAAATGATTCTTGAGTAAAAATATAATTATTTAATTTATTTCTTGTAATAGAAATGTTCAGAAACATTTCGCACTAAATTATTAAAATTTTCTTGCTCTTTTGTAGGCAACTAAGTTTCGTAAATAATTAGGAGAAACTAATCATTTAAATTTTCAAGCGTAAAAATGTTGTTTCTTAAAAAAAAAAGTTCATGTAATTTTCTGCAGAACAGTCCATTTAACTGTAATTAATATTAACGTGGAAAAATTTTTATTAAACCATAAAATTTAAAATAAACATGACTCAAAAGATATGCTCAATTCAAGAAATATAAAAATTAATAAAAATTATTGTCAAGCAAATATTAATGAAAGTTGAATTGTAAAAAAAAAATATTGAATTGAAATTCTATACTCTATAGATCTAATTTATTTGATAAAAATTTTTCCATTTAAAAATGTATAACTTAAATGTATTACCTCTTAATGAAGTTTAAAACACGTGTCTATAATATTATTGGGGTTTTTCACTTGCTAAAGTATGTAATGAATATGTTCACAACTTTATTAGTTGACTGATGTTGAATAATAAAGTTTTTCTTTAAATAAGATTTCATAAATAAATATTATTTAAAATTTTTCATCTAATAACAGTCAAAAATTCTTAAAGATATTTAAAAATTTTTTTACATCTTCTTCAATAACGTCTTTTTAACACCAGAATAGGATATGCAACGATTGCAAATATTCTCTAATGAAAAGAAAAGAAGTATTCTGAGTACAAATTATTAAAAACAAAATTAATAAAATTATCAGAAGCACAACGAAAAATGAGATATTAAGGAGATATTATGCTACATAATTTGCAGAAACTTTTTCTTATGATGGACTTATTATATGAAAATCGACACTTTTTGCACACTTCCTTCAAAGTTTATTGGATGCATTCTTCGAAATTAAGATAATATTGTTTAACAATATTTTAGAAACAAAAGTCTCTCAATTACCTGTAAATAACTAATGCATAAGAATAATTGAATGATCATTCCGAATTTCGTAACAAATTTTTTGCATCACAAAATCAAAATTTGCTCATAACTTTTGATATTAAGTATAGTTTTTTTTAATATTTCAATTCATTTAATAGTCCAAATCACCTAAAATCTAACACCTCTTTTGCAAATGCACATGTGTTACAGAACGAAGTACTTTGTTAAAGCAAAACAAAAGCTGTTAATTCAGCTATGTACTTAACAACTATTTGTTCTGAAAAAAATTGAGCTTATTTTAAATGAAAAACTAAAAAATACGTCGTGGAAAACTTAAGTGTATTGAGAAAAAAAAAAAAAAAAAAAAAATTGATAAAACACATTACCAAAGCATTTAGCAACGTTTTCTATCGATTTTATCCATCCAAACTTTTTAATTAAAAATCTTGTCTTATTTTTAGCCATTAAGACTTCAAATTGCTTAGTCTAAATAAAGTTTTTGCTCACGTTGTGCAATTAAATTTTGTTAAAAAAATAAACTGGTGTAACTTTCAGGGAGTATGAACTACTTTTCAACACCCCTGGGCGCGATGGCCGGGGGTGCTCTGGCCCAGCGTTTAGGTCGCCGGAACACCCTTCTTCTGCTCACGATCCCTTACTTCATATCGTGGATGCTGATCAGCTACTCGAGCACCGTGAACGAGATCCTGATTGCCTTTATCGTCATAGGCACTGCCGGTGGAATCGTCGATCCCACGCTCCAGGTCTACGCGACGGAAATAAGCGAGTCACGGCTCAGGGGCGAGATCTCGTGTTTTATTACCACGACCATCATGTTCGGCGTGTTTTTGCAGACCATAGTCGGTATGTTTGTCGATTGGAGGAATTTGGCCATGTTTTGCGGCTTAGCACCGGCCTTTGGTTTGCTGCTCATTGGCTTTGTACCCGAGAGTCCGTATTGGCTCGCAAGTGAGTGGATTTTTTTTCTTTTTTACATTTTGGAGTTGATGGTATTCAGTTGAGATAAAATTGCTCAACGGATTTTGTTTGAAATACACAGTTTTAGTTTATTTTACAAAGGATTGATCGTCACTTGACTGACGGAATTTTATACGTCCCGTGATTGGTTGAAACTGACCAGGTGGTGGTTTGTTTGTGGCGGGAAAAGTTCAAAAATTAGATTTTGAGAAATGGAAAAATCAAAAATTCAATAAAAATTTATATTATAAATGTTTCAGTTTGATTTTCTCAAATAATCATCAAAAACAAGTGTATTTTATCAAAGTTTAGGGTAAGGTAAAATTCGAATTTCAGATGAACTAAAATACTATAAAAATTTTTTTGTTTCATTCAAAACGTATTAAACTTTTTGAAAAATAGTTAAAAATAATAAAATCCTCATAAACTATGATTAAACAGGCAAAGGTCGACTGGGCGACACCAAACAAGCGCTCTGTCGCCTGCGCGGCTGGACGACACCTCAGATGGTACGACACGAATACGATCAAATCCTCCAGTCAACGGTTGATCTCAACTCGTCCTACAAACCGCCATTCTTCTCCAAAGAACACTTCAAAAGAATGTCACGACCAGCGGTCAGATTACCGTTTATCCTCGTCAGTTTTGCCTTTTTTGTGTCCTGTTTCAACGGCACCACGAGCATTCTCACCTACGCCCTCGACACTTTTGAACTCCTCGAGTCACCGATCAACATACACACGGCCACCATCATTTTCACGGGACTGCAAATGTTGGGTTCGATACTCTTGTTCTTCATCGTTCCCAAAACTGGCAAACGATGGCCGACCTTTGTATCCCTCATCGTCGCCGGTTCCTCTTTTCTCATTGTTTCTGTCTACGTGTTTATGCGCAACCAAAGGTTCTTCAAGGTAATAATTAATTTAACGTGCAAAGTCACGCTCTTTTAAATAAAAAAAACACCATAAAATAGTGGTAGTCGGTAACGTAGGTCGCTCATGAAATCAATAAAATAAAGTCAATTTTTCCGTCAGGTGAGCTGCAATCCTTGGCTAAAGTGGATACCACTGTTGGCACTCGAGATATCAGTGTTCGCCACGACCCTGGGTATCGAAACAACCCCGTGGATCCTAGTGGGCGAAGTTTTTCCGGGAGACGTGCGCGCCTGTGCGACGGGACTCGTCACCTCCATTGGCTTTATCTTTGCCGCAGTGGCGAGTAAAATCTTCCACTCGATGCTCGCCGTTTTAACTGTCTCCGGGACGTTTATGTTTTTCGCAACGGTCAATTACGTTGGTCTGGTCGTGCTTTATTACTTTATGCCCGAGACCGAGGGAAGAACCCTTGCTGAAATTGAGGAGCATTTTGCTGGCAAGCATAAACTTGACGATCCAACCACCGGACCCGAGGGTACTGAGCTAATGCCGATAAACTCATCGCATACAAACGGCACTCGTAAATACGCGGGTGCTTGAGTTTTGCATTATAAGTAATGCTTATTACCCTTGGTATGAGTGAGTATTGATGAAAAAACTGAGATTTTACCATAACCTTTTTTATCGTAAAGCGAAGAAACCGCGAACTACAGTAAAACCGGGGTATATATTTTTTCTATCAATCGTTTCGAATTTATTAATATTGATGAAAAAATCGTAACTCTATTTGTTAAATTTTTTGATGTTATATTGACTCATAAGTATGCTAAAAGATAACAACAGGATAGTTAATTGAAATTCACGTGAAAAGTGTAAATGTAATATTTACGTAATTTACCGGCCGGCATATTTCAATTGTACAGGTTCTAGTACTCAATTGTAGTTCAGTACTAAGGCGCGAATAATTTATGATACAAATATGTGTTTTAAAAAAATCAACAAAGATCGTGGGCAGTATATTGTGTTAATGAAAACTTCTTGTGATAGTTATTAACAATTTCTGTTTCTTTTTTTTTTTTTATAAATACTTTGTAATGGCAAAAAATAGATACTGATTTTTTCCAAAAAAAATTTTTAATTTGGAAGATAGAAACTGTTTATCATTCTAAATTTGTACCATTTAGCATTTTAACTAATTCATCAATTAATTTACTTTATACATAATAGTCCAACGAAAACCATGAAACATATTTTGATTTATAACTAAAGTTTTATAACTAGTTTCATGAATTGTATATGTTACGATACGTATTATAATTTAAATTTGTTCATATTTACACTGTACTTACATATTTTTATAAGTATATAAGATTTATTTATTTATTATTTTTTTTTTTATGAGATAGATAATATAAACTAAGTAATACATTTTTTTAGCTATTTATAATACACCATACTAAAAAAAAATAATAATAAATAAATAAAATAAAATAAACTCAGAGCATGAGAATAGAAAATCATTATAGTATAATGTATGAAACATCAAAGATGTGTTTATGTTTAAATATACAAAAATTGTGTCTGAAAGCGTTAAAAATAATATGAAACAACATCCACCATGTAAATATCACGACTTTATAAAATCTATTTTTCTAATGTATACATTTTTTGTATAAAAATTGTTTTACACAATAGATATAATTTTACATCGTATACACATAATTATAACTTTGTCAATGCACATAATACCATGCAATAAATTGTAACTTATGCAGAAATATTGATGCACACATAGATTTTCACATCTTGTCATTTTCACAATTGTGTTCATACCTGTTGACATTACATTAGATATAATTAATGGTATACCAACTAATAATTTTTTCTGTACAATTAAACGTTGTCTCAGTTGACTATTTTGTACGCAAATGTATTCATATAGTATTCTATAAACAATTAATTATGCATCTTTGGACATGAATCTATTTTACATTAATCTGTATAAATTTTTTTGTATAAATATAATATGATTTATTTATACATTGTACTAAGAATTTACATTTATTTCTTACTATTACATTAAGAAAACATAAAAAATAAATACTTGACTACTTTAAATTGATGTAATAAACTTAAAATTGGTATAAGACACTTATTTATTATCACATTTTCAATTGAGTGGTATTTTTATTTGATGTTAAATTCATAACTTTTTTTACTTGCCTGCTATTATTTGCTATATACTAAAGTTTTTCTTTTTCTAATTATGCAATCAATTTGATTTCAACGATAATCTTTGAATACTTTAACATTAAAAATCTCATGAAATAATAATGTTAACGTGAATACGGATAACTTTATTTACCCTGATGATATATCATTATTATTTTTATAATCAACAGTTTTGTACGGTAAATATTTTATTAAAAAAACTAATATGAACCCTCAGTTCATCACGTAGATTTATTTACTATATAATATGGAAATCAGACCATAAGTGTTCAGCCAGTTTCATTAAATTAATTAAATTACTTTCAAACAAGGCGTACATTAAACTTTATTTACATTAAATGCAAGTTTCCTATTTTTTCCATCTATTAAAACAATAATAAGATATTCGAAAAAATATAAATAATTACGTGGGCATCTTTATCACGATTTCTGAAAAGAATTTTTGTAAGGCGCAGGTATATCATCTATTTTTAATGATAAAATCCTTACAACGACACCAAAACTGAGAATTTCAAGTTATTCATTTGAAAATTTTATAAATAAATTTGCTCGAATGAAAAGAAATGTTTTTCAATAATCTAAGATGAAATACTGCAACCCTCTGTACGTCAAATCAGATAATAATCCATTTTAAGTAGTAAAAATTGCTTACAAGACATAAACACCAAAGAGTTTTTGCACGATATCCTGTGTAGAAATATTGCGAGAATTCTTTCAAAAAATTTCGGTGAGGGAGATTCAAACACGCAACGTACATCAATGACATATATATATCACACTACTCATCGTACGGTCGGTTATTTAAAAAAAATTCAACAAACGTTCTACTATCTCTCCGAAGCCGGTATCTCTTTGATACTGCCAATGGTAGAGTTCGAGATCTTGGTCGAACGTACGGGGCACGAGCATGACGAGTTTTTACTTCGGTAATTATTGCCACCACTCGCGCACCCTTTGGCAACTTGTCTGTCCACCTGTAACGTCTTTGCGGATGATTTGCCGGCTCCGCTGCTGCTCACCGGGTTGCCGCGCGAGCAATTGGCGCTGGTGCCGCTGCCGCGGTCCGTTTCCGCGGCTTCGTTGGTGCAAATGTTGATGCGCGGTGTCGTTTCGCGCTTCCAGAGCTTCGTCAGGCAGACTCGAAAGTTTTCCGAGGACACACCGTAAAGCAGCGGGTTCACCACTGTGTTAAATTGGGCGATTATTAGCGCCCATATCAGGTGGTAAGATCTGAAAATCGATAATATTAATTGTAGATGTACCGGAGCCGTGGTTATTGTGACTTTATCAAGAGTTTGTGATTTGTGACTTGAAAAACGGATACCTGAGAAAAAATTCAGTATCCTCAGTGGGCCGGTGTCCATCTACATAGATAAGCACCATGACAACTGTAATCGGTATCCACATAACCAGGACCACGAAGACATTGAGCAAAAGGAGGCGCACGACGCGAAGATGCTTGTGCAATCTGATCTCCTCCTGTTGTGACAGACTACCGGCGCGATTTTGCCGGGCGCACGTCGCGTTACCCTGTATCGAGGCAGAAGACAGCTTGCGGCCAGCCCAAGGCATCAGTGTACCGACTATCGATAACTCCGAGTCTCTGCGTTTATTACTGTCGCCGTCCAAACCCTGTGAATGGTTGTACAAGAAATTGAATTGCCTTTGAAGTAGCAACAATTATTTGTATTCTCATAGTAAAATAGAATAAATGTTCACCTGAGCTACGCAAGGCACTGCCCATCGATTTCTCGTGTCGACCAATTTTTTGAAGATCCTCTGGTAAAAGTAGACCAACAAAGCTATCGGCAGAAGGAAAGTGAATATGATGATTGGAATCGTGAAGCAAAGAGACACGTTAATGACGTCACTGCGTGGGAAGATAAGAGTGCAAATGGTCAAGCCGTTGTCTGTCACCTGTACAACATGTCACGCAAAATTGTAGGTGAATTGCAAAATTTATATAATTTATTAAATGTACCTAAAAATGATTAAAAAAAATAGAGAGTCTAAAATTACCTTGGTCTGAAACCATAAAACGATCGGCAGAAAGATTAAGGCTGCGACGAACCAAGTGAGAAAACTGGCAGTAATAACTCGAGTGACGGTCAGGGCGCTGCGATAGGGAACCACCGCCAAGCAACGATGCCGGTCCATTGAAATGAGCGTCAGCGTCCATAACAGCACAAAGCCGCACACAAACTGGGTATGAAAAAAAAATTTTTTTTGCATTTTGATGTGGATATAAAATGATGTGAACCTACCAGTACTATTCAGTTTTTTTTTTGCTATATCAGATTCAGTGAGATACAAAATCATTTTCAGGCTTATACTTCTAAACTTTATTATGATAATAAAAAATACTTGGCATTATTTTCCTAAAAAAAATCTTAAAAAACCGAACGATACCGGTAAGGTAGATCGCACACCTAAAGTCGGTACTCTTATTTCCCTTAACCTTAAAAGGGAAAAAAGCGATACTAAGCTGTACTTGACTGAAATATTAGATCCAATATAAGTACCTGAGAGTATGGAAGCATGCGACAAACAGCCTCGCCGAGCATCCAAGATTGCGTGAATCGAGTGTAGGCCACGGCGGGCACGCCAAGGGTGAACAGAAGATCGGCGGCTGCTAAATTGACTAGGCAAAGATTCATTGGCGTGCGCATCTCGCGGAAGCGCAACACGCACGCACCGATTCCGATGTTCGTGATGACACTCATTACGAAGCACACAGCCATCACCAACACCTGGACACGTGTGATTTTTCATTCATTAGATATTCATATTTTTGATATAATTACATAATTGTGTCAATGGTCAATTGTATTTGAAACAGCTTTTTTACAGCACAACATTGCTCAAGAAAAAAAAAAAAACAAAAAAAAAGTTCCAGAAACAAGAAGAAACCTTCTATATGCTTTCTGGGTCGCTGAATCCAAATCTAAAGTAAATATTTTTGAGAGAGAAATTGTTGAAAGATACATGATTTTTGACCGTAATTTTGAGGTTATAAAAAAATTCTGACGAGATGGGATTAAACAGATTTTAGATTCAGATTCAGTGACCCAAAAACCATATGGCAGGTGTTGCCTAGTTTCTGGAAGCATTTTTTTGTGGAGCTGTGTAGTTTAGAAAAATATTTATTTTGTCTAGGTAAATCCAAAAAATATCCAATGTTTTCGTTAATCTACTGGAAGGAGTTCATAAATATAATACACTTTTATGGCTCACAATTTCAAATGCATAATATGCAATTCTATTGTATCTGTTTATTAGAATTAAATTCAAAATTTAAATATTATCGAACGACGCTTCCCAAATAAATCACGTGATCAACCTAAGCCAATCAGATATCCAATAAAAAGGCTTTGTTACGTGACCAATTAACTTTTAAAGAAAATACAGTACAATATATAGTACAGTCACTCGGGTGTACAATTGTAATCAAAGTTGGGCACGAATACTATTAAAATTTTTTTACTGTTTAATTTTTTGCTCCAAAAATTTTTTTCTTACTGTTTTGTAACGATATGCATAACAAATTTTTTTTTAATGTATTGAAATTCGTTTGAAAAAAAATAAAAATGAAGGTACTTGTTAAAGGTACTTTTATTGTTAGCTATTACATCAAAATGTAAACTTTTTTTTATATGGTATTGTTACTAATGATAAATAAAAAAAGTTTTCAGCAAAATGAATACATTTAACAAGAAAATAAAGAATTTCTTTGAAAGTGCTTGTAAATTCATGAAGTAATAGCACCCAAGTCGGTTTATAATATTTTATAAGAAAAAAAATATATATCTATAAATGTTGTTGTGGAAAAACCGACTGTTGAGTTGCTATTTGTCGAGAATTTTAAGGAATTCGAAGAAAAAAAGAAAAAGAACGTATTACGTGCATGGGTTTGTCTGCGACAATGACGAAAGAAAAGTTTCAACTATAGTACGACGTCGTCGAACGAAAAACCCAATTAGGAGGACTTTCATTCGGTCTTCCTTCGTTTGTTGGAGTTTCAAAGAAAGTTTCTTTTTCCACCCTTTCACTTTAGCGTACCTTGTATTGCTTTCCGAGGGTAATGGACGTTTTTTTTTTTTTTTTTGCATTTTCATTACGCAACAACACAAAGGTAATTTTACACAACTAAGGCCGAGCACTTGGTTATAAAAACTGTAATTCACTTTATTTGTACATTTGGTGTACGATATGATGTCTAAGAAAAATAAACATTGACTTACCTCTACGCCTCTAGCTCCGCTCTGATCACCAAATTCACTGTAATAGGTGAAGTAAGACCTCACACCCCAATCTTGATCTTCTCCCAACAAATACGACGAGTTCATGTTTCTTCAGGATTTTTCTTCTAATATTTAAAAACTTAAAAAAAAAAACTGTATCCGTTATGTGACCTCTTCCTTAGGTTGCATGTTTCGGTGTTTTCTTTTTTTTTTTCAAAGTGTCATAGTCATTAAAAGTTTACGCTTGTGTTCATTTTATTTTGAACATTATTATTTAAATTAATTCAAGTAAAAACACAAATTTCGTCAGATTTAACTGTCTGTTTTTTCATGCTTTGCGTAAGAATCAAGCCCAGCGTGTATTCTTTACGAAGCCACTAGCCCGATTCTTTGGCTTTTTCGTCAGTCAAGTTTTAGATTTTTTGTGCGATAAGCAGCCAGTCGTTTTTTTTTTTTTTTTTTTTTTTTTTTTTTATCAACTTTCTAACGGTGTTTCTTTATCTGGTGCTGCGTAAACTCTGAAACAATAATTATTTTTTGCTCTTTTTAGTACGTACGTTTACATTCATTTGAGGTGTTTGAAAGAAACATTGTGAAATCATAAATTAGCATCGATGAAACGTTCGTCTATTAATTGGAATATCGAATAATCTTCTTTTTTGTTTTGTGCATTTCAAAAACGCGTCGTTTCATTGCTTTGTTTAAAAAAAAAAAAAAGATATTTGTTTCGAATTTGAATGAGTATCAACTCGAATTTAAAAAAAGTATCACTCAACTTTTTAATTCAAAAAACGCGTATTATCTAAGTATTTTGATTTTATGGACGTATAAGCTCAATATTATTTTAAATACGTAAGACATATGTTTTTGATAATCCCAAATGAGATATTTTTTTGAAACTCAGAAATAATACGATTATTTCTTCCATTCAATTTGCGATTTATGATTTAAAAAAAATGCTTCACTTTATTTGAATGGATAATTGCTGATTTGAGATTATTATTTCTTCAATGTAGAAAAATAGCCTCTCAAACATAGACAGTAGGATAATAACGTTAAAAAATCACCCAATTGCTTTGATAGTTTTACTATGAAAACAGGCTATATTCAAAAGAAATTCACAAAAATATTCTTTTCATGTGATAATTTTAAACCCTGATTGTTCCGATGTTCGTATGAAACGGAAAAATTTCCAATCAAAAGTTATAATTCACTTCGGGTATAAAAAAGGAAAAAGAAATTCGTACAGTAAGAAGAGGACGATGATAGAATTTTATTAAAAAAAAAAAAAAAATCTCCCGAATCAAAGTAGATATACCGAACAACTGTTTTTCCAAGAAAGTACTCTATTCACGGGATCCGAGATCAAACGAGCGCTGCTTGCTAAATCTGGACTCTCATTTCTTCATTGCAGCAGTGAAAAATGCTCGAAAAAAAAAAAAAAAAAAAAAAAAAAAAAAAATCACGAAAAAAATTATTGCCTCGCCAGAGTTCCAATCAAACTTTCGGTCCTCGTTTCCAGGAGAATGCTATTTCCACATCGACGCACTCTGGAGTCGGGCAAAAATAGCAAAAAAATCCCACCCAACACTATTTTCAACGCTAATAAACAATCCCGCACACGCTCTCGTCCTTATATACCAAGCGAAAAACGATCGACTTGACGGAAAAAAAAAAAAAATCTCTATGTGTTAGAGAAGGGCCATAAAGTTAAGTGCACTTAGGCCTTATTAACAAAAAAAAAAAAAAAAAAAGAAAGAAAAAAAGGTCGTCAATCAATAGGCGTCTGGCACTTTCGCGCGCACCTTTGTCGGGAGACGGAAAAAGAGAACCAGATCGTCGGAAAGAGAGAGAGAGAGAGAACAAGGTCGAGGGAAGAAAAAAAAAAATCTGGAGAGCATCGTTCATTAGTCGAGCTTTGGAATTTCGCTGGCAGTCAATTCACGTCCGCGCGATAATATAGACACTCGAAATCGATTGCCTTCTTGGGTGTACCTATACTCAAATCAAGCTTATCTGCGTCTCGTATCGAGTCGAGCTTCTGTATTTTATATACGTGGGCGTGTATCACAGATCGAATAAGAAAAGGGAGCAACGTGGAAAAACCCAGTGGCATATTTTTCTTTTTTTTCGTGAGGGTGTACGTATTTAGGTACGCGCTTTTTTTTTTTTTTTTCTTATTGTGGTCGTTAGCGATAAAATTATTTTGGTTGATATTAATTTTTTCTTTTCAAATTTGTATTTGTTCGAGTTTCTTATTTACGCGCGTCAGATTGGAAATTTTTTTTTTACGTCATGGAAATGATTTAGGTATTTAATTTGCAGGCCATATTGTGCACTTGTCGAGATCGTAATCTACTTCGGAAAAGACTAATAGTCAGATTTTTTTTTATGTTGTATACGATTGTGAGATAGTATAGGAAAGATTATGTTCTTATTATCAAAATGGTAAAAATATTTTAAGTTTATATGTAAAATCGATAGGTAAATCGCAATCAGGTGTATTATTAATTATTTGCATTTTTGCTGAATAAAGGATCAGAAAGAAATTTTTTTTTTTCTTTAACAAATACCAGTGGGTTTTCATAGTGTAAATAGTTTATTTCAATATTTTACTATAAAAAAGTATTACATGTAATGTTGCATTTGAAACATAAAACAAACAAAAATTAACAGAATTTGCTTGATTTTAGAATGAGTCAACAATAACGAAGTGAAATTATAGAAGTTGAAATTATTTTTTATTTAAGAATGAATCTTAAATGAAAATGAAAGACTTTAACAAATATAAAAATAAAATCCAAGAAACAATTTCAATGAATTGATTACTTTTTAATATTGTTTGATTAAAAAACAAAGTACCCTATCTAATTTTTATTTAGATTTTCTAAATCCTAAAAATTAAGTATAAAATTAATGGAAGACAAATGTAATTAATCTTTTTATTCAATATTTGTGAAAAATAGAATTAACATTATTTTGAAGTTTTTTATTTCTCTTGTTTATCTATAATATCTACAAGAGTATCTATAAGGTTTCCAGGCAGAATTGATTCCTGAGGAGTGTCTTATGTTTTTGCCAGAGGGGAAAAAGTAACCATCCATAAATCATCTGTTTTTGTATGAAACATATTTTGTACCTAATATGAATGTAGTGAGCATTACCAAAATACCACTTTCTCATTTTATCTGAACAAAATTGCTGAAGTTGAATGTATTACATTTTTTACATTTGAAAATGTATGATAAAAATTCAATTTTTTAAACAATTAGTCTCGTACTTATTTACAAATCATTTTATGCCACATTGATTAAGTAATTTAAAAAAAATAAATTTCACTTGTAAAATAAAATTATCTGATAACTTATTATTTTTCTAGCCAATAAAATCAAATTAGCTTATCGAACTTTTGAAAAAATATTGAAATAAAAATTTTTCATCCTAAAAAATATTAAAAAGTAAGTAATTTTTATTTGGAATTCCTTTTTTGAATTCTGATGACGAACTATAAATTATATTTATGAGAAAATTCATTTTTATGATGTTCTTTTTAACAATTTTTGAAGGGTTTTTATAAGTTATTAAGATTTAAAAAAAATAGATGTCCATTAATAGTTACGAAAATAGTTCACAAAATACAAAAAAAAATTGTTTAAAAATTTACATAAAACCCTTAATTTTTCAAAAGAAAAATCAGTTGAATTAACAAGTTCAATGTAAAAACTATAATGTGGTTTGCTATAGCAAAAAACTTTTAAAAAACAAAATTAATTCACGTACTTCTAAATGAATGAGCCAGAATAGTTTTTGCATTTGTATCCCAACGCCTCGAAAAATTATACATTATTCAGTTTATTAAATATGTTAATTAAATCTTATTCTTCTGTTAAAAAACTCATTACCAGATAAAGGCCAGATATCATATTGTTTTCTGTGTTAAAATGTCTTAGTTTCAATAATTTTCTGCTATTTCTTATTTTAAAAAATTTTAAAAACTATGAGTAATATACATTCAGTACATAAATTCGGTGGACCATAAAAGTCTTAAAAAAACAAACAAAAAAATTAATATTAATTTTCAGATGGAACATGTAACAATCTACATTTTTCGCATTCTAACACACTACCACCATCTGCCGAAATCAATAACCATCCCCTTCAATCCTGTAACGACATCATCGCACAAAGCTTACAAGTATCAGTAGAACCACACATCGCGCAAAGTAAAACGTATACGCGCACGTCTCGATTCCACGACTCGGTCCGCAAGGCCGGAAAAGAGTAAGTGCCGTATCGTTTTCCCATTTTTCCCTCACTTTTGGACGGAATGCCGATTTTTTCCGCGTAAATGCTCTCGAATATTTTTCGCCACCTCCAACGCCTCCCTGCAAGCCGAGCTTGATTTACGAGCGGATCAAAACCACCGGCCCGCGTCGACCAGTTTCCCGGAACGCTCATCCCGGCGCGTCTCTTGAAGGCGCAAGAGGTACGTCTTTTGGGGATCTTTATTTTTTCACGACACCGGTAATGGCCCTGATTTATCCCACGAGAAAGTACTGTGCCAGAGCTGCGTTGGAGTGGTTTTTTGCACAGCAGCCACGGCTTCCATAAATTGCGCTTTGATTTTATTTCTGAAGTTATGACAAGTCGAATTTCATTGGTTCGGTTGATACTAGTGGAAGAAGGTTGTACGGTTTTTTTTTTAAATAAAATAAATGATCGCTATTGGTGACTTGTAACGGGAGCAAAAAAAGAGATTCTTGGATGACGAATGGACTTTTTTTTTTTTTTTTTTTTTTTTTTTTTTTTTTTTTTCTTTCCAGCGTTTTGTAAAGGAAAATGGCGACGGCTTTCGTTGCTGAAGTGCAACCATAAAAGTTCTTTTCACCCTTGCGTTTTTGTATACGCTGGAATGTGTTTGTTCGAGGTATTGAAGAAATGGAAAAATAAAAAAACATTTACTTCACTGTACGGGTTTTTGTTACGAAAAAAAAAAAAAAAAAATTGAGCATTTTTTTTAAACAATTTATCCAATGCCAGAGAAGAAAATTCCAAATATCGCCTTTACCAGTTCGAGTATGAGTATCGAAAAACTCAGTCCATGAAAGACGGGGAAAAAAAATATTATTCATCGTACAAAGGACGCGATGTTGATGGTTGCGAATTGTATATTATTGATCCGTCGTTCCGATTAATTTTCTGCACACGGCTGATTAGATTTTTCGTCTTTCATATTTTTCTTCTTGACTGATTTAGGTCAAATATTCCAAGTCCGTCATTATTCTGAGGAGGAGAAATGAAAAAACCACTACTTGAAAGATTTTTTAGTCTCACAAAAATATTCAAAATTTGTAAAAACTCATTCATTAAAAAACAATCTAATGCATTGAAATATGATCATTTGACTTGGTTGTTTAACGTGAAAATAGTATATCTGGTGTCTTGAAAGTTCTACTAGTCAACTATAGATGCAACAATTAAATTTGCTAAGATTACCTTACCCACATCCCTGATGTCTTTTGATGTATATACATTATCGAGCCTTTTTTTTATACTCACATGTTCTTTAACTGGTGAAATCTAATTCTCTTACTGCCTCATTTTATGTATTGATGCAGTATAGAAGAAACGTGTTTTTTTCTTTTCTTTTAATAAATGAATATTTTTTATCTATTTGTCCAACAAAAATTTAAAGTATTTTTTACGATGCTTTTTTCTTATGCTTGCAAAGTTAAACTTGAGACAGCTCATTATACCCAAGCGTTATCAATTTTTAAATTTAATATTTACTTATTTATTTCAGAAAAATTATTATTATTGAAGATAAATTAATACTAAAATATCTCAAAGACTTCGGAATCACATAACTGATATGTATAACATCAGTATATACTGAAACAAAAATTTCATGGAATCAAAAAATGTGTTTAAAAAAGTTTCTGTTTAAAAATTTTCTTAATACAAGACATTTCAATACTTTAAGGATGTAAAAACATTTTTAAACGTGATTTTTTAAAATTAGTAAAAAATCATACAATTGCATGGGAGCATTGGCCCGGTCTACTCTAGAAAATATTGTATTGTTACTGAAACTTTTTGATAGAAAAAAGTTGTTTTAAAATTATTGTATTCAAAGTAGTACCATTTTCAGCCTTCTTTGAAAAAGTATGCTCAATCTCCAAAAAAAAAAAAAAGTAAAAAAAATTAGAAAAAACTCCTTTTGCATCAACTTTGATTCGAAATAAACATGCAGCTTTCGCGTAAAACAGCCGTCTCGAGTAATGAAGGAAAAAATCAAGATATTCTCGTAAAAATGTTCTTCCTTTTGCCTTTCCGAGCTCGCGACAAAGTGCATTAGCATCTCCGTTTTATCAGTAGCCCTACAGTTGCAGCGGCAGTAAAAAAACCAGTCGTATGCGAAATTTTGTGCAAATAAAATCCTAAGAAATTTTCTTTCTTGGTTATTTCTCCCTTACCCAGTTTTTTACATGTCCTAGGTATGTGAACGGCTTCGCGCGTTCTTTGTTATTTTTATTACATTTTTATAATTACTTGACAGAAAATTTATTGAAACTATTTCCCTGATTTTTTTCGTCTTGGCAAACAGATATATTAAATATTACGTATAGTTGTCATATTGTTTCGAATTAAGTCAAAGTTTTTTTTATACTTATAATAAATTAAAATTTAAATTTTAGAATCATCAAAAAATAAAAATGTAATACATTGTGTTTTCGGGATATTATAAAATTATGAAATACATACTTCATTTAATTTCACATTAACATTAGTTATATATAGTATCTTAAAAGACAAATAAAATAAAATAGAACTAAATCATTTTCATAGGGGAATTTTATTTTATTTCTAATGTTACTACAATTAGAGCACAATGATTTTTTTTATCGTATGACCTGTCTTAACTAATCACACAACGGATAAAAAAGCCACAGTCACGTCACAATCAATTTTTTTAAGATAGAGGATTTATGCACCGCGCCAGGTTGAGTTTTCGCGGGAAACATTTGATGAAGAATGGCAAGGCGACATTTATTCGTGTTCACGGGAAAATGTATACAGAACAAAAAACTCAGTTGTAAAAAAAAATGATAGGGAAAAAAGAAAAAAATGAAGATTGGATAAGCGACTTGGAAAACTTTTTTGATTGTTTGAAGTTTTTTGTAAGGGTACGTTTTTGGGTAAAATATTATTCAAGGTATTTGTTTAGATATCATCGTACGATATTTTTTTTAATTCCAAATAAATGAATAACGAACGCCCAGATTTATTAAATCACTTCTTATTTTACTGTTTAAAGTAAGTACACCTAAATTTAAATAATGATTAAATCCATGAGAAAAAAAGTCGGATGAAATAAAAATTTACTGACAAAAGTATTTTGGAAACAAATACGCGAAGCTGGCGCAAGCTTGATAAGAAGTAAGGTAACTTTCTAAAAATGAAACGATTTAATTCTGACGTTTTTCTCAAAACTTGAAAAACGAAATTATAATTTACAAAATAGAAAATTTTTTTTTGTCACACATTTATTTTAAAATATTTAAAAATCTATTTTACAATATTAATTTTTGGAAACAAACTGAAAATGTACTAAGATTGTTAAAAAAACTCATATTTAAATACATATCATTATAAAAAATAATATTATTATAAAATAATTATAGAAGAACAATGATTATGTAATCATAGATATAGTGAATAAAAAATTAAATATTTTATTTTTATTTTTTAGTTTCTCCTCAGACAAAAATAAAAGATTATGAAAATTTTGGATTCTTATAATTTTATTAATTAACTTCATTTCATCTACATTACTTTTATATTTTTGCATTTAATATTGAAATTTCAACGAGATTTAGTTAAAATTTATAATAACGTATTTCTATAAAATAATATCTCATAGAAAATTGTTTTATGTATTTCTTAAAATTATATATTGATTTAATCAAAATGATACATTATTAATTAAAATTGTGTATTCATTTAATTTTTAACAATGTGTTCCTCAAGTTTTAAACATTTACTTATGAAAAAAATTTCCAAATAAACTTTTATATTGTGAAACAGTATCGCCTATCCTAAATGAATACTTAGTACTACTATTTCTTATTGTATATGCTACTATAAAATAACTTTATATTGTATGTATATTATTCCATAAATCAATTAATAATCTTTTTACAATGTATTATTATTATTATTATTATTATTATTATTATTATTATTACTATTACAAAATAATTTAATAAAATATATCAGTATTTATTTCTTACCACACTAACGTTCAGAAAAACTAATGAACTATTTTTTTCCCACTACAAAATAAAAATCTCTATTAATTAGTTTCAAAATCCGTCAGTCCTATAATGTATATACGAGTTTAAATTTCCCAACCCACTTGCTCGTTGCATTAACCAAATTATTTTCCCCGCGTGTCCCCTGACTCTTGACTCTATACACGGAAAAAAAACCTACAGTAATTTTTATGATAAAATTACGGTAATCTCTCGATACCGTGAGATATCAAGAATTTAAAAAAAAAAAAAAACTATGCTGTTACGTACGAGAGGAAAAAAATTATAGTAATTGACGTGACGTCTCCGTAACTTTTCTCGTAGTTTCACGGTAAAAATCGCTGTAGTCATTTACTCCGCGTACGAAAGGTCACAGAGAGAAATAGAGAGAAGTGTATAGGTCGAGGCATCTATACATCACGTACACAGCGAACGAGAGATCGATAAGTGCGCCAGCAGAGCTGTCCTTATTCATACACAGCTTGAATGAAAAGAAAGACGAGGCCGAGATTTCGCAGCGGAGCTCTTTCCGCGGATAATGTCATGTATATATAGGTATATACCATCGCGTCGAAGGGTAAAAGACGCTGAAAATGGCGATGGGATGGGAGTACGATGCTTGCTGGGAGTTTTTTCATCCTGTATATCGACAGTGAATTGTAACTTTTTTTTTTTTTTTTCCAAGCGAGGGAGGACTAATTTTTTAAGATATAGCAAAAAATACAGTCGTCGTGGAAGATATGAACCGTAGATGTTCGTGTTTCTATGAAAACGTTTTTTTTTTTTTTTTTTTTTTTTTTTTTTTTTTTTTTTTTTTTTTTTTTAACAACAAACTGCACTTGTCGAGATACGAAAGTGTTTCGTTCCCCTTGAGTGGTGTATATTTGCCACCGAGTGAATAAAATAGGGGTTGGAATAGTAGATATTTAAGTGCAAAAATAGATAGAAAATTTAAAAACATTACTGATATGAGTAACTTTCAGAAAATTTTAGATATTTTTTTAAAAGAGTAGTAATACGGTGTACAAAATTTTTTTTGTATCTCAAGTATTAGTTGTTAGTTTTCGATAGTAGAATTTAAAAAATTTTTTAAGTACATGATATTGGCTTTTGGAGATTTCAAACTTTGTTATTCGATTTAAAATACTTCTAAAATGATATCCAAATGAGTATTTGCTATTTTGAGGAAATAATTTAATTAACAGCAACCAAATTATTTATTTTGGTCAGAAATAATTAGTTTCAGTAACAAGTTTTGATTTATAAGTTTAGAATGATTCTACAATTCTAGTTTGTTCAACTACACTGTGAGAAAAAGAATAATAAAAATTATAGAGAAATTCCAGCAAAAATTACCATTTTGCGCAGTAAATGGATTATAAGCTCACAAAAACGAGAAAAATTCATATTTAATTTGTAAAATCACGATTTTCATGTCTTTTTCTTAGTAATGGATAATTTTACGGTCTCACAAATGCTTTAAATTCTCGACTTATCGTATTATCCTTTGTGGATTGTATTTTAATTCATAACTCAACTTTCTTTAATTCGAGAGAAAAAGAAAAATTAAAACAGTTGTACAAAACAAAAGATGAATAAAGAATTTATAACGCCTCTTTTTCATTCCCAAATTGAATTTTTACATCGTACACCAGTAATTAAAAAAAATTTACATTTTTCTTTGGTAGAACGATTTTTTCGAAAATTTTACCAGCATTGTAAAATGCATCTGAAATGGAAGCATAAATACTTAGCTGATAATAATAATAATTAAAAAAAATAAAAATAATAATAATTTTAAAAACACATTAAAAGAGAGAACCTATGCAAAAAAATCGACGCGCCCGAATAGAGTGTACTGCTAAAAATCGTGTCACACCCGCGCAATATTCGAATCAACTCTCCTGGGAAAATTAGAATTATAACTCAAAACATTTCGCCACATCGGTGGCGTTTCAGACTTGCAAACCGAACTAATTTAATCTAAATTTCTGAGCACCAGTTTGCTTCCTGCTCTTAATAACATCCGTACATAACTGATACGAGAATGCGAGTATACCGTTTGCTTGATGGCACCGTGACACGCGCAAATGAAGAGATGCTTCGAATCGTGCGCAGTGGTTGATTAATGTACATTTTTTTTTTTTCTTTTATGTTTTAATAATATGGTAAATTAGTGAATGAAAATGACACTATCGAGTCTACCGATTTTGCGCACATTCCGTAAATCCAAGCATGTTAATCTGGATTCTACGTGATCACATAATTTGTTGTAGCAATATTAATGAGCTTTTAATAAACAATTAATAAATTACTTAATTAATTAAATTGCAATTAATAAATGCACTATTAGCTTTCAACCTGTTTTATTTAATTTTATTGGTAAAATATATATTTTTTTTTTGTTTGATACAAAATTATGTATATAACTTTAATCTTAATAAAAAAATACTCAATAAAAGTAAACTTTCGCAGCAAGTCGCTAAACATTATTGTTCAAAATTTTACAATAAGTTCAAGTATTTTACCAATTTTCAAAATCACATTTTACGTCCTCGTACTCTTTTTCATAAATCCAAAATGAAGAAGATGGGCACTCTACTAAGCCACTTGTGTTAATCGATTCCCAAAAAAAAGAGAAAAACAGTTTATTTTATCAAAAATAGTGGAAGTCTTCGTTAATGAACTATCGAACTGAAACTTAACAACGTCATGCAGCAATAAATTATTTAAAAAGCATAAAATTCAACTGCTTGCTTTAAATGTTTTTTTTTTTTAACACGTATGGACTGTTTGTTGTATACACTATTAAATATAAATCAACTTGTTACCAAAGACGGCGTAGCGATGATAAATTTCGCTCGACACATGGCAGTCTGATCGTATAGGTGGTTTACAAACTGATCACGAGCCAATTTACGTATTAATTACAACGTCGTAAGCTCACGATCGATCAATTGGTGGAATCAATCATCATCCAATCGCAAATGCATTATATCACCACTTAAACTTGTTTCAATTTTTTATTTACCCCGTTTAATAAAGTATTTTTATTACAATTTATTAAAATGTTATGTTTGTCAATAATTTTTATCATTAAGAAAATTGTTATTGATAAATATAATAAACAATAATAATATACTAATATACAGTTGTAATAGATATATTTGATAATAAATTTTTAAAAGTAAATAGTAGCATTAATAGTATAGTTAAAAATGTCTATGTATTTAAAGCGAATAGTGAAAATTGCAGTTTAATGTAAGTAATATGGGCTCTCCGACAAATAACTGAAACAATTTATTATCAATTATTCCATCAGCCTTACTCCATTGGGCAATTTTTTTCTTAAACGATTGCCACAAAAAGATTTTTATTTACAGCGCTCAGCATTGAGATAATCCTGTTACTATATTTATCAAACCGTATTAAAATTACCGCAAAATTTGTAAATTTATTACGTTGGTCATGTTCGTTGGGGTATCTTTTTTTTTTTCCACGTAATTAATCACGAGATAATTGATTTAAAAATTCATTGTTTTCTATCAGATATCAGATGCTTGTTTGAACACGGATCGGAGCTAAAGTTATACGGTAGTTGATGTTAAAATTTAATATTAATATTTTATTACATTAAAATTCTAATAAAAAAAAAAAAACAAAAGTCAATAACCCATTAAAAATCAACACTAAAAAAAAATAAATATTTCATTACATTATGATTCTAAAAATAAAACAAAAATCAAAAACACATAAGCAATTAATAATGAAAAAAAAAAAAATAATAAATCAATTTAATGTATCAAATAGTCAAGCAAAAGCGAAGAAAACCCGAGTAACACACTTGGATTCACAGCGCGCCACAGTACCCAACTTATCAGCCATCCATGCACCGCGTAAATTAAAAGAGAAAAAAAAAAAAATCCCACGGTCGCGCTATCGACGCGCGTGTCCTCAGCATCACGTACTTTAGTGATTCACGCGGAAGCGCCGCGAGCCCCTTCTTTTTCCCGTTATCGTCTTCCGGCTGATTTGAACCGGCGAATGAGGTTGCAATTTTTTTTTTTACGCACCGCGACAAAGGGGCGAGGGAGGGTGAAAAACGCTCGATGGATTGCAACGGGGCTGCGAAGCGTTAAAAAAAAAAAAAAATAAACAAAAAACAGACGCGCTAATGCGAGCACGCGACAATAGGCTGCGAAAATCTGCTCGATTCGTGTACGTGTGGGGGGGGGGGATCAAAAGAGACACGCGCGATCAATTTAACCTACATTCGACGCACCTGCGGATGCAGAGTAAGAGGCTGAGGAGATGAGCGATATTGTTTCGACTCTCCGGAGCGTGACTTTATTCTTTGTTGTGCGCGTTTTTTCATGAAATGTGGGGGGGAAAGAGAAATTGGCGGGAAAGGGGAAAAAGGTGGGGGGGGGGGAGAAAAGCGAAGCTGGAACCAGGGACGGTAGTACGTAATATTTTCTCGATGTTATCGAGCCAAAATAATCTAATAACCCGAAACAGGCTATGAATCTGTTTGATAAGCTCTACGCTGGCCAGTCTCATGCTGATTTTTAGGTAGTGCTTTTAGATTTAACGATTCAATATAAAAATCATACGAAGGTGGTCAACTACATGTAAAATTGTATATTTTAAATTTAAATTATTAAAAATCAAACACTAAAAATAAATTAAATTATTTAGTTTAAATATATATATATATATATATATATATATATATATATATATATATATATATATATACATTACTTCAAGCATAGGTAGTCTCTATGACCTTTGTTTTATAAGAGTATTTAGTTTTCGTATTAAATTAACATTTGTAAATTTCAAACGGCCAATTTCTTTAATTTTTAAACGTTTTAAAATTCTTTATCGCTTTACACGATCTAATGATTGCAATGACTTCATTATCCAACTTTCACGCTACTATACTACCCAAAGAGATACAAATTTTGCTAACATTGTTTTTCTTTCTGTATCATTATCATTAAACTAATTTTTGCAGTCTTTATCAAATTGCAATTCAAATGCCATTATAAATAAATTTTAATAGTGCAATGAATGAACAAGCAATTAATAATTAAATCATTTCAATATGAACGTAAGTGGTATGGAGTAGTCCAAAAATTTTGAAGTAAAAATATGTATGACACGTAATTTTATTTTATATTAACTTAAATTAAAAAAAAAAAAAGTTTTGCTTAACTATTTCCACTAATGCGACAAACAATAGCACTAAAGATCACTGTAAATGTTGTAAACTCATAATAATTCAATTATTTTTACAATTGTCAAAAAAATCTGTCAAAAAAATACACGTGATCTATTCCAACCAATCGAAATGGCTTCAGTCATGTGACAATCAATCATTGTCAGATAATTATATGGAATTCCATGAAAATATAATCATTTGCACTCTAGAACTTCCACACCAGTGTGATTCCGCCCCTGGCTGGAACGGCGGCTATTTTTAGGCCATCGGCGCTCAATAATAGAACGCTCGGGGCTTTAAAGTAGGAGAGCGTCTGATTGATACATACATACGTATATATTGGGGATGAGTGCAACTGTGTACGAGCACGTACACTTTATATTTAATCGACAGTGTTTTCTTCGATTTTTTTTTTTTTTTTCATATGGATAACTTTTTAAACAGCGCTTTGATTTCACAGTTTTATGGAATATTAAGAAACGTCCGCCTGTGCGCGTCGATTTGAGGGTTGCAACGTGAGAATGGCCAAGAGGAATAAATTTGTTTTTCATTCAACCGTAAAAGTTTTGAGGCCTCGGAAGGAGGAGAAGTGTTATGTATGTGCACGTATATCGGGAATCGATAATTCCTTAAGCGGACGCACGTGGAGGGAGAAACAGAGACGGTGGACCTCGGGTTGTTCGCTCGCATAAAGTTTAGGAAAGTATTTGAATTTTTTTTTTTTTTTTTTTTTAAAAGGTTGTGTTTGAAAGTTGTCGTTCATTACCACGTTCCTTCGATCCGTGATAAATGCGAGGGACAAAACAGCCTCACGTTTGTGTGAATAAGCTCCGCTTGGGTGCAAAATAAATAGTTAACATTTGCTATTATTAATAAATTTACATTTAATTAATTATGAAAAAGGGTAAATTACAAAACAATAAGCAACATTTGACGAATGATAATTCAAAGGGATTTTGGTATATTTAAAAGCAATTGCTCATATGAAATCTGCTATACTAAAATTAATTATTTAATTAATCTTAGTAATGATGAACCACATTCATGGACATCGTATTAATTGCCGGAAATCGCAAGCAGTATCATTCAACAATTATCAAATTTCTCGTGTATTATTGCGTCAATAATAGCAAACGCTAACTGTTTATTTTTGTGTTTGCATTGAGGTGAAGCGCAGTATGCTCATGCTGTTTTGTTCCGTATTCAGTTTTAACTGCATTAATTATAAAACAAATAATCAAAGTGAACGATTATTTTCTTTACAAATGTACTCCACTTTTCTACTTTTTTTTTTTTTTTTTTTTTTTTTTTAATAATATGTTAAGTAAAAGTAATGCAATACATATTTTGAAGAAAAACAAAAAATGTTGGAAAAAAGTATTTTTTTTGTTTTTCAAAGTCTTATTTAAATATTTTTTATTAATGATATTAAATGAACTTAGCAATACTTACATGTCATGCTCAAAACACAAAATCCCGTATTGCTAAGTTAATTTACTTTAGGACAATGGAGCCAGCATTGAAAGGAGATTCTCAATGAAATTTTACATTGCTACGTTTAAAAATCTGTAAAAATAATACATCGCCCAAATAATATATGTTCTCGACTGTAAAATCCAAGTATGTTTAAGTACACGTTCAAAGCGTACAATTAAAATTTCTATTTTTCATAAAATGCATCATAGTAGTCTTGATAAAAGTTTTAAGGAAAACCAAATGGATGCTTCGTAAACTATTTCACCTACTCTATCAAACTAAACTATTTTTTTCGTTAACGACTGATATAAGACGGCTGTAGAGAGTACAACATTTCTGTCATAGATTTTAAACATTTAATCTGCATGTTAAATCTATGACAGCCAAGTTTTTTCATTCCACAGCTTTCCTACATTGATTTTTCCCATTCAAAATTGTCCAATTTAATGGAACTAGTTAACCACTTGGTGAACCATACTTTTTATTGTCCTTAAAATTCTTATCCACGCCACCACGATGTATTTCATAAAAAACAAAAAAAATATCAACTGTACACTTTAAACGTGTAGTAGTTTAAAATACACTTAAATCTACAGTTGAACCACACAGTTTTCAGCGTAAATTATTTTTCACCGCTGCATACGACGTACTTGTTTGAGCGTGTCCCTGCACTGTCAGTCAGTCAAGCTTTTCAAACTATATAATGTAACGGCAAACGTGATATTGAGCGGATCAGGTTCACGGCGCCCCGATAGCGTATGTACAGCGCAAAGGCGGATCGGATGTACCAAAGGAGGTAAGTTATACATATATAGATTGGTGCACGTACACCATCAAGCCGAAATCCACCGTAAGACGCAACCACTTGTCAAACGCACTTCTGGCTCAAAGGAAGACCGGATCATCCGATTATCCGAGGAGGAGCACACGGCGAAGCCCATCACGTATTTTTCATACTTTTTTTTTTTTTTTAAATATACACCCTTTATTTTCCTTAATTGCGACCCACGGGAGGATAAAAGATGAATCATCAACGCGTCGCGAGGAAAGTATTCGCCTCTTCCGCCGAGAGACACTTTCCGCCCCGAAAGTTCACCACGTGCGCGTCAGCGATTTCAAAAGTCTGTCGCCGCTCGAGCCGCAAAACCACGACGAGATTTCGAATGAGGAATTTCATTTCGGAAGCTGTACTTTGCATTCCTCGGCCAAATCAATGGTAAGTGTATGTTTTCGGCTGCTCGAGTTTCTTCAACGTGTTTATTGGGATTTATATATATATACGTTCCGCCTGATTACCATGTTTGTTTTTCAAGTGAATTTTCCATGTAATTAAAATGTGGCGCTCGGTTACATTTTTTATCAAATTTAGGCGTGACTCAAGGCTAAGATGATACTAATTTCGTTTTTTAGGCACGACTTTTTTCACCAGCGCAAAAAGTGTAACCACAATTTATGTAAATAAATGTAAATCGATTACCTTGAAAAGTTTATATCCGATTGGGCTCAAATTTGGTTTGTAGCTTTAATATTTATACCCCCAGGGTACGGGTCAGTTGTAAATCCAGAACATTTAGTCAAAGGGAAAAATGTCACCAGCCCCAAGATTGTATGACTCCAAGAAAATGAAATCAGCGTATTTTTCGTTTAACTTTTTAAGTTTATTTTTTTTAGGTCCATATAATTATACAGTCGAGAAAAAAGTGTAGATTTAAAAGAAATTAAACTTTTGATCACTTAGATTTAAAAAAAAAGTATTTTTATGCCTTTATAGCCAAAAAAATGATTTCTTACAGAAAATTAGTTTACATGTTCCTTATAACTTTTTAAAATTTAACTGCACACATGCGGCATATTAATAGTTAACATGCCATATTTAATACTTTTAGTACTCTAATATGATTAAAACAACATATTATGCAATGACAATACAACAAGATTACGTGCAGTCCTCTATTATGCGTAATAAAAATGTAAACGAAGTTCACAATTTATCAGTTAAAATATTATTTTTATCATGGAAAAATGTTGGAATGAAACTATTGATATTTTAACTATTACAATACGTATGGTTTTGGGATACATATTATACGTAAGTTAATAGTTAACATATAAAGTTAATTACAAACAAATCCTTCTCTCAGTGATGATGGTCTAGAAGAGGCCAAGAGGCCCTTTGCTGATCACAGCATAAAGTTGACATTTTAATTTTTATTTCAAAGTTGTAAGTACAAAAGTTGTAGATCTTTAAAAAATACAAACTTTCCACGTTTTTATGTATCTTTTGACAACTTTTTTTATGCTCAGAAAATTGAAGAGTATAGTACTTCAATAAAAAAAAAAAAAAAACAGTTCTTTCATTACAACTTATGTTTCAGATTTATGTGGGGTCGAGAAAGGTTGTAGATCTTGTTGTTCTACGTTTTTTCAATACATATTTGTATCTACAATGTAACTATCATAGGCTAAATAAAGATAATCAACAAAAATAGTAAAGAGCTAATGCAATAGTATCAATAATAGTAAATTAAAATCATTTTCAAAAATTTGTTCGAATATGGTTATTCTTTTGGCTTTGATAAAAAATCCTGGGATGTAAAAATTTACTTGTTTATTTTCAAAGTAGGTACACGCTGTTGATTAGAAACATTTGATCGATTTATCATTGCCGAAGGCTTTCTTAAAGAGGTCGAAAGATAGTGATCCATCTTATCGGTACATGGAGCTCTTTTATTTTCATTGAAAGAACAGTTTTTATTTTTTTTTTTGGTTGTACGCCTGTCGAAAATAAACCGAGGGAATAATAAAAATAATAGAGAAATTCCAGCAAAAATTATCATTTCGCCCAGTAAATTGGATGCAAGCTGGCAAAAAAAAAAATTATTATTTTTAATAGTAAAGATTATTGTTTTATCAGTAAAAATTATAGTTAGAATAGTAAACCTTAAAAGGATCGGTTGATAAATTTTACTTTTCCGCATGGAAATTTTTACTGTTTCTTACACAGATAGTTGGCCAAGTGTATAAATAAATTGTTTTTCGGCACAGTATATTTTTAGGTAGCTCATAATTTTTTTTCAAACAAAGCACAAGTGTTTGTGTCAGTTTCCAAATTCGAGACTGCAATAATAATAATAAAATAAACAAATAAATAAATGTATTTTTCTAGTAAGGTATTGATTTGCATCTCTACGGTCAGCATTTGCATTCCCCGTAATCTTTACGACGAAGTTAGACATTACTTTGTTCAAACATTTTTAACCTTGACGTTTTCTCGGATGAAAAATATTACTTTCAAGCTTGAAGAAAAAAAAAAAACTGAAATTAAATATCCCTCCATCCCTTCAACGCGGGTGTTTGGTTACTTCTGTAAACGAGAACTTACGGAGGGGAAAAAAAATTTAATTTCAGACCTCAAGAGTACGAGGCGTCACTCAGGTGTGATGATAATAATTATAAATTAAGACGATAACAATAAAAATAATAACAACAACAAAATTTCAGTAAAAATGAGAATCTGTAGTTTTTTTCTTAGTGTACTTGGCTATTTTATTTTGTTGTATTTTTCTTATTTTTTTTTTTTTTTTTAACGAGCATCACAAATTCGCGATTGCATCTGCATATTGAATTTATGTGTGAAATACTTCACCACTGCACCGAGTTAACGTCGTTAGATTCCGTAGGTAAAATTGAAACGCAAGATTTGTTTGTGAATCATCGTCATCATCATCCGAACAGTCTATTTAGGAATGTCTGCGCGAGATCCCTCGTAAACGTATACAGTACACAAGCCCCGGCAATAGTGGTATGGCAACCCGAGAGCGCTGTATGTGTCACTCTCGTAAGTAATGAAAAAAAATTTTGCCGTGTGCTCTCGTTCGTCAAAATATTGTTCCGAGCGCGTATCCAAATATTTCATTTCACCGAGGGTATACTTATCCGTGTTTGTCGCACGACTTCTTGATTACGCTCTCAACTTTTTTTTTTTTTTTTTTTTTTTTTTTCGTTGTGTGCTCTCTACGGTGTGGAATAAAAAAAAATCAATACGCTCTTTTATTTATAAACAGAATAGTAAAAAATAACTTTTCGTTCTACGTACGCGCGAGAGAAAAAAGCAGTAGTTAACGATGCGAATTTTTTTTTTTTTTATAACAAAATGTTCCAATGGCCATCTCCACTTTTAATAATTATGTGAATCAGGGTAAAAAAAATTTGTCCTAAGTTAATTACTGAAAGCGTATTTTTATGATTTTACTATTGATTTTTTGGTCATTATTTTAATCCATAGTGAAACAAAATAATAAGTAGTCCATGGTACTAAAAAAGTTATAATTTTTAATTTTCAAGTAATATAATTGTTCACGCCACGTTTCATTTCTCGTAGGAAAAAATGTTTTTAGCTAATCTCTAAGCTAAAGTGTCTCACCGCGTGTACACACAAGATTTATTTTCGACCGATTAACTTACGATTTGTATGGATTTGGTTCTCATCTACGTGTTCATATTAATAATTTTCTCAACAAAATTTATAGGTACGTATCTATAAAGAGTAAAACTGGTACCTACGAACCGAGTATCCGCAAATAAACCCACAGAAATGCGAGTTGGAAAAAAAAGGGCGTGATAATTTATGATTATTTTTTATTTTACCAAAAACCAACTTCTCAATGTAAGAGAGGCTAATCTATGTAAATGACAAAGCACGCGACAGCGACAAAAGTAAAATCCGTCCTCCAATGGAGAATCCCATTGCCGAGCGTATAATACAGTATAATATATATATAGGTGATGCGTCGGATAGGAGCTGAGCTCAACTATCCGCGCGAAACTTCCAATTTAATTGCCTGGATGAGGGAGAGGGGACTTTAAAGTCCGTTAGTTAATTGGGCGACTGAATATTGGACCACCGTGCTATATGTATGTATAGCACGTGCACGCCGGCTGCGCGAAACGGCGCGTTCGCAGTTCCTGGTGATGAATTGCTCGAGACGTAACGTTGATCGTGCGCGTTTTTTTTTTTTTTCCTCCCAAGCTTCAAATTAATTACTTGAATTTTATCGTGTTCTAAGGGTTTTTTTTTTTTTGAGGAGGTATTTGGAAAACAGCTCTTGTGGTTGCATACGCACCGAGCAACCCAATTCTTTGAATCAAAGGAAATTTCTTTACCCTCGTTAAATATCTTCGTATGAATGAAAAAGTATAAGTTTATTAAAAGTAATGTTTTATTAAATTAAGTTTTTTTTTCTTTTTTAATGACGAATTTCTTGTTCAGTTGTATGAAATTTCTTTTTTGGATCGACTAAATGTTTGTTAAGTAAAAAAAAATACTTAGCGGAATGAGGGTGAATAAGTTTTCTTTGATTCAAAGAATTGGGTGGCTCAAAATGCGAAAAATCTCTCAAACAGTGATGGGTTAGTAAGATTTGGGGATCTGTACGTGGTGTTTGGAATATTGTTTCTATATATTGAACAAAAGAAGCTCTCTCACACGAAAATGACTAGTTTACTGAGAAACGTACTTTTTCAAATATTCGAGAAAAAATTTACTAGAATAGTTCTAAATAAATGATCTGTTAGTATAATACAACGTTTTGTTGATTTAAAAAATATTTACTATTTAAAAAGTATCTTGTTCGCGTCAAGAGAGTATTCATTTGGGATTTTTTTTTATAAGCTTAAATGTTCAAAAGCAAAATAAAAAAAATTTGTTTTAATTTTTAACGATTTTAAAAATGATTTCATTCGGTACGTAATAAAAAATTGTATGTCTGATGAGCTCTTTCTTTTATTTCATAATAATGATTTGTTTAATATTATTATAATGTTGATTTTAAAAATTCATAAAATAGTAATTCACTCGTATACAGCCTATGCTTGTTACACATCTCTGTAGGGACAAAAAATAATTTCAATGTTCTTATTATTTTTCAACATAGGTTCAAAACTTGTGGACATTCCAGTTGATGTGAAGTTTATTTAATAGCTTCTTTTTACATAAATGTTGTTTAATCTTGATCTTAAGCTTTCATTACCACATATACAGTTATTTTACTAGATTTTTGATTTCTGAATTAATGTTGCACATATAGCGTAAACTCAATAATACTTTCTCCAGTTCAAATATATGCCTATGATTGAAAAAAATTAATTAATACCAGCCTCTAACCGCAAAACACACAAAAAAATGTCCAAATTAATATTTATCAATTATATAAACGCTAGAATTAACACCTCGCTTTAACAACATTGTATTTTATAATATTGTTTGGAAAAAGAAACAGTACATTCTATTTAAAAAATATTTATAATGAAAAAGTCAAATTTTCATACGCATTAAGAAAACATTTTGTAATTTGCTTTTAATCACGTTATTCTACATAAGTATTACACAATCAAATTTTTTTTCATCTTTCCATAAACCAAAGTTGATTTAAAAAATATCAAAAACGAGGTAATAATGATTTCTTAGAATTTATTTGACTTTACATGAAAATTTTGATTTCTCAATTAAGTTCGACGTGCATGTAGGCAATTTATACCAGAAAGTCACGCCCATTATGGTCAATACCAACTTCACGTTCTAACGATTAACATTAAACGTGTGTTCAGGTAAGATAACAATTATTCAAAATCGCTGACGTAATTCTAAGGCGTGTAAAATAAAATACATTGATTCTCGGGAGTTTACTCTTATCACACAACATACGTATTTATTTTTGTATCTTTATTTGAAAAAAGCCAAATATGATGTGTTTATTTGTCATCAGTGAATTTGTAAATAAGAAAGTTTTTTCAAAGAATTAAAGTCTTATCGAACAGTAGGCCACGCAGTAATTAAAACGGATACTATTCGGAGATGTGACTAATGCTTGCACGAGTGTCGCGTGGATATTGTTTTATTTTTCATCTAAATGACCAGTAGAAACATTATATCGTTATCTTTGAAGATTTTAAGTTCTCCGATAGCCTTATACGTCCTCGTAAAAAAAAAAAAAAAAAAGAAAAAAAGAAAAAAGAAAAAAAGAAGCGCGATACATCAAATTACAGTTGAATGAAAAAAATTGCCCCAACCCGCAGTTGTAATTACCATCAATTGCAACAACGAGATATCATTTCGTGCACGGCGCATCGGCCGCGGAATCACAAAACGAAGCTCATTAAAACTCCTCTCCTTTAAAGTCGACCGCCTCGCAAATGTATACACACATCACATAAGATACATATACAATCGAGCACTGGAGCACTCTGTCTCTCCACCAAGGCTGCCTCCTATAATAACAAGGGCGTGTAAACTGTATACGCACATGTATATCTACCAAAGGTTGACGCGCACATGAGCTTAGAGGAAAATCCAACGAGAGTAATTTTTTGTCCTCGCAGTGACTGAATGTATTATTTTATACGTAGTTAGATGAAGGACGTCGGATGCTTTTGCCGTGGAGTTACGCTCGGGTTTTCATTTTAGGGCGCGAAAAATGCACGTTTCAAGAGTATTCATCATAACACTTGATTGAAAAAAAAAAGGTTTCATTTTAGCGCGAATTCAAGGGTTTCAGCGTAGAAGGGCGTGTAATCAACATAAAAAAATACTCATTCATCGACAAAATTTGTGTTCCGTAAGTTTTGACTTTGGGTTTTGGCGGATTATCGATTATATCGAGGGTACCAAGTTTTAAAGTAGTAAAGGTACGCGTATGGGCAGACAATACATTTTGTATATAATACCGTGTCTTGGCTTTTCGGTGTAAATAAATTTGTTCCTCAAACAATGTAATTGTTCAGTTGCCAATGTTACGAGATCGCAAATTGCAAAACTTGCATAATAGCCGGCATTGATGACGTGACGCTATTCAACGATGCGTTTGGGAAATGATCCGTTTTTATGTACGCGTGCATGGATTTATGCCTAAGATAAACTCGTGAAACGCTCGAATGTGCAATGATTATTTAGGAAACTTTTCCATCAAAATGACACATTGAGCTGTCATGCTGTGAAAATGTAAAACATTTTTTCTTTACCAACTGAGCCACTACACATTCTTAATTTTGCAAAAATCACAATTGTTTAATTACTTATTAAACGAATTGCAGGAGTATCCATAGATTTTGTGTAAAAGCTAGTGTACAATTACTATTAGTCGAAGCTCTCTTCTAAGATTATGAAAATGTTGTACGGTAAATAAACAAAATTTCTCCTTTACCGACCAAGCCACAAAATCTCCTTAATTTTGCAAAAATCACAATTGTTTAATTACTTATTAAACGAATTGCAGGCGTATCCATAGAATTTGTGTAAAAGCTAGTGTACAAATACTATTAGTCGAAGCTCTCTTCTAAGATTATGAAGATGTTGTACGGTAAATAAACAAAATTTCCTCTTTACCGACCAAGCCACAAAATCTCCTTAATTTAGTAAAAATCAGTTTTCTTTTCTCCCACTAAGTTTGTCACTCGTAAAGAAACGCAAAGAAAAACTCGTCGAAGAGCTCAAACAATTAAGCGACTCGGCTGTTATCCCGTGACTGATAAAACATAATTAGCTCCGCGTCTCGTCACAAATGAAACGTACACGCGCATACGCGCGCGCCCGACAAAATAGCCTCCGACTTTTAGAATTCGAGGAGCAACCTACATTCAGTCGCTCCTCAGTGCGCTGGAAGAGAAAGAGAAAGATGTAGGTATCTGTTGATGGGTGCTTTCGCGCGATATAGGGTAATGCTGACGAGCGGTACGATTTTGCCATCTACGTGCCCATTATATGCGTGGACACAATGTTGCTTTTGATGATTCGGTGACGTTTTCCAGTAGAGTGAAATTTTCGAAGGGGCGCATTGAATTTGCGTTCATGCGATGGACGGGGATTGGGTTGTCGGCTTTTACATTTATTTTCTACCTCTCGGGTAATGTATAATGTTTTTGGCTCGAGAATAAGGTGATTATCACTTGTGGAAAATATTGGAATTTAATTAAATATTTAAGACCTAATTTGCGTACCAAATTTAATAAAATTGTAACGTGATTGTTCCTGGAAAATGGTGGGAACATTTTTTAAACTAATTTCAAGAGATAGGTGCCATTAACGTTATTTTATAGATTTTTAAACCAGTCCAAATGTAATTCTTTCAACGAAATAATGCCTTATTATCTTCTGGAATTTTTTGTCTCTTCACTATTTGTAATATATATTATTTTATAAGTGTTATTGGTATCTACCTGAAATTATCGCTATGCCATAAAGTTTTTATTGCATATTATAAGATATGTTAAAAAAAAAAAATCACATTTCATGGGACTGAATGATTTTTTAATTAATAATTAAGTGAAAAAATATTAATATTTTTTTACAGATATGGAAATGTATTTGGTATTATAAAATACTCAAGTATCTATAATAACTACTGTTTTGAGTCCTCGAAAAATTTATTCTGTATTTCAAGTACTAAAAAAATTGAAAAAATTGATATAAATACAGTACTTTTAAGTGCAAATTTTCAATCATAGCAATTGCAATACAATATTTATAAATATATCATCAAATACATATTAAATACCTCATTTAACATTTTTTTTTCAAACAAGTATGAACTAAATACTTCTGTGAGGTTTTCCTTGCAACATATACATCGCCTATCTACAGTAAGACATACAGAGAAAATTACACAAAAGTATTTAGTTCATGCTTATATTAAAAAATATGTACATAATGTAGGCACTTATTTACAAATACTGTAATCAAGTACAGCATTTATATATACGCATTTGCAATCTAAAAATGTAATTTTTCTTTCAAATTAAGTATTTCGAAGCACCTTATTTGATTTCGTATTTGAGTATTTAAATATTTATTTTTCCCCATCCCTGGTTTTCAAGAATTTTAAATTTGGATCTCATTTAAGCCCTTTGTCGTTGCACATTTTTTTAAATTTAACAAACTTTTTTTCAAAAAGCACGCAATTTTTCAGCATTTTCATTTTTGTCGATGAAATAAACAAAAAAGCTTACCAATGAAAATTACAATGAATCAAGAGGGATCTTATTCTTTTTTTTTTTTTTTTATTCTTTTTTTTTTTTTTATTTAAAGTTAATCCACGAAAAATCACATTCAACTCGAGCTAAATCAAGAGTCGGGGGAGATACTATGTGTGTTTACAGCTTAAGCGAATCCCCGCGCAGCGCGAAAGACAATTAAAAGTTACGAAACTCGCGAGCCCACGCGGAAGCTTCGTGTGCTTTTCGCGATTGTTCCGGTGTTATGATTTCACGGATCCAAAAGCCCCCCTCTCTCCCCCTCCTTTTAGTTTTATTCGGAAAAACGCGCATTTTCAAATCACCGTTTCCAACGAACCAATTTTAATTACCTGCTTTTTTTGACATTACCGTGTGATTAAAAAAAAAATTTATATATTTAGTAGAACTGAGTTTGTTACAATAGGATAAGGCATGTGTGCATTGTAAAAGAGGCGAGTGATAAATATTCTAGGAAAAAATTAAAATGGCTCGTTAAAGAATGTTACTCAATACGTCTGAGTCGAGGTTTGAGTCAGTTACAGTAGGATAATATAACAACCACCACATTGTGCTGTTATTGTTCACGACCGTAACTCAAGCAAGTCGATAAGAATTGCGTAGGATAAAATAAAATTCTGTTTTATTTTCACGCGCGAACGATGTATGCATCGACTCTGCCGCTGTCAATGAAGGCGAAATTGCAAATAAACGCACGTGGGGAGGAGAGTCGTATTCCCTCGATCGGATGCCATCGAGTCAATTAAACGCTCGTACAATATATATATATATTTTTGTTTTTTTTTTGTTTTTTGCTTCGTACAAAAACAACAATTGATTTTTGTTGATTTAACATACTTAGATGTAATTACGAAGAGAAAGTCGAGAGCTTTTGCAAATTGTAATTGAAAATTTTTGTTGAGAGCAAACAGACACGAAAGCGTATCCGAGCACGCGAATATCCAATTCATTTCTCCGGGCCGAGTTTTAAGCGCTTCTTGAACGCTTTATTTCCCGTGTATACAACTTACAAATACCTTACGTGCGATCTTTTAAGTTAACGAGATCCGGTTGGAGTGTAACGTCAGTTTTCGAAGCGTCTCTTTGGTCAGTTGTATTTATACAAAGAGGATATAAATTTAAAAGTAAAACGTATAATCTTCCCTTGAATACGTTTTTCACTTTTTACTCGCTTTGCGATAGCCAGACTTGGGTAATGGATGTTTTTTTTTTTTTTTCAAATTCTCTGGGGTGCAATTTTTATTTGGTCATACAATATATTCTTACTTTGGGGTAAAAAACTCTTTTTTTTTTTTACTGCTTATAACGTAGCACTTGATAGTTTCTTCTAGACCCAAAATAATGTACTAGATGTTTCAAAGGGAAATTAACTTTAAATACGTACTGAGATTTTTTTTAGTACGCAAAAATAAACTCGATTCTCTAAAAATACATCACACTATTTTAGCTAGAAAAATTTTTCTAAGAATAGGATTGCCAGTGGCGAAAAAAAAAATCACCAACAAAAGTGATGCAACGATTAAAAATAAATAATAATAATAAACAACAGTAATAATTTAAAAAAAGAAATAAGTGTCAAAGTGGTTTTATTATAATATTTTTTTAAATAAACTTGCTCCTCTAAATATATTTTGTATTATTTTTTGCTGGAAAATTTTCCCTTGGGAGTAAAAATTAATGAACTACCAGCAAATGTGTTGCATCAATTATTTTTATAAAAAATAATCTAATAAGTGTCAACGTATTTAAAAAAAAAGGCTGAAACATTTTTATTAAAATACATTTGATAATAAAGTCGATTCTCTTAGAATACATCGTACTATTTTTTTGTAAGATTTGTTGAAAATTTTATGGTAAAAATATCATGTTACATTTTTAGAAAAAAAAAAAAATCTATAGCATTTAAAAATCCACGTAAAAATCGTAACCAAGTTCAACGATGATTCAAACTTGAGTCACATATAAAATACCCAAGAAAAGAAGTAAGACCAAGTCTTTTGGTCGAACTTTCGTGCTTACCTCCTTTCCAGCCATCATCCGCGGGTCGCGCTCTTCTCCCTCCCGCACCAAATTTCCAATCGATAGAGCATTTATGGTATACTTATAGTGGGTACACACGTGTGTGACCACGCCGTCGTCGCATCACTTGCAATTAACACGTACGTGCGAACCACCTGTTGGCCATCCGAACCCCGACTCTGGGACGAAAATCAACCCCGCACCATCGGATGCACCTCAGGTGTACCCGAACCACCAACGACCCGATTACTCATTACCCCAATTGGAGATATTAAAAAACAATCCACTCGCAGTCCTCAATAGCAACAGGCTCGTAAAATTTACCTCCCAATAGACATCGAACAAATTGTTTTTTTTTTTTTTTTTGTTTTTTTTTCCAAATGAAATTGACACTCCGCTCGAGCCAAGAGTTAAAGTGACACTGGCGTTCCCTCCTCGCACGACTCCCAGCCAAAGCCTCCCTCCCCCTCGAATCGCCTTCCCACACGCCCGTCCCTCCCACCTCCGAGCGCCAACTGCACGGCTTTCCAGTTCCGTACCCTTTCCCTGTATATATATTTTGAACCTTCTCTGTGTTGTATATATATTCCGCGAGTGATGTACATATAATGTAAGTACTTTCATCCCTCTCCCCCGCTGTCTCTTTTTTTTTTTTTTTTTTTTTTTTTTTTTTTCGCAGTTCTCACGTCAAAAACGAGTAAGAGTTTTTTTTTCATGAATCACGTCGGGCCCTTTTCCCTCTCGCTCCAGTCATCGGGTCGTCGATATATCCACAAAAAGACTTTCCGAGCGGAGCTTTCGAGCGAGCACTTACTGTCGGAGCAACAAATAAAGCAGTACGTGAGTCGCGTGTTTTTTTTCTTTTTTTTTTTCCGCGCAAAAAGGGGGAGATGATGGATTTTCGTTCCGTGGTGGGTGTGCGTTTTGATCGTTTAACGTACGAGGGTATGGCTTTGATTTTTTTCCCTCAATCCAAAAAGATTTGTAATTAATGCTGAAACTGAGGAATTATGGGGACCAAAATTTAACTTTTGAATTATTTATACTGTAAGTCTGGCTATTGAGTGATGCCATAGAAATGAAGCTCTTTTGCACAACACCTTTTTTGTGATAGAGTAGAAAATATTTAAAAAAACAACTTTTACCCCCTTTGAAAAAAAGTCATGCCATTTGCGGATAAGCAAAACGTGTTGATCTCTTACGTAAATGTATGTATTGTTAAGCATTTTTTACAAAATAAGTGAAAAAACTGTTAAATATTCCGTTTTGTAGTAATGTAAGAGAAATAAAAAAAGAAAGAGTGTAAAATAATGATAATAGAAAAAAATCAGTAGAGAAAATAAATTTAAATTACGTTTATTTCAACTGATATGTCAAGAATATTTAAAATAGCTAACAAAATAGATTTTTTCCGCAGTACCATTCATAAGCCATGAACAATCATCAAAAATTGTCAATCAAGAAAAATAATATACTACACTGAAAAAAAAATTCGTCAATCCAAATAATCGTTTATTCGAATGCAAACAAACAAAAAAATCTATTAAATATTATGTTACAAATAATTCATTCATTTGAACGAAACAAGTATCATTTAATTTGAATAAATATTTATTTTTATTTAAATTAAAATTTTTTTTAGTTTGCATTCAAAATAAATGTTTATTTGGATTTACAACATTTTGTTTTCCTGTGTACGTAAAAAATTCACGAAGTAGGTAATTTTTGTAACAGTCTAACAATCATAGCCCTAACAAGTTGTCCATATTATTTTTTGACAATAAAATGTGTAAATATTTTAAAACTCGAGTTTTTTTTCGCGCACTTTTCTAGAGTTAATTTGTAATTTGTGTATCCTAAAGTGAATAAAAGAATTTTAATACATTTTATATAAATGTTGGATGAGGAAATAAAATTTGTACAGAAAATGCGAAACATTGTGATGCATATTTTTTTTTTCTTAAATAATAAAAGTAGAGTTTGTTGTATGTATCACACCTGTGTAGAAAAAAATTCAAATTTCGCACCCAAGTTGTCATCAAAATCGTTATTCGTTGAATTTTTCGTCACGAGTCAGATTTTCTCCTCGGACTTACCCACGGCATCGCTTTCTTTCATTGCACCGGAGTAAGTATCGCCTCATAAAACAAAAATCGAAAAGAGACGATTCCGCGATATCCCGATATAATTCGACCGCGTTACTTTGATTTAGCGCCTCACGTGCACGTCCATCTGTCTTTACGACTCATTACTTCTTTCCTTTCGAGTCGCGTTTCCCATGAAAGACAGCTGAGTCAACGTGGAAGGTACTACCGATCGGACGCATTTTTTTTTTTTTTTTTCCCATTTATGGTCGCGTTCTCCGTAAGAGCGATTTTATTCTTTCTTTGTACGAAGGGGATTGGGCAGTGCTATTAATATTTTTTAGGAAAACCTTTCCCTTCCAAAGTTTGGGTGGGGGAAGATAATTGGGATATTGATTTGTTTATTCGTACCACATATTATGAGATTACACTATTCCGTTTGAAATTCATTAAAAAATATAAAAAACTAAGACATCAAAGTAGATAAATCCGGACTCTTGGACTGAGACATTTTGTTACTTGAAAAATTTAATCGTAAATAAATAATCACGTCGTTTAATTTAATTTTTGTGGCATAAATAAATTTTTTTGGATTTCATACATACACATTTTTGGAGGTAAAATAATGTATATTTTTGACAAGAACAACGTTTGATTACTCACTGTTATTGATTGGGTTACAAATCAATATAATTCTTGTGCTGTGCATCAAAATACGCATTACTCAAATACTTGTCAAAGTAACTCTTTGAATCATCACGTGATAGCAAATTTTAGAATTTATTGAAATTAAAAATTACTGTATAGTTTTAATAATCATAGTTTTTTTGTATAAAAAATCATTATGACTGTTACGGAAGACATTTAATTTATATTGTAAGAAATCATGTTTCTAGTTTGAATTTTTTTTTTTTTTTTATCAAAATTTTCTTATATTTTACATTTCTCCTAAATAAAATTAGTATACGACATATTAAATCGTTGTATAACATCAATCTTTTAAAAAGTCTATAAAAGTTACAAGGAAGAAAAATCCTGATGAATATACGGAAAATCACTACTGATCATTTAATACGCGTATATATATTATGTAGCTACACTTACGTAATTGATAAAAATCACAATAACAGCATCGATTGAACAGTAAAAGAGCCATTTCTGAGCTGTAACATCAAAAACTTACGTATCTACGTCTACAATGAAAAAGGTACCTTATTGAAAAAAATAATTGGAATTGAAGTATTTGAAGTACAAGTATTGAAGCACAAGCAACAAATACTCGTTGATTTTGAGTAGCAAAAGTATAATATTAGAGAAAAAGAGACGGGACTCATAAGCTGCACAACGACTTTGAAGCGGTGAGATCATGAAACTGATTCGCGTCTCCTCCCACTTCGTGGCTGAAGGAAAATTACTCGTTTTTCCACATACATGAGCCAAACAAAAAGAGCCTCGCGAGACTCAAAGTGCGGACATTATTTAATTAATCCTCCGCTTCGTCGCAGCGGCTAATGTGAAATAAAATGTCTTGTCGTGGAAATTTGGCCTTTTTTAGTGGTTTCCTGTGTATTGTTTTTGTTTCGGCACTACGTGAGTGAACATTTACATTTTTTTTTTTTTTTTTTTCATTAATAAAGTTTTTTAATGCAAAATAGGTTGTTTATTCATTCGCGTGGTGCGTTACTGCAAGAAACTACTTTTTTTATTATTTAACAAAGTTCTCGACTGTTTAAAACCTTCTCGATGAATGCTATAACGTATGCATTTGGTTTTCTAACAGTACTCGTTAGTTAAGCGAAGGCAAGAGCATTGGCAAAAAAAATGTTTGGCAAAAATCATGTAAAACAAGTACTCTATTAATATTAACATTAACAAATGTAACGTTTCGTTTACGTAATTGTTGATATGAAGCAAAAATTCCGCACGTGTCAATGGCAATGGCACGTACGTAAAATAACCTTAAAAATTATCAAAATACACATTATTCAACACGCTTTTTTAAGAATAAAGTTTATGATTTTTTCTTTTACGGCATTAGGGTTTATTTAATATAAAAATAAATATTTTCATCGTTACTTGTAATTAATTTTTATCTATAAAATGAAAAAAAAAAAAATTGAATGAATTTATTTTTATACGATGAAACGTGTACAATAGTTATGAATAACGTTTATGTAATTAAAAAAAATATTTAATGAAATAAAAAATCAAGGTTAATAACGTATGTTTAGAATGTGATGAAAGTCGGTGCAAGGGGCCGATAAGGTTTTACAAGGAGCTAAAATGCAAAGCAATTTACGCAAAAAAATGGGATTGCTGTCCAAAAAGATACGACTGTACGCATTTGAAAGGCAGATCAGCGGACTTTTGCTACGTAAACGGTAAAAAATATGATGTTACCAGTATGTATCCCACATTGGCTGTATTAGATCGTTCGGGACCATGTGACGAAAACTGTATCTGCGTGAGGGACCCCAAAGGCTAGTAAGTGTAAATACATAGTGGGACAAAACTTCAAAAGATTTTATTTTATTAATTACTTAGATCACAATTTTAAGTTAATATAATTATTGAAATTCTTAGGTTATTCCTCAATCTTTTTCGTAGTTTTAATAAATAAAGGGTATTAAGGTATGATAAATTGAATAAGTAATTAAAATGAAATATCTGAATACATGAAAAAACTACCAAGAAGAAAATGAAAAAAAGAAATAGTTTAATCAACAATCAATCATGAAATTTATATATTTTCAAAGTTAAATAATACCTTTTTACAGTGCTATGATTTCCTGCCTTCCCCCTCAATGTCCGCATATCCACGTCAAAGACGGGTGTTTTCTCAAGCCACGATTTGACTCTTGCTGTGGCGAAGTCATTTGTCGTAAGTCTACGTATCAATTAGCTAATTTATGTTCTTAATTAAAAAAAAAAAAAAAAAAAAAAAAAAATTCGTCAATCCAAATAAATGTTTAGACGAATACAAACACAAAAATGTTCATTCAGATAAAATAAATGTTCATTTTAGTCTATTAAATTTTACGTTATAAAGAAATCACGTAATTAATTCTAATTTATATTATTTGATTTTAATAAATATTTATTTGATCTAAATTATTATTTTTGTGTTTGTATTCGTATGAAGATTTGTTTAAATTAAAGAAATTTTTTTTTTCATTGTACTTGTTCCTCCAAAATTTAAATAACAGTAATAAGTAATTGAAATTTCTTGGGGTCAAAGTGTTCGAGAAGAAAATTGTGGATACTTTAATTTTAAAACTTAAATACGAGGGCTTATAAAAAAATCATCCTTTTATTTTTCATCTACATTAAACTAATATTCAGATAAATCTCTAAGAAAATAAAAGTCTTGATTTTTTTTTTTTTTTGGTAAAAGCCAGCGAAGAAACACGAACATGCGATTTTTATGGAACTACATTTAAATATGGAGAAGTATTCAAGCCATCGGACGACTATGCTTGCCAGTGTTCAGAGACAAAAACTGAATGGGGAGGTACATTTTTTTAGTGCTTTACAATTAATTATTAAAAATAAATAAAATACAAACTTACGTGAAACAATAATTTTAGGGAAATTAATGGAGATGATATGCAGAAAATTGAATTTTTGTGGAGTTGAGCTAAAACGGCCCATGGAAATTCGTGAAAACTGTCCTCCAGTATATCTTGCGGATCATTCACCGTACGATTCTTGCGCCTTTGATTATAGATGTCGTAAGTACAAAGATGTGGAATAAAATACAGCTGAATGATTAACCGACAAAAATAGTTGTTCACGTGTCATATGATTGTATAGAGAACGACAACGATGTCGTCGTGCGCACCTCGAGATCTTCGAAAGAGCCCTGGAGAGTCCGTGGTAAGTTTGAATGGTAAAAAAAAAATTGAGAAAATAATTCTAATGGACCACATTTTTTTTTTTTTTAGATAATATGAAGTGCAAATTCGGAAATATGACATTGAATGTCGGCGACGAGTTAAATGAAGGAACTGGTTACAGCTCCGAGGGTGTCAGGTGCGTGTGCGAAGTTCCACCTGTGCTTACATGTCGCAGGCGTCCATAAAAAATACTGAACACCAACCTCTTTATTTAGTTTCAACTCCAATGAAAAAAGAAATAAAATTAATATCGACTTTTTTCAATGAGTACTTATTGATTAAAATTAAATAACCAGCACTTCAGTCTTATGGTATATAAATCTAAGAAATAGGGTTTTACAAAAAAGTTTTTTTTTTTTTTCACTCGAGTATAGGTAGAATATTGAACTATTTTGTTCATGTGATTTATTTATTTTCACGTAAATAGTAACTGACGGAGCTAATGATGGGCGTTAAAATTTAAAAACATTTTTGAATATTGAATGTATTTTTTACCCATAATCTGCGTGACGTACCTAATAGATATTTTTTCTTAGATACCGAGTTACTTTGAGGGTTTAAGTGTAGATAATCGAAAAATTTTCAATTAATCATACACGTAATCAAATTTTATTTAAATGTACAAAAACTCTTAAACTTTGGAAAAAATTAAATTACCTATTTTATTAACATTTCTGGTTTGTACATGAAAAAAAATAAAATAAAAATTGGTTAAAAACAAAAAAATACGTGAAAAAATTTTGTTATTGCATGAAAATAAACAATAAACGTGTGGATTCCATTATGTAGTTCTTCCTCATTCGTTTTTATTATTCAAGTTTATTTTTCACATACGGAAAACCGCTACTGATCATTTTTTGCACGTACATGTATCTGTTTATGTAATCGCAATGCATCGATCGCAAGAATAATTTAAGAATATCATAGCATGTACGTCTATAATGAAAAAGGTACCTAATCGAAAAAAATAGTTGGAATTGAAGTATTTTGCCTCGTAGCACAAGCAATAAATAAATACTTGTTGATTTTGAGTAGCAAAAGTATAATATTAGAGAAAAAGAGACGGGACTCATAAGCTGCACGACGACTTTACATCAGCGGTGAGATCATGAAACTGATTCGCGTCTCCTCCCACTTCGTGGCTGAAGGAAAATTACTCGTTTTTCCACATACATGAGTCAAACAAAACGAGCCTCGCGAGACTCAAAGTGCGGACGTTATTTAATTAATCCTCCGCTTCGTCGCTGGGGCTAATGAGAAATAAAATGTCTTGTCTTGGAAATTTGGCCCTTTTTAGTGGTTTCCTGTGTATTGTTTTTGTTTCGGCACTACGTGAGTGAACATTTACATTTTTTTTTTTTTTTTTTATTAATAAGGTTTTTAATACCAGATTGGTTATCTGTTGATTCTTGTGGTATCTTCGACTAAGATCCATATTTTTTATCGTAAGCAAGTCTCATCCCTTTTATATAAGTGTGGAATAGTGTACATTTGATTAAAAATATTAAAAAAAATTTTTTTATAAATTTTTTTTGATGCATAACCCGCTTAAAGGATTTTTTACAAAATGTAATAACTGTACATTTAGCCAGGACCTTGAATGTACCTTTATTCACAATTTAATCGGTAGAAGCAAAATATTACTGTAGAGCACACTCTGGCTTCTCGTTTAAATATTTTTATCGTAATAATTATTTTTATATTCATAATTGTTTCATTCTAAGTAATAATTTTTTTTTAGTAAAAGCAAGACAATAAAAATTCGTCCAAGATTATGTACGTGATAGTGAATTATCCTGTAACTTAGATTTTCATAACCCTGTAGCAAAATGTTTTAAAACAGAGTCAAATAATTCTAATTTCTAATTCTGTAGGCTTTTTACTATTTCATGTAACTTATGATATAACTGTGCGATGAATATGTGGTAACTTAAAAATATTAAACAAAGTAAGAAATGTTTATGTTATATTTAATCCTTTAATATTTTTTTTTTTTTTTTTTTTTTTCAATGAAGATTATTCTTATAAGCTTATTCTTTCTATAATGAAGCATGTACAATCGTTATAAATTATGTTAATGTAACAAAAAAAAAAGAAAATCGAATGAAATAAAAAATTGTGGTTAATAACGTAATGTTTAGAATGTGATAAAAGTCGGTGCAAGGGGCCGATAAGGTTTTACAAGGAGCTAAAATGCAAAGCAATTTACGAAAAAAAGGAGGACTGTTGTGCAAAAAGGTACGACTGCACGCATTTGGAAGATAGATCGATGGACTTTTGCTACGTAAACGGCAAAGAATATGAAATTGATAGCTCGTTGAAGGAAAAAGATCGATCGGGACCGTGTGACAACAATTGCTATTGCGTGAGGGACCCCAAAGGCTAGTAAGTGTCAATATGGTGGTAGGTACGAAAGTTCTGAACATAAATGATGTTCCAAAGTATCGTATCACATTTTTTGTTAGTACTTATAAAGATCTTGTGTTGATAAATTAGTTAAAACTGAAGAAAAAAAATTTGATTCTATCTATGCAATGTTCTAATGATCAAAGTATTATCTTTAAACTATTATCGATATAAATATTAACTTAACTTTTTTCTAAACCTTTAAAAAAAAAATAATAATAAATGAGATAAAAAAAAAAAAATAATAATAATAATAAAATGGTGTTTCGTTGCAGTGCCATGTTCTCCTGTCTTCCCAATGATTGTTCGTACATCCATGTTAAAAAGGGCTGTTTTCTGAAGCCCCGACTTGACTATTGCTGTGGCCAAGTCATTTGTCGTAAGTATAACATTTCAATAGCACGTGTATGAGACATTCGAATATTTTTTCGACAAAGTATTTGCATACCCGCTTTTTCTGGGTTACCATAACATAATAAAAATCTATATTTTTTTGATAAAAGCAATCGAAGAAACACGAACGTGCGATTTTTATGGAACTACTTATAAATACGGGGAAGTGTTCAAGCCATCGGACGACTATGCTTGCCAGTGTTCAGAAACAAAAACTGTTTTGGGAGGTATGTTTTTGTACATTAAAAATATAATTTAATAAAATACCAAAGAACACCAAACAATACTTTCAGGTAAATTGATGGAGATGATCTGCAGAAAAGTAAATTATTGTGGAGTTGAGCTAAAACGGCCCATGGAAATTCGTGAAAACTGTCCTCCAGTATATCTTGCGGGTCATTCACCGTACGATTCTTGCGCCTTTGATTATAGATGTCGTAAGTACAAAGTAGTACATTGCACTCTTTTATAAAGTTAAAGTAAAAATTATCTCAGGTGATCCTTTTATATTTCGTTTCTTGTCTTAGAGGTGACGATTTTAAACATGAAATTAAAGGCTTCTTTACTTGCGTGATGTTTTGACCAACGTGACAATAATAAAGTACTATAGCTTCCACATATTAAAAAAGATATAAAAATACTACTTTCACTTAAGAAAAATGCACAGAAATGATTTCATTACAAACAATAGTCTAATCCATCAATGTAGCGCATCACAAAATCAAAATACTTTAAGGATAAGTGAAACTTGCTGGAATGACACTTGAATATGAACTTAATCATTTCACAAAATTTCAAACCGTGTAGCCAGGCAATTTTTCAAAACTAATCACTTAAAAATTTATGTTTAATCTGGTCTCTTATAGGAGGCCATTCAATCTTGATAACATTTGATACAATATCTTCCAAATTATACTGTAACTCTCATTATAAAACTAGGTACTGAAAAAAGAAATCATGAGCTTTTCAATAATATCAAGAAAATGTAGGTTCACCGGGCAATATAGTATAATATTCTATCAATTAGGTGATTGTTTATGAAAAGATACAGGTTACGTGAACTGTGGCAACTTTGTATATGACCCGATGTTTTTAGAAGTGATAGTCTGATGTCACGTAAATGGGTAGTACAGGTGTGATGAGCCACCTTAATAGTATATTAACTTGTGATATAATTTTTAGAAAACGTCAACGACACCGTTATTCGCTCCTCGATGGCTACGGGAGAATCTTTGACAGTCCCTGGTACGTTTGAGCGGCAAAACTTATTATTATTGCTGGATCAGAGAAAACCATTAATTTGGCCACCGTTTGTTTTCCTCAGACAACATGAAATGCAAATTCGGAAACATGACATTAAACGTCGGCGACGAGATAAATGAAGGAACTGATTACAATTCCGAGCACGTCAGGTGCGTGTGCGAGGTGCCTCCAGTACTTACATGCCAGAAACGTCAATATAAAGGGGATACGTTCGAAAGCTGTGTAAACGCATGACGCTAACTAACAAAGTGACAGTCAACGAGGTAAACATATCAATCTAATGGAAGTCGTTTTGATAGTATTGAATGTTTGATTGTCGGACAAAAAGTTACCTGTTTTGCCAATAGTTGCCGACATACCAACCTGAGTTATATCCTGACGATTGATATATTGTGTTGAATGGCTCTGCTGTTTCTACAGCTGCAATGTATACACTGTAAAACTATTATTTTTAGAGTGAATGTATTTATGTATATATGTGTGTATGTTCAACCTTAAGCTCTTCAAATTAATAACAATCGTGTGACTTCAGAATCGTTATAACCCTCATAATCCTGTAACTCCAGCCACATATTCATCTTCTAAAAAAGTTTGACCTGACCAGGAGTCGAACCTGTATCCACTATAGAGCAGTCATATTACCTCTGATCAGTTTCTATCTACCTAACCTACAACTACTCCTACCTGAGCTAAAAATTATGTTGTACGACTAAATGTAAATTTATATTTATAAATATAAATGATGTTCAACTAACTGTACCTTAGGTTATATAATAAATGATTCATGTGTATCAGGCTTACGGAGGTAACGGCTCTAGGGTTATAGGGGAAATACAGTGTTGTGTAATAAGGGGCTATGGGGTTGCAAGGTTTTGTGATTACTGGATCGGAGGTTATACTGTATTGGAGTTAATGAGCTTATGCTATAAGATCACTTAAGGTTATAATAGCTTGAAATTTTAATTTCGAGCATATTTGAGAGTCTTTACAATAATTAAGATCTATGGTCTAGGATACAAGTGTAGTTAAATTTACCGATGATGACGTTTGCTATGTATGTGTCCAAAATTCTACTAAATTAATTTTAATAAAACTACTGCTCTTCCTAACAATTTTTTGTTTACTCACCTCTAATTAAACTACTTTAATTTGTTCTGATTACAAATATAATCAACTATTAGAGCTATATTAGTCACATATAAAATAGGAGAAAATAAGTTGTTTGCTTCGGATGGCGTTTTCTATTCATCAGAGATCTGGCTCAGATGAGCAGATTGATTTGTTTGCGTAAGTTTAAGAGTTATGTGCAAGACTTATAATAGCGTGTATGATATTTTGGTGATACAACGATTAACAATTATTACAAAAAAAATTTTTTATTGAGAAATTAACAATTGTATTGCTATGAGTTTTCGTGATACAAAACGTGTTTGATTGAATACAACAAAATTTTGATAAAACATACTTATTATAATTATTACACATTAAAAATGGGTACCTTAAAAAGGCGTTGACTTTGTTTAAGCATGAAAGTACTTCTACTCATGTACATTTACTTAAAATGCTAGAGAAACTGAACTCGGATATAACACATTACATTTTTATTTGTAAATAAATCCTTACTACTTAAGCTATAGTTTATTATACATATAAGACTTAAGAAGGTGAAAACGTACGTGACAAAACTTCATCAGATCAACGCGTACTGCTAACTTTAAAATATTCATACTTCACGAGATTATTGGAGATATTGTAACTTTGTAGACACTACAAGCAGTTGTAAGGACGCTCATAAACATAGATCGTTATGTGCTATATAAGATTGCTTTGGTTACTAAATAGCCTTAGGCAAATTTACACTGACCATAAGGTATGCCAGTGTGGAGGTCCTTGTGAGATGGATTTTCTGTCTGGAAGATTCTGAACAATCTGCGCATTATTTGAAGGGTTTCTCCCCCGTATGGATCCGCATGTGTGACGTAAGGTTGCATTTATGCCTAAAAGATTTAGAACAATCAGGGCATTTGAAGGGTTTCTCCCCCGTATGGATCCGCATGTGTGACGTAAGGTTGGATTTATGCCTAAAAGATTTAGAACAATCAGGGCATTTGAAGGGTTTTTCTGGCGTATGGATCCGCATGTGTGATGTAAGGTTGGATTTATGATTAAAAGATTTAGAACAATCAGGGCATTTGAAGGGTTTCTCCCCCGTATGGATCCGCATGTGTTTTTTGAGATTTCCAGAGTCGATGAACGGCCTTTGGCAGATGGAACAGTGACAAGAAGGTATGCCAGTATGGAGGCGCGTGTGCCTCGTGAGATGGTCTTTACGCCTAAAACATTCGGAACAATCTGCGCATTGAAAGGGTTTCTCCCCCGTATGGATCCGCATGTGCCTCGTGAGATGGGTTTTCTGTCTAAAAGAAGCGAAGCAATCTGCACATTTAAAGGGTTTCTCCCCCGTATGGATCCGCATGTGTTTTTTCAGATTTCTAGAGTCGGTGAACGGCCTTTGGCAGATGGAACAGTGACAAGAAGGTATGCCAGTGTGGATCCGCATGTGCCCCGTGAGATGGTTTTTCTGTCTAAAAGATTCTGAACAATCAGGGCATTTGAAGGGTTTCTCTCCCGTATGGATCCGCATGTGCCCCGTGAGATGGTTTTTCTGTCTAAAAGATTCTGAACAATCAGGGCATTTGAAGGGTTTCTCCCCCGTATGGATATGTATGTGTGACGTAAGGTTGGATTTCTGATTAAAAGATTTAGAACAATTGGGGCATTTGAAGGGTTTTTCTGGCGTATGGATCCGCATGTGCCTCGTGAGATGGATTTTCTCTCTAAAAGATTCTGAACAATCTGAACACTGAAAGGGTTTTCCCTCCATATGGATCTGCATGTGTGATGTAAGGATGTTTTTGCACCTAAATGTTTGAGAACAAAACGAGCACTTGAAGAGTTTCTCTTCCGCGTGAATCTTCATGTGTAATAAGTGATGGCTTTTTTGCCTAAATGTTTTGAAACATGTGGAGCACTCGAAGGGTTTCTGGTTTGAGTGAATTAGCTTGTGCATATCGAGACATGTGATGGTGGAAAAAGTTTTCCCACACACCTCGCAAAGGACTGAACTTTTTTTTATGCTTTCCTCGTGTTCGGGATTCTCTTCATGGCCCTTGTACATGTTGGTAAATAATTCGACTTTGTTGATGTTAGGATAACAAAGAGAACAAAGCAGAGATGTGTCGTCACTGGATGATAACGATATCTTTCGGTGTTCAGGAATTGGATCCAATCTGCCTTTCTTCCTACGAATAAAACAAAAAGCTTAGTAGTTCATAACTTGAATAAGTATTTATTATAAATGTTTTTTCTCTCCTAATTTCAGCTGCTCAATAGATTTAGTACAATACATTCTTTTTTTCTTATTGTTACTGTCTTCTGTATTAGATTACAGTACGGTTACATTTAATGTATGAACAACATGCACTCATTAAAATAAATAAGTATATCTTTGATAGTTAATCTTAATAAATCCATAACCTTTTGGTTAAACAAATTATGAAAAAGAGATGTTCCACATTTCAATCTACAACCTAAATATTAGTTGAATTAAATTTTATTTCATAATATAAAGTATAAGAATAAAGAGTAGAAACTAACTTAGTGAAAATTTGCATACATTATGTTCTATTTGTATTCGTTGCATTTAAGGCTATTATTGCGTTTTGTAAAATTTAAACAAATGTTTTAACTTTCAAAATAAAAAACTCACTACTCTACGTCTAGATATTCAATCTTCAAATTGAAAACAATCGTTGTCGTGTCCAAGTCTTGGTCCCATACAATTTTTTGGCCCGATTAAATGTACACTTTCTAATATTATAGGTACTCTATTTAGTTATTTAATAACTTGATAAATATTTTGGTTTATTGATACCGAAACTTGTAAAAATATGCACACAGTATGCACGAGTGAACTATATTGGGTATTATGGGTATTATTGAAATTTGGAAACCTAACAATATTCTGAAATTTTACTTCTTGCGGACGAGTGGAAAGAGATGACGTGTACAACTTAGCGTTCAAAAAGCTACTGATATCACAGTAGATGAGGTGATTTCTACATCTATAGCCTACGACGAGCGATAGGAATGTTAATTGTATAATAATGACTTTCAACTGCACACGTAGTCAGACAATTTCGAAATGGTACCTCTTTGTTAAGTTGGTCTGAAAAATCATGCATCGTATATATATATATATATATATATATATATATATATATATATATATATTACATCATGAATAAAGGTATAGTTTGGTTGTGTTGCAATATTTTTCAACAATCTAGAAATCATAGTTAAGATTGGTAATAAAAAATATCAGAAGCTCCCGAGATATTTTAAATCTATATTAAAAAAAATCATTACTATATTCTATAACAATGGCCTCTGATGGCAGTATTACGCAATAATAATTATGATAATATTTAGAACAGTAGGAGACTATTTTAATAATTCTTTTTAAATAAATCAGCTGTTTTAATTTTTTCAGTTTACAAATAAAATATGTATTGTAGAGAGGCGTGCAATTGGGATGTGTAGTAAAATTTATACGTAATGTAATCGATTTACCGATGCACATACTTACGTTAATAAGGTAATCAAATGTTAGTAATAGGAAAGTTTAAAAAAAAAACAAGTAATAATGATAATTTACGTAATAAAATACGATTGTTGTCACACGTTTGTCGTATTATTGTCCAGAAATCCCAATCTTTTGAACCCATTTCCTTTTGTCATGCTACTAATATCTGTACAACATTACAGACTTTAATTAAAAATTTGTTGTCTGTGCAATTGGAAAATACTAACATTTTCTAGCTGGGTATTGATTGGTTTTCAACCAAAGTATAAAGATGCGTTTTCGTTGTAAATCTTGAATTACTTTGAATTTTTTTATTTATATTTTTATTTTTAGTTAAACGAATTCATGTTGCACGAATTTACTTTATTTTATGCGTTTAAAATAGTGTTTAAAATTAATCCTACACAAAAGTAAAGTCCAAAAAAGTAAAAATCATGAAAATTCGTAAGAAAAAATAAATATTTAATCATTTACTTGGTTTATTAAGTTATTTAAAATTTTATTATGCTGATATTTTTTTGTACCCTTACTGCTATTACTGTTTTCTTAAGAAAAGTTCTCAAGTATTCTATCAACTACAACGTCAGTATATACACAACCATTGTTTCAATAGAGATCGAAAAACAACACCGAATGTAATTACATTACGCGCGTTTGTTAGTCTCCAGTTTAGTCTTGTCCATAGCGAGTTCTAATTTTAACAGGAGATGATACTCATTCGTATATTCAAAGTTAACTTTCCAGGTGAAAAATTTTTGCATAGTAATTACCAACAAGATCATAACATTATAAAAATAAACAAAGTTAATCCAAGAACTGATTAATAAATTAAAAAATTGACACATTATATAGTAAACAAAAAAAAAAAAAAACTTCTCGTAACGAGAGGAGTTTTTCTGAACAGTTAAGTGATGCCTAATTGATTATGACTACGAGATAGTGTAATTTAATAAAAATCTTCTAACTTTACTTCAGTACATTGCTAGACGTTGATTATTCATTTTTCCTGTACAGCTTACAGTTAAAAAACGTAAAGCGTTTTAAAAAAGAGAGTAAGAAATAAACTCGATGAAACGATTTAAAAATGTAAATAAATTTTTTCCAGGCAACACATTTAAAAGTTGCAGTACAGAGATTGCATCGAATATCATGCAAGCGCTATATATAAGAAACACTTAAGAAGTTAAGAAGCTTCTTTCCTGTTCAAAGTTTGACTCTTGCTTCTCGCGACCTACTTTCAAAAGCGATCCCTCAAAATGTATATTCCAAATCCCCAAAGTATCTTTCCCAAACACGAGCATCCACTTTTCAAATCTGCATACTTTAAGATCCTCTCGATATTAAAATATATTTTTATTTTTATCATTATTACTGTTACTACTACTATACCAATAGTTATCATAATTTGTTTTATATATGAATACTACTATTACAATGATTTATTATGTTATTATTATTATTATTAATTTATTATTATTATTGTTATTATTACTATTAGTATTATCATTATTATTGTTATTATTACTATTATTATAATCGTTATTATTGTTGTTACTTTGACTAAAGTTATTTTATGATAAAAATCTTATTGACAGCAAGAGAGGGAAGTACAGGGTTTGTGATAAAATAAATTTCGTATGATTAATCGATACGCACTGCGAAGTAGTTTTTGGATGATGATATAGGAGGATATTATTACAAGGGGGAAAATGAAATATACCAACAGTGGCAATCCGACCCGTCGAGTCGAAATACTCCCGTGACTTGTATCATCCATTAGATTGTTGTTAAAAAAACTGGGAATCTTCTTGCATCATGTTAACGTACGAATGACATGACTGTAAACTTCGATATTAACAATATCAGGTAGGCGAGGGCGTCTGAGCTTAAGCAGACAAAAAAACATAACTTGGCGCACTAAAAGTTATTAAAGGTGTATAAAAAAACATTTGGCTGGGATCATTTGAATCCAAGCACAAAATATACCAGCTTCATAATTTATACAGGTGTTGAGGTAAATAAATACAAAATCTTACAATTTTGGGTTACACTCGTGTTACCACAGAAATATATTTTTTTTTTTTTATAATAATTTCTCCGTGGCAAAAAAACTTTATTACAATCTAAATTAATTTTTTAGTTTCATTTACTGTATTAAAATGTTATTTTGATACATCGTAAGATATATCTACAAATATGTTACAATTATAAAAAAAAAACTATGTATCTTTTACAATATTTTGGTACTTCCACTTTTCACATAAGCCCAACAGACTCACTTCCGATGGAAGCTGCTACGGATGTTGGGCCAACATAAAACATTGGAGATACTCGGCAGAAAGTAGTCTTTATATAAAAATATTTCCGATAAGATATTACCTGTTGATTTAAGGTACTATCTGGCTATTTTTGTTATCTAAAGCAAAAAATTTCCAAAAATCCGCTAATGTGGTATTTTATAATTATTAAAATACTTTTACTGAATAAATAAATTATATAACATTTTAAGCTTTCCAATGAAGTTTTATTTATTATAGCTACGTTTTTTTAGTATTAAGAAACTTTTTATTTGTTAAAATCACAGATCTCATAAAAAATGGCTCACAGATTTTTAAGGATTTTGTGTTAAATTTACCTCGGATGTCAAGGAATGACAAAATATATAATTTTTACTATCCAATACAGAAAAAAAGAGTTTTGACAGCAAGTATCTGTTTTTTTTTGTCATCATAAATTAAGTATCATTTGCCGTATAAAAACATTTAATTTTAAATTATGATTTACATTTCAGTTGAACCAATACAACACATTTTTAATATATCTTTGGTTAAAAAAAATCCAATATCAAATTCAGCAAAGATGGCAACAATTATAACACAATAGTGCTATTTCATTTTTAACCGATTCAACGTCTTTTATGACCGCAATACAAATTATCTTGACTATACATCATATGTGTCAGGGTTCATATGGAAAATGTCATACGATTTTGTAAAATTGAGATATGAATGTATACAAATTCCAAAGAAAATTAATGGTACACTAAGTATTAGAGAAAAAAATAATTATGATCGGATCATAAATTTTATCTAAGCATCGATAACTATAGGTACGTAACACGATTTATAAAGATTACTTTTCACGTGTAAATGGGATGTTTTCAAGCAATATTTCTTAAAACAGACTAAACGAGTTGTGAAAATAATTTTTCTTTAACAAGTAAATTTTCATCCTTACAGGGTGATGTTGATTAAATAAATAATTCAATGATAATTCCAAGAATAACAATAACACTCAGTATATTGAAATGTCTTACTAAAGGTATAATAGAGGCACAATTATAAGGATAAAAGTATTAACAACACACAGAATTAAACAAACGTACCTAAGTACTTATAATTAAAGAAAAAATATACTTAAGTAATAAAATGTTTTTATTTATTTTTTTTTTTTTTAGTATGTGTGAAAATACTAAAATCAAATACTTGAATAAAAAATTACTTTAAAAAATTTACATATAAACATATGCTATATACGTATAAAAATTGTATTTTTCATTGGAGATTGAAAATAAATTCTTAGTATTGTGCGTAGTAGCTTGCATTACCCAAATTAATTTTTAATAAAATTAACAAAATTTTTATATCGTGTTCTTTCAAATTTTCAATTCATACGTCTTAAGATATTAACAACTTTAATACTATCAAACTGTCCACACGTAACTATGTCTTCTTTGACGAGTGCTTTTTTATCTTCACATCTGCATGACATTTCAATACGACTTTCAACTGATTTCTTATTGAACTTTGAATCCGCTGTGAAATAGCCAATTTCCTGTTGAACGATTGAGATGATCGGAATAGTAGTATGGAGTAATTTTTTCTTGGATGGAAAATGAGATGACGAGTTCCAATAACTTTCATGTACGTAAATAATTTTTTATAATAAATGAATACAAAAACAATAATTTTGTCGTCAAACATACGTAAAACTCGTACATAAAGTGTATGGAAATTGTTTTAATTATACGAGTGGTAGGTATTGTGCAAATAATTTTTTATAAACTACTTTTTAGGCAAGAGTGCTTACTAAGAATGCCTTCACTATATTGTTACCACCGCAAAAATATAGCCACAGCTTACAAAGCCATGTAAATACACTATCTTGAAAATTTTACATCCGATTACGCTCAACTCTGAGAAATTAAAGTCAGGTTTTTGCATGTAACTTTTTAAGTTGATTTTTTAGGTCCATATACAGTCGAAAAAAAAGCAGACTTAAAAGAAATTAAATTTTTGATCACTTACTTAGATTTAAAAAAAAGTATTTTCATGCGTCTATAGTAAAAAAATGATATTTTACAGGTTCCAAAAATCAGTTTTTTAGGTACATCATGAAAATTCAAAGACTTGGATATTTGGTGTCAAAGACAAAGTTGTAGATCTCAAAAAATTTATTTTACGTATGTTTTTCAGAACTATTAGCATACTTAAAAAATTGGAAAAAAAATTAAAAAATGGCGCTTCCGTAAAGGTATCAAGGCAGCACGAATCGGCGGGCCAGCAAGATAGACACTCTCGCTCTTGTCTGCTTACCGTCGGGACGCGTGATCCGAGGGCTACCCGTTGTGAGTTTCCACGGGCACGTGTGCAAATTGTGTATACTTAATAGTATTGTACTGCACCGAGCGACAACAGGAGACGCAGCAGCGGCTACCTGTTGACGACCCGGGCTGCTGCGACAACCTACACACATACACTGCCAAGGACAGTTCGGTCCAAGTGCCGACACCTGCCAAACGGATCTCCTGGTGCCCGAAGCTAGTGCTACTGAAGATACCCCTGCAGTAGTGAAAACGGTAGGCCTGTTTCCTTTGTATACCGTCCCTACCGCGTGAAAGCATTGTGCCGAGCAGCAACTGCCGAACCTGCACCCGCAGGGCTAAGGCTGCATGTGAAGTCAGGTCAGGTCGGATAGTTAAGCAGTGTAGTCTTTGTATAGAATTATTGTGTTTAGTTACGAGGAAATACAAAATGCAAATAAATGCTTGAATATTGATCTTACTCATTATTACGTGTTTAAGTGCCAACTATCCATCCTATCCATTTAGCCCTATTCACTCCGAGCATGACACGCAGCGCCGCCCTCGGTGTCAGAATCGCGCAATACCGTACCCCCGTATGATTAAATCGTAACACTGTCGCTTATAGGAGAAAGTATTATTTATTGAATAAGACGTACATACTGCTATCGCGTAAACATCAGCACCCTAAAAAATGGATATAATTATCCAAACAGGCTTTAAAAGTATAAGTTGCAACATAGTTTTTAATAATGAAACGCTGAAAAAAGCTAAAAAATTAGTAGAGAGTGGGCACGTTGCCTACGTACAGCAATATGTAAATAAAGGAGTCGGTCATATGATCAATTGCTATGTTGTGAGACAAACGTCTGTCAGCTTAAATCCATACAAAGCAGAATTATCTGTTAGTACATTATTGCCTATGATTGACAAATGTAGGTTATGGTAACATATACATAAATGTGTAATTTATTTATCAGATTAACGAAGACCACTGTATCTCCAACGTGAGCTGACAGCTCCTTCTGTTTTGTTTCATGGGGTCTACTTGGGAATTTATACAGCACCACCCCCTGCTTTTCTTTCTTGTTGCAATTAACAACGCAACACTGTCTCGTACGCATTTCGTTACTTTGTAAACGTAAACGCACTGATTCAGATTATACAGCTAGCGGCAGCCTATGTCGACTGCTTGGAGTTCTTGCTCTCACGTATACAACATTACATGTGTGTTGTGTACTATATGACAGATGATATTTAATAACCCATTATTTAAAATTTTGGGCGATTTGAAGTGCCTAGCAAAATTATTTATCCGTATTATAGACCCGGTTTGGCTAAATAACATTTTTTTTCCGCCTTCGATTTCTCAACTAATTACTTTAAATGAAATAATATCTCTTCTCATATAAGACAACGCTTACTGTACGATTCATGGGGGTACGGGTTCGCCAACTTTGCTCACCTACAGCGCTGCAGTCGTTTTTGTTATCCCCTCCAACCTGATGCACGGAGCGAAAATATGTGCCGTGTCTTGCTGCTGACTGCAAGGCGAGCAAGGCATGACCCATCACAGTATATCAGTTAAAAATTAAATATTTAACTTTAAATAAAACAAAAAGTCATGAGGTTCACACATGGACGTAATAATTAATTAAAATCTCGTTTCTGTATATTTATATATTTTATGTATACAATAAGTTATCGATAACAAAATCTTACGACTTAATTACATTCTTAACTTTTGTCGCACACGCACACCCAAGCGCTTCTTTTGAATGTCATTATTTTTCATGTATTGCACATAAATTCATGTTTAACAAGACTTGAAGTTGCAATCACGTATTGTCTCGAGTACAATGCAACAAAGCATCATTTAACATCTTTATCAGCACCAAAACGAACATTACGACTGCTGACTTGTTTGAGATTTCAAAATTAATTACCATTAGATATTGAACAATTCAAATTCAACAAAGATGTTCAAACGTGTGATTAAAGTTTGGGAAATATTATTAAACGTTATATAAACTAAAACTATAATGAGAAATTATTTTTTTTGCGTAAAAAACAAAGGTTTCGAATATAATTTTCTAGAACTCATAAAATTGTATTGTAATTGTTGAGATATAATTTATACACATTTAGAGCGTAAAAATAATGTAAAAATTGTGACCAAATAACTTTAAAAATTGACATTTATTCTTTGTATTATTATAAGAAAACGTACTATATGGTACAAAAAAGCACATACAAAAAAAATGTGGAATATTTTAATAATCGAGCAACGCAATTTTTTCCGAAAATTGGCTCTAATAGTGACGGAGAAGTTTTTAACATAATTAAACCAAAAGAAATTTACAATACAAACACAACTATTAGCCTATTATAATTAATAACATCACGCGTTTGATAATCCTTTGATATGAAAGGATCATAACTATTTTATTCTACTTTCGTAATATATATGTTTGTTCGCTTATATAAATGAAACTATGATACGATGCAATGACAAAAAACTATGATTTATAACTAATAATCCAAGTATGTACAGTTTTTTCGATGAATATGACGAGCCATAGACGCATTTAACCTACAGAACCGCTATTGATTGTTTTTCTTTGTGAAAAACTTCTCGATTCAAGTCCTTATCCGTTTACTGGTAAAGCTATACGTGATTTATGTGTTTATGAGGAGGGTAGTTCATGTCAAGTGAATTGTGTTAATGAAAAGAAGAAATAACAATAATCATGATTATAAATAAATTTTTAAAAAGTGTTTTAAATATTTTTATATAAATATTTATAGGGTTTCAAGGGTTATGAGTGTATCATATCGCACACGAATTTGCACGTACCTACATAAGAACGATGATACGATCAAGTACTAAGAAAAAACAAATATGAAAGTAAAAAGTACAAAGATTCGTCGTACCCACACGAAGAATGTTTCAATTTTCCTAGCACCCCTCGTTCCGACCACAATATAATTATGTATGTATACATTTTATTTTAATTCGTAGCACCTGTCAATAATTGATCACGTGAAATACAAATCAACATGTTCATGCTCAGTCCATGTTGTCATTGTTTTTATTTTATTTTTTAACCTTGCACTTCGACAGTAACGTTGTGAAAGCTACTGAAACTTCATAACTAGATCGGTATTGATGATTTATATGAAAGATACGTTTTTTAAGTGGATATTTATAAAATTAATTTAAATGTCAAATGGCAATTAAAATTTTACTGTACTAAGATATGAATATAAAGAATTTTTTTCAATAATTTTATGTTGAACTGCTTTACTGATTTCACTAAAAAACGTTTATTTCTTTTTTTATCATTATTCTTTACATTTTCTATAGTATTATTGAAATTTGAGATATGTTTGTAATAAAGTTATACCGGTTGTATTTCTACGCCGAAATATTACAGAGTAAAAAATAGTTTTTCCTTTATTTGATTCATTTTTTTTCATTTTTATAATAGTACTATTTAGTACTAAAGCACTACAAAAGTAGAGTAGTATAAATTGTTTTGTTTTTTTTTAATATTGATGAAAATTTTAATTAAATTGTATTATTTCTGTTTTAAGTCTAAAAACTTTCAACTTCGTAATTTGTTTTAATTGTTTAGCAATTCTCTGCCAATGAAATTTTAATTACGTAATCTAATTATCATACATTATTTATTTAAAGTTTTTTTTGATGGAATAGTAATAATTTAAAGAACCAATGCTCATAGATCAAGTATTAGAAGTTGTATGATGAAAAGGTGAGAATTGTATTAGATTTGTTCAAAAATTCAGACGTAGAGATTTTAAAACTATTTTAAAAGAAAATCGAACTGTTCTAAAAAAGAAACTAAAAAGGTAACATCAAAATGCCGCTCTCTTAGTTTATTCTATACTTACGCATCACAACGCTGTCATTTGGTTATCAATCGTTTTAAGGCACTAAATTTTAAAAATGAGGGAAGAAAAAACCATTTTTTTGACACTCAGCGTACGAAGTTCAACTTCTTGAAGTACCTGATACCAGCACCGTGTACGAAGTAGTATATTTTCGCACTAACGTTAATTAAGCGTTTTACATACTCTAATTGGGCAGAAAAGGTTAATCTTCGCGAACTGATAACCGAAAAAAATCGTTTTAATATTTAATGTGTGAAGTTCAACTTCTCCTACCGATCGAGAGTACGCAAAGTATCCGATTCTAGCACCACGAGAGAAGAAATGCTTTTCGCACAGTTGTACTTTTTGTAAAAACTTAAAGTTCAATTCTTCATTGAGTGCCAAAAAAATGGCACGCGCAACTCACGCTGAAATCACCTGTTTTGCGCACTTGTTGCATAATACACTGTTTTCTCGAGTTTGTCAGCTATAGAAATACCTCGATGTTCACGGTAGGTTACAAATACACTTGGTACTTCAATAAATTTTCGATCGGACGATCGAGCTAGGGGCGGATACATAGTTTATAAAAAAAAAAGCGAAATAAAAGACATCTACAAACTAGAGCACTTACGCAAGTACACACGCGATAACAAACTTCGAAGGACTAGGAATTAATTTACATGATCGTTATAATTGTATACGTTCTCATGCATTGTTTTCGTCGCTCGATATATAATAATAATGATAACATAAATTTCGCTTGCTACAGGATCGCACGCAAGAAAATGAATAAATAATTGGGTTTCCGCCGGGGATAACAATGAAAAATCGTCTAACTACACCATAAACAACACAACAAACAGAACAGCGCGATAACCCTGTTTCCATTTTTTTATTTAATTTTTTTTTTTTTTACCATTTCATTTTTCATACAAAAACATCTACTTACGTGCTTGATTTTACGTTAGTCAATGAAGGATCTATCATAAGATGGCTTGTCTTTAGGTACGTAAAAAAAAAGCTTTTTTATCATTATTCACCGTATAAGACGTTAAAATTTCTATTTTCCAGAAATACGATGTTGCTGTTTGTCTTTTGTTGCCACCTTGAATTTTATTCATGTTTTGCACTAATTTTTTTTATTAAAAAGTTACTTAAAAAGGTTCATGCGTAACTTCCAAGTAAAAGGTAATTATTAAGTACTACTTGTGTTAAAAACACGACAAAATAATTGAGCAATAAAAAAAAAAAAAAAATGTTATACACTTCATATATAGTTAAAAAAAACCAATTTGTTTAAGTAAACAAAATAAAATTCTTATAACAAAATAACTGTATAATTTACAGTGAAATTCTTATAAAAACGTTTCACTTATTTTGGCTCAAGAAATATTTAAAAGATTTCTACCATCAAAAATTTGGAAAGAAATTAAACTGAAAATTCTTTCTTACAATGAAGTTATCTAGATAATCTAGATAAAAAAGAAGTTATCTAGATTATTTTTAAGTATTTTGAAAAAAATAAAATTAAAAGCATACTGTTATACATTCATAAAAAAATTATACTTTGGAAGGTATAACAGTTTCGATTAACAAAAAAGTCCATGAGGAAATTCAGTAAAAAAAATGATATAATCCATTTAATGAAAATTTATAACAACTTTAGAAACTTCCCATATAATATACGCATGGACCTTCTTGAACTCGAGAGGAAACGTAGATCGGACCAATCGTCACTCAAGCGATAAAATATAAAACGCAGAGGAGCAAGTGAGTACAACAAAATTGAGTCCATAAGAGGAGCTCAATATATTGCTCAAGAAACACTTTACTTGAAGAAATTATTTAATAACTTTGATTTAACAAAGTCACGTGGGTTAATTATTGTTCAATTACACTCGCTTTTGTCTCAGCCTTGGTTGTAGTACAACGTATCTTTAGGTTTTACTTGGACTCAATTTTTTAAGAAAAGAAAGAAGTAAACCCATTTTCTTTATTGTAAATTCTTAGAAATTAAAACTTTTTTTTCCATATTATTGGCATATCTTTTAGAAAATCGAAATTATTTTTCCAGCGTATCTTAAAGTTTAGAATTTAAGAGAGTATTGCAAAATATTACATTGGAAATGTAGTTTTATATTAATCAACTTAATTCTACGTTAATTATCGCAAAAAATTAATCTTTTTTTCATTAATTTGTTCTAAGCTTCATTGCTGATCAAAAGAAAGAAAAAAGTCTAATGAAATTTCGAGTATTTTGAGCAAACAGCAAAAAAAAAAAAAATTATAAAAAAACCAGAACACAAAAGGAAAAAAATAATGTTAAATAGGAAGATACACGAGTAAATCAGTCTGGCTCGACGCGCTCAAACGCCACATAGTTTTAATTTTGGCTCGTATAACACGTCCGCTCCCTCGAAAGTCGAAGTAATCTCAAAGTGTTGCATTGCGATCGCTTATTTACTTATAAATGGCAATATTGAATTTATACAACTCATGACCCGTGAGTTTTATTAAAACTTCGCACAACACATTATTTACATGCTGTGCGCCTCGAATGGCTTTCGTTGCTATGTATATGCTATGTATATATTCCTTACACGCATTAACTTATTAAGGGTGTAATGAGTAGTTCTACCAGAAATCAATGCATTTACAAAAACATTTAAACTTGGAAATATATTGTCATGTATATAGAATATTGGCCAAAATTTCGTTCACATTGGCCCTGATGTGAGAGAAGTACTTACATATACCTTTGAAGTTATTGTAAGTATTTCAAAACTGCGGTGAATCACGCTGTTTCCTAAAACTTTGGAAACTTTTATATACTTTTGTCCAAATTAATATTATTTATTAAAAAAAAAGGAGTTGATTAATGTACCCACACTATTCCATGATACATCTTTTTTTACCATACTCTGTACTCTCAGTATTTATGTGTAAGTTTTACCTTGTGATTCTACTCATACTGCGCGTTCAATCGAGACATTCGATACATGCGATATCTTATCGATTTCTCGAGAACTGGTTGTCATCACTAAAGAAGTATAAAGTATAATTGGTCTAATAAGTTTCTAAAGATGTATGTACTTGCTAATTTACTTAACAATAGGTCGGATGCAAGACTTCTAGGGGGTTTATAAGGACATACTAGAAAAATAATACTTTATTTTACTCATATGTATCCTAGCTAGCTACAAGTTGTCGAGTAATCGATAGAAATTGCATGTATCGAATGCGATTTCGATACATGCGAATCGAACTAAAAGCGGGGATTCGCATTTTTCCTAAAAGTCAACCGATGTTTTATGGTCTTAAAAAAAAAGAGGGTAAAACTACTTTAAAAGCTAGTTAAAGACTGAGCGAGGCTAATAAGTGAAAAAAAAAAACGTAAATGACATATAAAATGCTACGGAAATGTTTTTTTTGTTTTTTAAGAAGTAAGGGAATGTATAAAAGAATTGTGGATGTATTGTATATCACTAAAAGTGGATAAAAACAAAAATAATTGAATTTTAGATACTTGTGTTCCAAATTACATCGCTCAGTCATTCAACTATCAGCTAAACATTTTTTTGTTGTTTCTTTCAACAAAGATTTTTGAGAAATGGATATCACAGTGAGATTTTCAAGCCTTACTCACTAGAATTATTTACCAACATTTCAACTTTTAAACTGTACATTGGTATTATGATTAGTGTTAGATCAAAAATGTTGTTATTCAATCATTAAACGCATGTATATAAAAACTAAATATTACTAACTTTATCTATGAATATCATAGATGACATGCACGTAAATCTACAAAAAAATGCAATGTATCAGTGCGTTCTAAGTTTGATCGATTCGCAAAAAAGACAAAAAAATACAAAATCACGTTAACATGAAAAAGAAAAGAAAAAAAAATTTAAACGAGTCAGAAATATAGATAAAATATATGTAAGTGGCAAAAATTCTGACTGGGCTTGAATCGTGGGCAAGACCGACATTCCCTTTTGTTCTACAAAAGTAAAAAAGCTGAAACGTCGGTAAAGCAGGACGATGGATGCCGTATACGGGACAAAACGAGGGTTTTTATCTATAGCGCTAAAATGCTCAGCAAAAGGCCATTCGAGTTTTTTTTCCACATACTAAACTGCACACACGTATTACGGCTTCCAAGCTCCGATGGCGACGACTCGTTTTTCATTAAGTACTTATCAGCTCTTTTAGGATACCTAGAGCTTACACATATGTGTATCGGTAAAATCGCACACCTCTCACGCAAACGCTCGCTGTCCAGTGGAGCGCAGCTCGTTCGCGCCGGCTGCCGGTTGGCGGCCGTTCGGCAAGTGTTAAGAGGAATTTTCCTGATTGTTCATCAGGATCGTTCTTTCGTTGTCTTCGACAGATTTTTTGCTACCTGTGGACAGTAGCTTTGCACCCTCGGTCAGTCCGTCCATCTCGATTCTCTCCTCCTCGTTCTCTTGTGAGTTCTTTGGCGGTTGGATCTGCAAATTCAGTAAAAAAAAAAAAAAAAAAAAAAAAACCATGTAAAAGAAATATACTTTTGAAACATCTTCAAAATTACAAAAAAAACTACTTAGAAGATATATACTTTTCGAAAAACCTTCAAAATAAAAAAAAATAAAAAATAAAAAAAATAGAAAAAACAGAAAAACCCGTGTAAAAGATATACACTTTTTAAAAAATCTTAAAAATTAAAAAAAAAACTATGTAGAAGACATATAACTTTTAAAAAATGTTCAAAATAAAAAAAAAAAAAAAAAGAAACCATGAAGAAGATATATACTTTTTGAAACATTTTTTAAATAAAAAAAAAAAAACCTTGATGGGTGAGTTTTTCAGCTGTCCGTTCGGTCCACCGATTGATACGAATTTAGAGCTGGTGCTGGGACTGGCGCTCACGGGTAAACTAACAGCGGGCAACGACGAGTGTCGCAGAGGCGACGGCTGGATCGGTGGATTGTCCTTTCTTAGATCATTGAGCTCCCGGTCCTTGGGCAAAACTGGAGATTCTGGCGTGCTGTGCTCGTCCTCGTCCAAGGAATGGAGCAGCTGTAAGCATCGTGGGGAGAAAATTGAATTTCTTTTTTTTTTAATTTTTTTTGGATTAATTTTACGATTGGAAAATAATAAAAAGAAAAAAATCTAAGGCAAGAGTTAAAAATTATTGTGTATGAGCATGAGTTTGTGTCAAGTTAATATATGAACGGATTGTATTTTTGTGTGGTTGTTAAATGTTATTAGTATACTACGAACAGTAAATAAATTAGTTGTTAAGATCGAATGGTGAAGAAAAATAATAAAGAATAAAAATTATTACGTCAAGTACACATACATGTTAAATATTTTCGATTTTCACACACAAAAATTTATAATTGTTTTGATATCTTACCCATTGTGTGTTTAACATACGTATATATCACTAATTGATGGCACAACTTTAAAATGAGGGGTTACACATGAATGGCGAAAATTGTCAATTGCATCGTATATGGGCATGAATAATTGATTCTATTTAAATAATGTCTTACCATCAAGAATATGTCCTGCGTGAAAAAACAATCCACCAATAGATTAATCCACAATTTGACAAATTTAATTTTTATTCCATCACAAAGCATTTTAATGTTTATAAACTATGAAAAGCAATGTTATGAGGTTAAATTTTTTTTTTTTTTAATTGAATTTGTGTTAGAATATAAAGGCACGCTATAGAAAAGTTGATAAAATGTGATTTGAAACTAGACTAAATGTTGAAAAAAATGTGTATATATAAATATATATATATATATATTTTGTTTTTTGAAAACATTAAAAGTTATTGATGAAAAATGATCTATTACAATAACTAAAAGCATGATGTTTTAGTGGTCGATTTTTTTGAGGATTGCAAGTAAATTATACTCTCAAGTGAATAAAAATACGTTTATTAAGATCAATTATTCATACATAAATAAAAATAAATTCTCATCAGCGGCACGTTATATTGTCGGTAAGTCAGTGTTTTGTAAAGCATGTGCATGCTTTTCTCAAGTGGAAAATATCGTGTAGAAAAACTTAATTTAACAAAAAATCGCATTTAATATTCTTTTGTAAACGTAAAAATCATCTTTGGATTAGTGAGATTACGAATTTCTTTTTTGTTTTTTTTTTTATTTACCAATTTTCGCAAATTTATTTTTCAGAGATGGGCGGTAATTACACTCTTTTTTTTAATCTAGTATTTGAAAAATTTCTTTGAGTATGTTTGGGGTTGAATGATCAACTTATCAAATATAAATTTATCTTAACAAAAAAATTATTTTCATTAATTGTATCATAGGTATGGCATTTTAATAATTAACTGATCTATGAAAAAATGATGAATAATCGCTCGGAAAAGGGTTATTATTTTTTAATTTATTGAAATATGGAGGATAAATTCGTGATTTAAATTTGCAAAACAAACAATTTTCTAGATAACATGAAAATATATGGTTTCAAATTCTCAAAATCTAGAATATTCGTATTTACGATAGCCGACTGTTTAAAATAATTAAAGTTATCAAGAAATTAAGTCATAAATTAAAATTGAACAAAAAAGAGCACTATAACGTTCGGAAAATAAAACAATTTAATAAGTTTACTTAAAGGTGAGTCTCAAAGGGGTTCCAGTGGAAAAACTTCACCGGCTGTGACTTTTTTTATTTCTACGAAATACTTGTTTACCCTCCCTCCCTATAATCTTCCAAAATTCTTAAGTATTTCATCTCAAAGTTGAGATGTTTTACACAGACGAAAAGATAACATTTTTGGGAACCTTGTAATTTACTAAACTAAATTAAGGAAGTTGTTGTTACGTCAATAAAATCTTGAGCTTTCAAACGGTACATCGAAATATTATTAGTGGCTGTGGAAAAAATAGCTAGATAAGTATTCTGGCAAAAATCGATTAACTCTTTATCGTGTGCATGAAAGGAAGTCATTTTTGTCATTGAAGAAATAATGCGCGAGTTTTTTAAATAATTTAAAATTTTAATAATAATGTTAATTAATTAACTTTTGCGAAAAGGATCAAGTTATACTTTTTCAAAATGGGTCTATTATTGATGTTCAACAATTAACACAAACGAAAACCATCATGATCGGCACAGCTAGTCAGAGTTTACCGTCTGCCTTGCCTTGTATATTATGGTCAAGCAGCGTTTAATTTCTCATTGGTTTGTTGTACCAAAGTTAAACTTATTACTCTTTGTTTTAAATAATAATAGACAATTACGACATTTCGTTATTATTTTGCACACTTTATTCTACATTTTATTTTATTTTTTACTTTGATTGTACTCGCAGGAGCGCCTTTACCTTATTATAGACAGAAATCTACTTTGCCGACACAATCAATTTTTCAGATCTAAAAATTGTTTAGGATACTTTATAATTTTTACTTAAAACTTAATCAGATAACGTATAAAATTTTGATCGAACGGCTCTACAATTCAATAAAATTAATCCTAATTAAGACGTTGTGTCGGTAAGATAGATTTTCATGTTGCGAGTCAAGTACCACACCCCCTTGCAACGTGATTATTTTTTAAGAACGTTGCCTACTTATATAAAATAATAACAGAATTTTATGAAAGTTGAGAATAGTGATATTTAGATTATTTTGATTTTACTAATATTTTTTTAACGTGTGTAACAATATTGAGAAATGACGAGATAAAAAACCGTGTTAACATGGGCTTTCATGGAACGGCTGCCGAATCTTCATTAAAAACTATGATAAAAATAATACATGTCAACAAAACTGCTAAAAAAACTATTCAAGGAGTAATCTTGCAAAGTTTCGCCCATGTTATGATACTTTTTACAACCGATTAAAACATTAAAATTCGTTAAAATCCCTTTACAAAGCACACATTAGATTAATATTCTGTTACGCTCAATTCATTGTATTGAAGGTATTGGTAATGTAGTTACCTACCAAAAAATATACTAACTAGTCAACGTCTTCAAACTAGTGTGTGTGGATTTTTTTTTTTTTTAAATTACGTGGTATGATTTCACCCATCTCCAAAACAAAATTTTAATCACTACTTTTAATAAAACGCACAAGAGCAACAAGCGTTAACATAAATTGTTCTTCTGCCAACACAACTATAGGCATGTGCAATAAAACTAATTGGATACATAATGGCTAATAATACAATTCAAAAGAAAAAGTAAAAACAACGGGTGGAACGACTAATCAATCAAGTATTGGCTACAAGCGATGGCGGATGTACAGACTCTTTCTCTCTGTGTCCTCGGCAGTGAACGATTCAGTCACACACAAAAAATTTCACGCGCATGAACTAAAAATAAACAGAACAAAAAAAAAAACAAGAAACAAAAAATAACAACAACAGGACAGTGATAAGAGTGCATAATGCGAGAGAGTATATATACGAGTGAGAAAAAGGGGTACTCTGTTTTTTTTTTTTTTTTTTTTTTTAAAGCGACACCAGACTCCGCGTGAGGCTCACCTTTTCCACCTCATCGTCGAACTGGTCCTGACTGACGGCCGTCGAGTCCTTTTGGCTGCTGCGCTCGAGCAAAGTGGCGCGCTTGGCCGCCAAATACATGGACCTCTTGATTTTCACGTAAAAGATCTCGGTGATGGCTCGAACCGTGTAGTCCGGCACGAAGGTGTGGCGCAGCATGGCATCAAGGTTGACCGACTGTATGCTGCCCAGGGTTTGGGGATTCGGGTTCGTCGGCGACTCGGTGACCATCGACGCTGCCGCTGGAATGGCAAATGTTACTGTCATGTGGTTGCTTGCTTTCGACAATTGATAAGGAAAGGGTCATATTTGCGTCATTTTATACGAGAGTAAGGAGATGCGGTGTCGAGCGATACTTAACGGGGAAAGTGTTTTTGATTTTGTCACTCGAACTCGGTCTCGAATGTTCATTGAGTCAGTTTGTTGTTATTCAAGCGGAGTTATTATTAGACCATACCGTGGAATGTATTTTATTTCAGACATTTGTCACTTTGAGAGAATTTCTTTGGAAGTCATAATAAAAAAAATTACAGAATTTTCCTTGTCTGTTTTATCGACTCGCAAATTAAATAGGCGTCGTTAGCTAGTCTCAATGATGAATAATATTGTAAAATATACTTTCGTGAGATATAACTTGGTCCGTACATGGTTCATTTCTTAGAGAATTTCTATTGTTACCGTAATTTTGAACAAGTTGCATTAAAAACTAGTAAATTCCACGTGCCTGTTTTACCGACACACAAAAAGATGTCTAGCTCCTTAAATCGTTTGGACTTTTATTGTTCATTCATTACCAAAATATGAATGAAATGACTTAGTGGAAACAAAAATCTTATTTATTTAAGAAAAGAATATTTTACTGAAAGATTTCGGCTAAAATTTGTGGATATGCCAGAACTCTCGTATGTAACTTTTACAAAAAATTAGGATTCGACTGAACAACAAGAGAGAAATAATTAAAATATCTCACCAACGCCAACATTCGCGGCCAAAGCTTGGGTGCCAAAGTAGGAGAAAGGCCCGCTCTCGAACGTGAGGTTTTCCTTACCGACCATCACTTCGACTCTACCCTCGAGAACGAGTACGAAGTAATCGGCCGGCTTTCCTTGCTGATAAATCACGGTCGTTGGATCCCCCCGCGCTTTTTCGCGCGATTTCACTTTTATGTGACAGATGATATCTTGCTTGAGGAGACGCCGTAAAATCGTCTCGGATATCACGTCCTGCTTGAAGGCATCGACGCCTGTTTTGAAACACAATAGCACGTTATTATTATTATTATTATTATTTTGAACGATCCTATGTGTAACTTTATTTTGCGACCAAACAAAATAATATTCTACAAAAAAATAAACTTAACAACAGCTGATAAAGCAGAACAGTACAACGAACAGGGGAGGAGGTAGAGAAAAAACAACTTTTTCAACTCACTGGTCGACAAGTACTGGAACATGGCGAGAGTCAACTGCGGTGATATGTGGATGAGCTGGTTCTCCTTTTTCTCCGCAAAGACCGTAAAGTCCGGCACCTTGGTTCGAGCCTGGCGCTTTCGCTTGGTCCTGTTATCAGCTGCAACGTTAAAACGACGCCCCGATAAGATTACATATGTAAGTTTCGCGCTTGACCAATTCTTATCGGTCAGGGAGAAAAGAGAGCGAGAGTATTATGTGTATGTATGTATGTATATACACTCACTCAAAACGTCCGTCTCGTCGACGATCTCGGCTTGAATGAGCTCCTCGATGACATCCTCCAGCGTGACGAGGCCTATCACTTCGTAAAACGGATCGCCCTCGCCTTCGCTGTTGACGCGCTGAACGAACGCCATGTGCCCCTTGTGCCCTACATTGCACACACGCACACACACGCGCGTATACGTACGTTATTATTATTATTATTATTATTATTATTATTATTATTATTATTTCGTTTATCGGCGTTTCTAGTGAAATCAATGTATCGAATTCTTATCGCCTTATCCCGGGACGCGCGTTACGCCCAATACAATCGACACACGCGGTTTATCTAATCTTCGAAACTGGGAAGCTCAAGAAGATACACATTCAATAAGATTTCGTGCGAAAGTATATACGGACCTTCCTTGAATTGCTTGAATATGACGTCCAGCGTGACGTCCTCGAAGACAAAGTTGCAGGGGTTCTGGTAGAACTGACAGTGAGTCTTCAGGGGCATGTTGTCGTCGGGATCGCAGAGCGCCAGGTCCTTGATGTACATTATCGTCACGATGTTGGTGCGAGTGCCTTCGTATACAGGGATGCGCGAGTAGCCTAAAAATACAACCATTCAACTTCACCGTGTCATAAATCCACCATACGAGGGATTCGATGGCTCGTTTTGTTTTACGCGTAATCGCAATTCACGGGTCGGAGAGCGTGACTCCCTTTTTTTCTAAATCCATCAATGATTATGATAAGTACAACTGTTTAAGGGGATTGACTCGATTTATACGAAATACATGGCACGTAGAAATGAAAAAGAAAATAGTTGAAGTACACACCAGATGACATGATTTCGGAGACAGTTTCGAAATCCAAGATTCTGTTGTGGTCGAGCATGTAAACGTCGTCGATGTGTGTCATTATGTCGGCGACTGTTTTTTTGCGAAGCTCCAGGGCACCTGCAATTATGTCGACCTCGTCTTTTTCCAAATCGTTGTACCCCGTAGTGACCTAAAAAAAAAAAAAAAAATAATTTTTCTTCCGTAAAATTGATTAACTGTAATTAACAACAACCCTCATGTGTTGGCTGATGCAAACTTATAATTGCGATTTGTGCAATGACGTCTTTACGTTAAGATGCGGGTCACAGATCTTTTTTTTCACTCCACGGACGTTTACTACTGCTGATGTGGCTAGATAATAAAAAAAAAAAAAAAAAAAAAGAAAGTTTACGCAAAATTGCGATGCCGATCGTCGTTGAGACGCGTCAGGCAAGAAATCGGCACACGAATTACTTATGGAACCGGCGTACATGCGATCTTTGAAAAAAAAAGGATCGTTTGGTTCAATAAACTCTCGCTCGCTCGGTGACACGAATACTACGGACGCACGTGTAATTATGAGGAAAAAAAGGTAATCGATGCTTTTGCAACTATTTTTCGATTTTTTTTCTTCAAATTTGCATAAAACTCACATATTATATCGTAGGCGTGTAGGTCTTATCACAGGTCGATTTGAGAATCGCTGGATGGCGGGCACCATTGGTGCGTGAATCGCTGATGCGTGTTTGTACTTTGTTTGCTCCCCCATATAGCTCTGTCTTTCTCATTGTGTATGCTAAAATATATCGCGTGACGCTCGGGTATTATGTCTGGAGGGTTTGGCTCGTCGAGATACGGGAAGTGTATATTTTTCGTTGTGTTTTAATAATAATGTTTTTATCTCGAGTTACGTTTTCGGATGGAGTCTTGGTTGGGAAAAACGTGTACCTTATCTTGGGAAGGGAAAATAAAAAGTGGACAAATATTTTTCATCGCTACGAAGTAAAGTTTCGATTCCAAGAATTCAATTTGATATTGTATAATCATAATGTTGTTTTTTCTTCTCCATAAACGCAAATCGTTCCCAGAACGCTTGGATGAAAGAAAATTGCGAAACAGAGTATTCGAAACGGAAAATACAAATTATGTGCGGTTTACTCGGTAGAATAGTTGGAAAATGGCACTCATTTCCTTGAATCGCCTGTAATTTTCGTGTATTTTTTTTTTCTCGCTCGATACTTCGATTTATAAAATTACGAATATGTAAAAGTGGCAAAATCGGTGCCGATGCTCCACTCCGCATCCAACAACAGATACTTTTTATCTCCGGTGACCTCATACGAGGCAAACACACAGTTCGACAACAACAAAAACATCAGCGTTTGAAAAGCCATTTCTCCGCCACTATAAAAACACATAGGAACTCACCTTAACGAGCTCCTTGAGCCGCTCGCGGTTGTAAACGTTACCGATCTCCTCGCCCAGACAAAAGTCCAGTATCTTGCTGATCGGGTAGCTCAGCGGGAACGTGATCAGCATCGTCATTTTGGTGACGTATATGGTCTTGGCGCCGATGCACAGACCGTGTCTGCTGCAAATGGCCTGCGAAAAAACAAAAAAAAAAATCATAGATCGGTAAGTATCGGATGCGAGATCGGTATGGTTTTTTTTCTTTTTCTGGCACGATTGTACCTGCGGCGATATTTCACCGATAATGACGATCGCGAGGGTCGAGCAGAAGACGGCAACAGCCCCTGAGGTCAGCTCCTCGAGGATGATCGTGAATATCGAGTTGACCAGCACGTTGGAGAAGAGAATCGAGCAGAGCAGGTAATTGCCGTGGTTGCGCACCGGGGATATGGTACGCGCGTATTGTTTTTCCTTGAAACACCAGGCAAATTTCGATTAGTGGTAACTGACGACGCACGTGCGCGATGATAACATTGAAAAAACAATTCTCGTTTTGAATCAATAAACAAAAAGGAGAACGAAAATTGTTTTCTCGCAATATCACGTGTGTGATGATGGTATTATGGGCGGCTTTACTTTCTCTGTACCGGTGTTGCAGAGGATCTTGAGCTCCGTTCTGTCGATCGCCATCAGGCCGAGGTTGAGGCCCGAGAATAGGGCGGAGAAGGACAGGCACGTCAAAATGATCACGATGCTGAGCCACAAAGGAAGTAAACTTTTATACGTATGTATCTAAAAGTTCACGGGTATTTTCATATATAATATGTCGTGTGCCGGCTGCTTCTTGGGGTTAATCTCTTATAAATAATTTTTTTTTCCTTTTTTTTTTTTTTTTCATTTATTCATATTTACGAAATAATCAGACTTGGGCAAAAGTACTTTTTCAATAGACTCGCCATCGGGATTGTAAGGAATATTTAATTTTTCAACCAAACAATTGCTATTGAAATTTATTAAAAGTCATTCCAATTGAGCACTGTTTAAGAAAAGAAGAAAATGTTTAAACTTGAAAAGTTACGTTTATAATTAATAAATTTAATAATTTTTCAACTAAAAAGGAAAAAAAAATTGAAAAGAATGTCGTCATGTCCTTTGAAACATATTGCGTTATATTTTTGATGAAAAAAATTTTAAAAACATACAAAATAGTTGTGCCCAAGCCTGTGGTAATTTTTGGTAAGATAAAAACACAGAAAAAATAGAAAAATAGCGGAACTTACAGTTTTGTATCTCTCCGGGCCTTGGTGACGGAACAGGTCGTCCCGGACACCGTCGAGGTTCAGCTGCGCCGCGCATATGAAGAACGGCGAGCCCAGAGGAAGAGATATATTGGCCACGGCCGTTATGTCTCTCTCGACGTCTCTCACCTGTGGACGGATAAAGTCATACGCTATACATCAACCGATTGTTCATACCCCAAAAAAAATTATAGATTTCTTTTACTATTTTTTTTCTGTTTTTTTTTTTTCTTTATCTTTCGTCTATTCGTGTCAGTTGTAACGGAAATACGAATGTGTAATGACGTTCTGATAATGATTTTTACGGAGTGGGTGCAATTTTTTTTCGCGGTCCGTTTACACGGTGTTTAATGGGTTTCTAGTAATTCCGATAAGATATAGACGAACAGCGATAATTGATTACAGTTGAAAAAAAATTTTCAGATTTTTTTTTTTTTTTTAATAACAAAGTTTAAAAATTATTTAAGTGTATAGTATACAAAATTGTCATAAAACTAAAATCATAGTATTTTATAATCATGTCCCGAAAATCGATTAGTCTGGTTGATTTTGAATATGGGTCTTATCAGAAAAACTGCGATATTTACAATCGTAAAATAATACTTTCGAAATTCGGTATTTATGACTATTTTCATTACTTTTTCCATTTAATGCGCTGCATATTTGTGATTATTTTCGGGTTGCAAAAAATGTATGGTATTTTCGTTAACTTCATAACACAAAATGGTCCATTTCAAGTGTTCCAGAATTGATTACTTTAATTCAATCATTTATCTCGCGTACTTCAAAAGTGTCAAACGTCGGTTTCAGCTTAAAAGTCTCGTATCTTTAAAAAAATTTTTTTTATCATTTTAAACTGTATGAAATAATGCTTGATATCTCAGACTTTCAGATAATCGGAGGAAAAAATGTATAAAGTCAGTGCACATAGGTGCTATAAGCCCATGAAATTTTTCGCATTACGTAGTGACATTTTTTCCTGTTTTTTTTTTGCATCTTACAGCAACGCCAAAATTGTTTCGACTTCATCTAAAAAATGTATTTAGAGAAAAATTGGTTTACACCACAAAAGCTCCGACTCGAAATAATTTATTATTATATCGTGGAATATCGCGGTTTTCATCAAATAACCCACATATGATTATATGAAAATACTAAAAAAAAGGTTACAAAAGCATTATACCATTAAATTTTAATAACACATTAAAGTAAGTATAGCCAAGGCCTAAACGGTGATTAACCACAAGAGACAACGACCTTGCTCTGATACGGCGTAAATGACATTGGACACAATTTTCTTTATCAAATTTGAACAAATGTGAGAAAATACACAGCTGTGCTAAGTTCGTATGCCCACATTTGCATGAATATATCTTAAATTTGTTACAAAAAAAAATAAATAAACAGTTTTTGTAGACTCTCGATTTTTTTATTGTTCTTTCAAAGCAATAAATGTACGTTACCTATTGATTCTGAATATCATAACGTGTGATGTCATAGATGCCGATTTTGTCTTATTAAAATAGATAGCGTTCACTTCTTGATTGAAACTTCGATATAATAAGCGTATTCTATATTGTAGCCGGATTTTTTAATAAATTGACGGCACATAATAGGAGTGCAAGAGAGACATGAGTATTATTTTATATACATTGTGACGTCACATTATTTGTTGTCCCTCTTGCACGCCCATGATGTGACGTCACTTCACTAAAAATCAGGCCATAAGGAATACTACGCTAGGGTCATCGAATTGAAAGTAAGATTTTATACATGGATTGTTTTGATAAAAATAAAAAAAAAGGATTTAATCTAAATATTTCCGAGTTATTAATACACTTAAACATTTAGTTGATCTGTCAAGTGCACCGAGTTACACACATAAGCTATGAGGTACAAAAATCTACTTGATATTGGATTTTTTTTTTAAATACTAGGTTTATTAATCTCATTAAAAAATACCAATCCCATTTGTTATTTTATCGCAGTTAACTTATTTTAATAATTAAAATTTTACTGATTTTAGTATGACTCTAAAATTTTTTTCAGCCAAATTAAATTAAATTTACAACACTATAATGTTTTGCTGATAAATGATACCAAAAATCCTAAAAATACATGCACGCCCATAATCAGCGCATCGTTACCCAATAGAAAAAAAGATTGCCTTTAAAAAAAAAAAAAAAAAAGAAAAAATCACACTCACTCGATACTCGCCCGACTTGATTTTGTCGCAGATGTCGCCTCGTTTTCCCGACTGGTCGTTGAACGCGATCACCGTCCGGTTGGTGATCCCCACACCAAAGATCCGCACGGTTGCGTCGCGCCCGGCCAAAATTTGCGGCGTGCCATCGTCGTCGTGGTGCAACTTGCTGGCGGTTTCCACCAGCAGACCCTCGATTTGGAGGTCACGTGGTGGATGCTTGGCGACGTTGTCGTCGTACGCGCGCCGCTGGCGCGTCCTGCGGGAGAAATTCAGGTAAACAAAGGTAGCTCTAGTGCGCATATGGATGACAATTACATTGATGATGCATCAAGAATCGGAGTTTGCGATTGGCAGGATTCTGTTTTTTTAATACCTATTTATTTTTCATACATGCACTGAGAGGAAAAAAATTATTATGAAAATTCTAAGAGAAATTCTAGCAAAAATTACCATTCTGCACGGTAAATCGGATATAAAAGTGGTAAAAAAGGAAAAATTATCATTTTTGACAGTAAAGATTATTGTTTTAACAGTATTGAATAGTTGGAATTATGGTTGAAACAGTAAAAATTCACTGTGCTAGAATTATTTTGGAAGATGCCGGAATTACTTTTACTTTTCGAACCATAATTTTAATTGATCAAACAAAAACTGTTCAAAACGATGACTTTTTGCTTTTTTCCAGCTGGAATTCGATTTATTGTGCAAAATGGTAATTTTTGCTAAAATTTCTCTATAATTTTTTTTATTTTTTTTCCTCAGTGTAGTTATGGATTAAAATTTTATCATTAAATAACACGTTCACACAAATAATAGTTTGTTAATTTTATCAATACATTTGAATCAACTACTAGGACAATAGGTATTAACAATCAGAGTTAGTTACACTGATTTTTATATGATATTTTAAATATCGTTGGGTGTATATTTTTTTTAAGTTAAACAACATAGTGTAACCATACAGGATAAATAGCATATTGGGGGTACTGGCACATGAGTCATTGATAAAAGTTGAAAAAAATGCATAAATCTTTGGTAACAAGTCAGCACTGTACAATTCAATAAAGATACTTAACTCATGTTAAGAAAAAAAAAAAGTTGTTTTATCCAATTTGCAATGCTGCATCAGTTTGCTATCAATAATTTAAAAAAATACTACATAAACCCTATTTTTACTTTTTGCTTTATTTTGATTTTCAATAACTTATATGGCTGTTATTTGAATAATTGCTCACTAATTAGATATTTGAAGGGTTAGGCGTAAAAAAGGGTGATTTTAAATATTGTGGGTGTTTATCTGTTTTTTTTTTTTTTACATGAATAGTTGCAATCAGCTTTTCATACATTTAAATTTTTCAACATTTAACTAGATAGTTTTGTAACTGTTTGATAAAAAAAATAAAATGTCATTATCGAAACAAAGCTAAAAAATGTTTGCAATATTTAAAAGAATTTTTAATAATTGTTATCAATATATATTTATGCAGTAAACGTAGGAAAATAATATTTTTTTAAACGTATTAAGCAACATTATTTCGTAACGCGTAACCCATTTGTTATGAAATGTTATCAAGTAGCTTAATTAATAATTAAAAATTGTATGGTAATACCACTCTTTTAATGAACACACACTAGGCTTTGTACAGTTAAAGCCGATCGATTCATACTACTTATGCGAGTGCATTTGAGAAAAATCAATCGGCCATAAACGGAGATTGCATCAATTCAAAATTTTAAATCAAAGCAAATGTCAATTCAGTAATAATTGGCATGAGTCGGCTAATTTTTAACGTGATACATAGCTATATGCGAAGATATTGTATCAAATGTATTCATTATCTAAAACAAGAGGTTATTCATAGTAAAAAGATGCTTTAACATTCAGTTTACGAATAAAACTTTTATTTTCAACTACATTACATTAAATAGTCATGTTTTTATTTAAAGTTAGAATATGATAATTGTAACAAATTTACGGATGGCATCATGATCCAGCGTGATCTCACGCTTCTATAACTTTTAACTCGAAAAAGAAAATGTTTGTAATTAGAGAAAATAATAAAGTGGGAAATTCCTGTTCTCTCCTAACTTACAAATGCGTAGCTGCAAATTAGAGGAATAAACATGCACGAGGTGTATATATAGGTATACGAGTTACAGGCAACGTGAATATATTTCACGTTTTACTCGGGCAGAGGACGCCGACCCCGTCGCGTGGTGTGTTCACTGGATTGACGACGCGTTGCATAATAATGCAGCAAAGTTGTTGTAACACACGTGCATTATTGCAACACGTGATTTCTGGGCATGCGACAATGTATTTCAAATGCTTGACTAATTTTTTGTGATAATACAAATGTATTATTTTTCGACTGATTGCATACATAATATGTTGCTTTACCACGTATTGTACAACAATAAATTAAGGTTATAATATGTTATGGTTAAACAAAAAAAACGTAGGAGAAATAAGTGCACTACTCATAATAATAATATAAGACATTGTATATATTAAAAAATACATTTTTAACTTTGAAGGATTTAAAAGTTTGTAATTTCATTATATACTACAACAAGGTATATTGTTGTAAAATTGTTTTAAAAAAAACTAAAATGCACTGATATGTTGTAAAGATGTGATTGGTTGCGAAAATTGAACCTGCGCCACGAGGGTATATATGATTTGGAACGCAAAGACAGATTAAGTTAAAATTATAATTAGCCCGGCTAAAACAGGAAGAGCGCGCGGTTAGAAAATCTTCAATCTGGCTCATTTCAGTTTAGCATAAGATGTTTCGTGTCTGCTAAACAAAATTCTCGAGCTTCGTGTGTTTTCAAGAGTTGAGCTTATCATCAACTTTCACGTGTTTGTTTATTTTTACGTAGTCATTCTTTCTCTTTTTTTTTTTCTTATACATGGAAGTGGATGTTTTGGATAACTATTGTACAGTATTAGGTCTGACTATATCCATTTGATCAAAAATTAACAGATTAACTTTATAAAAATGTACTCGAATAAGTAGTTAACAATTGAAAGTAGCACTAACAAAAAAGAGTAAATACATGCATCGAAAAAAAAAAAAAATAATAAATAAATCTCTCGAGCTACAATAAAAAATGACATGAAAAAGAAGGCACGAATGCATAGTAAGTGACTCTCATAAACCGAAGCGGAAAATGTCATACTGATATATCGATAATACATGCATAATTCAATCTTTATGATGTAACGATTGAAGTACAGTTATGTCACTTGTAGAATTTTCAATTGGTATCATATATATTTTCTTTGGCAGAAAAAGCTCTTTCAGTGATTTGTTTTCTGTACAAATGATAAAATTACAAAAATTTTTATTTAAATTTAAAATGTTTGCTTATAAAAAAATTAAAAAATTTATTACGAAAATTTATCTATGTACTCTGACTCATAACATACGATAAATTTACCTGCAAAAAATTATATTTTTTAATTATTATTGCTTAAAAAATTGATTTCTGAATTTTTAAATACACTTAAAATTTAGGTGCGATCACGTTAAAGTAGTAAAAAATTATTTTTAATTATTTTAGATGATCTAGTTAATTTATAATAATATTTAACATTAAATTACACTCATTTATTTAATTATGCAATTTTCGAAAAAATGTATGTTTTAATAAACGACCGTTATTTAGAGAAAATTAATATTTAGCTCACACGTATACGTAAAACTTGTCGCCACCATTTTTAAAGATTTAATTTCATTGGATATAAATATCATCGAATTGGCAAAAAATGGATTTGATTAAAAAAAATTGCCAACTGCATTAATTGTACCCAAATATTATCCACGTAGGTACATGAATGAAATGCAAGACACGTGCGTAGGAAAAAAAGGGGATATCCACTGCACACCAAAAGCATTAAATTGGGAGAGTGAAAAAAGGGGACAGAAAGCTAGAACGACAGAGAGAGAGAGAGAGAGAGAGAGATCCGGGTGAACAGGTCAAGGTTCGGGGATGAGACCGAAGGTCGTGCCCTTCCTTTTTTTACTCTTCTCTGCACATATTCACGGTCAAACCTGCGCCAAGGGTACGCCGAGAGGAACACACACACACACACACACACACACGATCCTCTTATTCACCCGCGCCTATACGCATATACATAGCATGAATGTATAACAGTAAGTGTGTGTGTACACGCGTATATTACACATTATTGATTTCTTTAAAATATATACACACATTAATGTATATACATGTCCTACCTACTGTCCGGGATTGTCGAGTCATTCGCATTGGTAAAAATTCCCTCGAAAATTCCTGGGGTATCGGCACTAAGAAAGGAAATCCGCTCGATGGATAACTATATACATTTGCTTCTTTATTTTCTTTGTTTGTCCATACTTTGTCCCTGTCTAATGTGTAAACACTGTTAACTCAGAGTTTATTGTTTTTAGTCACAATAGTTTTTCATTCGCTGGGGTCTTGTACGTGTGTAATCGGATTATATTATTTATTTTTAATTTTTTTTTTTTTCATTAATTTAAACTACATCTGTAATTGGAAGGCATTTGCTTGATTTCCGCTTTACGTAATGTTGTTTTTCGTGGCACTCAAATCTTTTACAGATTCTTAGAATAAGTACGTAAGCTTGTTAGAGTGGAAATGCCGTACAACTTTTTTTACGCTCCGTCGCCATTACTACAGTTCGGAAAAAAATTAGAATATTTGTTATTTTTCACGTTTAATTAAAAATCCTTTCGAAAATCCTTTAGTACTAACAATTACGATAAAAATATGCTTTTTCCCGTGAATGTTCTATCGGACCTTCTTAAAGGTATACATTATTAGAAATATGGAAATTCTTGTCATTGTATGTTTTTCCTCGAGTAAATAATTGAAGAACTAAGAATATTAATGTAAATTATAATATTATTAGTATGAAGCATTTCAGTAAATTGAGAGACGAAACAATTGTGAAGAATTAACTTTGAAAGAAAAGTAATGCAAATAATTAAATTCATGAAAATAACACAAAAACTTAACCCATGAAAAGTATTTACTGATTATAATTTAATGATTTTCAAAATATTTAACGATAAAATACACATTTAAATACGTAAACTTAAGTACATAAAAAATTTTATTCATAAAATCATTGGTACTGCCAATAACAATAATTATAGGTATACTGCTAATAACATCGAAGTATAAATCCAAAAAATAATCATAGTTTTTATATTCGTGGATTTATAAAAAAAGATATGTAAGAACTCAAGTCTCAACACATTTACTGTAAATTAGTTTAATTTATCGACGTCATAAAAAATTTATTTTCATTAAATTTTCAACGCCTCTTAATAAATCATATATTTTTACTGCAATGGCATAGAGTTTTACAGTTTAAAACTTAAATATTGCTCAATAATAATTTATCACACGAATCAATGAAACATTTGTTAATTTATCAACTGCAACTCTTTTTTTTTTCGCGTATTTCGAAAGCGTCTTCAAACAATTTATTCGAAAAATCGCAACCACCTAATAGTATTTCCTTCTATTATGTAACCTGATGTAATCGACCATCCCAAAATCCAATAGTTACCTGGTTAAAAATAAGAAGAAGAAAAAATCGCCCGAGCCGACTCCCTCATCAAAACGATAAAAAAAAAAAAAAACTACGATGCGAAGACAGTAACCATCGGCCCCTTGAAAAACGGGTTCTGGTAAACACCGAGCAAACAGCCAAAGCAAAAAAAAAAAAAAAAAAATCCTCGAGAGAGAATATAGGTAGCACACACGCGCCCATGGGCCGAAAAAGAAACCCGAGTCCCCTAAATATACCGAAACAGCCGAGGGGGAGAGGAAAGTTTTTCTATACGTTCAAGGTGAACAACAGCTCGACGAGCACGCGCCCGAAAAAGAGATGGAAAGACACAGATATACAGAGGCGAAATTTCGCCTCGCCGTGATTGATTCTTTGGCTTTGTGGGAGCGTGTTATGGTTTAGAAAAAAAAAAGAGGGTAAACCCAAGCGAGGGTGTAATAAGGGTGGCGCTGGTCTCTCTCTCTCTCTCGACGTATATTATTGATTCCTGGAGGGAAAAACACAGCCGTTTGCGTGTGCGTGTGTCTTTAGTCACTTTACACTTGCTTCGATATATTTATACGTACTTATATAAGTTTGGGTATGTGCGGATGTATTCTTGTATGTATGCGTGAGAAAAACCAAAAGGATTGTCTATATATACACCGCCGAGGGGTTTACCGATCGATGAGTCATCGATGCCGTGTGTATACATATACGCAAAAACGTGTTTGTGCTTTTGTCTATAGCGGTGTTTTGTGTGTAAGCGTATACACTTGAGACTTTGGGCGCTCTTTTGTTGCAAAAAAAATTTCGCGAAAGCGTGAATTTGATTCGATATTTTTTAATTTTTTTTCTTTCATCAAAACATGTTTTTTTTTCTTCAAAATTTACAATATTTTATAGAGTTAGCTCTGTATGTTTAATTATTTTTTTAATTAGATTCTTTGTTTGAATATAACATGGCGGGTAAGTTTGATATCCATTAATTTATTTAATTATCACCAAATACGGAGCTCAGGTCGTTTTGCTATGGTTACTTATACATACATACATACAAACACACATATGTATATATATAAATATATTGATACTGTACTAAAACATAAAATTCTCGTATACCACGAAAAATGAAGGTGTATTATTTATCACACGGAATTCGTGAATGAGTTTTGGTCATGGCATTGCGTATCGTATTTATTTGGCGGTCAATTAATTTCAGTTCGTTTGAAATAGCTTCTATCTTTTGAGCCTAGTAACAAAGCCAAATGGGCATTTAATTGATTCGATTCGAATGAAACTAACGATTGGCTCACTTGAAAAAGACCTTAATCGGTTCTAACAAACAGAATTACGAGAATTTATGTCGGATATGGATGATTTGCTTGAAATGGAGTACCTTCAATTTTATTTCGTATTTATATAAATTAATAGTACTAAAAAAATTCAAACACATTTTTACCTAAATCAACTACTGTAACAGTATTTTTTTTAATGATTTAAAATTTGAATAAACTAGAAGTATATGAGAAAAAAGGAATATGATAGAATTAGTTATATAAATAAGAATTATGAAGCAAGTGTAAGATTTTAACTACTTGTCTTTAGAAAAATCACATACAATTTAAATAGTGTAAGCTCAAAGAACTCAAAAATAACAATTATAAAAAAATCCAATAGCATTTTTCAACAGTTTTAACATATAAAGGAACGATTATTATAATTATTTTTGTGTACAAACATGTTTAAATTATGAAATAATGTAGAGTAGAAGGAAATGTTTCTTAGTGCTTGTGCTTTAACAATACAATTTTTATTCAAAAACGAACTTTGTCAGCAAATATATCAATGACACTCTGTCTACTGTTCGTGTCTGAAAGAAAATTAGTTAATAGCTAATGGAAACGAAAACGATGAGTGAAATATGTCATTTAAAAAGTATGTAACAATATTGGAAAATAATACTAATACTTATAATACATTTAAGTTACAAACGTTTTTAAACGTATCGAGTGATAAAAATTTTTAATGTGGAAGTAAAAATGTTAATGTAATATTTGATAACGAAAATGTCAAGCAAAAGAGGTAGAAATGGTAATGCAAACTTCATTCATGTCAAAAGAAACAAATTTGACTTGTATAATTTATTATTGAGCCGAATAATATTTTTTCATGATACAATGCAACTATTAATTTTAACAAATAAATAAATCTCACAGTGCCATTTATAATTCGTACAATAATTTGGCCTTACCAGAACAAATTTTAGAATTTTTTTTCCATCAAAACAGAGGGAAATAAAAAAAATCCAATTATTTCAAAAAACGTCTAATGAATATAATTGTACAAAAATAATCCTTAATATTTTTTTTCCGAAAGAAACAAAAAAACGAGCTATATTATGTTTGTCCTTCTGTATATTTACGAGCCCAAAATTCTGAGCAATCCCCAAAGGAAAAAAATATTCATGACCCGTAATGATCCACTTGTCCCAAAATAATAACAAAAAAAAAATCTATTCCCTCTTTCCTGATACCACTGATACACGAATAAAGCAAGTACTGTTGATGAATGCGAATAAATTACGATCGTGCACGTAGTACTTTCTCTCTCGGGGAGTCCGAAGCCACGAGCTTAAAGATTTAGGCCATAATGTTCTATTTCTGAATTTATAAGCACGCTTCTTCCCGCAGTCACGTGTCTATATACTACACTTTTGGTCTCTTCCTCTCTCCCCTACTATTTTCAACCGTATTCATTTTCGGACCATCTTCCTCGGTTCTACTGCGCACATGCGGGATATATTAAAATAATTTTTTTTAACATATTGAATTTCAAGTTAAATTTTTTTTCAAGTATAATTGCTTATGTATAGTCTCTCAGCTTTATTGTAGTTCCTTTTTTTTTGTAAATATCTTTTAAAATTACGTAGTGGTGAGTAATCTTTCATTGGGAAGTAAATATGTTTTTTTTTTTTTTTTTGGCTCTTCAATGGCGTGGTCAGGTTGAGGTAAAACCGATGACGAGGGTGTGCCGTTTACGTGAGGGCATAAAATGTCTGAGAAACGATCGCCACCTCAATCGCCACTCCTGGAGTCGAAAGCATAATATATCCGGTGACGAGGGCACGCCGATCACTCGAGAGAATTAAAATAGAGCCATATTTTTTTTTTTTTTACTATACAATTTGAAATAATCTTTGTACTACTTCTACCCTGCTTTTTTAAAAATAAATGCTAATAATCAAACTTGAAACTGAATACAATTTTTCCTCTCTTGCAGCTTGTTTTAATACAAAGTACTTTATGTAAACATTAAATTTTGTACGTAATAAATATTTTTAATGTTTTAATTTTTGTGTGAACTGGTGTATTTAAAAAAAATCTGGCAAAACATTATTGGCGTAAAGCTTCGTTTTCGTATTCATAAATTTTGATCCTTAAAAAAATGCAACTCCCACAGTTTTTCAATTCTCAATACGTAGCGTGAGAGAAGCTAAAACAATTTAAATTGTTTAACTGGCAAATGTATAATAATAACTTTTCTAGCATAAAACTTTTTTGATTCGTTAAGAGAAATTACATGATTTAGCTAGATTTGGAATGGCTTGATTTTTCAACTTTGTGGGGCTCTTAGTTTCCGACAATAACAAATCAATGCGAGGATCAGAGCTGGAATGAATTTTGATGATTCTCCAGACACTGTTTAATGTATACACGAAAACTTGATACTTTTACATGCAATAAATAATATTTTTTAATATTACCATTGGCAAAATTAAAATCAGTAATGCTATACATAGGCTCTGAGTAAGCTTACTAACAAAAAAAAAAAAAAAAAAAAAAAAAAAAAACACTTTAAGCTGTTGTTACTTAAAAAAAGGTAAAAAATAAAAAATGAATTGAGCTATTTCAAATTTTGGAACACATTATTTATTTCTTAAAATCAGTGTATAGAAAAAGAGTTTGGGAAAACACTTGGGTGAGTTTAAAATAAAGTCTGCTATAAATATACATCCTCTACTGCTTGTTTGAAAATGATAAGTATGTGTGTATGACTACGTAAACACCTAGATCTCTCCCCGCGTTTATAATCACGACCAAAGAAGAAAAAATAAAATCCGACGTACTTTTTTTTCGTGTGGGATTTCCCTTCATTCACATCAAGTATACTCCCTGATTCATATTATTTATAACCCAAAACTCATTTTGTTAATCATAACTTAACAATGTAAGAGCAGCAAAAAAACACTATTATTTAATTTTTAATAAAATAATAACACCCTTACAATAAATATCATTGAATAATTTTTTTTTTAATAACCAAACAACACCAACACAGTTTTTTCTGTTTCACCGCGCTCTTACACGACTTTATCTTGCTCACCGAGGATTTTGCACTTGGCACATTATCTCAGAGCACATCATCACCATCACTTGTAATTGTTTATCATTTTTATCCTCCCTTCCGGATGACGCGTGTTCCCGGATCGATTGGCATTTTCTAACGTGTGTCAAGACTATTTACGTGAAAAAAAGGTATCCAGACAAATTTTATTCTTGTGAAAAAAAAAAAAAAAAAAAACAATCCACCCAATTTTTTTCCCATAACGTGTCTGCTATAAATAAAAAAAATAAAAAAAGAAGCGTATACCTAAACCAAGGCCAGCGCAACAATATAACATATGAATTTCGTCGCGCGCGTGCCTAGACACAATTAACCGTGTACAATAAAAGTCGTATAGATACATCAGAAGGGTACACGCCGACACATTAATTCATTACAGAAAAAAAAAAAAAAAAAGAAAGAGTTTCAATCGTTTTTTATTAGATAATCCAGTGATGAATGACTCGCGTCCCTCTTGTCGCTCATAATCTAATGAAATCGGCGCGCCACTTAATCCGAGCATGTAGTATAGTACACGCGCGCACTTTACCAATTGACGCAGGGGGAATTTTCGTCCACCGCCCTCTTATCTTATAATATAATATATGTACCTATGCCCCATTTTCTCCAGCGATATACAACTTGCAATGAATTTTTTTTTTTTTACTTTCAGGGAAAGCCGGATAGTAACAAGTACCAGTCTAATGTACAATCGCCACAGTGTAAGGCTCTCAACAACTGTGGGGTCGACTTGCAGGCTGTTATTATTTTATCTTCCCTCTTTTTTTTGCCAGAAAGTATATAGCCTCGGATATTACCTCTCATTACTTTTGATACGTGTGCAGAGAAAGAGCGACAATAATCTCACGAAACTATCATTGTTTTACTACTTCGAGTGGTGGAATTTGTAAGAATAAAAGAGAATGGTTCACTGTATTATTTTGTGTCTCTCGCGACTGTATAGGTGGTAAGTGGGTAATACAATCCGATCGTCATCGTCCGGGAATGTGTCGCGAATTCAATATCTCTCTCTTTCTCTCTTCGTCTCAGATACACTGATAAGTGAAAGTTTCGTATACGTAATCATCGCCAGTACTGTGCGCCTCACACACACACATGTATACATATATATATACATACAAATGTAGGTGTACATTGGACGTTTGAGGATACTTTTTCAAACAATTTCTGTCGCTATTTATATAACACGGTATTTGGCAATGGACTTTTTGGAAGAGAAAAAAGTGCCCCTTTTTTTTTAGAAAAACTTTTGTAGAGCATTAGGGAATTTAATGAAAAAAAAAAACGGGCAACTCAATTACGTGTGTTTAAAAATCTACAGTATAATTGTATCCCCCAGTCGGAAGATTTGAAATTTACATTGTCGAGAGAAGATATTAACATATTCCTCTTTTATATTCAATCTTCTTTCAATAATCAAGTATATACATTGCAAAAATATAATAAACAACGCACGTGTCACGTGTGTACTCTGTAGTAATCATTTATTTTTCTTTACACTTTGGTACGTAGGTAAGTCATATAAAAACAATAATACACATGTCAATGCATCCTTTGGTGTAAATGAAAAAAATCTTCGACAGATCCGTCTTTGGTAATGATTCGCAAATTAAAAAAAAAAATGAAAGCTCAGCGTGCATCCAAACGAAGTCACAAGCATGAAAACACCACACAACTCCCACACAAGTACCCCAGATTGACATCACCAGAGGGTGAACAAAAAAAAAACAAAAAAAACTCACTTTCTCCCTTCGCCCTCGTTGTCCGTCCTAACAAAAACCCCGGTGGGCCGGCCGTCGAGGCAAATCTGCGCGCCCTCGTACCCCTTGGCATCGCTCGTCCGCTCGACCCGATAAACAGCCCCGTCGGCGTCCGGCGTCACCTCGACGAGCACCAACGAGCCCTCCTCCCTGTCACAGTCCAGGTCATAGGTCCAGGTGACGCGACTCCCGCCGAGAGCAGGATCCCCGAGGCCGGCCCCTCTCACCTCCAGCAGTCCCGTGCTCCCCAGCAGCCGAGCCGACGCGTGATGGACGGGAGGCACCACACCGGCACCGCTGGCCGCCAACGCGAGCAGCGACAGTGACAGGAGCTGGCTGTACCAGCTATTGGCGACCGACGACCGGGAGGACAATTGTAGCAGCAGCACCGGCGACGAGCCATGCTGCGCCATAATACGCACCACGACCAACAATATCAACCAACTTGCACCTTGTCTCACTAATTTTCACGCACGCCCAACTTGCTTGTTGTTGTTGTTGTTGTTGTTGTTGTTTACTCGACACTCGCCGACTTCGTCCCTATATACCCCCTTTGGAAATGTAACAATTAGAACAATCACTGTATCACATACAATATTTTTATTGCGTGCACGAGTGTGCGTCGACCGGACACCAGCGTTTGGTAAAATATAATGTATATACACTCAGGCACAACAAATAAGTATACTTTTGCACGCAAGCACCCACTCACAAAAATTATTAAAAACAGCGGTGAACATACACTTACACACACACGCGCGCGCGCGGGATAGGGGGAGGGCCACGCGCACACGCCACCCCCGCGACGATGGAGAGACGGGCGAGCTTCCCTTGGCTTATGCGTGCAGAGTATGCACCTGCACCCCTGGCGTGTGGGCTCTTTGATTTTTTTTTTTTTTTTTTTTTTTTTTTTTCTTCGATGGTTGTATATGTATTATGTACAAACTTTGGGTGAGGCTCGCGCGCGAACACCCACTCGACTGAACGTGTGTCGCTCTTCTGCTGCGAGAGCACGCCGGCGAGAGAGAGAGCGACAACGGCGGAGATTTGAGGAACTGTTTGCACATTTCGGAGTCGCACGCGATATACGTCTTCTGCTACAGGATGTGTGTATTATACGTGCGTCACGTGACGAAAATGCAGACTAATACAGTTTTATATATATATATACACTGATTCGCATCTTTTATACTTCAACTTTCAATAATACGGTAGAATAAAACACGTGCATTACAGTATGACGTTTCTACAGGTTTTTTTTCAAACTAATTCATGGTTTGTATGCATAATATACGTTTAATACATGTAATACACATTATTAGACGCATGCGTGCGCTTTAAGGGTGTATAATTTTATGGGCGCGTGTTTTTTTTTTTAAACTTAAATTATACGTCAAGTCTATAAAGTTAAGATACACGTTTTTTCATACAAACACGTTGCGTTTCTTTTTCTAATATACGAATGTTAGTTTCACTGTTCTTATCGCTACTTTAAATCGTGTAAATATAGAATTATTATTAATACAAAGTTTATTAGTGGATTATATTAATTGAGTATGACGTTTTAAATTAAGAAATGAAAAAGTGTACTTCAACTCATAGTATATCTCACTGTACCTATATTTGAATGAAACAGACTTATATTTCAGTATACCGGATTGACGGGAGAAGGGACATTTAATTATGATGAACTGGTGTTGTCTTTTTGGTGAATTCTTTATCGTATGGAACCAAATTTCGGAATAAATTGGTGCAGTACGAAATGTCCAGATTAAAAAAAAAAAAAAAAAAAAAATTAAAAAATACCTCTCTGCTCTTGAATAAAAAATAGTTTACTGCACTTTACTTTTTTTATTTTCCACACGATGTAATGAACAACGTTTAAGGGGTATTTTATAATGTTATTTTTAAACGTATTTAATTTCACTGAATGCATAAAGCGATTATTTGCTTGAAATGACCCAGTGCTTTTATTCATACAAATGTTTATTTTAATAAGGATTTGCATATTTTGTGTAAATAGAGGTAGAATTGTGTTGCTTCGAGTTTATAATATGACGATTCTATGACAAATAGCCGGATATGATATTAAAATTTTATTTATGCACCTGACATGCACCCCACCTCGTCTAACTTTTACGATAGTGTTTACTTTATTGTGATGTCACAAATAAAAGTATACAATATCGTATACCTCATCATTTTTTATTTTTTTTTTTATTTTTTAACACTTTTGTACAATGAAAAATTCATAGTATAGATGATATTCTGTTCTTAAATTGCTTAAAATTCAAATGAGAATTGAAGAACCGAGTTACATGGTTTTTAAGTATATCTGATGAAGTGTGATATTATAAATGTGGTGTGGAAAGGGAGAGAGTCCGCGAGATTCATCGATATAGCGTATTATTGGATGCGATGTATTAGATCGTTATCGATCGTCGAGTCAATAATGATTCCGCTGTTTGCTGTACCTGGTGAGGATTTAAATAAGTTATTGTGAACTACTACGGCAACGGTAGTGTTCTATATTATTGACTGTATGGTCATAATCGTACACAATATTGTATTAGTATACCTATACCATATATGTATATGACGGTATGGGTACTGATGATGGAAATCTTCGTTATTTATTAAGCATGACCATTATTCCAGAGTACTTCACAGTTTTACTAGGGCAAAAAACATGCAAATATACAGAGTGAGAGGATGATCACGGATTGAGACAGACAATGGAATGCGAGATGGAACGTTTATCTCTCTTGCATTGTCTCTCTATTATTTTATGATTTCAAAGAAGGTATAAGTGACAGAAAACTGAAGAATGTGACTACTTATAATGAAATGTACAGCAAAAAAACTTTAAAAAGTAATTTTTGTTTTTCAAACATGTAATCACTATTAAAAATCTAAGTATTTTATTGAAAAAAAAAAAAATAAAAATAAATAATGTCATAGAAACATGGGACATAAGTATAATAAAATGGTATCTTTAAAATAAATTGCATTGTTTGTTTTTCAATTACATTGTAAAACTGAAGTAGTTCATTAAAGTACAATATTATATAGCTTCCGCATGTTTCGAGACGTATCATGTCTTCTGAAATACACGTAACTTAATGAAAACACTCGTTTCTGCGTGACACTTCAAAAATGTTGTACAGAATGTTCTTATATTTTTTAAAATGTATCAATTTAACTAGTCATAGTTAGATAAATTTAAAAGTTTCTTGAATCTTGTAAAAGAGCATTTAGCTGAACCGTTAGATATTACGATTTATGAAAATTATTTAATATATAAATCCATAAGCGTACGTGTATGCGAAACGCTTGTTCTACGAACATCGCTGACTAAAGATTTATAGTCGAAGGGTGATCATTCTCATAAGTTCATCCCTCTGTGGTTCAGAATCGTCAGCTGTTCAGCCGTGCACCCTCTTGAGAGTAGCCGATGAAATACTCTCGAGATTCCCCCGAAGCCGTATCCTTATTAGGTTTCGACCTCAGGGATTAGATCTCCAACTCTATCGAGCGGAGGTCAATTATTTACGGATGACTTTCAATTCAAAATTTCATCTACAAAACTACGAGTATGAAACAAATACACAAGTCTCGAATTAGTAAACGAAAAAAAATATGCTCAACTAGTTATGAGAGCACAAAAAAAAACATCTCAAACATGATTCAATTACTGACACAACCACTACATGCTTTGTAGCCCATTAAAAATAGCCACGTAAATAACAACCTTACGCATGTATAATATTAAAGTTAGTACAAGCATTCTATGAAATAAAGTCCGTCATGGATGAAGAAAAATTTTAAATAAGTTAAGCAATAATCTCAGTAAGAGAAATACAAAATATAATCAGTAAAAGTAGTCAATATAATAAGCGTTGTACTTTGTGACCCAATTTTATTACCCAAAGACATTGTGTTTTTCTGTAGAAGTGTGGTATGCTCACTGGATAAAAGTAATCACAATAACTCAGATCGTGCAAAACACGATAACCATAACTAGTACTGTTAGAAATATTAATTTACTCACAGCGAACTTTAATTATAACTCCATAATTATTTTGTCAATAAAAAAAGTTAATCGTTTTTTTTTCTGTTTTTATTTTTTTATTTTTGGACGTTCACTGCATCTTCAGCAGAAAAAAGAGAACTCGTACCTCATGGGCAATACAGTGCAGGCGAGTTAGTTAATTTATTGATAACATCCTTCGTCCACTTTCATGACGTGATAATTAGAAAAAAATAGCAGAAATAGCTAAGTACATTTTGGCAAAGTAAATTATAACAGAACATACGGGGATGAAGGTCAAAAAAGTCCGTAAACCACGTTCTTTGCCATTTTCGGTGGGGAGAAAAAATTAATTGGCACAAACAAATAATAGTATGTAGAAGCGTTAAAAAAAAGAAACAATACGAGGTGTTATGCGTCTCAATCGGTCTACAACTTTTTTCATAAAAAATAAAAAACGCTTAAAATGGCCATTTTTTTGCATTTAATTACAGCTACTCAAATGGTCTTATAAACTTTTGTTGAGCTCAAACTGTAGGTATTTGTGTAATACTTTTCTCTCTCTGGTAAAAATTTTGTTAAAAATGTTTTTTGAGTTTTGTCACTATTTGCAAAAATGTAAAAAAGCTGTTTTGTTAAAATGGCGGAGAAATTGCCAAAATATATAGCTATTTCTGCGATTTGTTAGTAATTTTTCCGTCAAAAAAGTGGACAGAGGACCTTTTTAAAAAAACTAACTCTCCTGCACTCAAACAGAGCAAGCACAAGGTACTTTTTTTATTAATAAAAAAATTATAGTTGTCCTACCCACCTACCAAGGAAGAATAAACTTAAATAAGAGTCTTTGTCCACATCAGCTTTTGAAATATGCCGTTTTTTATCGAATGACTTACCTAAAAAGCGCGCAACAACTATGTGAATATTTTCATTCCATACTTGGATGTATAAACATTTTTTTCCTCTTTATTTACGTGAAATCAGATCTTATCCCTCTGCTCCTGGATAAATTTTTAAGCATAGTGATTTCTTATAATTAACATATGTGATTTTACAAATAAAGTGTTAAATATCTGATCACATTTTTTAGTATGCACTTGCAACTAGTTAACTGTGCAATAATTTGTGTATTTATAGTAACTGATATTTTTTTAAATTTAATATTAAAAATAACGACAGTTAATCAATGATATATTGGGATTGTATAATTATTGCATAGTTTCTCTGTTATAGTCATTTTCAATCTTAAATTTTAATTAGCGTTAAACAAAAAGTTTTGTTTGATACTTACTTTTTAATATTTACTTGAAACCACATTATCTATAGAAAAAAAAAAAAAAAAAAGCGAACTGCTACACAAGAGGCTTGGAAGAAAAGGCAAAACACAAGGCGACGTGCGAGTTTTTAACTCTGACCACGCCGCCGTCTATGTGTACGAGGCGAAGAAGTTCTATAAGCTTAAGTATACCATGTAACCGTACCACGTAGTGCATTAAAAAAAAAACTCTTACCTAAACGAAAAGTATAATCATAATCGTAAAAGTTTAAACAAATTTTTTTTTATATTCAATATGAGCACTATTACTTCGGTTTTTGGCTATTTGTGTGAATCGAGGTGTGAATTATCAATGTCCAGACCGTAAAAATCACATTTTGAATTCAAATATGTATTCTGCGAAATGTAACACAGGATCTTAAATTTTCCGCGGCCATACATAAATTTAAAACATAAGCTGTGGCCAAAAATACTGATTTTTTGACCTGCTAAAGTACTTCCTTTATTTTTCAGAGCATCAAAATAGTTTTTAAACAATATACAAAAATTTTAAAAGTTTGTATTTTTTTGAGATCTACAACTGTAGTATTCACAACTTGATGTAATTATGTCAACTTTTTACTATACTCTCGAGAAATAAATTTTAAAATTATTTTTATATATTTATTGCCTTTACGTATACATCAGGATTGTAATTTGAATAAAAGTTAAAGATATAAAAAAGTTATACTTCGATGAGACTTGCATTTTTTCTTACTACTTATACAGTAACACACACCATTAATACAAACTAAAAGATATAGCAAAAAAATGATTTAATTAATGTTTTTCAATGTTTTTAATTTTTCAAACATGAAGATGGTTCTGAAAAAAAATAACTTTAATTTATCAGAATTGTGCAAATCCTGGGGCTGGTAACATTTTTCCCTTCGACGAAATTTTAAACTGTCGGGTTTTGGTATGAACATGAAACTACAAACCAAATGTAAGCACCATCTTTTCAGATAGTTGATTTACATGTCTTTATAAGTGGCGGTTACATTTTTTACTCTGGCAAAAATACAGGGCGCTTGTGTGAATCAGTCGTGCCTAAAAACGTGAGGTAATTCTTTTTATCTATTTAATGTATATTTCTTATGTAGTACTTGGCTAAATCATTATTGGTAAGTAACTTTTTTATGTATGAGTATAAGACAATATAGAACTACGAGTGCCATACAAACTGTATATGTTGCGCCTAAAAAACGAGAAAAAACTTGACCGATTTTGAATTGTTATCCGACAACTTCGTGAGGCTGACGATGTATCAAGAAAAATAAAATTTCTTGTCACTATTCGATGTAACACGTCTTTGTGTGAGATATCGAGGAAAAAATTATTCATGATGTACTACCAACATGTGTCGCTACTTTTACAAATAAATTAATATATGTTTTTAAAAAATGTTAGATTAGAAAATTTTACAAAAATATAAGAACCAGAAAGAGCTAAACCTATAAAATATTTCGCAAATAATACACCTAACGTGCAAAATTTAAAAAAGCATGCGTCAAGGCTTGTTTTCCCCAACCAGCTGGAGAGAAGTTTTTTTTTTAAATTTAACTACACTAAACAAATCAGGACCATATTTCCTTAAAAAAAAAGAAGCCATATACCATGTTTTTATTACCCACTGATAATGTCACACCTGTGGCGTTTCTCAGTTGGTCCGTACTCGTTTAATAAATACGTATATACCTAACTGTCAAACGTTAATTTGTATGCTTATTAATTCGCTTAATATGCGTAAAAAAAAAGAATTTAATGCCAAGAAAATTGATAAACATTCTCTTAAAGTAAAAATAAAGAAAAAAAAAACAAAAGTCGGCAAGAGTTAGGTCCAAGTGTCTACGTATAGACACAAGGATTACTAACTCCTGCACCTTCAAGCTGGTCAAGACGACAGAGATACAGTTAACCGGTCCTCGAAACGAACACATCACGGGCGAAACGAAGAGCACCGAACGGTCACCCATCCAAGTACTAACCGCAGCAAATGATGCTTAACTCCGGAGATCGGCGGAACTGCATTTCTATAATCGAGCCACCGAGAAGGTATGTGTTCGCTGATATTTTTGAAAGTAACAACGCCTTGGCTATGCGTTGACGAAGCCTCTGTTTTTCTCTCTTCCCCCCCCCCTCCCACATCGTTTCTATCGTTATCTCTTCGGTTTGTCATCGATAATTAGATGTACACTGGCCGGACATTGATTCGTTACGCACGAAATTTAAAAAGTTTTAGAAAATTTTCAGCACCGCTGTCCCGTAAATACTATCATATATTGTATTATTTGTACTTACTACATACCTATGCATGTAACGGTATAAGTAGGATTATGTAAACCTTTGCTTTTTTTTTTAGCATGACGATTCGTCCAGAGTATTTCACAGTTTTCGTAGTGCAAAAACAATTAAATATTTAGAGTTAGCTAGAGCATGGTCACGGATTTAAAGAGATATCAAAGAAATGTTCTTCTCTCTCGCATTGTCTCTCCATTTATAATTTCAAATAAGATATGCGACAGAAAACTGCGTGGAATGTCACTGTACTGACAATGCAAGAAAAACTTTAAAAACAATTTTTTTTTTTTTTTTAACATGCAGTCATCATTAAAAATTTTGAAAATTTCAAAAAAAAAAAAAAAAAAAAAGAATAATAATAATGTCATAAAACCATGGTACATAAGTATAATAAAACGGTACTTGAATTGTTTGTTTTTCAATTACATCACAAAACTGAAGTAGGTAAAGTAAATCATTATATTTTATAGCTTCTACATATTTCGAGACGTATCATGTCTTCCGAAATGCACGCAACATAATGAAAATACACATTTTTACGTGACACTTCTTAAATGTGATACATAATTTTTTTATGTCTTTTTGTTTTTAATGTATCAATTGGATTAGTCTTAATTAGATACATTTTTTATACAAATGTTGTGTATTTATGTGTAATGTTGTGTAATTGTATATGTCATAAGTTACCTGAAATACAATTATAATTTAAAGAAAGTATTTTATGAAAAGGCAAGCACTAAGAAAGTAATTATTAATTAATTGTAATTTCTGTACACTGGAGGCGGTCTAATTTTGTACATTATATTGTATTATTTAAGTATAGATGATATTCTGTTCTTAAATTGCTCAAAATTCAAATGAGAATTGAAGAACCGAGTTACATGGTTTTTAAGTATATCTGATGAAGTGTGATATTATAAATGTGGTGTGGAAAGGGAGAGAGTCCGCGAGATTCATCGATTTAGCGTATTATTGGATGCGATGTATTGGATCGTTATCGATCGTCGAGTCAATGTTGATTCCGCTGTTTGCTGTACCTGGTGAGGATTTAAATAAGTTATTGTGAACTACTACGGCAACGGTAGTGTTCTATATTATTGACTGTATGGTCATAATCGTACACAATATTGTATTAGTATACCTATACCATATATGTATATGACGGTATGGGTACTGTTAAGTAGTCTAGTTTGAGCTGACTTGCCTGATGTTTGTTGGGCAAAGATGGAGGTAACAGTGGTAGCGTACACGCAGGCGCTAAAGCATGATGCCATGTGAGACTGTATGAATTATTTTTTAAAAACCATATTATTTTAAATATTCCAACTACTTGAAAAAATACACACATACAATTATTTTACATCAAAATTATTTTCGTGGTCATATACATTGATGTGTCTTTTTGTCGCAACAAAAAAAAAAGGAGTTAATTTTTGTAAAAACAACATTTAAAAGTGAAAAATCTTTTTAACAAAATTAGGCTTGATTAGCGTGTTCAAACTTAGTCTTAATATTATATAATAGGGTATGTTTTTTCATGTTTTTATATTTTATGGCTAAGTTATGAACAAATATTGATGCCACAGTTTTTCAAGCGATCACCCTAAGGTAGTTCAATACTAGGATCGCACGATATTTTATTGTTTATAACCAATTTAGTCAACATTTTAATATTATCGTTGCCATTGTAAACTTCAAAGCAACTAAAAGATTTTATTGTGAAGGTGCTTAAGTAAAGTGAATTAATGTAACCAGACTTTGAAAAAAAAAAAAAATTATTTTTTATGAATAAGGTGATTCTTTTTTCTTTTTTAATTTTTTTGTTCATCACTATTTACAGTATAATATTTAAAAAAAATTTTTTCTTGTGTAGAAGTATAACTTAAAAAAAAAAAAGTCAAGTACTTTTACTCTTTTTTTTTCTTCATTATTTTTCATATTAAATTGGAATGCATTCCTTGTGGGAGAAAATGTTTAAACATATACTGTGTTATAAATAGTATTTTAAAAAAATTTTTTTAGCATATATAATGCATTACACTTTTAGCAAAAATTGATATTTCACTAATGTTGACAAGAGTAACCATGCTCATGTCCGAATAAAATGATAATAAAGTATGTATCATGGATTATTCTAAAATGATTTGCACTATTTGACTATAAAATTGTCTGTTGATTCAAAACACGTTTTCACGTTACTTGACATCAGAGTAGCGTCAAAAATAAAAACTCGAGGGGGTTCTGCAATAAGTCAGCACTACATGTGTAATAAATAATTAAGTAGATTGTTGACATTTAATAATAAAGGAATTGATTCTATACGAAAAAAAGGTATCTTAAGTGTTGAAAGTTTTTTTCTTAACCATGCATATTATATGCTTGAATATCAATAACTATAAAAATGAACTTAGTAAAAATCTTCAAAAAATTTTCTTTTTTGTTCGATTTCTATTCTTTAAAGGTTGGACTACAGAAAAGATTTTGCATAGAATTAACAAAGAAATTTAAAAAAAATATTTAACGAGTAAAAAATTAGGTACTATTTTTATTTATTTATTTCACACTCCGTCCCTTTCGGGTTTCGAGGGCTTCCGTTACGTTTCTTACAACTTTGCATATTTCATATTATTAACACTATAAAATGTTCATCTTTTCTCTTTTATTTTTTTATAAACAAAATAAAATAAAGTGTAATCAAATTATAATTATAAACAAAATTAAATTAAATAATCAAAATTTATAAATTATCGTAAACAAAACTAAAAATAAAATTTTAAATTGGGTTCTATTTTTACAATAAAAAGTGAATATTTCTGTCACGTTTAATAAAACACCTTAGTCTGACCTGCAATTTTAATACGGGTATTATCTTTTAATTTTAACAAAAAATATCATACTTACGTTCTCTCGGCAAAAAATAAATAAGAAATTTTTATCATTTTTCTTTGAAACCAGGAGTTGTTGACTTAAAAATGAGTACAGTTTGTGAAAATAAACCTATTTTTTCAAGTTTTCGAACTTTGAGATTTTTTTACACAGAAACGAAAGAAAAAATTAGGCCAAAATAGTTTGAAAAAAGCTTGTTGAAAAAAAAAAAAAATTTTTTTTATCGGAACTGATATTTTATCTTCGAAGCTCTTGAATATAATGACTCATTCGCGAAAATGGCACTTATGGCTGTACTCTTTAAAAGAAAATAATTTACTTAAGCAAAACTTTAATTTTTAAACAAGATAATTGTTAAATATAAAAGTATAATTTGTATCAATAAATTGTCGAACTTTTGGTATTCAAATCAATTATTTCGTTATCTTATTTAAGTTCTGAACTTATGAGTCCAATGATATTCAATGTTTATGATTAATATGCAAAGCACTTGAACAATTATATTAAAGTTTATGCAAATCGTGGGATAAAAAGTAAACAGATTGCGGTGATGTATTTATTTTCATTTGATTATGCCAAGGGATTGTTAAATTCACTTTTTTAATGTTTGCTTGATTAAGATCAGAGAATAACTCATAAAAATAAAAAAATCAGTTTTTTTATAAGTATTTTGGTTTTTGAGTTTGGATTCGATAAAATATTGCTGCACTACAGTTTTGTCTTAAAGCTATTTAGTTGCCAAAAATTTTTTAAAATGATCGAAACTTTGTTTCCCCTTTCCAATCTGAATGAATTATCTCAGAATAACTAGTAAGTAAAATAAAAACAAATACTAATAAATAATGAAGTTCAAATTTGAGACTAAGAATAAAATTTAGAAATTTTTATCCATTAGTAGTTATTTTTTATTTTTTTATATTTTTGTCATAGATGTCATCTTGGAAAGTAAAAGAAATAATAACTGTGACGAACTATAATTAATTAAAACCTATCGCTGATAATACTTATTATTTGATATCAATTTACATAAAATTTTGAGTGCCTGATTAAAATTGCTATGAAGTATGACTAATTGTTCATGAAAATAATTGATTTTCGTTATTTAATGATGGAATAAAATCATGTTCTTTTCAATTCCATTCCACTTTAAAAGATTGATGGGTTAAAACAGGTCGAGAGTATTGTTAAGTTTGACATTAATCAATAACTAAACATTCACATGATGACATGACATTCAAACTGAAAATTAGCTTAAAAAAAACATTTGTATAATTAGTAGTAACATAAATGTTTTAAGAGTAAGATTAAGAGCGAATGTGTATACATTTAGGAAGACGAAAAAAATTAACGAAATTCTGTGCTCCTTTTGTAGTGTGGTATGCTTATTGAATAATATAAAAGTAAGTAAAACAGTACTCATAATATGTCAAACAACTGGTTTAGTTAAAAAAGAAATTTTAAGTGCCTCTCACTCACCGGAAAGATACACTCCCGAATCTTCTGAAAAAAGTGATGCGTCACTGTTGTAAAACGCGATTTGATTGGTCGTCGATGCTTGATCTCATTGGTAAGTATATATACATCTTGCCTTGCCACATATAGGTATACTAGCGTTCTATTATCGTGGTTACCGGTTGGGCAATGCTGACAGTAACTGCATCTCCGACCGCGTGGCGGCATGTGGTACACTGTTAGCACCGTTTTCGATGTAATTCGTGAATATCATCGTTTGTAAAATACCGAACGAAAAGAAAAGTTGATGCAAAAATAGGAATCACTTTTTTGCACGAGTTGCATCCATTTTTCCAACCCTCCCGACGAGTCCTTGACCCGATCGCCGCATTTCCGGTTCGCTCCCGCATGTGGCGAAAAAAGTGTCTGGTTAGTATATGTAGAGTCAGCTAGCATTAATTTTCAGAAATGTGTGCACTGGCTTGTCCACTCCCGTATGCGGATCGGATTGAATGGTTTTCTAAGTTGAAAAACGTGTAGTAGCCCACCGATCGTACCTCACAGGTAAGTAAGGGTAAGATGAACGAGGGTGACTTTCTGGTGTATCATATTTTTTGTTTTTATTTTTACAATTCTACGGTAAAAGCCAATGGACTGCCTTATTATTGCATTTTTTTTTTAAATTCCTCTCTTCTCATGATTGGGTAAAAATTCACTCAATAATAAATTTATTATCATTTTTGTCAAAAGTTCTATGTATTGACAAACAAATTTAATTATTTATTTTCTTCAACACACTTTCTAATATTTAAAATACATTATTTTATTATTTATGTTCTATTCTTTTCAAATGTTTCCGTCTTTTTTACGCAAAATAAAATTCCAACAAAATTTTCCATTACTTTTCTCGTAGCTTCCCGAGTCTCCCTCATCCCTTACTATCATTAATTGAAAGACCCTCTGCTACCCCCCGCTCTATATTCAGGACCCCTGCAGCAGCTTCAGCACCCCCTAACCGTGCTAACGTTATCTTCGAATGATTGCATGAGCTTTTTTTGATTTCATTGTGTTCACTTGAAAATAACTTTTTCTTCATATTGTGTAAAAAAAAAAAAAAAAAAAAAACAGAAACAGTGATTAAAATACGTCAAGGGATTTAACTGCTTAATTAGGTGGATGATTGTTTTTTTGTACTAAAATTACAAAAATAGTAGAGTTTTTTTTATTAGAAAAGTAAAAAAATAACAAATTTTCTCGCAATAACTTCTTAGGTATTTACAGGCTGTGGTTTATCACATTTGTGTCAAAAAATGAGAATCATTGAGTTGTGCAAATAAAAAAAAAAACACGTACAATAAATAACATACTAGTATGACACTAGGCGTTAGAAACAATAAATCAATGAGGACATTTTTTAAAAAGTCGTAAACAATACATTTTTGACAACAAAATATCGTAACTTAAATTTGAGAGGAACATTTTCAAATGCGTCGTTTCTTGGGACGACTTTCACCACTATCTTCTTCCTCTACTTCCTCTTCTTCTTCGTCCTCTTCTTGTTCTTCTCCACCACTGTTTTCTCTGTTATGTGCCGTCTGCGTTATTACCTACAACAAATTAATAAACGTGAATAACAAATAACTTGTGGTGACGTTTTGGTTTCGTATTTATGAGCAATGTTACTAACTAGACTGACATTCATTTCTTCTAAATTTCTCATAAGCTGACTGCTTGCGATTCTGAAGTCACGTACAGCATTGAATTTCGTGAATTTCGTTAAATCCACCTTCAAATAAAATTTGCGTGACAAAATCAAGAATGATAACAAGCACAACAAAAAACAACGTATCACTTTACTTACATTAGTCTTCTTTGACAGCAAAACTATTTCCTTGTCAAACATATCCATGGCTTGCATGACTCCAGGTACGAATGCCATTTCCTTTAGAATTTTGTTTCGCTGGACTTGTGCATCACTAGATTTTCCGCATTTTTGTACCGACTAGAATAACATGCAATAATGTAGCAAAAACCTTAGTAAATATATTTCTTTTTGTCTTACCTCAACATAAGTTATCAAGTTTGATGTCGCCTCTTTTAAGGCACTACTAGCTCCTTGGACCACGCTAGCAAACCTGTGTAGAGAGAAATGATTGTTTTAAACCTTAAAATGCAAAAGATTGAGAAATTGATGCTTCATACTTGACAGATTGGAAGGCTGGATTATTAGCTGTTGACTTTTTCCGGAAATATTTGGCTAAAGAAGAGGCCAGATTGTAAACGCTTTTTAAGTTTTTGAAAACAGCATCGGTAGCTGGGCCCGGGTCGAGTTTTGCGTTAACCAGAATTTCAAATGCATTCAGTACCATTGTAAACTGACGACACAAATTCCGCTCTTTCTCTTTCAGCCTCGTTTGATCTATACCATTACATCATGTTGCTCAAATTTCAATTTATTTATGATTATTGCATAGTTTTATTTACCTGATTCACTGTTTATTGCAAAACTAATCGATGCTGTGTATTCCGCATTCAATCTTCCAAGTAAAAAGGTAAGATTTTGCAACTTTGATGCGAGCAATTTGTTTGTGGCAATATAAGCTACGATGACGCTGTCTTCGTTTATCATATTGTAAGTTCGCGTTGCAGTAACTTCAGTCTAAAATGAAAATAAGAGGTGATAATTTTAAAAGTCGTAAATGTTGAATAAACATTGACGATGCGAGTAATCACCTTGTCGTTTCTGCCCAACACACAGACAAATTCGGAACAAAAATCATGGAGTACTTCGGATTCCTCTACGCTTCGCTCTTGGATCAAGAGGATCAACTGCAGGACGATGGAAGCTATCTGTATATCGAGGTTTTCTTTGGTTTTGGCTATTTCGAGAAGCCAGTCAAACAGCTAAAAATAAAACAGTAGAAATAATCATTTTGCATCATTCAATTTTGACGATGACAAAACTTTGTTATACTTCGTCGTCCTTTAAATCGCTGAACGTAATTTTCTTAACAAATTTGGAGATTATCTCGATCAAGAGAACAGACATTTTTACAAATTTCAACTCTTCCGTTTCTTCCATTTCTAGTGTCTTTAGGAAAACATCTTTGAGCGACGTAATAATACTTTTCAACTGGAGAGTAAGTCCTTGAGATTCTTTCACGCCACCTGAGTGCCATTCAATTATTTGTAGTACATAATATGAACGAAATTACAGTTTATTTTGTGCAATGAATAAAACTTACACAAAGACTCGAGGAAAAGCGGCAGTTTCTTAGAATAGACTGTGCACATGATGTCGCAGCACTCCTTGAAGCACTCAAATCCCAACTCCATGGCACTTACGTTCAAAGCTGTGGTTTCCTCGAAATTTGGTAATAGGAACTTGAACAGGGTCCTGTTAACAGAAAGCGTTTGGTGAAAATTTAATATCTCTTGTAATGAAAAAAGTGCGAGACCTACTGTCCGATGGTGAACAAATTTTTTTTGTTAATCTCCAAGTAGCCGGTCAATTCGTGATCGTTCATAACTTTGATGCTTTGGAGCAGTTGCAAGCAGGTATGATAGATGTACTCGTAGAACTCGTACCGGCCTCTGATCACGTTCGATTGCTCTTCTGTAGCGTGAGCGTTGGTAGGACTGGAAAAAAAAGACATCGTGAAATACATCACTGGAAAAACAGATAAACGCAAAGCAATGGGTGCATGAACCAACTTGAGCAACAAAACGATACTCTTGGTGATCGTTTCGAGATCCATGACTGTGTTGAGCGGCTTGAAGCCCACTGGTCCTCTTTTTTTCACTAGGCCGGCCATCGTCGTGTCATTCTTGTCCTTGTCCTTTTTGCCCTTGCCCTTCTTCGATTTCCCAATTTTTCGCGCAAACTCCAAAAGCCTGGAGTACGCCTTGAACAGGCCCAGCACGTTGTAACCCACTTCGGAGTCACTCTCCGACGACCACGACCCGATGCGAAAAGCTAGAAGCGCCTCGTACATAGAGAGGGCTTGTTTAACGTTGAGCAGCTTCAGCTGGGATTTCGGCATTCCGTCTAGCAGGTCAACATCGTCATCCTGGAATATAAAAATAAAAATTGCCCGATCCCACGAATCACTGGAAAAATCCCAACTTGATTGACTTACGATGCCCAGGTGTTCCACGTCAGTTCGAGCCATGCGTTTGCACAGCGACTCGAGCAAGTGGGCAAGCTTGTCGACGTGTACCGATTCTTTCAAAGCCACTTTGAGGTAAATCTTTTGCAGAGCAAACACCAAATCCGCCGCAGTCTCCTCGAGCACGACTTCGATGTTTTGGCTGTTGCAGCACTTCTCGAACACAACTGGCGGCAGGATCTCCTCGTCCTTTTCGTAATACTTTGAGAAGTGCTCGAGCAGCATCTCAATTACGTACTCGGTCAGCTCCTCGTTTTTGACGATGCCAAAGTAGAGCTCTGCAAGCGGCACACATACATATACATAGTAGAATAACCACCAGTAGTTTTGATTGTAAGAAATACGTACCTCGATACAGGTGAGATCGGACTTCGATTTCGTGCGTAAAACACTTGCTGAGGATGGACAGGATTTCGCGGCACAATGTCGTGTTGTGCCACGGATTCGAGGAAGCTCTGCGCGATCCCTCACAAGACGCCTAGTTGATAAAACCGACGGATGAAAAAAAGAAACAACGATTGGATACAATTTTAAAAAGTACTGTCGACTCACTTGAGTGAAAATCGACGCCGACGAGGCAATGTTGGAGGAGGACAGCGATTGCGACTGGCTGAGCAGCGTCAGGGACTGCAGCTTGAGATTCTTGAGCAGCTGGAGGAAGCCGAGCACGGCCATGCGTCTCGTTTCCGTGCCCTTGCGATACAGTGCTTTTCGCAATATCATGATCAAACTGTCGCGAATGGTGCCGGATATGCGCATTAACGGCAAAATGGCTCGCAAAACCTGCGCTGCGGCCAAGCCTGGGATCACGAGGAGCTGCTCCATCAAGGAATTTATCCACACGCGGTGCTCTATCACAGTCATCGTGAGATTGCGGCACATGTATCCGAGACAGTCTGCAAATTACACGAAGCGACGATTAATCATGAATTTCAAGCACAAGTGTTTGTGATCACCTACCTGTGTATTGGACGACGTTCGTGCCTGCACAAACGATCTTATCGACGAGGGTTTGAAGAATCGTGCCGCCCGCGTCGCCCCTCCTTTTCGCTATTTTTTGGAGTATCTTGCATCCGTACTCCCATGGCGGATGTTCCTCTGCACCGGCTTTACGCTCGATGCTCAACAGCACAAATGCAAAGTCCACCATACCTTTGAGTATTAGCGGTCTATCTCTATTGCTGTTGGAAAATAATATGCAAGGTAACTTGGTCATTGCTCCCGTACCATCATTCGTGTGATGGGAGAATTTGGTGGATACCTGTTTTCGATAACATGGTCAAAGGTGTCCATGATTTTTTTGTCATTTGACGATATTTGTCGTAACCAAGCACAGTTGCCCTGGTTTTCCTTCTCCTGGACTTGTCGTGCGAATGCAGCTTTCAAGATTTGGAGAGCTTGATCCTCGTACAGGTTCGAAAGGAGCAGTAGCACTGACATCACAAAAGACTCCAATATGTACTCAGGCGCATTGACAATGGACTTGAGACACTGCATGTACTCGGTAGATCCCTTGGTGTTATCGACGGCTGAATCGTAAATGTAGTACAGCACATTGCTTTCACACTCCTGTAGTTCTTTCAATGGTACTTTTCCGGATACTGCGAGAATAAATTCAAAATAAAATAAACGTGATTTTGTAAATTTATCAATAAAACAACATACCTATCGATTCCGAGTCTTCTTGGTCGTTTGTCTCATCGGCAACAGAATTGTAATTTTGGGAAAAGTATTTACCCAACGAGGCAAACAACAGAGTACTGTTGTTTTCAGAGGCTAGTTTGAGCAATTGATTGGCCAAGTGAGGCAGTTCATCAGGTTCCACCAACATCAGTTTACTCGTGAAAGCTTTCATGATTGCCTCGCTTATTTTTTTGTCCACCTTGTCCCTTATATCTGTTGAAATTTCCCTGTAAAATGAAAAATCCAATCATCATATCTGCCCCATATGCGTAACAAATAATACACTACAGAGTTGACACTCACACAAACATCTTGGCCAGAGGAGTCAAGATTTTTATATCCCAGTCAAGTTCATAGATAATGCGAATGATGATAGCTTTGTACTCTTTCCCCGTGACGTTTGTGCCTCTGTGATCCATAGACTTTTCCTCCTCGAGCCTCTCCAAAAGCAAAGGTATCACATCCTTCCAACTATAAAAAAAAACACGCTCAAAAAACGTTGGTAAAATCACTTGCAGCAGAGATCGAATTCCACAGGCTCAAGTACCTCATGAAATCATCATCATTATTGCGAATCCTAGCAACAAAATAGTCAACCAGTTTCACCAGGTGCGTCCTCTCGTACACAGGAAAGTCGACGACAATTCTGTTGACAATGGTCTCGGCTTGCTTAATGGTGACCCGAGCCTTGCCAAGTGCCTCGAAGACCCTGCTGACAATCTTGAACCTCTTGTCGTTGCTCCTCCTGCCGCTCTGCTCGGCAAAGCCCAGCATCAGTTTGTCCAGCATCTTTGGTGCCTCATTGGTGTGCAGCACAGAGATCACCATCTCACAGAGCTATACGACACGACAAGCACACTTGTACTTATTTTCTGTACACAACGTAGGTACTCTCTTTCTTTCCACACGCACTTACCTCGTTCGTGTCGGCTTCCTGGACAAAGCTTTTCAGCTGCGACGTCGTACACTTGCCGCTCAACTGGCTCTTGTACTTTTCGTACAACTCGCTCATTTTATTTTTTTCTGTTTTCTTCAATGAAAAACAAAAACAGCTTTTGCTGCAGTAAGTGTACAGAGCTGTCAAAAAATGGTTAAACTCACATACACACCTCTCCTACCACCGACAGTTTACACTCGATTGCACGTGGATCATCGTCAAACACCAACCTGCAACTGTAAATAATCCTTCTGATGGTATACTTTTAATAAAAGATAACACGAAAAGCAACAATTAACGAACTGTTTGAACGTCCACCCCCTATATACTCGCACGTGTCTGAACCTGCAAACACAAAAAAATGTAAACACACAGAGAGAGGAGGAGAGGAAAATTTGGCGCAGGCGCACTGCGTTCCAATCAACATCGCTCGCGCGGGAAAAACGCCAAGGGGCGGGGGGGGGAGCAGCGCGAGAAAACAGTTTGTTTACGAAAAGTTTTCCGAAACAAAGGAGGTCGTGCCCCCCCCCGAACAATTGTCACGTAAACAATATAGGTATATACAAGTGTATGGTTTTAACGCTCAAGTTGTTGGAAATTTCTATGCACTCGCCGATGGAGAAGCAGTGTATACACATACGTAGAGAGGATGGCTCTGTGAGCGCGCGAGTGTAAATTACAAAATTATACATATTTATCCTGCAACAGTGCAAGTATATACCTGCAGAAAAAAAAAAAAAAAAAAAAAAGAAAAACATAAGGGTGTGAAAAAATGTTCAAGCCGCCGGAGGCCGATCTCATCGACTTCACCACCAACTTGCAGCACACTCCCCAAGTGCGGGCTCGAGGAGACGACGATTTCGCCACGTGCAGCGTCCCCGGCAGTGGCGCGCTCGCCAAGAGGAGGCTGAGCTTTGCCCCTGAACTGGTCGAGGAGGACAGGCTGTATGATCCCTTTGAGGCGAATTTCGTGGTTGAATGCAACGAACATCGGACGCACGAAGAGCACGAGGATCCTTACGAGCAGGTGCTTCGAATGGCCCGCGGTGGCAACGACGCTCATCTGCAGGGCGATCGCCTCGCTGGTTCTGAAGGTGAGAGGATTTTGTGTACTTCTTCCGTATGGATTTTTACCACATTCGTGGAGGCGATGGGGGGGAGAGCTTTGCACGCTTTTTACTGTCGTTTTTACAAAGACAACACACGCCTAAAGCCGTTACGAAATGCAACAAAAGTTTGATGTTTAAGAACATACGTGTATTATATGCATATGATTTTGGTAAAATTAGAATTGATCAATTGAATGGAGGTTTCAAACAAAAAAAAAATACTACTCTTCGGTTCCTGAGGCAACAGTGAGGGGCCAGTACACCGGTTTGGTGCACAGTACTCGAACTCTGGTTACCGTGTTTCCCCGGTGACAAGACATGACTTCTGTTTTCTATATTGTTTTTCACTTCGTACTGCAGGTATCGAATATATAAGACATATTTTTTACGTGCCTTCTGTTTTCGAACATCAAGTTTAGCGACGAATAAAAAATTGGGATAAAATTTTGACGTGCAATCGATGTATTGACTACAAAAAAAATAAAAAATATGCAATGCATTTTCAAATCAATAAGTGATCCCTGACTATAGTTATTTGTAGGATAATTTGAGGTCCCAGCCGCTCATGCTTTGCAATGTACGTCTGATCGGACGTAACGTATAGTTTATGTATATATAGGTAAAGCTGGATATAAAAGTGATCCGTGGGTTGCGTTCCACGAATTTTCCACCCAATGTGCGACTTTTCGGAAAGTGGGTTTACTTAGCGAAATTCTTTTGTTTACATCACAACATAATGAGCCGATGTATTGGATTTACCTCTTATATTATACGCCTTCTATTTCAGGGCGTGTCTTGTATATGAAACAGCTACGCTGAAAATTTGGGGACTCACGCCTTACTGTCGGGGAAACAACACGGTATCTCGAGTCCAGTTATTGGTGTGGATCATTAATTAACCGTGAATCTCAACGAATACGGTCATTATTTTGAATCGTGTATTATAATAATAGTATTATTTTTATAAAAGTACGCAAGTGTATTTACTTGTGTGTTTCATGGTTACGAACAAATTTTTAATGTTGTAACTGTTTTTAAAATATGGCCAGTAAAAAGTAGAAAGAATAATACATATAGAAATTTTTCCTCTCAAATTAAATTCTTAATTGTCACAATAATCATCAATGCACTTGAAAATTATTAAACCACGTCGAGGAGTGTTGGACTACCGTTTACTGGATTTTTTACAGGCAAAAAAAATTTTAAAGAAGTTCTGCTGTTTTTTTAGTTTTTATTTTTTTATTTTTATTCTCATAGAAAAACCTAAAAAACGTTCAAGTTAACAAAAGTCTAAAAAATTCAGTGATCATTTCTAAATCCAATCAATATGATTTAAAAAATCTTGTAAGTGGACTAAAAATCATCATGACATTTTTAAAAAAATTACTTTTTTAGATCATTCAAAATTCCATGACCTTTATTAATTTAATTTTTATCCAAGTTTTATGATTCAGATTTGCATTTTTGGCCACTCTGTCGAGATTTCAGTGGGTATATGATTAAAAAATGAAATTTGTCACTTAATAGGAAGTCTCCTAATGTATACATTCTACCGTGTGGGCATTGGGCTCCAATTCATTGTTTAGCTCCATTTTTATTATACTTATCTAAAGCTTCACAATTAAGTTTCTACGAAAGGAAAAATTTCACTAGAACTAAAATTGCTAAAAGCTATTTTGAAAAAAATTTTTTTTTTTCTAATTTACACAAAAAAAAAATCAGTTTTTTAGGTGCAGTTTTGAAAATTGTCGTTTTATATGCTTGCACTTAAGAATACAAATATTAGATCTTATCAAAAAAATTTTTACATTCTTAATTTATTAAACAATCGTAAGTATGGAAAAAAAGTTTTAAAAAATTAATTTGTCAGCAAGGACTGTAAAACAAGCAACATTCAACACTTACAAAGTGAAATAATTAAATAAGTAAGAAAAAAAAAAAAAAAAGTATGTACAACGTTTCGTTACATGATATTACATACTTTTTACACAGGTAAAAAATGTACACCTAATAGTTTATATAAAAGTCTTTCATCACTCTTTTTTTTTGTTTTTTTTGTTTCCCAAGGCAACAACTTGATCAGAACAAGGAGCATGAATCTTTTTATCTCAGGTAATTTGCTACGCGTATACAATTATTTACATTCTCGTAACTTCCAAAAAAACAGCTCCTGGTTTTTGTCCTCTTTTATTTTATTTTTTTGGTAGCCAGTAGTCTCAGTAACGAGTTGATCTCGGACATAGAAATAAGTTTCCATGACTTACCTTTGTCTGACAATGACATGAGCATTGACACAGACAATGAGGGGACGACTGGTCCATTGCCCCAAAACTCACTGGTACCAACAGCAACGAAGAAAAATGGAAGCAATGCCGTGCGGAGTCTTCCAAATGATTGTTTGACAAACAAACACCGACGCAAAGGAAACAAATCAGATGACCCCCTCAATAATCGTAGTTTGACGAAAAACACGGCAAATAAAACAACGTCACTCAATGTCCCTTCGCGATTGAAGACCCGAAATGAAGTCATGGCCAAACCAAAGAAATTACCCGTAAAACCGACCGTTAAATCATCGAACTCGTTCAAGCTTTCTGTGAGTACACAAAAAAGAAAAAACATCTTAGTAAATGACTGACGATCAGTTATAATGATTAATAAAGTTCAGATTTAGTGATGAAATTCAATTCCTTTCAACATTAGTTATTATCAGTCAATGGGTTTATATATATTCGTTCTGAATATCATCTCAGAAAACCATAAAGAAGATAAAAAATCTTATGACTTTTATGAATTTTAACGAATTGAGACTCACAGCTTGTAATATTCACTATTTTTTATTAATTACTACACAATTTTGGAAAAACTTGATATCATTTTTATGAATTGTAACTGATTGTTCATAAAAATTGTTTATTAACATTATTTAATTAATAAATTAAATCATATTTTTCAACTCAAATTTTAAAAAGAAAAAAAATTATAACCAATAATAAGAATAAATAAATTCCAGATTTGGGACTGAGAATAAAATTTAATACCTGTTGTTACAAGGTTATTTATTTTTTTGTTCCAAATAGCATCCCAAAAAGTGATAAATATACATACATGAAATAAACTGGTTGTAAGTTTTGTGAATTAAAACTAATTGGAAATTATTGCTTATAATATTTATTATTAATTGATATGTTATTTTAGAGTAACTGACAATACATGTTAATAATTATGAGTAACTACTCATGTATAAAAATTATTATTTGCCGTCATTTAGTTTTAAAATGAAATTAAACTTATATTGATAAATTCAAATTTCACGAATATAAAAAAATAACAACTGACATCTATTGTAAATATGTACTAATAGCGTATAATGTATGTAAACGATAAATATAAAATCTGGAATTTATTGGTCCTTGTCGTTATAGTTATCATTCGTTACCTTTTTTTTAAACGAGATACTTTGGCTCGGGTAAAAACGGACATTTTTCACGTTTTATTTTGAAAGCATTGAGACATAAGCTTCATTGGTTGCAGGACAAAACACCGCAAAAACCCCTTAGACGGAGCTTATCCTTCAATCAAAACTCTAAAAGCTCAACAGCAGCAACTGATAAAACAAACTCCAAAAGGATCACTTCAGGAACAATGAGTTCGCAAAAACCATCGCTCAGGCGGAGCTTGTCCTTCAACAAAAACCCCAACAGCTCATCAACGGAGATTGGCAAAACCAACTCTCGAAAAAGCATTTCAAGAGAAACGATGACCGTTAAATCTCGCCTTGGAGGTCGTACGGTCGCTTCTCAGGCGAGTGGTTCGCCGAAAGTGGTAAAAAAACTCGCCCAAAAACCCACGTCGGCTTTAAAGGTCCCCGCAAACCCTCCGAAGCGCCCCGCCAACGAAAAAGACCGCCCAACTACCTCAAAACGCGCGTATCTCAGGTACCTATGGGACGCTTATACTCTTTGAAGAAAAAAAACAAAAAATAAATTAAAACACCAATAGGTCACAATATATTCTCCCGAGCAGTGCCACTAAGCTGAACGAAACCTTCACGCTGCCCAATGAACCCAAAGAAAACCGATTGGCGAGTAATTGGGCGAGAACACCGTCATCCACAGTGCGGGCCACGAGGGGTCTTGCAGCTAAAAACCCACCGAAGCGCAGTGGTCAGGAGCACAGGTAAGGCACCCTCGTTGCTACGCAATACGTATTTTCTCTTTGGAAACTACGCCGAGAGAAAAATATAATAAAAATTTACCATTCCCCCGTCTAGGGACTTTTTACCTTGGCCAACCATATTTTTACCATTATTCTGGACAATATGATTTCTATTGTACAAAGAGTAAAAATCACTGTACTTACAACAACAATTACTGTTCTAAACACGAAAAATTATTTTTTTACATATAGTAAAAAGTCTCTCTAGACTACCAGATTACCATTCTAGCAGAGTAATTTTTATTATATTATTCTCTCGGTGTATGAAAGCCGTTATCAACTCCTTGTGATAAAAAAAAAAGAACGGGTTTTAAGGAAACGATTTATTAACCAATTCAGTTGATTGTGTATTGGCAGAAATGCTCGCCGCAAGATACTGACGTTCGTTTTTTTTTAGCGAAAGGAAAAACAATAACCAAAAAAAGTCACGTCGGCAACGACGCTTTTGTCAATTAATTCGAACGAAAAAGAAGAGACGCGTCTGTGCACAAACCGTACACTCCGTGGCTCTCCTCATCTTATCAACTCCCTGAGTTGCCGAGGAGAGCAAAAGCACCCCCAAACCAACCCTTATTCGATCAGTCGTTATGCGGTCTTCTCACGGGCTTTCTATGTATCCTGTGTGGCCATACACCTTTTCTTAATTCAAAATTCAACGTTAATAAATTAACGAATGCAAAAAAACGAGCGTTTACAATAAGAAATACTTAATAATTATACAAAAGCCTTGTTGGGTTTATTGATCAGTGACAGTTTCAAGCTGCCGAAGGAACAGCCGGCAGCCAAGAGGGTGAAACGATCGTTGGGGAGTGTACGAGAGGCGATTCACGTGTACGAGGACTTGTGCGACAAGGCTGGCGCCGCGAGATCGTCGACCGAGACGAAGCCGCGCGATAAGGAACCGGCGAAGCAGGGCCGCTCGGTTTTTAGTATTCTGGAAAACCTGGAAAAGTCGATAAATAGGGTCGGACTGTTGAGCAAGGTGAGTTTGTTTTTGTCGAGAAGTCGGGTGGCGTTTTTGGAATTGATTGAACGTTTTTTCTTTTTCTTTTTTTTTTTTTTTTTTTGTCACAGGTGAACTGGAACAGTCGTAAAGAAGCGGCTGCGGGAAAAGAAAACCGCGTTGGATGAAAACTCATCGTCTTTTGTAAATTTTAACTGTGTGCAATTTTAACATATGATTTTTACTTTGAAGCGTTCGAGAACTGTATATTTAAAAGCGAATAAACTTACAATTTTGTTGCATGGCTGCTCGGTTTTGTAAATTTGTATTTTAAAAACATCCCAATAGTCTTTCATACAAAGTGAAAAATCACACCGACCTGACAACTGTTCAGAATCGAAACAGGTCCCAAGCTCGAGTCGATTCCTTTAGTACCAACTCCTTGGCATGCATTCCTCTGCCCAATCCTCTTTATTATTAGGAAAAAAAACTCTCGAGATTCACCACCGGACATGTACGTACTTGTAAAATCCGATTGATTTGCGGACGTGGAGGAGGATTGGTAAGAAGTACTCAAATTTTCTTCGTTTTTTAATTTATTTTTTGTATATCATATACATTTGTATTTGTTATTTGACAGTTATGAAAAATATTGATTCTCGAATATTTAGGACCACAAGTGTTACGTACTTGAGTAAGGCAAATAATAATACACAAGTTGGATGGCGTTTGAAAAATATGAGCAGCATTATCGTAGAAAAGTTTTTTTTTTCATCTCTAAGATAGTTAGCTTTGCAGATTGTTGAATCACCTCGTGGAAAAAAACACTTTTACGGGCTGTGAAATAAGATATCAACGTGTGATAGCTTATCTGACGGTAAGAAAGACAGCAATGTATGCTATCAGACATATGGAAAGATTTTAAACAGTATTTTTTAAATCTTATTTTTGAATTAAAAAGAAAAAAAATTGTATTTCAACTTGTGAAAATAACCCTCGTAGAGCTATGCGAGATGCTAAGAGTATCTTGATGTTAATTCTTCCTTGTCTTATCTTAAGTCGAGACTGTAATCTATGTGGTTTGAAGTTTCAAAACAATACCAAAAAGTAGTCCTCAAGAACATTGATTTTATCAAAATTCTTGTGTAATATTAAGTGGCAGTCTAATAATTTTAACAAGATTTTCAAATTTACAGATGTTAAGCAAATAAGTTTTCAGGTTTTACTGGAAACCTTAAAAAGTGCTCATAAGTGAAATTTTTAGATATCATAAATAAATTCTCAAAAAAGTTAGAGATGAATGTCTTATTGGGTGAAAAAAGATTTTTATCAATGATTAATTTTACAATAAATGTGAATAAATATTTACATGAACCCCTTACCATTTAAAACTCATTTTTCTAGTGATGAGAAGTTTCAGAATTATTAAATAAAGTGAAGAAAAAATTTACAGCCATCACCTGCTGTTTGTTTAATTTTTCTAAAAAAAATGTAAATGACCTGTCTTTCGTATCTTCGTTTATTCTGATGCTTACTTAGAAATTTGTAGATGCTTATAATTTTTATTACCTCATCCAAAATAATAGAATCAAACCTTCTTGTTTCCATCACGGATCTAAAATAAAAAAAAAAAGTATGATCGATACTGTTTAAATAATTTGCCACAATTGGCTTGAAAAGCTGTAATATTTTTTAAAATATTTGTTCTTCCTGTTTTTCTATTCAAATCAAATGTTATACTTTTGATTTTGATGCTATTACTACGTCGAAAAAACGGTCTTCTAATGAAAGCGATGATATTTTTCATAGATACTTGTTTAGTATATATTTAAGAAAATTACAATATGCATAAGTTCTCTAGTATGTATTTTTATTCAGATGTTTTTGTCTGCTTTGAAGTTCCATGGGATAATAGAAAATGTAAGTAAACTGACAATCTCGCAAAATATAGTGAATAAGTTTCACACAGCTTTGTCTACGCTACAGCCTCCGTAACAAAAACAAATGCAGTTACCAATGCTGGTAATCGAGTTTAACCATTTAATAATTTAAAATGTTCATATACCTTCGTAAATAAAAATAAAAATAAATTTTTATTTACAACTGTCATTTAAATTGTGTTATTTATTCACCTCCATTTACCATTTTGCACTAAAAATAAAAATCAAGAATTCAAGACAAGATTTATTTTTTCCAATATTTTTTCGAAATTGACATGAATCATTCGTAATCTCGACATGAGTAACATTTTTTTTTTTTTTTTCCAACTCTTTGATGTGCATTTTTGTTTTCTAAATAAAGCGTCTTATTTTAATCATCACTAATCACAATACATTATTAAATTTTTCTTTTTTGTTTAATGAGCGAAATATATTTTAATTATTTAAATTTAATGTAAAATGTTTGATATCAAATATTTAAATAATTTTTCAAATAATGTGACTGTTTTGTTTGAAACTGTAATTCATTGTTATTACTGTGAATAATTTTTTTTAAGTACTGTGTACAGGGGGTATTTAAAAAAAATTTCTTAGCACACATAATGCATTACATTAAAAAAAAAATTTTTTACTGAAATAAACGAATAACCCGATAAAACTCTTTTTTAAATTAGATTATATTCTAGAACACTTTCTTATGTGCGTAATTTCATTAAAATTTGTTAAGTCTGTAATGAAAGACAATAAAAGTAATTTTTATGGTATTAAGTATAGCTACAAAAAAAAATTTTTGGTTTAAAAATAATAATTTTAACCTAAACTAAAATTCATTCAAAAATCGTAGTCCTTGAAAAGGTTCTCAGTTTAAAAATAAAAAAATGAGTTCTGAACTTACTCTGAATTCAGATGTACACATTCAAATCTGCTTACAGAGTATTAAAATATCGTCAATCTGATAAAAACAACATAATAATATTTGCATGTGTTTTTTCCACACACATGTACAGCATGACTGAAAAAATATGTGTATTACAGTTAATTTTACATCGAGGTATTATGAGGCACATTTTAATTGACAAATTTAATTTTTATACTGATTTTAAGTTTATTAAATAAATAAGAATATTCACTTACAGGCATATATGCTGTCAAACTTTTTCTAAAAAACAATCATAGCAAGAATAACTATGAGCTTTGATCGTATATAACCACACGTACCCAAGATTCGATGCCGATAACTTGTTGTGAAATAATATTTGATTGTGATCACTGTAGACAAAATTTTATCATCACGAACAGAACAGATGTTATCAGTTTCGCGATACTTAAAAAAACAAAAAACAAAAAAAAAAAACATGGTTTGACAAGCAAAATATTGTGTTGTTATTATATTTTATTACTATCGATCAATTTTCGTACTAAATAATCACTCTAATCTACAAAATTATACACTACTCGAGTGTTTAGAGCTTCACTTATTTCGACTCTCACGTACAGATTACCCAAATTATCGTTCATTTCATCACCATACCTACTACTTTTTTTGGTCTACTCATTGTCAACGAGATAACACCTATCTAGATTTACCCGAATTGTTTTGGCATTTATAAGCAGCACCACTAAGTTGCCGCAAAACACAATTCGCCTTTCATTTAGACTCGAATAGTCCATAAACCAACTAAAAACCGCAAACATGAGGGCCGTTCTTTTCGCTTTACTTCTGGTTGCTCTGGTTGCTTATTGTAAGTTGAAATTTTTAATCCATTCGTTAAATATTACAAAATTTTTAAGTCATGTTTTTAACAGAACGTAAACAATTTTATCATACACAAGATCAATTTATCAAGTTATCGAAAAAATTGTTTATTTTTAGTTCGTCTTTCAGGTGGATTATCAAAAATTTATTCTTTTTTTTATTTTTTTGTTAATAAAAACGTAAAAATAGACTGTGTCAACATTTAGGACTGGGGGGTGTATGATGTATGATCATCGTTAATTTTTATTTTACTAAATTCATTATAGTTTGGTGTCGTAAGCTTCCCCACGCCTCAACTTGTATACGCTCCATTTAAGTCGATTTTTGTTTTCACGAAAAAAAAGGGGAAAAAAACATGTAGTATTTTTTTTTCACAATCTATTGTCTAATGACACCTAGTATATTTAAATAAAATTATTGATGTTAATTCGGAAACGTAGATGCTTTCAAAAAAATTATTTATTTTATTTTGTCTGTCTAGCAATTTTTCGAAAAATATTGGGTAACAATTTTGCTAATAAAAAAATCAATAAAGATAAAAATGAGATAAAAATATGCATGGTCGATTTAAAAAACATATGAGTTATATAAATAATTTACCTGTAATCATCATAATAAAACAAATAATAATTTCACAGCCTCAGCTGCCTGCAATGCTAAAATGTGCAGAAACAGCTGCTCTGCATTGGGATACAAAACTGGAATATGCTCCGGCAGCACGTGCCATTGCGCAAACTTGATGGCACAACAATTTTTGGCATTTGATATAGACGAGCTGGCTACCATTTTAAGACCATAAAAAATTTGGATCAGAAGTTTTACGTACTATTGTTTTCGAGATTCTGTCGAGACACATATTATCATCATTTATTCTGCGTTATGAATTCAACATTTTCACATTTTATTTGTTATTGAACATAAATATGTAAATAGTTGCTTTGAATAAAATGTTTTTCAAATCATATCATAGTAATTTTTTAAAATACTTAGTACTTTATGCTTTAAAAATTTTAGTCTCTTGAAAAAAAATTTGACAAAAAACATGTATATTTTAAAAATTTTAAAGTTTTTCCGTTGTTCTAATTATTCATCTGAATTTTCTCCTTTTTTTTGATCTTGTAGAATTTGAATATCAGTCTGGAAATGTTTTTGACCTCGAAAACCCTCAAAATTTAGATAAAGTGAGACTCAATATTGAAGCCTTAATAAACCTACAACTTTGAAATAACTAAAAGATGAAAAATTATTATTATTATTATTATTATTATTATTATAACTATTATTATTATTCTCCTGAACTCGTACCCCTTTAATGTATGGTTTAAACTTTATATCCCCCAACCTAACCTTAAAATCCCAACAAATTTAATATAGCAGGATTCCGAACTAAATAAATATTAAAAGATTTTTGTAATCCTACCTTTTATACATAAAGAGATGTATTTTGTACCATCAGGTTAGGGTGTTATGGGGTAGTAGAAATCTTAAGATTATTAGGGCCACTGGAATTGAGAATTTTCGGTACGAGGAAAATTAATATGGAAAATATTGATGGAAAAGTTTGTTGAGTTAAAAATATTGTGATGTTAGATTAAATAAGAGTTTTAATTTAGGTTAGGAAGATGTTGGATTAGAACCTTAGCTTCAGGCGTTAAAAGAAATGAAAAATATAGAGGTTATTTGCACCGTGATGTTCTATGGAAGAGCGCAACCTAACACCAGATTGGTGGAGTTACTGGACCGGTTAAAATGCACAAAAACTTATAGGGTTATGGGATCGATAAATAAATCATTTATTAAATTATATAACATACGATGCAAGTGTATTGGATAACACGATTACATAGCCTGTTATGGGCTGCAAACTTTGTTGGATACTTTTTGTAGTTTTATTGCATTTTTTACTTAAAGTATGGATTTTTAGTGTTGAGGATTTGTATTAAACAGAAAACAATTTTTATTACATTGTTTCTATATATACATTTTTTTAAACTATAAAATAATAGTTGTTACCTGTTTAAAACAAGTTCTTGTCACTGAAAATCGATACTACAAGAATAAAAAATGCATTAAAATCACAAAAAACAATTAACATAGTTTTCATCCCTTAACAGGCTGCGTAATCGTGTTATCTAGTATCACCTACTTATTGCCGCGCAGGTGGCGCTATTCCAGATTACTGCACATAGCGAATAGTATCAAAACCTTTGATTAAATGGCGACGAAATTAAAGTGTTCTAATTATCTTAGTTATTAGGACTTTTTAGTTATATTTTTTGTTTTATTTCATCTTAATATTAATGGTTTTTTAAGGTTAGAAAAAAGTCCAAATATGCTAAAGCAATTAGGACATTTGATTGTAATTCCGCAGCAAAAATATTTACAGAGTATGTCTTCATGAATTTGGACCTTTACTACTTATTTTTTGCTGTCCTATATAATTATAGTTTTTTTAAAGCTATGCTACACTGAAAGGTATGACTAAGTAATACAATTATTATGAAAATACATTGCAAATCGGTTTTCTTTCATGAACCCCTTGTTTGGTGCGACACTAAACAGCTGAGTTACCTAGATCCGTTGAATTTACCGAAATACCCCCCTTTTTTAAATTAATAGTGACTTTACTGATAACCTGGCCAGGTGTTGGCTCCCCTTTCAGAAGGGAACCCACTGGGTTCCAGACGTACACCATCCGGAAAAATTCACTGATCGTCTTAAAAATTGGATCAGTGGTATTGCATTATCCTGGATACTCATCTTATCTAAAAAGTCTGAGAAAAAATTCTTAAAATTTTTTAACGTAATTCGATCCCATGACCCCTTGCAGATTCTTTGGCTAGGAGGGCAGCGCACCAACCCTGAGACATCGAAGCTATCTAATTTTAATATTTATAATCAATTAATTAACAAAATCTTATGTTAAAAAAAAGGGAAAATACCTAAGTTTCAATCGTGACTACACGCACCTAAAATTCAATATCGATACTTGTTGCAAAATAAGATTCGATTGTGATCTTTGTGCACAAACTAATTTTATTAGAATGAGAAAAGAGGTTACCAACTTCGCCGTACTGAAAAAAAGTAATTTGATAAGTAAAATGTAATATTGCTTATTGTTGTTATAGTGTCTTCTTATCAATCAATTTTTGTACTAGACAGAGTTACTCTGATTTAAAAAAAAAATGGACACTCTACTCGTGTCTACAGAACCTCTTACTTTTCGTCTCTCACGTACAGATAACCCAAATTATCGTTCGTTTCATCATCTTCACATCTCGTACTTTCTCTAGTAAACATATTATCAGTGAGATAATCTAGATCTTTTTGGATTATTTTGGCGTATATAAGCAGCACCGTTGAGCTGCAATAAAACACAATTAGCCATTCATTTAGACTCGAATAGTCCATAAACCAATTAAAAACCGCAAATATGAGGGCCGTTCTTTTCGCTTTACTTCTCGTTGCTCTGGTCGCTTATTGTAAGTTGAAATTTTCCATATATTTAATTTTAAAAAATTGCAAAATCGTTTGACATACAACTACTCCTTGGTTATTTTTTTATAAGAGCTTACAGTGTAAATTACTCATAAATGTTGTACTTGGGGAGTGAACCAAAAATTTTATCCCAATATAAATGTAGTCCAAGTATTTGATATCATTTTTAGAATTAATTCGTTGTATCATAAAATTCCAAAAAATACCTTAGGTATGTTGGATGCTATTAAGCTCTAAGTGAGTGTTTTAAGACATTTTTTATTTTACTTGGCCTATTAGATGGATAAAAAAATTAATTAAAAAGTGATTTTTTTTCTTTTCCAATATAAACAACTGACAAGGATAGAGGCTGTCAAAGCGTGGGCTATCAGACTACAGTAAATTAACATACTAAATTTTTTATGGAATGTGATAATAAGCTCGTAGTTACTACAAAAAATTTTTTTTGTTACATTGTATGCTCCTTACTTCCTTATTTTGACATACTCTATCTCGGTCAGGTGTCAGTTGATAGGAAAAAAGACAAAGCATATAAAAGCTTTATTGTTTAGATATCCACCCAACATACTAATTAGCTTTTTTAAACGTTGCAGAGAAGTATATTTCAAAGAGAAGTTGTGGATTTCATTTACCTAAAACTTTTTTATGATACTCATTTTTTAAACGGAAAATTAAGTAATCACTGTTTATCACAAGAATTACGAAAAAATGTTCAAAAAACGGTTTTCGGCAATCAAATTATAAAACTGACATTCCATGACAAAATTATCATCACAAATTTAGTGGATGTTAAAAAATAGATCCTCTTTCATTATTGTATGTCTTATGCTGCCAAAGTTTTATACGAATGTCTTAAAATAATTTTTTTAAAGTGCATCTTTTTCTATATTCAATACCTTTAATTATTTGTAGAAAAAAAATTAACTTTTTTGCACATCACAATATGTATGTATTAATCAAACTTTTTGCTCTGATAAATTCGTTAGATTATGTGTAAATGTGTATAGTCATGTACTCACAAATTTAGCCACTTGTTTTTGAATCGTTTACAAAATTTTTGCTACCTGTAAATGATTATCATAGAAAAACAACCGATAAAAACAGTAATAATCATCATTGTAATATTATTAATAAAAATTTTACAGCTTCGGCTGCATGTGACACTCAAATGTGCAGAGCTGGCTGCAGTGCCATGGGATTCAAATCGGGAGAATGCGCAGGTGGCATGTGCTATTGCGCAAACTTGGTGGCACAACAATTTCTGACATTTGACATGGATGAGCTGGCTGCCGTTTTCAAACAATGAAATTTAGATCAGTAGCCTACGCCTTTATTATTATTTAATTTTTAAATCCTCCTAACACTTTTAGCTCTTCGTGTACATACATCAACAGCTAATGTTAATAGTGGATCACATTTTTTACTTTTATTGTTATAAAAACTTTCGCTTTAAATAAAATAAATTTTGAATTGTACTATAATATTTTTCCGAATTTCAAATCTTGGGTGAAGAGTCTCACATTGTTATGCATCTATCGGCGAATGAATTTTTATTCTCGCAACACAAAAACATTATTCCCATGTCCCTTCTTCGTATGAAGGAATTTCAGTCCTTTCAAGAAAATTTTGCCAATATCATGTATGTTTTCAAAATATTAATATTCAAATTTTTGATGAAATAACTATTCTTTCCATCATCTATAAACATGAGTTTAATGGCATACGTACAAAATTTAACATACAGTACGTAGTCTTCGTACATGATTGAATCTAAATATGTTATAAATATCGGATTTTTGCGAAATTTTTTCATATTTGCACCTAATAAATTCATGCAGTCAACTAAAAATACTGACAGAAACAAAAAAGCACCTCAACCAGGAATCATATCAGGAACCTCCTTCTCAGGAAGTTAAGTTTTTTTTGTTTTGTTTCTAATAAATGTTAATTAAGTTTTTTGGAATTAAATTATCTTGCAGTTACTTATCATACATTTATACATATAAAGTGAGTTATAATTGATGAAAAAAAAGTGAAACTGAGCATTCTTTCTTGGCAACTGAAACTGGAAATTGGATTTTTCAAAGCTAACATGACAAAAGGAAATGGGTTCAAAGGATTAGAATTTTCGGACAATAGTACGACAAACGTGTGACAACAATCGTATTTTATTATATAAATTATCATTATTACTTGATGTTTTAGAAACTCTTTCATTATTAACATTTGATTACCTCATTAACATATGTATATGGCATAAAAAAGCGGTAAATCGATTACATAGCGTAGTGATTTTACTACACATCTCAATTGCTCTCCTCTCTACGATACATATTTTATTTATAAACTGAAAAAATTAAAACAGCTGATTTATTTCAAAAAATCATCACGATAGTCTCCTATTGTTACAAATATCATAATTATTATTGCATTATACTACTATCGGAGGTAACTATTAGATTATATACAAACAATTTTTTTAAATATAGTATTTGTAATGACTGGATTGTTAAAAATACTATTAACATAACCAAATTATACCTTTATTTAAAAATTTTTTTTTTTATAACACGATGCATGATTTTTCAGACCAACTTAACAAAGAGATACCATTTCGAAATTATCTGACTACATGTACAGTTGAAAGTCATTATTATACAATAAACATTCCTATCGCTCGTCGTAGGCTATAGATGTAGAAATCACCTCATATATTGTGATATCAGTAGCTTTTTGAACGCTAAGTTGTACCCGTTATCGCTTTCCACTCGTCCGCAAGAAGTAAAATTTCAGAATATTATAAATTTCAAATTGTAATAATATACAATACACTTCACTTCTGTATAGTGTATGCATGTATATTTTTACAAATTTTTGTATCAGTAAACCAAAATATTTATCAAGTCATCGAAGAACTAAGTAGTATCTGTACAATTTAAAAAATCCCGTACGACCAGTACTTAGACACGACAACGATTGTTTTCGATGTGAAGATTGAACATCTAAACGTAGAATAGTAAGTTTTTATTTAAAAAAATTTAAAATCTGTTTCAGTATTACGAAATGTTATAATGGCCTATAATGCAACAAATACACATAGAGTATGGTGTATGCAAATTTTAACTGAGTTAGTTTCTTCTTTTTATTTTTATACTTTATATTATATGACTAAACTTGATTTAAAGTCATTCGGAGCAAGTGTGCGCACTTTTGGACAAAATAATTTTCCAGGATCAGTAGATGAAGATTTAGAAAATGGTATTATACCTACGTTAATAGCATATCAACCCGTAGGTTAAAGTTCAAAGTTAAGGAGTCTTGGGCGATTTTGAATAAAATGCTGGATAGCTCTGAAATTCAGAGATTACGTAAAAAAAGTAACCCAGATTTTTTGATGAAACAGAAATAGGTAGGTCAACATATTCATTTTCAAGAAAACCGCTTGTGAAAATTCGTAATTTTAACACGTAAAACCTTATGAAACCCGAAATTATATTGACTATTGTACTGCAATAAAAAGCTGTGGGCCCAGAAGTCGAATTGGTACATATACTTTTAATTATAAAGAATCCATTACTTAAAAAAAAAAAGATAGGGTCAACACGTTAAATTTTGAGAAAACAGTGAGTAAAACGTCGAACGTGGGAATTGTTTTGTTCAGGTATACAGGTATTGTAAGTGCGCATGCGCTGTACGTACATAACCATACAAACATAAAGATTTAAGTCCAACACAAGTATAGGTATATAATAGCAGATCAGAGCAAGAGAGTACGGTGTTAATATCAGTTTTATCGTGGCAGAGCCGTCATCTTTACACAAGGTATCTCGGAAAACTAATAATTTTTTAAATATCTATTTCCCGGTGTCTTTCCCGCGTATTATTAATATTTCGTTGACACACTTATATGATCAATATAATTGTGAAAAAAAATACATAATAGAAATTTTTTAATTAGCCTAAATTGTTGTATAAATTAATTATTAACCCGAATTGACCCGAATTGCGAGTAAATGTGCGCAGTACCTATATTACATTGCTGGCTGTATGAACTCGGGTGAGGTTAGTGTACGCACTTGCGGAAAGAATGTACACTTTATTTATTGTAATTTTTGACGTTATAACAACTCATACTTAAGTAAAAAAAGTAAATTACTTTGAAAACACTTGCAAATAACCTTACTTAAGTGATTACTGCATGAAAAAGAATCAAATAATGATGCAAAACTTAATATTCAAAGTAACTCAAAATCTGAGGTTAGATGATCGACTTATTACTGGAATCACATAGAATGAGCATAATTAGTATTACATTAATATGAAAAAAAAAACAAATAGGTTTCATTCATATTACAAATGCGATTCGGTAAAAAAATTGTACTTCTCATATGCTTCTTTTAAATTGTTGTAAAAACGTACAACTCGTTGAACTTTGTTGAAGCCGATAGCTCGACCTAAACTGATTGCTGTCGATTGGCGAAGAGTTAACTGTTTGTTGCGTTTCAAAAACAATCCATCCAATCTCGACTTGCCATTTTACAGTTGTCATCGAAGCGATTTGCAATTTTGTTGACTGCAGCATACTCGTAAGCCAGGCGTCGCAGATTTGTTATGGTCAATCCAAAAAATCTTCCATCCATATCCTTGCCGTGATTTACAAATTCTGCTTCTTGTTCTTCATTGAAAGTTGGGGTCCATCGACCCATTGATACATGCAGCTGAACCAAGTTTCAGCCTCTTTCGCGAGCAAGATACACTGATACCTAGTGCACTTGCAGCACCTCTTTTACTCCTTCCACACATCATCAGTTGCTTAGCTGGAGCAATTTGTTGTTCAGTAATAAGTATACGATCAGGGGTTTTTTATGTTATTTAGTGGTATTGTGAATGAAAGCTGAACGAACACAGACACCATCAATAAATCGCTGTCGATTGAGTTCTTTACAACAAATTCATTAATTCTTAACAAAAGGTAACTATACGCACGCGCACACTTACCTCCAGAGGTTTTTTTTCAAAGAAATGTTTGTAACTTTTCGAAAAATTAATCCAACTTCAAAATTTTTGTTGGACGATCTACTGAAATATTTTGAGGACATGAAAAAATTTTACTTACCTATAGATAAAATGACACAGCTGAAAAAAAATGACACACTTCAGTGACTCAAAAAATTATTGATGAAACGTATGATTTTTTTGTTTCCATGAGAAAAGGCAATGACGCAAAGGGACCTGGTTTTTCTTGCATAAACTAATGTTCCGTAATAGAAGGAGTAAGTTGCACCCACAAATTTTCTCCCCCTATCCGTCCCTCTGAGACAGAGCGAGTGCGCACACTTACTTCAAATGACTCCTGTTATTTAGGTTGTGGATCCAATTGCGAAACATTTTTTTTTTTATAACTTATTTAACCAAAAGGTTATGAATTTATTAAAACTAACAGTTACAGATGAACTTATTAATTTTTATGAGTGCATGTTGTTCATACATAAAATCTAAGAAGACAGTAACAATAAGCAAAGAAGACTGTATTGTACTAGATATGTTGAATTGATAAAATTAAGAGGATGAAACATCTATTATAAGTAGTGATTCAAATTATCAAAAATTAATAAACTTTTATTTTATTTGTAGAAAACAAGGAAGTTTGGATCAAATCCCTGAACACCGAACGATATCGTTATCATCCAGTGACGACATATCTCTAATTTTCTCACTTTGTTATCCAAACATCTGCTGAGTCGAATTATTTACCAATATGTACAAGGGCCGTAAAGAGAATTCCGATCACAAAGAGAGCATAAAAAAAAGTTCAGTCCTTTGCGAGGTGTGTGGAAAAACTTTTTCCACCATCACATGTCTCAATATGCACAAGCTTATTCACTCAAACCAGAAACCCTTCGAGTGCTCCACATGTTTCAAAACATTTAGGCAAAAAGGCCATCACTTATTACACATGAAGATTCACGCGGAAGAGAAACCCTTCAAATGCCCAGATTGTTCCGAATCTTTTAGGCAGAAAACCACCCTTACATTACACATGCGGATCCATACGGGGGAGAAACCCTTTAAATGCCCAGATTGTTCCGAATCTTTTAGGCAGAAAACCACCCTTACATTACACATGCGGATCCATACGGAAGAGAAACCCTTCGAATGCTCATTTTGTTCTCAATTATTTAGACACAAAAACACCCTTACATCACACATGCGGATCCATACGGGGGAGAAACCCTTCAAATGCCCAGATTGTTCCGAATCTTTTAGGCAGAAAACCACCCTTACATCACACATGCAGATCCATACGGGGGAGAAACGCTTTAAATGTGCAGATTGCTTCGCTTCTTTTAGACAGAAAATCCATCTCACGAGGCACATGCGGATCCATACGGGAGAGAAACCCTTTAAATGCGCAGATTGTTCCGAATGTTTTAGGCGTAAAGACCATCTCACGAGGCACACACGCCTCCATACTGGCATACCTTCTTGTCACTGTTCCATCTGCCAAAGGCCGTTCATCGACTCTGGAAATCTCAAAAAACACATGCGGATCCATACGGGGGAGAAACCCTTTAAATGTGCAGATTGCTTCGCTTCTTTTAGACAGAAAATCCATCTCACGGGGCATATGAGGATCCATACGGGGGAGAAACCCTTTAAATGCCCAGATTGTCCCAAATCTTTTAGACAGAAAATCCATCTCACGAGGCACATCCAGATCCATACGGAGGAGAAACTTTTTTAATGCCCATATTGTTCAGAATCTTTGAGACAGAATAGTTATTTACGTAACAAGTGCAGAAAATCGTTCCGCACGAGTTGCGTACAAGTTTTTTCGCAATAAGTGTGCAGAAAATAGGTGTTTTCCGCACACTATTGCGAAAAATCAATTTCGTCTGGTACATGCGCCTCCACACTGGCACACCTTATGGTCAGTGTGAATTTGCCAAAGGCTATTTAGTAACCAACGTAATTTTATAAAGCATGTAAAAATCCATTTGGATGAGCGTCCGTACAGTTGCTTATAGAGTCAAGAAAGTAACAAAATCTCCAATAATCTCACGATGCACTAATATTTCAAAGTTCACAATAAGTGTTGATCACATAAAGTCTTGTCAAGTACGCTTTCACCTTTTTGTAAGTCTCATAGTTACAAATAACCGTAGCTTAAGGAGGTTGGATACATATCATCGACAATAATTGGGGGCTCTAATTTAATTTTTGATTCATTCTATGTGTTATGAAAAACAAACGTACTTTTTTTTGGGCAATCTCAGCCATGTAGTTATTAAGATATTTCAAAATAAAAAATGAACAATTTAACACGGGCTGTTATGGGAACAATGTTGTGACCTAAAAATGACATTCCTTAGTAATAGTTAAAAAATCGACAAAAAATATACTTTGATACTTCAAATACTGCAGATTCATATTATCCTATGATTTTTGTCAGTATCCATACGAATTAAAGAGAAAATCACGATTTTTTGCAACAAAAATGAAAACTTGGTTAGGTTTATAAGATGGATGCATGTTTTCCATAAGAATATGCTGTATTACGTTCTGTCGGTAATGCTGTGAGCTTCCCATACCCCTGACCCCGCTTCACCACCCCTCTGAAAGATTGTATCTAACCTCCTTAAATCAATGGGATTCATGTATAGATTAAATGTAAACTTTACTATCTGAGCTCAGTTTCTCTAGCTTTTTAAATAAATGAACATTAGTTGAAGTACTTTCATGCTTAAACAAAATCAACGTTCTTTTAAGGTACTCATCTTTGGTGTGTAATAATTATGTTAAGTGTACCTTATCAAAATTTTGTAGTAAATAAATAAACACTGTTTGTAATAACAAAAATTCATGAAAATTTTATTTTAAAAGAGCGGCCTTTGATAGATTGGGATACAATTGGGCAATATGCGCAGACAACTCCTGCTATTGCAGAAATTTTGGGACAAAACAAACTTTGACTATGGATATTGATAAACTGACCGATGTTTTTAAATCATAAAAATTGGATTACAGTCTCAGTGTTCTTTTGTTTTTGCGTTTCTACCATCATTATCCTCCAGTTTTTTGTGTGTATTATTATCCAACCTGTATGGTGGATCTAACAATTTTTGTACGCTTACTTGTTGTTATTACTGGTAATGTTATTGTTATTAAATATTCGTAAGTTGTGGCATGCAATAAAACGTTTTTATCATTCATGGACTTTAAAATTATTTTCTAGTAATTTTTTAATTAAAATGTCACCCCAAGAAGAGTTTCACTGGAATGATAAGCACTTGAGATTTTACATCTCGAAACTTTGCTAGAAAGTTTTAATATGGATAGATATATGTTTGATATTAAAAAAGTCTTATTTACTATGTACACGTTTGTAGCGCTACACATAATGTATAACAATTATTTTTACTTCACATCTCGTGTACTATGACATTAATTTCAAGTGCTCTATAATGCAAAATACCTGTATGAAAAAAAAACCACAAAATTTTTTTCTGTGGCACGAAATTTTTAGAGTCTTTTAACACATAACTTTTTGGTACCGTATATTCTTTTATAAAGTCATCCTGATGCTCCAAACTGAAAAAAATATTTTAAAAGACAAAAAAATTTGTTTTTCACAGCAATTTTTTCATTTAACATTTACAGCAAAATGAGAAGTAAGAAATAAAATTTGTCTTGGATATAATATTAAACAAGTAATATAATATGAAATTAAAATTCCATCACTCAACTTACACTTTTTACCTTATTTGCAAGACCGTAGTGTTTTGAAGAAATGAATCTGCTTGCTATCTAATCTATATTATTTTATCATCAGTGATATAATCATTATTCTTGAATACTAAGACATGACAAGTTTTGGCATATATATATATAACACTAGCAGTGGGTTAAAATAACAGAAGAATTTATTCATTCACTTCCATCGGCTCTTCTCAAGACGAAATTGAAAAATGAAGGCCGTCTTTTTTATTTTACTTCTCATTGCTTTCGTCGTTTACTGTAAGTGCTAATTTAATTTTTCTTTCATACTTTATTAAGCACAACTTCTTTATAGAAATGATTTACTTTTGTTGCCAAAGAAAAATGTGTAAATATGTATTTTGGTAATTTACAAAAAAGAGAAAAATTAAATTTAGAAAAAAAAAGAAAAAATAAATCAAATTTAAAAAAAAATTGTTTTTTTTTTCCGGTAGTAGTAAGAAACTTTTTTTTTATAACGAAGTGAAAAATCCAAAATTTTTAGAGCTCACAGTTTAAGAGGAATAATATGAATGAATTGTATAAATTCGTTTGATAAATAAAAATATAATTTGAAAAAACTAACTTGTAACATTGATGAAATTGATATAATGTTGATAATAATAATTTTACAGCGTCAACTGCCTGTAACCTTAAAAAGTGCGCAGCTGATTGCAAAGCCAAAGGAAAAAAATATGCGATATGTATAGGCGACAGATGCCTTTGTGGCTAGTTTGTAATAAAATATATTATGACTGAACATTGAGAAGTAACCTACCCTCTTAATGCTGTAAAAATTAGAACTTAGTTTTGACAAAGATTTTATTTTTGAGTTTCATCCAACAGTTTCTGCATAAAACATACGCATGTCATTTAATTTGTAAATGTGATGTAACACTTTCCAAAATTATTTTTATGTTCTTAAATATTTGTTAATGGTTACTTGGAATAAAATATTATTTACATTATTTTGTAAAAATTTGTTTATGTAGTACTTCAGTGAAGTAGTACGTAAAGTATTTGAGTTAGCTTAAAAATGTAATAATGTACGTATAAAATACATGTGTCATAAAATTATTTCGTCCATTTCTTTGAATAATTGTTCGAACGTTTATGAGGATCGCCAACCGATTTAAATTTTAAAACACTTGTCACTTCAAAAATTATTTAATTGTAAAACTACACTTTGTTATTTTTATGAAACCAACTTGCTTATAGAAAAATCTTTTTGTTCAATAAAACGATTTACTCACAATAAAACTGTAGTTTTTTGTGTACAAAGATTGTATTCTAAGCATATTTTGTGGGTATTTTTTTTTCTGGTGTAAAACCGTATTTTTTTCCTATGATAAATTTTTCGTAATAATGAGGTTTTTGAAAGTATATATAACACTTTAAAAAATTTTTTTTTTTATTTTATGGTTATTTTTACAGTAATAGTAAATTTATCTATTGTGACATTATAAACCCAAGCGAATAAAATGAAATTGTTAAAAGAAACTTGTTTATGATGATTTTACAGCCTCTGCCTTTTGCATCGCTAAAAAGTGCAACTTCTACTGTAACCAAATGGGATGGAAGTGGGGGATTTGCGTGGACGATCTTTGTAATTGCGGTAATGCCAGCACGGACAACTAAAATATGGCTATATTACTAATGAGTTGACCCACGATGTTTAGACGAAAAAACTCGATTTTTATTTTTTTTTTATTTCAGCCAATTCTTATTCATGCACTACCATTTGTAAAGATTTAGCACTTTTAAGATTTTATGTTTTTTTTGTAAAATAAAACAAAATAATTACAGAACTAAAAAAAAAAATCTTTTTTCAATGCAACATTTGCATGTGTTTATTTTATTATAACGTTTAACACATGGACACGATATTTCGAAAACTGTACACACTACATAAAATGTTACTGAGGTAAAAATCATGCTTTAATGTTATATTTTTCAATTTGAGTTTAAGTAAAAATGTTCTGAATTTTTAAACTATGCTTTAAAGGAAGTACATTTTTTCCTCTTTATAAAGATTTCTAAAAAATACGTTTCTGAAATCCTGATGTATTTCTTAAAAGAAAAAAAATAGAATTTTAGCAGCCTTGAAAAGAAATGTCTAGCGTTTGTTTAAATATCTCGAGTTTTTGTTTTGTAGGTAACTATAATTTTCTTCGAAAAATACAATGAGTTATTTGCATCAAAAAAATTTTTTTATTACTTGTACTTTAAATGTACTACTTAAAAATACAAGTAATTCGTTATATTTTGCATAAGAAAAACATTAATAATAAAATAGTGTTAAAGTACTTAAAAAATTAATTGAGTTGTTACCAGTGCCGCCAGTTTAAACTTTTCCCGCCGCCTGATTTCGTTTCTCAACGAATAGTGATAGTGACTTTAGCCGTGTGGCGTCGTTACGAACGCTAAAATTCCATAACATTCGCGATAAGTATTGATGTAAACACGTGATCTACAACACGTATTTTTTTTAACTAATCTGCACACCTATGTGAGCTTTGTTTATCAATACCACGTATTCAGAAAAAAAGCTGTGGCTACCGGCACTCAGCTGCTGAAATAACGAGAAGTAAAAAATAGCAGATCCCTGTTTGGATCTTGAAAAAAAAAAATAAATAAATAAATAAATAAACATGACCCTAGAAGCTATAAAATGGGAGAATGGGAAGCTTGAGATCCTGGATCAGCTGCTACTTCCATCTGTGTCCAAGTATGTTGAGGTTACGGGAGTTCAGGATGGCTGGAATGCCATTTATAAGATGCAAGTACGTAGCTGTTTTTTTCTTATTTTTTACGTCGTCCAAATCATCGTAATTGATATACTGTTTTTACTAGAAGTAGTTTAATTTTTCAAAGGTGTGAAGCCCTTTTTTTGCCAAAAAATTTAATTTTTTTTTACTGTTTATATATTTTTTTTTTTTCATGACCGTTCATGATACAATATTTAAAAAAAACTGTAACTAGAACAACTCGAGCTTTATAAATACTTTTAGTGTAATAATTATATAGTACACTCTACGTCAATCCTATTTTTCCGAACTTTTTTTAAAATTTAAATTTGGTTGAATCTTGTCACCATATTGGTTTTATTTTTTTTAAGGGAGGAGGGGAGCACGTTCGAAAAAATATGATTGACGATGGATGTACTGAGAAAATATGTTTTAATAAATACTTTTTTCAAGTACTTTGATATAAAAAAAAAAGAAAAAAAAATCGAAAAAACTGGTTTTTCTTATTTCATACATCAGGTATTATTATTGTTAATAATACATTTTTGTTAGGTGATGTGTTACGCATTACTTAATAGTAGGAACGAGAAAAATTTTCTAGCACCGATGGTGCAAAGTTTCTCAAAAATTAATTATGCCCAAGTGCAAATGTGTATTTGTCTAAAGCTTATCAACTATATCAGTCGTCGTTATCGTCATATCAGTTATAACTTGTGTTATTTGTGGCGTGAAACATGAGGCTAATTCGTAACTGTAACGTAAAATTTTACGTTTTATCATGTTTAAGAGACTATACGCGTTCATAAACTTTCCACTACATTGTTACACTCAGAAAATGACAAATTATTGTTTAATTAAACTGGTAGAATTTTTATAGACAAAAATATTTTTCTCTCTTCATTTTTTCAAAATTTTAATTAAAACTTACGCAATTCTGATAAGACGAGGACCTCGAAAAATAAGTTATTAAACTTTGTCAAACTCCACTGGGTGAAACATAAAAAAAATACTTTAAAAGTTCAAAGTCATTGGAAGATCGTTACTTTTGAAATTTTTTTGAATCTTAACAAGAGTTTTCTCTGAAAAAAAACAACAAAAAAAACCAATTTTTTAAAATTTTTTGTGGAATTCTGGATAAACTAAAAACTGCAGATCAATTTTTTTGTATTGCATTATCATTTAATATACGAACTAGACACAAAAGTGGGCATCGATAGTTTTCTTAATATTTTTCATAACTCAATGAAAATATATTACTTAATACATTATAACAATAATACTTTACAGTGAAAAATAGTTTTAATATTTGTTTGAATTAAGTAATGTAAATTTTTCAACCAAAGAAACGTCACACGATTTATTTTGCTAGAAAAATTTTTGATTACTTTTATATTATAAATAACAATAACAGAAACAATTTGTTGGAAAAATAGAGTATTAAATAATTGAGATTTGGCAAAAAACATTGGAAAAATAATTGCATATTTTTTTGTTTACATAACATTTTAAATCTACCGAGAAATCAACTGTAGTAAAGTAGGTTTGTCTTCAAGTAATCGTTAAAGCATTTTACGAATCATAAATTAATAAGGTCCGAGGGGCACCGGCCATCGCGATCGTTGGCTGTCTGAGTTTGGCCGTGGAAATTCAGCATAAAACTTACAAATCGCCGGAAGAGCTATACCAAGAGGTCAAGGATAAATTCGAGTACCTCATCACTGCCAGGCCGACAGCCGTGAACATCAAACTCGCGGCCGATGAGTTCACGCTCTTGGCCAAAAAACTGTGCGCTGAAAAAATGACGCCGATCGAAATGAAAGACAAGTGTGTCAAGTGTATTACTGATAGTGTCATTTTGTAAAGTTACAACTTTCAAAATAACGGAATCTAAAAATTGTACTTGGCTTAAGGTGGCTTGGGCGATGTTTATTGGCTGGATCAAAACCTCTGAAATTCTGGAATCATGTAAATAAAGTATGCCAAATTCATTTGCGATAAAAAAATACTGAGGTCAATGACTAAATTTTTTCGGAAATCGCTACTGAAAATTCACGAATTCAACTCCTACTCTTATGGACAGTGGTTACAAGATCGATTGTATCTTCGGAAATCTTTGATTAACCGCAAAAATTTAAAATAGTTTTTGGGTATTTATTTTACGAAGAATCTGTTCAATTCTAAAAATTATAGGGTTAACAACTTAACTTAAGAGAAAATCAGAAGAAAAGTATGAAATACTAATCCGGCTTACCTTGCAACATCTCCCAATTTTCACAATTATAATTTCACAGTACTTTTATAGCAACTTCTTGATCTTGTACTTTTGTTTTATCGAATTAACTATATTTATTGAAAAATTTACCGTCGAAAAGCATTGATTTTTAGGGGCTCTTATGGCATCCTACCCTATGTACGGTACCAACCGTCTAAGCCACCTTAGTTCACACTGAATTATTTTGAATTTTGGGTAAAAAGTTTTTTTTTTTTTTTTAGTTTCTTTAGTTTGTTTTCAGCAAAAAATTCAGTGAGTCGTTTCATCTGCAACTTAATAGATATTGTGTAACAAACTTGCAAAATTGAGAAAAAATATTTTTTTTATTTAATGTTAGTTGGCAATTTTGTAAGAAAATCTGCTTTTACTGAAATTCGATAAATTTTACTTACACTTATAAGAAATTGAACTTGACGAAAATGACACTTTTTATCTTTGATTTTCGCTTTTTATATATTCAAGTAAATACTAACGTTATTAGTTTCTTTGACTCCGAAATATATAATAAAAAAAAGAAGAAAATTTTAATTTTTTTCTTAAACTATCGGCAAACTTGCTCGATACAGGATAATCTCGGAGATCACGTTGATGCTGGAGAAAGATATCAAAGACAACAAAGCGATAGGTGATCACGGTGCTACTGAAATTCTGAAGACGTGCCCAAGCAAAGGGAAAATAAGGATAATTACCCACTGCAATACTGGGAGTTTAGCTACTGCAGGCTACGGCACGGCCCTGGGTGTGATTCGATCACTGCACAGTAATGGAAAAATCGGTATGTCGAGTACTTTATTCACACTACTGCAGTAGTAAATTTTACATGTAAAATTTTGTTCCTAAAATATATATAATTTTAAAAGTGTCAGTAATTTTTTTTTTTCAATGAAGCTTTACAATGCACAGTACATTAGTATGTTGATTTCAAATGTCATTTTCTATTGGATTTTTTCATGCTGATTATTGTAAATCATGTAAATTAACATATGAGTCATTGAATGAATATTATTTTTAGTTTTTAAAATTTTTAAATATGTCGTACTTGTGTATTACCGAATTGTACATAAAATATTAGCTATGGTGTACGTACAAACAGGATTTCGTACCAACAAAAATTTGTTGTGCCTATTTTGGTGTATTTACATAAGTATTATTAGCTCTAATTTTGTTACATCCATAATTTTATTTTATTGAGTTTTCACTTTAACATATATATATTTTTTTTTCTTTTGTTAATCAATTGTTTTCCGTTGTGCCAAGCAAAACGAAAAATTATTATTGTTTGCTTTAGTTATGCAACTTTACGGTTAGTCAAGTTCATTCATTGGCTGTAGAATAAAATTTCTTGGAAAAAAAAAAAAAAAAAAAAATTGTGTTCCCAGAGCAAGTGTACTGCACGGAGACAAGGCCGTACAATCAGGGAGCGAGGCTGACAGCCTACGAGCTGGTGCATGACAAGATCCCAGGAACATTGATCTGCGACGACATGGTCGCGGCGCTCATGAGGAGCAAAGATATAGCGGCAGTCGTCGTTGGAGCTGATAGGGTTGTTGCCAATGGAGATACAGCCAACAAAATTGGAACTTACCAGGTGTGATTTTTTTCGTAAACGAGGGTTTTCATGTCACTTTATGTAAATTTGCCTTTTTTGTGAAAAAATTTATCTCGAGTGCGTTTTGTCAATTGAAACAATTACGAGAGTGTATTGAATTCTGTAAACCAAGAGCATCAAATCTTCGTGGTAATAAAACCACTGGGTTTTATAAAAGTTAGCAATGAAGAGAAAAAATCCAAAAAACTGTTTTGGTCAAAAAAAAAGTTTGTGAAAACCATTAAAATCATGTTTAAATCCACTGAGTTTTATAACAGGATGAAATAAATGTAAAAAAGCCAAAAAAGCTGTTTTGGTCTAAAAAAAAAGTTCTGAAAAAAAAGTTTGTGAAAACCATTAAAATCGTGTTTAAATCCACTGGGTTTCATAAAAAGGTGCAATAGAGGGCAAAAACTCAAAAAAATGTTTTGGTCTAAAAAAACTGTTCTGAAAAAAAATTTTGTGAAAACCATTAAAATCGTGTTTAAATCCCCTGAGTTTCATAAAAAGGTGCAATAAAGGGCAAAAACCCAAAAAAATGTTTTGGTCTAAAATAAAGTTTGTGAAAACCATTGAAATCATGTTTAAATCCACTGGGTTTTATAAAAGGGCGCAAAAAAAGGTAAAAAGCCAAAAAAGCTGTTTTGGTATAAAAAAACTGTTCTGAAAAAAAATTTTGTGAAAACCATTAATATCGTGTTTAAATCCACTGGGTTTCAAAAAAAGGTGCAATAAAGAGCAAAAAACCAAAAAACTGTTTTGGTCTAAAAAAAAATAATTTTGTGGATACTATTTAAATAATGTTTGAATATATACTATAATAATAATATAATAATTGACTATACACTTCCACAGATCGCTGTTCTGGCGAATTACCACAAAGTGCCATTCTACGTGGCAGCGCCATTCACGACCATTGACTACTCGATAGCCAACGGCAACGGCATCAAGATAGAGGAGAGGCCACACGACGAGCTGACCAACGTCAACGGAACGAGAATCGCAGCTCAGGGTATCGACTGCTGGAATCCTGCCTTTGACGTCACACCAGCCGAACTGATCACTGGGATTATCACCGAACGTGGTGTTTACGAGCCCAGCGAGTTGGCAGGCTTAAATAATTAAATGTTTCGCGTGCCTTTTAAAAAAATTTTTTGTTTGATATTAGAACAAGTAATCGTGGACCCTCACAAATTAATTCCAACATCTCCATTAAAATGGTGAATATTTTTGCGCATGACATGGTGATTCACGCTTCACACGCCAACTGTACATTGTCCACGATTTACATAATATTTTATATTATACTTGTTGTTCTCAATAAATTTATAATTTTTTAAAACTTTAATCTCTCTTGTGTAACCCTTAAAATACTCTGAAGATTCTCGATTTGATTGTTACAAATTCAGATTTAAGGTCCAGTATACGATAAGAAAAATCTTCTGGACTTTTTCAATTTATTCGATCAAAGCTGGTTCAATTTATTTGATCAAACATCGAAATAAATAAATTTAAAAAAATTTACCATTCAAACTTATGGCAACAAGAATTTTTCGTAAAATTGATTATTTTTATCTATACCTCTATATTTTTAATATAATTTTAATACATAGCAAATTTTAAAGTAAATAAAAATAACACGAATATAATTTTAAACAAAAAATTGTAGATAATAAATCGTTATCGTAAGAAAGAGAAGTCTCGCAAAACAAAAAACAAAAAAAAAAATCGTAAACTTCAATAAAAAATTCATCACCTTATTTATACTTGAATATGAATAAAAGTATAAACCTTTAATTTATTACATAAAAAACATATTGAAAAAAAAAAAAAAAAGAACTTGAAAGTAAAAAAATAACGAGACTGTAGGTATCAAGATGGTTGAAAAAACAAATTAAAATTCACACAATTTTATAATCACTTTAATTAAATAAATTTATATACAATATAGGTACATCATAGTACATTCATCGTAATAACTGTACAACATTAGCAATCTGACGTTTCACATTAGTTTTTGTTGTGTACTCAATACTGCTCACAAAAATACATCGTGTCACAAACAAATAAAGTTGTGTTTACTCCGTTATGTAGGCTCGAAACGTAAGGATTTCACAATCTGTCGGTCCATAAAATAGTCATAGGAGTTAAAGGTAAAAGGATGATCGACGCTACATATTAATTTAATGTATCTTGCTGACGAATTTTTTTTTGTTTTTCATTAGGATTTAAAATATTTAAGATTAGATGTAGATTTTTTTTTCACTATTTATTATTTTTATAATTCATTTGTTGCTTAGGTACGACGATCTGGGATTAGCCGCTCACTTTTACATACTTCGATGAAAGAGATACACGTAACGAATAACATTATCGGATGAAAAATTAAAATCAACGATTGGCCGAATAACATTACGAGAAGGTTAATAGTCATCAGAGAGGCCGGGGCGATTTTGTCTTTTATTACTTTTCTTTTTCCTGTGGGGTGCTCGCTTTGGGGGGTAACATCGCATACCAGCGAGCCCGTCTTGTCTGTTTAGATTTATTTATATGATTTTAGTTAGTTCTTTATTTTTTTCTCCATAATTTCTTGTCTCAACGCTCGGTTTCCTTTAAAAAAATATACGATTTTTCGTTGGTCAAAGGTACACGATCGTCGCTCGCTTAAATTTACTAGTAGTGTACTCGAATAACGTTTATCTTCACTTACTTTTGCGTATTCGAGTTTGCTCCTTGCCTATACATATATATTTATGCGTATGTATGTATGTATGTATGTATGTATGTATGTATGTACAAACACAAGCTCATAATATAATATTACGATGGATTAATGTAGCGTACAAGTTACAAATATTTTATATTTCATCTGAGCCTCATCAATTGTTAGAAATATCGTCAATAACAGGAGAATGCATACTGAAGAGGAACTGAGTCTTTAAGTGTAAAATCTCATTGTGTTTGCTAATGCATTTGTATTGATATGTATAATTTTGACATAAAGAAAAATATTTTTTTTTTCACTTTACAAAAATTGAGACGTAGCCATTTGATTGAAACCAAAAAGACAGGCTTCATGTAAAGCAAAACAAAATATTGACATTATATTTCTAAAGTTCTCCACTTACTTACAACTATAGTAATTCAAAAACACTTTCACCATATTCATATTAAAGGTAACCCTGTAGAAATGCGTTTAGGCCACTTTCCATGCAACTTTTAAATTCTTACATATTAATATAAATTTCAAAGAATCAGTAATCTCACGAGAATCTATTGTTCATCCGGAAGTTAAATAGTCTTATGCCGAACACTCATCGATAAATATGTTAATATGTGGTTATTCGATTGAAATATTAGATTACACTATTTTGGGAATAAAATTCTTATAGAATCCGCCCCGGACTCATTGGACTACTTTTTTTATTTTTATTTTTAAATTGTATCTGGATTTAAGTATATGTATAAGACGATTTACTGTTACAATGGGCGCTTTAAGTACCATCGATATACAGACGAGATTGATAAAATTTTAATATCCATATAATTCATATAATTACTTTACTGGTTTTTTTTTTTTTTTTTTTTTTTTTTTTATATCCTCATTTTTCTGTAAAATCTTCGTTTCTGTACAGCTTACATTGAGTGTGCGGGGAGAAAAATTATGATTGAAACACAGTTGTGTCACATTTTTCTTGATTTTTTCTTCTTATTTTTACTAAGTACTTTTTTTTTTTTTTTTTTTTTTTTTTTTTTAATAACACGGTAGAGTTTTGCGCTTACATACGTACGAACATAAGTTTATTTTTATCTTCCACAATAGATTTTTTTCATTGATTTGGTAAACTTTTAGTTTTACATCATTTTTTTTTACGTTTTCTCTGTTTACTTACACAAAACTACACGATAAAGAACTTGTAATACGATCCTCAGACATAACTTCAAACTTTCATTTTTTTTCTTCTTCATTCTTATAATTTTATAAATTATCATAATAATAGTTTCGAATTCAATTCCTGATTAAATTTCGTAATCATCAGTCTTTCTCGTCTTTTGCAGTCACAAAGACTAATTTTTGCTGGTCGGTAATTTTTACCGGCAAATTTTGACTCCAAATAATACCTATACACCCTTAGTCGACACTCGGAATCGTATTGCGAGTATATTGAGAGATACATCACGAATTTTTTGTTTCCATACTAAAAATACAAAAGTGTCAATAAAAATTCAACAACACACCGCTTTACATGTTATACATTTATAGACGTAGCTTTTATTATAACTCCATCTCTTACCCACACTTTGGAAGTAACTGCAATAATTTTAAACATGCGTACAATAAATATTATATAATTTTTACACAATGAACATTCTCTCGATCCGTTTATCGATTTAACAATACGTTTATTTACACTTTTCTACTACCTATTTCGGTAAATAGATGAGGTAAGTATATTGTAAGGACGGGGTGTTGACGCGATCCTCGGCATAACTTCCTTTCGCCTTCTTTTTTCTTTTAATCATCAAAATTTATTTCATCGCTATTGGTATATATGCATAATTATCGCAATCTCACATTACGTACGAAGATCGCTTGTATTATTTTCTTTCGTGAGGTGCGTAAATCGGACCACTGCGCGAATGGACTTTTCCACTTATGAATGTACACACATTACATCGTATGAGGGTATATCGCATTCGCATAAAGCTCATTCGTCAGATGGCGCGACCGAGCCTTAGAGAAAATGGCGTCGTTTACTGTGTAACAGTATACCTGTACATACGAGTCACCTATATATAAAATATGTATACAGGCACACAAGCTGGAGTTGTATATATAAGTATACTGTTACACGTGAACGACGTCATTTTCACTAAGGTACGGTCGCGCCATCTACTTTGTGATATACCCTCATATACGCACGTCGCGGAGCACGAACACACGAGATCGATCGGATGGGATCGTCTATTTTTTTTTTTTTTTTTTTTTAGTTATAGTACACTTACATGCGCATCCGACTATTATTTTTCGTATATTTTTAATAATTCGGGGGAACACGGAAAGAATTCACGCAGCTATCGAATTTCGCGAATATATATTACATATATATATTTGTATATTTGATTGCCCGACAATTTTTTTTAATTTTTTTATTATATGCATTATACATTGTAAATATATATATGTAACGCACTAGGGACTTATTTTGAGCTCATCGAATGAAAAAGATTGATTGATTGAAAACAATTGCTTGGATTAATTCAATGGATTATCGAGTTGATTCTCGTTGGGTTGCAATCAAAGATCGACAGTCATTTATTCAAATTTTTTTGGTCGACTGCTCATCTGTGATTACTTGTTGGTTTAAAAATTGGATGTGGCATTCAAGTAATCTTTGTATGTAAAGGATCAATTACTTCATAAGTTTTTGAACACATTGAAAAAATTTTTTTCCGAAAATGTAAAATATTATTTTTTATGGACAATTTTTTTTTGTTTCTACTTTGATACACTACTTGTCAAAGATTTTTCTAATAGAAGATAGTGTATCATGTTCTTAGAGAATAAAATTTATTATAAAGAGTAAAAATAAACATTTAAGTGCTTTTTTTTTTTTTACAAAATGTGATAAATTATATTTGCTAGAAACATTTTTTTTCAGGGACTGTATTATTAGCAGTAATAGAAGAAAACTTTCTACATATAACAAAAAATGCAGCATATTTAAAAATAAATTTTTTTAAGTAAAGTATCCGTGTCTAAGTTTGAACGAGAGTAATACTTAAAAGTTAACGATTACGCATTAAAAGTGATAATTGATTAAATTGGTCCAAGCGAGCGGTGTCGTATTGATTGGCATGTGTGTATTATTTTTTGTTTTTTAAAAATCGTTTAAAAAACTTATTTATCAATCAAATATGTGCTGAGACGAGAAATGATATTTCAGGTCGAAGTGCAAAAATGATCTTGTTAGTTTGTACGACATTGTTCGCTTTGGCCATATTGTACATAACTCGATAAAGGATTTCGAAAAATAACAATCATTCAATTAAATCTTTGGTTTCAAAAAATCAATTTTTTTTTCTTGCTACTAGTTTTAACATCTTACGTTTTACGTTAAATAACGCATTTATTTAACTAATACTTTGCATACTACTTTTCGAATTTCTAATAATTAAGTTGATTGCTCTCACTATAAAGTCAAAAACGAATTCAATAGTAACATTACAGTTTAAGGATTTCTCGAGTTTTGCTTTATAACAATTAAAAGCGCACAACTTTTTAATCAATTTTCACAATTAGTTTTTAAAAAGTATATAATAAGTCAGCCATTATAAAAACAGTTTTGAAAAATTAGTATAGTTAAAAAATGTCCTAAATTTTGCCACAGTCATAACCACAGTTGTAAGTACAAGTGATGAATCGAAGAAATAAAAATGATAAAATTTTTATACTTAACGGCAAAAAGTACGAAAAAAAAATTTTTCTTTTGCACGTACCACGCTTACGCGCAAAATAACACGAAGCGCTCGGATATCGATTCCCTGGCTCTTTCATCTCTCGGCCTCTGCATTTTTGCGTTAAAAAGTTATTAATCCATCGCTGATTCGATTAGTTTTCCACTCTGTCCGAACCAGTGGAGATTTTTTTTTTTCCATCTTGTTCATTAGCCATGTACAAAAGACTTTGTAATTTGGAATTCATAGCTCGAACGTTTCAAGCTGCGTAATAAAAGCCCACTAAAGTGTAATGAAACCCGCTCGGACGAGGGTGTAATTTTTTTTTCTTTGTCGGGTAATACTATTTGTTCACTTTTTTTATCGTTCGGAAGATTCATTTAAATAAAAGTTTATACTTTAAGCGCGTCACGATTTTTATTTTTACATGTCAATTATCGATAGTTTTGAATATATATACTACTGAAAAAGATAAACATAATAGGAAAAAAAAATTAATAATTTAACTATAAAACTCACATAGGAAGACTATAGAACTTTGGATTACAATCGTACATTAATTTTGAGTAGTGATTGTATAAAGTTTAACCGATTTTTCTTTATTTTGTCAACACCATTGGCCCTTCTTAATGTAAAAGTTCGAGTCTTTAGAAAAAAAAATTTTTCTTTTGGTTACGTGATCGAACTTTTTTTTTAACATTAGAATAATTTTAAGTACCATTAAAACAAAACAGATACTTATTTAGCTAAAATTGTATGTAATGTAACATTTTAGACTTAGATTGCTAGAGTTAATGAACTTTTAGGTATAGAAAACAGAAAAAACAAAAGGGTTTATAAAATTTATGGTTATTAAAAACGTTACGTTAAACAGATACATATTTACAAAATCGCTTGTAAAATATCAATTATGTACATAAAAAATTAAGTATTTAGCTTGACTATCGTGTTACTTTGAGTTGTTTAAGTCTTCAGTTTTTTGTAATGCTTTTAATGCTAGAAAATTATTAAAATAAAAAAAATTGGTTGTTTCAAAATATCTTGTGTAACACGTTTAACCTATCGAAATAAATTAAAAATTTTTTCCTCTATAGAAAATAATAAAATTTGATGCATATTTATGACATCGATAAAAACAGTCAAAAAGTATAATGTAACAATAACAATAATTCCATGATTTATAATTTTTTATATTTAAAAAAAAGTCCATCCAGGCTGTTATCTAATTGTTGATGGCTAAATGTATTAAATTTTATAGATACACACGATTTTTTCCTTTCGGGAGCCTCGGTGTGATTATATTATAACTTTTTTGTTAGGAATCCCATATATTTATAAAAAGGTGCTTCACCTGATCATTATCCGCATTTATGAAATTGTATAAGTTATTCAATACGAGCCTCGGACAGTAAGTACACCGTGAATTGTTTTTTCTCAGTAGTTTTAAATTGTACTTTTTACAATATTTACTTTATGAACGTATAGACGATGAGAAGTAACCATTGGTCCAAATAGGTAGAACATTAAGTTTTTTAATTGGATTTTTATTCTTTATAATTTAAAAAATCATGTTAACCATATCCAATTAATTATTTATCTGGGTTATTTGCTATTAATAGTAATTTTTTTTCGGTTGGTTCTATATAATTTACTTTGTTCAACACTCATACAGTTTATATTCCTGCGAATCTCATGAATTGTACACAAATATTTGGCTTGCAATAATCATAACAATAATATTTGAAAAACGAGATATCATTTTTTTCTTTTATTAGTTTAAAAAGAGTCAAGTTAAAGAGTTGAATTTCACATTACTGGCTGATCATATACGCTGATCTCCACGCCTTCCATCGAGGGTTAATTTTTAATTGCTACGAGGAATTAAAGTAATTTCAAAAAAACTGTACACGTAACAACTTGGTTGCGCTTGTATAACCAAGAAAGTCGAACAAAACACTCGGCCGGTAAGAGGAAGCAATTTTACCGACTTTAAACGCGCACACCCTCAACTTGAAGATGCGCATCGATAAAACACGGGGTAAGTAAATCACAGTGCGGGTTATCGAGAGCGCGTGTGATTCGCGGACGCTTTGTGGCCATTCAAAGCGAACAATAGAGAACGCGGAGGGAAAGAAATTCGACATTCGATACAATCAGAGAGCTTCTAAAGATGTTGTCGTTTCGTCACGCCGTGACTGTAAGGAACTCCTTGAGAGTTTCCACACCGAGAGAAGGCAAACAAAATTTTCTTGGCGCTCGCTTCTCTTTCGCCCGTGGAATCGAATCTAGGAAAAACTAAACTCGCGCGCCCTGTATTTGTCGAAGCTCCCAAGTAAATCTCCCTCCATTGCTTCGACTCTTAATTGAATGCTTTGAAGTTCTCGAGTGATGATCATTATTGCACTTATGTTAATGGAGACTTTTATATAAATTGTTTGTGAATCGGATAACTTTGTTTAAACGTAGCATTTCTATTGAGGTTATGTTTTATGAAAAAAAAAAAAAAAACAAGATTCACTACAAGAGTTTCCCTGTGGTCTTTGATCGAAAATTGTCCGAGTTAAAAAATAAAATACCCCTCACCTATACATGGAGCATCGTTTTTTCCCGCGCTTTAAAACCAAACCAATGTGGTGTTCCGAGAAAATTCACAGCACCACTTCAGTCTTGAAAAAAAAAAATCTTCATAGTCCCGGAAGACTGTAAGTTTCAGGAAGCTCTGATTCCCTCCCTTCACCCCCGGGCTGTCAATTGCACACGACACCACTCATCGATCCAACTTGATCTTTCGCGAGTCCTAACGATAGCCTAATGACTTAGAAAAATAAATTAAGATGCTTGTTCGTATGACATCGATTCGAATTCACCGCGCGTTTTACCGTTTGTCGGTCGAGTTTACGTGACGATATATTATTATATATTTACAATGATATATTATCGAAATAAACAAATCGACACATTATTACGAGCTTGTTGCGGGTTCATGTTTCGAACGAGCTAAAAATCAAGACAATGTGATAATGTCCTCGCACAATTTCTTACTTTCATCCATTAATAAACATAAATAACTTGACACACACATAGACATGTTAATAAATAAAATATACTTGAACAAAAGACGCTTTTATTCTGTAAAAAATATTTCAGTTCCAATGATTCGACACGCATACTCGCGCACGGTTGCACGATTCAAGCAAAGTCCATCGTCAACACATCACAACATCATTGTCATTCTCATCCTCATTTCAATTAACAATCACTGAACTACACACGATTCTTTGACATGATACGCACACAAACGCGCGTCTAACAAGTAGTCACGTATTAAATTAAAGCCATCCTCTATAGGTACATACGATACATTAAACACTGCGCTCGGAAGGTAAGGTAGGACAAGAGAAAACTGCCAAACACGCACTGAGCAAGAACATAGGATTGTTGATAAAACATGTTATCCAGGTGTTGCGTACATAACCTCTTAAGCCTGCGCGCGCATACTCACTCGCCGCATCAGAGCATGAATGATATATTAATAATGATAATAACGTTTAATCAGCGATGAAACGTAAATGGGCTGATTGACAATCTACTTAAACAGCGAGCTGTAGTCCAGCAACAGCAGTAGCGGCAGCAGCACGCCTTCCCTTACCGACGGGCGCGAACGGCTGGCTCTATAACGAGCCCTTGACGAAGAGGAGCTCGCGATGCTTCGAGCGTATGTGCGAACGCAGGGTGTCGATGCGACTGTAAGTGGCTGGACAGTACGGGCAGAGCGAGCGCTGGGCCGTGTGGATGTGAAAGTGATGCCATCGGTTGGTAACCTGTTTCCCGCAGGCCCGGCAGCGCCACAAAGCCGGGCTTCCCAGCGACACGGCGAACATCTCGTGGTAGGATAACCCGACCGGCACGCTCGGCATTGTACCTGTGGACAGCCAAATTGAAAGCACACACTAAGATCGCAGTTGTATTATTATTTAATTTTTTTTTTCTTTTTTCTTTTTTGCTCTGTTGGCGTATCAGTTTCATATTTAATCGAGAGGTTTGTGCGTATGTGTATGTACACGTGTGGGGTGTGACGAGCATTGCTCCGATTATCATGACAGCGGGGGATACGCAGGCAGGGTTGATGGAGAAATTTCTGGGATTCGTGTGGTTTTGAATAGTGTCTATTCTATACCGATAACAGGCCAAGTATGACGAGAGGGAGAGAGAGAGAGAGAGAGAGACAGACAGATAGATGGAGAGAGAACGTGTTTGAGAGGATGTGGCCTGGTTTGGGATGACGTCTCACCCCGGCGAGATGACTTGGGAGAAGTTTTGCACGAGTACAGCTGACGATGTATTGACGGATTTGGTTCTGTTGTATATGCAAAGGGCTATCGGAATGCCGAAAACTGTGGTCGCATTGTGTGTTATATGTCTAATGTATTCCAAGCGCCAATGTTTTTTCAACAAATTACCGAGACGAATTTTAAAGTGTGTACATAAAAAGAAATCAAGTATATCGCGTTTATGATGATGGTGAAGATAATAATGCTGGGAAAGGAAAGATGTATCTGTACTGTCTTGTAAGGTAATACACATATAATACACGTGCATATAATTAAACACATTTACGTGCAAAATAAAAAAACAGGGGTTGATAAATTGTTCTGGCACCGATGGGACCATAATAATAACACGGCAAATTTAGTTGATTCCAGTTGTGGTTGGCAAACGACGTAAATGATGTCACATGGCCTATTTTAACTTGTACCACTTTTAAAATTCTTCATCATATTAATTAACAATTGGCATGACGTTTGTACTAACTATGAGACTTGTTTCCCAATCATCACTTGACGTGACACTACATGGCCAAAATGTCCAAATTTATCGTAGCACGTTTGCGAAATGCGTGGTCACCTCGAATTCCAATTGGAAACAATGAAAAATCACTATGTGCGGATTTCCTTAATGCAAACACATACACTAAAGCCCTGAAAAATCCAGTTACGCTGTGGAGCTTGTGAGCGTTACCTAAAAAAATACATAGCAGAGACATTTTCCAATGACGAAGCCGTAACAGCATCCTCCCTGTATAGATGCATTATCGAGCAGTAGCTGATGCTATACGATAGGGTCGGATGGGAAGCTTGATAGGGCGGGACGTTCATCGATGCCGGCGGGCGAGGGTAACCCGACCTGCGCCTCTTTATAGGCTGGAATATATTATACACAAACACACACACACTGTGTACGTGTCTTTTTTCATTTTCTATCAAACTGGAGAAGCTGCTTAGGCTCGATAGAGGTACATAAAAGGTTGGTCTGTTTTTCATTTTCGCTACTGTATTGGTGGAATTATATCTCACGGAATAATGGAAATCGCGGGTTTGATGAGTAAAGCGAGGTTCTCTATACGCAAGTTTGCGAGTCGATTGATTTGAATCATTTGAAAGCGGATTGTTGCATTGTAGTAGGTGTGGAAAGTAAGTGGATAAACCCAAAGTGGGCATTATTTGGAACAACTATTTTTTGTAATAGCCTATAGAAAAATTAACTTGTCGAATTTGTATTAAAAGCTGGTACTAATATTTGCACGCACACTTGAAATTGTATTGCCGCAGTATAAGTATGGATTTTATGTTGCTAGAGGTGGCACACAAAAAATAGTAACTGAATTGTCAGATGCTAATATTCAGTAAGTTTTTGAATTTTATAAATTATGCTGAAAAAAAATTGATGTATATCAAATAATTGATGATACGCGGAAAACGAACAACTTTTTATTCACAACTTTTTTTATTACAACCTAATCGTTTTGCGTATATGGTGTACATGTTATATTCTTCATAATTTACTTCATAATTGACTGTCGTATCACAAAAAACTCATATTTACCTGCACGTCAGTTTACAAATAAAAATTTCAACTTCGGCGATTTCCAATAGAGCATGTGATACTCTTTTGTATGAAGAAGAAAAGTAGATAATACAAAATTTTAAATCATAACACTTGTTGATTATACTTTAAACAATTCAAGGTAGCGATTGAAAGAATTAATGTAATAACTCACGGTTCTAATGAAAATATGGACATGATTTAAGAGTTCCGTAATAATACCCTCACTTGTGTATTGACCCATTACTCCTTTCAAAAACTCGTAGTTGTTTTCTTGGAGGATCCTTTTAAACACTAACCAAACGGCAGTGTACTGCATTAAAAGTATAACAGCACGGGCGAGCTTTTTTTTTGTCTTCCAATCGTCGAATTAGGCATCAACAACCAGAGCTTGCACATGCACAAAAAAAAGCAAAATTTCTCGTTCGCTGCTGCACCAGTGCGATGCAAAGCCGCTTTGTTTCTCCTCCACTTTGCGATCCCTCATTTTTCCACGTTCGAGTGCCCTGTCAGTCCCTGACGGCTGTCGGCGCAGCCGAAGGCAAAAATAAAGCAACGACGTCGCATTTTATTATCCGAGCAAAAGAGAGAGAGAGAGAGAGAGAGAGAGAGAGAGAGAGGGAGGGATATAGACGCGCACTCTTTACATATTGACGTCGAGCACTTCAATATCGCGCAATACGTCGAGAGTGTGTTTGTAGGGTAAATTTTGATGGAAAAATTCGCGAGTTCCCTCCTTCTCTTTTTCTCATGTACACTCGTCGATCGATGTGAAAACTGTAAAAATCGAACCACCCTACAATTAAAATACAGCTGAATTACGCGAATATTAATACTCTATGGGTCCTGTTAGTATTGTTGAGAAATATAATGTAAATGACCCGAACGCCGACAGTGTAACCAATGAAATATCACTTCGCAGTAATATATTAACTTAATTATACTTTTAAATTTTAATCCCCAATATTTGGTACATGGTGGCTTTTTCCAACAATAAAGTTTATTAGAAGTTTTTGGGTGACTTTTATCACTGGTATGACAAGCAAAATTTGTGATACGTATGTATCATTAAATTTATAGGCTCATATATAGATGAAGGGACTGTTTCAAGCACTCTTAGCCCATCCATGTCCTTTTCTGATGGTGAATAATTTCTTGAAATGGAATCTTGAAAAGTCGAAAGATATATATGTGAGCCTATAAATTTGATGATACGTACGTATCACAAATACTGCTTGCTATATACCAGTAATAAAGTCACACAATAACTTGTAATGTCTAAATTTATCTACATGGGGGAAATCATTTTCCAATCATACCTTATTAAAATAAAGTTTATTGTTCAGCGGTAATGATTAAAACATAGATGGGCAATTTTTTTAGCTACATTTAAAACCAATGTTAATGCAAAAATACCAAGTACACGAAGCTTGTACGATGTTTTTTCCTTCAATTTATCTTTGAAGAGGCTCTTTAGAAATAGTAAAGGGTGCCGAGAGAGAGATCAATTTTTAAATTATTTTTATGTTATGCAATGGAACTTCAAAGATGTTCAAGAAAATTTGTTAATAACTTTTTTATAACATGACCTTTTCGTCATCAGCTGCATTTTTACTCTAACCAAAAGCTCAAATTTCAACGATTTCTAATACGAGCCAATATTGAAATGAAAAAATTTCTTTTAAAGGATCTCAAAACTTTACAACAATAATATTTTGTGAAATTCCTCCACGGTAAATGTATTTTTAAAAACTAATTTTTCATCTTCTAACCCGAGGAATCTTCTCGAGCAACCAACACTCGACTTATTTAAAAAATAAAAGAACTCGGATCAACGCCTCGGACAAAAAGAGCGCAGTGATTCAAGGATCTCACATCTCCATATCCGCGTCCTGAATACATATCGAGGGGGGGAAGGCTGTGTTACGTGGACGTGAGCCTATATACGTCCGAAACATACCGCGCATCGCACGTTTCGAGACAGCTGTACCGTAAACGCATCCGAATGTATTTTTAAAGCAAAGGGACTCTCGGGGTTTTGCTTCGGACAGGTGGAGTCTTGCACCGAATGCGTTTCTAGCTGCTGCGGAGTGCACCGTAAAGACGCTGTCGAGGGAGTTTCTGGACAAAAAATGTTTTTGAGGTTGATAAATTTCGCGAGTACGGAATATGGTTTGTTAAAAATTTTTCGCATCGTTAAAAAACAATCGGACTGAAGAGCAGTCGTTTTCTTTTATCGTTTCTCGGTTGGGAGAGTTTCTTTGAAATATAAAAAAAAAGTTGGGGAGAAAAAAAACTTGATCGAGTAAGTAACGCAAAAAAGCGCTGAGCAAAAAAAAAAAAAAAAAAAAAAAGACAGGAAACGCAGGACTGCAAAGTTTCCGAGCAAATGTCAGTGTCGGGACTACTCGGGACTACTGCCACAGCTAACAAGACGAAAAACTCCGAAGCCAGCTGGGCGCTATCGAGTATTAAAAGTAAAATGATAAATAAAGAGGAAGAAGACGAAGGATGTTTTCAACGACGAAACTGGAGCGTTACATTAACGATCCCTAGCTTGAAATTTTTTTTCTTGCATTTATGTATATACTGCTCGTGGCAGACGCATTCAATTCCCATGGCTTTTTTTGTGGAGAACATTTTATACTTTTTTTTCGAGACCGAACCAATTTTTTTTTTCTTTGTAAAAGGTGACAAAATATTCATCATATTTTTTTTCACATTATGAACTAAATGTAATTGATTTTTTTTTAACTCTACCTAATAAACCGCACTATCCACCTCAACTAATCATACAACTAATAAAATGGCTTCAGACAAGTAGTAATGAAATTTTTAAGAAAGTAATACAAGAAAACTTTCCGATCTTGAATCATAATTCTGATGGAACAGATAAAAGTTTCCACAAATATTTATCAAATTGTAACTGAATGTCACCTCAAGTTTGATCATTAATTTAACAAAATAGTAATTGTTCTTAATTTTTAAGGAAATTCCAGATCAACTAACATTATTGAAGATATCATAACGGTATTATAATACAGGTTATTCGAGAGTTAAGACACTTAAAAATGGGAGAGAGTAGGTAATCAACAAATATTAGAGTTTAAAAACAGATTGTTACCACAGTTCATAATAAATGAAAAAAGTCACCCGCAAAAGAAATCATTCTTGAAGTTTTCTATAGTTACATTAAAAGTAATGAGCTAACTAACAGTGGATGTCATATTTACAATGAGAGTAATTTATCAAGACTAGTCGAGTACTTGGTCAGTTTACTCAGAAAAACTTGTATCCCTGATAAAAAAAATCAACAAATATGCGTCTACTGGCTCATTCGATCAAAATGTACTATCAACTCCTCTCTCACATTGATCCAGCCAAGTTTCGAGCTTGCGTTAGTTTTGCCGTTCGGTAGCCGCACACACGTACTTACGCCACAAAAGAAGAAGCTGTGTGGCTGCGAAACTTGCGTATCAGTGCCGGATTTGGTATAGTATTCCTTATTTGGTAGACTAGTTCCAAATAGCGCTTCAAGTTCGTTGGTACCAGGTGCGTGCTTATTGTGGGCATTTGCGACAATGTAAAGGACAATGGAACACGTTTTCAAATATAATAATTAGGAAAGAGAGAAAAAAAATTTAATAAACAACTCACCTTTTTAAATGATATAATGCGCTAATTTGACATGTTTAAATATTAGTTATGCATGAATGCACACGGAGAAAAAAAAATCACAGTAATTTTTACCGTAAAACTACGGTAAAGTTGAATCAACATGGCATATGATACAGTTCTTCTTTTTACAGGTAATTTTTACAGTAGTTTTACAGTAAAAAAATCCTGCATTCACTGAGTGCTACTGTTGTTTCACGACAAAAATTACCTTAGTTTTTTCCTCCGTACATGAAGTAAACTTAAAGTTTTTGAAATTAAACGAGATATTGTTAAAAAAAATTAAAGCAGCGTAAAATCATTTGGTTATTTTAGAAGAAAATTTTCAGAAATGATTGCGCATTATTTTGTCGTCGATTTCAATTTATATAAGTATAATTTTGTGTGACTTAAAATAGTGACCTATATGTTTTACGGTTTAAAAAAATAAAATACATACATTAACGCATATTTTGTTTAAAAAATTCAAAGAAATCATAATAGTCTAAAAAAAGTTGAAGTAAAAATGAAAATTGCCTTGTTTTATGTATTAACAATGTTTATTTGTTTATTAAATACATGTGTGAAATAATTTACACGCCTGGTACGTGACTTCTTGGTGTAACTGCATGTAAATAAACAATAACATTTATTTAAGTGTATAACATAAACCAAACAAAATAAAATTAACATAATTGGATTAAAAATTAATTCATCGAGTTAATAAGCCTTGTGTCCAATAAAATATTTTAATTTTTTTTTTTTATCATTACACATAGTAAAATTAGGTCTAGTTAAGGGCTTTTAGTATATCATTGACAGTTTTTATCTTACCAATTGCTTTACTTCAACAAATTTTCATAAATTATCAATTGTAAACCTACTATAGCTTCTTTATCATAAAATAATTAGAACAATAATAATAAATCAAATAAAAATTGATCGTTCTTGGTTGCAAATAAGAGAGAAGTTACATCACATAACTTAATTTAATTCAAACTGATTAAATTTTCACCTCAGTGATCCTTTACGATCACGCGATGTAATTTTCCTTTCTTAATTTGCCATCGATACTGATGAACTTCGACTGGAGTTATTCCTAAAAGTACCAGCTTTATCTGTCTTTTCATTGTTTTACGTAATAGAAGCTACAAAGTAAATAATTGATAAAATTTCATCAAAGTAAAGCAGTCGGTAAGGTAGAAAATCCCGATGATATGCTGAATGCCCTTTATCACTAGGAAAAGTACCTCCTCTTAAGTCGTGTTTGTTCCATAGTTTTACAATATATTTAATAGTTCAAAAAAATAACGGCTCTAAAACTTACTCGCACATTTGTCCAAGGAATCATTATCACGCAAATTGTAGAATTAAGCACCTTACAAGAAAAAAATCACCATTTTTCACCTCATCCATGACCTTCTGGTTTTTTAATAATAATTTTTCTTGCATCAGTCTGTAAGAGTCTACAGTTTATCCATGGAATGTTTACATTCCACTTTACCGACAGTCATTTGTTAAAATCAATTATGTGCACTAGCCGTAGCTTGATTCGCAAACCGCAACATTCAAATTCTTGAAACTATTTATTGTACTCAAACACGAGGAACAATCATAACCATAAAATAAAAATATAACAATAAACAACTATCTCATTAGCAACTACTTAACAAAGTCAAAACCTTTTTTTGTGTTTATTAGTTATAAAACAATTTAAGAATTTAAATTTCGTGATTTGCAGATCAAGCCACGGCTAGTGTACATACGCTAGAGATTTTTTGGCAGAAATTTGTCACTTTATTATATTTTACGTGTAATTAAATAACTAGTGCCCAAGTCCGTTAAATAGTTTTATAGTCACAAAATTTATTAAAAAGTATTCTTAAAACTATAAGATTAAAAATATCAAATGGATTTCCACGCAGTTAAGTTCCGTCGGTAAAACAGTTTTTAACCTAAATTTCAACCGAAAAATCATAATGGTAGAGAATATAGAAACACGTCCCTTGAAGGCTTCAAAGACATTGCCCTAGCGCGGTTAAGTAAGGAAAATATTTTTCTTCTGCACACTTTTCTGTAAATGGTCGTCGTTTAAAAACTTTTTAACTTTAAAGTACTCCAACGGACGATGATCTGACAAGTTTCCTATCCGTGGTATAATCGTGAAATAACAAAAATTCAATAATAGTTATCCTCGCACGAGATCCCGTTCATGCAAGAGAACGTCATTCTTTGGCATGTTTTGTAACGTTTTAAATACACTTTTTGTTATTTTTATTACATCGTAACGCATACAGTAAGAATAAATTTTAATATAAGATAAAACAAAATTTTTTAATTTTTAAAACAAAAAAAAATTAATAAACTTCGTTGCAATATGCATTGATTTGAGCGCAGAGTTACACTTTTAAGCAAATATTTTTAAAAATGGATTGCAAATGAATTATTAAAATAATTAAAATTTCGCAAGAAGACGACACACTGAAGTTTATACAAATTTTATTCATCGCTTTCAAATCAACCCTAATTTACATTTATTGTATGTTTCATGAAACTCAAAAAATGTTATTACCCGTATATATTTTCAACAATGAACACATAATACGTCTTATTTACAAAGCATGAAGTAAGTTGAGTGTATTAAGGAGTTTTGAAAATTTAACAAATGAGTCAACAGGTTGTATACAATATTACATTATTAACTTTTTACGTGTTATTGTTTTATGATAACTTACATCTTCAATCTTTCTAAATAGAAACTTTACTGAAAAAACAATTTAAAAAAAAACATTTTTCATACTTTTTTATACAAAGTATTTTAAAATAACTCTACTTTGTGGAAAAAAAAATTTTTTTTTTAGAATGTGTTAAAAATTCATAATTATTCGATGCTGAACGGATATTTTTGAACAGGAATTAAAAAAACAAAGCTCCAGAATACGACTACGCCAAAATTACGTCACTAACAAGGCATAAACATGTCCGCGAAAGACGATCAATGGCATCCCCTAAAAAAATTAAACAAAATAAAAGACAAGGAATTCCTAATCGTGAAGTACAGAGACACGAAAAAAAAATCTTCAGTGACGAGAAACCCACCATCATCACCTTACATCGATTGCAAACGGACCTTTTTTGCATCTGCTCCTATTCGTTATCCGATCAACGCGGTTTTTCTTTTTTCTGTACAATCTTTAATATTCCGTTTTAACGTCGTTCGCGTGCTTCATGCGCGTGTGCGAGAGCAGAGTGTCGCTGCGCGTGTACACGGCTGGACAGTGCGGACAGGAGTACTTGCCCGGGTAGTGCACGTAATAATGGTTGCGCACGTTCGTAACGACCTTACCGCACAACATACAACGCCTCTTCTCGTCCAGGTTACTCTGTCTCTCAAATATCTGCGATATCCGCCAATTTTTCAGCTCTGCAACAACAGAAACGATCTCAGTCAGCGCAGCTTCTCATTTTTTTGCTCGCAAAATTTGCCTTAAAACTGTTATTCATCACCCATGGGTTCTGGGCATTCAAGAGGCTGCAGTGCAGTTGATCAATGAGCTGGTGAAAATATTAATGTGGCGAAGTGGCTGCTTATTGATTCTTTATGGCGTTTTTGAGATGATTCGGATATGTTTCGTGACGATGTTGAGTTTGAAAAATGCCATGAAGAGTTGAAAGTATATTGAGGGTATGATGGTACTCTCTTAGAACTGAATAAGTGAGGTTTCTCTGATAATTAAAATTGAGTTACGTACTAGTCTCAATAGCGAAATCACTGGAATTTTCACTGATTCGGTTCAAGAGAGTACTTTTTCTAAGAAATGTGTATGGTTAAAAAAAGTCCAATGAGTAGCGGAATAGAAAACTTTGAATGCGTTGGTAACAAATAAGCCTTAGAGTGTGTGCAGTTCTCATTTAATTAATTTTTTTTTCCAGTACTTGTTGAAAATTGTAAAGTTTAATTATTTATTGAAGCATCTGATTTTCTTCTGATTTTCAAGTACCATTTAAGAAAAGGTATAGTTTGGATCAACTATTTAAAGGGCAATGTAATTTTCATCCTGTGTAATGACACCCTAAGTACAAAAAAGTAAAAATTGAGGGTAGAAAGAGTCATTTTTCGAAAGCGCAAAATCTCAAAACTATTAATTATAAATCCAAGAGAGTAAAAAGCGATTTTCGGATATTACTCTTTTGGAAGGAATAAATCTTCAAAACTACCATTTGTAAATCGTTGTTTTGAGATTTTACTCTTTTGAAAATAGAAGTTTCAAGAAATTACTCTTTCTAACCTCAATTTTTACTCTTTTGTGTTTAGAATGCACAGTAAATCAAGGATATATAATTTTAATTCCTTCGAGTGTCATGCTCTTCATGCTCCTTCGAGTGCAAGCATAATGCTCTTTTGCTACGAAGTTTTTTATTTTCAGACTAAAAATATTCTCAAACCGTTACACATTAAGGTAGCAGTATACTTTCGTATCATCTTTCCAAGAACGTGTTGCAAACATTTGATCTAACTTCGAAAAAATAACTCTGTCTAACCTCAATCTTGCGGTTGTAATAATGTTGCAGTGTCATCGACCGCGTTAACTTTGATCACATACTTTGTAGAAAACAACTAAAATTTGTTTTGCATTTACATTTACAATGTTTAATCAAGTATTGGTTTTTGTTCAAACTGCAAAAGTATAGTTTTTAATGTAATATTAGTAAAAAAACGTAACTGAATCTAAGGGATTTTTTTGTATTTTCACTGTGTAAGATGACAAACCCATATCTAACAACTTCTACCGATGTATTTTCTCAGTTATTTTAAACAATCTCCAACATAGTGCATACTTATCGATTAACATAACCTCAAAAATGTGCCCCAAACTATCCTCATCACAAAAGTACGATTAGTGCTACATAGTGGTCAAATGCCGTGTTAAGGTAACAAGTCGAGACAAGTCACAAGTAGAGAAAACAAAAAGCTTTTTCACAAGATAACGAAATGTTCGAGTGTGTCTCGAAGTAACGAGAACGCATGTGTGAACGAGAACACATATTGATACTAGTTAAATTCAGAAGGCTCAGAGATGGAGACAATAACCGTTGCGAGTACTACTGACTGCAGAAACATAACCTATCATTCCCACTGGTTACCCTCATTTGATTATTCAATTTTATTTTCTTGTTTCTACTTTATTTTTTACTTTTCCATACTTTTCAGTTATAATCGACTCACATTTGGTACTACTTGCTTATTTTGGTGCACAATTTGACCACCCGGTGGCGTTGATTAACGCACGCAACAAGGTGAAAATGATTTTTAAAAAAAGCACCCCTCATCGTTTGCACTTATCCTCCCACGTTCCCCGCGAGTTCCACATACGTAGATTCTCAAATGCATAACCATCACAATGCAAAAGCCCGCGCTATAAGCTGCAGCGGATGGAATAACTCGAATAATGCGAAGGGCTCCATCTCACGGTTTATTACTAGACATTCCTGAAGATAACGCCAGCAGTCAAGAGTGAGAGAGAGATAGAGAGATCGAAGGGAGGGGCGCACAGGAGGAAGCGACGTGTGCGATAATTACTCGCGGAATTTTCAGACCTGGTACTTGGTGGGCCTATGTGCGCGTGCTTGATTAGCTGCATATTCCGGGAAGCGCGGATTAACTCGCGTGCATGTGGATACACGGATGGAGTGGTCGGGAGGGAGGGGGGTCTTGAGTGCGCATGTGTTTGTGCACGTTGGTGCTTTATTATTTTCCAATCGATGTTTGGCGCACGAGCGATACATGTATACGTGCAGGTGATGTAGCTATGCATGGGGCAGGGAGGGTGCAATACGGCGTTGAAAATTGATACGTAAACTGGAGCTACCTCGCATTTAATTGACGATTGGATGCGCAGGAAGGGGCTCTTTCGGGTGATTTGCGAATTTCGATTTTCATCTTTGTCATCGTGAAATGGCCGCGAAGCCGAGGGGCAGTGAGAGGTTTTTATTTGGTTTTCAACTGTTGTTGTTCTTGTGGTGTCGAGTTTTATGTTTTATTGCGTTGTTTAATTTGATGATGATTGTTAGTATTTTTAAACCTAATAGGTGTAAACGATAAATAATTTCTCGTCGTCATGAGACACGTGGAAAGAGGGTGGAGCTAATTTTACGCGTTCATTGATATTTCTCCAACTTTTTTACCGGAAAAATATTTTACCGCCCTTACTGTTTCAGTAATGCATACAAACGAATTTTTTCGACTGCTAATATTATGCTGAAAGTTAAAACAGCAATATGTCCCACAGAGAAATTTATTTTGAAGCTTTTATAAAAGGTTACATGTAAAAGTTCATTAATTGTATGACTCGTATAGAAAAGTTTTTCAAAATATCTTATACATGCTTCATTTAAAATTTTCATTTGTCATATGAATTTTTTTAGGAAATAATTAGTTACATTTTGCTGAACTTAAAATTTGTATTTTTGCTTGGTAGATTTTTTATAGAAATGTATTCCTTATGTGAGGCTATTAATAAAAAATTTAGTCGTTAGAAAATTTATTCTAGTTACGTTAAACCTGTTTCGCAAAATGTAATTATTATTGTACCTGAATTTATAATGGCTTATTAACAGTTTTAAGTTTCGAATTGTACAATAAAAATGTTTAGCTTACATTCGATTCAATAAAATGTTTTGTTAGATTACTAATTTAAAAAAAGACAAACGAATCAATAAGTACCACTCTAGATTTTTTCATATTAAAAATTTGTTTCGTTTCAATTATTTTCACAATTAAATGCGATTGGTTTTTGTAAAAATTTGCCGAAGAAACCACGTGATTCATATAAACTATCTACTACATGACTAAAAAGGCTTCAGCTACGTGACAATCAATGTTTTAAGAAAGAAAAATACTTCTGCGTATATGGGTCGAGACACCCATTTGTTCTCAATTTACCATACATTTAATCATTATTTGGCCCAATATTAGATTAATTAACATGTTTGAAAACATTTTCTTAATCGATTCTTTTGGATTAACCCATGGTAAAAAAAAAAAACAATTTTTTTTTGTTTTTTTTCTAACAAACTGTGTTTATAACCATTATGTTTGTATACAAATTACAGTTTCCCGATGACACAATCAAAGCGAACCTTTATTAGCAAGGCTCAAAGTACACTAACAAGTCTAAAAAAAAAACCCCCGGAAACCTGTACAAAAACATTACCAATTTTTCCGACAACAACCCAAAATCGCTTCAACACCCGATCTCTAGTCAAAGCACTGCACCAGGCATTCCCACCGCAGCGCAGCCACATCGTGATTACCGAAAAATAAATAAAACCAAGCATCGGCAAAGCTTATATCCCCGAAAAGAGCCCAGCCATGGGTGTATACACGTATTCACCGGCCTAGTTTGTTCGCCTCGTCGAGCGGTGTATGTATGTATATGTATGTATAACATGTCGCACACCCTCGCATTAAAGCAGACCAGGACAATCGAGTTACGCAGTAGCCACACACACATACACTACACAACGAAACCATTCCCGTATACTCTCGCGAAAGCACAGCAACAGCGTTGGTAACAGCATCGGTGACCCTTTGACGTCGGTGTTGCAGAAGAGCGAAATGGCCTTTACCACCCACCCCTTGATTAATTTACTTAACGAAGGGATTAAGGGGCCCGACAAAGCCTCGGGTCCCGGGGTTTAAAGTAATATGACGCAACTTTGCCCGCCGCGCTCGTGAAAATTGAATTTCTCTCGTCTCGCGAGCTTCTGTTGGAGATAGTGGGGAGTAAGGTACGAATGGCAGTGCCGAATTACGGGGATGTGTTCGGATTTAGTGCGCTTTTTTCTGGGATGGACGGCTAAGTGGTGTTTTCGGAGGTTTTGTCGCTGCGCCACCCGGTGTGACTCGCGGTTCGTGCTCTTTGGCTTTTGCTCTGTTTGTTTCGAAATTACTTATAGATGTTTTTCTCTTCCTGCGACCCCTACCTTTAGGGCGGGTTATTGTGTGCAGTTTAAGTTGGGAAGTTCGGCTATTTTAAGTTAATTACCAATGTTTCGTAATTTATAAAAAATATTTGATTCAAAGTTCGGACATCAAGTAACTGTTGTTTTACTGGAAAAAAATTATTTGCGATCTTTATTATAGCAAGTAAATAAAATATTAAAAATCTTGTTAAGAAAAAAAAAAATGTTGAAAATATTGAGACATGCATTACAAAAATTTTATGGTTACTGTTGGAAAAAAATAATACTAAGTTTGTGTTGAGATAAAAAACAAAAAAATTGTGCTGGTGAATTTGTATTTACGGGTACAAATAGTTGTATCTCACGATTCTTTGAGCTGATTTTGATCAACCAAGGCGTATTTATTTGTTTTGAAATCCTCACCACCGTCGAGAAAAAAAAAAGTTAGTTTTACCGTTTTTACCATCTTTAATTTCGATTTTACCAATTTTTGTTAATCGATTGGACAAACACATAAAATTAATTTTTCGATATTTTCTTTTTATTGCTGTAATATAATATTTTAAGTTAAAATGCTTGATATAATGGCAAATTTTCTACAAAGTAACGTGTAAAGATAAAAAAAATCATTTTTTTGTTTGCTAGTTCATGGGTGTATATTTTTAAATTTACATACATAGCCATACTTTAGGATTTCTGGCTATGCATGTTATACGCAATGCATACTTTGATTCCAGTTGCCTGTTTCAAATCCGTTTGATTATGAGATTAAAGTGTCTTAATTTACAAATTTTTAATCAGTTATCTAAAAAGTTCTGCAATGAAAGAGCTTCGAAAATGTATTCCATTGACTTCATTCAAATGTTTTGCAAATTCATAATACAAATCACCTTAACAGTAAAAAAATAAATAAGATAAATACTACAAATATTTTGAAATTTTCATCAGCTTTGAAAAATTTTTTTTAAGGATTCTTTTTTTTAAGTTTGATTTTTTTGATGATTTGTTTTGTGGCTTCTGTAAAGTTTAGGTATTCATAATCTAAAAAATTAAAATTTTTTTTCAATAGAAACATCCACATGTTAAAACAAAAAATAAAGATAAAAAGATGATGCTTCGTACCAATTAATCGGCATTAGTTTTTTTTCTGAATATGTGCATTCGTTTTGATGATAAAATTTTTTTATTATTAACTATTTGCAATAGAGTACTAAAAATATTAGGTCTGACAGATTAGCTTAACACATTTAATTTTATTTTCAAGTATTTGAAATGGAATATTTGAATGCTTTTTTAAATACGCTGTAATATTTTTTCCTAATTTTTTATATTACTATTGTAAGTAGTAATTAAAAAAAATTTTTTTTAGCACAAATAATGTATTATATTTTTAACAAAACTTTATATTGCGAAAAGTTTGAAAGTGTTTCTGTAACAAAGTCTGATTATTTCAATACCATCACACAAAGCTGGATTGTGATGAAATACATCGAGTAGCATACGATCCAGGAATATTTTAGAAAAAAATGGGCACTGTCATCCTGTCGATGTAAAATTACCGATGCACGCGACAATACACAGAACTTTTTCCACCGTCGCGTTTGTTTCGCGTTTTCATTGTGCATACCATTATATATATATATATGTTGTGTTGTGTGTCAAGCGCAGCCTGGCGCACATTTTTTCGAATTCAAAGCAAAAGTTTTTTAATCAGACGAGTAGTGAAACTCAGGACTCACGAGAAAGCTTTCGAAAAAAAGTCTCGCGTTATTGTTGTTCTCGTTTGAAGAGCTTGCAGGAGGACCTTCAGTTAGCGGAAGTTCGATTCTACCGTCGAATATATATATATATATATATATATATATATATATATATATTTACGAACAAAAACTTGGTTATTTTAGAGATAAAATGGTGAGCACTCGGAATCTGGATGATATTACGTTTTCGTACAAACAGAGGATGTAATTTATGTACTTTATCGTTTGAGTTTTTCATAAGGTGACTTAATGCGTATAAAAAATGCTTATCTGAATTTTATTATGTTATGTAAATTGGTTATCACAAAATAAAATAAATACAAGTTAAAAATGAATAGAGGAAAAAAAACAATCAGGGTGTAACAACAGAAACGGAAACTCAAGAGTAGAGATTCATTCAATCCTTCGCCTGTCTTAACAACTCCGGACATGAATGTGAAATTACCGGCATTGTCGCGTGCCAAGCTGCCGAGTCACGGCTCAGAAAGCAAAAGGACAAACACGGGGTGTATACATGTTGGGGGTTGAAGTGGGGCGTTGGCCACTTGTTGCTGTGGCACCTTTTCATATTCGCATCGCGGACCGTTTGCGCCGCGAAAACGCAAACGCGGGCTTTGTACGTGCACCCCACCTTCTCTCTTTCTCTTTATTCTCCGGTTTTTTCATGCTTTCCATTTACTTCTGGAACTTTTTTTTAATCGAGCGTACGGTAAGATAAATAAAGCTAGTTTAAGCCACTCGTTGGACTTGTTTCGTTTTTGTTTCTTGTAGTTTTGTTTACTGTAGTCATGGAGAGATTATTGACAGTGGAATTATGAGGTTAGATAGTTGGAATTGCTTAAAGTACAAAATTTAGGGAAATTAATTGCATCGACTTCTAGTGTGGGATCTACTTTACCGATGGCGTGTATTTTTTATACTACTAAAAATAAAACAATCTGTAAGGTAAATGTGCCTATTATGACCATAAATTTCATCATACTTGCTTCTTTAATTTTTCTTCTTAATTGTGAGCTATAATGGCAGGTATATTAGTTTTTACAGGTCCACTATAACATTATAATTCTAATTTTTCAGTATAGTTCTTCATTGTTGAATTACTTTGTTTATAAAAATATTATAAGACCAGAATGTACATAATTATGAAACAATACAATATTTCATAATTATGTCCCTATTAATGAAACTTTTAAAAAAACATAAATTTAGTATAATATTTTAAGACAATTAAAGTTTTTTTACTTGTATAACACTATTGTACTTGATAAAAATAATTTTAACGTTTATTTGTTCATTAGAATTGTACAAATTACTCGTTGAAGTTTAGTACTGTAATGTGTACAGTTCAAAATATAGGTTATGTTCGACTTTGTTCCTATTTATGAAAATATCTTAAAATTGGTTATTTATCGTATACATAATAAAACTTTTCTTGTAAATTCATAAAGATAAATACAATATACAACTACCACAATTTTTTTACCAAATATGTTTCATGACAAATACATGAATTTTTATGTTCCATGAATAGGGACACGTTCCACAAATAGGAACATTTACCTTATATGTAACGCAGAAAAACTGAACTGCTTTTTGTGATGTAGTTTAAAGTTTTTAATTCTTTTTTTTAAGTACAGTCGATGTACACGATCCCAAACTTTGAACGATTATAGGAACCTTATTCTATGATCTGACGGTAACAATAAAAACCAACCTACAAGAAAGTTTTGGAGTAATAGTTCGTGAAACCTGGCTACAATAATCAAAAAGAGGACGGTACGCTAATAATTATTATAATTAGATTCTGGCATCATTTATCTACATTTTTTTATAGTTAAAAAACCACTAAACGCCTATTTTAAAAACTTTCGGTCATCAGCTTCATTTTGACCCTTTATAAGTGACTGCAGTGTACCAATCAAGTTCATTTATGAAAAAAAAAAAAACCAGACCAACCTATCAAACACTTTTTCCGCAAAATCGACAGCTCTCCACATCAACAAAACGAAACTCAGCAACAGTCCATGGAATAAAAGGAAAATCTGTTCACAGTCGGTTACGCACGAATGGACGAAGCCAAGTATAAAAACAGAGTTGGTTTCTTGTTTCCCCTTTCGTTTAAGGAAAAAAAAAAAAAAAAAAAAAAAAAAAAAAAAAAAAAAAAAAAAAAAACGTATGTAGTGACATTGCATACAATGGCAAAAGCCCTACGTGCTCCTTCGATTCTTGTGGAAACCTTACTCGTACATAAACCTTCTCCAAGTAAAATAAACAGCGTCGGTACGTATACAAGTGGCTCTCGCATTGTTGTGCAGGGAAGTAACAAAACAGAGAAAAGGATATAGAATATCGAACGGAGAAAGCAATGGTAATGGGAACGAGCTGCCGAATGAGGGCGAACGCGTGTATACACCCTTTTGGCGCTGAGATTGTTTTTTTTTTTTTTTTTTTTTTTTTTTTTTTTCGTTCTTTCGTTTACCTCATTTTCGTACGCATTATTGCGCACCGAGGGTTTTCCCGGCTCGTTAATTAAGACTCGCCACTGCTCTCTTTTGCACCGATCGACAACCCCTGTTTTTCGGTCTTTGTAGCTGGGTGTGTTTTATTTTTTAATTAATTACAATTTTAAACGAGTCCCTACTTGATGAGGGAAAAATATTTACTCGTCATTATTCCACGTGCTATGCATCTCATCAACTCCACCACGAATGTTATCTTTCTTAATGGGAAATGTAGTCTTGTGCGCTTCTCTTTTTCTCTCTCGTTCTCTCTTTTTCTTTGAATGCGATGTTGTTGGCTGGGTGATTAAAAAAAATAATATTCGTTTATTGGACCTTACACTTTTACACAACGATTGGATCATTAAACATTTAAATGTTATTCGTACACATTTTTAGGAAAATGATCTTAATGCCAATTTATGACCTGGCGTTTCTCTGAGATTTTTGTCTTAAATACAAAATAAATCACATGCACAGAAGAATCCACCAAAAATTTTCAACAAAAAAAACTTTTAATTCTTTCATGCAGCCATTTATTGTTCAATTATAGTTATCTCATACAGTGATAATCTCATGGATTAATGAGTTTAAGGTAGTTCTTTCATAAAATACAGATTATGAACAGAATAACATGAAACCTTGAGGAACCATTTATTAAGTGACAATACCCTACCCCTCAAAATTTTAGAGTAAACTGACGAATATAAACGCAAGAAAATGATAAGTGAAAAGTAAATTCTGAAAATGTGCTCTTATGTCAACTAAGCATTTTTTTACTGAAAGATGTAGCCAAGTTATTTATTTACTAAACATAATTAAGTAAAAAACTGACACAATAAAGCTTACGTCATGCTAAACACACTGCCATCCCGAAATGTATATGTTCCCGGACTTAATCAAAAGATATTAAAGCAAACACAGGCCTACACTTTCGTTTCCTATGTTGAAAGCATAGGCAAGTATCTACTGCTGGTATTTTGAGGTTAAGCGCAAATTTTAGATAATCATTCCTACGAACTTTTATATCGGATATCATGATCTGAAATTTTGGATTAGTACTTAATTCAACACAATAAACAATATTTACAATTAATTGTTGGAAATTTAAGCAATATTAATAAATATCAACTTGATAGTCGTACCTTTGCCTCAGGAGTCATGAAAGAACCACCTTAATTTAGTAACCTTCAAAACTTCATCTAACAATGGTTATTATCATTTTTTGACAATTCAAAGAATTAGGTTTATTAACTTGTGAATTTAATTTTTATTTATTTATCAATTTTGAGTTTTCTGCTAAAACAGACCACGTGATCAGTCTCAACCAATCACGAAAACAATAAAAGGCTTCAATCACGTGACGATTAATCTTGTGAGATTATGAAAAATTTCCAATCACTCATGAGTATACTATGATACGAAATTGTGCATCGTGTATGATGTACAGTTCAGTTTTTCAAAGTGCATTATACAATAATTTGTAAAAAAATAGGTTCCGAATAAAAGAGGACGATTTTCAATATAAATTTTATTTTGCAAGAAAAAACATTTTGCAGGTTAATCAACAGTAAAATACAGTATCAATTTATTATAAAATAGTAAATCGTTACCTACTCCATTATATTATATTTATATGTATGTATATATATGTATAATTATATCACTCTCCCGTTCTCTCTAGAAAGTGTTCTCTCTTTCGTTCCCTAATGATAAAATCGCGGGCCCATCAGCTTTTCTCTTTTATTTTTCTTTCTATACAGCTCTCGCTCACACGCACTCGCACTAACGCTCTATCTTTCTTTCTCTCGTTATATAAAGTTTGGCATTGCAGTCACAGCGTGTATATAATTGTGTTTCATCGACGACAGAACAAAAACAACCATATCACGTTAGATTAAGAGACAATTACCAAATTAAGAGAAATATATATGTATGTATATTATCATGCTAGAAAAATTAATAATAATAATGATAAACAGAACGAAGAAAAAAACCTGCCACCCTCGGGGCGACGACGCAACACCTCGCTCTCTCCCACTAACTTCGCTCTTGTGTCGCAATATTGCACGATTTTGTTTGTTTGTTTATTTATACTTTACTCTTTCAACTTTTTTCGTTTTTTATTGATTTTTTTGTTCTTAAATTCATCTTCAATTTCAAATAAAAGGTGTTAGCACCAATCTATTATATCACAATGTTCCACTCCACACCACGCAATTGTAAATATATAAATACCTATAGGTAATAGTAGTAGCGATAATTTTTTTTTTCTTGTTTAGTAATAGTAGAAATAGTAGTAGTAGTACAGCAGCTATAGTAGTTATAGTAGTAGTAGTTTTGTTAGTAATAGTCATACATTAGTTGTAGTAGTAGGTAATTTCTTTCGCACATTTCTCTTTATTTTCTTAATTTTTTTTTTTTTACTTTAGAGTTCAATAACTGCCTAGCAATGACTAAAGGTGGTTCTATATTGGAGGTGGGAAAGGGGTTTACTTCTATCAATTTTTATTTTACTTTATTTTATTTATTTATTTTTTTTTTCGATTTATCGCAACAGGGATCAAGGACGTACCGATCGTTTAAAAGACGGGATGGTTTCGACTTTGATTTGCATTTTTCTTTAACGAGGCAAAATACACACTTGAATAATTTTAATAATAAAAAATACGAAGAAAAGGCACAAAAATGATTATTTTTTTCTTTTGTCACACGATTATTTACCAATCTTTCGCAAAGATACAATAATATTTATTTTTTATTTATAATTGACTTAAAATTTCACGTTTTTTGAAAACGCGCAAAATTGTAAAATTTCAAAACACGTAACCGAGAAAAAATTATTCAACTGATAGGTAAGTACTAGATTATTTACAAATATTCGATAGCAAAGGGAATTTCCAATCCAAATTTCAGTTTAATGAAAAATCAAAATTCTACGTCGCGACATCAATTAGAAAATTTGTTGTGTAAATCACCGTCATATCAAGTAAGTTTTCGGTGAAACTTATTTTGATAAAACCTTACTCTACAAGTCGATAAAAGTCAAGCAGAGCTGCTATCCAGCGAAACAAAAGCATCAATCATAGTATTTTAGTACATGTAACCATTCCGTAGCGCATCGCAGTCAGCTTATTTTAAGAGAAAACAAAAATTGATTTAATGTAATCACAATTATTTTTAATTACTACGCTTCCACCGTGTCTTGCATGCAAAGTCTACAAGCCTCAACAAAAAAAAAAAAATGTAAAATTTTACACTTTACTATTAGCAAAAGTAGAGAAAGAACAGAGGAAATTGTAAGTAAATAAATTATATAAAAAAAAAAAAAAAAAAAAAAAAAAAGCCGAGTAGAGCAGTAAAACATCAACTTTTCTAGTTTGTTTACATTACGATTCTTAAGAAATTAAAGACGACACATCTGTACATCTGTTAAGAATCGCTAAAAACAAAGAACAAAAAAATAAATAAAAAATAAAAGTATACGTAAATTGTATTGGATTTGTTTCTCTTCATTAAACATCTACAAGAGACATTTGAAAGAGAAAATAACAATTATATGATTTAACAACGATCTTCAGTACTCATAATATTAAATAATATTATAATCATGACATAAATCTGCAGTAATATAATTATACTAAACATTAATATTGATAATAGCAATAATAATAATAATGACCATGATAAACTCGTGTAATAATGAGGCAAGAACAAAAAAACATTTTTTTTTGTTGTTTGCAACATTCGTAAATATATAATTATATCTCTCTTGAAGTCGCTTCGACGATCACTTTGTCTCTTCTGTACACGTATGAATCGAGGTGTATGAATATACGTGATGCTACAATCAAGTAGTCGAGATCAGCGTGAGCTCGGCCACTTTTCGCGCTCTTCCTGACAATCGTGTAACAAATATAAGGCTTGTATAGAAACATGCGCATGCGCTATTTTTTACGATCCATTCATTACAACACAATAACAACAACGAGTTACATGTATATGAGCGTCAAATTAACAAAGACGTTTGCGAGCGGTGGACACGTTTTTTTTTTTTTATATATATAATTTTATTCATTATAAATTATGTTAAATAATATATAATTGCCGGTACGCAAAAGTACTGCTGCCCTTACAGTTATATAATAAAGATAAATATTTATGATGGCCTTTCGTTCGAAGCCATCGCCCATCACAATATGTGTACCACTTTTTTTTTATTTTTTTTATTTTTTTTTTTTTCACCATTATTATTTATTTATTTATTTATTTAAGTAAACGTACTTACTTCCTTGTCACGCTAAATAAAAAATCGCTCAGCGATTTTATTGTTACTTCCGCCTGTTTGTGACATGCAATTATAAAATAAAGAAAAGTTTATGACATATTATTTATACATATAAGCTACATAACACGTTTTAGGTAATAAGTGACCGGCTTCGTAAGGGCTGCAGTACGATGAGCCGTCCAAAACCTGACGAAAAAAAAAAGCACTTGACATACGACGCGTATTTGGTAAGCTGATGGAGTCGTGAGCGTTTGATAATAATGTCTACAGCCATAAAAAACTGTAACATTTTTTTTTATTTCCGTCGCTCACGCAATATATATCGCTTTTGTCTTTTTTTTTAATTTATTTTTTTCTTAATACAAGTATTAAGGTAAAAGTACCAATGCTGGAGCACACTTTTTGAATTCTGTCCCAATGGTGGAACAGACAATAACTAATAAACGTTTAAGAACTTTATCTTCAACAAATTCATTATAGATCTCCAAAGTGGTGTCTTATCACATCCACAAAACTTATCATCCATTTTCAATTGCATTACAATGAAAAAAAAAGTTTATTAAAATGACTGTTTCATTATACGTACAATTCAAAACATAACCTCAAATTTCGGATGTCCCGTTGGTGAAACACATAGATTCTATTGAAATAACATGTACATTTCACCATTGGGACATCACGTACCATTATTGGGACATGCATTCTCAATGGTGTTTCACTTTAGGTACAACATGACATAGTAAGTTTTTATTAAATTAAAATTATTTCTTGTTAAGATAAAATCAATCAAAAAATGTATTTAATAAATAGGCAGCAAAATATATCAACAAGAGTTTAAATGCTCATGTTATCTTCTACGTGTAATTTTGTATGAATTTTAAAACAAAATTTCACCAAAAAATCTTTCCAGCATTGGTACTTTTACCTTACAAGAGAATTGTAAGACAAAAGTTTTTTTTAATGGTAGCATGCTGCAAAAGCGTTAAAAAAAGTTTGTCAAAAAATTTGCGGTTTGACGTTTCCGAATTGGATAGTCATACAAAGTTGCTTCCCTGCGGTGCGCTTTATTCGTCTTCTCTTTATTTAACTTTTACCTTTTGGCCTACATCTCATTCTATTCTCGTTTTATTTTTTATACTTTATTCACAGTTCGCGTCTCTTTGTATGTGTATTATATGCATCACTTCATTAACTTTTCTTTATTTATTTATAAAAAAAAAGTTCCTGTTACTTCATTCATACATTTATAATGCATAAAAAGATCGTGTGAAAATAAATAAATCCGTGCTTACATAAAGGGGGTCATCATACTATTTTATTATAAATTGCTCTTTTAATATTTTCTCGTCAACCCGTAACAACAGTTTATATAAAATCATTAAAATGGTAAAACAAAATATAATAAATTATTCAAATATATATATTATTTGTTTTTTTTGTATACATATATTATCTCGGTGAATAAGAGTCTGCATAATATATTCATCCATTTATGTATATATAAATATATATTAAATAAAATCTGGTTACTGTTTCAATATATTAAATAATCATCTTTAAATTATGAAACTCGTATATTCAGTGCTCTGTTGTAAAAAGACTATGAGCGTGTGTCTGTAAACTCGCTGGACTCGACTAAATTCTATTATAAATCTTGTTTGTAAAATCTTTGTAAATCCATTCACAAAGAACCTTGCCTATAAGCCTATTACTGCGAATTTTCGCGTAAAGAGCATGTTTGTTTTTTTTTCTTTAAATTAAATTCATTTTAACCATAGCAAAAAAATAATTCCACTTTATTTAATTTAAAATAAATTATGGAACGATTAAACAAAAATGTTTGTAATGTTTATTAAGCACAACAATTAAAAATTAAATGAAATTTTAATGTAAGTAAATTGTAGAGTACTAACAAGAGGTAATTCCTACGTTAATGTGTTCTAATGCAACCTGCAAAAAAATTTACTTTTCGTCAGAAAATTCGTAAAAGTAATCCATTAGATTGATTTTTTGCACTTTGCTATTATTTATTAATATATATAGTTAATTTAATTTTTTCAATTTTTTCAATTTTGAAAAACATGCTTTCTACGCAATGACCTTTGGGTATGGTACTACTTTCAATTCAGCTTTCCAGTAGCTTACTAGAAAAAAAAAAAATATAATACTATTACTGTAATCAAAGAAGTTATGAGATTGCGTGACTATTATTATTATTATCATTAAAAAAAGAAAATATATATAAACAAAAACAACGGATTGCACCTCAACCAACGGAAGTTAAACAAAAAAATACGAAAAAAAAAAAATATGTTTATCATAACGTGCGACGACGTGTCGTGACTATCAGATAGTCATCCCTCGGATAAAATCTTATACATTTTGTTTTTTTTTTTTCACGTAACTATCTCTTCAACCAATATAGTTTATAAATAACGGTAGGTAATATAAAATATAGTACTATAAATCATCTAATAAAAAAAAAAAATTTCATAATTATCTTTTGTCTATGCATTTAAGTCCCCGATCGTGGAATGTCTTTGTGATTTCCACTGTTTTGTTGCAGTACATTGACGGTGTGCAGAGAAAAAAAAAATTATCCATTATAGCTGTTGTGCGTAACAAGTACCTTTCAAATTTATAGTCAAAGTTCATATTAGAGCTGCTGCATTAAAGAAAAAAAACATGTTAAATTTGGAAAAAATGCATAGGATAGAAACTCGTTGTTTTCGTTGTTGATCGAACTAACGTTTATAGCTAATTACTTTCAGATTAAGCTTACACTCGAACTAGATTTTTTTTAAACATTAAAGTGTGAGTTTTATTTGTTTCACCTACTTTTTATTTCCAGTAAAATATTTACATTGCCACGAACACTTTATTGTTATGCATTAGTTTTATTCTTTACATGCAGAGCATACAAAAACCCACTATATTCGCCCCATAAGCTTTCCCCCTCCAAAGAATACAGGAAAAAAAAAAACGTTTGATTGAGGCTGAAATATTTTTTTCTCTCTCATGCTTCTAAAAAACCAGTTATCTAATATGAAGTCCAACTATAAAAACGATTTATTAGTGTTTTTTTTCCATCAATAACTACATACGCGTCTTATTTTGCGTATGAAATTAAAAAGGTTAAATTTACCTTCGATTAAGACTGTGTTAATAAACAGTTAAACACCTCAAAAAACTCCGGTCTAGGTCTAATCTTCATTAAATTACCCGACCCTCCGATCGCAAATTTATCTACGTCGATTCTTTCACCCGCAGCTAAATCAACCCAAGCTAGCTTTTTATTTTATTTTTTTTTTTGTATTATTACCATTTTTTCATATTTCTTTTTTCATTAAATTTTCTCTTTGGTTTCTACGTGGTATAACATACTCGTTAGAAAACCAAGACTACGGGAGAAATTGGCACCACACTTGCTCCCATTTTGTTTCTCTTATTAAATAAGCGCGTCGCGTTGCTTTTTACTTTCTTCCTGTACACCAAACTTGTCCCTCCTTCGAAATCGCTTCGACTCATGAACACATTGTATTTTTCGTGCTGCGCGAGCGGCAATATTCACCTTCCAGCCGCCGGGGCATGGAAAATCGTCTACAACAACCCTAGGCCGGAAGTAAAGTAGCCTCCGATCGTCCGTGTATTCGTTGTGTGCAAGTTGGTGGAGGGGAGGGCTGGCGCCACTTGTCACTTTTGCACGTAGTCTTATGGAATCGTCCGGCAAAACCGCCAGTGGTTGCCACGTCAACTTACTTTTTCCCGTTTAACTTAACATGAAAAATCCGGCAATATGGGACTGAACTTGCACACAGCGAATTGACGTCCCGGGGCTGAGCCTAGAGTCGTACTATACTATTTCGCACTCGTCGCGCATGCGTTGCCTCCACAATCTTCTTCCTAACCTCAAAAAATACCTTTCGTGCGATTAACTTGTTTAAAAATTAATCTCATTTTCAGAATAGAAAAAAAAAAAAAAAATACAAAAAAATGTTACTGCAAATCGCTTCACAGAAGAAAAAAAAGTATCATCAGTAGTAGTTGTGACAAAAATAATATTACGCTGAAAAAAAAAAAATTTTAACCCTTTTGACTGGCGCTCATTCTGTAACGCACCAGAAAGAACTACATAACATCAATCACATGCTTTAAAATCATGCTTGTAAATAAACAAACTACTCTGCAACGATAATAGGATAACAATTATGTATATGTATACTACAAAAAAAAAAAATATTTTTTTAATGACATCTACAAGTGTAATCGAGAAAATCGAGTGAAACAAAGATCGCAAAACTCATCCGGTCCGTCATCAAGAATAAACGGTCTGTCAAAAGGATCAAAAGGCGCCGAACGAGCGAAATACATTTTTGCATCGTAAAAGGACACACAATATATACCGCCTCCTTGAATCCGTGCTCAATAAATATATGTTCACATGACAAAACGTTTTCTCCCTCTCTTTCTCTCTTTGGACGTTTGTGACGTGTACTTTGTATCTTGGTGTTGGTGCATGTTTTTGATGTGCCTACTGCGTGTGTAGGTTTTCAATCATCTTCTGATGGCTCATGCGCTCACCTTCCTCGAGGATCAGTTTTAAAAATCTTCAAAAGACGCGACGACGACGACGACGACGGCGATGATGGTAATGAAGGGTCGACGATGGGAAGGACCATGGCGACGACGACGATGACGACAGAGCTACCTTCCCTCTCTCTCTTTCTCTCTCTCTCACTCTCGCTCTCCCTAACTATATCGTTACACACCAGAATCAGCTCTGTACAATATATTCATGTATATTTTGTATGTATGTATATATATATATCACATTGTAAATTATATATAACTTTTGGCGCCCGAAGACAACGAGAGAGGAGGATCGAGTCTTTGGATGGTGTGTGTGTACATCGCTCGTGTACCGACATTAGCTCTATCGTCGCAATCGTCATCGGCAGTTGTAATATTCATATAACCAGCCACGTAAAGTCAGTTGTGTTCATATGTGTGTCCAGACGCAGTGGAGAAAGACGTATTCTGTTTTTTGTTTTTTTTTCCGTTTTTTCTTAATCATTAAAATTTAAAAAGTAGAAAAAAAAAAAAAAAAAAAAAAAACGCGATCAAGGAGGAGGAGGACTCGGAGGCGTCGAGAGAGAAAGTCGTTTAGGAGAGCGTGTTCATGGTGTCATTGACAGCTGCCGCCGCAGCAGCGGTTAGGGCTAGCGAGCCGGCCATGTAATCGTTAAGATCGATCTTTCTTGACTCGGGATGTTTAAATTTAAAGTGCGTGCGCAGATTGTCGCTGCGCGTGTACGTCGCACGACAGAGCGGACACTCAAACCTGCCGGGGAAGTGGACGTGGTAGTGGTTCCTGATGTGCGTCACGACCTTGCCGCAGAGCTTGCACCTGTGTAGGTTGCAGCCGCCTGGCACCCGGTCAAAGGTCAGCCGCATGTGCCAGGCTTTTGAACCTGCAACATCAACACAAGACAAGTCACTCAATCAATTGCTTTTTTTTTTGGTTAATTTTTTTTTTGTTTTTCAAATTTTGTTTTCTCGCGCCTCGTTACATCGCGTGTGAATTTCTTTTTTTTTTTTTTTTTTTTTTTTTTTTTTAGTATTTGTGTACACACGTGGAGCCGAGACCCGACTAGCGACGTCTCGGTGTCGACTCCGTGGTGTTTGAATGTTATTTGGAATTTTTTTTTTTCCTTCTTTGTTTCATGATATCATCGTCGCGGATATAAGGTTTTCGTGGACACGCGTCGAGAAAAATCGCAGAGAGAAAGAGAGTGAAACAATGGAAAGAGTGCGCATGTGGAGATTTTTTTCAAAATTTTATTTTCAAGTAATTGATATTGATAATTGGGTGTGTAGTGATATTAATAACGAGAACATACGAACATATTGTTAGATAGAAAAAATAATGAAGACGAGAGAAAAGTTTCGCAAGTAGAGGTGTTTAGATCGTTTTTGCGGTTATTAGTGCGATAGTGTTGATTAATTGTGCGGCGTTTAGTTGCATTAGTATTAATAAAAGCTCGTGGTTCGGGAAAAAATTTGTACCATACAAAATACAATAAAAAAATAAACAAATAATCGTGCATACTTGTCATTTGACAGAGCTAGTAATAAATACACTCATCGAATTCCTCATAAAAAATTGACGAAATTTTGAAATATTTTAGATTAAAAGGCAACATGGCTACCAATCATCAAAATACGATCCATCTTACCGACAAATAATATTTATCATTATATTTCTATTCTCAAAAATTCTTGCATCGAAAAACTATTGTGTTATACAGCCAACGGAGCAAGATTTTTTTTGTAGATTCTCGTCAATACTTTTGCACCAAATTATTTACAATGATACCTTAATAAAGTGCACACATTCCTTCAACGATGAATAATAATATTTTGTCGATAAGGTACATTAGATTTGAAGTTTACTAATATTTAATAATATCGTTAAAAATCTCGCTATCCGATAGTAATAAATTGAAACATTAACACGCTACAGCATTGTACATTCGCATTCATCCACTGTTGATCAAAAGTAACAAGAAATTAAAAAAAAAAAAAAGAAAAAAAAAAAAAAAAAAGATAAAAAAATAAATTAATAAATAAACAAGCAAGAAATTTTATAAAATAAAATGCAATAAAAAGATAAAAAAACATTAAAGAATAATCATACTCATTCTATAGATTTTCCTGTAACTTTCAATATACATATTTTTAAATTTACTATCAACAAACTTATGTATCATATCCTTATATTGCCGTACGTTATCGTATATTTAACAATAAAAACGCGCTTGCATAAACATAGCATTTCTCGTTCAAAGCCGTGTTGGGTACGTCGAGATTATGGTACAAAAAATATTTACCGTGTGGTAATAGTAGTGATTGTAGCAGTAGCAGTAGTGGTAGTAACATAGTAGTAGCAGTAGCAGCGGCAAGTGTATTAGCAGTGACATTACATCGAGCGAGAGACTCTGAGGAAAACAAGCCAGTCGAGCTTACAAGAAGGGCGGCGAGAGATCTGTTACGTGCCACCAGTTTATATTATTGACACTCGAGAGCCACATACCGTCATACACACGCGGAAAACCAAGTGCTGTGCTTTCATCTCGACGAACGAACCAACGTCACACCATAGTCTTTTGCACATATACTACACATATATACACATATTTACAATCAGTCTGTTTTAACACACCCCGCTAAATTCACCTTACAACCACGCATTTAGTAAGTAATATATAAGATCCATGCACGTGTTTATTCATATGTTGTTCCGCTTGACAAAATATTCACACTCGAGAGATCGCAAAGTCCCTTTGCTTCTGTGCAGTAGCGCGCTTTCCATACTGGCCTATATTTTTTATATTTCCACAGCATCACGATGCTTGAGAGTCCTTTTTTATTTATGAAGAGCTGTTCATGTTGTTACGTGCATAAGTTTTATATTTATCAAAAAACACTTACTTTTGCATCGGTCTTATGGAAGCTAAGGAAAATTTATAATTTTTAGCGGTGCAACCAAGTTTCAGCTTTGGGCGTTCAAGGTCATTGTTTTTCGATAGGTATAAAACTTTTGCCTGGAGTTAATATTAGGTCAAAAGCACGGTCAGGAGAAAGTGAGATAGAGAGGTTATGTTTATCAATATTTCCATATTTTGCTCCACTTGTAAGAAAATTATAGATGTTATTTTGCAAGTTGACTTGAGATTAATCATAGAAGAGCGCTCAGCTGTTATGTTTGAGAAAAAAAAGTAAAACATTAAAGCATTTGCTTCAAACATAACCTCTTCCTTAAAAAAAAAACGTTCAGCTCAAAATTATCGGTGAAAAAATCATTCATTTTGGTAGTAAAACGGAACTTGACCATCAGTTGCATAAACGCGTTTTTATTACACAACAAAATCATAACGAAAACATTTATGACACCAAATAAATATTTTTTCTATTATGTTTTTTTCATCAGTTGGCTGGGTGCACCTGCACTGTTCACGCCACTTCATGGCTTAATTTTGTACCAATTGTACGATTACGTACAATAATGGTCTTGCTCACCAATTATTTTTTTAATAACTACAACGTATCTTCCCGGTAAATCAGCAATCTTCTTAAGAACCGCAATCAACGTATATTTAGTTTGGATTTTTTTTTCAGTGCGAGAGGATGCTCTAATTAGTTACAAAAAATGTTTTTCTGCCCTCACCTTTGTTGCACATAAGACAATCATCCGTCTGCTGAACATGTGTGTGACACTCACATATGCGAGACTACTCACATGTACAAGCAACGAAGAACAACAGTCTTTTGCTACTAATCAAGACGCTATCTGTCTTTGAAAAAATTATAACTTAAAGATTTACTGATCAGAATTCTTGAGAAAGTAGCAGAACTTTCAAAAAGTCTTCAACAGTTATTAAAATAAATTATTTACTGATGTCATACTACAATGTTTTGTATATTTTCGTCACCATCTAGGTACAAAATTCAGCTATGAAGTGGCATGTATCGTGTAAGTGTACCCAGTCTGTCGTTTTAACGAAAATGTATACAGTCATGCGAATTTTAAGGCGTATATCATACCAACATTGAACACGTAATCTCCCTTGCCGACATCATAGTTTTCGAATGTTTTTTAGCAACATTAAATTCACTTGATGCAAAATAATATGCATTATATTTATACATTTCTAATGATCATATAACAATTTAAAGTAAAAATGTCAACTATCTCACAAAATTTTTTTACCATACTCTTTCTTCTCTGATGTCAGGGACGAAAGAGCAACATTTCTTCCAGGTAAAAACTCGCATTCTCTGCTTATAGAAAAGTATTTTTCTGCATACCCCCACCGAAAGTGCTTCATATCTGCCCTACTCCAAAACAGATAATCAGCTCTTTCGACGGAGGTATGCAGAAAAATAGTATACGCACCACGTTCGGAGGTTAAGAAATGCCCAAGATTTCACGTTATCTGAGTTATTCACGTGATATCTGCGACATTCTTAACCTCGCTCACTAGGTGCGTAATATACTATTGTCACAATCTGCGTGTTTGCCACCCTCACCTACAGCTCGGAAGGCAATTTCCACGCAGATTACGCCTAAATACTTTTCTGATAGGCAGAGAATGCTAGCTTTACCTGGGAGGTTATGTTGATCTCTCCCCCCTGAAATCGAGGAAAAAACGTCATATTTCGACGAAGGAAAGATAAAAATTGTATACACTACACGAGACGAGAGTACAGCAAATCACACATATACTTGGAATAAAAAAAAAAATATTTAAAAAAATAATGAAACAAAGCTATAAATTTTATCGGCAAGGTAGATCGCCAGTGGTTAAAGGGCATCGTTAATCCCCTTCATAATCCCAATATGCATTTTTTTATTTTAAACTCGTTATACCAAATAATAGCCAATATACTCACTTATGGTTTGTGGTAGACAGCGTGTGTATCTAAAATGTATGGCTTCACGCGATTTTTCAAGCAAACAACAATGGCGTATGCTACGGCTCGTACTGGAGTATGAGATCTTACGCCAACTAAAAGCTGGTATAATTGGTAGCTTTTTATTTACACTACAGGCATGGGGTGCGTATGTACAATTGGCTGTTTGACTTGGTTAAAATTATTTGCAGAGAGACTTAATATAATGTATATGTACAGTATTTACATCAAGTTAGACCTGTGATGCACTTAATGTAGGTTATGACTGTTAAAATCCTGTCCAATCAGCTTTACTAAATGTATTGTTAGGTAACGTAGACTTCAGAACGTAGTTGGCGGATCAATGAATTTTTGTTACTGTATTAGCAGGTGAGTCGATCGTGAGACGAGAGAGAGAAAGAAAATAGACAAAAAGCTTTAACTGACAAAAAAAAAAAAACTCATTCAGTGAAAAAAAAAAAAAAAAAATACCTTAGTGATTACAGAATTTACAGATACGTGTAATTTTTTTCTGCGAGTCGTCGGAAAATGCGGCACAAAAGAATAACGAGCGAGAAGGCTGATATTACATCCCCAAGAGAGCGACAAAAGAGCAGGCCCAAGGAAAGCTTTTGGCGAGAGCGGTGAACTGGTTCTTTCCCTCTTTTTTTTTTCAACCATTTTGAGTTTCTACCGAGAAGTGGAACCCCTTGACTTGAAATGCGCAGACTGCTGCCGTGAAAAAAAATGTCGTAATTTCCGCCACTGCCAACTTGATTGCTGTCAGGTAAGCGAAAAAATACGAGAAAACTCGTGCTGTGCTAGGAAGGAGATTATTGCATAAGAAAATTCATGCACGGGGTGGTTGATTTTGTAGCGAGCATATATTTTTGTCAAAAAAAAAAAAAAAAAAATGTAATAAACAAAACAAAAATAAAAGAAAAAAATGAGTTGAGCAAGCAACGCGGTACTGATGGATAATTTGTCTAGTTTTAATTAATCTCCCTGCGGACGAGCTACTATAGGCGTCCTTTAACTATTATTGTATTCGAGTGAAGCTGCGAGCTTTATTTGAAGGGATGAAGGAAAATCTTCATAACTTTTATGTATATACATATGTACAATTGTAAACTTTAACAACCTCTCTTCAACAAAATAACTGCACTTAAAGTATAAGTGTTACGTTTTTAATTTGTAAGTAAAAAAAGTACCATACGTTAATTTTGCAATTTGTAACTTAAAAAAATCGTTCATGCTTATTATTAAAAAAAAGTGTGATAAAAATAATCAGGAACAAATTTTTTACAAAAAAAAAAAAAAAAAAAAAACTAAATTATTCAAAAATCAAAAACAAAACCTACGAAAAAAAACTAGATTAAAAGAGCCTTTTTACCCACGCTTTAATATCATAAAAAAAATGCACACAGGCCCAATACTGTTCCAATAACCCGATCTCGGACACAACAAGCGTGAATTTCATAACCAAAAGCGCTCGCTCCTAATAATAAGTGAAGAATAACAAATTCGCGCGTCGACAGCCGTGAAAAGTGTACACGGCGCGTGCATTGAAAACCCGATCCGCGAGAGTAATTCCCTTTGTCGCACTTCTGACTCGCACGCGTCTGATGGGATTTAATACTCGGCACGGTTGAACTGAACGAAATAAAAACACGCTCATTTTTATACGCATACACATATGTGAACTAGTAAAAAAAAAAAAAAAAAAAAAATTTATAAAAAATAAAGTAAAAATTGTGTCAGCCTCCCAACGAAATGCAGTGCAAAACAGAGTGTAACATGGACGAATCGACCCGCGACTTTAGAGATCTGTACGAGCGGATTTCAAACTCTCGCGCCTCGAACAATGAATTTCAGCTACGCCTTTCATTCTTCCCCCTCTTTTTTCCTTTCTTCGTAGGGCACAGTATGCGAAAGCTGATGGGACAGAGCAGTGTGTAGCTCGAGAGCTTCTTCTCTGTGTTGTCGATGGAAAACAATGGACAATATATACTACGGCAAATCGGATTTTCCGGAGTTTTTTTTTTTCGCTATGAATGTCCGGTCTTTTTTTTTGTTTTTTCAATTAGAGGATCAAAAAATCCAAATGAAGGGGCGCTGGAGGAGAGGGACAGAGATATCGTGGCGCTGACGTATTTCAATTACGACTTGAGAGGCAGTTTTGATATCCGCGCGCTCGTTCCGCATGTCAGCGGCAACCATACACGCACTGCAGGGACACCAACGTGGAGTGCACTCCGGCAGTCAAAGTACTACGGGGAAAGATAAATTAAACAAATTTTTTTTTTCTTTTTCCAGTAGTGAGTTACTGCGTTAATACGTAATGATTAAAACATCCCGTTAATGAGGAAACGTTACGCAGCCAGCGACGGATGAAAAATTTTTGAGATCGTAAAAAAAGTACCGTGACACCCCGCGGAGATTATAATCACGTTTACTTTCGGGCTTACAAAGGAGTAACGTAGCGTGCGATCAACCGACCGTGAAAAGCTTTGAGGGGTTGAGCGAGGGTGGAAGAAAAAAAAAACTCAAGGGACGCCCTCATATTACTGGAAAATTCACAACGCACACACGCACGCGTCTCATCGCAAATTTTCGCCCTCTCCTCTACCCCATCACCTGGTGAGCTCGATCGAACGTCATGAGGTACCTTTAAACTTTCTATTTTCGGTTTTACACGGACCCTTTTTCTCCCTGTTTCCTCGTTCGTAGTTGTGTTTGCTCGTCAAAGCAAAAAAATTCACGGGCAAGGGACGAATAAAACTAGAGTCGTTTTAATTCAGATCTATTGAGTCAGTTTTCAAATAAAGAAAAAAAAAAATGTTAATTTTGGCTCTTCCAAAAAAAAGGGTTGGCAAGAGGGCATTTGAAAATTCGATTAACGCGTCTGTTTGAGCCAAAGGCTTTAAAATTGGAAACGCCGTTCTAAGTCAACAAGGAAAAGGGATACGCGCTATCTAGCGGCAGGATATCGAAAGTGTTTGCGAAAGACGTGCTCGCTCCACCGCGGCGCTGCTATATACATATCCATGGGGATGATCGTCCGAAAACTCGGCTGTTTGACCATTAATAATTCCTGCGAGGTGTATAGCACAGTTTAATTTTTGTTTGTTCGCGAGAAAGGAAGGTTCGTCTCGTGAGCTGATTTTCGAGCGATCGTGGTCATATTGTATTCTCTAGTTTGAGGTTATGTGCTCTACTGCAGCACGGAGTCAAGTTTACCCAGACCCTACGTAACATTTTTCTTCAGTTCCTTTTATCTTTATTTATAAAACATGTTTTTCTTATATAAATACAAGAGATCACGGCTGGCATTACCTTCATTACAGGACCACCGTAAAAATCGATAGTTTTGACGATTCGATTCACCGGAAGGTAACAAAAGGCGAGTTCTCAACTTTACTGATAGGGGGAGAAGGGGCGAGATAAAAGGGCTTTTTTCGACCAATATTGCACCACTTTATTTTATGTCAAGGAAGCAATGACCCATACGTTGTGCCATTTCTAACGTATACAGTGAAATGCACGTTCATTTAAACCTCGGCTATAAAACGTTTGATTAACCGGAGTCTCTTTATTCAAGTAGTAAAAACAATTTAAGGCAGCCAACTTTCGTAGTCTTCTCATAACTTTTACTCGTATCTAACACACAGCAACAAAATCAGCGAATCTTCCTACAGTACCATCAGTCGATAATTCACGAAATTAAGTAAAAGCAAGTACGATAATCACGATGTAATATTCCTGTCTATAAATGTACCAACATACGTATTACCCGACGACGCAAGGATGACCTAATTCGCACTCCCTCGGTTACGACATAAACTGAAATAATCCATGATACACGCTCAAACATCCAAAAACGCCACACATCAACACTAGAGGCAATTGCTAGAGTGTTGGTAATCACCTTGAGATTACTGTTACCCTAGTGGTCCAGGTGGAGAATGATAATCTCACCTCAACTGGTGCTGACACCTATCGCTGACCGACTTGCCCTCAGGGAGGCGCGTATGTATATACGGATAGTCACCGCAATACGACGTGTACCACATACAAGAGGGGGGGGGGGGTGAGACGAGATCAGCATCATCATCTGCCTAGGGTATCTGCCACACACATACATCCAAACATCTGTGTGAAAGAGGAGGGGAGGGGGTGCAGGAGCCTCGCCGCAGTGACCGTCATGTTGGTTACAGTAGGAGGGAGAGAAAGATAAAAACATCCCTCGTGTACTTCTTTATATTCCTTTCCTTTGTCCGAGTGAGCGTTGCATTTTCAGGGGGGGGGAGGAGGAGGTACAAAGGGAGAGAGAAAGGGCGGAGGTTGAGTCCCCTTCGAAACGAGTTTTTCGTTCTCCCTCTGCACACCCGCCTCCCCCCGCCCCGATTTTTTTTTCTTTTCTCCGATGTTCCCTTTCCCTACTCCTCACCACCGTAAGTACATCCGAAGGGTAGTACAGAAAAATATCCTGACGCGTCACGGTGTCAAACGAACCGTATACCTCTTTGGCGAAGCTTTCTCGCGATTTTTCGTTTAACACAACGTTGGGACCACGTACACTACCAATTCGGCGATCGAAAATCGATAATCGATCTTCGAAGTACTACCTCCCCTCGCCTTTCTCTCGCTTTCTCTCTACGTAAAACCGACCGATCAAGCTAATACGTCGGAAGCTGCAAAACCACGCTCATCAACAGAGAGACGCTGCTGGCAATCACGCACTCCCCCTCTGACACTAAGAGCCACAGGGAGAGAGAGAGAGAGAGAGAGATTGGCCGTCATAACGCGCGCGCATTCATCGATCGCATGTGCATCTTTCCTCGGGTGTATATTATACGTATGCGTGCATGTGGGAGCAGAGCGGCGAGGGACCGGGGTATTTATCAAAGCGTGTACAGCTGTACCGTAACAAGGGGTGGAGAGATGCGTGTGTGAGTGTATACATAGGGAGGGGCCGTTGTCGTTCAAAGGGACAGAGGTACATGACGTAAGGAGTGTAGACCGAAGGGGGCATCGCTCTCTGGGCTTTTGGCCCTTTTCTTTTGTACGCGCGCCCTCCGCTCTCTGGGACAGCAGCCTCTGCTTTTTGAACTCCCTATACAACTCTGACCGAGGGGGGGGGGAGTTGATGCGTTTCTATTTTCCTTATTTAGTTTGTTGTTGGGAGTTTGCGAGATGCTGGGGGAAAAATGCAGTTTCTTTTCTTTGGTTTCACTGGTTCAAAGTAACTGTTTTTTGAACTTCAAGAGAGAGAGAGGGGCAACAAAAAAACAGCTGCCTCAAAGGTGTCCAATGTTTTTTTATTTCTTACACGGGAAATTAATGTTTCATGCGACGAAACTCCGGAGCTTGGGGTGGTGCTCGTATGATCGATCAAAAGGACTAATTGCAAAATCCCTTTGAAGTCATTTGGCAGAAATCGATGCTTGCGAAATAATAAGTTTTTTTTTAAAAAAAAAGGCCGATTACAACTCAGCACGATGGATTCATTCGGATAACCGCGGCAATTCCACACAGCGCTTTAAAGGGTCGTGTTGGCGCTCAGTTTACTATAAAATCCAAGTGTGTCAAAGTACACGTTCAAACTATTTCACCTATTCTATTCAATTAAACAATATTTTTCATCAACGATTAACATTAGAAGGCTGTAAAGGGTAAAACATTACTGTCACAGACTTTATACACTTTTTATAAGCGTGTAAAATCTGTGACAGCCTAGTTTTTCTCTCTACAGCTTTGCAACGTTGGTTTTTCACCATTTAAATCTATCCAATTTAATGGAACTGGTTAACCACTTGGTGCATCATAGATTTGCTTGTCCTTAAAATTCTTATCCACACCAGAATGTATTTTGTAAAAAACAAAAATTTTAACTACACACTTTAAACGTGTAATTTAACAGACTTGGATTTACAGTGTAAAGGGCTTGTTTCTAGCATCAGGAGCTAGAAACAAGCCCATTGCAGAGTTGGGGGAAACAACGAGAGCAAGCGCAGCGATAGTAAGAATGAAAAAAAAAAAAAAAAAAAAAAAAAAAAAAAAAAAAAAAAACAAGCGAAGATGCGTTTGCGTATTCTCACGCGTATAGGTGTAAAGGAGCGGACGATTGGTCTTGGTCTACTTGGCGTATCTGGATTGCTAGAAGGATACTCCATAGGTACGCTGCACTGGTTCGCGTGTGCATGTATATGTTTGCACATCGACTCGATCGAAGTTACAGCCAACAAAGCCTTAGTTCAACAGAGGGGTCCTTATTGCGCTGCTACATATATATATGTATTTACCCCTTTCGCGACAAACAGTTACGTCGACGATGACGATCCAGTTAATTAATTTTCCCTTTAACTTCCCACCGAACCGACGGCGCATCGTTTTGGCTTTGTCGCGTGTGTGTAGATTGGGGTAAATAAGCACGAGAATGCCAAGTGGAGTGTTTAAAGTACGTATGCAAATCGCAGGACTTTGCTACTGGAGTTGGTGAACTTGGTTTTTTTTTTTTTTATACCGATCACTGTATATGCTGACCGATCATCTGTGTGGATGAATTTCGATTTTATTTACGTGGATTTTGGTGGAGTCTTAAAAATCCAAACGAAACCAGTACACGTATCGGTTTTCTCGATTGCTCGATTTATGAAGATGTTACCAATACACGATTGAAAGAAGTACGACCCTGCATCACTCTATGTAGAAAAAACCTAGATTTTTTTTTTTTTTTTAACAAAAAACAAAAATTGATGGAGATACAGTACGTCAAAGTCCTGGAGTGGGAAGTTTAACCCTTTTTTTACATCTGAGTAAAATCTTGTTTGGATAAAAAAAAAAAAAGGAACGGGTCTAATATTTTTCAAAAATCTGAAAAAATGAGAACAAGGGGAGGATACTCAAAGCAAATGGAGAATATGTATTGAAACGTAGAATGAAGTTACCACAAAGGAAAGATTAAAACAAAGGTGTTTACGAAGTTTGTTACATTGTTACATTTTCAACATAAATATTTTTTATGCAAAATGCATTCGTCCGATGTAGTCACAAAGTTTGTAGACGCCTTGACGAATCGAACGTAGAAAACCGCGTGAAGATCCATCTTACCGCTCAAAAAATCGACAGTTCATTGCCCCATTTCCTCGCCTAGAATGGTTCATCGAAAAGGCAACGACACTGGCTGAGATGTGGAAATGTAGGAAGCACAAGAAAGTAAAATGTAGAGTGTCTCGAAGTGTAAGACGTGGAATCGTGAAAAAACAAGGAAAGAAATTGATATGAAACGGGTGGAGGTGACAAATGTTTTAAATTTAAATGGCAATGAGAAAGAACCTACTAAACTAATTTTATGTATTTGTATGTAATGAAGTATTTTTAAAACATCAGCTGGATTGGGATCAGATGAAGAATGAGTAACATAACATTGTAAAGGAAGTATCGTATGCATACTGTAATTTTTGTTAAGAGAGTTCACTCGCTAAGAGAATTAACGTCAATATATTGATAACACTTCAAACAGAGATGAATTAGTGTATGAAAAACCTTCGGTTCAAATTTCAAGTCTCTTTATGGCTTATAAATTGAGATATTGATAATTTTATTATTGAACTTTTAACGTGCAGTCTTATGAAAATCAGTACTGTTCTGATACATAACCTGCAATATCTGGATAATCGACGTCAAGATTTGATTGGAAATTTTTTTGAAAATAGCTAAAAACTTGACGATTACGTAGCTATAGTCACATTTTCATTCATGGCTTATGGAATAAACAATAAATTAGTGAATAAAATAATTCTCCTTCGACAGCTACCGTTAGTACGTCGTATTGTATCTGTATATATAGTCATGCAGGTTACAATACTGCTGATCTTATGCAAAAAAAAGGTTAGGTACGAGTGAGCTCCCTTAAGCCTTTATTTCACGAATCTGGGCTTGAAAGCCAATACGAAACATATTTTCTCAAAACTCTCTCGTCAGCCCTAATGGAGTAAATAATTTTTTTCCGGTAACATTCTATCAGGGAAGAAAAGTTTACCCCTTTCGTCAAACGATCCAGCCATTTCGAACAATCAAACCGAGCCAATATACCACGTATCACACGTAAACAACAAAAACACCATAGCGGCAAGGAAAGAAAAAAAATAATCAGAGAGCGTAAATTTTACAGCTCACCACATACGAGCAGCCACTGCGCGCGTATACCCCGACAAAAGAGCCCGCGAAGCGTGTAACGAAGCAGCCGGCCTCTCCCTCTCGCCCTTTCTCCCTTCCGCAAGGAGTGAAAACGCGCTGCTGATCGATTGCCACGCGGGTCTCCGTACGTGCACGCGCGTGTGGGTCCAGGGGTGGGTAGGTCTACCTTTGAAAAAGGCCCGTTCACTTTGTGCGCTTAGTAAGCTCGAGTTGTTGTATTTACTCGCCACTTTGCGCCCTTCCCCCTGTCCCTCTTTGCGCCCCTCTTTCTATATGTGTGTGTGTGTGTGTGTACTACGGCTAGGTAACCAACCAAAAAAGGTCTTTTTTTTTTTTTTTTTTTTTTTTCAAAACAGCAAAGTTTAGGACCTTAATTCACGTCACAGAAAAATGTATCTTTTCTCATTAATACGCGATACGCGAGCTTTTGTCCTGCAATGGTTCGACAGTCGCTGAGAGAATATTTAGAGAAAAATCGCGATCGATGTTTCTTTTACTCAGTAAAAATATGTCTGTTCGGGATACGTGTATATATAGACAAAACATAAAAAAAAATTAATGCATTTGTGCAACACATTAAGCATAGTGAAACGTAACTTTTACCATTTACCTTCAATAATAACAGACAATAGCGATTAAACAACCTGTCCCTTTAGTGAACCAAGTCACGGTAAAAACTCAAACAAATGATTAATATTGTTGGAATGAAAAAAATCGACATGTAATTGTATCATACTGTCTAAAATTTTAAATTGTCACAGTTATTTAAATTATAATTTTAATAGCAACATAAATAATTGAAATACTGGGAAAAGATTGATTAAGATTTACGTTCATGTCTATTTTCTGGAAGAAAAAAAAAAAGTATTTTTGCCAACACAAAAACCATGAAAATCAAGTCATGGCTCACGCGAGAAACCCCCAAACATCTAAGATTAGAGCTCGAGAAATAAAACGACGATCATTGCAGCCTCAAAAAGTGTACTTGTAACGGTAGGGGATAGCGTCATTGAGACACACACGCGTGGAAACAAGGTTCAGGGAGGGAGAAGAGCCGACGTCGGAAAAGTATCGATCCCCGCCGCGGTTGAATGAATCTCAAGGAAACAGCACCGGTGTGAACTTTGCCGTCCATCACACATCCAGCTGCCGAGATGTCACGATTTTCAGGACCCCGGAGCCCCAGCGGGAATCCCGAGACCAAAAAAAGGATATATGTATATACCATAGCCCTGTTAATTAAAAGCGCAAGCAACGCTGCGCGTGATAAAAAAAGAAAAAAGGGCCTTGTCGTTTTACGCTCTCTCACTATTTAATTAATTAAACAACGCCCGCGCTGTGCATCCCCCCCCCCCTTAAATCCTTTTACCGGTGTCGAGAGTAGATGTAGATGTGGAGAAGGAATTTTCCCCGCGCGCCTTTGTGTGTGCGAGACTCCTGACAAAGCGGGGAGAGTGCGATGTATAGAACGGTTGAGCCAAAGAGATGTTAAAGAGATAGGCGAGGGAGAGAGACAAAAAGGTTACCGCGGACCACGTGGTGTCTCCGTTGTTGATGGTGATCCGGCAAAGCTACGGGGGGTATCATAGCAGAGGTGTGAAGCTTGAAGGCTTTTTTTTTTTTAATGGTTCCTCGATCGATGGGCGACGAGGGCTTTGGTTAATGCAAGTTTGTGGGAAACGCTGGAATTAGGTGAGAAAAATTCTGTATCGTGGAGCTCTAGGAGGTTTTGGGGTCTTGAAATAGGATTTTTTCGGGTAAATTCTTTGATGCCACTGTACATGATGCACGTGCGCCCTCGGGCATGCGCAGAATCGTTGAAACGTTACGGGCGCCATGTTGTTCCAATGGTGTACGTTGACAGTTCAAATCTTTGATCAAGTTAACTTGTTGACTAAAATTATTCGACCTACTGTGTATATTTGTTTATTTTTATGGTTCGGAATAAGTTTCATCATCGAACGAGGCCATGCGTTCAAGATGACTTCGTTTGTTAGTTCTAACCTCAAAAGAGGACCTGTCTTTTTTTTCCTTTTGATTTGTCCTTTGCACGTAAATGAAAAATCAGAGGAGACAGTGTTATGAGCTCTAAGATCGTTGATTCTTTTTTACAGTAAAAAAATGAGAGACCAATTCATTTAATGAAAAACCCTACTCATCTAAATTTAACGGTTGAATGAAACTTTTGTTTTTTACCTTGAGAAAATCGAGACAGATTTCGCCTAGTGAGAAATGAAACAAAACAGTAAAAAGTGGCGTTTCCTTGTTTTCGCTTAACGAAGGAGGAAGAGATGAAAAAGCATATGTTCAAGTAAACTTAGGAAAATTTAAAAAGCAAAGTTGTTTAAAAGCTTTCGGATGAAACTTAAGAAAGTGCGTTTGTTTTTTTGCACTCTTTGCTTCATAGGCATTTTCGCAACTCTGACCGAACTTGGGAAAACTATGCACAGCTTCACTCAATCGCAGCGGAAGATATGTTTCGCCAGTTTCTTAATTTTTATTAAAACAAGACGAGAAAGAGAAGGAGAGACTCATCAAAAATATTCCTTTCGCGCGGGCTCGATTATCAAAACTGAACCAAAGTTTCAACGCCCACTCAGTCCCGCCCGGGTTATCCATTTGGAGAGAGCCACGAATTTTCCATGAGATTTGGATGAAAATAAGTATGGTGCAAGGCAAAGGGAAGTAGGATAAAAATAATACCACGCGGTAAATAACGCGAGCAATCGTTATATTTCCGTCGGGCTGTCAAGCCTCATCGCAACGAAAGCTAGATTTGACGAGCAATTTTATTACCGCCGAATAATGAATTATCACTCGAAAAATTTTTTCCCTCCCATCCAGGTGAACTTAATTAAAATTGATGTCTATACTTTTTTCACTCCTCCTCGTCGTCATTTCCGCTTCGTTTATATGACACGGTAGAGAGTGCGAAGTGATAATCATTCGCACATACGAGTGGAATGGCAGTTTTGGTCCGTAGTGGTGGTACACTGCAGTGACACCGATACAGTGAAATTGTTTCAAATACTTTCAAGTAAGGTGAGTAAGTGTTGTGTCGTGGACTTTTTTTAGCACTTTGCTTCCGTGAAACTTGTTCAAAACCGGGTCAGGTAAACGCGTCTATTGATGAAACATGTTCCAGTTCACAAAACACTCATTTGCTGTTAATTGTAACTTTTTACAAGTTCGTTGTAATGGCATGAAATTATTTGAATAATTTAAGGAGGTTTGGGAGTATCATTCACAGAGGCGAGGAACGGGGAGTCCCCCCTGCCCGCGCACCTCCTCTTGCAGTCTACAAACTTTGAACTGTACGACTGTAACTGCTTATATTTTTGAAAAATGCCTGGCAAGGCTTGATTTTTTTGTCGTTCAACTTCCTTTTGTACCAAGGTATCTATGAAAACGTTTTTTTTATTCCAACACATTTAGAATATACTTTAATTTCAATTAAAAGGCAAACATAACCTTGATCTCTCATAAGAGACCGTCTTACACTTAATATTTCATAATTTTTTTCTCGAAAATTTCCCCTTGTGAAAAATCTGAAAAAATTAATGTGCACCCCTAATATGCTCAAACATAACATACATTTTTTTTGGCACGTTTCTCCATTTTTAACTTTTCTTCCAAACCTCCTTAAAATGTGAAAAATAAATCCACGTTACATTTAGAAGATCACGTAATCTCGATTGAGTATAACTTGAATGATTTTGAATCATTATGACAAAGTTACGTTGTCATGACAATTAGTTTCATAATATAGTAACAAAACTATAAAATTCATGTCCAACTTGTCTTTTTTTTAATCAAACAAAATAAAAATAATTTTTTTTCTACTTATACACAGAGCACCTATAAACACCACAACTTCTAGTATTCGAGTTAACAAATATTTTTATAAAATAATATAAAAATTATGACCAAAATTGTTTGATAATTGTTACTTTTTAGAGTGGATTTTAAAATAAAATGTGTGTATAGGGTTTGGTGGTTTGGAAAAGTAACAAAGCGTGTGCGTTAAAAATAAAGAAGGTTTTTGATCTAACTACGAAATTAAACAAAATTCTTTGTTTCGGTGTATCAATTATTATTAGCACTCAAGTAATAAAATCAAAAATAAAACAACTTAATGAGAACGAAAAAATAAAGAAACAAACAAGGACGTTGTACACATTGTAGCGTGAAAATACATGGTATTTTTAAAAATAATATATTTTATTGGTCAGATTTATACAATAGTTTCATTGTTGTGTCTCATCCCCTGCATATGCATATTGAATTTTTCGAAGGCAAATCTTTCTTGTACTATCTTTCGTGCGTACGACGTGTTACGTGTGACTTACTCTTCTTTTAATTTCAAAAGAAAAAAATAATAAATAGTCATCATAATCTCTTTAAAGGTTACTTAAATTAGGTTGAATTAATTTACACAAAATCTTAACCTACACTTGTACTTAATTTTAAATTTTGTTAATGCGTAAAAAATTGTATTTAAAGTCCTTGTCGCAAATTTTTTAAATATTATACGCAGGATAAGTTACTGGTAGAAAAAATCGAGCATTTCTCTCGACAAAAAATATTTTCCGCGATCAATAGTTATGTTGGTTCATGCAGTAGATTTCAACGGAAACGTCATTTTTTCATGGTGCATGGGGTTTATCAAAGTTTGTTTAATTTAAAAAATAAAGCCTTATGCAATTTTAACTAATTATTTATGTATTTTAAAATATTATTAAATTAAAAAAAAAATTTTTTTTTTTTTGGTTTTCAAAAGAACCATTCAGATATTTGGTTTTTTAAAAATATTATAAAGCTTTAAAATGTTTTTAATAAAATAACTGCGACTTTGTTGATTAAAAATTCGAAAAATAAAAAAAAAAAATTTTTATAGTCAAGAGACTACTGATTGACCGGTTAGCTGTGCGAAAGCGAATTTGTATTGACATTGCGAAACTGCATCAATTCAGCAACGATGTGTATTCAAGATAAATTGTCAACGGTAAGCTACTTCAAAAAATTTTATTTGGTCAAAAAATGAATACGAACGAAACGTTAAAAAATTTCAAAATTTCGGGTATTAACGACACTGTTGTTAAGTTTTTATGTCATATTTTTAAATTAACTATCTAACTGGTAACTAATGCAATAAGCACTCATTTTTTTTTTTTTTTAAGATTCTGAAATTAGAATTGACGATCGATTTCTTTAATTAAATCTGATTACTGACAAAACAAAATTCGATTTGATAGATATACTTTAAATGCACTTTGAAGTTCAATGTACACGAAAACCTTAAGATTAAAAACACGAATAAATAAGTTATTTTCATTTTATTGATTGAAAATATACTTTATTGCCATACCAAGGATGAAATTGGCGCACACTAAGCTTATGACTTCGACTTTTTCTTATTTCCGTACACTACTAGTCTTTAATTAATATTGTACTATGAGGTAAATAAAAAAAAAAAAAATAAAAAAAAAAATGCGAGAAAAAGAGTTTAAAAGGCATCACAAGAGGCCCCTTTGATTCATTCGTATTAACATTACTAAAACTCGCGCAAGTCAAAAGCGTGTCTGCCTGTGGGCTTTCGGACTAGTTTCGTATGACTAATTTCTCGAGTCGAAGCGCCAACGACCCGAAATACACAAATCAGTCTTCGGCACGTAATTTTCTTTTTTCACTTTGTTTCGCTTTTTATTATTATTATTATTTTTTTATTTTTTTTTTCTTCACCTTTTCTTTATCACCGTCGTCGTTACTTTCTTTTTTTTTTTTTTTTTTTTGTTAAAGTCACAACCTTTTAAGGGTTACGGACTTCCAATTTTTAATACTGATTTTCAGTTGAAGCCTCAATTTGAAGAAACGTAACTGCGATAATTTTTTTTTATTTGATTCAAAGATGAGAAAAAATTATAGAAATATTTTTCTATTATTCTTTGCCTTGTTATTAAGGTAACTTTCTATTATTAGAGTGTATATCACAAGTCAAATTTAATTTTAATAAATATATTTAAAAATATTTGTGCGAGCTTTTAAAAAACTATTTATTATTGTTAATGGTCAAGTAATGTTAATAACAAAGTAAAAAAAAAACATCCTAAAATTTTTTCTCTTTACTGTTTTTGTTATCAAATATAAGATACAATTTTTACTGGTTTTATTTTATTAATTAAAAATAAACAAATGAGAATTAGCTTCATCTGATTATTGTACTTTGATGATGAATTTGGCACCGATCGGCGATAAAAAAAATTTACGCGCACCAAGTCCGAAATTGATATTTTTGTTTTTTTTTGTTTGTTTATACAAATTATAAAAAAATTTTCACTCACAATTACTATAATACATGGACAAATAGCGTCATAAAAAATACATTGCAGCCTCAAACTGCCTCTTATTCGATTCACCATGAAATATTTTTTTGTACTTGTACGTATCATTTTTTAGGAAAAATCTTATCCATCTTAAAAGTACTCTTAAAATATAGACTTGACAATCCTTAGGACCCTTATACAACAGGTGTATGTTTCAAGGATTGTTGTAATTAGTTACATTGTTTATCATTTTTTTCCTTCAAACTCAGCTTTTGGAACGATTTTGGTACTTAATTCTACATAACCGGATAACGGATTTCGTTTTTTGGAACATTATGGCGTGACAACCTAACCTCATTGTCTTGATCTTAAAAAATCGTGTAAATGTTTCAAAAATGTATACGTAATAATAATAAATTCATCAACAAGGTATAGACCTCACACCGCTTATTTAAATAATGCTTCACTCTACTTCTAAGGAGACAAGATAAAAATAACACCTTAGTTTATCTAAAAAAACGACGTTCAGTATTAAAATACTTTTGAAGATCATTAAAATCTCTTTGTTTTTTTCCATTCGCACGATAAACTGTTTATAAAATACAACCTCTCACATGATATGAAATGTAAACGTAATTGTTCTCGAACGAGAGGATATTTCTTTTCTGTAAAATCTCATTGAGTATCAAACTTGCTTCGCCAGCGCTTTCTAAATAGATAAAAGAACGCATTTCCGGTTTGCACGCGAAAATATTTTTAAGACACTGTATAAGGGAAGGCCTCATTTGACTTTAATGTTCTATGTTATAAATGCGACTGTAATATTTTTATCAAAGTATAAGTTTAAAGGTGTTTCTACTTAATTTTTAGATTTTGGAGTACAAAAATACTTATACCTTTCGAGCGACTCATGAGTCACTTTATCAAAAGTGATAATACTATCTCTAATATGGTTATTGGAATGTTGTGAAGACTACTAAACTGAAACTATCTTGTTAAGCCTTCAACCCGTTTTTTAAATAAGTTTAAAAAACCTATATATAAATAGAGAACACACTTAAAAACCGCAAAGAAAAATGGATCGCGTATCCAAGGTTTTGCACACGTTCTTACAGTTTTACTTAAAAAAAAGTACTTACTTATTGTAAAATTTACCTATTTAATAACATAAATTGTCGCAGATAGTTCGTGTACTAGGTAAAAAAAGTTTTTTTTAATAGACACGCTTGGCTTAAATAGGAAAGACATTTTAAAAATGTCATTTTTGAGATTCTTAATCATAATTATAAAATGTAAATCGATGCGCACAAATAAATAATGAATTAAATAAATAAAATAAATACGATGAATAAATAATACTTTTCACGTTGAATTGTTCATGAGTGCTCACAAGGTCCGACAATATTTTCCTCCGTTACCTTTACCAAGCGCAACGCCATAAAACTCGTGTATATAAATATATATTCATAAATATCTGTGTATCTTATTTGTGTATTAAAAAAAAATTTGGTTTCCAAAAAAAAATCAATAATAATAATTTAAAAAAAATTAAATAAAAAAGAAAGATCTCTAAGTGAGATAAGGCTCAGATTTGGCGAGAAAGTGCTTGGGCTCGAGACGCAAATAGGGTGAGCTGAGCAGCGAAGCGGCCGAGGACGAGCCACCACCGCCGCCATTGCTACCCCCACCACCCGTAGCGCCGTTTCCACTAGCGCCACCAGCACCACCGTCGTCACTAGTGCCACCAGAGCCATCTCTGATACCATGTTTGAGCTTGATGTGGCGCTTCAAATTGTCGGACCTCGTGAGCGATATCATGCAGATGTGGCACTGGTATTTGTCGGGAAAGTGTGACTTCATGTGCTTTTTAATATTAGCCACGCTCTTGCCGCACAGCCGGCAACACTCGCTCGATACCAGTGACTGGATAGAGCCACCGCCGGTAGCGCCGCCACCACCAGCGCCACCGCCGCCGCCACCCGACTCTAACTTTAACTTGGCGCTTTTACCTACACCACTTTCTCTATCCTTCGCCTCTTTTTTGTTCTGTGTCCCCGGATGTATTCTGTTTCCTCCTGGAAAGCAAGCGTTTGCGCAATTTTCAGATCACTTCGTTATGTTACATTTGTGTTTGGTCTGGATGCAATTTACTGGTACATACGACAATCTCAGTTCTCCTGAGTCGAAGGATACCAAAGTGTTCTGTTGTTTTCAATAATTTTTTTTATTATTTCCGATGAAGAAAAAACAACAAAACTTCTTTCCTTCATTTTCTAAAACACGACGAAAATTTTACAAAGAAGCGAAATTTCAACAGAACAGCTTGGCATCTTTTGTCAAATGTCAAATGTCAACACTCTCTACGGCTTCTATTAAAAACTCAAAATTTTGGCACAAATGAAGTAAACAAAAACTATGTAACAAACTGAAAGTATCTAAGGTAACCAAAGGTCCAATTTCTACTTGTTGCTTGCCAATCAGAAGATAATAGTAATACGTAACTAAAAAACAACACACGATTTTTCAACTTAGAGCACTAAGAAGAGAATTCGACTTACTTACGAGTAGTTTTTCATAAAACAAAACAAAAAAATAATAACAATAATAATGCACGCTCTACTACACAAGAAAAAACAAAAACAAAAACAAAAACAACAGAAAAAGTACCATTACTTGGAAATGTCAGTCAAGGTTGCAGAGAAAACGACGTTTTTGCGCGAGATATACAGAACATGAGAGAAGAAGTAGAAGGGGAAAAAAATAGCTGCAACTACATTTGTATCATGTAAATTACCACACTAATGCATATAAATTTTTTTTTAATTTATAATGCTATACGTTCAGCTCTTTCCTGCGGTGACTACTGAGGGAGAGGGATGGGAGGAGGTAGGCTAACTCTTACAACTAATCGGTGTATTGTCCGAGTCCTGCCTACTTGCCAATTGCGTTGACGAAGGGTAAGAAAAACAATTAATCGACAGCAAAGGCGAAATGGCGAGTCTCTGAATCGTCACCCATCCAAGTATAAGTACTAACCCCGACAAATGCTGCTTAACTTCGGTGATCGACGAAACGGCAACTCTACTGCTGTGCCACCGTGGCGACCCATAAATACATTTTTTTCTTCTTCTTTTTATAGAATAGTGTTCTGACCTTTAAGGTACGTACACTTACCATGCATATATAAATAAGTACTCGTTACGTACACATAGTATATAATATGCACTTAGTATGCTCGATATACCCTTTACATAACACGAGACTCGCGTTTACGAAGAAGCGAGAAGAGATACAGGCCAGCAGGTCTACTTTTGTTTCATCCATACCCGGAGCCCAGTTAATAAGTACACGTTGCACAGGACGACCGAGAGCGCGAGCGCACGCGCGAGAAATGAAAATAATAATAGAGCGGGATATTTTCGTCGTCCGGCCGAGCGCTCGACATTTTTCGCAAACCGTATACCTTTCTCTCCCTCTCGTTTCATATTTTTTGTCTTTCCTCGCTTCACCGTCGAGGTAAATATATTTTTAACGCGTGAACAACACTAGCCGCTCGTAAGCATATTACGAAACGTAGAAAAAAAAAAAAAAAAAAATCATTAACAGCGTTAATGCGCTTTTCCCGTTTCTAACGAAAAAAAAAAAAATATATATATATTAAATTGATGTTGATATGCGTGTTATCTCAAGTGCGCGCATTAACGTCGGCAGGGTTTTAAGGTAAAAGTACCCATGATGAAACGTTTTTCCAACGCTTGTTCGACAAGTGAAATAGTCAGTATTTAATAAACGCTTGAGATTTACATCACGTATAAAATTAATTTATAATCATAAAAATAATATTTATTTCAATCGACAAAAATAATGTGCTACATTTTATTTTTTACATAAAATGTATCTTTTTTGCAATGTAAGATTGGAAACGTAATACAAAACTTATTGACAACTACTAAAATATTTATATATTTTTTTTTTTTTTATACATAAATAAAAAAAAAAAAAGTTGTAATATGTGCTCTTTTAGAATTTTATAAGCCCTTTAAACCCAAACCTTAAAAATAAGTTTCCACGCAATTAACGATTACACATAAGCCGAAAGAGGACAATGTACCATTTTTTCGACAGTTTCTTGGTGTCCTGATGTCTATCGATGCAAACAACCATCATAATCAGGACGCGGGACTAAAAGTCGCGTGCCGATAAAAAAAAAGGAGGGGGGGGGGTAGAGTGCTGGCACGCGTGTCCTGAATTAACTGCGAAAAAGCGCGGCAATTTTACTATTACGTGATGCCAACAACTGATGGTCTCTGCGGGTGTTGGTACACAAATGTACTTCGTAATCGAGATTTTCTTATTTTTTATTTCAACCAGAGTGTGAATGGAGGGATACTACTAAATTTTTTTGCAGGAAAAGATGCAATAGTTTTGCTAAAATGTAGCGAAGGCAGTGCAACGTAAAATTATTACTATTCAAATCATCAGGAAAATTTGTGAATTTTTTTTAACGTTTTTTGGCCAGAGAATATTCGATCTGTGAAACTATTAAGTTTTAAATCTCAACACAAGATTTTATGGAGAACAATAAACTTGGGAACATTTTTTATAAAAAAAAACTGTAAAATAATTAATTGTACAAAAAAATAACTTGACCAACATAAATAGGTCACATAGTACATTTTCAAAAGATTTTGACCGAACGTAACTATGTTGGTCACAAAATCGTAGACTTTTTTGAACGTGGAGTCTTATGGGAGCCTGAAACTTCCCTTCTCTCTGAAGAAGTATTAAAAAAACTGAGGAAAAATTTTCCTCCGACCGATCCCTGCTTCTTAATCCGTTATAAAAATCGTACATCTACCAACTACCACATTATTAAATATTAATTTCCAGCCAAGTACCGATGCCACCTTGAAGGCAGTCTTGTCTTGACTGACGTCACTCTGAAGGCGTCTTAAGCCAGAATAAATTAATTCTCTCGTATCGATAATCGCCTCTCATTTACGTGCGATTCAATGATAAACTTTATTAGACTCTTTACTCTCCGTTGCTGGGTACACGTTGAAAAATGTAAATCAATTTTATCGTAAGAACAATATTTATGTGAACAAAAAATAAATGTCAGTGATCGAGAGAAGCAGCGCGTCTGGCGAAAATTGATCTCATCAACTTGTGCACAAGCTCGAGGCTGATGCGCAAAAAATAAAATAAAAATTAATACTGCAAAGGCTGGATGTACCCATTGTGTCCTGTAAAAAACGAACCATCGCACGACCTGCATGTAGTATACGTACATGTAACTGTCCGGCCGCGTTAGCTCCGACGCAAGTACACACGATCACGAGCGCGCGTTAAAGGACGTATGCAAATATTACGCGACGCGTTGGCAGGAAAAAAAAAAAAAAAAAAAAAAAAAAAAAAAAATTGCAACGCACGCACTGACATACATCGGTAGGACTGCGTGCGCACGCGTGCCTTACTTCTTACTTTTTATTTGATGCACTTGCGAGAAGGAGAGAGAAATTGATGTCTAATAAGCGTTTCAGACTCATGGTATGGAGATATTGGACTTTATCTGTACGTAAATGTGCGGGCACGGATGTTTTTGCACATTCTAGTAGAAAAAAAAATTTTCTCTCTTAAATAAACTAAAATCTGAACAAATTTTTTTGTGGAAAAATGTATGATGCGTTGAAGTTTCTTCATTACATTCATGCGAAGGTAGATAATGAGACTTGTTCAATCGAAATTGATACTGTGGTTATTATTTTGTAATGATTTATGAACGAACGTATTGTAACATGCACAGTATATCTATGTGTTCTGTATATTAGCTGACAAGTAGCGCCGCTCTGATGGTTGAAAAGTGAACTAATTATACTATCAAGCAATGAACGAATTTCAAATTTTATCCCGCCATTTAAGTCGAAATATAAGTTATCTGGTAGATTAACAGATTTTTTAAATTGTGCAGTTCAGGGCTCCCGTAATACATTTTATTGCAATATAAAATGGAGAACGTCGTACTAAAGAGATGTGGTCTGTTTTTATGTTAGAGATCGACTGATTTGTAGAAGAAGCTTCATGAGCAAGAAATTAAAATGAGCTGAATAGATCCATGAAGCTGTACTTGTAGAAAATATTTATCATTGAAACAATTAAAAAGCTAAATAAAAAATATCAGGCATTGAAGTGAAGAAATTAGATCAAGTCAAAAAACCAACACTCAAAGGTGCATGGATTGCAGCTTATGAATCATAAAAATATTTATTAAACTATAACTACGATATTAATTTCGATCATTCAAGGCTACTTAATTTCTTTTTTCATTTTCTTGCAGATGTAAACAAAAAACTTTTGCAGTACAAGCACCATTTGCAGGTTATACATTTTTCCATCATATTTTGCATTTTTTCCACTATTTGTCACGAAAAGATTTTCTGCACTTAAGTTTATTCGAAATATCGAATGTATCAAAACATCTATACTAACACATTTTTTTATCACTGAAATTTTTAGCTAATGCACCTATACTATTAGTATTTAGTTAGGGATTGATTGGCACAATGTTTTTGCGAGATTTTGCCGTGCATTTTAAGGGTTTTTTTTTTCAATAAAAGAAAATGGTATTTATTGATGCTCTAGTAATAAAATACTTTTTTTCACGTTAGATAAGAAGTTGGTGTAAAATTTTAATGGTCGAAACGTGGAGTGATTGTCAAGATACTAAAAACATGTGATTAGACCATGAATGTGTAAAACTAATTAGTTTTCAAACATTGTTAACTAACAGTCTACATTTTTTGCGTTTCAAGCATTAAGTAACTCGGAAAGTACGAGTTTGGGATTAAAAAGTTTTTTGTTTTCATTTTTAATGATAAATCATTAGAATTGGGCATAATTACTCAACGGACTTTTAAACACTAAAAACATGTGGCCCTTTGTTTCCTTAGAAAATGATTGTTTCATAATCACAAGGTACTTAAAAAATATTTTTCAGAAACAATTGGAAAAAAGTTATTATGCCCACCTCTGAGAACCGCCCCACGTGTTTTAGTAAAATAAAAAAAAAAATGTTCAATTTTCGTAAAATTAAAGTAACACAGAACTCAGTTCGTACTATGCCTATATTGTAGTCCAAACTAAATTCATCGAATTTCAATCCTTAGAAGGAATAATCATGAAAAAAAAAAAAAAAAAAAAAAAACCAACTGAACTTTACCGAAAATGTTTCACGTGTCAGCCATCAAGAACGAAAAGAAAAGCGCACAATCGGCGCATTGTTTTTTTCGCGGTTCGGCAACCTTTCGAGAAATATATGCGCGAGACGATCCAGAATTCCGTGCGCGTTCTGGTGAATAAGCCCCTTCCCCTCTTGCCTCTTGATTTTTGCCGGTGTTTTACGATGACGCAACAAAGGGACGGGATCGGGGTTCTTTTTCTCGTCGAGAAGGAGCTCGTGCCTCGAATCTCCGAAAGCTTGGGTTTTACGAGTTGCTCACATTTATTTTATCGAGAGATTCAGGTTTATTTATTTTTTTTTTTTTCTCAAAAATTCAAACTTTGAGAGACAACTGCTGGAAATCATAATTTGCGAACAGATGCAAAGATTTGCAAGAACATACCAGTAATAACTGCGTGTATCCTTGTAACTGTACAAACAAATTTTGATTTGCAAGTTGATGAGAAAAGACCTTGAATTTTCGACAGCTGTAGTAATAGTTATTCTTATTTTATTTAATGCAAAATTTTGTTTAAATAATAAAAATGCATGAGTTAAAAGAATAAATAAATGAATAAATGAAAATTCAATAATAGTACAATCTGAATTTAATATTACGTAAACCTAATCATGTTTTTAGTAATAAATCAATTAATTTTGTAAATTTAGAGCACATGCACGTTTATTACTTTTAAAATATTACGATTTAGTCGTCTACCTCACAAGGGGCCCCACAAAATGTGAGTCCGACCATGCTAAGGGAAACTTGAAAGCTGTCCCAGTAATATTCTAAATTTAGAGAAATAAAAAAACCGAAGGTCGAAACCAACCGAATGCGGAAAGGAGGCGACGCATTATTGTACACGTTGTAAAAAATCTGTGTTGAGTACATTAAAAAAATATATATATAATCATAATCATATAATAAAGCAGGTAATGCTAGAGGTATTATTTCGTTTGCGTGTCCCTAAAAAAATCGTCAAATTTTCAACACTTGTCGCTTTTAGTGTAAAGTAGTAAAACCCATATGTTATAGTGCGATATTTGCGGAGGAAAAAGAGGAACAAACTCTCGAGTGACCTAATTAAAAAGTGCGCGTTAATTAAGCTAGTATAATATGCTTGCGCACTCTAAATTGACCCTATTAAGCAAGGACGAGAAAATCGCTTTTCCTACCTACATTCAACGATGAAATTCAATGACTCACAGCAACGAGTCTATGTACGCTAAAATATTTACACTATTTTTGTTTGTTTATGTAATAATTATTATTTATTACTTTTGTTGTTACCATATATTTATACAGCGGTGCGTAAAGATGACAACACACCTACACCCAGTTTTATACAAGTTTATTTATATATTTTTTTTTTTTTCATTTTCGGGTTAGTGCGTTGTATACCCTGGATTTTAGACTCCGTGAGATAGTTACAATGCAAGGCGAAATAATAATAAATGAAGGTAAAAAAAAAAAAAAAGATTCGTTATACCAGGCTCCTGTTATTGGAAAATGTCAGTGCTTCGCGAAAAATAAATAATATTTATTCTAAAAACCAGAAAAAGTACTTGAAAAAGTCACAAGTATAGTGTATTACAAAGAGAAAATAATACTAATGAATAAAAAAAATCGAGAATTGGAAGAGCAAAAAAAAAGTCAAAGGTTAACAAATAATGTTGAAAGGCACACACTCACGACCATAATTAATCGTATAGAAATAAAAGAACTACCACACAATGACATAGCAAATGCACGATATACCATCACCACAAGGATAATAAAAATTAAAATAAGTACAATATATATACGTATAAATAAACACTAAAGAGTTGTTAAATCAGTGGACGGGGTACATATATGATACATGTAACGTGGGGAAAGGTTGTACTGCTAGGTAAATACAGAAATTTTTCTTTTAATTTTCTTTAAATTATTCGTCAGTGAATGATAAGTATTTTTCGACGTCTTTCGTTAGTTTTGAAAATTGAGGGACACCCGTCTTTTGCAATCATGTGCGACACTCTTTTTTTCTCTTTTTCAACGCGTTCCATAGTAGCATTGACTAATAAATAAAAAAAAAAAATAATAAAAAAATAAAAAATAAAAATGCAGCTCTACGCTTCACATAAATGAACTGCGAGATGATTCGTGAAACAAAGATGCATGCAAAATACGTGATATAAGTTAAGAACTTGTTTGCTCGGTTCGTCAAAAATAGCGCAACTTTTCGATTTAAAGGAAAGAAAAAAAGGAAAATAACAACAATAAACCACAAAATCGAAAAAGTGCGCGAAATCTCGAACAACTGTTCTCAATCGTCAGGGGAGGGGACACACTTGATGCATGAAAAAATACGAATAAGTCCATTTACATATATTTAGTTTCGAGGAATCATTTTTGAAAGTTTCAAGGGCGAAGTAGGAAGAAGAAAAAAAAAACGAGGCATGAGAAAACAAAGATAATAATATATACACACTCGTGATGTATAAACGGAGGGAAACTAAAAATATACATATGCCCGGTTTGATTATTAGTCTCTTTTTCTTACCATCTAGTCCATCCAGCATTTCCGGTGGATTGTGGTGGTCCGACGAGTCAAGGCCCGCAGCTACGCTGTCATTCAGGCCGAGTCCGCCTCCACCGCCTATGCGATCACCACCGCCACCACCACCCCCAGATTGGGGGACGCTGTCCTCGTTCATCACACCGACCGGATGACCCTGAGATACAATCAGACGTTTCACATATACATATGTATTTTTTTTCTGATTAACAAGAACAAGATGTGCGAGTATATGTGAGTGCAAGGGTCTTTACTACACTGAGAAAAAAAAAATTATAGAGAAAATTCAGCAAAAATTACCATTTGGCACAGTAAATCGGATGCAAAAACTGGCAAAAAAAAATTTATTATTTTTAGTAGTAAAGATTATTGTTTTAACAGTAAAAATTATACTTTAAATAGTAAAAACTATATGAAGAACAGTAAAAATTTCTATGCGGGAAATAAAAATCAACCAATTTTTTTAAGGTTTACTGTTCCAGCATAATATTTTAATGAAACAATATATTTACTGTTAGAATTAATAATTTTTTCCTTTTTTGCCAGCTTGCATCCGATTTACTGTGCGGAATCTCAATTTTTGCTGGAATTTCTCTATAATTTTACTATTTTTTTCTCTCAGTGTAGAAAGTGTATTTTTATCTCCACGGTAAGATTAATAAATAAAAGTCCAGAACATTGACTACATGCTTTAATATTTGTCAAGCGATTGGCATCGAAATTCATTGAATAAGCATGCCCAACAATAAACGCGCATGGAATGCCACGGAGCTGTATTCCGTTATGTGCACATTCGTATAACTGTATGAGTGAACTTTGTATGAGAAAAAAAAAGACAGAAACAAAAAGTAGTCAATCAGGGCCAGTGGGGGGGGGGGCTAAGCAGGGTAGAAGTACCCCAGACCGAAGCCTCAGGCTTGGGTACCTAACGAAATATAAATATCGAACGTAAGTTGTAAAGTTGGCAACTAAAATTTTGAATCAAGTACCTGAGTATGAAAACCTATTTGAATCTAATATTGTTGAAAAAAATGTAAGTATACTCGGTGGAAAAGTTAGAGTAATTTTTACTTTAAAAATTATTAAACTATATAATGTATACGAGTGGACACGGTAGCACAGTGGTTTAGGCTGCGGTGTAGCTCGAGGGCTTGGAAACACATGCTCACGAGTTCGAGACCTAGCCTTTTTACTCACTTGGCTTGCACCTCGGAGAAACTAATTTTGTTATGAGCGTATTTCAGTCCGATAGTTTGAAAAGCATGTAAAATAAAACTGTTACTGAATGGTTTTTTAATTAAATTTAAAAAATTTTAATTATTTTTAAATTAAATTATATTTTTTTATTAAACGAACCTTTGAGGCAGAATATGTCGAGCAATTGTCATGTATTTCGTTTACCAAACGCTTGCTTGATTAAGGACGTTCATTACACATAGCGTTTTGTGTAGAATCTTCCAGAAATTTCAACGGGATACTCGTAATAATGTTAGAAAGTCACATATAAAATTTGAGATCGTTTTACAACACAGTTTAATATATATTAAACGTTGAAAAAACTTAAATTTAACACGTACCCTTATGGAGGAGTCACATAAAAATGGAATTTATAAAAAAACGGTCTGAAGAATTTTTCCAATTTTTTTTGCATGACGCAATACCATAAAACTAATATTATATTCAATTTTCAAAGGGACCGAGAAGTTATTTTAGTAACAAAATAAAAAAACCGTGTTAGACGCATGTATATAGGTATACAAATGCATGCAAAACAGTTGCCGTCTCCGCCGCATGCTTGCTCTCCCCTCACTGCACCCTCTACATTTTCCCACTGACTGTAATGAACGTCCTTACTGAAATGTCATAGACATATGTGACCACCCTACGGACTTTAAATTTACAAATGACTGTATTTAATTTAAGGTTATATTTTTCATTGCAACTACACGTTTACAAGAACTTTCACATGCATGGCTCAAACGGGTTTTGAATTACAATTAACAACGTTCATCTATAAGTACATAGCTAAATGTAAACAAAATATCTCTAATGTGTTCATAAAGTTGCAACGCAAATTTTACCAGAGTGGTAAAACATGATAAATAATAACATAAGCAATACAAATAAAAAGTAAAAGCTACTAGTCAGTTGCCAGTGTTATCAATGTGCATCAATGTGATTCAAAAAAAATTTTTATTGTATTAGGCAAACCATTGGTTACTTGAAAAGCTAGGGTGTTATTTAAATTAAATTTTCAAAGATTTTAAGCATCTCCATCAATCAGTTAATCCAAAACTAATTGATCAAAGCAGCTACTTATTGTAATATAGTATAAAATTCTTTAAAAACAATAATTAAATGTGCAGACTTACAGATAGAGAGAGGTTGTCGTGAAAATCAGACATATGATGATCGAGCTCTTGCTTTATTGGGGCCTGTGACTGTGGCGACACAGATCTACCACCGTCTTCTAGATCCACTCCAACCACATTGTTGGACTTTAGGATCGTAGGACTTGACTTGTAACTACACTGAGACGATGCCTGAAATCATTAATTGAAAAAAAATTCCATCTTGAGCTTTAGATTTTTTATGAGTATTGAACTTATGTCTTATCAACTGTGCCAGAGAAGTAATTGTTATCTCAAACATCAACTGGTAATAATGGCAAAGAAGTTATCAGTTAAGATTGTGTAGATGAGAAAGTTTTTACTCTATTGTTTCTTTAGCAATGCACAGCACATGGAATTCTATTTGAAAATTGTTTTTCTCTGCCATAGTGTTGACTATCTAACCCCACTTTTATAGAGTACTGTTTTTTTTTTATTAACCATGTTTTTTGTCTATATAATCATTTAATGCTGAGTAATGCAAAACTTTTTAATTTTTGGAAGTTGCAAACTAAATGAAGTTTTTACGATTTCACAATTTTCCTTGAACCTTAACTATCAATCCATAATAGTGTATATACACGTGTACAATATTTATAAGATAAGTACTTTTAAATGACATGACACAAATATACAACAAATTGATTGTCTTTTTCTTCTGGTACCTTAAAAATTTGTAAATGCAACATTTTGCATGATTCTTATAAGGATTAAATTATTTTATCTTAAATTTTTCGTTTAAGTATATGGTTTCGTGGAATAGTGGAAGAGTTTTTTCAATACCTCAAAGTTTTTTGAGTACTAATCGACTAATGAACAAAGGGAATACATCAAAGATTGTAGTCCCCCCTTGCGATTATTTTAATTACAGATTTTTCGTTTTCATCCATTTCTCTTTCTTTTATACTGACATCAAAACTTCTTCAAGACTTGAATCATCAGTGCCATACAAAAATTAATTGTTCTCATGAAGGTTGTCATTATTCATCTCTTCGTCCTCTGATTCTTCTGATTCGTTTTGAAATTCATTTTTATCACGAACATCAATACCATCTATATTAACAACATGATCCCTTGTAGCATTTTTAGTATGAAAAATATTTTCCGGTGGTATGTTAGTTTTTGGAGTTATTTTGTTCTCATTTGCTTTTGAAATATTATCCAACTTAAATTTTGTACAGTACGTCTTAATTTTTGATTTTCCATAACTCATTAGCTGATTAAAACTTTGAAGCAAGATAACTTTTAACTATAGAACTTACTCAGATACTTTCGGCACAGGATTGATGAAAAATAAAATACGCACCACGTGCGGAGGTTAATAAATGTCCTAGATTTCACGTTATCCGCAGTTTATTCACGTGAAATTTGCGACATTCTTAACCTCGCTCACTAGGTGCGTAATATACTATTTGTGTGCAGCAGCCATATGACGTTTTCTGTTCAGGGTGTTCTTTCAATGTCAAGTATACTTACCACTGAACCAACACCGCTTCTTCTGATGGTAATATATTATCCAATACTAGAAGTCCACCGTATAGTATGAAAAATCTATACTTCGTAGTTTTACATTTATGATGCCTCACCTAGAGAACGAGTTCCTCTTCGAAATTCGCAGGACACTTGAACAATTCATTAATCTAGCTGACAACCATTGTTGACTAATATTGTCCAGTTTCAAACTAGTAATCGACGTCCAATACTCCATGAGTTTTTCCTTAACACCAAGATACATGCAATTCAGTGTAAAGTCATTAGCCATATGAATTTACTATTGTAAGAAAATCATGGGAGAGTCTCCAATATGGTGCTGAGGATCTTTTTTCATCCTTGAAATGATGCATCAATCCTTTCAGCTTCTTTTGTACAACGAGCAATAATCAAGTTTTCTTTTTTCTGTAACCAGTATCTGTGCACCTTTCATAGACAGTGTGGCTTTTTACACATTTAATGAAAGATTGTGATGGCCCATCACAATTAATGCACATTAATTTCACTTTAAATAAACGTTCTTAAAAGTTTACTCCACTTTTCACACAGTGTTTATATTTAAAATAAACTTTTCCAAGTGTAAATTTGTTGATTACAGCTTTTTTTTACCACAATATGTTGCTGTGATAAAAGGCTTGTATACACAAGGGTTTGTATAAACTCTACCGAATATTTGTCATAACTCAAGGATACTGGATTTACATGGAAATACGTCATAGGTATTCATCTGTATCTTCCAAAAATTTTCTTCATCTATAGTAGGATTTAGTGTACATTGCAGATCTTCTGCAATACTACAACAGATAAACTGTGCTGCATAAATGGGATCATTTTGATTAAATTTTTAAATCTGGTATTTTAGTTTCTTTTTTTCAAGTTAAAATGCATGTGATGAAGGTATATTGGCATCAAATTTTTTAATTTCAAATAATGAAAAATCAATGTGGCCATATGTCGGTTTGCATTCTGTGGCATAGAGTCTTAACATTTCTTTAATATAGGATTCATTAGAATTTTTATCATAATAATCAGTTTATCATACACGTGCTTGGTAACACAAACCATACGGTCCAAGACTTTTATAGGGCAAGTAGTAAACGGGCCATATATTTCTCTATGGCAGCCGTAATCTTTTTCCAATCGGGAGGCACAAGAAAATTAGGCCAAAGCTTATGTGTATGAGTAAAAATTTTAGAACTAATGTCTCAGATGAGACGTGCAGACAAGTATTACAATAACCATTTTTTGCAGTATTATTTGCATTCTTGGACAATCATATGTAATGTTTATCATAGAATCCGTGAAACAGTTGTACACATCATGTCATATCATATCTCAACATTGCGCAAAATATTTATAAGTAGTTTTAATTAAACTTTGCACTGAATTTACTGCTAATGCCAGTATCAAATTGATTAGATTAAGTTTATAAAAATCAAGTTTCTCTACTCTACTCCATATCGTTATCTCAAAGTACACTTAGTTTTTAATTATTAAGAACAATTTGTATAATTTTACAACTGCGTGGCTCCTAGTGGAACACGCACCTTATTTTGTTCAATTTTATGGCCTATAGCCAACTGTGTAATAATAAATAAATACATGAAACATGTGTATAAACAAACGATAATTTTATTAACCGTTCATTGGTATTGAAAATCATAATGCATTGAATATTGTAGTAAAACATTACATATCTGCTTATTAGAGAAAAAATAATATATGCTATAATAATGTGTAAAAGTTGTTACAGAGTGTTTCTTTAACAGGTACGATTAGCAAAAAAACACATGGTAACCAGCTAAAGTAAATGACACTTGGATAATAAAACGGTTCTCTAATAAGACTAAAACTTTTTATTTTTCCATCTAATGTTTGAAAGTTGCAAACAAAATAAGGTTGTAAAAAGAACAAGTGTTTACAATAATTTTTTATGTTTCTGAGAAAAACGTGTGTGTGTGTGTGTGTGTGTGTGTGTGTGTGTGTGTGTGTGTAAAAAGTAAATAAAAAAGCTTGCAGAAACAGAAAGGTATTTGAAAAATGTGTATTGATGACTTGGGAGAAAGAGGTACAAGAGAATCAGGTCAAAGCTCACGAGTGAAAGTTTTAGGAATAATGACTCAGATGGAGCATACAGACAAGTATTGCAATAACAATTCCTTGCAGTAATATTTGCATTCCTGGACAATCATATCCACTATTAATCATACATTAAAAGTAAGCAAAAAAATGTTGAGTAGACATCCATGAAACAGTTACATACATCAATGTGACATCATATCATACCTAAGCATTGTGCAAAATACTTATTACTAGCTTTAATTAAACTTTGCACTGAGTTTACTGCTAATGCCAGTATCAAATTGATTAGATTAAGTTTATGAAAATCAAGTTTTTCTGTTGTACTCCATATTGTTATCTCAGGGTTCATTCAGTTTTTAGTTATTAAGCGCATTATATTATATAATTTTACACCTGTGTGGCTCCCACAAGAACACACACCTTATTTTATTCAATTGGTCCTTTGGCACGTTGATTAATAATAAGTAAATAAATGTGTGAATCAGATGTATAAGCAAGCAAGTATTTTACTGGAAGTTGATTGCATGGAAATATTTCCATGTACTAAGTAATTGTACAAAGCTTGTACATGAAACTACTGTGTGAAGCACCAATGTACAGAAAAATTTCCAAACAAATCAACTAGCTGACTATTGAATAACAGTTCTATGGTATTGAAAATCATAGTGCACTGAAAATTATAGTAAAAAATACTATCTGCTTATTACAGGAAAAATAATATTTGCTATTATAATGTGTCAGAGTGTTTCTTCAAAAAGTACGATTAGCAAAAAACACATGGTCAAACAAGCTAAGTAAATGACATTTGGGTAATCAAACGTTTTTGTCATGAGAATAAAAGTTGTGTCTCATAAGATTATCCAACTAAACAATGTTTTCAATCAGTTGGCAAATGTAAATGTACTTCAAAGGACAAAACTTGGGGCAACACAAAACAGTAAAAAAGAGCTCCTCACCTGAGAATCAGAGAGGAATCTTTCGCTGGGTGGTCCCGAAAGCGTAACATCGTAGTTCCCTGAGATTTTTCGTTTCCTCTTTTCAGGATGGCTGTGTACGCTAGGCGATTCTGAATGCCTGATGTTAGCCTGGACCGCGGGTTCAGGGCTTGGGCTCTTCTCGTCGGGCTTGTTATTGACACTGTTGTCCGTCAGGCCTCGGATCTGCAGAGCCTCGGCGGTCTTGAGGAACATGGGCAGCAGGTGCTGACTGACGTTGACCTCGCCCTTGTACATAAAGTGCAACAATGCCTTCATCTCCGTATCGTTGACATCTTTGAGAAAGATGATCGGGTGGGGATGAATGTTTTGCAGAAAGATGTTCTCGAAGTAGGGACTGCAGGCTGACAGTATCGTCTGGTGGGCCTTGAAGGTCTCACCGTCGCAAGCGAGGGTCACGTCGCAGAGGGCCTCGCGCGCCAACAGCGAACTCAGGACGTCAGTTAGGTTGGCCGGATGGTTGTTCCAGCGCAGACAGTACTGCTGGTCCATCTTGTTTATCTCCAATCCCGACCCTGCAATCAATCGAAAGTTTCAAGGCTTTAGTATCTCGTGTTCACTCAATTATTTGTATAGTTAACTCAATTGTTATTATTTATTTATTTTTTAGTTCGAATTACTTGTACGTGAAGCATATTTTTTTAGCGATTAAGTACTCTCTATTTCTCGTTTTCTATTTATAGTTTTTCTCTCTTATTCCTGTCCTTTTCTACACCTATCTGTCCTACCTATATCGTGCAACTGCTGTTGTTTACACTCACTTGTTGAAGCACACAGTTAGCACTCATGGCGATATACTTATTCTTTTGAGCACAACAATTGGACAAACACACGAACAAATAAACAAAAATAAAAAAAGAAAGAAAAAAATACCAGTTATACAGAAAAACGGTTTCTAGTACCAGCAGAAGCACAGTACTAAGCGCGCAGAGAGAGAGAGAGAGAGGGAAGGACGGAACATACGGAGCTCTGTGTATATACATATATACAGGAAACCTACTACAACTACAAACACACAGACACACACACACACACACAGACACACAGACACACGTGCCTCTCTCGGCTAACTGTAACTGTAACTTCACTAGTGCCCCACGTCGGTCGAGCGTATAGCAGACCTTTGCTTCTTTTTTTTTTTCCTTTTTTTTATTGTGTAGGTATATAATCGTAAACTGCACTTTACTAAGAAGGTGTGTGTAAGATTTCCAAGTATATTTATCCGCATTGATGTAAAGACAAACATTACAAGTCTTGATGCGAAAGATTATCGGAGCGAGAATTCATGTAAGATTCGTATGTACCCAAGAGCCAAGGACGCGCTCGCATTCCAAAAATTTTTCTCCTCCTCCTCCTCGACGCGTATATACATGGTATATGGCACACACAACCTATAAAGTATCACAAGCGAAAAAAAAAAAATAAATAAATAAATAACATAAGCAAAGTATGTATATCGCATCAGCAACAATCAAGGGAACGAAAATGTAAGTCACTCCAAGTGCATCGTATATGCGTATAGGTGTGCACGAGATGTATTTTTTAAATTTTATTTTGTATCCAAAATGATAATATGTGATGCAAGAAGCCTCCCCTCCGACGACTCGTGTACTTGTAGGTATATAGATATATTTTTGCGTATGGAAGTAACGTACCGTCTGTACCTATACACATAGGGGAGGGAGAGCAAGGGAAGAGAGGAGGGTACGTACGACGAGCGATGCGGAAGGGGACAAAATAACAAAACGAGGACTGCTATAGGTATATTATTCGTGTGTTTTACAGCAGGGCAGATCGGAGCAGCCAGCCTGCACGCACATCGTTATACCTATATACATACGCGTGTACTGCAAGGGAGAGAAATTTTATTGAGAGAAAAAAGGAGAGGAGGACGCTCCCCGTTCTTTTGATATACTCTCCGTCTCTCTCTTTCTCTAGTGTAGATATCTGCTCATTTTCTAGTTTGTGTTTTAACATGGATGCGAATGTGGGCAGATAATGTGTACACCTATATTTACAGCCCTCCGATCTGATATGTCGCGGAAGCTGATTCGTATTCTTCGAAACGTACTTGTGCCCCCCCCCCTACACCCCCCCAAGACTCGTGCACGGAGGTTAATCGATTGATAAAAGAAAACAAAATAAAAAAAAAGGTTTAGCTGCTGCACTTTACCTAAATACACGGACGTATGCGCACATATACGTCGTCGCCGTCGTCGTCTCGTCGTGCAGCGTGCAACAGCGCGTACCTTCGTCTTCTCTTCCTCTTTCGCCTCCACACCGCCTCTATTCTTTCGCGAGATGATGCGTATCTTTTTTTATTTTCCTTTTCTTTCTTATTTTCACACTTTTTTGCTTGCCTACTGCTACAGATATTTCGTACACAGATGATGATGATGATGATCGCTCTCTTTCGGTGTGTGTGAGTGCACGCGCGTGTGTGTGTGTGTAATCAAACACCTAATATGTACACCACACGTTCACTTCACTCGCGATGATATTGAAAGAGTGATGGAAAAAAAAACGGGCGTATGTGCATGCATTTATTGACACAATCACACATTACGCACACACGGAAACACTGCACCAACTCGTAGTTGTAATCACATCGACGACGACGCAACTTGCACGAGAGAATACCCAAACAACTGCTTACTATTAATAATAATGATACATGGTGTTACGAACAAAAAAAAACACTGGCCCAGCAAGTGTAAGTATAGGCAATTAATGAATAACAAGAACTATACACACTACTTATGCACTGTCAGAGTTAGACAGCACCAGCGTCAGCAGCAGCCCGTCGTCCTCGGTGCTTCTGCAAATGTGCCACATTGCAGTCTAACTTAACTGTAAAACCCTTCAGGGTTCACGCTCGCGAGGCTATCTCTCTCTCTCTCTCTGCGCCGTGTTGCGCCGTCCTCTCCTCTCTTGCGTGCGTGTGTAACTATATACATATGTGTGTGTTCACGTTATATAGGTACGAAGTGAGGAACTACTACGCGTGCCGAAAACATTTTTTCGCATAACCTCCCGTTGCTCTCTCGGGCCTATAGGCGTATTATATGCTCTCCCCCTCTTCTCTCTCTTTCGTCCCCTCCCCTCCGTTACTACGATGCTGCTGATGCGAGATGCTGCTGGCTTCTCCCTTTTTTGATCTCTCTACTAATAAAATATATACATACAAAGGCCATAGGTATGTACGTGTGTTTTCAGGACATGAGGAAATACTGAAATAGACGGAATAGGACCGTTGCGATTACGGCTGGTACGTACTCGCGACCGTCACTCTTTTAACTTGAAACTGTTCTGCTCGTTTTTTTTTTTTTTTTTTTTTTTTTTTTTCGTTGGTACTCCTAAGTTTTATATGTATAGATTCTCGAAATTGACGTATATGTTTATACGTTTGTTATAATGTTTTGCTAGTGCATAAAACTTTGTAAATAAAAACCGATTTCAAATGTGCGATATTGTCGAATTTTTTTTTTTTTTTTTAATTTGTTGTACGGTTCAGAATAATTTTGGATCTCGAGATTACACAATTTTTTTATTTCAATAAAATAAAAGTTACTGTCAGGATCTTGAAGGATTAAAAAATATTCAAAAACTGCATGGGAATCTCATGCCAAAAAATTTTGAGAATAAAAAAAATTTTTTTTTCTAATTTCTTTAATTTTTATGACAAATTTATATGAATCATGCATCAAAGAAAATCTACAAAATATTTTAAAAAATCGTTTTTTTCTGTTGAAACATTCAATCTTACATAGATTTCAAATCAGAAGATAATCCCATGAAAGATCTCCCCTGTGAAAATTCTTAAATTTAATATTTAAGAGACACTTGTGCCTTCAGTTTCATGATTACTTAAAACAATTTATTGTAGAATATTATAAATTTTATAGAGAAGCTTATTACATCTAATGAAATCATGTAACTGTAAACCCACATACTGTTAAAAAAATTCCAAAATTTAACATTTCTAATAACAATTTATATTAAATTTTATAATTTTTTTAAGTAAAATTCTAATAAGACACAAAAAACATCAAATTTATAAGTACTTCATTTATTAAATTTCAGCAAGTGTGTTAAATTTTTAATCACTAAGTACAAATAACATGATTCTGATACATTTTTTGTATTGTTTTAAAATGCAAACTTTTAATTTTTTAGAACGTTGATGTATTAAATTTTAGTTAAAATATGATAAAATATGATAAAATTATTATAATAAATAAGAGATAAACATTTCTTAAATATTTTAAATCTTTTAAAATGAGAGTATTGCTGTTCCAAAATATTTAAATACAAGAACATTCGTAAAAACAATTAATATTTAAATTAAAACTTATGTCCTTGAGTTTGAATACGTGTAAGCCAATAACTGGTGTCTTAAAAATATTAAGACACAAAAAAACATTTATGTACAATTTAATCTAACTTTATTAAATTATACAAATTTTCATATCTTCATAAATTAATATATGTAAATTTTTGCATTATTAGTAATTAAACATATAATTTTCAAAATCTCTTAACAATACTTATTATTGTTTTGTACAAATGTTGCAATACTGTTATTCATTTTAAAACTATTAGAAATGGATTAAATGTACAAGTTTTTATCATTCTCTCTCATGGACCGTTTGATGTGAGCTGGTACAATGCTGGACTTCAACAGAAGAAATCGGAATTTTGAGACCTTGCTCCAACCTTTATTTGTTCTAACATTTTTTTCTGATTCAGCAGTGTAAATATTTTTATACTAAAATAAATAATAAAAGCAAAACACACAAAATTACTAATGTTTGTGTATAATAAAATTAATCATTAATAATAAAAAAAATCAATTCTTGATAACCATGTCTTAATTTATTGTACAGATAAATACAAACTATTAATAAAACTCTAAATTTAGAGGTACAACAATCCAATTTCTATGAAATTTGCTTCTGCAGATACATAGTTATCAAATTTAATAAACATTTTTTTAACTCTATAACAAGTAATAGAAAAAGTGTTAATGTGAAATCAAAAAAAATTAACACATGCTTCAACTTCAAAAACATAATTTTTTTTTTTAATCTAGAGAGATAAAAATATTGGGACAAAGAAAAGAGGACTTAATAGACCAATGGTCCAGGCAGAGATTCGAAAACATGATGACAAATAAAGGTTTCGAAACGTTACACTGTAGAATCTGTAATTAAACAGAAGATAGCATAGAACACAATACGTGTGGTAAGGCCAAGAGGCAGAAAAAAATAAAGAATGGACTAATAAGATCAATTACAGCATAATTTGTTTATATTAATTTTAAAGGAACTTAATAAGCAGTAAAAATAATGAAAGAAAATGTCAAAATATGTACAAGACTAGACAAATATTTAAAAAAAAATTACAATTACTCTTTTATTTTCAAAACAAAAACAAATTTAACATCAAAATACTTTATATGTACTTGAATAAATTTTTATGAGTTTGTAAATAATTTGCAACATTTATCATACCATCATGCTTTCTCTCGTAAAAATTGCACCAGTCGTATTTCCTACGCAAAAAATGAGTTTTTTTTAATTTTGTATAATTTATAGCATTTTGATCTTCTTCACTTTACCTGTAATGTTTTCTGAACTGTTTATGAACACTACAATGTATCAATGTGTATATGAAAAAGATGATACTTAATATTTATATAGTTTGTCGGGAGGTGTGTTATTTTCGATTTTTCATGTAATGTAACGTACTAATTATATATATATATATATATATATATATATATCCTATATTATATAGTTATTTTGGTGGGGCTGTCCACACATCCCCCTTCCCAAGTGGTTCCTCCACAGACCCCCACATCTCCCCTCAACAGAAAATGTTATAATAATCCTGTTTTAATGAAAATATGTTAAAGAAGGGTACATATGGAGTTTGCCTCCCATACAGCCCTTCCCCACATCTTTCGACAAAAATTTAGAATGTATTGTAAAGATACTTTATGATAGGGTCCTTAAATACTTTTAAATACTTACACCCACAGCCCCTCCGCACCCCCTAAATTATTTTTTGTGAGATAACTTTATAAAAGGGACAAGAGGGGCTGATCCCCGGCCCCTTATTACAATATTAAAATTTTTCTCAGACACTTATTATTTTTGTCGACACCTCACCTTCACTGTACAACAACTTCAATATTTGTTTCTTCTAATTCATCAGTTTCTGACTAAATAACAATCAATTTGGTTATCAATAAAAATTTTCCAAACGAAGATAATTTACGAGGTGGAAAGTCTCAATAGCATATCGAATTACATTATGTTTGAATTTATTTATATTGTACCTATAATATGTTTAATTTATTTCATACAAATCTTTGTTGATGGTGATGGCACGTGGAGGGGGCAAAGCCTTATAACAAATAATTAGTTTGTCAAAAGTATTGCTAAAATTATAAATATTATCATGTTTTAATATTTAATCTTGAAATTCAACGCGTCACTATTTTAGATGAGATTACTTTTTGATAAAAGATTGTAAAAATAAAGAGAAACTTTTTAATTTTACTAATTAATTTTAAACTGGAAATGAGGGGTTGGCGCGCGGCGTGGGCAAGAGGGCTAAGCCCCCCTAGTATGTATAAAAAATCCCAATACACACACACATCCAAATTGTGTGAATGTTCTTAGTTTACGTGAAGATATATCGAATTACATTACGTTTGAATTTTTTTATATCGTACCTATAATATTTTTAATTTATTTTATACAACTCTTTCTTGATGGTGATGGCACGTGGAGGGGGAAAAATCTTATAATGAACAATTAGTTTGTCAAAAGTATTGCTAAAATTATAAATATTATCATGTTTTAATATTTCATCTTGCAATTCATCGCGTCACTATTTTAGATGAGATTACTTTTTGATAAAAGATTGTAAAAATAAAGAGAAACTTTTTAATTTTACTAATTAATTTTAAACAGGAAATGAGGGGTTGGCGCGCAGTATGGGCAAGGGGGCTAAGCCCCCCTAGTATGTATAAAAAATCCCAATACACACACATCTAAATAGTGTGAATGTTCTTAGTTTACATGAAGGTATACCTTTATTTGTAATGCACGCGAGTTTTTTTCGCAGGCGCACTTGCATCGGTCCAAGGTTGTCCTAATGTTACAAACGTACACAATTTGTAACAAGGCGAAGTTTTTTGCTGCTGTGAATGCGTGTAAAATAAAAACGCAGACTCTAATTTTTGTTTTGTATGTTTGTATAATCAAGTGACGCAGTGAGAAAAATGTATCGTGGGAGGGATGTATCCCTTTAGTAGATTTTCGTAAAATATAGAACCAGAATTTCTTGGAACCTAAGTATTAATATTAATACACATAGCAACGTACATCCAAAACTTTTTACGAGATAAATGTTTTTGTGATAATTTAATACTTAAGCGTTAATGACAAGAACATTCAATCGGTAAATTAAAAAACTGATTACTTAACGAGGGATTCGATTTGTCAATCTATCATTTTACTGATGGTGGTGAAATTAGTTATCTGAAATGAATATATCATAATTAATTTAAGGAAAATTGTTTCATTTTAAATAACCAAAAAAAAAGTTGTGGTTTTTGCAAAAAAAAAAAAATTTCTTACCTTAATTTGCCATTTAATCATATAATTGTCATTATATATAAATAAAACAAAATATTCAAAAAATAAAAAAAAAACTTTTTTCCGGCTGTAAGATTCCCGTTTTACGTAGATCTTATATCACAAAACAATTATGTCAATGATCTCCCCTAGTGACATATAATAGTAAAGGTGTTCGTATTAAGTCGAAAAAAGTTAATATTAATAAGTTTTTTAATATTTGTAACATTCATTGTTAGTAAGGGAAAATTAAATCTTTGGTCCATGAAATTTCTATTACAGTGAAAAATTTTTTATTCAAGATTCAACTACCAAGAATCAATTGCAATAAAAATTATAACAAAATATAGTCAGTTAAGATGTAAAAAAATTGACATAAATGGTAAACCAGAGCCAGTTTTCCGCGTTTGCAGCAAAAATTAAAGTTACTAGGAAAAAAATTTTAATACAGTAAGTATACGTACTAAAATAAAAAGAAAATGAATTCTCGGAGAGCAAAGTCGGACCATCAAAGCGCTCGAAGTTTGTAAAAAAAAGTACGATTTTCTACAAAACTTGGAAATTTTATGTCTCGCGTTCTTGAAGTGCTACAGGGCTGAAATTCGGATATGTTGTCAGTCTTGCGGTCCTGGAAAGATAACTAAATTTTCAGATCAAATTGTTGTAAGCTGTTTGCATACCGTCAACTTTAGCAAAAAGTTGTCTTTTTCCCAAGTAATAGGTGGGGAGTTTTTACTTCTCGAAAAACGTTGAAATTTCAGCACCTATAGGTATTAAGAAGGACGAGTTTAACTGTAAATATTCACATTTTAACATGATTTGACAAATGTACAGTTGTTCAAATAATAGTCAATAAAGAACAGGTACTCTTTGCTACGTATCTCTAAATTTGACTGAAATATTGGGGAACGCTAAAAAAATAACGAAAAAATATAAAAAATGATTTGACAGTGTTAAAATTGTATTAACAAGATTATTTCGTACATATCTCGTTAACGGTGGCAGGTATGATGAAAAAAAAAAAATACCAGCTTTAATATTATTGACTGTGTGTTGACCAGAAACCGCATGAAAAATTTTTTTCGAAGAAAAACAGTTACTTTATGTATTTTGTTAAAAAAAATTTTTTTTAACAATTTTGATCAACATGTTAGGTTAGCAAACTACTGTCTTGCAAAGTAACACATTTTTATAAAATCAAGCAAATTAATTATAACTATGTTTAAATGATTGACTCCTTCATACGTGGGAAACAAAAATGACTTATTCAGATGGTTTCTAAATTTTTCTCACTTTAAATTTACGTAACTTCATTAGATTATTTTAATTTTTTTAATTTTTGAGTAAAATTTGTGCATTATCAAATATACCAAAAAATTAATTTTAACTTAGGATGAACGAAAACATACAAAGTCAGACGATTGTGTGTAAAAAATTAATGTGGTGTATTACGTTGCTAAAAAAAAAAAGTACAGATAAAAATGAAAATGAAACTAGAACTACTGAAGACTAGACCAGGTACCTTCCTAATGTAATAAAATAATCTCAGTTTAAAGGTACCCAAAGTAGAATTTAGGATTTGATAGTACCTCTGCTACACTTTGGCTGCTAGATTCAGCGTCATTAACTGAAAACATAATTTTTTTTGTGATATACGCTTTTGCAGTCCAATAAAACGTGAGGTAAAAAGGTATTTAATGCTTACTAGAAAATACGTTTCACCTGGATGACGTTAAAATACCTACTTACTTCCCATGAGCAGTGAACACCATTTTTCACCCAAAGGAATGTGCCATTTATGCCATTGAAATCAGAGAGAAAAAAAACGTAATAGACAAAAGGTTTTCCTACGGCATCCCAACGTTAGTACAATCCATATCCCTACATGAAAATCTTATACGTGGCTATCGCACCATCAGAGTCCTAGTTGTGAGTATCCACCGCCATCTGTATCAAATCAAATCATACATTCCTATCCTTATACATTGCGGTGAAAATTCTACGTTCTTACAACTAATTTTTTTTTTTCACTCTTATAGTCCAAATATGATGCAAGTCGCACATACCGTATACTGTAGCATACCGTATACACGAGCTATAGCAAGCAGCCGTAAATCAAGTATCTTCTAAAATGGTGAAAATACTACTAAATACAACATTCTCCCATAATTTCTGCATTTTGAAATTACCAACTTTCGCTGCAATGACGATTTCTTGGTATCACTTTTTCGGTTGGGCCGGGGCAACAGTCAATTATTTGATTGAGCTAAAAACATGGCAGTTAATTCTTTGGATTGTGTGCCTATTCCGAAAAATGAGTACCTCAAATCATTCCAAAAGTTTCTTTCGACATAAGTACACAATAAAACGATATGATTTTCGGCTTTCACCTAATATTGAAAAAAATTGAGTTAAGAGATTTGTCCAGAAAGTCACAAAAAAATCCCGTTTTTCCTTGTGGTACATGACATTGCAGTCAAAAAGAACTCTATCTCGAGGGTGAGCCTCAAAAAAAGTTTTTTATTCTTAAGTCAGGGACAAAATCGGGATATTTTTTGTAAATTTCCTTAACATATATACATATAGAAATTAATGAAAAATACTACAGCACTGCTGTAATCGCCCGAAAAAAGTCTGTAATACAATCAGGTGACATTAAATAAAAGTGTCAACTGTTGGGCTTGACTATTCTTCATTAAATCATCGGAAAAAAAAATCGGAAAAGGCGTGTTCAAGGTTTTTACTCTGGTGAAACGATCGTGTCTAAAATGTTATCACTTAATTATATCAACAACACATCAAAAGCACTGTAACGTATCAAAGATTTACAAGCAGTATAAACATTTTCAAAATTTCAGAAGATAGTATATCTTGTTTCAAAAAATCATTTGACACCAAGGCTAGCTCGCGGCATTGCAATAATACCTATACTGATGTAAGACAGTCATTGTTATTCAATTCTTATACTGTTATTATTAATAGGGTATGACCACGAATTCGTTGAAAACAATCAAATTAGGAAAAAGATTCCTACAGTACCTACAACCCGATGATATTAATAATCATTGACAATTAATTTCAAAGTTACTTCAACATGAAATTATGAATAGACGCACAAAGCTGATACATTAAGAAAACAGAAGAGAAAAATACTATCACGTGTTAACAAGAGTGTTGAGGTGCTCGAAACCAGAGATGCATTTTTAACGTCTTGACACATTAAGTACAATACATCGTATCAGTACACAATGGATTTACAAATTGCCTAAACTCATGCATCTTGGTACGATTAATTGTGTAACGAAGCTAACATTGGATATTGTTAAAATACTTTTCAAATGGGTCCGATCTCACAAGTTACTCGATTGTAAGGTAGAAATTCATATCTAACTTGTAGTATTAATTTTACAGTACAAATTGATGTTTCCGAAGGTGAATAGGATCTAAGAAACAACATGGAAATGATTTAGCCAACATTGAAATTTTTTTCACATTGCATTGATAAATAATTAACCTAATCAATCACTGTGAATAAAGCATTCTATTTTCAAGAGTGTTCGAGTACGTGGTTCATGAATCCGAGCGATATATTTTAGCCTCCCTATCGCAAGTGATATAAATTAACAGAAGTACTTAAAAAGTGCGTAAAATAATGAAGGCATCGGTGCTCGGGGCAATAAGATAAGTGTCTACATTGCTGACGTAGGCAAGTACAAAATCATATCGCCTTCAAGGTAAAACAGTAAGTTTTTTTTTTTCCGTTGTTCTAATGATTTTTGGGTACGTATGGTACCACCAAATACCCAACATTTTGATACTTTGACATGGTTATGAGCATCTGATTGTGAGACTTATGTCTGTATTTGTGGCCAAGACTACAAACATATTCCTCTAAAATTGAAATAGTGAGAATTTCACCGATTGCGCAGGTGAACGAGATTTTCACTGGTGAAAAATAAGTATCATGTAATCGCACCAAGTCGATGGAAAATTCGAAATATTTATCAGTAATTCAATAGACAATCTCAACCCGAATGAATAGAATTGTACAGCCCTTTGCACATTGTTTCGAGTGGTACCAACGATAAATTTTCCAACTAATATGATAGTGACACATCAACTCGGTAAAAATAGTGAATATTTATCGTTTCACAGTGAACACTTTGTCATAGGCAGTGAGTATTATTTATGATATGGTTAGGAATGTGGCACTTGTGCCATTTCAACTAAAAGAACAAAAAGTAATAGAATAAAAAACCACAGCAAATAAAGGAACCTAGTGCTGTACTAATTAACCCTAGGACAAAGGAAAAATTTTCATGTCGATTACACCACAGTTAAGAGAAAAAAAGAAGAAAATGTGTTAAATATTGTAACATCGGTACCTTTTTGGCGAAAATCTATGCGTTCTGTCGATCCCACGAGAGTCACCAGCGAAGTTGTGTATGAGAAGGTTGCTGCCTATTACAGTCGGGCGTTACAAGAACAACTACGTACGAATGTACAAATATCTATGACCAACACTCGTCGTAGGAGAGACCCGTGCCCCTGCAGCTGAAGGTAATCGGTGTTCTCCCCCACACACTCACACACTTACACGCACACACACTTACAGCCAAGTAATATATTTATTATAAACGACTTAGGTATTTCCTTCGGAAAGTTTTTCAAAATTCAAGGTACAATTTTTTTATCGACGGTGGTTATCAGTGGTCATTAAATGCGAATCCCATTAAAAATTTATCAGATAACCAACACTCCCTTTGTGCATAAGCCACGAAGCGATTAGAAAAAAAAATTCCCTCTCGTATCGCCGACTAGAATTTCGCGTGTGTGTGTTCATGCATACCTTGACCTTACGAAAGACAAAAGAAAATGATATATGTGGATGCCCGGTTTCTTAAATTTAATGATGACGATAATTTAGGCTATCCATCTAAGTACTTGGGTACACGAATGCTCCCGAAACGTGTAGTTGATGCAGTTAACAATACAAAGTTAAAACTGTTGATGCACATGTAATTCCTAGCAGTATTTTTAGCTGCTTGGTCAGATTTTAGAGCCAAATGTATTCGTGATTAACCAGAGTATTGGTTTTACTTTTTTTTTCAACATGACCACATGTACCAACAATGATTAGACTTTGATAAAAAGCTGTAAAAATCATTGAAGTCGGCTAAAAAAATAGTGTAGAACCACTTGGAATCAAACGTTATCTAAAGATTGACTTTTTTTTTAACGTAGCTTTGCTTCGATAAGCCATGCTTAAATAACTAGGTTTTTACAAATAAAATTTTCCGTAGTAAAATTGTATTGTAGTAAATCAGCGGGGCAACCTTGAATACTGTAAAATTTATTTTTTTATTTTCTAGTAAGAATACTTTTTAACAAATCTCAACTAAGATTTGTCATACTTTTATCAAAAAGTAATGCATCGAATGACCTAAAATGTGTAATAGGATTTCTAAAATAATAATACAAACGTGGGTCTTCTCATGGTTTATGTAAACATTGAGTTCGAAAACTAAAGTTTTCATCTTCCCCATAGCAATATGTAACCTAAAAATTCGTACACGTCGAGTAAGTCCATTTTTTCATGATGTGCAGACTCAGCTGACGTTAAAAAGAAGGCTAAGCTCGGTGTTCTGGTCGTCTTCTTTACTTAGCTTTGCTCTTAAAAATAACGTCACATAATAAACCAGTAAATGGTAACATTATTTTGCACATACATGGACAATGTTGAGACAATAAGTGTGAAAGTTTATATTTTTGAATTAAGTATCAGTCAATTGTGAAAGTTCAGTGAAAATTAATTTATGTAACTAAAGTTTATTTCTGTACATAAGTGTGGTTTATTGTAAATATAATTCCTGTGTCTAATAATGGACAAATAATTGAGACTTGGAGTGCGTCCTTTTAAGTGGAAAGAAAGTTTTAAGAGAAAGTTTGGGGTGCCCAAAGTTGTGTAAAATTTAATATTAGGATATGTTTTGATTAGATTTGTACTTTATTTTGTATATGAAATCTCCTGTAGTGTCCAAGCAAGCTGACACATAATTAAGTAAACAATACAAGTACATACACATACATAGTTCTATCTACATGTTTCTTTTAAAAATTTGGTGTTCACCATATGCACAGCCTTTTTTGAGTTAATATCATGTCGTACAGAAAATAAGAATTGAATCAAACATATTAATAAAGCATCAAGTGTTCAGTGTACAGTTCTTTGTACATCGTCGAGGGAGGTAGAAGACCCTATTGTATATTTGCGATAAGAAAGGTCTTACTTCGCATTTCCCAATTGTATAGTTGGGCTAAGGAAAGTCCCATTTCGGGTTTGACCTAAAAAATGGTTCCATTTCGAATTTGCCGTGAGAAAGGTCCCATTTTGGATTTGCTCTAAGAAAAGTCTCATTTCAGCCGAGCACGAGGAAAGGAACTATTTCAACCCAATACTTCAAATATTATTTATTACAAGAATTAGGCTGAATATGCCCTTCCTCAGAACGCTCGACCGAAATAGGCTCTTTTTAAGCACTGGTTTAAATGGAACCTTCTTTAGGGCAAATCTAAAATAAGACCTTTCTTAGTGCAAATCCAAAATATAACGTTTCTTAGAACAAATCCGAAATGAGACCTTTTTAAAGGAAAATCAGAAATAGGGCCTTCTTCTTCCCAAGGAACGGCATCAACAAATTCTGAGTCAAAGGACTTTGTAGTAGTTACGATTATTTTGATGGCTTTGTTAAATAATGTCATGGTAAATAATATTTGGCATTCGGCCCGGACAACCGATTATAGATAGATTGGTCATCCATACAGAACATTGTCCATCACCTAGATGTCGCTAAGATGGTACTTCATAACGTCACACCAGCACTATCGTTGGCTACGACATAATTTGAAGGTGCGTTACCATTTATTTATTCATTGTAACGTAGCGTCCACTTATAGATCTAAAGCTAATACTAGCGCTTGACGTCACAAGAAATGTCACCCCTGTTCCTTATCGCAAAGGCAACTTTAATCTCACTTTCCTTATTTATTGGTCGAGCAAATGACTTAACGTGAAAGGTATAAGTTAGATTTAATTACAGGAATGACAAGAATAGGTTGTTGAAGGAGCACGTAAGAAGAAAACGGAGACAAGAATACGTGAGCGTGTGTGCGTATGCGGGGGACGTTCTACGTCAACTAAGACACTGTTCCATTACAGAAAAATAGTAGATTAGTATTTTTCAAGATATCGACTATTCTAAGTGGCTGCTGTTTTGGGCTTTTGAAAAAAAATCCGTATCTATGCTTACAATATTAGTTATGGTAAAAATAGTAGTTGAATCATACAATATTGACGCCATTTTGAAAGTTTTTTTAAAATGTTGGTAAAGTTTCAACTGCTGAAAGACAATTTTAAACCATATAAAAAAGAGCTTGTGATAAAAATGTTAAAAATGACATGACTTCTCAAGAGCTAAGTATCTATCATCATTCATAAATTTCATGACATAAGAAGCTTATTTTAGCTACCAACAAGGACCTAGTCCATACATTCTTTTTACTTTTTCTGACCTTACTATAAGTATTTTAGTTTTTTCAACAATTTAGTATTAGCTTCCTCATTTTATCGAATTCCTTAAGTGTCCCCATCATATATCTGCCATTACTTCTCTATTACGGGTAAGTAGAACTTAGTTGTCCACGTAGGCCTCCCACCACATTCTAGTTTTATCTACAATTCAAAAACTGTTTTATTTTCGACTTATATGATCGTATCACATTATTTCTTATATATATATAGTATACCTTCTGTACAAAGAACTATTCGTCTGATTAGTTAAAAATTCTTTAACATAATGAAAAATTGTTGACGTAAACATGAAGTGCACATTACTTCAATTATTAATTTGAACACGTGCTGAATATCGCAGTGAAACTAGAAGAACCTATACATTACAATTACTTGATATCAGACATGATCCACGTACATTTGAATTTCCATACGATCATTGATATGAAGAAGCAAATAAACTAATTAGTATATTCCCCCTGAGAATAGACGCTTATTGGCTTCGTCATTAATGGGTGTACAAAGCATCAAATAGTTATGTTTAATTTGTATTTATACTTTTAATATTTAGACGATTATTTCGCATTAACAACTGGAAGGTGCGCCCAACAGTTAGTTTGTGAATGTCATGTAAATATTCGAATTTTAATCCCTTTAATTTTATACCTTTGTAGATGTTACACTGCATTTTTGCAGTAAATACAGTACCTGCATGTATCCTGTATCGGGTTATCATGCGCGCGGATCAAATGAATCCTGCTGCCGATGCATACACCTAGTGGAAAAGACGAGGACTGGACAGCCAAGAAGGGCTGAACCTGCGTATCGATCCGGAGATGCGCTTGCACGAGGTGTATACCTTCATATGTCTGGTGGGAAGGCTTTTCTGAGGTACAGGCTTTCAGATCTGTGGTTATGGATTTTGAAAATTTGTTTTAAACATATTTTTCATTGTTTGGTTTGAATGACAATTTCAAGGATTTTGGGAGAGAAGAGGACGATTGTTTTTGGGAATTTTATTTGTTTTAGATTCGAATTTCGAATCGTCAGCACAATATATAACACTAACGAGTAACGGCATTCCTTAAAAAAAAACTTAATCTGTATATTATGAGCTATTTCACCAGTTCTAGAGAAATAAATAACTTTAAAAAAAAAACAAAAAAAAACAAATGCGTTTCCCTTTCGTATAAAAAAATTGGAAAACGAAGAATCGTTACAATTTTTTGTTCTTCATGATGCAGATGACTTTTTTATTTGATAATCTTTTATAATTCTCACTTAAACTTGTTTCAGTCGAGAGATAAAAGAGTGAATTGATGTATTAACGCTTTCAACCATCTGTGTAAAGAAAAAAAATAAAGTAATAGTTAGTTGACACTCCTTTTCACACCTAGAAAAAAAATCAGGAGTATTAAATTTTTTTAAACGAACGAAACCATCCTGTGGATTTCGATATAAAAAATCGCAGAGAATTACAAGTTTGGAAAACAAAATTTGACAAAAAACTTTTTTGGTTGAATAGTACTTACTGAACAGTGTTTTTAGATACAAAACTACTAAATATAAAATATTTAAGAGACAAGTGATAATTACAGTAATTCAATGCTTTGCTACCGATAATGACTGCACGTTTTTAAGGATAAATCAAAAAAAAAATACATACAAATATACCATGAGAACTACTTGCAACTTTTATACTTGGTAAATTTTTTTCATCAAGCTACTTTTGTCAAGTCAACAATAAACTTGCAGAGCAGTACCTCAACAGCAAAAACTTGAAAAAGTTTTATCTACGTTAACGCGTCGCTGATTTCGCGAGTCGACAAAAGTTGTGAAGAGTAAGTAGATTGAGAAAAAAATTCAATTTGTTTTACAACAATCACGAAATAAAAGCAATAGGTATTTCGCATAAAAAAATTATATAAAAATTTGAAAAGTAACAGCTAAAGATGACATAAAAGTTTAGTTTTACGTAATAGTACTTTCATTTTACATATTTAGTTATTGTACGCTGATGCCGTCAAACTATCTCCACACTTCTGAACGTTCATATGCATATCTTAACAAATTTTTGAAGAGGTCGAACTAGCTCGTGTAGAACTAACCCCCTCTCGAACTTTCATCCTTTTTCTATATGTATGGCAGTATTAATTACGAACCAAAATTTTTTTTCAGCCATGCTAGAGTTATTACAAATTTTTTAGAAATTCGATACAAGAGTAAATCCTTCAGTGTGCATTTTCTTTGAATAAAAATTTATTCCTGATCCTTTAAAATTTGAGTTAACAAACATTAATCAAATAAGTAAAAGTAAAAAGTCATGTTAACATTAATCAAGTCCGGGATAAAAAAAAATATGTGGCTGTGTTAAAATACGCGCAAAGGGCAAGATTTGAACTTCTACTGCTTGGTTCAACATCGATCGCGAGCTTTTCATCCTTCCTGAGCCCCAGCCCAAGCGAAATTGGATTGTGGCAGTGCCTCTCAGCTTTTACCTGATGCTCAAGCCTTTATTAATGTTATTCGTGTATTCTAGGTAAATAAAAGTGTACCTCAGAAAAAAAAAAATTAGTTACAAGTAGTTTTTATTTTATTAACTAGAAAACGTTATTTTGTGGAAAATTTTCTCGGCCAGTGCGACTTTCGAGCAAGTACCTCTATGATTTTTCATATGTACTTTTTCACCACGCAATGCTCCTCGAGGAGGATTTAGGCGACGTTCTCGCAGTAAAAATTGCCTTATTTACCCCTACCCCCTCCTGTAATGGAAGGCCTCCCATCCCTCTTCCCTTCCTTCTCCCAAGTACTAAGTGCCCATAGTAGTGCCCTTATCAAAGGAGCCGGACGTAAGTAGAGCACTTTTTTTTTTATATTAGAGTGCTCTACGTCCGGCTCGTTTAATAAGGGCACTTAGCACTTGGGAAAGGGATGGGAGGCCGCCCATTACTGGGAGGGGGGTAGGGGAAAATTAGGCAATTTTTGCTGCGAAAAGGTCGCCTAAACCCTCCTCGAGGAGCCTCGCGTGGTGAAAAAGTACATATGAAACTTTGCAGAGGTACTTGCCCGAAAAAGTCGCACTGCACTGGCCGGGAATCGAACCACGGTGTCCCGCGTGCCAATCCACGACCTAGCCGACTGAGCCACCGCGCGCTCAGTAGAGCACTGTAATATAAAAATAAGAAAGAAATTAAATAAAGGAAATACAAAAAAATAAAAAAAATGTAATAAAATGAAATATGAAAAAAAATAAAACAAGAAATGAAAAACAAAATAAATAAAACAAGAAATTAAAAAAAAAAAATAAAAAAACAAAATAAAAAAAAAACAACAACAAACCAGGGGGGATAAATGGGTCATGGGACCCACGGTAAGAACGAAGTTCTTTGAACATGACGAGTATAAAAACACAATTTCTCAGGTAACAAGGGGGTCGCCAGACCCATTGAAAGAACGAAGCTCTATAAACGTTAATACTGCATTCATGTAGTTCACTAAACAAAAACTTGAAAAACGAATAAAACAAAAAAATAAAAAAAATAGTTCAGTACTCACGATGGTTGAACTTCGTGAGAACGTCGTGCATAAATACAGTACTCACGAAGTTCAACCATCAAGAATTACTTACAATTAATTTAATATTTCTACTTACTCTCTATTACTCCAGTAACGTTCGAAATTTCCTAATTTCATTTCCCTTAATGAAAAAACATCACTTAAAATATAAACGAAAAGATAAAATAGTTCAAAAATCACACTCTGATTAATAGTGATCAGCTGATTTTTGGCAATTTTAATTCCATGTCTCTGAGAACGATCATTATAAATGTAATGTGTAAGTTAAAATAAAATAGCTGTAAAGATCAGACTCTAATCAATGGAAATAAGCTAATTTTTGAATCATAAAACTTGATATTTCTTACATACGCTTATCATCTTAAAATGTTATTGGTATAAGAACTGCGAATGACAATTATTTTTGGACGTACGAGACTGCCTTACAACTAATTGAGTATTTCTACTTATTTTGTACAACTTCAGTTAAAATATACATGGAAAACAAAAAACTTTGCATATCAGACTCTAATTAGTGTGAATAAGCTAAAACTTGAAGCACAAAAATTGTTTCTATACAATTATATAATTTATGTATGTAAAATTAGAATTCTTAGCAATACTAAAATAAATTAAGACTTAAAACTTGACACTTCCTGTTTATTCTCACGATCTTAGAATTTTATGGCCCTTAAACTTACGGATAATAATCATTTTTTGAAGTACAAAATTGTCTTACAAGTAATCCACCATTTCTACTTATTTTCTTTTACTTAGGTAATATTAAAAATTTTTAATATGGTGTCTTTGAGAAAAATCAGTTAAAATATATATTAAAAAAAAAAAAAAAGAATCTGCCTCTTATTAGTGGTAATTAGCTAATTTGTGTATTACAATAATTATTTTTGTATAATCATAATTATACAAATTACATTTTGGTAAAATAAGGCTTAAATTTTTATATATGTTACTTTTCATACTCTCATTAACTTTAAATTTTATTCTTATAAAAAACACGGATACTAATTTTTTTTCGAAGCATGAAACTGCCTTACAATTAATCGACTATTTCTACTTATTTTCTATTACTTTAGTAATATTCAAAATTCTTAATTTTATGTTTCTCATAAATTTGTGTTAAAATACATACGGAAAAATAAAATAGCTCCAAAAATCAGACTCTACATTTCATATCTTGAAGAAACATCAGTTAAAATATATATATTGAAGTTAGAGTAGCTTTGTAAATCGAACTATAATATTCGTGATAATAAGCTAAATTGTAAAGAACAAAAATTTTTTATATACAATTATAATGGTCTGTCAAACATTTTAAAAAGTTATGGCTTAAAACTTAATATTTCTTCTATACTCTAGTTATCTTAAAATGTTATTGGTATAAAAGTCATGGATACTAATTTTTTTCAACGTACCAAATTGCCTTACAGTTAATCGACTATTTCTACTTATTTTCAATTGCTTTGGTGATATTCAAAATTTTTAATTTCATGTTTCTCAGATATATCAGTAAAAATACGTATAGAACAATAAAATAGGATTAAAAATGAGACTCTAATTAGTGACTGGCATTTTTTCCAGTATTTTCTCCTTGCGAAATGAATTAGACTTCGATTTTTCAAAAAAAAATTTTTACTGCCTTCAACCGAATATTTTCCCGAGCGAGTCAGCAAAATCAAGTTGAGCGAGCTAAAAATTCGTGGGTGTCATGATATTTTCAGGCCTGGTATCCCAGCAGCAATTAAACGGCTAATTTGCAGTCAAACAGACAGTTTTTTTTTAAATAACCCTCAGCTTTCACTAGGCTTTTCACTTTACTCTCACTGTTATATGTTTGGAAAAATCGAGCTAATTTTTTGAAATTACTTTAAATAAAAAATCAAATAATATCACGTCAGTTGAATAAAAAAATTAATTATCATCGTTTATAATTTTAAAAGTTAAAAAATAGCGTATTTATTTCTTCTTTAATGACCCATTTTTTTTCTAATTTTTGAATTTTGAAAACTTATAATTTTATGCAGATCTTCCCTTAATATAACAAAAATAGATAATATTTCAACATTACATAATTACTTGATGTATTTTTAAAATATATTCTGAAGATTTTTTTTGTTGCCTGTAGCACACAATTCAAGCACTTTTTATCAGTAAATATTAAAAGTGCTTGTTACGACCAACTTGGAAAACTCTTTAAAGTACACTTATGATCGGGAAAGCCAAACAAGTGCTCTAGCCAAGGATAAATTGTTAAAAAAAAAAAAAAAAAAAAAAAAAAACAATAAAATCAAATCCATTTAACCAAAATGACGTTACTGCGTAACATATGATTTCGCCTAACATTTTTTGTCACTATTACATGGCAAAATCAATGTTTTCAGACATGATTGAAAATATAAAAAAAATAATAATAATAAAACGAATCAATGGGGCAATAGCAACAGAATCATAGTGCACACCATCGCTCAGAGGAATTCGGCAAAACGAGTTTCTACGACCTTCGGAATAGCCGAATGACTTTTTTGCCTTTCTCCTTTTTACCTTTTTTCCCTACGTCGCTACCGGTACGCGAATTGGAAGGAGTCTTTTTTTTCGTGTCACGCCTGTATGGCTTTCCCATTTATTTTCGCAAGCCAGAAAAGGGGTTGCTTGTCCCTGACTGTTGGTTTTGTTTACACGCGTTTTTTGCAAACTTTTACTACTTTCTTTTTTCTGTTTCATGTCGCGTGATTGGTTGGTAGAAAATAGATTGCATATGAACGGAAAGAGACAACTGGGCATATGCTTTTTTCGTAAAAATATTATTTTTTGTAAATTTTTTTTTTCCTACTAAAAATTATTTCGTATGTACCAGTCATAAAAATACTGTAACCACGAAATGTACTTTTAACTCCTGTCCTATTATTGAAAAAACCCTCATTTAACAAATCACTAAGATAATTTTTATGAGCCTAACTGACTTTAGGTCTAAAAAAATAATCAAAAAATTACCAATTGATGACAAAAAGACAAAAAAAATAGTTCATAATTATCTCGTCATCAGTAATGTCTTTTAACCCCTTCAAACAAAACTTCCACTCTAGTCTTTGACTGCGAACAGTAATTGAAAATTATCGTCAACGACTAGAAATGAAAGCCCCGCATAACGGAAAATTTAATGGGACTTGACCAAAATTGAACTTGAGCTGCAATGCTGATCAATTTTCAATTTGGAGCCAACGCGATCGTTTGAATAATTATCATTTCGAAACCATTATCTATCAAGTAGATGATAATAGAGAGTTACTTTTAATTTAGAACTTTGCGAATATTTCGAGCGACTGCACAAAACTTTATTTGAATCAAATATTTTTGCTAAATGTTACACATTGTGCGTGAAAGCTCTTGCATACAACCGTACTTGGAAAATTTAAAGCATATTTATCGAACATTTCAAAAAAATGCTCCAATGCTTTAGCGTGCCCATTTCTATCGATGTTTATTTTGCATACATATGTGCAATCGATAATCTCACCAATCAGGATGAACCTCAGTAATCGTGTTACTCCATCTAGACATGGTTTTATACATTTTTTTTTAGGTATATACCTTGGTACATTAGACCTCGTACGATGTATTTACATTACCTAGAGTATTTTATTATATAAAAATTATATATTTTTTTGTTAAACATTTTTCATACTATTGTCATAAATAAATATTACAATGGCTGATGTTTTTCATCTGTAAAACTTTAGAAATACAATATCATCAACAGCTCGTTATCGTTTGTCACAACAATCAACCCTCAATCACGGTCTTGATTTACAAGATTCACCTGACTCAAATCTAGTAATAAAAAAAGTTTGAAACAATAACCATGTTGACATTAATAAACTTCTCTAATGGGTATACGAGCAAATGATGATTACTCATCATATCACCCACGTGGTTCACCCAGATGGAAGTACCCAAGAATAATCTTTAGACATTTCTTGACGCTGAATGCCCGTGTATTCATGGATAGTAAGTATCAATTATTTTTAATAGTTATTAAAAATTATTGATTTAACAAGAAATTTATAGTAAGTAATAAATGCAATATATTAAGTATAGTGCAATAAATGAGGTTAAAAAAAAAATCTTCCCCGAGTGCGATTTGAACCCACAACCCCCTGTTTACTGCATTATCGATCTTCCAATTTAGAGTCAGTATCAATATATTTATTATATATCGAATCAAGCTTGGGTAGTGAATTATAGTAAAATTTATCAGAACCTAGTGTGATTGACAGGAGGTTGGGTGTTCAAATCGAACTTGAGGAGATTTTTTTCATTCTTACTAGTTCCTGTTCTTTCAACGACTCACAACACGAATTTTCAACCCTTATCAAGATTAACGACAGCTTTTTGCAAGTTACGAAAATTTTCCATAATCACATTAGTAACGATCAAGTGGTAGCATCAGTGCACTTATCAGTAAATCGCACCATTCAAACTTAGACTTACTTCAACCCTGTCACCCATTTCTCTCGGTTATACTTTTGCAGGAGGGATATGAAAAACCGAACCTAATAATGATAAAAAAACCCGAATGTGTCACCACCGATTTTCACTTGATGGATTGATAAATGTTGAGTACGGAGTATAGAGACGATGTAGCTGGCAGAACTATCGACCGGGGCCAATAGAATCGGGAGGGTGTTGGATGCTATTTAATGATAGCCACGAGCGAGCCGGAAAATTACGTCCACTTACGCGGCCAATCATCAGTCGAGTGCCCCATCGTTGTTGCCATGTAGGTGGCAGCACGTGCATCAGCTACTACCCCCTCAAAATTATCTTCAAGGATAAACATCAGGGATTATCAAACAGGCGTAATTGCCTAAATCAAATGAGTGTATTCATGCGCTCCCGACATGATACTTTTTTTGACAGATAAGAGAGAGAAAAAATCCTTACTACTATTTTTGCTGAGAAATTATTGTCTGGCACACTTACATGTATGTACTACGAAATGTTTTTGCGGTAGGATTTACAAGAGATTGGTGCTCGTTTTGGAGGGAGGAGAAGGGGAAGTAAAACTTTTTTTACACAGTAATCAAAAATAGAAATTTCTGCTGAAGTGCTGAGAGCTGGTGACTGGATTTGCGTTTATTAGTCTGGGTGGTTTAAAACTGCCATTAGTATTTATGAGAGATGATCACGAATGCGTGTTTTGACGATACGTCGAATATATTGAAAAACGATCCCAAGAGTCGCTTTCCGTTGGACTGGGTGATTCGCTGGCGAATCAAAAGGTTCGAGCGAGCTTCTGACTTATTGATCGTTCCAATTCAAATGATACAGACAATCAATGGCATGACTGCTGGAGTCTGCTGATAGTCCAGTTAATCACTTAAAAGTGTATTTTCAATTTGTATGGTCGCTAAATCAGCCAGTGTTGTCTTTTAAGGTCCAACGTGATTCAAATGCCCTGTTGAAAGTCACTGTTCATGTTATCAGCGGAACGCGAAGGTTGCAATCATTGAGGAATAATTACAATGAGCTTCATTGTGCTGTTTTACGAAAGTACGGGTAATTCATTATGACTGAAAAATGTACTGGTACATTAAAAAAAATAATCTTTAGTATGGAAAATTCAGTAAAAATAAGGTACTTTTTTTACTCGACTACTTTTTTTCTTAGTTCTCGATTTGTGTATTGTAAATAAAACAATATCCTCGATAGGATTATTAAAATGTAAAAAGATAGCCTCAAAACGAAAATTGAATTTAAACTACGAATTTACAGTGCTTTTAATTTTTCTATAGATTATATGAAATTTATTGTATACAAAGAAAAATTTTTCACGTTTTACGTTAATCAAACAAATACTTAATATAAAATCTTTCAAAATACTGTTGATAAGCACAAAGGAATTTAAACTGAAATACGCATAACAAAACTACATGTTTATGAATCCATATTTTATCATACAATTATATAAAAATATTTTACTAAACGAAGAAAAATAGTAAACAAAATTAAAAAAAAAAAAAAAAAAAACACGATAAAATCTTTCGTACAGTACAAATTTTATGAAAAAGAAAAAAATCAGAAAAGAACACCTACATGCAAGAAATTTGAAACAATTAAAAAAAAATTCAAGCCCTCGTACACTTAAATCACGTTACGCTTATTTTTTTTCACAGAAATAAAAACTCTACTTAAAACTTTCTCCATCAAATGGAAGAAAGCAAATTTCACCTTCTTCTATTTTTACGCTGGTTTCTTTTTCTTCATTCGCAATCTCATCAGTTGTTATCAACTTGCCTACCCTATGTCACTTCACATCAGTCCCGGTTTATATTTCGTTTCGTTATTACATTACGTTCTTATATATATATATATATATACATACGAGAGTCCTCTGTGGAATATAAAATTAATTTGTGCCGCTGCTGTTTGTCACTGCATGCGCAGGTTTTACGTGCAAAAAATTTATTTTGCCAGGAAATTTAATTAAATTAAAAAAATACCCCTTTCCTTTCACACGTACATATAGACAAAGAAAAACATTTTCGTCCAGAGTTTGTCTTTTAAAATAAACAGCATTACCGTTGTCAAAGGAGACTGAACAGGATTTGCTTGTACTTACTGCTCAAAATGAGAACTTGGCTTGTAATAAAATTCTTATAAATTTTATAGTAGCATATTGAACATAATAATATTTTATAATACTATTTAAGCTTGCGATCCAAAGAGAAACAACATTTTACGAACCAATTTCCTAACTACTATTGCATATTTTTCGCTGATCAGAAATTCAACGGTTCAAAATTATCTTTTGCAATTCTCTTTCTCACATGTATTACACAAAATATTTTTGTCAGATAATTCAGTGTAACTCTGAAATAATAGAATTGCAACGCATTCAATCTCATACACAACAATATATTTACACTGTACCAAATGGAAAGTGACATTTCAAAAAGCAACTTACTACGTCAATCAAAAAGTTCCGAAACCCCCGCCATTCGAAAGAGCTTAAAAATCGCCTCCTAAAATCCCGGACTCTATCCTATCTATTTTCGTTGCTTCCTCCACTGGCTCATCTATTTCTCGTTTCACCCGCTCCCGCTCTATCTATACATTTACCTCTTCGCGCCGCGGAAACGAGAATAAATCGCGTCTGTCCTATTTTGCACAGCCGGTAGGATCGACCCGCCCGCCCTCCTCTTTCTCCCTTCCTCTCCCGCCCTATTTGCTGCTCTCCCTCGCAACCCCGGACCTAACCCAACCTGAGCACATACTCCGTTCAATGGGCACGGGAGCCGCCCTTTTGCTCTACTTGCCAAGTATGTGTGTGCAGTGCACCGCTGGGCTTCAGCTTTACCACCCCTCTGGTGCACGTTGTAGGGCTTGCTTGATGAATGCCTTCTTTTTGCCCTCTCGTCCCGATTGCAACATAGTAGGCATTGTGGCGATTGTGATCGAAAGATGGCACGAAATAGGTCAGGCTTTAAAGTTAATGCGTTTGGTGGGAGATTTTCGGTTTTTTTTTTCTTGCGACCGATCGATGAACTCTTTACGGTGAAATGTTTTTCAAATTTTTCAAACTGACCGTTGTTGGTCCCAACATGGTAATAAAGAATTATTTTAAATGATCCCGAACCGTATTGCTTATAAAAAAAGAGAGCCCATGCCTTCCATTAAAATTAAGGAGGTTTGTTCCCCTAAAACCTGATATTGAATAGTTTACTTTTTTAGGGACAATAACTTGAAAATATAATTCATGCCCAAATCACTTTAAATAATAATGATTCAAACGATTCTTATAAATGTAATGTTAAAAAATATCATACAATCAAACAAACTATAGATAAACAGATTTAGACTGAATACTATATTATTTGTGTTCATTCATAAATAAACTCTTAGCAATTTTTTTTTTCTCATTACGTAGTGCAGCTTAGATTTGACGACATGAGTCGTCATTAGAAAAAATCATCAAATATTTCTTATTAATTTATGGAAGAATGTTTTTACATTTATATTATACAATATTGTACATAATGCAGTCTATAATGACATTTTTGCAGTTCTAAGTTTTTATTCAGTTATTGTTATCTAACATAACACAGTTAAAAATTTACTGTTTCAATTAAAAACAATAATTTTAAGAGGAACGATGTACTTTTTATTATTATTTTTATTTGAATAACTTTTATAGATATGGGTCACTGCCTCCTAAAAATTAATTCTTTATAAAAAATGGTATAGTGCGTTTCAAAAAACAGCCGATTTAATGTAAGTTGTTATTTTTAATATTCGTAAAACAAACTATAGATGAAAATATTTATAACTAAATACTACATCATTAGAGTTTATTCATAAATAAACTTTTAGAAATTTTTTTCTCTAACTACGTAGTGCAGTCTAGATTTTAGAGAAGAACAGAGATTCTTCTACAACTACATCATAATTTATATGCTTAGATTTTTAATTTTGAGTCGGAATATGCTTTTACAGCTGACTTTTTAATACTCTTTGATTTGAGCTCGTGTTAAACGGTTTAATTTTGAGCTTAAATTTCTCGAGATTTTGTCTGATTTAGAGTATAAACAGTTACGATTGGATTCAGCAGATTTCAATTTACCAAATTAAACATATTTTGTTTCTCAGGTTTTCGGTAGGGAGCTACCGTAAGAGGCCAAATGTGCATCAACTGCGCTTGTTGAATTGAAAAATTCCATCTTTTGTTTTCTTTTTTCTTAACGCGATGTGGAGGATTTTGCTTTTTTGTTGAAAAAGTAAGAAAAAAGAAATAGAGGCTTCTACCTTTCTTTTGTTGTTGAGATCTTACGTAAGTTGCTATAGTAAGTTTGATTCAAGCATGAAAACTTGTCGATCTGCGGTGTACGATTAAAATAATTTTAATTAGTTTCGTATCAATAGATGTACATAAGTGGTAAACAGAAAGATTAATATTCACCACCAGCAACTGTTTAATGTTTTTTTTAGTTTCTCTAGATGGATGGCTACCTTTTTTTTTTTTTTTTTTTTTTTACTTTAAAACTTAACTTCTTTCGGTGTTATTTAGTTTTTGCAAAACCAATAACATCATAGTACGTTCTTTGAAGATTTTTATTCCATTCTTGACATTATAGATTGTGAAAATATCACACATGAATCATTTTATTATGTGAACAAAATTTTTGAAAACAAAAGTAAGAACCATGTTAAAATATTTTAAACTTCGTGAAACAACTAATGTATTTTTGTGAAACAGTACTGATTGTGTTGGAGGTGATTAGACGATTAAACCACACTGGCATCACCAAGGGCTTCTATGTTTTCTCGAGACTCGACAACTTAGTCGTTCACAGCAACTTTTTTGTTAGAACCAGTCAGACAATGGCATAGAAAATGACAAAATGAATGTATGATTTAAAATATGTTTAAAGCCTTTAGTTATTTAACAATTTAAAAAATTATTAGTTCATCTACTGCTGATTTTTTTAATTAAGTAAAATCTTAGGCACATGTGAATGGTGAATCGAAATATAGCAGCGAAAAACTTTGTGCTATCGAGTCAAGAGTGCAAGTAGATACATTCCAAGTATCGGTCAGCCGCTATACTTATACTACTATCTGATTTGACATAAAGCAGATAGGCCACGGTCAGGGCTGCCTATCTCTTTATTTTAGCCTAAAAATATAGAGATATTTATGAATTATCGAATCTAATAGGGTTACACCATAGCCATGTATAAAAAATTGACTTTTCATCCCTGCGTACTGCACTGAGATAAAAAAAAACAGACATAGCACCAAGTGTGGGTATCTGTGTCTCTCTCGCATAAAGCAGATGGTGAGAGATGCATTGCTTGGTGTAGTGGGGGCATCCTACCCCACCACATGAGTTGTGTGCGAAAAGGACAGACAACCACGCTTGGTGCTATGTCTCTCAAGAGCTTCAGCGCAACAAAAATGATTGCACAGTTTATTTCTTGTACGTCTATCTATGAATTAAAAATTCACTAGATACATCATAGATTTTATTTTTAAAAAACGGTTGTTTGTTTCAGTATTAATTATTATTGCTTGAATCACCAATAAAATCTATGTAGAGGTGTACGATGTAATTACGAAAAGCTTACTGTATCACTCGTAGTGTCATAGATAATATTATGATAAGACCGTTATGAGATGCTTACACACATACTTATGATGCTCGTAAGTTAATAACAATATGATTGTATCGACTTTTCGTTGGATTTCGTTGTCATTATCTTACTATATCCTTTCCACTGTTTTACAGTGTTAAAAATTACATCTAGATCCTAGAAAATTGTCTTTTCTCGTATACTTTCGTTTGTATCTTACAATATAACGTTGCAAACTCAAACGAATTTAGATACTTTTTGTTAATCATTACCTATACGTCAGAATGTTTGAAAAAAAAAAAAAAAAAAAAAAAATTGTAGAAGAAGAAACTAGGGGTGTGCATGAGACTTTCGGACGACTCAGTAAAAATATCGCATATCGTTAAAATAGCTTAAAAGACATTATGGCCACTAGACGGTAATTTTAAAGGTTTTGCTATCGCTCGACTATTACTCCGACTTGGCTATGTAAAAATGTATCCCATCCCACTTATGAACAAAATTAACAAAATTAGGTGTTGAGTTACCTTACCAAAAAACCTGTGAACCGATTGACCCACAACAGCTTAAGACACGCTTCATTAAAAGCTTGGCAAAAACAATCGGATTCAGTACAGGCGAGCACAAGCAACTCAAAAAAAAAAAAATAAACTAAAAATAAAGGACAGAAAGTTAGGACGTATCAGGGAGGGGTCGGGGCAGTATCAACATCGTTATTAAGTGATTCGCAGCTCGTTGTCCCGCCCCTCTTTACTACAGAACTCTAAATCTATGCGATAGCACAACAGATGCATGCATATTTATATATATACCCAGCAGGAATGCAATGTCTCGAAGTTGTAATAAAACGGAGTGACGCAGAATTCGCGTGGAAAATGGGAAAAGCGGGGCTAAGGGATGGAGAGAAGGCTTAAGTTGAAATTAACTTTCAGCTCCGACGCGTCGCTTGTGTATGTACACGAGAGCCTCCTCTTCGCGGTATTCACGTCCTCCCTCTTAGACGACAGCTCTCGAGAGTCTTTTGACCTCAAATTAGCAGACGTGCCCACGTCACGCCCATAAGCCAGCCCTTACGAACTTAGGAACACTTTCATGCACATGTTACTTGTATATGCACCAACGACGAAGATAAAAAACAATAGGGGAGGAGAATAAGAGAGAAAAAAAAGTGGCGTCTGGGGCCGGTGATTAACCCCACGCAGGGGTTTCAACTTGACTCACGGAGTATTGGGTGCAGTACACGTGCGCGAGCCCTCTTATCCTCGGCTGCTCGCTGAGGTACCCTTTGCATAATTCTTTTTTGTTTTTGTTCTTGTGTCGAGAGTACATGGTGTGTAATGTCCTATATTGTGGGGTACGTACAATAGAACTAGAAAGAGAGAGAAACTTTTTTTCTTCCGTTGTGTTACGCATGTGCGGGGGATTTCCTGGAAGATTTTTTTTTTCCCATCAATTTCAGCTTCTCGTGAAACTCTGAAGCGCATGTGCAGTTATTACATTTTTGTGTGTGTCAATTAAATAATAAACATGGCTGGGTCAAGTGCTCTGACGCGAAAAACAAATATATATATAACCAACGAATTTTAACGCAAGTTGGAAAAACTATGCGATCCTTAAAATTGCCCATTAATCTATAACAGATATTTATCCGGTCAGAGCACTCGATTCCCTCAAATATAGCTTACATTGCATTAAAAAAACATTCCTTAAAAAAATGTTTACATAAAACACAAGTACCTTGACCATGGCTCCGAAAATATTTTCCGTGCCGAAACAACAACAACAGCAACAGAGCCATCTTCCGTTGAAGAAAAATCACCGCAGCTCATTTTCACGCGCAATCGGATTTTCCACCACGAAAGACAAAACGAAAAAAAAAAAAAAAAAGATTGACTTGACCTGTGGAAAAAAAAGACGTGCAACCCGCAAACCTGGCACTTAATACAGCAGCGCGTATTCATCCACACAGGTATATACGCGTACTGGAAAACAAAGAGAGGGAGGGAGAAGCGCAAACAGACGCGCGTGGCGGGGTGCAGCTCACCCTCCTCCACCTTCTTCGCTCCTAGTCACTGCATCAGGAGCTGGCTAAAGAGAAATATTGCGCTCTCGACCTTGCACCCTCTCTCGCGCAACCCTTTCTTCTCCCCGCGGCGTACATGCTTGCACACGTACACTGCCGCAAGCCTCGATCGATGCAGGCCCGTTCCACTGGTGTATATTTTATACACACACAAGTGCAAACAGTTACTTCACGAGAGGATTTGTTACGCGTGCATCTTCAGGGATGACGTTTGTATACAAGTATGGACACGTGCCTGCGTTCATCTTCGGGTGTCGAGATTACCATTTTTTTTTCTGTTTTTACACTCATTGGTGTATAAACTCACGGAGGACGGACTGTGATTTCTTTTAACTTCCATACGTAAGAGTCAATAGGCGTATATAATTTTTTTTTTTTTTTTTTTTTTTTTTTTTCACTTCCGTACACGCTTAAACTATTTTTGCGTTACCACGGCGGTGATTGTCGGTTCATATACATTAATTCAAGAAGCTCATCTCACAGGATATACGTCGTTTGGATCGGTTCGACGCGACGATCGTTTTACAAAAATACGTGTAAAGCACCATTTTGAAATCAACACGAGCACGCGCCGTCGCGGTGGCTTATTCGTTGTACGAGAAACTTTTCTTTCTTTTTTTTTTTTTTTTTCTTCAACGTTAATACAAAAATGTTTTTTCAACAAAAAGCCTCTCACGCATACACACACACTTTTTTATTCAAAACACTGGGAGACCGAAAGAAGGATATATAAGCTGATTACATTTGCAATAAGCGCATTGTAAATCCCTTTGCTCCTTTCGATCCCCCCTTTTTTCTCCCCACAGCTCTCGTTATCAGGTACACGATTTGCCGTCGCCAGTGCGGTTGTCGACGCGATTCCGCGGTGCAGTCCCGCCGACAGTCGCGAACCGGCGTCAGTCTCTGCCTTCTCTCTCCGTAGGTCCTTGCAATCTTCTCCATTTCTTTTGTTTTTGGGTCGCTAATTGAAAGAAAAAAAGCCCCCCCCCCCCGATCGAATACGATGACATAACATCGGTCAATGTATCGCGATCCCAGAGTCTGACATGTTCGCGAACATATCGAGATCTTGTCACGTGCAAAGTTGTTGTTTTTTTTTTTCCATCCATACAATACATGTGCACCGAGGGGGCCCGTAAAAAACTAATGCATCGATACGCGTAGAGTCAACTCGATCCCTCTTTGGACTTTGGAAGATGTCACGTGAATTTGTCGTTAATTTTACACGAATCGCGTTTGTTCGCACTGCCATTATGAAATTGCCAAGGAATCCAATCAAGTACATCGAAAGCGGGAGCGTTTGGACTCTGCGCGCAGTAACAACGGAGAGAGAAACTACTGTCTTTCGAAGGAAAAAAAGAAGAAAAAAAAAAAAGGTCGCTCGATCGTTACGTCATCGCGTAAGGCGGGATACAGCGCTTACGTAATGTGGTGTACGGCGCACGTGGCACCCCGGAAGGGCTCATTTGTCAAAAACACGCTTGTCCTTAATTTTACCGAAAAAAACGCTCGACGTAGTCCTCGTTTACCTGGTTTGCGAAAATTCATGAACATGAAAATCCCGGCGGCGGAGACGCCGCAGGCCTCCGACTGCTTCTCTTTACACGACGGTACTCTTCCGCTGCTGCACGCCTCCTCCACTCTTCCGGGCTGACGGTCGATCGGACGATTGGTGATCTTCACTGGTGTCGGCCGACCTCACGCATCAAGCACATCGGGAAAAAAAGAGTCTAAACTGTTTTTTTTTTTTTTTTTTTTTTTTTTTTGTCCTCAACAACACGCACTCCTTCGAACCGATCGGAAATCGAGCGCGCACCAGAGATGTATTACGTCAGGGCCTTACCGCGACACGAGCCAACGTCGACGGGGTAAAAAAAACAAGTTGGTATGACCACGACGATCGCCAAAACCCGAATTCCGGCGCGACGACTCTGCTCTCCGTTCGAGATCGCGAGAGGAGAGATCGGGCTCTCCTCTACACCTGGGAATGTCTGTTCTTATTATTATTATTATTATTATTATTATTTTTATTTTCCTCCAAGATTCCTTTGGAAAATCGCGCACACACGTTGTAACGTATCGACAGCCGCAACTGTAACAATAGACACACCAAAGTCGGAGAGCAAGGACAAAACGCGATGGATCGGAATAAGTGTACGCGCACCGAGTAACCCCGAAAGTACAAAGTACAGGTGGGAGCTCGTAGCTGCACGGGAACGTGGCCCCTAATGAAATGCAGCGTACATGTGCGAGGGATTTTATCCCGAAGTGAATGCCAGTTCACGCCACTCCTCGCGAGGCCTCGTATACTCCTTGCTTGGCCAATACACTACTTTGCCCTCACGTTGCTATACTGCTGTTGACGCTGGCGGAGGACCGGCGCAGCCGCCGTCAACTGGAACCCTCTCTCCAACGTCCTCCGAAACATTTTCACCCCTTCCCTTCGATCATTCCACCTGGGAGCCTCGACGTACTGGCTGCAACAGCGGTATACTTGGTACTCCTCGTCCCTTTTTTCTGCCATCCATCCGTCCGCCCGCGCGCGTGCACTAGCTAGCTTGCAGAAACAGAGAGGGGTTACGGATACATACGCTGTACACCCCCAGCTCACCCTTGGCCTCTCGCACCCTCCGGCACGTACACCCATGCGTACGCGACTCTCCTCCCCCACCACTCGAGCATCCCTCTCCCGCCAAAATGGGGCGCATCCCCACCGCGCGATCGTAGGGTAGTGCACCAAAGAGGAGGAAAGTGCGCGCACACACATCCAGTTACACCCACACGCGAGGAATAAAGACAAAAAGAAAAATGAGCTATGGAGGGGGGGAGGGGGGTATGGTAGAGTGAGAATGAGAAACCGTGTTGGCAACTCCCCCACCACGTAGCGTAAAGCTGCAGTGGTTGTTGCTGATCGCTCGCAAAGCTCGACGAGATCGACAAGTGCCTAGCCACGCGTACATACACGCATGAAATACGTATAGGTAAAGTCCCGGAGACCCGAGAGTTATAGCTCCTGGATGGCAGAGATTGCGCTTGCGCGGTTAAAGAGAACCCCGAGGCTCGGTCTCTGCTTGCATCACCCCGCGGGCTACATGCACTTGCGCCGGGCTTGAACCGTTGGCTGCAGCATCATGATGGAAGGGAGGATTAGTAAAAGAGGGTGGGAGGGAGGGAGAGGGTGGTTGCCAAGTTGATATATGGTGGGGAACAAGGGAGAGGGAGCGACAGAGAGAGAGAGAGAGAAAGTCACGTGGAGTGGGGGGGGAGGAGCGAAAACAGAGGGGGGTGGGGGTTGCGAGCTTGACGGGTGGCTCCCTCTCGTAGGGTACTACCCATCGCAAGCTTTCTGCAAAGGGGTACCGGGAAGCGCGAATAGAAGGGCATCCCAGGTATGCGGCGTTCCGCGAGAGTGTGCGACGATGGGATGAGTTGGACACGCTAGGTTGCGCGCTTGACCTTCCGACGAGAGGCATTCGCAAGGGTTTTCTTGTATTAAATTTTATCTTTATAACACGGAGCTTATGAAACTATACGGCAAAAACGAAAATCAAGGGGCTATTCAAACCGGGACACATCATATGGAGGTCTTTGGCCACATTAATTCCAAATCTACTGAAATGGTTCATGAATGACGCAGAAATTGTTGTCTTGTAGGAAAGTATGGGAAATTACAAAATTATTTTGGAATTTGAATTTTCATTGCGTTTGCAAATTAAACAGTGTTTTGAGCTTTGTTTGTAAAAAATGAAGGAAATTTCATTACAAAAAGAAAAACTTGAAATCCCAGATATTTTTTAAAAAGTATCGAATGAACTCATCGTGATGGTCATTTTGTAATGATGAAATTTTTTGAAACTATTTGGATCTTCGAAAATGAAATAAAATTGCTCACGAGCCCTGGCATTTTTTAGTGAACTCGTTGAATCACACCACCCACCCACCCACAAGAAATTACATATCTTCAGCCCCCTGGGATAGAATACAATTGGCGTTCGGTTTAAGTAAAATAGCACATCGAAAAATATTTGATTACAAAAAATCACTTTTGCACGCAATGCCTCATCAAGTTTTCAGCGAATATCCTACGAAGCGTGAAAACAACAACAACACCAACTGCTAGTACGAGGTAAAACTTTGCGATTCGCAAACTCTGTGTGCGTTACAAGCACGTACACACATACAGTGGAGTACACGTAGAGATATCGAGAGAGGTACACCCAGTCTGTCTCTTTAACTTTGCCCTTATTCTCGGGAGCTCGTTTGCATTTCGCGTTACAAACCGAGATCGAGGGACAGGAGGGCTATGCAAACTTTACCTCTTGCCTAGCTGAAAAGCTCTGACTAATATAGTGTGTAGTTGGCGAAAAAGCGAGGGGCACTTTTTTTTTCTTCTTTTTCTCTTGTGTGGGGTTTTTTTTTTCTTTATTGTTGGCAAAAAGTGAACGAGGATAGAACGGATTTTACTTTTTGTACCCACAACAACTGTTTTGGTTATTCTTGGAGTTGTATTGCTAAGAAAGATTTTTCTATTAGAATATAAAAATATTTTCAATTTAAAAAAAAGTGAAATGTTTGATGTACTAATGAGTCGTTGGTTCTATTAAGTTTGCGCATTAAGAATATAAGAGTTGGCTTTTTGAACACAAAAGGAAAATGAGTTTCAATGTTTTTGCTCCACGTATATAGGTGCATGTGCTTCTCTGTACGCGAATCGAGAGAAGATTGCAAAAGCAAGAGTACTGACTTTTTTTTTGTACGTAGATACTTGTGAAATGAGCTTCTACCTTGCTTGGTTTTGCTACACGAAGGGAAAAACAGAGCTTTGGGAGGGACGGAAACGTGTTTTCAAGAGTTTTGTTTTTACATACGTTTTATATGGGAAAATCATATAAGTCCTTGACTACTGCGAGAGGATTGACATTATTTCGGACAGTTTTTTCCCTTCTAGAATTTTTTTTAACAAAACTATTTTTTTTTTTTTTTTTGATAAACACATAAATTGACTTTATTTTTCAACTGTGTGTTATACAAAAACTGATAAAAAGAGTCAGTCATTATTCAAAATGATTAAATGGAACATCAAATTAAATAAAAATTTCAACTTCTAGAACACACTTTTACTAATAAAATATTTTCTAAGAATAATGACATTATAACACATGTCCAGTGTAGTACTCTGAAAATAAAGATTTATACCAGTATCATGAAAGAAATGCCTTTTTTCCTATCTTGGGTGTTTTATTGCCTTTGGATGAGTACTGCGCTGGTAGTAGAAACAATACAGTTCGCATCTAGTGGTGCAGATTACCAGGGGAAGCACCAGGCCTGAGAGGGACTCTCTGTGTGTTGCCCTGATTGCACCTGGTGGCATGAGTCATCAGGGGTGTGATTGGGGCATTAGATATCTCGCAAAAGTAAACATTTTTTTTCGATAATTTATATATAATAATGGCTGAGGGCATGAGCAGTCGTTAAACTATCGAAAAAAATGCTTACTTTTGCGAGATATCGAATGCTCCGATCAGACCCCAGGTATGAAAACAACTTTTTATTGAGAATCAACATCCTCTATTCCCGCATCAAACTTCTGGATTTCTCAAATTTTTTACCCAACGTGTCGAGATATCAATGTTGTGCAAATTGTTATGTATAGTATCATGTCTTAATTTAAATTTAGTTAGTTTTATATGTACATGTACCTTTGCGTACATGCGTTATAGTCCACTATCTGAGAGTACCAAGATCAGAAGGTATAGTTACCTGTGTTGTGAGTACCACTCGCTGCTAGATCCTCTAGTTTTTTCGTCCTCACACGAGCTTGAGTAAAAATTTCCTTCTCGTTTTTAGACAACGTCTCCCTATGTATGCGACAATCGTGCTAAGCTACCACCCGAATTTTTTTTTCGCTTAATTTATCTCTCTTTGATCAACACATTCGCGATTTAATATCTCTCGAACCCTCAGACTCGTAGACGCTTCTTTAATCCTTCGTTATCGATGCTCTCCTTCTCGTTCTTCGTTTGCGCGCAACAAGTTGGCATTCCCACTGGCATGCGCGTCACAACATAAACACTCTGCTTCCTACAGAATTGAAAACTTTGCTAATTAATGTCGAGTGCCGCTACAAAATGAAAGTATCACACTAATAAATTAAAAAATTAAAAAAACAAAAAAAAACAATACAAGTTCCAATACACGTAGCTTTCGGCAAGTTTGTTTCGAAGTGCCTTGTAGTTATATCAAAGTATAACCAACTTTTATGAATATATGTAAATCGACTTTTAAAAATGTAGTTGTTCTTTTTGCTCTATTAAAAATTGTAGCGATTGTGCCTTGGGAGCTATAATTATATTATTTGCATAAATTCAGCCCCTTGTTGATTATTTTGAGTTGATTAGATACAGGTACGAAAAATAAACAATCTGCCCAAGTACCTGAACGGAACTGTTTATCTACTGCGGTATTATGATAAGAGGGTTTATTTTATTTTTTTTTTTTTTTATCAATAGAAGTGAATATCGAATGAAAGTTGGATGATTTTTTAGGCACTTGGTGGGTACCCACAATGTAAAAGACAGAAACTAGGTGGTCAGTACGCTGTACTTGACGTGCACTTTCTGATAATTTTTCATTTGCACTTACCAAGTACTAGTTGGACTTAATTGTTTACTAGACACGTTATTAGTGGTCACTTATCTTGTACTTGACAAGTACGTGATTACTTGGCGATTACTACGCGAGTACTTGACGCACACTTAGCAGCCTATTGGTGGGTACTTAACAGATTCTAGTTGGGTACTTACCAGTGACTAGACAACTACTTTAATATTACTTATTTGGTACTTGATAAGTACTTAAGGGTCAATATACGAATACTTGACAGGTACGTGTCCGTTATTTTTCGAGCTATTGGTGAGTACTTGCCTAGTACCTGATGGTACTTGGGGGTTAATGAAAGGTACTCGATGGTTACAAAACGAATACTGGATAAGTACATTGTGATTACTTGGCGATCACTACGCGAGTACTTGACGCAAACTTAGCAGACTCTTGGTAGATTTTACCAGGTTCTAGTTGGATATTTACCAGTGAATAAACAGGTATTTTAATGTTACTTATAGTACCTGATGGTACTTGGGGGTTAATGAAAGTTACTCGGCGGTTACTAAGAGAACACTTGACGTGTCCATGGTAATAACTTTGCGGCCACTATCCGAGTACTTACCGTACACTTAGCAGCCTCTTGGTGGGTACTTACCAGGTTCTAGTTACTTATCAGGTACTTGAAAAGTACTTAACGGTCAATATATGAATTCCTGAAGGGTACATGGCCGTCATTTTTCAAGCGATTGGTGAGTGCTTGATAGGTATCTGATGGGTACTTAGGAGTTAATGAAAGGTACTCAAAGGTTCCAAAACGAATACTTGATACCTCCATGATGATTACTTCGAGGTCACTACGCGGGTACTTAAAGCCCACTCGGTGGCCATTTGGTATGTACTTATGAAGTTCTAGTTGGACACTTATCGGACATTCGTTAGTGGTCATTTATCTCGTACTTAACAAGTACGAGGTGATTATTTGGCGATCACTACACGAGTACATGACGCACACTCAGCAGCTTCTTTGTGGTTACCTACCAAGTTCTAGTTGGGTACTTAACGGTGGCTAGACAGGTATTTTGGGGTTACTTAGCGGGTACTTGACAATTACTTAACGGCTACGACACAGATACTTGATGGGTACTTGGGCGTGGTTTTTTGACTACATGTAAGGTACTTGACAGGTATCAAATGGTTACTTGGGGGTACATTTAGAATCATCAATACATGCGTGGCATGTACTTGGTGGGTACTTATTAGGCATCTGATTAGTTTGTACTAGGTACTTAGTGGGATACATGTTCTTAACATATTGTCAATTATCTTCAAAGTGGCCACTTAGTACCCAACTAGTGCCTACTAAGATCCTGTTAAGTGCCTAGAAAGTACTCGCTGATTCCCTGCCAAGTATTAAATAAATAAGCGTTAGGTATCTGCTAAATTCTTTTAAGTACTCATCAAGTACTTTCCAGTTTTATAGTATACAACTTCTTAGTAACTCTCAAATGCCTGTCAAGTAATCAGAAAGTACCCTCCAAGTTCTTTTTAAGTGCTGGTTAACTGTCCACCATATACCTGTTAAGTACCTGCTCAATTTCTACCAAGTGCCTATTAAATACTTACCTTGTACCCGCTGACTTCCCGTACATTATTTTGCAAGTACCCAGTAAGTGCCCCCAAATGGCCATTAAGTATTGCTCGATGCTTTTTAAAATTTCTGTATTTAATAACCTTAATTACTAGCAAACAATTTTTATAAATTGTGTAAATTTGTACTCTTAGTTAGCAATCATGAAAATTCTGAGTTACTATGATTACTTAATTATAAAAAGTTTACAACTTTTCAGCATGCTGAGTAGTGGTAGTTCAAAATTATTCAGTACTAAGTCAATATTAAAATTTTTGCTGAACTATTCATTTATGGTAACGTATTTTATTATGTACTAAAATTAAGGTTCCACACTTACAAGGGTACCTTATTGCAAACTCTTTAGAGCAACGCCTCTTAGCTACAAGAGACGTAATAATTGGCTATTTAGCCAGAAAGCTCCTTACTATGAAGTTGTTTATTAGTACCAAAACATACTCTGAGGTAGAGGTATTTTCTTGATGCACTCCATCTTATTTAATATAATTTTAACGTAATTTTAACGTTATGAAAACTATTTTAATTAAATATTGGCACATACGTATGTTAAACAGCGAAAAACATATTGTCCAAATATTTCATAAGTTAAGTCTATATTTTTAAAAATATATCTCGAATTTGTTTCTTTGAAATTGTAAAATCAAGTTTTTCTAATCTACTGATAAAAAAAAAATGATTTTTAAAAACTTTCCATCATTATTTACTTAACTATGTTGACGTCTTGTAATGTATACGTTTCACAAGTACTAACTATTATTTTATCGTTTTCGTTCATTACCTCGTTCTGGGCTACGTAAACTCTACAACTATAACTATAAGAGCGCGCGGTGGCTCGGTCGGCTAGGTCGTGGATTGGCACGCGGGAGACCGTGGTTCAATTCCCGGCCAGTGCGGCTTTTACGGGCAAAGTACCTCTGTGTCTTTCACATGTGCTTTTTCACCACGCAATGCTCCTCGAGGAGGGTTTAGGCGACCTTCTCGCAGCAAATTTGCCTAATTCCCCCTACCCCCCTCCCAGTGATGGGAGGCCTCCCATCCCTCTTCCCTTCCTTCTCCCAAGTGCTAAGTGCCCATAGTAGTGCCCTTATTAAAAAGGAGCCGGACGTAGAGCACTATAATATAAAAAAAAAAAAAAAAAAACTATAACTATAGAAACTTGAACCATGCCCAAGCAAAATCATCTAAAATCACAAAGAGTACTAAAGATAGTCGTAATAATAATCCCTGCGCGCAAAGCTGCAAATTAGATAAATATTATCCGACGTTTAAGGCAAGGAGGATCCGCAATCATCTCGGTGAGCCATCATCATCTAATAATTCATCCCCAACATCACCATCATTATCATTTCTGTCCGGACCTTTTGAACGCACAGCGGCCTTAGATAAACAAGTGGGCGCTGGGAAACCAATTTGCATAGAGAATCGCACGTGTACACACATACGCTGGTTGGTGTGGCTCAAAGATACCTACTTATACCCTCGTATAAAAGCCTCCCTCGCGCGAAGTGCTCAAGTGGAGTGGAGGGGAAAAAAATAGCAGTAACTCGTCGAGGTTAAACGCGGAAGAGGGATGCGTATGTACACCTACTATCTATGCTGCAGAAACGATTTACACGCAAGTTAGAACTCAAATTAATACGCTAGGGCAAAGGTAAAAGGAAAAGGAACTCTAAATGAGGTATTCTGTCGGTCCTTTGATTTGTGACCGTTGGCTTATATGCTCAAAAAGGCTGTAGGTACGGTAAGAGAATACATTAATCTCCTCTTCATGATGCAAAATTAAGCGCACGCTGAGAATAAAATATGGGCTTTCTCGTTAAGCATTTGTTTCGCTATATCTCACAGTCGTGTAGAAGAACAGAGACGAAAGAAATGAATAAAGGCCCAATAAACTTATACTTTACAATGCTTAACACAATGACCTTGTATGTCCTTGAATGACCTTGAATAAATAACTTTTTTTTAAACAAGGCAAGTAACTTGCGCCACGTTTCAATGGTTTGGGGTTAACATACCTTGCATTTGTAAATAATATCACATGTATCGTTTATAAATGATTTATTTGCCAGCTATTTAAGAATATAATACATAAAGTCCTCCTATAAAGCAGTCTCAACCAATGTGTACATAGTCGAACATCAACCCGTCAACAATGCCAAATTGGTCAAGTTCTTCAGAGGTGCACAGTACGTGATCATATTGTACATGCACAGAAAGCTAAAGCAATAATTTCCTCCTTTGAGTTCAACGAATTGATCGATGGGATCTACAAGAAAGCTTACACACTCATAATTGAACACTTCAACTCCACTAACCATCCCGGTCAGACCAAGTCTCTTGACCCTAGTCTCGACCTTACCTCTGGATATCGAGACAAGCAAGGAAGTACCGTCCATCAAATTGTAAAGCCTTTTTGCGGTTGTGGAAGACTTCGGATTCGCAAGGACAAAGACAGCCTTAACCTTGAGCCGACGATCGAACTTGATGCACTCAGTGAGGGCTTCGCTATTGTCCACGTGACAGCAGACACCGATGTCGTTGTTCAGGACAGAAGACGCCTGGATGTAGCCCCTCAGGCGTTTACGCACGACGACTCGAAGGTTGGAGTTGAGGATCGACAATGTGGAGGTCGCGGTCGAAAGGTAAGCGTAGCCGCTGGCTGAATCAAACTCAACCAGAGGGAAGAGCTTCACGAGATCGAAGTCAGTCTCGTTGGTTGCGAAGTTGAAGTTCAGGGTGGACTGGCGGTCGCCTTTTGGGCTAAATCTGGAATTATCGAGACATAAGAGAAAATTCTGGTCGTTCTATGTGATTGTAAGCGTTTTGTCTTTGAACACAAGGGGAAAATTACGACTTGTAGTCGGTGAAACTATGATTGCGCATTTTGTTTAGGCATCGTATGTTATACTTGGACATCAAATTTTGTTTGCTGTTGAATAAATAACCAATATAAATTATCTCGTAAACAAAATGATAGTGTATCGATATGCGATTTTTCTGTCTTGGTAGCTGATATTTAAACAATTATTAAAAACAAAAGGTGCTTCAGAAAATATAAGATAATTTTTTTTTTCAATTGTTCCATCATTTATTCGTCAATTAATATTAAGGATTCGAATGAGTACTTTCTAAATAATTTAAGTTCGTTATTTAATTTACCATAACGTAAATAGCTTTTTGGAAAGATTCACACACCCTTGTTTCAAACTAATAGTACTTTGGGTGAAAGTAAACGATGTTCTCGACAATCCCAACCAAGCAGAGTTTTAAAACCACATTCTGCTAGTTCAAATTCACGAAGTGAAAAAATAAATATACGTATCTCGGTCATCTATTGCTTGATATCCACTTTTTATACGTAAAGTCCTTCTGTTGGTAAAAATGCTTACAAAAATTTTTTGGAAGAAGTCAGGAAGTAACCCCCCGGTGTCTACGCACGACGAATTAAAAGTTGGAGTGGAAAAACAAATACTCATCTCAGTCACTTATAACTTCATTTCTACTGTTTTTTATTTAAGGTAGCGTGATAATTTGGCAACAATTATCATGAAAGGGTTTAAAACATTTTTTGGGAACTTTTCACATTATATACGGTGAATAAAACGACAAAATTGAAGTATTCAACTATAGGTGGTTCCAATTTAGAGCCTGAAGGGTTGTAAATTAACAAATGGTAAAATTATTTTGGCTCTTATCGACGTTACAGCAACTTTTTTTGCTTTTTAAAAAAAAACCAGCTACAAAGGTATCAAAATTACATGTTAACGTAATTGTTTTTTCACAAAATAACTAAAGTTTTTCTTTTTCCGTTGAATAAGTACAATCGTATGTACCTATTGCTAGGAATCGTTATCGTCAGTTTGTTCAGATAAGTTAATATTTCAGGAAAACAGTTATCATTATTTTTGTATATGATTGTTAGACACAATTAGGAATTTTTTGGAAACTTTTAACACACAAAAGAATTCGAAAGTTTGAAAAACATTTATCATGTATTGTCTATTTGCTTTTATCATTCACAGAATACTGATAAAGCTATTGGATTTGAAAAAATACACAAAATTGTTTGTATGTTTGATAAGCTACGTGGAAAATGACTATTAGTGCTCGATACCTTTTGTTTAAAACCTTAAGCCCGTTAATTTTAATGATATCTTCTGTCTTGGCATTTACAATTTCCATGTCTTTCTTGCACAAATCATGGAAATTTAAAGAGATGATATCGCTCATTGCGTTTTTTATTTTTTAAAAAACGTTTAGTACACAAAAATCATAAACCAATCTAGTATTTATTTACTGCCAGTATGAATTGAGTGCTTTATTTTTTCAAGTTATTTATTTTGTTCGAGTATGTGAACTTGCACGGTTTTGCTCAGTACATCAAACTTTAAATCGTGGATTTCCATATAGTTTCCCCTTTTTTTCATTCTTCCTTTGCACGGCGTTATAAAATGTGAAATCGTAAAATTTAAAATTTCCTAATCTGGTAAAGCTATTCAAATCTATTTTAAAGTATTGACGATAAGTCCCCTAAATTGATTGTGTACTTAATAGTTCACACGTGTAGACAATTTCCTCATTGTACGTGGTTTCACTCGAAAATGTAAAATTATTATTTGTTTGTAGAAATCGGGAATTTTCCAGAAATAATACGGTGACATGTGGCGTGATATATCACGTGTTTCAGCATCGTCTGTTGTATTAACAAAATGCAACGTTCTAAACCCCCGTTTTAACAGTACAAAATATAGATAGTTTTCTCCTGATAAGAGAATTCTGTGTATATATTTCAAGTGATGTGTCTATACATATTAAATTTTTGTCAATTTTCAAAAGATGTTTGTCTTTTTAAACTTTTAAGTCAAGTTGAGGTAGAAATTAAAAAAAAAACTTGTTCTGAAGTATTTCACATTGCCTGCTATGTATCCTCAAGGTTTTTAATTATATTTTAGTAATAAGATCCGGAGTCATAAATTGCAGTTGACTCATTTTAAGCAGTTGTTTCATTCGATTAATTCATGGCTGTGTCTATTATTTGCATGAAAGCATACAACCCTCTATACATATAAAGTCCTTGGCTTTTGCTAAAAAAGTATATGGTGGCATGATAGGGGTGGAGGTCAGCAGCTACTTGCCCCTTTTCTATCCTCTTTGGCAGATATTTTGCAGCAACATCTTTTCGGTTGTTTGTCTCTAACTTTTTTTGTTGATGGAAATCTATAACTGTACGAGATTTTCAAACATTTTTCACGATCTTTCAATCGGTGCGTTACCGTTATTGAAAGATAAGTGTTTTCCGAAAAATATGCAAAAAGAAAATTACAATGCCATGATGTGCAATGGATAGAACTTTTTAAATATTTTTTTCTGAATCAGGCTACCTAAAAACATAAAATATTTAAAATTCATCGAGACAAATATATCCAGACTTCAGAACTATGTTTCTTGGACTATTTTTATCATAAGAATGACTTACTCTTACTCAGAATTACCCCTTTTTTCGTTCTCCCTTCCCCTCTCTTTCTCTCTCCCACCTCCGTCACCTCCCATGTAGGTACTCCTTCCCCACGCTCCCTCTCTCTTTCTCTTCCTCTGTCTCTAGTACGCAATAGTACGCATGCACCTCTGCGCGCGCACGCTCTCTCTCTCTCCCTCTTTAACTAACTTCTTAAGTACAATCACACTGTTGAGTGCTACTGCTGCATATGATCAGAAATCGTAATGTGACTGTAGTAAAGCCTGAATTATGCCCCTGTTATAGCCATGGTACGATTTCGCATCATGAACCTGCTATATAAATATTTTTCTCTAATTTTTATGCCTTTATTTTATAAAAAGAACTATGTAGAAATATACAACGTAACATTCATCTAAAGCTTTGACTACGTTTATTTCGTATGGCATTTTATAAAATTTTTTAGTATATTCATTTTCAAACCATTCCAGTATTTATTCGCTGACAGTATGAATCAAGTGCTAAATTTTTCTAGTTAATTCTTTGTCCGTGTATGATAACTTTATTGCATTACTCCGTTCTGCACATCATATTTTGTTAGCAGATTTTCTTGCAGTTTTCTTTTTCTTTTTTTTTTTATAACAGTTTTTACGAGTACAGACAATACTAGACTCAGCACTGCTAAAATGAATTTTGTGATTGCTGCTCTAATCCATTTAGAACTTTTGGTGATAAGTTTTCTAAATTGATTGTTTAATAGTTTCAACACGTAGTCCCTTTCTGTATTATAAGTAGTTTCACTTGAAAATGTGGCAGTATCGTATACATCTGAATAATTGGTAATCTTCTTAATATAGAAGGGAGAAGAGGCATTATGTGTAATCTGTTTTCATTTGTAAATAATTTCACATGTATCGTTTATAAATAATTTATTTGCCAGCTATTTAAGAATATAATACATAAGGTCCTCCTATGAAGCAGTCTCAACCAATGTGTACATAGTCGAACATCAACCCGTCAATAATGCCAAATTGGTCAAGTTCTTCAGAGTTGCACAGTACGTGATCATATTGTACATGCACAGAAAGCTAAAGCAATAATTTCCTTCTTTGAGCTCAACGAATTGATCGATGGGATCTACAAGAAAGCTTACACACTCATAATTGAACACTTCAACTCCACTAACCATCCCGGTCAGACCAAGTCTCTTGACCCTAGTCTCGACCTTACCTCTGGATATCGAGACAAGCAAGGAAGTACCGTCCATCAAATTGTAAAGCCTTTTTGCGGTTGTGGGAGACTTCGGATTCGCAAGGACAAAGACAGCCTTAACCTTGAGCCGACGATCGAACTTGATGCACTCAGTGAGGGCTTCGCTATTGTCCACGTGACAGCAGACACCGATGTCGTTGTTCAGGACAGAAGACGCCTGGATGTAGCCCCTCAGGCGTTTACGCACGACGACTTGAAGGTTGGAGTTGAGGATCGACAATGTGGAGGTCGCGGTCGAAAGGTAAGCGTAGCCGCTGGCTGAATCAAACTCAACCAGAGGGAAGAGCTTCACGAGATCGAAGTCAGTCTCGTTGGTTGCGAAGTTGAAGTTCAGGGTGGACTGGCGGTCGCCTTTTGGGCTAAATCTGGAATTATCGAGACATAAGAGAAAATTCTGGTCGTTCTATGTGATTGTAAGCGTTTTGTCTTTGAACACAAGGGGAAAATTACGACTTGTAGTCGGTGAAACTATGATTGCGCATTTTGTTTAGGCATCGTATGTTATACTTGGACATCAAATTTTGTTTGCTGTTGAATAAATAACCAATTTAAATTATCTCGTAAACAAAATGATAGTGTATCGATATGCGATTTTACTGTCTTGGTAGCTGATATTTAAACAAATATTAAAAACAAAAGGTGCTTGAGAAAGTATAAGATAATTTTTTTTTCAATTATTCCGTCATTTATTCGTCAATTAATATTAAAGATTCGAATGAGTACTTTCTAAATATTTTAAGTTCGTAATTTAATTTACCATAACGTAAATAGCTTTTTGGAAAGATTCACACACCCTTGTTTCAAACTAATAGTACTTTGGGTGAAAGTAAACGATGTTATCGACAATCCCAACCAAACAGAGATTTAAAACCACATTCTGCTAGTTCAAATTCACGAAGTGAAAAAATAAATATACGTATCTCGGTCATCTATTGCTTGATATCCACTTTTTATACGTAAAGTCCTTCTGTTGGTAAAAATGCTTACAAAAATTTTTTGGAAGAAGTCAGGAAGTAACCCCCCGGTGTCTACGCACAACGAATTAAAAGTTGGAGTGAAAAAACAAATACTCATCTCAGTCACTTATAACTTCATTTCTACTATTTTTTATTTAAGGTAGCGTGATAATTTGGCAACAATTATCATGAAAGGGTTTAAAACATTTTTTGGGAACTTTTCACTTTATATACGGTGAATAAAACGACAAAATTGAAGTATTCAACTATAGGTGGTTTCAATTTGGAGCCTCAAGGGTTGTAAATTAACAAATGGTAAAATTATTTTGGCTTCTATAGACGTTACAGCAACTTTTTTTGCTTTTTAAAAAAAAAACCAGCTACGAAGGTATCAAAATTACATGTTAACGTAATTGTTTTTTCACAAAATAACTAAAGTTTTTCTTTTTCCGTTGAATTAGTACAGTCGTATGTACCTATTGCTAGGAATCGTTATCGTCAGTTTGTTCAGATAAGTTAATATTTCAGGAAAACAGTTATCATTATTTTTGTAAATGATTGTTAGACACAATTAGGAATTTTCTGGAAACTTTCAACACACAAAAGAATTCGAAAGTTTGAAAAACATTTATCATGTATTGTCTATTTGCTTTTATCATTCACAGAATACTGATAAAGCTATTGGATTTGAAAAAATACACAAAATTGTTTGTATGTTTGATAAGCTACGTGGAAAATGACTATTAGTGCTCGATACCTTTTGTTTAAAACCTTAAGCCCGTTAATTTTAATGATATCTTCTGTCTTGGCTTTTACAATTTCCATTTCTTTCTTGCACAAATCATGGAAATTTAAAGAGATGATATCGCTCATTGCGTTTTTTATTTTTTAAAAGACGCTTAGTACACAAAAATCATAAACCAATCTAGTATTTATTTACTGCCAGTATGAATTGAGTGCTTTATTTTTTCAAGTTATTTATTTTGTTCGAGTATGTGAACTTGCACGGTTTTGCTCAGTACATCAAACTTTAAATCGTGGATTTCCATATAGTTTCCCCTTTTTTTCATTCTTCCTTTGCACGGCGTTATAAAATGTGAAATCGTAAAATTTAAAATTTCCTAAACTGGTAAAGCTATTCAAATCTATTTTAAAGTATTGACGATAAGTCCCCTAAATTGATTGTGTACTTAATAGTTCACACGTGTAGACAATTTCCTCATTGTACGTGGTTTCACTCGAAAATGTAAAATTATTATTTGTTTGTAGAAATCGGGAATTTTCCAGAAATAATACGGTGACATGTGGCGTGATATATCACGTGTTTCAGCATCGTCTGTTGTATTAACAAAATGCAACGTTCTAAACCACCGTTTTAACAATACTAAATATAGATAGTTTTCTCCTGATAAGAGAATTCTGTGTATATATTTCAAGTGATGTGTCTATACAAATTAAATTTTTGTCAATTTTCAAAAGATGTTTGTCTTTTTAAACTTTTAAGTCAAGTTGAGGTAGAAATTAAAAAAAAAAACTTGTTCTGAAGTATTTCACATTGCCTGTTATGTATCCTCAAGGTTTTTAATTATATTTTAGTAATAAGATCCGGAGTCATAAATTGCAGTTGACTCATTTTAAGCAGTTGTTTCATTCGATTAATTCATGGCTGTGTCTATTATTTGCATGAAAGCATACAACCCTCTATACATATAAAGTCCTTGGCTTTTGCTAAAAAAGTATATGGTGGCATGATAGGGGTGGAGGTCAGCAGCTACTTGCCCCTTTTCTATCCTCTTTGGCAGATATTTTGCAGCAACATCTTTTCGGTTGTTTGTCTCTAACTTTTTTTGTTGATGGAAATCTATAACTGTACGAGATTTTCAAACATTTTTCACGATCTTTCAATCGGTGCGTTACCGTTTTTGAAAGATAAGTGTTTTCCGAAAAATATGCAAAAAGAAAATTACAATGCCATGATGTGCAATGGATAGAACTTTTTAAATATTTTTTTCTGAATCAGGCTACCTAAAAACATAAAATATTTAAAATTCATCGAGACAAATATATCCAGACTTCAGAACTATGTTTCTTGGACTATTTTTATCATAAGAATGACTTACTCTTACTCAGAATTACCCCTTTTTTCGTTCTCCCTTCCCCTCTCTTTCTCTCTCCCACCTCCGTCACCTCCCATGTAGGTACTCCTTCCCCACGCTCCCTCTCTCTTTCTCTTCCTCTGTCTCTAGTACGCAATAGTACGCATGCACCTCTGCGCGCGCACGCTCTCTCTCTCTCCCTCTTTAACTAACTTCTTAAGTACAATCACACTGTTGAGTGCTACTGCTGCATATGATCAGAAATCGTAATGTGACTGTAGTAAAGCCTGAATTATGCCCCTGTTATAGCCATGGTACGATTTCGCATCATGAACCTGCTATATAAATATTTTTCTCTAATTTTTATGCCTTTATTTTATAAAAAGAACTATGTAGAAATATACAACGTAACATTCATCTAAAGCTTTGACTACGTTTATTTCGTATGGCATTTTATAAAATTTTTTAGTATATTCATTTTCAAACCATTCCAGTATTTATTCGCTGACAGTATGAATCAAGTGCTAAATTTTTCTAGTTAATTCTTTGTCCGTGTATGATAACTTTATTGCATTACTCCGTTCTGCACATCATATTTTGTTAGCAGATTTTCTTGCAGTTTTCTTTTTCTTTTTTTTTTTATAACAGTTTTTACGAGTACAGACAATACTAGACTCAGCACTGCTAAAATGAATTTTGTGATTGCTGCTCTAATCCATTTAGAACTTTTGTTGATAAGTTTTCTAAATTGATTGTTTAATAGTTCTAACACGTAGTCCCTTTCTGTATTATAAGTAGTTTCACTTGAAAATGTGGCAGTATCGTATACATCTGAATAATTGGTAATCTTCTTAATATAGAAGGGAGAAGTGGCATTATGTGTAATCTGTTTTAGTATCGTTTGTTGTACTAAAAACCGTCAAACCCATATATTTACGACATTATTATAGGAAATTTTTTTTTTTTAAATATTAAAAATTTTGAGCAAGCAATAACTAGTAAATCATTAATACACATACAATAATGCGAAATCTAATAAAAATAGCTTGTAGAGTTTGTCTTTTTACTGTTTAAACTGTGGTAAATTTAAATCAGTTAATTTTTAACGTGACGTTATCAGACAGTTAAATGAGCAGATTTGCTAACAAACACCAGTGAAATACAATAGTTTTAGTTATTAAATACAATATAATTTTATGAAATAATTTCAAGAATCTAATAAGTTTCCAAAAAAAAAATTTAAAATTTTGATGAAATTCATAGTATTGATGGTTTTTAAAAAATAAAAATGATTTTTTTTAACGATCACTTCATTTGTTTTAGAGGCGGGGGGGCTTTGCACTCCCCCATACCTCCTACGGGGGCTTTGACCCCTAGTCTCCCACCAGGGGCTGCCGCCCCTGGGCCCCGCACAACCTCTCTTGCAAATTATACATTTACCACCTCAGTTTGAGTACATTAACTTTTAATAATGGAAAAACGTCCATTACACTCACTATTTACGAAGTATACCTCGTATGTATGTAAATAGTACAAGATACGTAAGCCTTTAATGTGTTCTTTTTGTTAACTACTTCAAAATTTATACTAATTTTTATAGCATATATTACAACAAATTTTGTACGTAACTCGTGAAGACGTTTTCCCATACTCATGTGATCGCACTCGATGTAATTCGTACCATGTGATCAAACTCGTGTCACACAATTGTGCGATCGACTGCCATTTATTTCCGTCGACTTTGACCACTAGTATGCATTAATCTGAACTTTCAATTTTTTTTTAAATTTAAGTACAAAAAGATAATTATTCATATGAGTATCATCTATTATACTTTAAGTTTCAAGTGCTTTAAATAAATCTCACTTTGCACCCTTAAGGAGAAAAACATTATACGCCACTCGAGCGCAAGCCTTTGCACCCTTCTGCGAACTTTGCGCCCTTCGACTACTTTGAGCCCTAGGGCGGAAAGTACTTTTCTGCTCATGGGCCCAAAGTAGTTGGCGGGCTTAAAGTTCGCACAAGGGCACAAAGTGAGACTTTGCGTTCTAGTGGCGTAATGTACTATTAAAAAATTGAATCATGTACAATTTCCAACAAATTCTTTTGTTTTCGTTGACAAGTTAAAATTAAAATTTATTTTAAACAAAAAGGTAGTTTTTAAGCTTTGGTGATTGCATGTGTGAGAACTCGAGAGCTGTTATCGACAAATTCTCAAGGTTAAGCAGCTGCTGGGTGTGTATGCATATATGTATCTAATATTTTATTTACAGTTAGAAACGCTTACGAAATAATAAGTAGTATGTCGAAGGCTTATAACTTTTTAAACAATGTAATGCTTTCGTACAAATATTTCATCATCCAATATTTTGAATTACTAAACAAACGACGTAATTTGCATTTGTTCACCAATATTGTTTGGTTGGATGGATTAGAGATGATGATATTTATTTCTTTTATTCCTATGGGTAAAAATTAAGATTTCATCTACGAAACTATCCAAAAACATTATTATAAAGAACTAAGTTTGGAATTACCGATCATTTCTGTTAATATGTCTACATGATACTTGTACTTTTTTAAAGGTTTTTTTTTTTTCTTTCTTACCGTAAAAACTCACCTCATAAGGCACATACTGCCCGATGGTTGGCAATGAAAGCTTTTTGCAAAAACATCAAACGTCTCTTCGTACGAAATCAACGTGAACGGCCTGTAATACACTGGTGATTCGTCACCAAACTCCAGAGTAAAATTGTGATGAGCACACTTTTCCTGAAGATCCACCACAAAAAATCTCAAATAGTGCATGCCAACTTCAGCTGCTGGTGTCTCGATCAGCGCAACAACTAGTTTTCCGTTTCCCAAAACCTTCGCTTCCGGTGCCAAAAAATCACGACCGTCTGACTCGGAAATGACGATGCTGCATTTGTTGTTCATCTCATCGGCAATCGCTTTCGATTCAAATTGGATCACAACATCAGAATTTACTTTTGGATAGGACACGTAGATCAACTGGTTAAAGTATTTCAGTATCGTTGGTTCGTAGAAAGAATAACTGGTGATGTGCGCAAGATTTCCTGCAGTGATGTCATGCGAGTCTGCTTTCATGATGGATATGTAGAAAAAGATCACTATTGTGATTGTTGTTACAAGGAAACGAGTGTTTGGACACATCTTCGGGCTATTGAGAAAAAAAAACATAAATTTTAGATAGAAGTTTTGAATGTCAATCCATAGAAGGGTAAGTTTTGAACCGGATGAATGGCGAGCATTATAAGTTTGCGCTGAACATCAACGCACAATCATTAGATTATTTTCAACAACTTCTCTGTGAAAATTGAGCCACGAAAAAATGATTGATCCCATCAAGTGTTTGACTAATTGTAAGAAAAAGAGGAGAATTAATTACTTTTTGCAAAACACTAAAATCCAAATTTTTAAGAACTGAAAACTTTTTAACCTTCAAACTACACATCTTACGAAAAAATCACAAGAGATATTTTTGTTAAAAACAAGCCAAAAGGTTAAAAAAAAATATTTATGTATTTTTTGAGACTTCTAACTTTTTGCAATGACTAATGAAAAATCTTTCACAATTAACTTCTTGATCTTTTTTAATGAAACAATGTGACGACAGCACGTAAAAATGATGTTGCCAAATTCGTGATGAATATCAACTGCTTGCAAGAAACTCCCCTCCCCCCGTTCACCGCTCCAAACTATTTTGTACTTACATATTTTTTTGAATGTCAGCTAAAATATGAACATAAAAGCTTTTTCTTTAAATTATTGATTTAAACTATGTTTTACCACGAAGTAACCTTAAACATATGTTCGAACGTCTAAATACACCTAACCAATCATCCACGAGATGAAAATGTAAGTGTTCATATACATCATCATGTCAAAGATAAGTTTGGCTCGACTATCATTTTTTACAAATGTCATATATTAAAACACTGGAAAATAACATAGATAAGCAAAAAAATTGTTTGCGAAAAAACATTGCCACGTTTCAATAACTGTATAAAATAAAATCCAACTAAGAGTTATTCGGCGAAAAATATTTTTCAATGTACTAAATGCAAAACAAAAATTAACTCCGTAATAAAAATCGAATTCCCTGATGACGCCAGCAACAACAACAAAATAGGATCACAAAATCGATCAAAGCCCGGGATTTGCCGGCACAACAATCACCACCAGCACAGACAGCACTTTACCTATTTATTTCCGCACGGTGAGTATGATTATAAACACAGTCTCAAGCCGGGGAGTCCACGCAACCATTAGGCTTCTCTCTCTCTCTCCCTCTTAGCCTGCGACTCTCGACGCTCCATCCGCGGCGCGCAAAAGCCGATTACTTAATCTACAGCCTCCACAAGCATATACGGTGCTGTATGGATGGGTGGCCGACCTAATCGCCAGTTCAAACATGACCTCTACAACGAGGCGTCACACCAGCGATTTACCCCTTTGTTGTTCTCCTTCTCTTTCCCATCTTGCGTGACTGTCGATCTACACGAGTTTTTTCTGAGAGTACTTGAGTGATTTTAATAATTAGGTCGGGGGTCTGCAACTATGGATTGGCCTCAAGTGCCTCGAGCCAATAATCATTAGCAAATGTTGTTTGATATTATTATATTCCTGATTATGACACTAATAAATTGTGGGTGGAGAATGATTGCAAATAAAATAACGCGGTGATTTCGAAAATGTTATTACTTTAAAACAATTATCAACATCGATTGTCACAAATTGTCCAAACGATTACGCCAAGTTTCTTTTTCTCGTCGATTCATTTAAACGGTCTCGTCTACTGATTTTAACTTTATACATCTTGTATGAACCTCTTCATCACACGTGACAACGATACAGTACTTGTTATTCTCCATGTGGAAGTTTTGTACGTCATAAATCTCACAGGAAATATTGGAAACGTGTACCGAATCGGTGGTCCAGATTCCCTCTGGTCCGATTCTTTGAGTGTAAATCGACGTATACTTCAATTTAACTCCGTATGTTAAAATTACACCTCCATCGGCTGTATTAATAACATTAAAGTGAACCAGTGTCCTGTGCGTTAAACCCTTTTTCAACGCGTAATTTAATACAACGTTGACATGTTCACGTAATCTGGTGTCCAGCTGTGAACAATGTATTGATTGTTGACTTTCGTAATACCGACAAACAGTGAAGTTGCCAAACTGTGTTGAGTACGAGTCAAAGTCAAATGCGTGGAGCTTCGAGTGCTTGAGCTTCGTAATGCTGGTGACTTTTAATTCCGAATTTAAACGCTTGATTACAGTTGTGAAGGTAGTAGGTTTATTTTGCACGTAGAAGTAACCCTCTCTGTAATCGTACTCTTTGACACTGTGCATTCTTATTGTGTTGGGTCTGTAGAATGGTTTGGAATCCAAATCTGAAATTATTAAAAAGTTGTAACTAGTTAGGTCGTAAGATTAACGGAAATTAATGTATGCCATAACTTTTATGATTGAAATTCATTGAAGAATGTCCTATTGAGCGTTTTAATAATTTTTTTCAACATTTGCATTACTGACCAGAAATTTTGTTTTATTTTTCTACTAATAACTGATTTACGTGGCTACTGATAAAGTTAGAATCATAACTCAGCAGTGTGATAAAAAAAGACTCCTGAATATTATTATTTCTAATGATTTATTGAATCAATAAGAACAATAATTTACCTGGTATGGTAGATATTCTAAACGACGACACAGGATTGCCTACATCATTGTACCGATAAACGTAAATAAATCTCGTAATCTCGTGTGTTAAACTTGTAATGAGGGTGTCAAAAGTGTCATTATAACCTAAAATTCCAATCACGTCGATAGGATATGGATCCGAATCTGGTAACTCAAAGTCTTGGTAAGTACACGTACGCGGATCCACAATAACGAATCTCCACTCCCCGAGGTGCTTGTAAGGTGTCAGTCGATAGTTCAACAACCAAATGACGATTTTACCGTTTCCAAGACTGGCAGCCCGCCTGGGATAACGAGAGGAATAGCGAAGCTTTAAGGATACTAAACAAGTCGTGAAGTCCGTAGATTCTAATCTGATGGGATAATCCGAGTGCCAAGAATCCAACACGTGTACTAGGGTATTGTTTGATTTAATAACTAGAGGCATTGATATGTGGATGTGTCGAATGACGGACCAAGTCGTGGTGGCATTATAATTTTCGTTGGTGAAAAAGTTATCAGTTGAAGTCACAAGTAGAGTTGCAACAAGAATGAAGATTAAGAGAGACATGGTTTGAGTTTGAACATTGAAAAGCTGGAATAAACAATTTGCGTAATAATTACATCACCTTACATCCAATACATGTATAAATAATCACGAAGTAAATATATATTAATACGAGAGAAATGTCTAGTCGAATAAAACTAATTACCTTTTTAGCTGGTCTTGTTTTTTAATAGAAAATTTCCGTTTTAACTGTTTATTTTCAAAAAAATATTTACATCGTTGCTTCAAACACTTATATAGGATCCGTTGGACTACAGTCTTTGGCGCACGTCTTTTTCAACTAACAAGAAAACTCTGATAGTTTATCGCTGCTTTCTTGTATTACGTGATAATCAGACTATCTTTGGGGAATTCAAAACATCGAATTTATTTCATCACTTCCTCTACGTTTTATGTTATAATGATATCCATAATAATCGGCAATAACAAAAGGTCAATCCTATTAACTAAAATCTTTTGCTGCAAAAGTGTAATATTTTTTATTTACAATTAACTAAAAGTGCAAACACGTCGAAAGAATAAAAATATACAGCCCAACACCTACATTAAACTCTAGACATATCAACTTCAATTGCTAATAAAAAATTTAGCAAAAAACAAGAACTACGTAACTTTATATTTAAAAATTTACGTAACGAAGCATGTTATGTGACTTATTCCTTCAATTCATAAATCTTAACGTAGCGCTGTCTCGCTGAATTATCAATTATTTTTTCCGTTTACGATTCTCCAGAGCAGCTGATAATGCAGATACACACGTGTGTCAAGTTCATTTCGGCTAAACCAAGATATATTATCACCTCTCTGTCACATACTGTCGTGTGACCAATTTTTTATATCAAAGCTGTAAGTATGATAGGATGTTTTACCAATTTTAAGTGGATCTCGTAATTTTTTCGTGTCCACTAAGTAGCAAGGCTATGTGATTAAAGGTCAACTTCTATTTAGCATTACTAAAAGGAAAATTCCGAGTCTATCAATTATTCTACGTGAGTAATCTATTGACCTGCCTACAATGTCACCCAAAAAAATAGCTGTTACATTGTACGTAATAATTAAACACATAATATTAAATAATATTGCAACGACAGTTATAGTTTGGAACATCAGACAAGTTGGATTGGCTTAGAGAGTCTAAGATGATAGTTCATTACCAAATATTTCTACCATAAACAGTAGCAAGAAATCGAAACGACGTACAAATTTTTAAATAATTTAACCTGGACTTCAACCGTATGATGTATGTTAATAAAACTTGTGTCAACTCAAGTAAATTTGAAGTACGCATAAAAATTTATGATAAAAATAATATACATTAATTTACATTGTAATCACTCGTTGTTATCTTGCCAAACCTGTTCCATCTAATCCAACTACTCAGAATATGACTCTTCCACAAATCCCCGTCAATCCCGATTTTTAAGAGTGTATGCAAAAAAAATGCTGCTAAGGTAAGACCCGAATTAGCTGTTAACGGTAATATATAGCGCGAGCAAAGCCCCGTGTAACTTCCTCGAGCGCAAAACTACTTGAGGCTCGACCACAGCAGTACTATACACCATCCCAGATTCTGGTGATGCTCCGATCTGTTCATTCAAGTCTTTCCCTTCCCAGCTGCCCTCGTTACTTTGCCATTAATCCCGTGCACTGGGAGAAGTTTGAGAGGGTGATTTTTGTTTCTCGTCCCCGAATGGCTAGACTTTGCGACTTTCGAAAGCATTGTGGCAAAGTATCTGGGTTTGACGGTGGGAAATTCGCTGATGGAGGCATTGCTTGAGGCTTTGTTGTCCTGTTTTTTTTTTTTTTTTTTTTTTTCAGAAAAGATTACCTTTCACCAGAGTCTAGAGCCTTTTTTTTTTTTTTCGGTAAAATCTTTTTTCATTCACTGTTTCCATTGCAAAGAATTAACAACTAAAGAGAGAAGTTTTGCAGGTGTGCATTTTTTATTTTGACCCATATCCTCTTGAGATTAGAATTGTTGTCGCCGCTCGTGGTTACGAGAAATCTTTGATCGATTATCTTATCGCAATACTCACAACAACGTATAGAAACAGAAAGTCGTATTGTTAGAAAAAAAAGGAATTCTTATCGAGTGTAATTCGTCGAATAATATTGTAGTGGCAGTGACTCGATCAGATTGTGATTGCAGAGAGAAATCCGACTTTGAGGTTATGAATATAACTTTAATATAAATTGTTGCGAACACTAATTAATAACTTTCTATACGACTACCTAATCGATTAAAATTTTTTACGTACATATCGCTAAGCGTCTCTTTCATCACTGGTCGCATTTTCATTGAAAACTTGTAGGTCAATATTTTAAGTAAAATCTAATTTTCGACGAATTCGCATAAGAGACTATGTTAAAATAAAAAATTTGCTTGGATTAACCTATTTAGTGTTAAATTTTTATAAAAATCCGGTAGGTCAATCTATATACGACAGTACTATCTTAACCTCCGCGCATTACGCCCTAATATTCCAAAGCGAGTCATTTTGAACTCCTTCCAGAAATCATCCCGTAACTCCCTGAAATTGGCTAGAATCTTAAGGAGAGAGAATGAAAACTACCGAAAATTTATTCATCGTACAAACTTTGCGATTTCTCGAAGGACCAAAGCGTTGACTCGAATTTTAATGCAAACTCGTTGTCAATAGTGGGTGAAGGAAACCTCGGAGATTCGCAAACAGCGTCACGCGGATCTCCTCCTTCCTCGTCTTGTTCCGGCAAATTCATCTTTTTGCATTGCCCAACTTGGCGAGAGCTTGTAAGGAGTTGTACCGAAGTTGTTCTTGCGGACGAGTAACGCAAAGCTGTGTGTAACACCAGGGCCGGCTGATCGTATCAGGCCATGTCTCACCCATTCCATCAAACATTACTTGGATAACTTTACCAGCAAGTAATAAAGTGATAATGATAGTTAATCGAACAGATTCATGAAGGAGCTTCACAAGAGTAACAACTACAAAGTAAATAAAGGAGTACTTTTTTCTTTGAATGGCTCAAGATTTGTTCTAAGTAGGGGAAATCATTTAAACTCTGACGTGAATTCTCTTACCAATTTATACTATTCCTCTGAAATTTTGTATACTTACTCGAGACGAGTTTTCTCAAAATTAGTGAAAACATATTTCTATCACTCAGCAGTTTTTCTTGGTCAAAGTTTCATGGTTATGAAAAGTGAAAATGAAAATAAAATGAACTAGGAAATATCAAACGGTCTCTTAAGTGACTCGAGTACATAATCATAATATTTAAAATAAGATTTTCGGAAAAATACAGGCTGTTTATGGAGACGTCCAAGTTCCGTTTGAAACATTTTTGCAGTTGAAACCTAGACAAGCATGTAATTAAGATTACGTGGTGAGTGTACTCCTTACTGGTGATTGAAAATTCAAATAGCAAATAAAATAAAATTTAAACTGTAGTCTGGATCATTTTTCCTGCGCTTTAGAGGTTCCAAAGTTTAACAAAGGTATGGGATACTTTGGCTTGAACATTCGTACAAGTCATTGATCTCGAGGACTTTCGATAGAATAATAAATGAGGAAAAAATGTGTAAAGTTAACTTGGCAATTATTTACAAATGAGAATTACTTATGGACATTATTAAAATCTGTTTTTCGGAAACACTGTATCTTCGACAAATTGAGTGTCACAAAACTTGAAAGTAATTATTTTCGCAGTTCGACTGCACAATGAAAAAAAAGTTTATATGTTTAGAAAAGATTATAAAAATGTGGTTTTACTTAAATTAAAAATTTCGATGACTCGAGAAGGTACGGCTCTTTATGGTAACAAGCATTTATTCGCAATACAATTAAAACTACATAACATTATTATTTCACGCTATAAGAAATTAATTAGAAATTACGGTTTGTTTTTAATCTGCAAACAACACGTAACGATCAACTTATGTACACAGTTGTTAAATAAAAAAAATGTAGCAGTATAGGTAACAAGGAAAAAACTAAGTTTGACTTCGCAAAATGATCGAGCACTTGAATTGATAAGTAATTGTGAGAGTAAACAATAGGGGAAGTACCAGTAGAGTTTTTCAAAGATAATGTTTCTGATACAACTGAGCTGGTGTGTTTTGCTAAGCTTCTTGTATAAAAACAGATCCGCGCGATATTTTGATATCAGTCGATATTCTACTGTTACCAAAGTTACAGGTAAGGTATCTATATTTATTAATAATACAAAAATCCTTATAACATTGCAATCATATGTGAAAATAATTCAAGCATCAAATTGTTTTATTATTTTATCCAAGAAGCAATGGTGTATTTTCTATGTGTTTCAGAAATTTTCCAAAGTTTTAAAATGTTGAAGGCTGTATTCTTGGCACTTTTTGTTGTGATGGCATTGATGGTCATCAATGCCAGCGCGGACTGTGGTACATATGGAGACGACGTAAGTTTTCTTTCATTACCATGTTTTTGCTGTTAAAATATTTTCTTTCCTCAACTTATACATGTATTAATATTTTTTTTTTTTTTTTTTTTTTCAACAGTGTAAAAATCAAGACTGCTGCTATCCATTTGTGTGCTATTGGTTAGGTAAGCGCTGTGTGGTGGCTTCTCGGAAGTAGATGACATCCAATAATAGCTAGCTTCTTAACGAATACATCGAAAAACAGTTATGTTACATATAGTCATTAAATTAAACATTTAATTCAAATTTCTAAAATTGAGAAATTTTATTTTAATGTTGTTTATAGATCAATTTGAGCTATAAAAACTTTTTTTAAGAATACGAATCACCTCGTGTGATATTTTCATTGCTGCTCATGTATTTATGATGGATTTATTATTAAAGTGAATTCTCAGATGTAAAATAGTAATTTTAGTTTTATTTATCATGACTTTTACACTGATGTACATCTTACTAATACCAAAGTAATACATGTAACCTAAGACAAAAAAAAATTTCTAAAAAGTATAAAAGCTTAGTTACGACGATACACCCGATGATTCCTACAAATCATATGAATGTCATTTAATGTTATTTTTTCGTAAAGTTACATGTTAAATCCTGATTTTTTTAAATGTAACATATATAAAATAATGGCACAGCCAAACGAGCTGCAATTTTCATGGGCATTTTTTATGCTTTTTCAATATACGTTTGACCTTTCAATAATATCTGTCAAAAAAACACCCATGTGTGATGAACGTTCTGACGGTACATTCACTGGCATGTAATACTACCCTATTGAAGAAATCTATACTACAGGATGGTTTTTTTCAATTTTCTGTAAACAATTATATTTTGGGTATTAAATATGGACGAGGAATAAGTGTGGGATCGTATGTGATGGATGTGAGCGTGACGTTACAGATGTAATCAGCGTAGGCAGTAGAATGTTGTTCTAAAATCACCGGAAGATTCGATGAAAGTGCACACTCTTTTACTAGCCAGCCTATATATTATTTTCATTGTATTGTGCCATTTTATATTGTTTATAATCGTTAACCCATTAAATATTAATTAAAATTACACCCAATCAACGTGGATATACTCAGTCCCACGATTATTGCACCACCTTCGGACACAATATTGTTTCATAGAAGGTACTTTTATACTCAAAATTATATTGTTTGCCATAAATTTGATGGAAGTACAACTTCATTCTTGGGTACCCAAGCACCCTCTGTCTACTGGTTTTTCTTAAATAATTTTCTTGATATATTATTTAAAATATTTTTTCGTCATAATTCAATTCAATGTACTACATCGAATTAATGCTTACATAATATAGTACCATCAGTGTGATCATTTTTTTGTAAATTTTTATTTTTAGCATTGGTAGTTTAAATAATTCTCACGATTCGGCTTATAGTTCAAGAATTTTATAATTCTGTAGAGTATAAATATGTAGATAATGTCGTTAATGTAGAAATGCGTGGTATATTTATTATCAACAAACTCTTCTATAATCTTTGTAATACATAAAATATGAAACTTTACGTAAGATTTTCTTAAGCTACAACTTTGCAAAATTTATTTTTATTGATAAGATAACATAATAGTAGTAGCCTTTTAAAAAATATTATCAATTTCAGAATTGTCTTGACCCCGTATTAGACCCACGAAAATAGCAATTTTTGAAACATTTCTTAGCTAGTAAAATCATGCGTCATCAAATATTCAAATAACGTTCTTTTTGATTGTTTCATTTACTTTGTTTTGTTTTAATAATCAAATATTTTAAGAATATGATTCCAATTATTAATAATTTCATCGATTAAAAAATTTGTACTCAAACAACATCTATTTGATTTTTTTTTATAATCAAATGTCATAAAAGGACCAATTTATCGTTACAAATTGGGATTGGAACCCATAGTGTGCAAGGGACAAAGCTTCATTAATATCTATATTTCAAAGTACCCTGTACCTATAGATAATGACTGGCATTCATATGTTGTATAATGTTTTTCTCCTTAAGGGTGCAAAGTGAGATTTATTTAAAGCACATGAAACTTAAAGTATAATAGATAATACTCAAATGAATAATTATCTTTTTGTACTTAAATTTTAAAAAAAATTGAAAGTTCAGATTAATGCATACTAGTGGTCAAAGTCGACGGAAATAAATGGCAGTCGATCTCACAATTGTGTGACACGAGTTTGATCACATGGTACGAATTACATCGAGTGCGGTCACATGAGTATGGGAAAACGTCTTCACGAGTTACGTGCAAAATTTGTTGTAATATATGCTATAAAAATTAGTATAAATTTTGAAGTAGTTAACAAAAAGAACACATTAAAGGCTTACGTATCTTGTAAATTTATTTTGGATATGATATTAATGAAATTTTATCAATTTAAATGACACTTTTGACTCTGGAAATTTGAAGATTGGTCGTGTCTCACATGCAAGCCGTAATGTTTTGTATTAACTTATCCGTTTTTTTTATCTACAGTGTAGCAAGGAACCCTGCTGCGATCCGTTTCGCTGCGTCGCTTTCATCAACAAGTGTTTGCCGTTTTGAGCAGAGATAGAATTCAAAATCTTGAGATTTTAAAGAAATGTATTGAAAAAAGTTTACTGTGGTTGCCGAAGCAGACATTGAATTTAAACAAATACCAAGAAGTATTTTTATTCAAATGCTTGTTATTACTATAAAGCTTATGCAATAAAAACATTTTTAGAATCAAACAAAATTTTATGTCGAATTTTTCATTTTATCCATACCCACTTGTAATAATATGCATAGTCACACACTATATATTCATATGATTAACGCAACACAGTTCTAGTAGGGGTCGTGTATTCGAATTCCGTTGTGTACAGATTTTTTCGAAGTTGTTTTTTCCCCGGTTTAAGTTCCTATCGACGTGAGTATGTTCTGTGGAATTGTACAACAGTGTGGTTTCAGATTATCCCTTGCCCCACATTCCTTGAGAACCATGCCAGGCACCGGGAAGGGAACGGTTGGGCCTGACCGGTAATGAGTACAGAGTAATTCCTTAAACACAGTCAACTATGGGGCTTCTTCGAAAAGGCTACGCAGATACAAGTGGACCCATTGCATCTCTGGTGATGAACGGACAAGGCGCGATAACCGCATTACATTATTTACCGGAAAAACCTACTCTGTGCTTCAATGTCGTTTTAAATAATTTATTGAAATTTCGGATCATCCTAGAGTCGTTTATGAAATACCCTAATTCTTATACGGTTCTTCATGCTATTAGCGTAAGTGTAAATCCATAAACTTGTTCCCACATTGTTAAGTTTTATCGGAATTCCATAAGATTCCTTATGATATCAATTAATCATAAGACTTTTAAAATATTTTAGTTACAATTAACTGAAAACATTATTCATTATCTGTCAAAGCATACAGGTTGAGAACTACTCAAACACACCAACTACTTGACCTTGGACTCCACGACCCTTCTTTTTTGGCTTATTGAACGCTTTTACATAACACTGTACGTTGAAAAATTTTACAGGATTTGTTAGACGTTTTCGTCCAGACAATTGATGAAAATGTTTTTCATGCTAACCATACTTATAATTATTCCAGGGGTTAAAAAAACCTAACAGAATCATATACGTGCTGAGTAACACAGCAATGCAGAGCCTATTGGACATGGATCTCAGAAAACACACACACACACACACACACACACACACATACATATATGAATCATTGTAGGTAACTTTTAACTACATAAATATTTTTTTGTAGCGAGTTATGGTTATCTTTGTTTTGTGACGTTTAATAGTGAAATCACAATTCACCGAAAGTGTTGAACTGACAATAAACCCTAGAAGTTGTTTATTTTTTTTTTGTAAAGAAACTTAGCAACGTAAAGAAAAAATAAAGCAGCGATAACGCGAATGCAGGTAGCCTCTGTCAAAAAAACACCATAGACCGAAAACAGTGAGCTATATTCTTGTCGTGCTCAAGAGAGAAAAAATAAAAATCACTTCACTCTTCGCTCCTGAGGCCACAATTAACAAGTAAAAAGAATACCAGACACTGTCGTTAAAAACTTTCCATTAGAAATTAAGAAAAAAACAATCGTTTGAGATACACAAGTTTTTTTCACTTCAATTAAAAAAAATATTGAAAAATAGCTTTGAACGGGTAAAATTTTCCTCTTTAACATTACAATAACAAATGAATTAGTACCTTAACTGATAAATAATCACCCGAACCCTTGAAACAATTCACTAAAAGTAACAAACATATTTTCCTGTATCAAATCGTTGTTATCACGTACAGACCAAATTTCGTGACATGTGCGAAATAAGCATCGAATAGCCGCCAAAGAGTACCTACAGAGTAAGACTCGACTGTGTAACTTCATACTTTATACACAGTTGTAACACCTTTTTCGACACGTGAGCCCTTGTACTGCACGCGGTGGTCATTGGGAGGAGGACTCAACCGGACAAAAAGGAAAGAAAAATCCACGTGCACTCAATCTGAAGAGGAGGACGAGAAGGGAGGCGGGTGGGGGGTGATGTTGGTTGGACAAACACTCAATTGATGATCGAACAAACATGCCAGCCTTTTCCGGCTCGTTAGCGTCCCGACAGCCGGCGTTTGCAATTTACAGTCAGCACACGTGCATGTTACGGGCGATTAAAGAGATATAATCGAATCGGACTTGTCAGCGATAGGGAGCATTATGCGCTAACGTGTTGCAGTGGCTAATGGGGAGGATTTTTGTCTCAATATTGTGCTCCTTGATGACACGGTCAATCTGAAAAAAAGTGCAAAAATATTGTTTTTGAGTTAAATTTCTTAATCAAACCATGAATCGGAAGGTTTTCCAATTCCAATCTCAATCTTTGCCTTCATCGTTTAAACTGAAGTTATAAACAGTGGTATGTTGGAGTTGTACTTATGTCATGGCCACGGGATCTGATATAACTATAGAATGTATATACTTATGAGAATCATTTTTTTGCTGCATTATTTTGTTGTCATTGTCTTTTTTTTAAGTTATAAGTGTGAAGTATGGAAAATTTTTAAAAGATCCAATTATCATCTCTTTATGTATCATTTGCATTTTATTTTCATGTATAAAAATAACTCAAACTTTATTCATCGACCACGTAAGGTTTTTACCTATTTTCATTTTAAATTTTCATAAAACTTTTTTTAAGAAATGCATTTAAATCTACAATCCATGACTCACAGTGATCAGTAGTGACGAGTACATAATAGTTTATCTTCCACCGCAGATAGCATATGTATGTACGAACCATCCGCGACCACGTAACAATACTACAGTTTTGTATACGTACTTGATGCAAAAACTTCAACACACAAATCCACTATACGTATACACGTACATATACCTCATGACTAATTAAAATACCACATCCACATGGCAGTCTGATGGGTAACTGGGCTTGGTGTATGTACATATATGCACTGTATTACAGGTCGATAGCCATTGTACAGCTTCGGGCTATTGTACACACACACACACACACACGAGAGGCGCGAGACGGCGTTACAAGCTTTCATTCAAGCTCCCTTTTCAAAATCCGCAACCAGCGTGTAAAATGTGCCCTTCCCTCTGTACGTATAATGGCTGTGTTATGAATACATACACGCATAAAACAGGGAATCGCGCATCTCAGCGTTTCCATGGTAAGGGTTGGTGTTGGGGCGGGGGTTGTGCCGATACGTGAAACTCACAATGGCATCTGTTTTTAGCTGGAAAATAAATATGGATGGGAAAGGAGAGGAGGAGGATCGCCCATAGTTACAACGGGTTGAGGGAGGTCGGATTTAAAAAGAACGAGAGGGAAGTCGTTTTGTTTGCTGAGGAGTGGGAAGGTCGATGTTCACGAGTGGTATTTGTATGGATGTGGTGCGTGTGGCTCGACTCGGTTGTTGCTCCCATTTTTCAAGATTGGTAGACTAGAGGATATTATTCTACCCGCACGGAGTTGTAGCATTGTTTTTGTTTGTTTGTTGTGAAGAATATAAAAAAATTTTTAGTTTTAGAAAATTATTTTAAATAGCTTTCAGAAGATTTTTTATTTATTCGTTTACTTGAATTTATTTTATTACAACTTGGATGAGTTTGGATGAATCATTTCACTACGTAACTGTACAAATTAAAAAATTGTTTACTAAGGTGAAAACCTTGTACCAAGCCCAATCGCAGATGCCACTATTTTGAAAGGAATGATTCTTATAAAAAATTTTTAATTCCTAAGAAAACCATTGCATCAAATTTATTTAAATGAAAATCGAGAAATAAAGAATATCCTGTTATGAACTAATATTACAGAAGTAATTAAGAGCATACGATATTACAAATATAATGTTGCTCGTGACGTCCAGATTTTATATTTTTCACTCATGTCAAAAAAATTTTCAACACTCGGTACAAAATTTAAAGTGTTTCTTTAATTTTTAAACTCTAAAAAATTTTAAAAAGAATTATTTTTTTTTTGTAAATTCAAAATTTAAGAAATTTCTAGAGGGCAATAAAAAAATATCCAGTCGAAGAGTTCTTTTAAAGCCTAACACAATAAGACCAGACAATCGAGTTATTGATGGATATCCCAATGAAAAAAAGAGCGGAAGCTCGCTGAAATAACGAATTTTGTTTTACACGAGACTCCATCGTTCCATGCCTAAAACACACAATCCAATTAACCGATTGCCTCCGTGTAACTCGAGCTATTGACATTTTTCAAGTAAAAAAAAAAAAAAAAAAAAAAATACTAGCCGTTTAATTGACGAGCACATCGAACGCAGTGACAAACTGTTTTGTGGGCTAAAATATCGGACGTATGTTTCCACCGCGAACACATACAACTGAGAAAGCATCGGTAAAGGAAGCAGAAAATAATAAAGCTGCCGATACGTCGAGTGGAATTCTCGCGTTTGAAAGGGAGATAAAAATAATAATTCCGGGGCTTGATTATTTTCACGTATTACTCGATGGCCGCGCTCTTTCGGGTTTACTGTGCCGTAATTGAAAGCGTTCATAATTGATTGAAGGGTACGCGATACCTGAACTCTTTTTTTTTCAGCCTTCCAAGTTCGATCCTTCGACAGCGTGGATTTTTGTGTGGTTACGTGATATCCTAGAATTCCTGATATTTGTGATTCCAATTTTTCAGGCTGCGCCAAATGAGAAGGTGTCGAGTTTTTCGGCGTATACGAGAAAAATATGGTTTCCATTATTTCAAGGTTAAATATTGTTTTATTTTAGTACTTTTAGAACAATTAAAAAAAAAAAAAAAAAAAAAAAAAAAAAGAGATTCATACTCGCGGACAGTCTTGTCAAAATTTCAGAAAGTGTTGGAGTATTTTTAGTAATCAAACGAAGCCAAACAAAGTATGAACAAACTCCTTACGAGTTTGAAGTAAGGTACAGTCACCTATTATGAGGTACTTTTAAAAGCGTCTCTTATTATGATACATCCCCTTAATAAATAATAATTATGGCTTTAACTATACAAAAAAATTAGTTTGTGAATCACTATAATATTATCTGTATAAATCAACAAAAATTTTTGTTACTTTTGAGCACCATAATATGGAAAAAAAAAATTTTTTTGTAAAGTACTGTCTCACAATTGCTAACATAACCTCAAAAATGTGGTACTCCTATTATGAGACAAGGTTAAATCGATCATATCACTAATAAAAGGTGTCAGTATTACTTTTTTATTAAATGTATAGATTTAATTGCATGCAATATGCTTGATACTCTTAATATTATTTCATGTCCACGAGTACACGTTTAAATAACATGAGTTTTCTCATGAATAAGTGCTGTCTCGTAATAGGACAAACCAAATCAATTTTTCAGCTGTTTCATAATAGGGGTCTTTTCAGCATGGAAATATTTATTTGTAAACATTTTTTCTCAAGTCCTAATTAAAAATAAAAATTATGAAAATGTCTAGAAAAGTCTAGCGCTCCTAATGAAACACAAACTAAACGAATATAAGTTTATAGAGACTATATATAAATTGTAATAGAGAAAACTACCCCAAAAGTGTCTCATAATAGGTGACTGTACCTTAATCAAAACTACATAAAACGACTGGATGCAGGTTTATTACAAAATTTAAAAATTATAGTGGAAAACTTATAGTCTAAATGCATATTATAAAATAAAAAAGAGTTTCGAAAGGTAAGTAAATTATTTTGCCAACCAATAAAAACATTCAATTTTCCCAACACTAGTACATAATATTAAGTACAAGAATTTTTTTTTAAATACTAAAAAAAAATATTCCGTAGTACAAGGAAGTACGTGGAAGCCTTTGAAAGGTGCAAAACTAGAAAGAATGGAGGGAAACAAAAGGGGGAAAAAAGAACTAAAATAAATTGAAAGAAAATCGAACCAGCTAAACGAAAGAAGAAAAAAAAATTAAGTGGCACGTTGGCCAAGGAATCCAAACTTCTGGCGTCGCGTTTCTTTTGATATCGTGAGAGAAGTCGACCTGGAATGAAAGCCCTTGATTTTGACGATTTCTTTGATTTTATATTGCGCTCTATTATAGGTCTTGCGTTTTTTACGAGAATAGAAATAAAATTGTTTAAGTACAAAATGTTAAAATAAAACATTTAGTGGGTATTAAAACATATCTAGTGTTTAATCATCAGTTCTAAGTGCACAACGAATGAGTTTATCTCCAACACACAAGTTTCTTTATGTTAATAATGTTTTTATTGGATGTGACTTAATTTAATTGTGATTTTTAAAAAATTAAAAAATGTGTTTTTATTCAAGAAACAATTTTTGTTGTTACAAAAGATTCCCACCTTTTAATGATAGTTAATTGTTTTTTGTTTCTTTTCTTGTAGTTAGATAGTAATTTAATAAATGATAAAAAATCAAAATAAAATGTAAATGATTTTAAAATTGTAAATAATGCCTTATAGACGTCATTTATTTGATAATCAACTGATAAGAGTTTTGTGAAAAATATATTATTTTAATGAATGTAACTAACGACCCGTTATAAAAAGCTCATACGCCACAAGAGTGCATTACTCGGTCAATTAGTGGAGATAATAGAATTAATTAAAACCATTTTCGCCAATTTTCTTTTACTCTAGAAATATTAATAGAGGAGGTCAAACACACGTACGTATATATTTACGTGAATTTGTGTGTGTATGCCTTAACATATACCTAACTACGAACGAAAAAAAATGAAAATCAACCTAATTTCAACGGACCAACCTGAAAACCATAAAAGAAGACTACAATGAAAAAAGAAAAAAAATTAAAGAGCCTGTTGCTTTATTAAAATAAACAAGTGAGAGAAAGAGAGCAAGTAATGGAGTGGGTTATAACAGAAAAGTCCAAACTAACGGACAATAGGAATAAAATTGACGCTCACCGCTGGCAAGAAGAGGCCCCAGCCCCAGCTGGAGCTTTCAATGTCCTCTCGACTTTTCTTTTACCTGCCTTTCTCCCTTTTCCGTTACCTTCACCTCACGACTCATATACTCAAAAAGGTTATTATTTAAGTCTCTTCTTTTTTCCATAGCTACTTACTAAACTGCCACATGTCAATGGTGAATTAATTTTTTGCTCTGCCACGTTGGAATTTATGTGTATACTATGGATCACTAGCTACTCAATCGTATTAATTCTGTGTTTTAATGATATTCATACAATATTTACGTTATTTTAATTAAAATGATCTTTAAATTGTATATTACCAAACTTAAAAACAAAATAACTAGGTACAAGGAATTACCAATCAACGGTTTGTTTTACTAATATAAGCTTTACACAAAAACTTGTTGAATTTTTTTCCACGTGCTTACTTGAAACGTGGTGTTAAATGTTGATTATTAATGAAGATGTATATATATGTGTATGTATTTTTATTTTTATTATAGTGATTTACGTCCGGCTCCTGGTGTCTAAGCTGCAGACTTAGATAACGGATCAGAAATTTGGCACACCTCCCGCCCATGATGTCCAAGAGACAGAAAAACAGTCAATCAACCCACGAAGCAAACAACAGAGACGAATCGGCGAGACTTAAACGGTCAACCCATCCAAGTACTAACCGCGCCAAATGCTGCTTAACCTCAGTGATCGACGGGACTGTAATTCTATCGCTGAGCCATCGTGTCGATATGTATGTATTTCTCACTCAAGATAACCTCGATATGTGTGGGTAAAAACAACAAAACAAAAACATGGAATGAGCCACGTTAAAAAATCCCAGTAATCACATTTTCTTGAGATTTCTTGTAGATGTCTTATAGAATTCTAATGTCCATCTGAAAGACATCTTTGGGGAATTTTACCTCCGAAACTCCCCAAAGGTATCTTACAGATAGACATTAGAAGTCTATAAGACATCTACAAGAAATTTCAAGAAAACGTGTTTACTGGAAATATAATTAAGACTCACGAAATACATTACAATAAATTTAATATTGTCTAGCTCACATGTATTACAAATAATTCAGTTATACGCGTAATAATCTCGCTTTTGTCGTAATGTGGAGTTCATCATGGTGTTGATCCAGTCATGGAAGTAAGCCACTTCCGTGTACACAGTTGGATAGTCCAGAAGTCCACAGTTGCCTTCGCCGTAAATAACAATGCCAACTAGTACGCCATTCGTCACCAGAGGAGCCCCCGAATCGCCAGGGCACGCATTCTTATGGCTCATTCCGACGTATCCAGCACATATTTGACCTTCGTACAAACCACCGAATTTCCGGTAAAGCGCGTTGCACAACCTCTTGCTGAGCCAGGGAATCGTCAAAGCCTTCAACTGGTGTGGCTTGGTGTATTTATGATCCACGTGACCCCAGCCCGTCAAAACGGGTTTTACATTTGGTTCGTAGTCACTGGACACCACCTCCTTATTTATATCGATCGGCCTGCAAGTGTCGCTGAAGCTGAATGGGGGATTCACGCGGGCCAAGCCGATGTCGGACTCTGTGTTGTCGAACTCGTTGGTGCGATACGACTCGGGTACGATTACGTCGATTACGTCGTGAACGGTACCACCTTCCTCTCTGAACGAGGACCCAGAGCGAATTTTTATGCCACCCGCTATGTTATGCACGCAATGGGCAGCTGTTAAAACGTAATTTTTCGATATTATGGCTCCATTGCAATCGCTTCCCTCACGATCATACTCGATGGCCACTTGGTAGGGATGCTCTTCGATTGTGGTATCGGTACCACCAATCAGCCGTTTTCTTCTGATGTTCGCGTGAACGGACGCTAAAAAGTGTACTGGAATCGAAAATAGCGCGTTGTCAAGGAGTACAGTAGTTTGAAGTTAAAGCTTATGTCGTGAAAATAAAACTGATCAGCGTAGGTTTTATGTCAGATGAATTAGAACTAACTTATCTATTTTCCGTTTCAAAGTGAATTTGAATTGGGCATTATATGGTGTCAAGTAAGAGAAAAATTGTAACATTGCGAACAAACGTTTCCGGTTTAATTTGATCTATTTGAACCATCATTGTTTCATCATTTAGTTATTTGGACAAATGAGTGCTTGATTTTTCATTCATACTTTGTTGAAACAACAATATGAACTATTTACAAAGCATTAGCAAACAACAAAAATTTTAGAATCTAGATTATTTATTTGCAATCGATGACATATCAAACAATAGTATTTACTGACGTAAACTAAACGTAACTTAAGATGTAACACTTTGACACTTATATTGTGAGACAAAAATTTAAATTTTTATTAGTTTGATTAATGTGAATCAACAATTAACTATGCACTGTCGAAAAATTTTGTGAATTTATTATTTATCACAGCCATTTTTCTAATTAATATTTCAAAAAAAAAATTTTGATTTAACTTACTATCGGTTGCGAAAATGGCAACAAGTATACTTCGAACCAACATCTTGATTGCGATAAGTTACACTATTTTATCATAGTTCACTTGGCTTATATAAGCACTAGGTGATTCTGATACTAGACATGTTTTGCACTTGAGCAAAGAGTGCACATTATAATATCAATTTTTTTCAATAATGTCTGTTGTGTTTTCTAACAATCTTTATAAAATTATGTTTACAGAATATTTGCAATTGAAATTTATATTGTAATATGAAATATATAAATTTTTATGAATACCTGAATATTCTGATACGTACAACTATGCGTAATGAAATAATATAGACATTATATAACCAAAAAATTTTAGTACCTCGGAGAAATCATCTTTTTGTTCATGTCGAAAATATCTTTTGTCGAAAGACTCGATTTTTTTATTGAATAATTATTTGAATAAAATAAAGTTTTTGTTTATAACATTAGATGATAAACTTACTCCTAGTCAATTTTTTGGACAGGATCTCAATTATGGTCAAAAGAGATGACAAATCTTACTAATATATAAAGCAAAGTCGCTAAAACCGTTGTAATCGCTAACCACGAAAACTACTGAACCGATTTTGCTGAAATTTTGCACACTGATTCATGATACTTCCTAGATGGTTTTAGTATAGTTTTTATCTTAAAAAATTTAATAACAATAGCAATAAATGAGCTCAAAGTTTTGCAAAAATACGCCAGCTTTTCACTTTAGTTCAGTAAAATCCGCTAGGTGGCGTCGACATAAAATCGAAGCTACCTGCAACATAATTAAATAAGTGTGGTTATAATAAGCCGGAGCGTATCGATAGAGGTATAGTCGAGCTTCGGCAGCTCAACAAGCTGTTCAGAGAAAGCTGGTGATACTCCTGCAGCAGGATATCCCGGTTACGGACGACACTCTTCTCTAAAGGGGCAGGGACCTAAGTGTCCCTTCACCCTGAATCTCGATGAGTGCAATCAAAGAAAAATATATTTCTTTCAACCGATGCCGTCTCTGCCAGAATTACCAGGAGACATATCTAGCCAGACCATAATCTGCACCAACTCTTGAGAGTTGTGTGGCAGTTCCACCTTCCCACCTGGTGAAGTTAGAGAATTTGTGGCTACGAATGTAAGCAAGGGAAAACAGCTCTGAGAGGCATGGGAAGCCACAACGGCTACCTTCTTGGTCGTCGCGTTCCCCAACGCGCTTACCCACATGTTCCCGTCTAAAGATGAACAATTGAGCAGTTGGTTATCCGGGGAACGACCTGAGACGAGATATTCTTTGGTCAGCGGCGTACCTCCCTCCATCACAGTCTCCGTACATCGAGACTCCCAGGGAAAGAATCAAGCAACCCGTAGCCAGCTCTTCATCATCAGGAATAATAATAAAGAATAGCCTGGAAGTTTCACCACTGGCGCTTTTTAGGGCCATTATAAGTATTTACGTTCCCTACTTAACCATCAGTTTCATCGGTTCATTTTAGGGGCCACCTAAGTGTAAACTACCTTGCCAACAAATACATTTTTATTACCATTTCCGGAAGCGATTCGTCGACTAAAAGACTATATTAACTAAAGACGGGCACTATTAAACCAAGTCAGCTATTCACTGGCAGACGTCACCTGCGGAGTTGTTCTTCGAAAGGCTGGAAAACCCGGTGACCAACGACCCTATACTACCCTCTCGACTTTAAGCATTCAACCAGGAATCACTGATCCTCTCCAAGGTCTGCGCTGGGCAAACCTATAACAGCTATAAAAGAAAAAAAACTTGAGCCAACGGGACAGCCTCCTCTGGACAAGTATCACTAACCAATCTCCTCATCTAAGATCACTAAAACAACTGAATCTGCAAATAAAAAAGGTGCTTTAGACATCAACGTCTTCGACGTTATACCGGGAGACGTTGGGAAAGAGCACTACAACTAGCCCCAAAGCTTCGGACTTTGTAATTTTTCTCCTAATCAGTCTGGGTCTTTAACAGTAAGCCAGAGAAGATCACCCTGAGGTATCCAGGCAGTCACAATTGCTGTTAACTGCAGTCAAGAAAGAGTTATCTTAAGAAGCTCACCGGTCTTTTTTAGGGCCATCAAACGTCGAACTATCTTGCCAACAAATGTATTAAAATTAAAAAAGTTGACTAAAAATAGTCTTTAGGGGTTATAAAAGTCGTAAGCATACCAATAGTCGCAAAAGGGTATATTGGAAAGAAAACCTCAAATGTATCTAATGAATACAATTTGAGGCGTCAAGAAACTGACGCAGAAAATTTATCGAGATTGAAACAGCAGCGTCAAAATCGTCAACTTGAGAGTCCATTACGTGAGAGATCAGCTGTACATTGTACCCTCACAGCAATCTCTGAAATCGTTAAAGATCCTACTTCAGATTTTTTAATGAGTAGAAAATGTATTTGTGTTTTTGTGGCAATAAAAATGATGGGTTTAAGGTCCAGGACTTTGTTGCTCTGGTAATAAAATTGTGAGATATAAGAAAAAACAATTTTTTTTTAATATAAATTTTTTGGGGGTTTAAAATCTTAACAGCTTTAAAAAATAGCCCTTTTCGTGAATTACACAGAAGAAACTAAATCAACAACTTCTTATAGCCATCGGTTATTTTATGGCATAAATTTTCAGCATAATTATTTTTTTGAATTTTTACACCTTATTATTTGACCAAATAAACTATATGGATTCCGAAAAAATATGTTTTTAATAATAAGATTTTTGTTCTGAGATGTATCGGGAATGTGTGTAAAATTTTCTAACTAAAAATGTTTCACATTACATGTCAACACACTACGGTGTTTTATTTAGTAAGTCTCGGGCGAAGCCGAGACGGGGGGCTGCTAGTAAATTATATTTCTAAAAAAAGTCGTAATTAACTGACTTGAATTTTTTGAAACAGAGGATAGAAATACTTTGACGATTTAAAATTTATTCAAAAAATGACTCTATCTGAACATCTAACATCTTGTTCTCTGACATGATTCACTCATTCGTAATTTATGCTCAATTAGCTATGTATACGAGTGTTAATTGCATTGATTTGACTTTAATATAAAATATCGTAAACAACGGTGATACTTTTGTGATACTTTGACTAGAGTCAAAAAAGTGTAAACACGAAAATTGATCCACAGATTAAATTTGCATTTTAAAAGCTTCCCAAAATTTACTCATGTAAAACACAAGTGTTACAAACTTTGGAAGTCACGTATCTTTTGGCAGTGCGAATAAAGGTAAGTACCTACTGATTAACATCTGAAACGAAAGGGAAAATTGATCCACAGATTAAATTTGCATTTTAAAAGCTTCCCAAAATTTACTCATGTAAAACACAAGTGTTACAAACTTTGGAAGTCACGTATCTTTTGGCAGTGCGAATAAAGGTAAGTACCTACTGATTAACATCTGAAACGAAAGGGAAAATGATAATAATTCCACACCTCGTTAGTATTAAAAAATCAGGCACATAAACGGCGCTCAAAAATCTTCCATTTTTCGCGAACGCGATTTTTCAATGATAAAATAAAAACAACAAGTTACAAATCGCGAACGATAAGGCAAAACTATCAGCTTCAAAGTACGTGAAATCCTTTGCCCAATGCTCTGTATAGCATTGCAATTGATTAGTCGATTATTTCTTCTGAGTACATAGACCACAGTGATAATCCAATTACTGAGTCGCATACACACTCATACACGAGCTTGCGATCAATACTCTTTGGATTTCCTCGGCCCACGTGTGGTTACAAAGCACATTAATTATGAGCTTGTTCATAGTACGAATTCTCCCTTTCATTTACTACATAGTACGGCCTTTGTGTCTTATGCAGTAAATAAATGTGTTCTAGGTTTGGAGTTGTCAGTACCGATGGTATCTGTACATATGTGAAAAGCTATTATATTTTTAAAAATCTTATTTTCCTGCCCACCCATTACCAACATTGTCCTTAATCAACGTCCAATGAATACTCATCTCATCAAGTATCTGCTGAATCTTAAGAATTCGATGATACACTTGAAATATCCTCCAGATAATTGGTACTGGTAGAAGCAATCCTAACTACTGAATTCAAAGTAATAATGGTTATATTCAAATGTAAACTGTGGACCAGCAAGACTCGTGACATTATAACTATTGGAAAACGACTTTTATCATCAGAATGGTTGTTTGTTCTTGGAACTTATGTACTTATCAGCTTGGAAGAGCATGACTCATTGCCTTTATCGAGTACGATGACTTATAATATAAAAATAATAATTCTTAATTTGTCTTCAAGCGTAACTTGCCTTTGTAACTGCACTTTAGATACTACGAAAAGTATATAATCAACACAAAATTCACTCAATAAGTAAGTAGAGGCTTTATTTCAAGATCATGAAACATGACTCATTCATGTTTTTTACAATTTCAAAGAAAGAAACTGGAAAATTCCGTCTGCATCACTGCACTGGTACGATACACCAAAAAAAATTTTACGGATCCTCTTGTGTCCCTAAGAGAGAAAAAACTTAGAGGATTTTACTTTTCCAAACTTTCATTTTCTTTACAAATTCTTTCTTTTTCGGATTGAAAAATGTGGTCAAATTATTCACATTTTTTGGCATGATCACATACATAATATCACTCGGATTTATTGGTATCGACTGGGGTGGATTTTTTTTGGCGATCCAAATTTCCCCACCTGTAACTAAAAGTTTTCATTTGCATTGTGATATTATGGAAACGGATACGCGCAAGTAAAAAACTTAGTTACATAAAAACACAATTTTTTAAAACTAAATAACCATCACAATTACATAGACCTATAATAATAAAAGGTTCGATGTGTTCCGATGGACTAGACTTACCCCTTCTTACATATTTTTTGCATAAATTACAACCTTTAGTCAGTATTTCAATGTCAAGTTTTCGTTTGTTACTCATAATTAATATCAATCAATTTCTGGCTTAGGATAATGTAATTTTTGTGAATTTATGGCCACTAACATCAAGACTTGGCATGCTAATTCTAACTAAAAATTTGTATGTTCAAATTGTACTTACACTCCCGATGACTATGTTTCTTTTTTGCAACTCTTAACGCTCTCCGCCTTGATCTTTCCCAGTGTTCAGTGAAACTAGGGTTGCATGATTCCAGTTCCATTGCCACGCTTCTAATGTATTCGAGGTTTCTTCTTTGTTTTTTTCTTGAACAGGCGTACTTCGGCATGACATGCTAAAAGCATCAAGTTAAATTTACTGATTCCATAGAAAAAGATTTTAGTTGAAAATATATCATTTATCTACCCAGCAATCTGATGATTTGAAAAGTTTGACACTTTTCCGGTTGCATTTCATCTGCAAAAAATCATAAGGTTATGTTTAAAACTGCAATTGCATTTTTAATCGACATCCTTACATTTGACGCGATATTATTGAACTGTTGACGTAATGCTCTCAATTTATCATCCTGCAGAAAAAGTGACTAACAATCTTAAACAATTAAAATGATGAAATTAATAAATTTAAAAAAAAACTTGCTTCAAGATTCTTTGCCTGCAAAATAAATGTTTGTACTATTAATGTCATTAATATTCAGCAAAAGTAGAATAGATAGATGTCACTTACAGTTCTAGCTGTTACCGTCATTGAAATCAACAAAATAGTTAACACTCCACAAGGAAGAGAATTTTTAAACATAGTTATAAGTGTCAAAACTGAAAAATAGACTTGATCTGACGGACAATTTATGTTGTCTCTATGCAATATTAAAAAAAAATATAACCAGCTACCTCAAAAACTTCATAGTCAACCTTACACACGAGCTTCAAGAGCACTACTATTTTTTTTTTCTTTTTTCGAACTTGTCTACTTACTTTTGATATAAAAATACCACTTGTTCACTTTATCTAGTAAAAGTTAACAACTTATCACTTAGTCTCTACATCAATAAAAAAAATAATAAAACATGACATCAAGGAAAAAATATATTGAGTTACTGTAAAAAAACTTTTTGAAGTAAGCTTAAACACCGTTATAAGGGAACCTGCCTACAAGTTCAACACTACTTACTTAAATCGAAAGGAAATAGAGAAGCAGAAAAAGATAATGAAAAAATAAAGGAACATGCACGAGAAGGTAAGTTGTTCAGAACCTAGTTCTTGTTACTTTAGAATGTATGGTAGTTTGGTACAAATTTCATGTTTTTAATGAAAAACTGTTTGGGATTTTATTTTTAAGTTAAAACGAATGACCTGATTATGTGAGTCATGTATTTATACATAGTTGAAGCTTATATACTGAAGTAAAAATAAAAATGACTTTTTTTATTGTAATAGAAAATTTTTTACAAAAAATGCGTTTCTAGTTTTCCCATTTTTAAGTTTTAAAAGTTTCCTAGTTGTACGTTAATTAAACGTTGTGTACTCATGAAATATTTCAACTAGTTTATAATATAAACTAACGCAGTTAATATACAGTTTGATATATCGCAAAATGTATATAAAAATAATTGTTCCCACATTATCATAGTAATTACGACGAATCCACATATTTGAGAGACAAATAAAGTAGTATGTAGTTGAATTAAATAGATTTGGTGAATTAAACTCGATTTTTTAGCTTGTGCAATTTAAAAAACTAAAGTATTAAAGATAAACTCTTTTGTAATGCTTATTTTAGAAACAAGTGACATCTGGTACGATTTATCTATGTATGGAGAAAAGAACTGCAGTAACTTTATCGTGAAACTACCATAAAGTTGAGACACTACGCTGGTCATGATTTCTGTTATAGTTAGCTTGAGTATAATTTTTACCATAAATTTGTTCTTAAAAATTTTGTGTTAGCACATTGTCTTAAGATTACCGTGGTTTCGCGTTGAGAATGACTGAATTCTTTTTCTCCTAAGTACTTTATTTAATCATTCTTTAATTGCAAACTATTTCACATTAAAATTATTTAAGATTATTTTAACTCTATGAATTGTTATAATCTGAAAAATAATTAACCTTAATTATCTACGTTCAATACGAATTATTAGCATCCTCTCAATCGTGCTCATGATTATTCATTCTTATAGTATGCGTCTGTGTGAAATTAAAATATTATTGAAAAAAACCTTTTGTGTGTAATATAAAGCACAATAATTATTTGAAGTACAATATATTTTCATATTGATTATAGTGGTAAGAAAATGAAAAGTCTAATGACAATAGTTTGAATATTTTAAGAAATAAAACTCATTCTTATAGAGTGTATGATTAAACAAAGTTGATTACAACTTTGTGCTACTAACTAAAGTTGGCAAAAAATAAGTATGGATACTGTAATGACGGCATTAACTTTATGTATTTTAATAATTTTTAATTGTTAAATACAGCATTTAGGTATTTATGAACTAATTTATTTATAGAACGTGTACTTTTTTGTAATTAATTATAACCGAGGAAAAACTAGTGAGTCTACTTTATGCCATGAATTTTGTTATTGTATGTATAGAGCATGATTATTACAGTACGGAAAACAGGATTCACAAATGTTTGTTCACTAATAAAAAAATTTATGTATAAATAAATAACCATGTACATTATTTAATTATATTTAAATATTCTATTGACTAAAAATAAGTGTTTTGTTGTCTTGCTTCAATTGTATCACTCAATAAATACATGAGGTAGGTAGCTCAAAATAGATACAGTGGTTTAGTTTTCTAGAGCAATTACTACTTCATACTTTCTAAACGTGATTCTTCACAAAGTATTCACGTTATAACTATTATAATATATACAATAAACCTGATTTTATTAGCTTTAACGTAACACTTCGTTCTGTTTTATGTAAGTTGTAATTTTTCAAATCCGCTTGGTTAAAGTCGGCTTAAGTATCAAACAATTATTTTTATTCGCAATTTGTATTCAATATTCGTAAATTTTTTAAAAATTTTACAATCATGTAACTTTAATGATTTATAAGAAAAAACTAACTAAAATCGCACAAATAAGGTTTGACTTGTAATGTAGAAAAGTTTGACTAATTCCTCATTCCGTAGTTTATAACTGAGAAATGGTGGTTTTCCTACGAGTTTGAAAAGTCTTTGTTTGGGAACCGAGAGGTTAGCGGCCCGAGCTGAAGGTGAGGTCCGTAACGAGGTTCGTAAAGGAGACTTTTCGAACAAGTATGGGAAAACTGCTTTTTCGCCCGAGGAAGTACCAGCCTCCCAAAATCACCCGAGTGCGGAAAAAACTTTTTTTTTGGACGATCATTTGGTATTTTTGCAGTCCCCCGCACAACCTTCCTTGCGAATCATCAACTTATTTACTGTTTTCCTCACACTTATTACGAAAAATCTTGTACGCAACTCGTGAGGGACGATTTTCCACACTCGTGTGATAGACTCACTCTCGTGGCTGGTGACGGTAACTCGTGCCTTGCAATCACACTCGTACTACGCACTCGTGTGCTCAACTGGCACTCGTTTCCGTCAACTCCAGCCACTTGTGCGAGTCAATCACGACTCGTGTGGGAAATCGTCTTTTCCGCACTTGTTACGTAAATAACTATTCTTTGGAGTTTTTTCGCACCGTTACTATCTTTTCAAGTTAAGATTATACTATTTTTGATATTAGAAGTGAGCACTAGTGCTAATGCATACAGAATTCACATATCTTGGAATTAGTCGTTACGTTGCATAATGTGAATGTCCCAATTATCGCTCACTCAAGCAGACGAAATTACCTAATTATCGATCGCTTTATTTTTCTTTTTATAGGCCTTGGATATATTTTCAATAAATAACAAGGTAGATTTGTACCAAACAAACGATTTTTTAGTACCCCAATAACAATTCATTTATGATTGAAAACATGTATATTAAGAAATAAAGAAAAATGATCGATAGTTGGGGCATTCACCTTATGTGATTTTTTTTTTGCAATTTTGTTGTAAAAACTCTTTTTTACTCGTCAAAGTCTCGTATGCCGTTGAAAGCGCACACATTAATTTTCATAATAAATTTACTTCATCAATTACAAAAATATACATCTATACCTAAACAGCTTTTCTGGTACTGACAGTTCACGGAGGGTCAGTAAGTATACCAAAAGAGGTTCACGACAGACAAACGACCCCGAAAGCTAAGTATTAAAGAAGCTAGCAAGTTGAAGCAGAGAAGGAGCGAGGCTCCACAAGTGGTGATAAACGAGAGACCAAACCAAATCTGCTTTGCTGTGCGTGTATACATGTGTGCCTTGGTAGTCAAGGGAGTTGTAGTCCAAGTAAATAAGCCGACCCTGCTTGAATCTTCTACAGCCGGCTCTCTTGTCTCTTTTCCCTTGTCTTTCGTTCATTCTAGATCGAGAAAGTGTAGACTCACAATTCGGTTCGGCTAATTTGTCTTGATAAGTACTATTTGAAAAATAGTGTTGTAGGACACGTGCAGTTATAATTTGTAATTGTTAACCCAAATGAATTTTCCTAATTATTTTTATCGTATAAGGACTTGGATGCCTTTTAACTTTAGTTTTTACATTTTAAGAAATTTCAAGCTTACAAAACAATTCATTGTCTATCTGTTTCATGCAGACAAACATTATCCACTTAGTTAAGGTATTTCTCTATGTCATCATTATTTACGATAAGGTTCAAAGAAATCTATCAATTTAGTGTTGCCACTATTAATAAAAATTTTCAATGTATCTTTTCTATAAATCGTAACTTTAGAAATTACACATTGAAACTATTGAAAATCTAAAACTTCCTTAAGTTGTACCACCCATCTATATATTTTAATTGAAAACAATAAGAATTTAGTTTTATCCATATCTTCTAACTTGAAGAATTTCCATCCATGACTTTGACATTAAAACTTCCGATAAGACTCAAGTTTTCGATAGAAAACTAAACCATTTTTATAAAAAAATTCATCATATAATACCATGAAGGAAGTTTCATGTGTTTTCATTAATTATTTACAGTGACATCTCCTGCAAGTATGGTACATAAGGACTTGCAATTGGACAATATTTCATGCAGAAAAAAAAAATTACTTTAAGCAGAGCTGCAGAGATAACGGAAACTAGTAGTTACTTTAGTTACATTTGCATCCATAGGTACAATTCTGTTGGTCATTATGGTACCAAAAACAAAAAAAATTCAAATAAATGACTTTATCTACAATAATCTATCCATACAACTTCAAACACCCACCGACGATTAGCGTACAAACCTTTGTTATCTTTATACATATCCGTGAGTCACGCAGAAATAACTCTTTAACCCTTTAAAAACAAATCACCGCAAAATCCTATCGAAAGTCCGTGCACAGTCAAGCCACAACTTCACGACGGCGAAAAGATTTGATTGCAAGACGTTGTCCCGAGAAGAGGGAGTTGGTGGTGGGCAGGGGGTATTCGAAGGGGCAACTAACACACCGTCGTTGATTCATGAGGAAACAAGTCGTCGGCACAGTCACGAAGCGTGTACGGCGACGATGACGACTCGATTGCGACTTGTTTCCGAGTTCCGGCCAACTTGCAGGACGTCCTTTCGCCAGAGGACGTCGACCAGCACGCGAGTTATAGACACTAACTCGTACCCTCACCCATCTTCTATCTCCCGCTCGAAATCCAATCTACTTAGAGGGTACGTTTCAAACTTCCGAGTTACCGCTACTACTATGTGTTGCTGCTCTCTATCAAAGCGAGCTACGTTCCGACCTACCCCACCACCACCACACCTTCTGCTCCTGAAAAGACTTTAGTTTTACTGAGTTACTTGTAATATCCATGTAAAAAATCTTTCCTTTTTGAGGTTTAGAGACTGTATTTTATATGGACCCCCCTATTGCAGACACGTGGTTTTAAATTTAATGTACATACTTATTTCTGAATTTTCAAGTAAGTAAGGAAAGGAATCAAGTTGTGAGAAATATTAATTACTAATATAAGGGATCAGTGGTGATATACTGGTTTGTTTTTTTTTTTAGTAACGGATCTACGATTACTCCGGCTTTCAGGCTTCATAACTTTATAATTTTTTGTCCTTGTAAGGTTGCGAAACCTCCACGAAACTTTTTAGTAATGTAGGCTTTTGTTTAACTTTCTTTCCTATTTACCTGCCTTCTATTTATTTTTAGTTACACGATTATAATACAATTTGCACAATAAAATTCAATATTATGTAACACATACAATGTTCTAGTAGGTCAAAAATGGATGTCACCCCAAAATAATGGATAAACTTTTTTTTCAAACTCTACGAAGTAGGCATTGAATAAAAAATGCGACAAGTATGAAATACAGTAAGATGTAGAATTCGTAGGTTGAATGAAAGTAAAAAAGTTCTAAAGTATCTATTTTTTTTTAGTTATAAAAAATAAATGTTTGAAGTTGAGGGGTTGTCAAACCAAGTCGCAAAAGGGGCTAAGCCCCTCAGTGAAGCAAAAAGTCGAAATAACATAAATTATAAGGATATAGCAATTTTGTTAGAGTTACCTTATTTGAGTAACTTTTATGTGATTTGCTTAGCAGATTTATAGAAAAATCAACTGCATTAAATTATAATCGAAATTAAAGTGAGAGTTTTCCTCATAGTGATGATATTGTTTTGTTTGTCGTTCTACAAGGAACGATTACATAAAAAACTGTATTATACCCTTTCCTTCGTCCACCTTTGCCGAAGAAGCCGTGGGTGGCAACTGTAGGTCCAGCAAAAGTCTCTCGCTTGAACACTCGACGCGAGCCCTTGACGGTAAGTCTTTGCCATTCCAGAAATCCCAGCTGTATCCCTCGGGCACGGATTTCACTTACGCGAAGGTACACACGCGGCTAACGCCTGGCGTAAACATTCGAACGAACCACTTGAAGAGAGCGCGCTTCGTTCGAAAGCGCTTTTAACACACCCTCCCCTCGTGTGTGTGTACACATACAGACGCGGTGTGTATACACTCCATCTCACCGAGGGAAAAAGCATATCTTATTCAAACGACGTAGGAAGAATCTCTTGTAGTATCAAATAAAAGCTCCGCCGATTTAGAGACAGCAAAGAGTATTAAGCGCGTCGTGCAGTAGGGAGAACAAAGTAGCGCTTGAAGTTCACAAGCTACCCCCTTATGTTCGAGTTTAGCGCCACGGCGTCGAGAGTTGGGTGCTTTTAGAACCACCAGAAGAATAAGTAGGTACGAGATATGGGTGGATATGATACTCTCCGTTTTCGTCGGGGCTGTGTTTTCTTCTCGCGATGTGTATTGTGTTTTTCCGAGGCTGGAACCCAATCAAAATATTTTGCCCCTCTTAACTTTTTCAATGCTACATGGAATTACGCGAAGATCACAGGTGGGTATGTAATGCTGCAAGGGATTTTCGGTTGTTTCCGCAAAATTTAAATTTGAAATCAAGTAACATGAATCATGTAACAGCGGTGAATTTAAATTGGTTTTCGCAGTCTATTTTTTTTTTTCTTTTCAGTGTGTAAGCGGAAGATTTACTCCCAGATGTTATTACAGAGTGAATGAATGAGGAGTCGTATGAAAAACTACCTCCAAAGACGTCTTTTCCGAAATCACAAAGATCGCTAGTACCGGGTAGAAAAACACAATAATTTTTCGTAGAAAAAATTGTCACGTACATAAAATCTTCTCATCCTTTGAGATTGCTCACGCGGTTATATTTGGAGTAAAAAAACTCACAAACAGGATTTTGAGAGGTAAAAAAAACAAACTTTTAAAGCCCATTATTTCGTTTATCTCAAAAAATTATTAAAAATTTAATATATTTAATCACAGCTCGGGGATTGGCGTACAAAACGTGGAAGGGGCATACATTTTTAAGACAAAAGTAATTTAATTCCATACACCCGTGCGTGTATAAACATATCCACCGCGTACTTTGAAATAACGAGCGGTGGAGTACGAATTTAACAGATCATTTTATCCTATTAGCACGGGATTTGGGGATTAAATTCAACGTGGGACGGAAAACAGTTATAATACGAGGGACTGTTAAACACACGCGGGATTCGGTTTGTTTTCGCTCTGGTATCGGTGAGGCATGCGTATGAATAAAATCAACGAAAATCATTGTGCCGGCGTTCGTGATTCCCACGACTTATACGATTTTACGCTTATGTTGATTGATTTTTTGTACGAAAAAGAGTTCACGAAAATGATTTTAAAAAAAGGAATAAAATAAAAATAAAACTAGACGAACTGAGGGGAGCTGACAGGTCATCTTTTGAATCAGAAATCAGTTGGTCAATGCAAAGGCAGGGGTCGTTACAAGTGAAGGGCTATTACCGCGTAAAAATAATAACAAGGGAGGGATGAAAATGCAAATAAAGAAGTCGGTTCCCATCACGTTCAGAGAAAATATCCCATTTCACGAGGTAAAGCAGCTACTACATTGTATAGATGCTCTTACTTAAGATATTGTGGTAAGGGTATATAGGTGAGAAAGTCAACAAAAGTCAATGCATACATGTCCACACTTTTGGTCTTTAGAGAGACTTGATTAGGGGAAGTATAGTAGTATGTAGTCAGTGAAGGTTTTTAGAGAAATTGTAAGTATAAATTTTGTAATTGTTAATTTTTCATCATTACCTACATTGGCGCTAAACAGGACAATGTACTTTTCTGCTTCTTTGTGGAGACATCATCGAGAAGGTAACAAAAAGAGTTTCCATGAACGCGTCTTAGAAGCATATTGTCTAAATGATCTAAATACGTGTCGTGTCATGTGTATACGTATGTGTCTGTACAGTTAGTCGTATTTCAAAAAATCTTCGACCAATATCTTAATCGTTTGAGATAAGAAATGTATTTTCGTTTCCAATCACCGTTTATATAATTGATTTTGGTCTGAATACCTATAGTTCATTTCCTGTTTTTTGTCATCTTTTAAAACATATGTTTATTATTTGTCGTTCAGAGTAAAAAAATTGCAACTATAATAATTGTTAAAACAAAAACGTCCAAACAAAAAAAAAAACTACATAATTTAACAGAGCTTTTGTACACACATGCGAACACGAACTCACAGAAAAATTCCATCCCATCTTTCCAACATCGGAATATCGACTTTATATATTCTGACGGAAAAAAATCAATACGCAAACGGTGGAAATCTATTTTACGAACGCCCCCTCAAACCTCCATACCCTTACTTATCCTTATCTTTCAAATTTCCGCAGCTAAAAATCATATACTCCAATTTTTCATGTAATACAAACACACATGTGTACACATGTATCATCTAAAAATTGAATCAAAACAGTGCGTAGCTTTAGAAAATAAATAAATATAATATTCGCTGATCTGACTACTTAGTAAATACTTCATACCTATCAAAAGACAAAATTGTCAAATAAAATTTTTAAACATTTGTTTTTCCATAGTGTACTCAAATTTAAATTACAAAATAATTTTATGAGATTTCAGATATCACTTAATAAAATTGCAATTTATGCGAACTGACTATCAATTTCAATGATTTTAGTTGTTTCGTATGCATCAACCAAAGTTTTTAATCCTCATACTCAGAGCTCCTGCAAAAAAAATTTTTTTTAATGCATGTACAATAAAGAAAAAAAAAGAACTGAATTCACTTTCGATTTTCATAATACTGCTATGAGAAAAAAGCTTACACCCCCGTAAGTAGACACATATTTCAAGCACACACCGACGCGCACGTACTGTCCCAAGCTTGTTTTCGCAACCTCGATTCCTTCGCCTTGTAGCAAGACTCCCTCCAATTCCCTTTTACATTTAACAAGACACGCGAAACACTGGTTACGCTGTTTTCTCTTTAATACAAGCAAAACGGGGAACCTTCTACTCTCGGATTATGTGATCCAGCTTGCTTGGTGTGTGCGCAGTACTTTTTATTTTAATTTGCTTATAAACTGCCTTATCGTGGATTTTAATAAAGACTTTTGCATTAAACATTTTTTTTTTTTTTTTTTTTTTTTTTTTTTTTTTTTTTATACAAAAATTGTTTGATTGCATTCTCATTTGTTTCTTTAAAATATAATTTATATCTTTTAAATATGAGTTCGATTGGATCTTTTGTAAGGAGAAAAAAAAAAAAAAAAAAAAAAAATGACCATTGCGAAAAACACGCACTACGGTAACGTGAAACGATCGATAGGGCGATAAGGGTTCAAAAGAAAGGCATCACGTGTAATAATCAATTTTATGATGACGTTGTATCAGCGACGTTCACCGTTTAACGGGAAAACGCGACCTGAATGCAAGTGACGTTAATCGAAAATCATAATCCAGACGAAAAGGGTGATCGCAGGGGGGTGGTGGTAGGGGGGGGATCAGCTTAAAATGTCCAATTACCCCACGTACCCGGATCTTTACGACTGTTCGCGCGTGTGGTGTATAATCAATGTCACACAGCACTTCGGCCGGCAATAATGCGATTTCTCTTGTTTCGCAATAACAAATGCACATGTGTTTGCACGACGCCGTGCGGGTGTCGGTTGGTTTTGTTGTGATATGATTGCCATTGTCACTTGGTAATTACAAAATGCGCGCTAGCTTGGAAAAGTGAATATTAATGGAGTACTTTGCCGATGGATGGGTATACTTTACGCCAAAGTGCGAGTAAACCATTTATTTGGGATATTTTCGTGTTTGCGCCGCGTCGATATTTTATCGTTGCAAAACCATCGGTGGGTGGTGGACATTTTGTTTTGAAATTTTTTAACTAAAAACTCTTCAAGTGTATCATGATGTCAGGATGAAAAATGTACTTAAAACTATACCTTGATAAGAATCGTTAAAATAATAAAATTTTATGACAAAAAATATTATGATTTATATTTTTCATACAATACGTTAAAAATTTTAACTATTTTTATTATCAACATTTTTTAATGGTTTTTTTTAGTACAGAAAAAAAAGTACTGCCAAGACTATAGTTATCATTATTTCATAATGAACTAAATACAATAGTACTTAGAAGAAAAAGTAGATAACTAACGCCTTTGGCGCGTTTTTACGTATTCTTTCCAAAGCTAATCACGTATTCTGCTTTTAACTGTAAGATCAAAGTTTTTTAATAATCACACTCTATAGTAAATTGAAAATTACAAACTTAGAAAAAGTAATGAAAACCATAACGCTGATACAATCAGGGGAAGTTAACTCATGAAAACCATGTATTTTATCAGAAAACCTCATTTCATGTGCTTATGTTGTATTATCTTGTAAAACGTGAGACTGTGACATACGAATTCAGATTACACGAAAGAAAAAACTTTTCCACCTTACCAAGGCGGGTCACTGTGGCCAGAGATGCGAGGGGTGGAAACAAATATGCATTTTTTTGAGCTTTTTACTTTATTTAATAAGCAAGGTTTTTTTGTATCACAGGGGCTTCCCTATTAATTGCCTATTAAAAAAAGTAAAGAGCTCGAAAAAATGCATATTCATTTCCACCCCTCGCATCTCTGGCCACAGTGACCCAAGCTCGACAGCATAGCCATGGCTATTGAAAGATACCTGAATCGAAGCCTCGAGGGCGTATAAGCCGATTGAATTCGTACGAACGCATATCCCTGCTGGGCCACAAGCGCATGCATATGCATGTACATGTACACCACATGTAAGCTAGTAGCATAATAAAAATGCGTGCATCTATTGGGAGAATTATTTCATTGTCGTGACATATGTTCACGTTCGATTGAAAGACTATCAAATGTGGTTGTATTTTGTCACTTTCCTTTTATGTTGGGAATTTTCTTTCCTTTTTTTGTGGTTGGTGAATTTTTTTTAATTTTTCATTGGGTACATTTACGTACAGCATGAAATTCACCACCTTACCCCACATCATTTTCTCAGTAAGGGTATTTTTTTTTAATTTTATAACGATTCCGTTGGGTATTAAATATCTAAAAATAAAATATTTTGGCTAATTTATGTCTTATTTTGAAAAATGGTAGTATAGACATGGTGAACAAAAACCAACAGTTCAAACGTTGATGTTATTTTTTCTAATGAGATTTCTGATGACGTTTCATTAGACCTCATTTTACGTACGTACATAAATGATTTCAGTTTACTTCAATTTGATTTTGTTAAAAAGTTCCTCGACCGATTTTTATTCTACAAAACTAATTATATTGCATTAACTCACCTAAGAGTTATTATTTTATATAATTTTTAGTTTCGCTTCATTTTTAGTGATTGAAAATAAATATATCTTTTCCCTGAGCAAAGAGTCCAAAACAAACATTCGTATATTTAACTTTAAAATACCCCTCACCCAAAAAAAAAAAAAAAAAAAGAAAAAATTCCATCAAGAAATTTTTTAGAACACTCGATAAGCTCAAAAAAAAATCCCCCTGTCATTTTTGTACATCGGAAACCGGATGATTCTTCATCGCACTCCGACGCACGGTTACACGGCGCGGAAAGCTTGCTTTTTTCCCACTGATGTGCTTGCAGCTTCGGGCCCACGGGGCTTATACAATTTTACCTTTTGCCTGACGGCTTTGTTTTTTGTTTCCAAATATTTTCCTTTTTTCCAAATCCCTTGTTCGTTTTATTTCTGCGACTGTGATATGAAAAGAGCGACGCTCCAGTGTTTATCGATCCGTCGATGGATTTTCCACCCTTTGTTGTGGTCGCCTGTTATTTTTTTTTACCCGAATGATGGACAACGCACAATGGTTTTTTTTTTTTTTTTTTTATTTGTATTGGTGGTAAATTATAGAAAGTTCTTTTTTTTCTTCCACCATGTTTGGTGGTTGTTGGCCGTTAACGTGTAAAAAGAGAATATTCAATGGAGCATTGATGTTTCAACGGGATCGTTGGCATTTCGAGCAAAAGACTGAAAAGCAGCAATTGTTCCGAAAACCAATGGTCAGTACATCCATATTTATGCGTAAAATCCACCTAAGTTTTGGCTTCTTGCAAACCTATGAAATAACTGAAAAAAAAAAATGAAATTTCAGCAGACATATACTAAAGAACTTGAAGCAACGAATAAAAGTGTCCATCAGGTCGCGCAGGCGATTTTTCACTTTCACGCCAGCCGACCATCCGACGTTCCCGATCGGGTGAATAAATTATACAGAGCCGGTATACTGCAAGTGCGGGCGCCAAAGCCAATGAAAATTTTAAGCTCCTGCGGGAACGTTGATGGTTAGCGGTGATGGTATAGTGTGGCTACTTACGCTTCCTCTCTCTCTCTCTACGTGTATATAGGTAGTGCAGGCACAAGGCGCATTATTTATCGTGTACAGCAGCGGTGGTAATGTGGTATAACGATGATATGAGTACACTGGACTGTTGCTCAGTCGACGATTGGTAGGAATGAAAAACCTTTACGGAAGAATTGTTTGTATGATGAGCATGTTTTGATCGAAGAGCTTCTTCAATTTAAGCTTTTGTGGCTCGATAAAAACAAAAAAACAATCATAGATGAATCAAATAAAGAAGCGTAAATGTTATACTTGTATCACTATTTATTTTTTTTTTTTATCAATATTACGTATGACAAAAAAAAACCATTCCATCTATGACTTGGATTTTTCACTATAGAAGTGCGAAAAATATTCCTGCAAAAAAAGATGGAAATAGAGAGGGTAACCTAGACTACGTTGGCAAAAGTCCCTTACCTGTAAATTCGATTCCAATGACCTGAATTTCAGTGAACGGTACTACCTCCTCCTTCACAGAGGATGTATATAGGCACTGCAAAAAGGGCACTGTACCTTCCCTCCCACCGTCCCGTAAGGGTATGGGAGGTGCTATTTCCTCCTCTTTCACGCAAGTGTATGCATGTGTTGGAGCTAGCGACAGCAACAACGTCGTAAGAGGAAGCGTCGACTTGTTGGGGCAGTGCATGAAGATGCTTTGTGTGAGCTTCCAACGACATCTTGTAACATGCATGGGCTTTTCTTAGAACTTTCTGTCATTTTTGCTGATTATTTTTTTACCTTGAAAAAATATGGAAGTTCTATCACCAACGTATTTTTTTTTTATTTTTTTTTTTACTATGAAAAAATTTTTGTTTTGTACCAAACGCATTTATCAGGGTTTTTATTTTCCTTTTATTTTCCAAGAATCTTATTTTTTAGTTTTTTATGTAATACTGTACGTTTACGTTGAAAAATATGATTTAACGAAGAAAATACTTAGTACTTAGTGTTGTGAAAATAAAATTATTTTCAGCACAAAGAGAAGGATCAAATTTTTAGAATAGAACTTAATAAACCAAGCGAAAAAATGAATAAAAATTTTCCAAAATTAACGACGTCCTTGGCACGGTTTGATATATTGTGTTGGTTGAGTAAACAATAATTTTCCACGAAAAAGAAATTTTTCGTGACTTTATTTAACAGCTTATTTTACATTACACCAGTTTATATTCATTTATCTTTTTTATTCGCAGCACAGGCATTCTCGCGCGGTAAATCACGCATTGTAATGGTCTTTCCTACTTTTATCTTCTTTTCAAGTTGATACAAATTAAGGAAACTTTTCATGGTGAAAAAAATGGACAGGATTACTAGTACAACACTCTATCGCTTGAGCCACTGAGAGATAAAAAAGCTTCATTCCAATGATCCTGCAAGCTCAATAGTAATAAAGTGATAATATGACAGATACCTGGTGTAAGTTTTCGTAATGTATTTGTTATGGCAGAATGAATAATAATCAAATCATGTCTACTTAATTTTTTTTTGTTTTTTTTTTCATCAATAAAATGCATGATAATTTTTCAATTTCTAATTTAAATTATATTTTATAGCAGTAGCATGTGCATATAGCATAAATTTAAATTATATGGTTTATTAAATAAAATAAAAATTTATTTAAAGAAAAAACCACTACATCAAGTTTTATGATTGCCACAAAAAATAAAGAAGAAACATTTTTTTCGCTATGTATTTTAAAATCATTTTTAATCAGAAAAATTCGAGTAGTCGCATTAATTTTTTAGTAAAGTTATATATTTCGACATGACAAGGCTTCAACAGTACCACCTAAATTGTTTCCTTATTGAACCTTTCGTTATCACGCCTTGGAGTATACCTCTACGCCAACTCAATCAGTTTTAAGGCATCGCCCCATTTTTATGATTCGTCCATAAAAGAAAGAACTGCAGTCACGTGCTGGTTCAGCATTTTTTGTGCTTTCAGTGACTACCATGAAAAAATTTCCAGTGGAATAGAAAAACCGCTGTCAATCCGTCGTCAGACATTTTTACCAACGTACCGTTTCCTGAATTCGCATTGAACTTAACATGATGCTCTTCGGGAATATTTTTGTTTCGACCGTCACAAAGTTTCTTCCAGGTTAAGAGGCTATAAAAAAAAAACGACATCCAATAGGATCATAGGTATGGGTACAGACAAAGTAAGGTTTTTTTTTGGTTTTTTTTTTTTTTTTTTTTTTGTTTCTTGTTATTGTTAGTGCGCTAAAAATGTATTTTTTTTTTTTTTTTCACATTCTACGTCAGATTTTCAATTGATCGTTATATTCTTTTGCATTTTCATTGCAAAAACATAAACTATATTTATTTATTTCAATATTCATACGTACGTAATTTATTTCAATTTTTATGCAATGAAAGATAAATTAAAATACCCGTTGGCCGGTATTGATAATTCATGCTAATGCAGAATCCGAATAAGGTATTATTTTATTGAACGGATTACCGGTGAGAGGGACCAAATGAATTTTCGATCTTTAAATGGATGGCTGATATAATTAATCACGAAAAAGGGGCACCAACGAAAAAAAAAAAAAAAAAGAATTTAAGCACCTCATTATACTCTCAATTAAACTTTCCTAATAAAACATTACTTCAATAATTTACACACATACGTGTACTGTGTTGAGGTAAGATTCTACTTAAATATTTCCATCGCACTACTACGACGCAGCCCACAGTTCCTTTTAATTTATGCTGGCCGTTTTAATATTTCATAAAGTGCAAAGTAAAATTGAAATACTCCACTGCAAGCACCATCAAGCAAATATCGGAAAAAACAAGAGAGAGAGAAAGAGAGAAAGAAAGGAAAAAGTAAGTACAACAGCACCACTCTGGCCGCGTTATGCCCCGCCCCATCGAAAAAATCTCCTCTTGAAGTATATAGCTTAAAGAGAGGGATTTGTATTTCGCTATAAGATAGTGCTTTTAATAAAAAAAAATTAAAAAAAAGAATTAAGCGTTATAAAACTCGACAGAAAAAAGAAAATAAATAAGTAGTAGTAGAGAGTTATAAAAGCAAAAAAAAAGAAAAAAAAAAAAAAAGAAAAAAAAAAAAAAAAGAAAAAAAAAAAGAAAAAAAAAACTTGACAACAAGCCATCAAGACAAACGACAGGAAAAGTGAGCACAGCAAAAGAGAGAGAGAGAGGGCTTCGTTTTCGCAAAGGGACATAAAGCCGCGAAGCTGAGTGGAGCTTTAAAAAAAAAAAAAAAAAAAAAAAAAAGAGTGAGAAAGTAGGATGGGGAAAAAAATAGAAAATGGAAGCAATCGCTCTTTCCCCTCTTCTGTCTTTGGTATTTATTCCACAAGGCTTGGTTCCCGAGCTCTTTAGAGGAGCAAAAGAGAGAGAGAGAAAAGAAGCTTGCGCGACGGAAATCTGGGAGGGTAGGAAAAAAGGGAGGAATTTTTATGGGTAAATCGATGCTGCACTTGCCTCCCTCTTTTTTTTCTCCTGACTCCTATACAATTCATGCGCGTATACGCATGCCGTACTCATTACTTAAGTGCTGCTTACTGGACATTAAATGCAATTTTAGATAATAATATACAAGCACTGTTATGTGTTTCTTTGTATCAGAGTAATTAGCAATTGCTATAGCATCTTAGGTAGCTTAATTGTTGTATGTCTAGGTTGTCTTTTGAAAATTTTTGATGGTAGTTCTGAGTCTTGTCAGCTAACCTTATGAGTTTTTAAAGAGTGTGTGTGAAAGAGACAGAGAGATAGAGAGTGTGTGTATGTGTATAAGAGTGTTGTAGCAAGTAAAAATGGAGGCCGATTTAGCTCATGTAGATTGTACCGTGTAAACAATTTATTTTACGTTCAAAAATAGACATTGGAACTGCAATACTTCAATCAAAATATAATTTTTTTATTTATTCACTGTAACAAATTTGAGCACTAAGTATTAACAATTAACATTCACTAGAACTTCTTTTTGAGACGTCACACACTTTACACTCGATTGCACTGCTTGCAAAGCCTTTAAAATCCTCTTCATCACAATCTTCAGGATCTTTACTTATAGCGTTCACGTTGTTATCAGAAACAAAATTTTCACATGTGGTAGGTGGAAACATCCGCGGTCCATTCAGATTTTCAGGAATCAGTAACTTGGTTTTCAAATCAGGCGATCTACATTCAAATTTGCTGCTTGCAAAACCTTTGAAATCTTCTTTTTTGCAATCTTCAGGATCCTTACCAATAGCTTTCGCGTTGTTATCGGGAGTAACGTGTTTACTACGTTTGGCAGGTAAAAATATCCGCCGTCTATCACTTTTGGGAATCTGCGAACATCTACTGGAGTACGTCACAGCACCTGATTCTGTCACATATACCTTTCTGTACTTTACAGCAGTCAAAAATAGTTCGTCACTTAACAGATCTTCCATTATCTCGTCTGAAACGTAGTACCCTGTATGGGTAAATTGGAGAGTAAGTCAAGACACAATTGGTAGACTCCACCACTGGATATCAACTCACTGCTTCTACTCAGCATATACAAGGATCTATTAAAGTAGCTTATCACGATGATGACGTATTAAGACGGTAATTTAGTCAGCACTAGCGCCATGTAGCGGCTGAAAGCGGATCTCAAATTTTCTTCACTTTCAGTGATTAAACAACTATATGAAGTTGGTTAGTTGAACAGGGGAATAAAAGAATCAGTATAATTATAAGTACAACAAACACCATTGATACACTGTACAGTATCAAATTGAACCTGAAAAACAGTCATGTGCTTGCAGCCTTGATAATGTGGGCAGTGATCATTTTCCATGCAAGTGTATTTTAAAATCCAATAACCCAATAGCCGTCTTAAATACCACAAAGAAAAACATAAACTAATCATTTTAAAGAAAACCTTGTGAAACAGCAAGAATGTCAGAACCTAGGCATAGCTCTGATGCTAATCATAGTCCGGGAGCCAGGGTACTTTTCGTAGCCGATGGAGGTCCATGGCTGCACCAAAGTTTTTTTTATGTATTTTGATGCGCTGAATCCGATTTTCGAAGGTGCTTGGCTGTAAAGTTGGCCGATTAATTGTTATAAACATTTTTTATAAACAAATAAGAAATTTTCATTTTTTTGACATAAAAAAATTTTTTTTAGATTCTTTGGCCAATTTTAAGACAAAAAGTATTCTTGTCATTTTTTCGTAAGACCCTTCGTTTACGAGTAAAAAATTCACGAACTTTCGAAAAACAGGGTTTTTCACGAAATTCGACCATGCGTTGCACATTCATTAATGCACATTTTTTAATCCAACACGGCTTAAAACTTTCGAATAAAAAAAATTTTTTTTCAAAAATAAAAAAAAATTTTTGTTTCAACAAATTGTTCAACTATATGCTACCTAAAAATTTTTATGATGTGCATCCTTAGACATTTAAATAAGGAGTGAAAATATCGGAAGAAAGTTTAAATGCAGCTCTTTATAAATAAACATAATGAACTCTCATGCGTGGTCTCCAGTACATACTTACCGCGTAAGCACGCAATAGACCTAACGATGAGGCATTGCTAGATAAAAATCCAATTCAAATCATACATTGCTCATTCCATATTATTGTAGTACTATATTATACGAAAGTTTTAAGCCGTGTTGGATTAAAAAATGTGCATTAATGAATGTGCAACGCATGGTCGAATTTCGTGAAAAACCCTGTTTTTCGAAAGTTCGTGAATTTTTTACTCGTAAACGAAGGGTCTTACGAAAAAATGACAAGAATACTTTTTGTCTTAAAATTGGCCAAAGAATCTAAAAAAAATTTTTTTATGTCAAAAAAATGAAAATTTCCTATTTGTTTATAAACAAATGTTTATAACAATTAATCGGCCAACTTTACAGCCAAGCACCTTCAAAAATCGGATTCAGCGCATCAAAATACATAAAAAAAACTTTGGTGCAGCCATGGACCTCCATCGGCTACGAAAAGTACCCTGGCTCCCGGACTATCATACCCTGACGAGATGTCACATTCTTGATCTCATTATAGGCAGGGAAGTTATACATTCCTGGTCAAGTCAGGAATCTTTTTGATGTAAACTTACAACTTTCTCATACCTATGTACAGCTACAGTTGATTGCATACTATACTCAGCTGACAAAAACACTGGATTGTATCATCAATAGTTAAAAATAATTAAGTATTCAGCATCTGTATGTCTGAATACTTAAAGATAATCTATGAGTATACGAAAAAAGTTACTGCGTGGTTGTGTACCCACGTCTGATTTGTATTCAAGTAGATTTCATATGTAAGAGAACGACCATCACAGGAGTAACAAACGCATTGGATTTGGAACTTCTTGCATGGTATGAAGAAATAGTATATTACGTACCTAGGCCAGAAAGTGGGGCTATTACTGACCGCGCTATATTATCGGTAATGCGCGGTCAGATGTAGCCCCACTTTTTGGCCGTGGTACGTATACTTTTTTTCCTTACACCTCCGCCGAAAGTTCGTCACCACGGTTTTAGTTTTGTTAAAAATGATGGTTTAAAGATCCAGTCAAAGATTTAGTGCATTATGCATTATTGTTGATCGATCGGTCGCTCGAACAATACCACTTAAATGCACGTAGATGAGTGTACATGTGTATAGGTATATCTATATATATACGCTCGCCGAGAATTATATAGAATCAGATTGGGCCGAAGATTTGTGCAGGTTGGTCGTGCTGGCAAAACGAGAGGAAGAGAAATCCGTTTAAATTCGAATCATGGATCCTATAAAGATCATTTTAAAAATCCTAATGTTTATATCCGTAAGTGCAAAATAAATCAGGTTATTATCAATAACTATTATAATTGTGATAAGCATAATTCGATTAAATAAAAGATTTCATAGTTTATTTTTGTAATATGACATGTATATACTACATTTATATACTAAATAAATCATTAAAGTGAAAGTAACTGATCAAAAAACATTAATTTGGTAGTTTTAATTTTGTGTTGTGTACTCTGTTCATATGAAATTAAAAAATTTATATATACATGTAAATTGTGCAAAAAAAAAAAACATATGTATATATATCCAATAATTTATGTAAATAAATATCCAATGATTTTCTGTGTTGTATAAACTATAAAGGTTATAACTCCGTTAGCCGTATATATATATATGTAGTGTATAACTACTGCAGTACTGCTGCTTCTTGGTGCTGAATATATAACTATATATATCTGCGCACATATGGCAGGACTGATATGAGGCTTTTTCTAGCTCAAAATCGGGTCAGATGGAACGAACTTTCGGCGGAGGTGTAAGGAAAAATTGTATACCCCACTCTGCAGGGAAGAAACACATTGTTATAGTACCAAGTAAGTAAATACCAATATATGCATTGTTATATATATATGTACTTAGTCAAGTAAAAAAAAGTAGCTACAACATGGTAGCATCATGCACCAGTCTCTGCTTTACAAAAACATTCACAGTATATTTTTTCAAGTATTATTGATGTTTCCTATTTTTACTGTCAACAATTCATGCGTTGTTCCAAATAAATCACTAGATTTGAGGTATAGAAACAATAACTTAATTTCTTTAATAGGTTTTGATATTATGCCATAGTACATGAGATGATGGACATTAACCTCGCTTTCTTCTTCAACATATTTTTGTGATCCCTCTGCACAATCCATTAAATTATAAAATCCATTGTTTTGGACTGCAGAATGACACAAGACCCTACGTGACAAAATAAACTTAAAAAGCATACTTTGCAGGAGGTTCGACTTCCATTATTAGTCTTAACATGACTGATAAGGGGTTTCAATTAGTTTGATATTTATTGATTACATTTTTGTGGAAGTACACTCAACATTGGAATGGAATATGCCAAATAGTAAGATTAAATTGATCAAAAACGTTGTTCAAGGTACTAAAAATTATGTGTACGTTACTATTAAAACAGATGTCTTTGGTTGACTTCAATTTTCAGTTAGACAGCTTGTTTACGTTTCATAACGTCTGCATAACAGTACACTACGTCACTAGGGCACAACGTACGAACTTGAACGATTGAAGGGCACAGTTGTTGTATGTTTGTGTCCACATTATTTTTCTTACTAAGGGCGTTAAGTGGCAGTTATAATTTGCGTTTTATGTAAGGAAAAACAATGAAAGACATTTTCAAACGTAATAGTATTTACAACTAAATCTTTCAGTGCAATATCAGTGAATAAACATACAAGCTAAATGATTTCTGAAAAGTTACGATCATTCTTCGATCGCGGTACCAAAGATTTGTCATTTTTAATTATTCGTGCATAAGTATAACTCCAATATATTCACTTGGGAAATTTTTTTTATTTCTCTAAATTATCGCCTACGCAAACAATAGTGATTTTTAATTTGACAATATTAGCTATTGATTTTTAGTATGATTTTGTTTATATGTACTCGTGGCTGATAGAGGTCCGTGGATACATCTTTTTCTGTTCAATACGTTTTGACTCCCTGACTAGAATGGACAGAGAAGTAATTATGTTTTACTCATTGTCCATTAACTTTTATCTATGTATACCAAATATAAAAAAATTATCTTATCATTTTTTTAAAGAAATGCTCTTTACGAGGCATCGTTCTGGCAAGGGGAAGTACTCTATCATGAAAAACCGTCAGCTTAAAACGACCGACATATTTTCCCTATAACTCCACTCTGTGTACACATCAACTGCACACATATTTCTATAGTTACAGAGATGGTTGGCATTCATAGTCGTTGGAGGTGATGACTGTTGTTAATGCAGTGGCCATTGCTCATTAGATAAAATAAAATTAAGTCGTACGATCTTGGAGGGTGATTAAATCTCACCATCACGGGGGCCTCCACGACTTCACTCACGACCAGGATTTCCACATTTTATCGCGAATTGGGCTGAATGAAAAGAATTTTCACGGTTCAAGTTTTTCTTGTGGTTTAAAATGTATAATAATCACATGACAAGCAAAAACTAATCTTACTGGAAAAATGACAAGAAAAGTATTTTATTTATAATCATTTTTTAAAGAAACAACTGTTTTTACGTTGACTGCAAGCCTAAATATATGCACATTTTAGAAAAATATATTTTGATTTCTTATTACAAGGAATTTATTTTATTACCGTCCGGGGTATTATTTTATTAATTATCAAACCAATAACCCTTAAATTCAATCGTTTTACATAAATTTGATTTTTAAGGTGGCTTGAGCGATTTTTATCGGCTTGATCGAAACCTCTGAAATTCTGAATTATGTGAATCAAGTATGCCAAATTCATTTGCGATAATTCACGATAAAATTTGTATTTTAATGTATATGTATTAACTTGCCAATAAATATTAACAGGCAGTTTTATGATAAAAAAAATATTATCTAATTTTTTTGTCTCTAATGTTTAGTAACAAATTAAAAACTAATGAGATACACGTAAACGCAAAAACAAGAAATGTGATTAAAGACTCTATGATTACAGGATTATTGGGTTGATGAAACATTAATTAATGACAAAATTTCTAATCATAAGGTAATTCGAAGCGCTTACTGGCCATGTCATGAGTTAATAAAGTATTAATATACAACGTAAGTACCAATTACCAGGTAATCTGAGGTGCTTACTGGCCACCTTATTGTTTATTAAAAAACTATTTAATAACACAAGCGCCAAAATGATGAGCAAGATAACTCAAGTCGCGTTCTGATCACTGAATTAATTAACAAAGCAATCATTTCTAAAACAAGCGCTTATCATAACGTAACTTGAGGTACTTACTAAATACTTTATTAATTAATAACCTATTAATTCATTTTAACAGTGCCAACCCAAGGAAAACTATTAAATACAGTTAGGATACAATTTGTGTATAAATTGAATCAAGTGTTTCCCCAAAAATGATTCTACTTTATCTATATATTAATTGTATATTGCTTGTATATGAGTTCCATAAAACTTACATCAATTTCTTACAATACTGTTTATTTAAGAAACGTATGAGCACACAAACGAAACAAGCGAGCATGGCAAGATGCTTGATGAAGTTAGTGTTCACAAATAAAGCTTTGTCAAAATGCTCTTTAAAAGGAAAAAAAAAACAAGTAGTGGGGATTGTCGACCGGAACTTTACGAAGGTGGAATCAATGTTATATTAAGTAATACTGATAGACGTATAAAACTAGTCACTGTGTATTCTGGGCGTTCCTGTTATTAAATAATTTTTTATAACTAATAAAGTGGCCTATAAGCGGCTTAGGTTATCTGGTGATTGGCACTTATGTTGCGTATTGTTTTTTTAATAATATATTACTATGCAGCCAGCAAACACCCTGGTCATTGGCGCTTAAGTTATTTACTGTTTTATTAATTTGTAAAGTGTTTAGAAAGTGCCAAGAGTTACCTTGCTTGTGATTGGAGCTCGTCTTACTAGATAGTTCTTTAATAATTAATAAATTGGCCCGTAAGGACCTCGAGTTGCCTTGTAATTAGCATTCGTTTAATGAATTAGTTCTTATTAAATAATCAAGAGGCCAGAAAGATCCCCAAATTACATGGTGATTTGCGCTTGTATTATTAAGTAATGCTTTATTAACTCAAAAATCCGGTAACCCCAGAGTGTTTAATCACATACCATGAGGAAAATGCTTGTATGACTGTTCATGGCGTTAAAGAGATCGTGGTTGCTGAGCTAAGAGGTTAGATGGTTTGGGATGAACTGGGGTATGTAGTTGAAGGCTCTGAAATTACCGGGATGTGGGGTTAAATAATCTAAGGTTAGCGAGTTATTGCATTCAAAGAGCTCTCGTTAAGGTGCATTTTATATTTTTCCGGAGGTTTGGAACGACTTTTAAATTTTCTCCAAATCATACTTAACTGTGCTGATAGTAGGGGTGTCTACTATGTACAGCGTCAAGAGTACGATTGGAACATCGGGAATAATTTACCATGCTGGTTTATGGATATTTTTGATTGCTGTAATGTACAGAAAGGTCTATGTGACAGAATCAGGTGCTGTGACATACCCAAGTAGATGTACGCAGATTCCCAAAAGTGATAGATGGCGGATATGTTTACCTGTCAAACGTAGTAAACATGTTACTCCCGATAATAACGCGAACGCTATGGGTAAGGATCCTGAAGATTGCGAAGAAGAAGATTTTAAAGGTTTTGCAAGCAGCAAATTTGAATGTAGATTGTATGATGTCTTGAAAACCAAGTTACTAATTCCTGAGAATGGGAATGGACCGTGGATGTATTCACCTACCAAATGTAGTGAAAATTTTGTTTTTGATAACAACGCAAACGCTATAAGTAATGATTCTAAAGATTGTAAAAAAGAGAATTTCAAAGCTTTTGCAAGCAGTGAATTTGAATATAAAATTCGTGATGTCTTGAAAACCAAGTTACTGATTCCTGAAAATGGAAATAGACCGCAGGTGCATACTTCTACCAAATGTAGAAAAAATCTTACTTCTAATAATGACGCAAACACTATGGGTAAGGATCCTGAAGATTGCGAAGAAGAGGATTTTAAAAGCTTTGCAAGCAGCCAGTACGAGTGTTTCCTAAAAGTGATAAATGGCGGATATATTTACCCACCAAATGTAATAAAAATGCCACTCTCGACAATGACGCGAATGCTATACGTCAGGATCTTGATGACTGTAAAGAAAATTTTAAAGACTTTGCAAACATCCCATTTGATTGCAAATAGTGTGACATAGTAAAAACCAAAATGGTGATTCCTAAAAATGAGGATAGTCGGCAGATATATTCACCTACCAAATATGGTGAAAATGTCACTTCTAATAACGATGCGAACACTATGAGTAAGGATCCTGAAGATTGTGAAGATGAGGATTTCAAAGGTTTTGGAAGCAGCGCATTCGAGTGTAAAATGTGTGACGTCTCAAAATCAAGTTCTAGTGATTGTTGATTGTTAATATTTAGTGCTTTAAAACTTGTTACAGTGTAGTACTACTCTCTCTCTCTCTCTCTTCTTTCTTCTCTCTCACCATTCTGGTCTTCCCTCACATGGATTACACCTCTGCGATCTATCATGGTCTCGACAACACGAGAGAGCTGCGTCTTTAGCGCCTACTAAATGCTTGTGTGCGCTTTGATGTGGGCTACATCTCTTACGGTGTCCACATGACTCCTCATCGTCTCGAGTTAGGCTGGCTCACACCAAAAAAGAGACGCGAATACCTTATAGCGGGAATGATTTACGCTCTGCTGGCACACAACAACCCAGAACACATCGCCAAACTCTTCACACGTGTCCAAGATTTAACCTTACGCCACTCTGCTAGATGCCGACCGCAAATCTTCTACCCAGAGAAATGCTCAACAGTATCTCTGGAAAACTCATTTGTGATAAAAGCATCGAACCTCTTAAATGGCCTGCCTCCACCAATGTTCGTAATTAACGAGATCGCAAATTACAAAAAGCTAGTTCACGTTGAATTAATGAAACGTGATTGGAACGAATGGGAGACCCAAATTGGACGCCAAAACGCCCCTCAATCATATTCCAGATAGTGCCTCATGTCCGAATGACACACAGTCAAACACCACTACTAAACACTTTGACCTTAAGAAAGTTAGCCTCAAACTTCACACCTCAAATGGACAATTAGAGAGATGCCTCACTTTGCCCAAAACTTCGTATCTTATTGTACTCAAATTATGAAACAGAAATTATAACAAATTATTATCCTACTCTGTATGCATTATTGTACTTTTTTTTCCTTTTTTTCCATAAAATATTATGTACAAATGGCCAGATGGGGTCCTACCCCTTGGCTCAATAAATATCTATATCTACATCTACATCTCTCTCTCTCTCTTCCCCTTTAAAACACATAAACTACGCATACAATACTGGTTAAAGACTCTGGGACTATAGGTCTACGGGGTTAAAAAATCTAGAGTTACCTGGTTATTGCATTAAAAAGCGTGGGTTAGGGTACATTTCGTATTTTTTCGGGGATCTATAACCACTTTCACATTTTGTCCCAATCGTACTTAACTGTGCTGATAGCAGGGGTATCGACTACCGTTAGTGCCAATTCAGTATGGAACGATGTGAACAATTTACTGTAATCCTCTGATTTTAGAAAATGTGACCGCCATGGCTGTTAGTTTTAGTTTCATAAAGTTTTTAATACAATGTAGTGCACATGTAATTGTTTTTTGATGGCTATGTATATATATGATGTAAAAATTTAAGTTATAAGATTTTTATATTGGAATTCAAAAATGCGTATCCACAATTTTAAATCAGATCAGAATTGCATGGTAATAATGTACTATCGTAATGAATAATCGTCGTTTAGATTATAAGAAAAAGTATTCGGTAAACAATATGAAAGATGTATACTTTGATTGAGACTGAAGTAGGTATGTTCTTGTAATATCATAAAATTGAAAGATAAATTAGATCTGATGATGAAAGGACCAAAGGACAAGAGAGGGAAGGAAAGAAATAAAGCATTGTAAAAACGTGGAGGAGAAAAATGAAATCGCGATACTGCCTTACGCGCCAAAAAAAAATGGAATAAGTGCCAAATGAAGAAATATTCATTTTTATTGTTTGTAGATTAGAAAGTTAAAAAAAATCAATGCAGTATACTGCATTTACACTAGAACTTTACATACAAGCATAGCTTTACATTAGAACAAATAAAATACATAACGTCAACATATGAGTGCACGAAATTATGGCAAAGACAGGGTAGTAAGTATTAGTATAGAGACTTCTTGGCCAATTATGACGACAACATTGTGACAATCTCACAGCTAAGAATAAAGTAAATCACAGCAGCTGTACAAAGAGATGACAGGAATTCAATAATGTCAGAGAAAAGAATATAAGAAAAATATACAAAGGGCAAGAGTATTAAGTAAAAACATCGAAGAGAACCTCGCGGAAATAGACGAGACGGAGAGAGGAAAATCGAGTAAGGAGTATATAAAAAATATATATTATCAAGAAAACACGATAGAGCCACAGGAATTAATTAGAGAAATTTTTTCAGTGTTTACGCTTGGCTGAGCTGTTTTTTTTTTTTCTTTCGTAAAATTTATTCAACAACACTGAAATGCAACATGAAAAACGTAGTATCGATTTGAGACTATAATGGGGCCTACAGTTAAGCTTAAAGCAAAGCATCTAATATTAAAACGCTTCCGGTACAATAAAATAAGAATTGATTATTCGTCCAGTAGCCTTAATTTGATTAATTAAACGTGGACAGGAAGCGACTTTGCTTTTTACACCTGCATGATAATGAATTATTTAAAATCGCATCGATATATGATGTGTATGTGTCATTAAAAAAAAAAGCTTTCCAGTAGAGCTTTTGAAAAAAAGAAAAAAGTTTGAAAGTTGATAACACTTTTTAGAAAATCTTATGTTAAAACTTGAAAAACCTTATATGAATACTTTTTAAAAATATTGCCACCCACAAATCACGATTTAGTTTAATTTAACGTTGGAGGAATGGCAACAGCTGTAAAAACGCATGTACTAGCACTTGAGCCATTGTGTTATTTAATGTACAGTTAAATTAATTAGATCTTTGGAATTGAAAGAATTTATTTCTTAAAATTTTTGACCCTACGTAACACAAATATCTTGTATTATCTGAAACTCTCAATGAATGATAGCATTATTGCACAAAATAAATCGCGTATTAATAAAAATAATTATAGAAAAGGTCAGAGGATCGTATACTATACTTTGGGACTGTTCTCTCACTTTTTTTTTTTTTTTCTAAAATGCAAAAGTTTCTCATTACATCCGAGACAAAAGTAACGGGTCGCCACTTGTCGACAGGCACGAACTTGCGCACAGCCCATTGGTATATAAATACTCACTTACATATAGCCACAAGAGAAGATTATTGCGGAAGTTTTGCGATAGTGGACGAGGTATGTAGGTATCGGGAAAACAAGTCGTCTATATCACAGGTGTATATATATAGAAAGCAGAGAAGAAGGAGGTGGGGTAAAGTAAAAGGGCACACGACTGCGCGAAAACGGCACTCCTTGCTATAAGTACATGGTACCTGTGGAGCTAAGAAGAAGAAGAGAAGAGTTGCTGTAGTATGCGTATAGTAATGGTATTATCGTACATACACATATACACATAAAGAGAAGTGAACGTGAGGTGAAGAAAGGGGAGGGGGGTGAGTCGACCTTGAATGCCGGCCTAGCCTAGACCTTGGCTGTTCTCCTTCTCCCTCCCCTCCTCTGTCATCCTTATTCTATATACGCGCGGAAGATACCGTAGGTATAATACTTATACACCACTATGTACCTACATACTTACAATCTGTTGCTAAGGCGCGCACTTGCTGGACTGCAACCTATAGGCAGCGCCAGCGGAGCGAAAATAGGATATGCTATGTAACGGGACCCGTTGCCTTCTTCGCTATGCTTCGCTCGGCCGTCTGCTGGTTAAAGGCCGCGCCTCGATCTGCAAGAGAGATGCTCTGTTTTGTTTTGTGTCGCGGAATGATCAACAGTCGGCTGAGATATGTTCGCGGGGCTGCGCCCCTTTTCCCTCCCCCCCACTACTGTCCATTTTGAAATGAGGGCTATTTTTTTTCAGAATGATTTTTCGAGGTTTTCCCTTCTTTTAAACGGATTTTTAGTCATCCCCGAAGCTGTGGACGTGTGAATAACATTTTGCTTTATTTTTAGCCTGTTGATAAATTCATTCGAGCAACCGAATGTAGCTTTTACTGCTCAAATTGTTTGTCTCGAGGCACTTGTGGTGAATTTCGAATTCTAAGGTTTGGGATCTTTTTTCGGAGATGAGCACACTGTCTGGCTTTCGTCGTGGTCTGTATACATTTGAAAATTGGTAGGATGGTACCATGTGATTGTTGGAACTGTTAATTTGGGGTACAATGCAGCTTTTTTGTATTGTACGAACTAAATTTTGTTAATTTAACTTGTTATTGCGATCAAATAATAAAGAGTTAGTGGAGTTTTTAAAGGTAAAACTCAAATTAACTTTTTTTGGAGTAGTATATGAGACTGACCTTAGTCAGTAACTGATAAAATTGTCTACATCATTCGATACTTTTTCTTTAATCCAAACGAATATTATCAGAGATGCAATGATTCACCATTAATGCATAGAACAAAGAAAAGTCAAATCAATCTTTTTAATGATTACAAACGAATAAAATAAAATTAAAAACGATTAACACAAATGTTTTTAGTTTATAATGACAATTCATGTTTAAAATATATTTACTTATCCATTCATTTAATAAACAGACTAAGTTAATTCAACTTAGTTTCAAAAACGTATTAACAAAATGTGGTGATGGCATAAACGCGTAACTAGAAAAACAAGAGAAAAGTAAATTATAAATATATCCCTTTTCACCACATTCCTCCTTTGCCTTGTAATAAAATCCCAAGATTCCAAGAATTTTCATAGCAGTAATAGCACGAACATCAAGATGGAAGCAAAAAATCACGCGTTTCGTGCGAACTCGTAATTAATCTCTCGTACACAGACGAACTTAATGATTCCAAGATAAGAGCAACAGATCCCGTATCGGGATATCTTTAACAATAAGCGCATAATACCTACCCATCACGCATTCTTCTTCATCACCTCCTTCTCTCTCTTTCTCTCTTGTGCACTAGTGTTTGTCAATTGGGTACCTTCCCTCTATAGTCTATACCTAACGTTCTTGGGCGCTCTTGCGGATCGAGCGCACTTTTTGCGGTATGCGCAACAATAGATATGCACTTTACCTCTCTTCTCTTCGCGGTCAGCAGCTTCAGGATATAATATACTTACAATCTCTGTAGAGTTTTACTTGCATTGGGCTACGCGCAATGTAGTAGTGGTGTACGGGTTTATTGGTAAATATTATACATATACACACCTACGGAAAAGCGCTGTAAAGAGATATACTTATATTTTTACCGCTAGAGAGTATGTGTGTAAAAGATGAGTGATTGATTGAATAAAATTTTTATTGGCAGTTTGAGTACATTTTTGCCAGTAAAAGATGAGATTTTTTTTTTCAGATTTAATTCATTTATTGGCGTCGTATTGGATATACATATGCCAAGTAAAAGATGAGTATCACGAACAGTTGTTGGAGACATCTAGTGTTTGCTGTGGTTACTGTTGCCGTTGGAGAGAGCAGAGACTCCGATGGCAAGAAAGGATGATCTGTTTGATTTTTCGACAGTTTTTGCTGAATTAAATGATCAAGGACTCTAATGAGGATACGCTCATTTGATCGATGAGGTATTCATGGACATTGATTTTTTATGCATTCTCAACTTGTAAAAAATAACATTGGTCCCAATTGTATTTTTTTAATTTAGTTTTACGTAAAGCACCGGTGAATTGAAGGATACAGATTTTTCAGGTTTTTGCTTATTTTAAGTAAAATGTAGCCTTAGTAATTTTTTGTGAACTATTAAGGTTTTAAATCTGCAGTATCGAAACATGTTTTTTTTTTTTTTTTTTTTTTTTTTTTTGTACGAAAAAAGTATCAAAAAACTGTTTACTCTGAATTACTGAGGAGAAAATAAAAAATGTTGACAGGTTTTTTTTTTTTTTTTTAAATACACGAAAAATCTGAAATTAATATAAAAACGATTCTTTGAATTTGGTGCACGTTCAAAATTTTTCTTATACTTTTGAAGACATATGGTGCACTTCAGATAGTAACTTTTTTTTCGTCATAAACATTTAAAAATTAACATTTTTTATGGAATTGATAGCATTTACTACTCGATAAATTTTTTAAATAAATGAAAATTTTTTAATGTAAAAAAAAAATTATTATAAAAAACCAGTGGACAGTGGGTGCTTGGGTACCCAAGTATGAAGTTATACTTCTATAAAATTATATGGCAAATAATATAATTTTTAGTATAAAAATACCTTCTATGAAACAGTATTGTGTACGAAAGTAGTGAAATTATCGTGTATATTTACGTTGATTGGGTGTGATTTTAATTAATATTTAATGAGTTAAAATTATAAACAATATATTACGGCACAATACGATAAAAATAATGCATAGGCTGCCCAGTCCAAGAGTGTGCACTTTCATCGAATCTTCCGGTGATTTTAGAACAACATTCTACTGCCTACGCTGATTACATCTGTAACGTCACGCTCACATCCATCACATACGATCCCACACTTATTCCTCGTCCATATTTAATACCCAAAATATAATTGTTTACAGAAAATTGAAAAAAACCATCCTGTAGTATAGATTTCTTCAATAGGGTAGTATTACATGCCAGTGATGTACCGTCAGGACGTTCATCACACATGGGTGTTTTTTTGACAGATATTATTGAAACGTCAAACGTATATTGAAAAAGCATAAAAAATGCCCATGAAAATTGCAGCTCGTTTGGCTGTGCCATTATTTTATATATGTTACATTTAAAAAAATCAGGATTTAACATTTAACCTTACGAAAAAATAACATTAAATGACATTTATATGATTTGTAGAAATATCCTAATTTTTTGGGTACAAAAAATTCCTTTTAGAAAAACCCATCGAATTTTCAAATAGACCCACGAGTTAAATTTTAAATAAATTTAGAAAGAGGGGATGAGGTGTGCGTAAAAGCATGTATATGAGTACATCCACGTAAGAAAAAGAATTGCTAGTTTTATTGTACGCGTTAGCGTTCCTGTCATTTCTCTGAACTATCCTCCACAAACTATGTGAAGGACGTTCTTAAGTCAAAAAATCACTTCAATCACGAATAAAAAAATTTTAAAAGAACAAAATACAATAAAAATTAATTATTTTATTTCTACAGTACAAAAAATTTTTTTGTAATTTTTGAAAGTTTTGAAAAAATATGAAAAAATTGTATTAAAAATTATTTATTTAGTGTAAAAGAAACCAATTGGATTTGTAGGAGTAAATATTTATTAATGAATTGAAAAGGGGCTCTGCTAAAATATACTAATTTCCAAGTTTTTAAAAAAACATTTAAAAAAAAATTTTATTAAGTAAATTGTTTATTTATTAAATTTATAATCAAACCAAATAAATTAATGTACATTAAATAAGAATTTCTATGAAAAATAAATTACAAACTGTAAGATAAGATGAAGTAATTGGTTTTCCAAAGTTAGGCCTGCAGCAGAGTAGGTAACGGCCGTAGCCAGAAAGAAAGAGGTCGGGAGTTTCGAATCTTCTTGGAAACTGTTTTTTTTTCATTAGAATTGGTTAAAAAAAAAAAAAGAAATAAAATTCATGCAATTTAAAACATGTGGCATCATGTGGTGTTGAGGAAATCGGAAATACGTCATGAGGGGCTGGGCGAAGGGAGAGAACCAAGCAAAATCCACTTCCGTCACACTTTTTCTTGAGGTCAAAATCTGAAATCGTTGATTCATCCTCGTGCATAACGCGCCTATAGAAGTATAACTTCAAAAAAAAAGAATAATAATGTTTAATGTCTTTCACTTCTCTCATGTCACTTTTCTCTTATTAAACTAGTAGCCGTGCATGTTTATTTGTTGGTAAAAACCAGAGAAGATGAGTACATTTTGTTGAAAAGCCCCAATCTACAATACATTTCTATTCGAAACATGGGAATAAATACAAACGAAAATTAGGATTGTTCTGGTGTAAAATACATAGACAGCTGGTGTTAAAAATATGAGCAATTACTGATGAGTAAAAAACCCCTCGAACGAACACTCCATAAAAAATCCAACACATTGCCCCCCTCGAGCTTTTGTATATGTAATAATTTTAGCTGTCGCTTAGCAAAATAGTAGTTTTCGTCGGATAAGTGCCACCGTCTCTGGGGCTACTTTGCGGCCCAAGGGACGTAAAAGGAAGCCGCGGAGCGATGACACTTATGTGGCGAATCCTATTTTTCCTACCGAGGGCACAACCGACCCTCAAAAACGCCCGAGGTCGGAAAATTAATTTTAACAAGTGCATTTAATGACCATTAATTCGTACGAAGTAACGAACGCAGAAGAAGGTACAGGGGGTGAAATTCCTCCAGCGGCAAACAGTGTTAAATTAAAACACCGGGACAAATATTTGCAGGGAACGACAAATACGCGCACAGTGTCTATCGAGCGTGTCTTCTTTTTTTTCACGAGCACGTGAAATTTTTTTTTGCTTCCAAGCGGCGTAAGGCTATTTATCCTCGGAAAAGAAGACGAATATTAAAATTCCAGGGCAGCCCGGGAGGGTATTAAGTGCAGATGCTATCCCTCTGCGTGCGGTGGAAAATCTTGTTTATTCTCCGAGACGTATGTATATATCTCTCTCTCTCTCTTACCTTCGGACTACTCTTTCAATTCTCTGTCTCTTTCCTTCCTTTTTACTGAACTCGCGCTAGAAACAGAGGGAAATTCATTTGGCGCACGTACACTCGTTAGGTAAGTTCTTCGTTTTCTTGTTTTTGCCCCCTCCCCCTTTTTTCCCGGGAAAAGCTCGTACTGGTTTTTCATACGTGTCCTGAGCTTTTTTTTCTCCTTCACCCCTGCCAACCCTCCCGTCCATTTTTTTCATTTCTCGCTGTCGTGGAAGTGGATTTTCTTTTCATCCTGCCCCTTGTGAGCACAGCTGCATTAAATCGTGATGATAATGATTATTTTATCAACGATGGCTCTGGTGGGCAGGTATTCTGGATAATTGTGTCGTGTACGGGTTCTTGGGATAATTTTATATTAAAAAATCTGAGCTAAAAAGAGGGTTTTGCACAAGTTGATTCATTGAATGGTTGTCTACTAAAGAAAACAAGGTAACAGTTTTTATAAATTAATGGTAAGTCGAGGCTACGAGACGAGTTTAATGATTAATTCCTCGTGTGTCCATTTAATAACTGAGTTTCGTGAGTATATCTGAATACGAGATTCTTCAAGTCTTGTCAGTACAAGTGATTTTCATTAAAAACCCAGTTGTACTCATTGATTTTTTGGAAGTACTGATTCATTAGAATAGTGAAATTCAAATTAAATTGAAATGTGGCTGATAAAAAAGTATAATATGTTCACTTCGAATCGTTTGTTTTTTACTTATTTGAATCAAGAGAATATTGACCATAAATTATATTTATTTACATTTTATGAAAGTCGGGCACAAGCAGCATATTCGTATGTTAAAAAGTTCAATCGTTACAAACATAAAAAAAAAAAAAAAAAATTATTTCGTTGATAAAATACTATGGTTAAAATTTCGATAAATACATTGTACAGAATTACGATTCCTCATAAATGACAATAACAGTCAACATGCGACCGTGTTGTCATTTTTTAACTAAACCACAATAAACAACTTAGTTAACAAACCTATTGCTTAAATGCTAAAGCTAATGCGATTTCCAATTTTTAAAGCATTTAACACACACTTGATGACAGTCGTTACTTTAGTGGTTTTTCTTGTATTTTTTTATGTATTTATTTTAATCCTATTAGATACAAAATATGTAGTAGATTTTAGTTAAAGTATTTGAGTTGAGTATTATTCTAAATACTTGACACAAATTATATTACAGTATTCTTACACAGGTACAATATGTTGTAAAGAAATTTATAAATAAACGTACCTTTCAAATCTAAGTATTAAATACATGTTGAAAATAAATGTTGAATATGTGTTATGCATGTAACACTTACCTTGCTGCTGAAAAAATGACGAGAAGCGACAGAGTTTCCGTAAAAAAAAGCCGTATTCACTGGTATAAACTGAAAACATTGTTAAAAGAAAGTTAGCTTGATATATATCGTTAATTAAGGTCTAAACTACTATGTTCTCAAGTTTTATTATTACTGTACAAATGTAAATAAAATAGGTTATAGCTGTTAAATTTCGTACAAGAAATACTCTGTAAGTTAATGATTGCGGAAGTATACTTGGTAAATTTTTCTACGTTTGTTATGTAAAATAATTTATCCAATGTGTACTGTAAAAATTTTTCTTTAAATAAATCATAGTGTTCATACCTCCCTGAGATCAGAACCTAATACAAAAAAAATATACAATCTAAAATGAGTGAGGAAAACTATACTACGCGATAAAGCTCGTCAAGACTGATAGAAAAGCTCTTTACAAAATTTTGATTTGATGCGCATTCTCCGAGGTATTGACAAATTAACATTAATACTTTCGGCTAATCACAGAGCGTTTAGCGTCGGGGGGCGGGTTAGTATAGTTTTTTTCCTCACTCATTTTCGACACACGAATATCGTAACCTAATTTGAAAATGTATGATGTGTGGCGATATTTTGTTACTGAAATATGTAAACAAATCTGTTCTGGCTCTGTTATAGGAGTAAAAACAAGCAATACTTATGTATGCTGCGAAATAACTATGCAACCAACTCAAACAAAGCGTTATTTCAATTAAAATGAGGTCAATAAAATTAAATTAAAATAACTATTTTTAGTCTACCGAATTCGATGTTGCAGTAAGTATATTTTTGAACAAACCCATTATCTGTAACTAGCTGGTATTTTGTCGATAGGTTGAGGAACAATAATTTTACAATAATAATTACTTTACCTCGCGTACTAAGTAACAAACGCAATTACACTCTAGCATCGTAAGTAGTAGGTAAGTAGTAAGTAGTAAGAGTTTTTGCGATTCCGTAAAAAAACGTTTTTCCATCTGAATTTTCATTCAGAGGTTATTTGGACAACAATATTGTAGGTACAGGTAGGTATATATATATTTATATTGTTTTTCTCGCGAATGACTTTTATAAACGCCAGTTTGTTTATACATCTCAAGTTATCAAATAAAGCACCATGCATGACGGTTATTGGTAAAAAAAAGTCAAATTTTTTGACAACATACCTGTTCGCCTGCACATCATTTTCGCAAAACCATAGTACTTTGACTTTTTGACTGAACATCGAAAAAGAAACCGTCATCCATTCGAAACCTCATTTTACTGGACTAAACCAATGTGTTATATACAGTAACGTTTCTCTCTCTCTCTCTCTCTCTCTCTCTCGCTTGGTCCGATACTTTTCTCCTTGTTCATTAACGACCTCCCTGATATATGTAAAGACTGCAGCTATCATCTGTACACGCTGATGATTTCTGCTTCTACGTCAGTGGGAATGCAGGTGAAGCTAGGAATCTAATCCTTAAGCCGAATCGTATTCTCCAAAATATTTCTATGTGGGCCAAGCTAAATGGCCTTATAGTCAATGAGAAGAAAACTCAGGCAATTTGATTTGGTACAAGAGGCTTTGATACTAGGATTTTGGCTGCTGGTAAGCTCCCTGACTTAATTTTAAATAGCATCACTATTAATTCCAGCGACACTATCAAACTACTTGGTGTCACACTTGATAGCTCCCTAACATGGAAGTCGCACTGTGCCCTCGTGGCTAGAAGCTGCTATTCGACTCTGGCTCGTCTCACTCAAACGCTTTGAATACAGCCTACCAAATGACACTAGATTACTTCTGGTTCGCTCATTAGTGTTCCCACACTTAGATTACTGTGTGTCCCTACTATATGGTCTCTCAAGTGAAATTGAAACGAAGATGAACCGATGTTTGAATGCCGCACTTCGCTATGTTGACAATCTACGAAAGTCAGATCATATCACTTCTACTTACAAGAAATACAGCATCACATCTTTTTCCAGTTGAAGGCTCTACATCATGCTGTGTCTCCTTGAGAATGTCCTTAGAACTGGGTATCCTGGTTATCTAGCGGAACTCTTCACCTTCAAACCCTCATCCTCTCGACTCAGGCAGTCCGATGCTCTAGAACTGCAACTGGCTGATACTAAGCTCGACATTTACAAACACTCGTTTACTATTGGCGCTGCCAGGGAGTGGAACTCCCTTCCTGCTAACTTGCGGATTGACTCCCCGCTTGCTAGATCTAAAAGTCGGCTTTTGCGTGCAATCAAGGAAAAAGATTATATACTGAACTCATAACCAATTAACTTTCTTTGTTTATTATTATTATATATTACTTATTAAACTTTATGTATTTATTATACTTTTACTTATATGTCTTTCAATACTATTATCTGCGACTATCTTGTATCTTGGACCTGCGTGTCCTCTAAACTTATCTTATGTACTTAATGCTAAGGCTACTATGGACCTTTGGTCCTTAGCCTAATAAATCTACTCTACTCTACTCTACTCTCTCTCACACACACGTATAATGCGGTGGCGCGCGCGTGTTTTATTTCAACTCCTCGCGCTATAACAGTTCGCTGTAACAACGAATATAGATGCTTATAGAAGCCCACTCAACATAGGACTGGTGGCCAAAAAAAATCTGATTAAAAGTAGACAGTAGATGGCACTTCTATTTACTATTTGGGAATAGGTAATAGTGTCACTAGTGAGTGATTCGTTATTATAGTACGAGAACGTGCCGAAATACTAAATTGTTGCGCTTATGACGTGATTTATTTGGTATAGTAGGGCCCCAATCTCTCGAAATACGCGTGGATGTACTAGCTTAATATCAAGCCAGCACATCTCATTAAGCTGAGCAGATAAACGGATGACGGAAAGATCTGGATATTTTTAAGCTAATTTGTAGCTCTGAGATGCATTAAAGGGGAAGAATCGAATATAATCATGCCTAATACAAGATGAAATTAACTGTCGGACAAGCTGTGGCCCTTTGCGATAAACATATGTAACTGTTATTTGTATAGGACGAAATGTGTAGTTAGCTTAGTTGGCTAGTGCGGGCTCCATTTGGTTCCAATCGGCAGTCGGAGGTTCGAATGTCGCTCGCTGCTTTTTTTTTTTTTCTACGAAAATTGCAGTTTTTTTTTTCTTATCGCTCGCAGTACTTATTATAATTCCAGAAAACAACCACAAACAGAGGCCCGTAAGATATTGAATTCTATACAAAATGGTGAGTTTGTATGCATCAAGTTAATCTCATTGATGAACTAATGAACTCTATTCTATGTCCTTTTTGAGCAATAAAAATGTTTGTTACTCTGAAATATTAACAATTTCGTAACTTAAATCATATGAACAAGTATTAATTAAACTACATCCAGTTAATAACTACTAAGTCACACTATATATCAATAATTTATTGAGCCTGGTTTTATTATTTTTGTCAAATTTTAATACAACAAGAAATACTTAAAAAATCTAAAACTTTATAAAAAAATACAAATAATGATATGGACGTATAAATACTTTTTAGAATTAATACATAAAAATCGAAAAGAAACAACTTTCGGGAATCAACAAAAAAGTGCGCAATAAAGTTCAAATTATTATGCTAAAGGGAAAAAAAAATAAAGTTCAAATTATTATGCTAAAGGGAAAAAAAACAATCTTAACTCACAATATCTTAAGTTTTTTTGACTTACAATTTTCCTTATTATTTTATTACTTTTCACGAATCACAAATTTTTTTTTTTCAACAAACAGAACACGCACTGATTTGCTAATAGGATTATTCATGTCTTAATTTTTTCAGTTTGGCATTCGGTTTTTTTTCAACATTTTTTTTTTTTTGGCATCTAGGAAATCACGATTCATCCATTTTAATGAATAAAAAATGTGAACTCTAACAAAATATGCAATGACTTCGTTGCGATGGGATTGACAAGGCTCTTCAACAAGCCAAAAGTCAGAATAATGATATATTATGCTTGATGTTATTTCTTTGATCAACATTTTACCTACGTCTTCGGTATGAGCGTAATTATTAAAAGTCGAATCAAATGTTTCAATACATACCACGATTACTTTAAAAAACGAGTCCGAAGGTACACACAGATTACCGAGTTCATTTGTAGTTTGTACAATTGTTAAAAAAATTTTTTTTATTATACTGTACATACAATAATTGTAAATAAATATAAATAAATTATAAATAGATAAAAATCCTTAAACAAACATTAAAATTTTTGGAAACATTAAAAACAATTTCAATCTTTGATAAAACCAGCTTCAAACGGTCCGAATGATGTTTACGAATTTCGAGCGGATGCATTTGTTGTATGTAAAATTTATAGAAATATGAGAATTATCATTGATAATGCTACCTACATTTTCGAAAAAATAGACTACCTATTGTTCTCACCGGTACTATGTTGTCATCACAATGAATAATAAAAAATTATAATATGTACTAATAGATAGCCAATGTAGGGATCGTTATTGTAAATACAATTTAAAAATATAATTGGTATTCTCTTTACCGTGCTACCTTCACGATAATGTATAATAGTATACTTATGAATGTACATGTACACGTCGGATGAACCATTGACCAATTAATAATCAGGAAAACACACATTGGTACTAAAAATTAAATCATGTACAAACTTAATGTGTACATACTATATATCTCACATAACCAGGAATAATATGTGCAAAGTTTCTCATTACATCATTTGAAATTTGAAATTCCCGCATGATTCTCATTAATTAAGAGCGCTCAGGGTGCCTGTACATGGGCGTCTTAAGACTGTAAGCCACACCTATGGCGGGTGATTCATTCAAACTGATGTTAACTGAATACCGATATAATTTGTTTTAAACAAGGAAATAGACACTTTATTCATCATAAAACTATGTAACCTGATTACATTATAACGTAAGAACGTTTTTTAAGGCATCAATTGAAAAGTTTCTACAATTCATGTTAATACAACAATTTTGTCAACATAACCTCTCCTTTGAACGACTCAGTGTTAACAAAATTTTTTTTAGTTTTGGTGGCTAAATATCTTTCCAATATCATAATGCAATCACGTAACATAGTTTTGTTATGAACAGGATGCCTATTATCTTGTTTAAAATAAATTATATCAATATTCAGTTAACGTCAGTTTGAATTGAATCACCCGCCATAGGTTTGGCTTACAGTCTTAAGACATTAAGGGTGCCTGTACATGGGCGTCTTAATGTCTTAAGACTGTAAGCCAAACCTATGGCGGGTGATTCAATTCAAACTGACGTTAACTGAATATTGATATAATTTGTTTTAAACAAGATAATAGGCATCCTGTTCATAACAAAACTATGTTACGTGATTGCATTATGATATTGGAAAGATATTTAGCCACCAAAACTAAAAAAAATTTTGCTAACGCTGAGTCGTTCAAAAGAGAGGTTATGTTGACAAAATTATTGTATTAACATGAATTGTAGAAACTTTTCAATTGATGCCTTAAAAAACGTTCTAACGTTATAATGTAATCAGGTTACATAGTTTTATGATGAATAAAGTGTCTATTTCCTTGTTTAACACAAATTATATCGGTATTCAGTTAACATCAGTTTGAATGAATCACCCGCCATAGGTGTGGCTTACAGTCTTAAGACATTAAGACGCCCATGTACAGGCACCCTGAGACGCCCATCGGCCCATGTACAGGCACCCTCAGCCACCAGCGCCTCCACGTGGCTGGGTACCAGAACTACTATCTTGGTACCCAACAAACTCTTCGCCACTTTTTAACACAGAAGTGGGCTTCTATCAGTGTTGGGGGCAGGATAATTTGTCCAGCCCTCAGTGACTAACTTCAGCTCGCCCAATACCAGTTTTCATAAAAACTGTCGTCAGCTACGTTGAAGCAGTGCTCTCAAATGTGACTGGCAAACTTGCGGGAAATTAAAATTGGCTATATGGAGCAAGACGCAAAACCCCAGATAACTCGACAATATTTCATACACCATAACTTGATAAATTAATCCTAAGCTATTTAACCCAATAACCCAACGCGCCTAAAAGCAGTATCACAAGCTTTATTAATTAATAAAATACATTAAACAATAACGCAAGCGCCAATCCCCGCACAACCCGGAGCGCTTACTAGCCGCTTTGTTTATTAATTGAATAAATAAAATAACACAAGCGCCAATCCTCACATAACCCGGGGCGCTTACTGGCCGCTTTAATAATTAAAATGATAAATAAAATAACAAAAGCACTAATCACCAATCAACCCGGAGCACTTACTGGCCGCTTCGTTTATTTATTAAATAAATAAAAAAACACAAGCGCCAATCCCTACACAACCCGGGGCGCTTACTGGCCGCTTTGTTTATAAATTAAAAAAAATAAAATAACAAAAGCACTAATCACCAATCAACCCGGAGCACTTACTGGCCGCTTCGTTTATTTATTGAATAAATAAAATAACACAAGCGCCAATCCCTACGCAACCCGGGGTGCTTACTGGTTGCATTATTTGTTTGAAGAAAGCATTAAATGATAAAAAAAGTCAATCGCAACTAGAAAGTGCTCTTTATTGTTTGGTGATGGGCATTTGTGTTATTACTTTATAAATTTTATTAATTTTCAAAATCATCATCTAGCGCTCCGGAATGTGTGGTGATTGGCACTTGCGTTAACTATTTTTTTAATTAATAAACGGAGTGGCCAGTAAGCGGCCGGGGTTGTGTGGGGATTGGCGCTTCTGTTATTTCATTTATTATATTAAAAAACAAAGCGGCCAGTAAGCGCCCCAGGTTGTGTAGGGATTGGCGCTTGTGTTTTTTTATTTATTCAATTAATAAACGAAGCGGCCAGTAAGTGCTCCGGGTTGATTGGTGATTAGTGCTTTTGTTATATTATTTATCATTTTAATTATTAAAGCGGCCAGTAAGTGCTCCGGGTTGTGTGGGGATTGGCGCTTGTGTTATTTTATTAATTATATTAATAAACTAAGCGGCCAGTAAGCGCCCCAGGTTGTGTAGGGATTGGCGCTTGTGTTTTTTTATTTATTCAATTAATAAACAAAGCGGCTAGTAAGCGCTCCGGGTTGTGCGGGGATTGGCGCTTGCGTTATTTTATTTATTGTATTAAAAAACAAAGCGGCCAGTAAGCGCCCCAGGTTGTGTAGGGATTGGCGCTTGTGTTTTTTTATTTATTCAATTAATAAACAAAGCGGCTAGTAAGCGCTCCGGGTTGTGCGGGGATTGGCGCTTGCGTTATTTTATTTATTGTATTAAAAAACAAAGCGGCCAGTAAGCGCCCCAGGTTGTGTAGGGATTGGCGCTTGTGTTTTTTTATTTATTCAATTAATAAACAAAGCGGCCAGTAAGCGCCCCGGGTTGTGTAGGGATTGGCGCTTGTGTTTTTTTATTTATTTAATAAATAAACGAAGCGGCCAGTAAGTGCTCCGGGTTGATTGGTGATTAGTGCTTTTGTTATTTTATTTATCATTTTAATTATTAAAGCGGCCAGTAAGTGCTCCGGGTTGTGTGGGGATTGGCGCTTGTGTTATTTTATTAATTATATTAATAAACTAAGCGGCCAGTAAGCGCCCCAGGTTGTGTAGGGATTGGCGCTTGTGTTTTTTTATTTATTCAATTAATAAACAAAGCGGCTAGTAAGCGCTCCGGGTTGTGCGGGGATTGGCGCTTGCGTTATTTTATTTATTGTATTAAAAAACAAAGCGGCCAGTAAGCGCCCCAGGTTGTGTAGGGATTGGCGCTTGTGTTTTTTTATTTATTCAATTAATAAACAAAGCGGCCAGTAAGCGCCCCGGGTTGTGTAGGGATTGGCGCTTGTGTTTTTTTATTTATTTAATAAATAAACGAAGCGGCCAGTAAGTGCTCCGGGTTGATTGGTGATTAGTGCTTTTGTTATTTTATTTATCATTTTAATTATTAAAGCGGCCAGTAAGCGCCCCGGGTTATGTGAGGATTGGCGCTTGTGTTATTTTATTTATTCAATTAATAAACAAAGCGGCTAGTAAGCGCTCCGGGTTGTGCGGGGATTGGCGCTTGCGTTATTGTTTAATGTATTTTATTAATTAATAAAGCTTGTGATACTGCTTTTAGGCGCGTTGGGTTATTGGGTTAAATAGCTTAGGATTAATTTATCAAGTTATGGTGTATGAAATATTGTCGAGTTATCTGGGGTTTTGCGTCTTGCTCCATATAGCCAATTTTAATTTCCCGCAAGTTTGCCAGTCACATTTGAGAGCACTGCTTCAACGTAGCTGACGACAGTTTTTATGAAAACTGGTATTGGGCGAGCTGAAGTTAGTCACTGAGGGCTGGACAAATTATCCTGCCCCCAACACTGCCTTCTATAAGCGTCTATATTCGTTGGCTGTAAGGCGGCAGCGTGGACATACATATATATATATATATATACATATATACCGAGTACATAAACAGGTAGATGAGGTAGTTCGATTTAGATTCCGGTAATTTGATCAAAGACATCAGTTAAAAGTGTTCGTAAAGCATCGAAAGCCGCGAGTGCCAGTTGCATAAGTACACCACGTTGGTGTTCGCGAAGCTCTCGTGGTTAGGCGATAAACGCGACATGGACAACAGAAGAGACAAGCAGGGCAGTGCATCGTCCTCGAAGAAGACGAATCGCAAGGACGAGCAGCAATTTGCCTCGATGATGCAGCTGACTAGGCACTATCCGCTCCTACAACCCTGGCAGCAGCAGCAACAACGCCAGTACAACAATCAGCTTTACCAAAGGAATTACAATAATTTCTATCAGCCGGCTGGACAGCAGCAGCAATACTCCCAGCCTGAGTATCACGGCTCGTTTCCCAGGGTCAGGACTAAGGACATTGCTTGTTTGTTTTGCAAGCATCACTTTTACATTGGCAAAGGTGCGTACGCTGCCGGGGCTTTTTAATTTTAGGTTGTTACGGGGAAGACCATCCTAACCTCTTGCCCGGTTTGTCTATTTTTTAGCTCTTCCTTATTTTATTACACGCGTTTTTTCAAGAATTTAACAATCCTCCAGGAGGATGTATGTGCATGTCACGTGTGGCTGATCTGTCGCCGGTAAATTTTGGCAGGGCAAGGGGGGGGGCGGAAGTAGCTTTCGTGTATATCAATTTTGATCGTTAAATCAAGAGTTTTCAAAGACAAAAGTGCCTCGTTTGAAGGACAAAGACACTTGGCCAGTGATAGAGGCAGGTGGGCCGCGATGTCAGTCGAGATTTCCACATTTTTGAAAACAAATAAGTACCTGCTTGAAGAGACTCGAAGGTATATATGCTGACGTCGACGGTTGCGTTGTTTTCGCTCCGTCTCTCTTGCTCTTTTCGGAAAACTCGAGCGCCTGCGCCCGCGGCATCCTGGCATGCTTGCGTGCGTGCATGGGCCTGCCTGCAAAGGCTTTCCCAAGCTGACACGCTTGCCAAGTAATTGCACGTTAGCTGAGAACACTTTTTTTTATCTTGATTTTATAGGTATACTTATGAATGAATGAGACAGGTTTTAGGAAGTATGAAAATTTTGATGAATTTTTGTCCAAGAGGGTGTGAGAATTGGAAATAAAAAAGGCTAATATCATTCTTGAATCTCTTTGATTTGTCATTTTGACAAGTGTGTAAAAATGAGATTGTTGTCATCAATATAGATATATGATGGCCACATCTAAATAAAAAAAGTTTGAGAAATTTGTACCATAAGCATTTGCTCGTTTTTCTTTTGTAATTTCAGATTTGAAAGGTGCAAACAGTCCTCTTTTGTTACCTTGTGGCCATGCCACATGTTCAAATTGTGAAATTTCATACCCCAAAAGACCTTGTCCACTGTGCCCTGATGAGTACACCAATCCTACAAAAAGAGAAAGATTGCTCCACAATGCTTATGTCGTTGGGCTTATTCATGTGCTTAAGTCTGCTCCGGTGCACATCGATGATCCAGATATATCGTTTCAAATACCAAAAAAAGGCTTGACAAGCCAAGTATATAATCAAGGTCATTCTTTCTCCTTATTTTACTTTTTTACACTTGACCATCTACTAATGATTATTAAAACGTTTTGGCTCCTATCCTTTCAGGCATTTGTTACGAATGTGGACTAATTGCTTGTTATAACTGCCGTGATTGTAAGGCTTTTTACTGCGTGCCCTGCTTTAAAAAGGTTTGCTATCCTCATTTGTGTGTAATAAAATTTTCTACTTTCTTACAAATATTATTTATGTTGAATAGAGAGAAAGAAGTAGTTGTAAAAATAGTAAATTAACTATTTTCATTAGCTTAAATGCTTATTTTGGCTTTTTTTAATCCAATCAGATACATGGACGAGCCTTACAGAATCATGAAACCATTCTATTAAATAAAAATGCTATTGACTTATCACTTTCAAATTCTTGCCCTAACCACGAGGATGAAGCTTGTGAATATTATTGCGAGGATTGTGATATGGAATGTTGTTCTCATTGTGTCATTAAGGAACATACTGGACACAATACTAAATCTCACGATGACAGGGTATGTAGTGCTTAATTTTATGATTCAAACACAATACTGGATTATATTATTTGAAATAAAGTAAATTTTTTTTACAAGACTTATCTAAATATGAAAATTTGTTTTGGCTGTATAGAACCAGGATTTGTTGCCAGACTTTTTGGATGCCTGTAAAAAACTAAAGGAGACGAAATTCTACACATTGAAGACATTAAAGGTTAGTGGTTCATTAGCAATTGACAATAAATCAACAACTCATGCGTTTAATGAATAAATACATTTATCTTTTATTCAACAATATTTATAATATTATAAAATACGTAGCACAAATATTTAATCAAATTTGTAAAGAGTACCGCATGCCTCCATACAATTGCCGTTCAAACAATGGTGATTGTTTTAATCTCATATCCCATCGTATGGAAATTAATGATAGGTATAAGAATTAGCGCTCAATCGATACTAATTTGTTTTGCTGGTAAACAGTGTACAAAAAAAGTATTTTTGTGGATAAAGGTATTTGATTACTTACATAACTAAAGGACGAAACATGACTAGAGGCATTTTAGGTACATCCCCTTAAATATATTAATGTTAATTTTTTAACTGTCACTTAATTGCCTTTCGATTTATTTTCGTCCTTGCACATTTTAATGGCAACGATGCAATAATTTACATTAACAGAAGTGATTAATTTATGTTACGCCAAAATGAGAACTCTTACGAATAATAACTCAATTTCCTATTCCTCTGAACGTAAGCCCTCGAAACAATTAATGAAACTCCGTAAAATTGTATAGCTGCCAAAAAACATTGAACTCGTCTCATCACTTCTACCTCCTGTGGAAAAAAAAAAAAAAAAAGACAGCGAGCAACGCGTCCACCCGTCTCACTTGGAATCTTCTATCGATTGCAAAGTATTAATGGTGTTCTTATCCTTTTCCTCCTCCTGCTCCTTCTTCTTTTTCTTCTCCTTCATCTTGGCCTCCATCTCCTTGAATTTAAGCTCGAGATACTTATCAACTTCAGGACCGCTGAAGTCTTCGGGGAATTTCGGCATGATCGGCAATATATACTTGTAGAGGCGCTCGTTCAGTACGTAGAGCTGGGTCGTGGATTCGCACTTGACGTTGAACCACCAGTCGCAGGTCAACGACACTTGACTGAATATCGTCCCGTTCGGACACAGGAAAGACGATTTGCCGCCGTTAAGATCGCAGTAGTGCCATACCTAGAAAAACATGGGAAATCGTTGAAAAAAAAAAAAAAAAAAAAAGAATTATTTTCAAAAAACAACAAATCTCACCTGACAGCCAGTTTCGGGATCGCCGAAGAAGCCCTTGTACCGCTGCTGCTTGCAGTTGAACTGAGTCTCGGGTATCTCTGTGTAAGCCGGATAATCGACTTGCGGCTTGCCCCTGGTAACCCCGTACTTGATCAGCGGTTGGATGTTTTGCAGATGAGCCGCCAGCTTTTGCATCGGCTCCGTCGTCATCGGCAAACTGTACTTATCGTCCTCCAGTTGCTTCTCCTCGTTGTCCTCGCCAATGTACCTGTCATCAGTGCTCTGTTGGTGCCCTTTTGCTGTTAAAATTAGAAGTAAAAAATGATTACTTTGCTGATTTTTCGATTATCTCAGAGTAAATCTATCTTACCCTGGTCAACCGGTGGTTTGTCCTCGTCTATGTCCTGGATGATGGGCACGTAATACTCGACGATTTTCTCGACAATCGGTGCCGGGGTGTTGGCCCGGTTCTTGTAAAGGTTCTTCGGCTTGATCTCCACGACCTCCTCGTCCTGCGCCGAATCGACCTTGAGCCTGTCTACGTACTGCCCGGCCGATTTTATCCCGATTAGCTGCGGATCGTGAGGGACGGTCGGCATTTGGGTTTCGACGTAGAGGCCGGCTGGTTTCAGCTCGATTGGCTGCTGCTGCTCGTCCTCCGCCTCGTGAGGTATGACCGGCATTTGCGCCTTGACTTGGGCCACGTAGGCTAGTGCGGGCTTCGTTTCGATCAGCTCGTTGTGAGGCGTTACCGATAGCTGGCTTGCCTCGTAGTTTGTTTCTGTTATTACCTTCGGCTTGCTGTACGCCGGTTTCAATTTTTCGTACGCTGAAATGGATTTTTCTTTTCCATCAAACTAATCGATCTCTAGTTCCCTCGAGAGACAAATTTATTTTGTTTTTTCCCGTGACTGTGCGACATTCAAGTGTATATGATTATCTTCACGTTAATAGAGCTCAAGTCCGTGTCATTACTTTTTTTTTTTTTTTTTTCTCTACCAAACCATCGTATAGTTACTTGTTTCAAAATGAATGGAACATTTAAACTATTTTTAAGTCAAAGAAAAATGAGTGCCTTTAGATTGAGTAGATACAAAACCGATAACTCAGTGGATTTTTTTTCCTTTCAGGCGTTTACCTGTAGATTTATTTTCGTGTATGTTGATTATCATTTACCTCAGTTTTGCATCGACAAGTTAAAGAACCCCGCACTGCATATCCAAAAAAAAAAAAAAAAAAAAAAAAAAAACCACCAACCTGGCGGGCGGTAGGTCTCCTTCTTGCCCACGTTGAGTATCCGAAGTATCTCCTCGAGGGTTCTGATGCTGCTGTCGATGTTGTCGTTGTTGAGGACCTCGGGTAGCCGGCTCGTCAGCTGCAGGCTTTTGACAATATGGCCCAGGCTGACCCTCGTCGGTCTCGCGGCCGTGTACCTCGGGGGCACCTGCTGCAGGTGCGGTTGGAGCTGCGTGCGCTGTGGCTTGATAAAACGCACGGACTCGAAATCGGCATTGGACGCGAAATCTTGGGCGGCTTGCGGCTTGGCCACCGGTTTCACGTAGCCGATGATTGGCCGCAACGTCGTCGGTGGGTACCGCCCGTCCGGTGGACTGCTCGGGCTGCGTTTTTTTAAATCTTTTAATTTTTTCATCGGCATTTATTTATTATTGAAAATTTTTAGGGACGTAGTAGGTGTTCGATCTATTCACATTGTGGCGATAACTGGAACTTCTAAACCAAATCTCTTTTAGAATGCGTGTATTTATCCAATACTACCACACTGATATTATTGGCGTTAGTGTTCCGTAAATACACGTATTTTATATAGGATTTGGTGCGAAAGTTCTAATTTTTACCCTAAAGTGCACAGAGCGAATACTCTACTCGTAACTCATAAATTAATTTGACCAAACATAAATATGTACGGAGGAAAATAGTTACATTAATTTTTTACCACTAAAATAACGGTAAAGTTATGGGAAACAAATCTTAGCTATAATTTTTGCCGTAGCTTTATGTTAATTGTTTTTTATTTTGTTCGGAACAATTTATCTCTGTTATACTTATTATTGTGGAGCTATGGTGATATGTCCCCTGTTTAATATCATAGGTATATATTGCTTGTTTTCGTACATTTTTGTAGCAACAAGTTCGCTCTTTTGAATGATTTTCTAAATAAAATAAAATATTTCGTTGTAATAATAGCTGAAAGAGGCCATATATGAAAAACAAGTACATGACCTCGAAACTTGAAGTCGGGAAAGTAGATTTCTTTCATATACCATTCAGTTAGAAGATTAAAGCTTTTGTTGCAGCCTCACTTGATGGTAAATTTTACTCCAATGCATACAATAAAAAAGTTTGAAGAAAAAAAGCCTCACGTACACAGGTATCGGTCTGGTGGTGCGCACAGTGACGGCCGTATAATCCTCGTAATCCTTGGGCACGTATCTCACGGGTACGAAGTAGTCCGTGTCCAGTCCAACGTCCTTCGGGTCGTACTGGACCGAAGGCACGAACCTTCCCTCCTGCAACTTGTGCAGCGGCTGGTACCTGTTGCTACCGGCAAGGTGGATCGGTCTCAGGGTGGCGTACTGCTGAGCTGCGGTGGCTGGTCGGGCTCGCGTCGGCGAGCTGTCCACCTGTTCCTTGGGTACCTGCACGTACGGCTGGTGGGCATTTTGGTAGAACGGTGCAAGCGGTGCTGGTGTCGGCTGCTGGTGTACGTAGTTGTTCATGAGGTAATAGGTCATGTAGGGTATGAGTCTACGGTAACGGTCGCGTAGGGCTACGGACTCGCTCGCCAGGCTTGTCAGGTCGTCGCTGTCGTTGTCGAACGCTTGGGTTTTGTTGTTGACCGACGCGCCCATAGTTTGGGGGATTGCTATTCCTGAAACATGAAAAAGAAGACTTTCTTCACTCTTTGCCACGGACTCTTTAAATGTTGTTTTGAGCAAAGGAATTATCTCTCTTTTTATTTCATAACTTTGAAATTTCATTGTCTTTAGTAGAGCACAGGGATCATCTACCTTTATTGTCTTACCCTTTTTGAAGAATTTTTATTGTTAATTAACAATATAAAAATGATAAAAAATTATTGAAACTGGTTGGTAAGATTGAAACCCCGAATGGTCTATTGAAAATCTTCAAGTGTTAGTTTCAGAGAATACAAATCAATCAAATCTTGTGTGAAATTAAAACATTCCTAAATCACTCCCCTACCCTCTTGTTTTTCTAACAATTGATATTAGATATTCATTATGTATTAAATGTACATTTGTTGTCTTGTATACATGTGATTTTGAAACACATCTTTTTTTCTATGACTTACAATTTTGGTACAGCAAAAAAGATGCCATACTTTGATTTATTATAACAAAAATTCAATTTTACTTATGGAAAAAAAATATTTTTAACGAATTGAAAGATACATGTAAAATAAGTCTCGTTACTTATGGTTCTCATGTACATGAAATTTGAAGTGATGAATTCAGTACCCTCCCGATTTATCTTTATACGAATGCGGTTCAAATAAAATGTCATTAAGAAATAAATAACTGAAATATGATACTGTAAACTTATTTTTAAATCATTCAAATCTTTTGTGTATGAATTAACAACACTTCGATTTGAACATAATCTGCTCTTGAACTTACTGACAGACTTTTTTGTACTAAAAGACCAGATTCCAGAAGAGAATTGAATTTTCAGTTTTAAAATGGTTTCAGAAAAATTTTGGACAAAATAGAAAGAAATCACATTTTAAATCTTTTTTGAAGTTAGCTAAATGTGCATTTCAAGACAGTTAGCCAGAGTGAAAAGATTCAATTGCAACCTTGAGTTTTAACTTTCGACACGCGAACAAAAAAAGCAAATCGAGATATTCTTATGGTACAGAAATTCTTATTTATTGCATGAATTCACAATTGTGCCACAATCATTTCCGATGAACCGAACCAGAACCTCGACCCCCCGATAACAGAAATCGACACTGTATCGATGCACAAACAGACCCTCGTAACACGATATTACAACACTTGGATCCAACAACCCTACATGCGCAACTCGACTTGTCTCCATGCCTCCGTATGAAAACAAATTTCGCCACAAAAGCCGCGTCAACGAACTGCCGTGCGAAACTCCGCTCGATTCGACAACCCCTTTCTTCCCAAGCACCGCGAAACGAAAATACCCTCCAAGCGCCAACCACTTCGCATCCTAAAATCGTTAACTGTACCTGAAGCACATCGCGGGTAGAAAGAAAGAAAGTATACCTCATCAACTTTCGCACCCCCCCCCCTCCCCGACCCCAAAGCGGCCCGCGAATCCCCTGGGCAAACATCCTCTCTAATTCATCCTAATTTTATCTCCTCCCCGAAACCGAAACCATCTCCCCGTCGTCATTATCATCATCATCGTCATCATCATACATCCCTCCCCCCGTGGCAACTAAAGCAAAATCAAGCGTAATTTCATAACTGTATGCACTCAAATATTGACCCGTGCTGTGAAAGCCTCCCCCCCTTCCCTCCTCACTTCCCAGAAACACACACACGAACACGAACACGCTTGTCTTCGCGCACACGTGCCCCCCCCCCCCAAAGCCTCCATAATGCACGTCAATTACGCCTACATTACCAGACCGCTGCCGGCGTCGTCGTCGCCCTTCAGTACCATCCATCCGCACATTTTGGCCGCAAAACCCGTGCGTTGTTGTGTCTCTCGCTCGCCATATACATACATATATATATATATATATATATATATATATATATATATGTTTTCCTCTATCTCTCATTTCTTATTCCCTCTTTGCCCGCACCGGAGATAGCTGGCCGTCAATTTACGTTTTATTGCGAGAATCGCGTGGTAACCCTCCCCATCCCCCCACGCCCCCCCCCTTTCTTTTTCGTTAACTCTCCGAGTGTATTATATAGCGTTGGGTATACGCGAGGGAGGGAACAAAAAAAAAGTATACATGGATGGAATCGAAAGAGGAGAGCACGGGTGTATCAGCGCGACGTGGGGCTGTGCAGCAGTGCGCTGGAAAAAGAGGAGCAGGAGAAGAGAAAAGGGGTTAACGAGTGAAGAGTGGGTTGCTGGGAAAATCGAGATCGGGACGTGCAAGGGCTGGGGGGTTGCTGGTAGTATGAAAATGATGCGGTTCCACGTAAACGTTGTTCTTGGTTTGTTTTTTTTTTTTTTCTTGGAGGTAGAAAAGTTCTTTATACCGCGATTTGTACTGTATGCAAACAAAGGGTTTTGTTAAGTCATCGACAGTGGTTTCCCAAAAAAATTCGCTTGAACCAGACATCGTGTCCGTGTGTTTAAAATTGAATATTTCCATTAAAGTAATCCATCAGGTAGATTAAAAAAAAAATAATGGATTTGTGTTTTTTTTTCTCCTCAAAAAACCTGATAGATATCTATATATCATACCAGGATTCGGCAATGGGGAGGGAGGGCGAATGAAGTAATAAAATATAGAACTACTCTAACATCCAAAATGTCATGCGTGATTTTGGAACGCTTTTATCTTTTTTTTTTCACTCAAGTGTCTTGAAACTTCCGGTTCTTAAATTGAAACAAAATTAACTTAACCTCTAGTAATATGAATATATGCATTAACGAATAACTGACTTACGATGGACAATTTTAAAATGTAGCTCAAATTTTTCTTTATGATGTATTTTGTCATAGTTCTTAAGAGGAATTAGTTTGGTGCAGTAAAAGGATATTACTTGTTTGAATTTGGATCTCACGTAAAAAAAATTTACTCAGTCTGTCATATATTATATACACTAAAATATAATAAGACCAATAGTCAATTAAGTGATTGAAAATATACGATGTTAGAGGTTTTGTATGCTCTTACACAATTTTTACTCTTACTCAAAATGAGTTTTACAGCCAGTAAATCTAAAAATTTTTTCACGTGCTAGAGTTTTTTTTTTTTTTTTATTAAAAGTAAATTGTAAAAGTTTTGAAATATGTTTCTTAATATTTATAGTTTCTGTAAGAATACAAGATTCTTACCTTAATTTTATGTTTGACTACATAAACTAAGGAAAATGTTTATTAGGTATCACTGAGAAATCCAATTCTTTGAATCAAAGAAAATTTCTCTACCCTCATTCCGTTAAATATTTTCTTTTAATTGAAACAAATTTAGTCGATCCAAAAAAACATTTCATGCAACTAAATAAGAAATTCGTAATTAAAAAAAGAAAATTTTAATTTAGTAAAATATTATTTTCAATTAACTTATATTTTTTTACTCATAAGAAAATATTTAACGGAATGAGTGTAAAAAATTTTCTTTGATTTAAAGAATTGGGTTGCTCAGTGTACTGGGACACAAAAATCAATTCAGGTCCACTCAATTTTTTCTGAGTCAAACCCATGAGACATGTATTATTTTAAATAATTCCTTTTTCGAAGAATTTAGATAAACTTTTTTTTCTCCGTAATTCATAACTAAAATCAATAGTTATTCGATATCCTGCTTTTGAGCCTGATTTTGGTGTTTTACCTTACTGTACTTATTCTTTATCGTTTTTTTTTTCTTTTTCTTTTTCTTTTTCTTTTTCCCTTACCAAAATCAGGTCTGAATATTTGTTTTTGCAATCGCAAAGTACAGATGGATATTTATTTAAAAAATAAATCTCAAAAAAAATGTAATATGCCCTACAGATGATCAATGAAGAGAAACTGGTACAGACACAAAACATGGGGAGGGGAACGTTTTAAACTTAAGCTGATTTAAATTCCGTCAACTAATCGCGTAAAACTTGTTTCTCGAAGTTTTTTTTTATTCCACATCCTTTGAAAAAAACAAAATATTCGTCCTAAAAGCCTCCACTCTACTACCATGTATACAGTTTGATCTTTTACTATCGATTCTCTGACAAATTTTTTTTTTTTTTTTTGTTTTTTTTTTTTTTAAATTATCTAACGATGAACGCGTAACGAACATATTCATAGTTCTATCAAGCAAATCCATCATAGTAGATAAAGAAAAAAAAATTAAGAGCCCCAAAGCAAAACAAGACTAACGAGCCGTCACTCAACCACGTAAGTATAAAAAGTCATCACATCCTCGCTTTAAAAAAAAGAAGAAAAAAAATCTCAATTTTAAAGCACTGCTACATCTCTGCCAGTCCCTCGTTAATATCGCTCCTCGCAAATCGATCATTTAACCGTGTGCCTCTTCGCTCACTTTATCCCCGATGTAACCAGGAAAACGAAAAAAAAAAAAAATAAAAAAACAAAATAAAAAAATTACATATAGAGAGACTGAGAGAAAGGAGAAAAGCAGTACAGCTCTCGGCGGAATAGCGACACTCCCGGTACTCTCTTTTATTTCGCATAGATGTATTCATCACCCTCTATTTTAACCCGCTCACTTTGGCGCTCGTTTTCGCCAACATCAAAGGGAATCGCGCTCACGAGCTTTTACGTTACACTCCCCCCCCCCCCGTGCATATACATGTATATAAGGCCCCGAGCGGAAATTCAATTCGATTCTGCATGAAATGAACGACGCACTGCACGCGCGCGTGGGCTTTATTAATCTCTCTCTCTCTCTCTCTCTTTCTCCGTGTCTATGCGTCTCTTTTTCTATATACCCTCAGTGGAGGTATGTGTCTATACGTATATTGTTTTACCTCTATTTTCGGCCCCTCTTATGTGTGCGCTTTACCCGTTTGTCGATGTTATATATGTGAGGTCTCGTTTACATTTACTCGGAGAGAGTGCGTATTATCGCGTTCTTCTCGGGTTTTCACTCTGTGTGACGCTCTTTGATTGAAAAATCTGTGAGCTCACTGGAAAGAAAGAATTTTTACTTGAAAATCTTAAAATGGGCATGTTTTTTGTTTTTTCGTAAACATTTATGGAGGCGTGGAGCAACGAAAAAGCTTTAGAAGAAAATGCTGGGGGGGGGCTAGGATCTCATTGCAGGATCAGAAATTCTTTTTTTTTCTCACGTAGTGTGTATGAAATTTTTCCTTAAATTTTGGTAAAAAATTTAATTTCTTTTTTATAGTAGATAGGAAAAAAAGTGGAAAATATAATTTTATATTTTACAATGATTTCAAAGTATGCAACTTGAACGTGTTTCAGTTGACTCATGAGGTTATTATTGGTCCAAAAGTGAAAGAAATTTATTAGCCGCACGAGTTACGTTTATAATTACCTGGTTTTCCATGTTTAATGTTTTTTTTTTAGGTTATACTGACCAGATGTTACAAAAAAATTGTTTGTAGGATACTTATTGGGATTCTTAAAAATCGTTGTTATGATTAGAACAAAAACCAAAAATTCAATAAACCTTCTGTAATACTTCTCGCTTCAAAATTCATTTTTTTTTTTTTTTTTTTTTTTTAATACATCTTTCCATATAGGTTATGTTAAGTGCCAAAAGATTCCAAATTACTTAAATTTGACTAAGAAAAAATCTAATAGTATTAGTACATCAGACATGGCGAACTCAAATGTAGAAATTTCAAAACCCATAATTTAAAAATAATTAAATTAAGTTCTTGTTTGTGTGTGTGTGCGCGCGCGCGCGTGTGTGTTACATTCATTTCCGATCTACCGCCTCTGCCGATGCAAAATAGCAACTATTATTTTACTTAGTAATTTCACAAAAAAATTGTTCTGCAGTACATGTACAGTAACAATCTCGACTTAAATCGATAATTTTTTAAAAAATTTGACAATAAGTTTTGGCAATAAATATGTCATTAAAATTTTGTATAAAAGGCTCTATTCACCAAGATACTCATTTTTATTTTTATTTTTTCCTGAGTAGTTCGGAAATATTCACATTTGCGGAGTATCACTAGTACACGCTTTCGCCTGTACTTTAGAGACTACAGGAAAAAATAAATAAATAAAAATGTCTGTGTACATACAATCCACATCTCCCTCTGCTACGTGCAATCAAAAAAGCGTTTTATTAAAATTCTTTCCAACCTTTCTCAAGATAAAAAGACATTCGGTAAATATACGAGCTTGAAGTACATTACAAAGCAACTCGGCGAATACTTCTTTGCGCACGGGTTAGGTGGAGGACAAGATACATGTCAACTAAGGAATTTATGAAAAAAAAACAAACGAGGAAATAAAAAATTGCTACATCCTTGAGTTCATGTCGAAAAATTTGGATTCTTGAAATTGCTCTTGTAGACATTATTATTGTTATTATTATTATTATTATTATTATTATTATTATTATTATGAGTATTATTATTATTATTATTATTATTATTATTATTATTATTATTATTATTATTATTATTATTATTATTATTAGTTTCCGTTTTTATTACATACTCTAGTTTTTTTTTTAATCGTTACATAAAAAAAAATATAAGAAATTGATAAGTACCAAGAATGAAAAAAATCTTACATCTCTCCGATTTCTGAAGACTACGATTATTTTGTACTGTTTACCTCGAGTTTGAACTAAGCAACCTTTTTTTGCTTTGCATCCTTGACTTCATTGTTCTGTTATTTTTCCTCTTTATTTTCATTTCTCTTTAATTGCAAATAAGATTTTACAGATTAAGGTAAAGAATAAATCTGTGCAAACCTGTGTTTCAAAGACACCCGTCTTCATGATTAATCACCGAGCGCTCTTCATTCGCCCGCTTGAGTTTTGGATGGATTTATACTTATCTCGTATTATACATAAAGTTTTTTGTGGGTGTGCGTTAAAGCTTTTACGGAATCTTCAGAGACATTTTTACGAGACCTTCTTTTTAAATTTCCGTTCAGGCCGGCTGTGTGAATATTTATTCAAAATCATAGTGTGAATCCCAGGTACTTGGTTATTTTACACCAAAAACATATTATTCGACTGAAGTTTATTGTAATAATAATAATAATAGCTATGTAGGAACTAAACAAAAAGTTTTATCGATGTTTCGTTCCTCAGTAAACTTCATACTAGTTAGCTGTATCATATTTTTCTCTGAATGAAAAATATTCTGTAAAAGAATCTAACTCTGTGGTTAAGAGAGAATTTTATTTTAGATTGTGTCGTCATCGTCTAAAGTTCTTCGGTAAAAATTAACATAAATATTACATCCTAACTTGACCGTCATTTTTTTAGCCATAAAATTTTCGTTGAAAAATACAAAATTAACTACCTATGGTTTCTTTCTATAGCTTTAAAATGTAGAACAACAAGTGAGGCTCTACACGATTAATCAAGCAAGACATAAAAAAATTATCTACAGCTTTTGAACATTTTTTTTACCCTTTTAACGAAAAAAGGATAGAAACAAGCCCTAGCCCACACGTGAACATGCATATGCCAGTGCCTGATGCGAATTGCTTCGTAAATTAATAAGAGCTTTTGGCTGTTTGAAATACATTTCTGTCAAGCTCGATCAATTTCAACGTCGAACGGAGCACATCAAATAGAAATATATTACACTAGCAATGCTCTCTCCTGGTCAACTCAGTATACTTTCTGAAATTTTCATATTTTCATAAATTTCACCCCTTTTAATATCACCCGTGTGCGTTTATTGCTCGTAATTGAAGTCATGCTCCGAAAGTCATTCATTAAACAAGTTTCTCGTCACGCAGGGAAAAATACTGTTACGTCAAAGTTTATGGATGGCAAATATTTGCTGAGCGAAGCGGGAAATTTTCATTTTTTTTCAGTAGATATTATCAAAACATGAAGGTAAATATTTTTTTATGGCATGGATAATGGGGATAAAAAATACTTGAACATCGATAAGAGTGCAAGTATTTTAGTAAACATTTTTCCCAAACACATGATTAGCTTATATGAAAAAACTTATCAGATATTCTAAAAAAAAGTTTATTGTACGTAATCTTTGACTGTTGTGTCCAATTGTAAAGAGAAAAAGACAAATATTTTCATACTTGCTTAACTAAAAAAAAATGCCAAAAATATGAAAAAATCTTGTACACATGTTTCATTCAATGCACTGTAAATCAAAAATATTTGTTAAACTGAAGTTGATATACCAAACATAAAATGAAAAATTATTTACAATAAAGTAAAATTCCCCAGTAAAATCTAAATCTCTTTTTTTCAAGTGCAGAATAATAATTACATAAAAAAATATTGTTATCAAGTCGCAAAAAATGAATTGTTGATATTGTTTGTAATAAACGTAAAAAATTTTCTTCTAACTTTTTCTCTTTAAAATGTTCATACTCTTTCACAATAATTACTCCCATCAGGACTTGGTATTTTTATACCCAATTAAAACTAATTATAATGTATAAATTAATTTCATATTAATATATTGTAGAAAACAAAAATATTTTTTCAATTCGAGTCGAGAGTAAAATGATGTTCAAGTTTTTTGTAATTTCATCATAGTAACAGTGGGCGGTTCTAGCTTACCTTACTTGACGTCAGTAATGGTAAACGCAATTCCCCATTAGAAATATCGAAAAAAAGGATTCTTATGGTAAATCTACAAAAAAGTTGTACCAATAAAAAACCTTGTGTCCTCAACCTATACCATCTATTGTAAGGCAAATTCAAAACTGATCAGTCTACGTTCCCTGTTGATTTACACTCCAAATATTGGTCATCAGCGCACGTATATACACAAAATACAACAACGTACAGAATGTCGTCCGGTCCAAGTCTCGCGAGAATTCGCCCTCATGTCGGGCTACAGCCGTGACCATCACCGTACAGCAGCTACATTAATTTGCATCTGCAAGCCCATATACGCACATTCCTCTCCAGCTTAATCGGGACTGCATTGTGTTAGCAGCAATCCGCGAGTCCCTACACCCCTCCCTCGCTCTACCTGCACTTGAATCAAACGCTCAATTGAAATTTCCAGAGAGTAGTAAAGGGCGTCGGGGCGAGGGCTAACTGTTGCTGCGCCTCCCCAGCTTGCTCGGTTACCAGAGAGGGAGGCATCTCCGCGTCTCTTTGATTGCGTGTGCGTGCATTTGAAGCGGAAGAGAGGAGCTTGATACGTCGGCATGCGCTAACAAACGCGGGTGTGGATACGCTGAGGTACGATATTTTTGCGAATGGAGAGCGATTAGCTCGCGCATTCCGCGCGAGGAATAGGATGCGCGTGGCTGTGTTGGCTTTTGTTTGTTAATTAAACGTGTGTATCTTTGGTCTGGCACGATGAGTTATTGTTGGCTTTTTCTTTGTCCACGGTTGCTCTGTAAATATTTTAAGGTAACTTGCGGTGGAAAGTTTCTATTGGCTGTGTGCAATTTCAGTGCTACCCCCATGTTGCCGGATTTTTCATGTTAAGTTAAATGGGAGAAAATAAGTTGACGTGGCCACCGTTGGCTGATTTCCCGGACAATTCCATAAGACTACATATATAAAGTTACTAGGATCGCCAGCTCTCCCCTCCACCAACTTGTACACAGCGAATAGTCAAGGAGATGCAACTACTCGGTTAGTCAGGCAGAAATCTATCTTACCAACAAAGACTCTTTTTTTCTCAGTTATAGTCGTAGACTGGGTGTGTGGGTCAGTAAACTAAGTCCGTCCGTTGCGACCTCCCCACCATTGGCAATGTGCGAAAGAGACATACCCGCGTTTGATGTTATGTCTCTTTTTACTTGTTCTTCAGCGCCGTACATAAGAACGAGCAGTCTATATTTCTCATATGTCTATGGTTATAGTATTATTGCTTGAGCGAGTCTTACAAAATGCAAACATAGAACCAAAGTTAAGGCCTTGCGAGTGGAACTTTGACAGATTGTATGAAAAATCTTCATTCGTAGTGCCTCTGCCTTTGTTAAATTTTTCTGGTAAGATAAACTTTTGCTTTGTTGATTGTAAAGTTCCCCAAAAAAATTAAAAAAGGAAAAGCTTGGGTCAAGCGATTGTTTGAAATGTTTAAAATACTTTTGGTAATAAAAATGTATGCACTAAAAAAACTGCTTTCAGTCAATAACAAAGAAAAACAATAATAAAATTATACATGCAAAAAAAATTGATTTCAGCTGTAAAAAAAAAAAAAGAGAAAAAAAAATTTTAATTCATAAAAAACTAATCAATGACAAAAAAAGGCGGGCACAATCCAAAAATTTTGTTAGTAAATTAATTAATTCAATTCGAGGTAAAAGCTTTGGCTGTGAGTGACCATACCAAGCTTTTACCGGACGCGCACAGAAAAATAAAAAATAAAAACATATAAATCGCACAACTCACCCAAAGGGCTGTATCTCCCCTCGTATCTTGTGAGTACGCGCATGTGGTCCATTAAAATCGAATCTCGCGCATACGCGCTCAGCTTCCCCAAATAACATCACGTGCATAAAACAAAATCATATGTGCAACGGGTCTCCTCGCACACTGCACATACCAACGCACACGTGCTCTTCTATCGATACATGTATGTATTTTTTGTTTTTCTGTCTTATTTTGTGTTCAGTGCTCCGCACCAAATCATTTCGTGGCGACTATATCAACAACAGCTCACTGCAATTTAGTATGGGGTATGTAGGAAACTGACAGGAGAAGCTTGTCGTTGCCCATTCTGCATTTCTCTCTGTCTCACTCTCTTCGTTAGTTCGCGGACACGTGCAAATCGAATTTTTTCCTTTCGTGCGCTCTTGCTATTTTTCTCCCCCCCCCCCTTCTGGTGCCTTGTCCGTTGTTTACGAGAACGCATGCTTTGCTTTCTTGTGCAGCCTGCCACTACCTACCTATCGCTGTGATTCTCTTTTGCGCCCACCTCGACGTAGGTAGGACTGAAAAAACAAAAAACAAAATAAAAAAAAGTGAGCGAACGAACGAATTTCGGATGCACCCCGCGAGCGACGGAGCGAAATGCAATTTTTCGTTTTCCATGAGGGTGATGGGAACGGGTCGGTCGGTTTCCTCCTACTTTCGCTCGTTCCCTTTGCGCGATTGACGGTTCAAACGTAGGAAGAACGGGAGGGAGGGTGAGTGTGTGTATATATACATACGCCATGGCCGTCGACGAGCCCAACATTTTTCCTCACTGTGTGTGTGTGTATACATAACCTCTCGGGATTTTCATGTTTCAAAAGTTATAGCGAGCGTCTGTATCGGTTCGTCTATAATCTTGGCGAGGTTTTTCTAGCCGAGCTGTCTTGCGCGTTTGGTTGAATATCTTTCCCTCCCCCCACCCCCAAAGACGCATCGAAAACTTTGAGCTTGTCGATCAGAATTTTTTTTTCCTCTTGATCCGCTGCTGGTAATAACACGCTCGGTGTGTTTTTTTTTATTTAAAAAATGTGTATGTTGCTTGTCGGTAAAGGTAATAATTACCGTAATTTTCGTGATCAAATGTATTCTCGTACTTCGTTATGAGTTTGCATAAATCTTTGTGAGTAAGAACTTGAAAAGCTTAGCCGATGCGTCGGTTGAAAAAAAAAATAAATAAAAAATAAACGTCTCAAGAGGGTATTAAGGGAGTTGGGTCGCTCTCGCGGGGAGGTGAAGGGGAGCACGTGTATGTTCATGAGTCACCGTGCTAAAGTCTGCTGTACTAACCTAGCCTAAAAACATCCGCCCTTTCGATTACCGAAAATGCATTTGTGTTCGACTCGCCAGTACTCGTTAACGTTTAAATAAAATACTTCAAAAAAATTACAGAATATTCTTCAAGGTATCTCGTTTCTTATGGTATTAATCAAATAGCCTAAATACTTCCTCTATGAGAGGTAAAAAATAAGGAGTAAACGGTATAGTCAATCTGATCTTCTTTTAATAAAAGTGTGCTATAAATTTTCGAAATTAGAGGTTTTAATGGTATATCATTAAAGTATAAAGTCTCATTAAAGCCTATACCAAGTTTGAGATCATAATTTTGAGTAGAACGGCTTCTAGAAGTGATTTTGTGAAAAGCTATCGCGCCACGTAAAAAGTCGAGCTGACAGCAAACAGTGTACTCAGTGCGTCCTTGTCTGCCACACGAATGAAGCATACAAGCAGGAAACAAATTTTTTTACGTTTGTGCAAATATCTCCATAACTGCAGACGCGATTTTATTGAAACTTTGCAATTATACGAATAAAGTTGTCACAAATAACATATCAGTTTTTCAAAACATTCTCATCGCTGTGTCAAGAGTAATAGGTATTTTTTTACAACTTTTTTGATAACTTACATTTGAGCCCATGTTAAAGACGACGAAAAAGGGACACTTCATGAATTTTTTTCTCGAAATCTGTAGACGCGATTGTGCTCAAATTTGATGACTACATCCACGCAATGTTTCTTTACAACATATATTTTTTTAAAAATATTTTCATCGTTAAGTGATTTGTCACCCAACTCCGTTAACGAAGGAAAAGATGAAAAAGAGGGGGTTATTGGGGGGGGGCAAAGCGAGGAAGTTGAATCTAATTATGGAAATTTCATAGCGCTCGTTTTTCTTCCTAATGATAGCTCAATTTATATTAGGGATGCCCCGGTCGTCTTCGCCCTACCCCAGCTGTAACGGATGAGGTGAGAAACGGCCGTCAGTTTATAAGGAAGGAGATCGAGCCCGTAATCGGATTTTGTCTCGCGGAGCTTCTTTTTAAAAAGTTTAACGAAGGCAATCGTCCGTGTTTGGGTTGCCAATATTTAAAATAACTTTAGCACGCGGGTCCAAGGAGTTTAAAAGACTTTCTTCTCTCTCGATAAAAAAAATACCAAGTATTAAAAGGAGAAACACTTTTCAAGCTTGAACGCAAGAAGTTTACACGTAAACTGACTTTTTAAAATATTTTTTCCGTGAGATTATTGTACAAAGAAGCTTTTATGTATTTACCATATTTTTCTTTTGTCCGTTTCGTTTTACTTGAAATTGAGGGAATTTCATCGTGAGGTTATAGCAAATTAAATATTTATAATGATTTCTTTTTGTTTGTGTCTTATTATTCTATTAGGCTTCTTTAGTGGCAGCTGTACAAAGGGTACAAGTAGAAGAAGGTAATAATACCAAAAAACGCTAGCAAATGAAATGCAGGAATGAAAGAAAGGTAAAATTTCAACTGATAAACAGTTAAGAGAAACAACCTACTTATTATAAACCAAAAAGTGTGCTAAACAAAGAAAAATAAAGTGTTGAAAGTAGACGTGGAATTCAAAGTTAGAGAGCCCAGCCATGTGGAAACAAAAAATTACGAAAACAAGAAAATGCAGTATATTTTTGCGATGGGTAATTTTTTGTCCATTACAAAGCTTTCTTTACGAGGAAGCGAAAATCCCAGTAACTATAGCGTAACGTCCCAACTTTACCGCAGTTTCAATACGTTTAAAATAATTGAAGTTATTTTCGCTGTGAAACAATGTGAGCAATTGTTTGAGAAATAAAATAAGCTGAAAAAAAAACTAAAATCAAATGGAAAAAAATATCTTTATGCTGTAATTGAATTTTTGATGAACGAAATATTGGTATTCAATTTACGTAAAATACTAGTAATATTTTGTTAAATTTTTACGAACATTATATACAATTAAAGTCGTTCTTGTTATATTAATAAAAGTCGGACTAGATTGCAGGTTTTTCCTAAACTTTCTTGGTATTAAAAAGGCAAACTGGTTGATCCATCTGAAATTCTTACCGTACACTCAATTTTTTGCAGGTATTAGTGCCACTAACTTTTTGTGTTCTGAAACAATTACCCTATGTGTCACTAATCGTCACTTCTAATCGTTTTTTTCGTCCAGAAGAGTAAAAATTACCATGAAAATTTCCAAACATTTCATAATCAGATTACAATAAAAAAAACAGTAATTCCCATTTCTCTCGGTGCAGCAGAGTAAAAAAAAGATTCTAATCTACCAGATCTTCGCTTTAATGCCATGTCACCACAGTCAGCACCAACCGCGACGGAATATATTAATACTCGCGAGTTCGACAGTCAATAAAGCCTACACCGCGCCCAACGAACAACCATAGACATGTACAAACCACGCGCGCACCGAGTCAGTCAAAACCCCATCTCACCCCACCCTCCTGGGAACACGTGCCATCCCCTAAATTATGTGCAAGGAGATACACCACCCACGCGACTATTTCTCTCCGTACACTGAGCGAAAAAAACCAGAAATTTTGTAGTGACAGTATGGACAAAAATTACCGTGCAGTTCGGTAATCGTGGGACAAAACGTCGCGTCGGACTATTTACCGAGCCACCACTAAATTTTATCGTGCAGCACGGTAAAAATTTTCATCTGCACCTATAAAAATTGTCGTCCGCATGACAAAATTTCCCTGTACAAGTCGACAAATCCCAATGCTATTCCAAATCATATTATTTTTAATCAGATTTATTGTATTACACTCTCACCACAAAGATTTGACTTGCTAAATACGAAATAAATTCTACTTCTTTATCGTACAATTATCTATGCGTAAGTACCAATGCACGTATTGCGTTGAAACATATACATAGGTATGTCGCGACGCGACGTTTTGTCCCACGATTACCGAACTGCACGGTAATTTTTGTCCATACTGTCGCTATAAAATTTCTGGTTTTTTTCACTCAGTGTACACACGTACACGTGCAACTTGGACTTGCATGTATGTGGATGATGACAATAAAAGTTTGTACAATCAACTTCCAACTCCTATATCCCTTTCTCTCCGCCGTCACGTGCCTGATAATGCTGTCTGCTAATCCAAAGGAAGGAAGGAAGCTGGCGCCTGAAACAGTTTTTCCACATTTTAATGACAGTAATTGGCCAAGATGTTGTGAGACCAAGTTCTGCCACTTCTCCTCCTGTCGCTGCTTTTCGGAAGTTGAAAACTTGCGGATTTAATTATGAGTACCGCTCTCTCTCTCTCTCTCTCTCTCGCTCCTCCTGTCCTTTTCTCTGCTCGTTTATTTAACGCTTTACAGTAAAGTTGAAATCTTGCATTTGACTTTCTCTTTTCCGAGCGAGTGATGGGTTTAACAAATGTGAATCTTAATGTTTAATCTTTTGATCAATTTTTTTTTATTTTTTTTTTTTTTTACATATGTACTAGACCTTCAGAATCCAAAACAGAACATAAAATAATCGACCCAAGACCTAGAAGCGTAAATACCACCCGTAAGCCACCATATACTCTAGCGAGACACCCTTTGTTTTTTATCAGTCGCTTAAAGTCTCTTACGACATAAGCGCGACGTTACTTACTGCAAAAACTTTGGTCGCGAAGCAGCGGCAGAGTCGAAGCTTTCCTCTTTTCGCTTCCGCGTGCACAAATAACCGGTAAAAAGAGCGCCGAGGCATCCATACGTACACCGACTTGCCGAGCCATCCTGTGCTGTGCCGCGATTGTTGGCGAGTCGCCAAATCGAGGCGCCAGTCATTTACTTCCGGTGGATGCGCGCGGTGTGGCTTACAGCTCTGGGACACCGGGGACTGCGCGACGCCGCCGCGGTTCGGCACAAAGGAAGGAAGAAGAAGTCAAGGCAAAGAAAACTGGGTCGAAGTGCGTTACGTGCATGCCAGAGAGGAGGAGGTGTGTTGTAGGGCTAACGCGATTGTTTTTTTCGGGGCTTGCTGCGACGAGGGAAAAATTTTCTTGGAGTTTTCGAGGTACTGTAAGGGTCTCGGGTGATGAGAAGTCGCTCAAGCAGAATTCGTGGGTTCTTAAGTGTCTCTGTAGGAAAGAGATTTTGGTAATTGTGAACGGGAGTTTTTATTGGACAAAATTGAAAATTAAGGAGAGAGGACGAAGTCGATGGTTAATAAAACGTATAAATATAAATCGAGGAAATACGGTTTTTGGGGTACGTAATATAATTTTACAGTAAGATGGTTGTATGCCAAATTAAAATAATGCTACAGTCGAATAATTGTCTAACAAGGGCCCTGTTCAATTTTTGTCAGGGTATAAGATTCCTTGGAGACGAAATATCAATGTTAGGATATTTATTGCTTTAACAGTAGGACTTTGTTTAAATTAAAAAATATATTTGTATGTGCCTTCACCACCTTTGTTTTTGTATTTCAAAAATATCTAATAATTTTGTTTAATTTAATGAAACAACGTGAGATAAGAAATCAGTTAATAATTAAAGCAGAAACTATTATGGGTTATGTTTTTATACACGACTGTGGGAAGAATATACGGCACACCAAAAACCGTGAAATAGAATAACTTTAAGGGAATTAAGGACTGACAGAAATGCGTGTGTTAAGGTTCAGAATAATTAGGCGATAAATAGCTTTGAAATCTAATCTAGAAATTTGTCAAATTTTTTATTGTTTTTTTATGTGATCAAAAACACAGTGTGAACTTTGCACTATATTTTCATCTGTCCACAACACAACATTTTATGAGCCGTTTAATAAATAATCAAGTGCAGAAATCTGGTAGTTCCTTAAGAGTATCCCACGAAACAATTTCCGTACTGATATCGTATATGAATGAGAAATTAATCTCTTATTTCCATTGAATTGGTGTCATTTCGACAACTGATACCATTTTGGACAGCTGATAACTAAAAGACATTTTAGCGGTGGAAGTATATTATCGATTGTCTATCTATACGATGGCGAGTTCTAATGAAAATGTTTTGTGGATTAACGAATTGATTTCAGTAGGTAAGTTATTGTCTAAGAGCATTAAGTCATCGCAAAAATTTTTTGAGCACAGAGTATTAAAAAAAAAAACTCAAAGTTTTTTCCCACTCAATAAAAATTCGCACTTTACAGGAAAGACCAATGATTTTGATAAAAACTTCACCTCCACATTAGTTAAAATTAACCTGCACTCGTGCATGTGCATTCGTGCATGTAACACGAATAAAAACTCAATCAGCCCTCAGAGTGACGAAAAGAAAGCTCCCCTTTACGTAACAAATTTTAGCACGAGTGGAAATCACCTGCTCACGCACCGCAGTCCATTCGTTCGATCGAAATCTCCTAAGAAAGATGGAAGAGGGAGAAAAATCCTTTTCCCGGTGCACTTTCTCCCTGACCTGGCGCGTGTGTACGCGAGAAATTTAACATTTAAACGGCGCCAAATATAGCGCGCTCGCCTTAATGCGCATTAAACGCGGCCCAATGACGCGAAACATTGGCGCGTTCTTCTTCGTCGCCACAGTGTAAATACACGCTGCGCGAAGGAGAAGAGAAAAATCTCTTCGGTTAGCCACTGCAATTAGGAATCACGCTCAGCTCGATTGGGTTTTATTTTTGTGACTTTTTTTTTTTCTTCTTGACAAAGGTGTTTTGATGTAGCAACGCTTTGATTTCGTTTCCGTTTCAATGTTTGATAAGTGTTTCTATGATTATTGTTGTTATTATTATTATCATCATTATTGTTGTGTTAGTTGTTGTTGTTGTTATTGTTATTATTATTATTATTATTATTATTATTATTATGATTATTATTATAGTTTTCAGTGAGGTAAATTGTATCTGTACACGAGAAAAAAAAGTTGAAAAATCTTTACCGTGAAACGTTACAAAAAAGTGGAAATAGCAACTAATTATGAATTTTATAAGTATGTTTTAAATTGCTGCTAATTTATCTTGAAAGTACTACAGTTTTTACAATGAAACTATGACAATTTTTAAAAAGATAAAAAACTTTCGATTGGAAACAAGTAGATGAACTATGAATTAATTTTTTTTTACAAACCATTACAATTTGACTTCAAAATTTGTTAAAACAGTTTTTTAACGTGCTCTTGAAAAATTTAATTCTTGCATTTTTAAATTTGACTACATATAACAACGCTAATATAAAACTTTATTTCTAACCTGCAAAACAGTAGTAAAAGAAAAAAAAAAAAAAAAAAATAAAGGTATGTAATACTAAGATAATACTGTAATTTTATTTATAGAACGATTTAAAAAAAAATTGTATCATTAAGAAACCAAACAAAAATTTTTGTCTATTTACAAATTTTTTTGTTCTCAACAATTTTTTGCGTAAGAAATACTTACCACCGCAATTTTTACAGAAAAAAATTACAGAAATTTTAAATCTATTTTAGATTCAAGGTAAAACTTACACCTACACTAGATATTTCCAAACCTGGAGCTGAAATTATTCTGTCACTATTTCTAAATATTACCGTAATTTTTTTACAGCAAAAATTCCTGATGCAATTTTGTCCGAGTAAAAAGAGTTTTTAATCATCGTGATTTTTCTAATATTTGTTAAGTTTCATACGTTTATAGCTCGATAAATTTTGCCTAACAAAACTTGTAATTAAACTACAAAAATTTTAAAAATACGCAATAGCGTTGCAGTGTATATATCAACAAACGTAATTGATACCGTTATATACGTACTTCATTTTCACTCCGTCCATTAAAAAATATTTAAAAAATTCTACATTCATGACAATTAAATAATTCCAGAATATTCCAAATATGCTCAAAAGCACGAACCTTGATTACGTCGAACCATATCGAGTCATCGTCACGAAACATCTAATGAAACGCACATACGTACCAAAATTCAATTACGTATGTGTGTATAAAAAAAAAAAGGTAAAAAATTTCACAGAGCCAAACGCGCGCGTATTATACAAACGAGTGTAATCGAATTTCTCAAATATTCCGCGAGAGAGGAATAACCTTTCGAAATTTCAGCCTCTCCCCCCGCCCATGCTGGCAACGGTAATTAAATGATCGTACGAAACTATATAAGCCCAAACAAATTCGCGCTTTGTGCGCATAGTTCCGTTTATACACAATAACGAAGAAACGAAATCATGTATGTGTATCAATCATCGACCAATGGACCCGAATCACGGTAACATCAATTCGTAACGAAAGAGAAACAAAGAGAGTATATATTTGAGCTTATCACACGTAGAAAACCGCCCTAAAAACACAAACGACTCGCCGACGTTTGCGCTGCGCAGAGATTCCCGCGGTTGTATCTCTATCCATCCGCATACATCTGGAGTATCCCTCTTTGACTAGATTACCCAGCAGAGAATACACAGACACGCGCGCAGAAATAGCCGTGCGAAGTCTACTTTCCTCCCTCTATCTCTCTGTTTCTCGGTAAAGATAATTGCATGCCGCTGATTGCGCGCAAACACGCGCGTGCGTGTGTCCATACATCGGCTACGCGTCCACGTCACGTGTATATATGTGCGTGTAACCCAACTAATTGGAATTTCGACGGCTATCCGCGAGGCTATCCGTTTGCACTACTTCTACTACGTACCCTGTGATGTATTACTGTCGCAGAGAGAGAGAAAATGCACTTGCGCCTGACTGATTCTTATAGAGTGCGTAGGGGGGGGGTGTATTTGTGGTTATTGACACGCTTAACCGGTTGCGGTGTGATCGTCGTCGTTGTAATTGCGGAATACTTCGATGGGTCGTGAAATCGGGTTATTATGGGTTCCGCCGCGTGCGGGATGATCGCATGTTTATTCGCGGGTTTACGAGCGTACCTGTACGGCCTTGCTTGCGAATATGATATTAAAAAATCTAATAAGACGTCCAATGACAGTTGGTAAATAATTAAAAACAACGTCCAATTGTGGTACTGTCATATTTTTGTGTTTATAAAAAACAAAATAACGTTTCGGCTGTTTGGACAGCGTCGAGACAGCGTCCTGGTCCTCATCAGGTACAAAAAGCTTCTGACTTTTGCGAAAGGGATGTGAAATCGGTCAAAGCTTTTTGTACCTAATGAGGGCCGGGATGTTGGTTTTGTTTTTAATAAATACAAAAATATGACAGTACTAATATTGGACGTTGTTTTTAGATACTAAAAAATCTTGAGTTGTCTCTTCCGTTGGATTGTCTTAGGAGTTGTAATCAGTACGTAAGTCATAGCAATGATTTCAAACCATGAAATAATCATCTAAATAGACAAGAGTGACACCTGAACACAACTTTCATTATTGACCGCAAAAACTTTGCCTTTTGGATATCTTCAACCGAGATCTTGACTTTGATAACTGATAGTAAATGGCCGCCTTTGCAGCATTTTTTAAAATTGGTATTGAAACTTAAATCCTGTAAATATAATTAAGTGCAGTTCGTAAGAAATAAAAGAATACTTACATTATATGCTTGCGATAAAGATACTTGTATCTCTTACGGAAACTTCACTGTACTTATTTATTATTTAGTATCTGATTATTTATATTAATTTTTATCTATAATTTATGATTGAAATTGTAAACATTGCTGACAACAGTATATATTGAGAACAGAGATTAGATAGTCATGTGAAAGATCTTCTTTCTAGCTGACGTATATTGAAAAAAAATGATTTATTTAATATATTAATGGGTAGTGATGGGTGTATAACCAGTTATTTTTATATAATTGGTTCTAGTCCAAAAATGTATTGTTTAGATGAGAAAAAGTCTAATCTTTATTTTGGATCGAAAAAATATTTTCTTTCTGTATCTTAATTCTCGACTTTACTTCCGTTATGTTAATTAAATTGTCGTGAGTTCACAGCAATATTTTAAATTTCTTAAAGAAAAAATATTAATTTACAATCAAGACTGTCTACTTACAGTGGCATTGGTTCAAACCAAGGTTCAAACTATAATTACGTGAAAATGAACCAAGTGACATTCATAAGAGACGAAAAATATTAATATGTTATAATGAAAATATTTTTATGTCACACGAAAAATATTGTAATTAGTATAACCATAGAGTACCTTGTAGTTTTATTTAAAAAAATTTTTTTTACATACACATAAGTATCTGATTTATAAGTATAAGTATTTTCGTACCTGCGGCCGTAAAGCGCTCAATGTACGTCCGCTACGCAAACGTGATTAACCGTTTTACGGCCACAGAGGTACGAAAAATAGTATACGCACCTCGTTCGAAGGTTAAGAAATGTCCTAGATTTAACGTGATATCTGCGACATTCTTAACCTCGCTCACTAGGTGCGTAATATACTAATATATAAGTTACCGTTGTGCGATACTTAAATACCACCGATGACGTTTTGCGAATAAAAGTTGAAGATTATAATATTTATGTGTAGAATGTTATTTTTAGCAGACGTAGAATAAAAACAAGCAACTCGTTTGATATGTTGATAGAACTTCTTATTCATGAGTGAGGCGACAAAATTACTTTTGTAATATAATCTTAAGATACTTAAGAAAGACGTAAAAACTCAATAAGAATAACAAAAAAAAAAAAACAAAAAAAAACCGTATAACGTGACTAGCAATGAAAGAACCCAGCAATCAAAATATATATGTACTCTCCAACAGAACAAAAAATGTAACTCCGCGTACCAAGTCGAGTCAAACCACTCGTCATCAATCCCGTAATTCAACAGCTTCGAAACCGCGAATTCTTGCGCGTGCGGATGATTTTCCCGAAACAGGAAAGAAAATCAGTCGATCCCACCGGCCAATAATGCCAACTTATTTCCGAGGAGGCGAGCACGCACGTGATATATATATACATACGTATACATGTTGCATCGAAACGGGCCGCCCTATAATAATGGGAACAACACGTGTGTACTGCTGCGGTCCCGAGAGCGGCGGGAGAAAGCTAACCCGCCGCGCGCGATTTATTGCTCACCGGCTTAGCGCACCATATAACGTGTATACGTGCACGAGCGCCTCGTTTGCAGCAGCTTGCAATTTACATCATTGGGGGGTTTTTTTTTTCCTCGTACTTACGCGATTAATTTTATTCGTTACAATTACGAGGCTGCCGCGGGATTAGTGCTAATTTTATTATTGTGCGCGACGTGAAGCTGGTCGTGGTCTTGTTACGAGGGCTCGCGCTCGTTCATTCCGTCTGGTTAATTTTAGCCGCTCTTTTTTTTGTTAGTGCTAGATGCACTTGCTCGCACCCTCGTGTCTTGCGTCTGGTTTAATTGTTTAAAGGTATTTAGAAAAATTTTTTTTTTCCTCAAACGAGTTTCAATTATACGTTGGTGTGTTTGACGGTGCCGCGCCGTTTAACGGTGAAATTGGAGTTGTGCGTGGATGCGCAAAAAATTTATAAAACATGTAACGCACTTTTTGCGTTGATTAAATTGTTCCGTGTGTGGATGTGTGTGCAGTAACGAAAATGGATGTTGGAAATTACCCCTGTTGCGTGATGGGAAACGGTGACTTTATAAAAAGTAATTTTACACTTGTACAGAAATTTTGTCTTTCTGAATTTCTTTATATTGCCAAATTTTTAATGGAAACCTTGATGAGCAATTAGGAAATAGAGTAATAAAGAAACCATGTCGTTAAAAATAGAATTGATGCTGATGGCAATCGTTTATATCTTGAAAAATGATAATTCACGTGATGAAAGTTGTTTATTCGTTGTGTGATTGGCTGAGACTGATCAAGCGTGGGTAGATTTGAAAATGAGATTTTGAAAAATTAGTGAAAAGTCATTTAAATTTTTAAGTTGACAAAGATTATAATCTTACGTGTTGCAACAAAGCTATAATTATTATATTTTTCTTTGAAAATGTAGAAAACAAATGTTTGATTAAATTTCAGGGGTTTGGCGCAGGGGGCGCAGCCCCTATTAGGTAAAAAGTTTAATTTTGAAAATGCAACGGTACAATGTCAGAAATAAATTTATTGAATAATTTATGCAACGTTTCGAGTGAGCATGGACAATCCTTTTTAGCTACAATATTGTTGGTAGTGAGAGTATATTAAAAAAAGGAAGAAAAAAAACTTGTTTTGCTAGCAAAGTTTTTATTGACTTATTGCAAAATTTTCCTAGTGGTAAGAGAGATAGGTGCTTCCTCTCGCTTTAAACGATATATTTATGTATATAGAGAGCTCACGTGTAATCTGGTTGCCAAGTGAGTTCTCGGTGCTTAAAAATGCTCGTACAGCTAGAGATAATCAGTGTTGAGCTGACGGCACCAATCGAGAAGCGCAGCTGCAGTCGAGCACTGAGTGGGCCGAGGATACGGAAACTCTCAACGTGTACCCGTTGCTGCAGCAGCCGTATACCTACTTCTTTCCGAAGTGTAAATTACTGTCGAAATGAGGTACCTTTGCTCGGCCTCTCGGAATAATGATTTTAGACTTGACATATTACTCATTCATACTTACCCATGCTTTCAAAAACGCTAAAGGAAAGTCTGGTTTTTAAATTTCTCTGTTTTGTTCGTAAAAAGATAAAAATAAAAATAAATGAAGGTTTCCGGTGACCGCAGTATGATAGTTCAATCGATGCTTTCTTTTGTGAAGATTTTTGATCAGGTTTTTGTTTTTATATGAACAAACGATTCTTGTTTCTTATTACCATGGATGTTAGTTATGTACAAAATGTCCTTCTCAAAGTGTAAATGTAAAAACTTTTATTGCTCTTTTTTTTTGTTTGGATAATCTTCAGCTACATACTACCTATAGAGACCGTGCACAAAATACGTTACCAATTTAAATGTAGCTACGGATCAAAAGTAGTGAGCTTTGTCTACGATACCCACTGTATAAAACGATTACTATTTGGTCTGAAAAAAGAAATTAGCTAATTCATAGTATCCAAACTACGATTTTATTATCTTTAATAATAAATTTACTTTGTGCGATACGATATTTAATAAACTAATTAATGTTGATGCAAAATTGAAAACTTACGTTACTTTCCTGTGGGAGAGGGGAAAGATTTATCTATGGTTGTCGGCGAGGGTGTAGGAGGGGATCTAAAAACTGATTCAAATTAGTATCGTGGTTTATGCACGGATCCTCACTGATGTACTACCTACACTAACGAGAAGTATTCAACGCCCAAAAAATATTCATCTCTAACTGCAGTTAAATCAACAAACACACTGTCAGAAAGTTTTACTTAAAAAATATTGCAACAAAATTCTCGTTTCAAAAGCTCCCCCCCCCCCCCAAAAGATAAGATCGTGTTATTTGTATAAACCTACCACATGTTAACTGTACGATTTTTTCGCTAGAAATTTTTAGTTTATTCCATGTATTGTAAAGGTTGAGCAACCCTCCTTCAAATTTATCCGAAATGCCTGCACTGAGATTCGGAAATAACCGTGCTTGCGAAGCTTGAACGCTTTTTCTGGGTCCCCCCCCCCCCTTCTATCTTATCCCTCTTTCGCGACTTTCAAAGCTCCACGACTACTCGAGTAAGTACCGGAAAACAATAAAAACAACTCTCACGTCTACAACACCACGGAAGGGAGGCACTTTTTACTCGGGTTCTTTACCCACTGCATGATGCATGGAACGCTCGAGGGGCCACGATTTTTTTCTCTCTTTTTCTCTGTGTGTTACATTTAGCTGCCAACCAAACAGGCGACTCGGTAAACGAGCTGTGAAGAGAAACGACGCGTATCCATCAGGTCATCTGCCCAAATGATTTTCTCCACTGTAATCCATTGTAAGATCCATTCTCTTCTTTTGTTCCAGATTCTTTTTTCTACTGATTTGTGCAACGTGAGGTAGTTTTCGAATTTTACTCCGACAATGAGTACACTTTAATTGGCGTGTACTCGAACGAGTAAAAGAGGGTGTGACGTAAGATTTCCGATTGACAACATGGTAGAGTGATCCATCATTAAATCGTGGTAAATTGATGGGACCATTTCCGGGAATCTATTGTAATAACAAACGTACGCTTAATCATGCCATCGCGATTTGAGTAAAACTTTTGATTGTTCAACTGATAAACTATATTTTTAAATTTTTCTATATTAAAAAGATCAATGATTATATCCATTATTAGTTGAAAAAAAAATATTTTTACAATTGTCAAGCCCTGGAAAATTCAAAATTGAGGTTGGATAACATCTGCCAGACGATAAAAATAGTGTACCTGTTCGCTGTGTGCACAATGTGGTAGAAATCGGAACTTCGATACCTAAACCCACTTAAAATACATGTGCTAGCAATGTCAGCGCCAAAATTCATGAATTGTCCACTTTATTGTTGATAAATTGCAAAAGAAAAGAAAGATAAAAAAATTGTTCACCGCGTTGTTGAAATATTTATTTTTATTTTACTATTTTATCTACACCATACACTAGTAAGTGCAATGAATTTGTACACGATGGTAAAACATGTATTTCCTCAAGGTTTTCGTTAAGGAATCGCACATTTTACTTATTATGTGTTAAATATGTCTAAGTGAACAGTGAGTCTTTCTTAAGCTGTATTATCAAATGAGTGTGAAGAAGAAAAAATTAAACAATTCTCATTCTGTGATCCATGTTTTGGTATTCATGGCTCAAACTCTCGGCAGTACAGACAGACTCGATAAAAGAAAAGAGAAATTTGTCGGATTTACTCGAACGCTACAACGAGCCGAGTGCACAAAACGTTTAACAGAATTGGATTCCTTGGAACGAGCGACGAGAGCAACTGTTATCCCACTGTGTGTGTCGTTGCTCGTGGAATCCGATTCTCGCGGCGCTTAGCGCAAACCAGACAGAAGCGGGACTCGCAGTTCTCGTTACGGGCACAACAATCGAAGCTCTCCCTCCTCCTTGCCGGTATCCTTTTGTCAACGCACCAGCGTCGTCTTCATGCATCCCTGCGTGTCTATCGCGGTGTCTCGTTGCATCCGTTTCTCTCTCTCTCTCTCTCTCTCTGCCTTTCTATACCTTCTTCCTCCTCCTTCTATGCGTTCTGATTTTAGCTTGTCGATAGTTATAAAGGAGGCACGAGCATAATCACGAGACGCGCGTGCATAGAGGAAGAAACACTAATGTGCTTAGCCTAATACCCTCGGTGGCGCCCTCTACAACCTTCCCAAGGAGGGACTCCGGAGCTGCGGCTTAATACTTGTTCCGCGTGTTACTTGTGAATTAATAATCTTGGCTGCTTATGCCATTGCTGCTGCTACAGGGGAAGCGACGGCAATGTTCTTACGGGTAACTCCTCCTTCTCTGTAGTGCGGTCTTTGTGTCTCTTGTGTTATAGAGACCACTACTGTATCTTACGAAGGTAATCTAATGAGCTGGTTTTGGGGTTTTGCCATGAGATTTGATGATTGATGCCTATTTGTATTTGGATGCCTACAATGTATGAACGGCAATGTGGTTTGTTACTGATCTTTCAATCAAAATGAAAATAAAACTGATTTACATCTCCTGATATACACTTGTATATAGTCTTTGAGGTGGATACACTTTTTCTGAAATTCTTGTCTCAGCCCAAAATATTTGGAAACCCCATCTCGAAATATGTTTCGAAATCTGGTCTCGTTTCAATAAATTCAATCATCTCGCTTTTTTGGAAAAAAGTGTTGAGACAACCGTTATATTTTGATTTCGCGACGTAACTTTCGAAATCACCAAGATTAGCCATTCTCTTGATGTAGATGAAATATTACAGCAAGTCAGAACTTTTTTTTTTGTCATGAAATGACCAAGTTTCACTTATAATTTTTAACTTACACGAATATTTGAAATTTTACCTATTGCATAAAACTAGATTAGGGCATACATGTTTTATAATGAAATTGATTTTAAATGAGGGAGTATTAAAAAATTGATCACCAGAGGGCAGTATGGCGCTCGGCTTGCTGACGTACCTATAGTATATACCTATATTTATACATGTATGTATACTGTACACTGTACATACATGTATGTAGGTATAGACTATAGGTATGTCAGCAAGCTGAGCGCCATGCTGCCCTCTTGTGATCAATTTTTTGATACTCCCTTAGCGAATCCTGACTCAAAACTTAAATAGTGAAATGTCCAGTTCGAACCACTTCTCGCATGGAACTATTAGAGACTCAGTACCATGTACGGTAAATACCCTAGCAATTCCAGTTTATAACTAATAACTGACTTCTAATGGATTAAAAATAGTTTTAAACTTGAGCTAGAATTTTTGTCTGTAATTATAATTACTCTCCCAAAAAATAATGATTTATATAGAAGGTTAATTAATTTGATGCAGTAGCGGAACATCATTACTTTAAATTGGCCAAAATCATCGTATTGGCCGGTTGCAAGTTATTGGAGGGGAGCAGCCCTCTAGCCTACTTTTTAACACGCTGTTTGAAGGAAATGGGCATCCGAGTTCTCCCGTGGTGGCCACCGAACTAATTTTTCCTACATAAGAATTTACGTGGGCTTAAGGGCCCAGGTGAGGGCAGCACCTTACTTGCACCTGGCCAACATCGAGACACACTAGAACCAGTAGTTATACACGTGACATTAAAAACAAATACTGTTAAAGATTATGCATGCCTTCATATACCTTTTTACTTGCTCAAGCATGGTTTTATATCTGATTAAACACCTTAGATCTTTAGTTATGCACAACTTAATTTTCAGTAGTAAATAATAAAACTTTTTAAGTACAAACATAAAAATAAAATCATGTTATCAATTTGTTCAGTCAAAGCAATAAGATTTGTATTATTTTGAGTACTTCTAATTCTAAATTGATGCGAATCAATTTCTTTTTTTTTTTTTTTCTTTTCCATAAAGAACGTCAACAGTTATTTTAATTGCCTAGACCTAATTTTTGTGTTGTCACGTTGATGAAAGTTTCACTTTATTACCGGTATTATTTGTTTTGCATCCCAAAACCAACTCGCCAATGCTTTACGAGAGTAAAAAACACTCTCCTGAACTCGACAAAGGATTACCGATGCGGCGTTCACCCCAATAGATCGTGTATATAATTCACATTAAATCCTGCAAATCATGCCCCAAAAAGCTACTATAAATCTTCCTCCCTACCCCTCGGTCTCTTGCAGCGAGCAGTCATTAAGTATGCCAGTTTAGCCGTAAGAGCACATCGGACGATGGAAACACACATGTGAGAGCGCGGACGAGGGACGACGGTAATTATTGAAAATTTCGACAGAAATCCGGATGATGCTCCTCTCTCTCTCTCTCATCGTGGAGTGGATTTTCTTGTGCGCGGAGTAATGGCGCTATGATGCTGATGATAACGATTTTTGGTCGGTTATGAGAATTATGCACGGGGACGCGGCTCTTGATGAAATTGCGTCCTGCAGCGCTGAAAATTCGCATTATGCGCTCGTATTGGAGAGTACGAGGGAAGGGGTGCATCGCGCTGGCTTGAATTGCACCCAATTATTATTTTTTTGTTCGCATGTGGGCGCTCTGTTGTTGACTCGGTATATATACCTTAAAAAGAAAGGGTGTATCGATTTGCACATTCACTTTTTTTTGTGTCGACGATTTTTAAAAGTTAATTTTTAAATTAAGCGAAGCCTAATCGAAAAAAAAAAAAAAGAATTATTTATTGCTTACGGCAAACGCAATTTAGAGAAAGTTTAGTTCGGTGAAAAACGAAACCACAAAAAAAAAAGAAAAAGAAAAAATGACGGCACTATTGCACGTCAAATGATCGCGCAAGAGGATACCCGAGGGATTTTCTATATGGCTATTTGAGCTTCTAGTTACACAAGGGGTAACATTATCTTTTATTATACCTATCTAAAACTTTCAACGAAATCACTCGTACTCTTTTATTCCTCGTAACCGATGCACTGTGCGTAATTTTAATTATGCTATCTCATTGTCAAAAAAAAAAAAGATATTACTGTTAAAATATTCATTCAATAAATATGTAATTGACGTTGTATTAAGGAAAAAAAAAAAAAAAAAAAAAAACGGATTATTAGGAAATATTTATCATGTACTTCCTCATGGAAAGATACATAAAGTGGTAACCAACACTTTCCTTTTACATTATTTATGCACAAGGCTAAACCAGCTTCTCACTTGTTCCAAAACCTCTCACGAGATAAAAAACTCAACTGCATTATGCAAAGACGTGTCTCCGATTAATTATAACTTGTCGAACGTCTTCAATATCGCACCATTCAAATACCCATGCAGACAACGACACCCCATACAACCATGTCTCTTACGTACACCCCATTTCAGTGATAACCCGAACAAAGTCAACAATACATACATACACTCGCACATGCTCGCGCGACCCTCCTTTATATTTAGCGCACATATATCCGGCTCGAAGTAAGCGGCTGTAGGGTAGAAGCTCTCGTTAATTAGCTGAGCTGTGTCACGTCATGAGCGCACTCAGCCATACATGCGAACAATCATAAACCCTCGACCTCCCTCCTGTCTTCCTCTGAAAGACTCTGCAGGCACGGGTTGTGTGTGTTGCCTTTTGGTCGGAAAAGCGAGAAGATCCGGAGAGTAATGTTTAATTGAATGCCCCCTTCCCTAATTAATGACGTCCAACCGTTGATATTTTCGCGCACCAACCGTTTTATCAACGTCATCGTCGCCGTCGGTACTGTTTTCCGCGCGCGAGAGGTCCTTTTGTGCAAGAGCCTTCATTGAAAATGCGTCGTTGTCATAGTCGCCTAGCGTCAAGAGAGAAGGGATCGGGGAGCTTGGGCGCTTTAATTAGTTGCTGGTGGCGCTCACTAGTTGGTAATTGGATAGTTTTCGCTTGTCCCCTTAGTTGACATTTCACCGGACTTTTGCACTGTCTTCCATATTGGCGTGTGTGAGATGACAATGAGATATACCGACTAGTTAGCGACGTAATGAGTGACAGACTTGAAGAGGTGGGGGTTTGCTTAGAATTAAAAAAAAAAGTTTTTTTCAAGGTTAGAAGGAGGTCATTTCCAATGATTTATCTTACATACTCCAACAAATCATATTAATAATATGTATAATTATGAAATATTGTACCTATTGTTTCATATTATGAAACTATTTATGAAACTTTTTAAAAAACGTAAATTTATTATAATATTTTAAGACAATTAAAGCTTTTTCACTTGCAGAACACTATTTTATTTAACAAAAATAATTATATCGTTTACTTGTTTACTAGAAGTATATACATTCCTCGTTGAAGTTTGGTGCCATAATACGTACAGCTCAAAAGATAGGTTATGTACGACTTTGTCCCTATTTATGGAATTATCTTTAAAATTGGTCATTTATTGTATGTAAAATCAAATTTTTCTTGTGAATTCATAAAGATCCATAAAATATACAACCACCACAATTTTTTTTCAAGTTAGTTGTATAACAAATACATGAATTTTCATATTCCATAAATAGGGACACATTCCACGAATAGGGACATTTACCTTAACATGAACAGTAATGGTCATAAGTATTGAATTAATTTTAAGGAGATGATACCATCAATTTTTGAAACGGAAATCTTTTTTTACCAAAAAAACCATCTTTTATTAGTTATATAAATTTTTTTTTTTCAAATTTTGTAAGATAATAGTTTTCAATAACTTTTCTCACAGACTATGACATATCATATTTATTTATTATTATTTTTTTCAAAAAATCACACGTTTTTGCCATTTTTTAGAAGTAAAAAATTTTTTTTGAGATTTAAAATATTTTTGCTGTTGTCATGCTATAGATTATTAATACTCGTTTTTTACATTTAGGTCATTGTAATTACATAATCAATCATACTCACAAGCATTGAATAAATTTATTGCTAAATTTAAGGGGATGACGCCGTCAATTTTCGGAACAGAAATCTTTCTTAATAAAAAACCACTTTTTATTGAACAAATTCATCAAACCACTTTTTATTAATTAATTACTGTGCAAATTCTCTGAAATAACAAACATTAGAAACATAAAACAAATAAAATCATCAATAAAACAAATTCCTATTTTGCTGATAAACTATTACACTTTTTTTAAAAAGAAACAAATAACTTTATTTTATATTTTATGAATTTATATTAGATTTATTCCACTATACATAACCTATGCGGACATGATGCATTACCAATACTCGTGCCTTATTATTGTACTTTTTCCAACATCAATGATTGTGCCCACTTTCGTCACATTTTTAATTTTCATTAATCCTCATTTTCCACCTTTATGCACTTCTTTTGTACATTATGCTGGTACGCGAAAAATATATATTGCTTTTGTACATGCTTCCGAGAACAATTTGCTGATGAGATTTCAGGAAACTAGCGTACGCGGCTAATGAGTCCTTTTTTGTATAATAAACTGTACTAATTACCAAGAGTTCGTCCGTTCGTTCGTTTGGACAAGAGACGCGCGTCGCTCGTCGAAGGTTAGCTCAATCTGTATTTAAATTCAAAAAAAGCCGAGGAAACGTAGACGAAATTATTGCGAAATTTTCATGGAAATGTCGCTTGTGTTATTCTGACAGAATCGAGACAGAATTGAAATGGCAAAAAAAAAAAATTAGATAGAATAAATGAAATTTAACTTAATTAATTGGTTTTCAGGCTGTTATTTAACATTTAAAGGATGAATTTTATCTGAGAACTCGAATTAGTAATCTAATTTAATTCTTAATCATTACAAATTTATTTAGTGTAGGATTTCATTTAATTAAATATGGATAAAGTAACATGTTTATGTTATGAATCATTATTTCAATTTTAATTGCCATTTAAAATCGACATGCGCATGTACGGAAGGTATACAATTTTTTTTAACACAGTCACCTACATCAAAAACATAATTCGAATTATCATCAATTGTCGAATAAGTACGTATGTCTCATACAAACGGGTTTATTACAGAATTATTACGTAAAACGTTTTCTATAATAATAACAGTTTCAAATGTACGCATGTGTATGGTAATCTAAGGTATGAAAGGGTTTTTATGTTCATTAGTAAACCGATTCAAGAAAAATATTATTGTCAATTACGTGTAACGAAACAGTGTTGCGTAACAATGCTTTGAATCGCTTCGAATTTTCATTTCTTTTTTTTTTTTTTTTTTTTACGACAGCCCGAAATAGTCTCGTGATCACAAATCACTATACATGTGTACGCCCATTAGGAGACGTATGATTAACATAATCGATCATGATAAACATTCGTGTTTTTAATTCACTTCATTTTGTATACGTTCATTTAAAGTGATGTGTAATAGTTAACGAAAATTAAAAATTTATTTTTTATTGACTTGAATATAGTCTAGATTAATGTTCCCCTTCACCTTTGTGAAAAAAAGCGTTGGGGTAATTTTTACCATAAAACTAAGGTACAAGTTCATTAGTATAAATTTTTCTTTGAAGTAAATGTGACGGTAAACATTTCTGAATAACTTTTGTGAAAGAATGATAAACTTTTATTCGTATAAAAAGTACCATCATCAACTTTACGCGTAATTACAAAAAATTTAGTTTTTTTTTTTTTTCAAAAACAACATTTAAATATAAGTGAAAATAAAACAGAGCTGATATGAGTGTAAAGCACAAAATAACGTAGACGCATTGTGTTCGAATTTAATAAAAGGTTGCCATGTCATAATATATTGTCGTCAAAAACTCCTGCAACTTTTTATTGAACTTTAACCTGTTAACTACCTCCCGCTTTTCTCTCTCTACGTGTTCTTTTTTTTTCTCCTAAGCCAATTAATTAAAAATTTTTCACAATCTGACTTTCTATTTATACGTGGCTTCGTAAAAGTAACTAATTGATGTATATTTTTCCCAGTTTAGCATAAAAACCCTGTTGCCCTGCATTTCTTTTTCTAGCGTACATTTCAACTTTGTCCTCGACTTTGCCAGCTTAACAATCGTTTTCCCTGTCCCAGCAAAAAATTTATTTGTTTTTTATAGTAAAAAAAAAAAAAAATTTCCCGATATCATAAGTAGACACCCGTAACAACAATCAAAAGACTCATTGCTCCTTTATTTTCGCCTCTGAGAATAAATTATTTGCTGCATCTGATTTTTTATCTTTCTTTTTCCAAGGCGATTTCAATCGAGACGTATTTTTCCGAGAATTTTTCTCCCCCTTATTCTTCTCTTGGCCTTTCGTTGCTCATCTGTCGTTGCGAATTCAGTTTCTTTTCCTATTTCTTATTACTCTCGGCGTCTTTACAAGCACTAGGTAAGGAGAACGATTCCTGGCGAACTTTATTATTATTATTATTTTTCACTCGCCTCGCTTAGCTACTGTCGCGAAAAAGCTTTGCGCGAATTTTTTTTTTTTGCTTATTCCCGTTCAAGCGTCTCCTTCATCGCCTTCGATTGCCGTGTAGTCTGAAATTTTTTTTTATTGAAATTGAAATCGCTTCTTTAAAGCGTTCTTACAAACTTCGTATAATATAATACTGTGTATCACAAAATATCCTTATGCGCGAGTACGTCTCTTTACTCGACTTCACTTTTATTTGAAGAACTCAGCATATTTATAACAAAAAAAAAATTTATCGCCTTCTGTTACTTCAATATGTCGCTGCATATCTCCCTGGGTCTTCTTTTATTTTTCTATCACTTCATTATTCCTTTGTCATTTGCCGAATTCAATTTCTTTTTCGCATTTCCACGTAATTTCTGCTCTTAGTTCCAGCCGAGCTGCAAATGAATCTTTCTCCGCTCTTCTTTATCTTTCTCTTTTTACCCACTCATTTTTGCATATTTTCCGTGAATAATCATTTCGCCAGTTTCACTTTATTTTCTCTCGAACCTTTTTTCTTTTTTTTTTCTTTCTTTTTTTTTTTTTTTCTATAACTTTTAACATTATTTCCTGACGTTCTCCGTCCTGGTGCGCTTTTAAATTCTACAACTTCCTTTTCTAATAGAATCCTTCAAAGTTTAATGTGAAATAAGATTGCGAAATTTTTCCTCTTCCCCTTTCTCTGCGAATGTCTTACAAAACGTCTAATCTTGAAAAGAATAATTTCAAAAAAAGTATTTACTTAGTCATACGATCCGTTCAAGCTGATCAAATCTAAAATGAGAGGGTGGTATAAGTATATTATGCTTGTGAATAGTGATCGAGATTAGTATCTAGAGTATTTTCCGAGAATGGTATTACTTTTGGTTTTATGTTTAAAACATTTACTTGATACATTATTAATTCAAACGTAAAACGTGACGCATTAGTTATTTCACATAATTTACTTACAAAGGACACATGTGCTAAAGTGGACAAGAACATATAAATGAAAATTTTTAAGTAATATTTTTAGGTATTAACAAATAAAAAGTGTTGCAGGAATTGGTGCCAAAGTTTCACCACATTTTCTTATTTTAAGTATTTTTACCTTAAAGTTACCGTAAAAATTCTCGTTGACCTAGCTTAACCTCAATTACTCGGTAACAGTATTCTCTCTTTTTTTTAAACTAGCTCTTAGCTACGTAACTTTCCCTAGTACTCCCTTTACCCGAAAAATGTTTTACCAATTAGCAGATATTTTTTTTGTCTTTCAGCCGTATTTGATTGAAACAAAGTAATACTATAAAAAAAAACTCACCAAAACAATCATCGAAAAACATTTTTGAAAACTTAAAAATTGCATTTTAAATGAAAAATTAAATATTATTCAATGCAATTTATCGCATTACGTACTCACGGAAGACTCTCATCAAAAATCGGTACAACGATAAAAGAGAGCATTATTTGCAGCTCCGAAGAAAACGTGCGAAGTATCATACGGTATCACTTTCGAATAACGGATCCTCGTCACAGCGGAAGAATCGCGAGTAACTCCCTGAAAAACACGTCCCACGATCCCCTGCGGTAATCCAAGCAAACTTGCCAAGAAAAAAAGCCACGAGCACACCGTGTATACATACACTCTCGTTTTCTCCGAGCAACAGGTATGTACACATATAAACACTGTATAGAGTTGGCGAGAGTCCTGGCTGGCATCAGGCCAGTGGCGTCCGCATCGTCACTGAGCTCCCCTCCTCCCTCTTCCCCCATTATGCATAATTATCCGCGCCTCTTTCTCTCTAATTATTTGTTTCCCGCTCTATGGTCGCTACTCCTCTTCTTCTTTGATTCTCCGGTGTCAGTTTTCAAGTGCTCCTCGGGATTATTGCCAAAGCTTTCACTGAAGAGTTGATGGCGAATCTGAGCTTTGGGCGCTAGGGGCCGAGCTGGGGGGATAAGAGAGTGATAATGCCTTTTATGTCACTCATATATCACTGTTTTATAAGGTGAGAGTTTTCCGAGTATTGAAATATTGAGTAGATTTATAGTACATTTTATGATAAAAAACACTTGCAGCTAAAGTATCTAGTTAGTTTTACCGTGGGAAAATTTCGATCAAAAGTTTGATTCTCATAATAGAAACTAAGCTAACTTTTTTTGTTAATATGTAAGAAAGTCTTAACAGTTAAGGTGGTGATTTTTAGTAATCACACTCGTTTATTAATAAGGTACAATTACATATTTATAGAACACGTCCCTTATCCTGGAACAAAAAATTCATTTCTCAAATTATCTAGCTGATCAGAAACTACTTTAGAATTATTTATTACCAGCTTACAGGGCTGCAGAGTTTTGTATGGATAAATGGACAATCTACACTTATTTTTATTGCGTGTATTGATATATTTTTATGCATTTAAAAGAAAGACTAGAAAGTTCATTATAAAATCATTTAATTATAACAGACAAAGATCAAACATAACCTGTTTGTTGAGTAACCCATACGATGATGGCACAAACTCAGCAGTTAATTGATGTAAATGAACTAGATGATTTCAATGAGTTCACATTACTTTTTTTTCATTTTTAAACTACCCCTAGTTACTTTTGAGGTGTGCCCCTCCTCGCCCCATTTCTAATTTCTTAACTAACCCAATAATCCCCGAGATAATCCCCATCACAACCTTATCAACTAATCCCTTGTAACCCTATTTTGACGTCACAATTTCCTTTTTAACCCCCACATTTTCCAACTAGTCTCAACCCATGGTACGAAAGTAATCCTGAAAGAATAGATCCGACCGAGATTCAAAGTCTCGCCATACTAGAAGAACCCTAGCCTCAGGCAACTAGTGTCTTAGCAATCTAAGCTATGACTGATCTTCTTGATAAATTTATGGGCTTCGGGATACCAAAAATCTCTTATCCAATGTTTAAGACGATGATTAGATTTTCCTTTCCGAAGGAAACACACACCTAGGCCAGCTCATCGGTAAAGTCACTTTCAGCTTTAAAAACCGATGCAGCAAGTTGGATGGTTTATGGAACAGATCCCTTCACTAAATCTAATAAAGACCGGGTTGTGCTCTAGGCCATAGCTGTGCTTTGCAAATAATACCCAGTGGGATAGATGACGAGGGGAACTTTGATCTAGAGACTCGGACGAAAGACTCGCATTTTGGAGGAAAGTGAATTAGGAGTAGTAAAAAGGATTAGAGGATAAAGATAGGGACGTGATATGTAAAAGCTCTCTGCAATGATTACACGTAGAATCTAATACAATACTATAGTTATGTGCCAATTATAGTTTCATAGTAAAGAAACACTAGGACAAGGTTAGTAGTGATGATTTAAAATTATGTTCACAACGACCTTACCGATTTTTAAGACAAAAAGTATTTAACATAAAGAATTTAACATAAAAATCTGGCATTCAACTCGGGAAATAAAAAAAAAAGTTGCATCTTGTTAATTTAATAACTATTTATGCGTAAAGTAAAAAAAAAATTTCGTTAAATATTAATAAGTATTCTAATGCCTCACTCAAAACCCAGTTTAAGTGTTGTAGATATGTTATTTCATACTTTCAACTTCTGATGGAGAAATTTAAATTCAAGTGTCTAGTATAAAGTTTTACGATCAGGAGTTGGTTTTAAACTGTAATAACTTCATTCGATCATTTTTCTTGGGAGAAACAGAAAGTTTTTCACCAACGAAATTGCAAATCCACGAGATGGAGCCCAGACCAATGTCACATGGTAACTCGTCTCATGGTAGATTTCACGGTGTTTATAATTTTCAATCAAATGGACATGATAATTTAGAGAAAGGAATCGCATCCGCGGATCTTCAGCTCGGAGACCGCGAAAATTGCTCGCTCCTAATGACAGCTCGAGAGCCCCCCTTTACATCCCTGGCGAGCTCGGATCCGCTTGTATGCGTAATTTTCAGATATACCGACATCAGAGGTACACAGGGGGGGATGAGAAAATCAAGATTATTCAAAGGTCCCCGGTGCGCGCGTTCCCACAAAAATAATCCCATCAGCTGTGTAAAACGCGACTCTTTTGCCCTCGGCCCGTCGTTAAACCTGTATTTTCATTCATAGCTCCGTCGTCTTTTTCGCGAGCAAAGAACCAGACCGGAATCGCATTAAAAGCACTTGAGCTCCGCTGAATCGAATCGAATGTTGTATACACTCGTAGCGCCCGGGCAGGCGCGTGTGTTGAAACTTTCTATGCAAATTGAAAGAAAAAGGCCTCCCTCGGCTCTTTTTTTTCCTTTCGTCGTGTACTCCTCTCGTCGAGTTTAGTGGGAAATTTTCGTTGATCATCTTTATCTTTTTTTTTTTTTTTCATGCGCGCTCGTTACGTGCCTCTGTTCGCGTCGCTTCGCGTGTGACGAGCCCCCTTGCAGCTTTGTAACCTTGAGGGTACAGTAACTTCATTCGAGGCGAAACGAGTTGTGTACGGTGAATTAACGACTAAAGGAGAAAGGGTGTTTTTTCTTTTTATTCCTCATACCATTGATTGTTTCGCCAAAATCATCGCCGGGGTGACAAAAAAAATCAAATTGTATTTTTAATACAAGAGAAAAAAATTTATGTGTTTTTTAGTACATATTTATATGGTCTTGATTTTATTTTTATTACGGGTAATTTAACTTACAATAATTTAAATTGTACTTCGTAGATATGGTGGTTTAATAATTTTTTTCAACCATATACTGAATATCGTAATTAGAACTAGACATGAGATAATTTATATTTGACTGTACAAATCAATTGAAAATATTCAATAGCAGTTTCTCAAAACCATTTTCTCCATCTTGGAATAATTTCGAATAGAGTCTTTCATTGTTAACGTGATTATGAAATACCATCACAATATGACTACTATCCTTCAATCGTATATATTAGATGATTTAAAAAATAAACGTTTTAAAATACAATCATCAGAATTATTTAAAAAATGCAACGAAGTATTAAATTTTTTGTCTTTCATTAAAACGAAAAATGTTTAACCAATGACTCGACTCAAATTTAATATTAAAGTAAATTTTATTGTTTTTAAAAACACTCATAACAAATAAACTACTTATTACGAAAACGTTTATGCTTTTGTTTTATTTGCCAGTTAAAGTTAATACAAAAAATTAGATTATGCTATCTAACTTTTGTACACAATTTTTGACGAAATTCCGTACAAACGCTTCTTTATTGTCAACGATCGATGCAACATCGGATACAATCAAGTCCTGTTTAGAAAATCACTAACCAAAACTTAAAGCATGAAGCACTCTGACGCACACACCCATGGATGGTGCAAATAGCCCCTGAAACAACTCGCGCGCCATTATCGAGGACATTATAATCAATCCGCGGCTTACCAGCCGTCAACGTTACCTCACGGCAAATCCCTCAATAATCGTCGCCTTGATCACAGGACAGCATTGAGTACCACCTGCCCGGGCCCTTTTGCCTCGAACGACAGCAACCCCCTCTCACCGTTCGCTCACACCCCCAACAAAGCTCGTCAATAGGAATCCACTTGATTCGCCTGTTAATTGCATGCTGGCCAGCCTGTATACACCTACGTATTTATGGGCCAATAGAGCTGTCAGGCATTTCTGTGGGAGCTCGGGGGACAAGCCGAGCCAAGGCTTTCTCTCCTCGGTGCTGATCGAGAGGAGAAAGAGGGAGAGATGAGACGTCGACCAACAACTGAAAGTGAGTGTCGCCCTCCTGGTGTGAGAAAACAAATGGCTCCATCGGCGTTAAGGGAGCAAGACGAGCCACACGCCCGAGTGAGAAACTGTATATGGTGTAACGAATGTGTTGACTGCTGGTCGACTGTTTGATTTATTGAGCATTAAAAAGATTTCTGAGATATTTTGTACGAAGATGTGATTTGTGTTTTCTTATGAATGAGGTTCATTTATGTGTCACTGATGTGTTTGTCCCGAGTACTCGGTTTTTACTTGCGAAAAATAATAAAAAAAACTGAAGGTTAATTGTTTCACTCACTCCCCTAAAATGCCCCTCAAATTTTTGTTCAATTGTAAGATAGAAAAAAATTATAGAACTTTTGTAAACAATTATCAATGCAAATAGTGAAAATGTTGTGAAAACAAAAAAACTAATAAACAAACAACGTGTACAGTAAACAAGAATAGAGAGGGAGAGAAAAAAAAATGGGAAAACTCAAGGGGGAGGTCGTCGAGGACGGGTAACGATAAAGTTGCAATCTGTTTTCGATAGCTTCCGTTTCTGTGTACACAGAGTCCGCATATATAAAGCAACATTGCGGCGAGTACTTTACAGTTTCTCGCATTCCCTCCTTTCTCTCTATCTCTCTCTTCGCGTGCCATTGTTGTTTTCGGTACTGCTTTCGATTAAGCGCTAGCTCTCTCCCTTCCTCCCCTTTTCACCGACCTATCAACGTCAGGACAATCTCATCCGTCCGGCCGACCGTCGAGGGCACTAACCAAATTCAACGTTTGGTTTTGCCCTTTTCGGTACGTCTCTCTCTGCTGTCAATCAGCTGAAAATTACATTGGTGGGGTATAGGTGTGTCAAGTGGAGAAAAAAAGAGAGATCGGCTCTCCCTTTGTCCGTTATTTGAGTGCTCCGTCTGTGCGAGCGGTGGATTTGTTTTAATCCGCGATTTCGTTGCTTTGGAATTTCACTTTTGTCCCGAAATGAACTGAAGTGCCCTTTTAAAGCTGGAAATCGAGGTGGTCAACCTAGAGTATGATTGCTTATACAATTGATATAGTCAGACGTATAAAGCTATCTTTGATTTTAAATCATTTACATGACCCTGAAATCAACTTGCACAGAAACAAAAGGGCCTCTTTCGTAACCTGGAAAGCGTAAAATTCTTTAAAATATAGCTTGGAAGACAACGTCATATTTCATTCTTAAAAAATGCGTAGAGTTAATACTAACACTTTCTCGCATTTTCTTATCACTCGTATTGCTTTCACAGTTTCAGCATTTATTCTGCCATTAGTCTAGATAATTCCATTCTGAAATGTGGTGAAGACAAAAAAGTCAACTCATCACTTATTTTAATTATATTAAGTTTTTCTTGACTAATAAGTTACTACTACTTACTTACTGTTATAAAATGAATTCATAAAGAACCTAAGAGGGTAAAACTTTTTACAGTTGACTATCCATTCTAAAACTTTTTAAGCAGATATCTCATGATACAGCTGTACCCAGCAGTACCTTTCAATATCATATGAATCACATAGTACTAATTGAATATTTAATGTTATTTTTTTTTATTATTTAAATAAAAAATCTTTCATGTCATTGCTTCAATTTAAACTGTATAACCAAAGTTTTGATTACCCAATACTTTAATGTGCAAAAACTTTACTCTCTCGTAGTTACCAGTCTGAATAATTATATTTTCTTGTGTGTTTAAAAAATAAATATTTATGTTTTTTTTGTAAAATTTATAAGTTTGTCAATCCAACAAGAATTGCTAGTCCACAAAAAGTTCTGTTGAACTACAATGCCCACTATTTATTTGTTTCCAAGTGAAAAAACAACATGTAATAGACCAAATTAAAAAACAGAAACTATCCGGAACCAGATCCTTTCCGCTGAGGATAATGCTGTACCCGCGCCCACACTACTCACAACACCCCAACAAAAAAGACATTATCCACACACGACGACCACTACGGACTCTTGCGGACTCGTGAAATAATAACAGTAGTTGCGCAGTACCCCCCCCCTTCTCGCCTCCAACCCATCCGCAGTAGTAACACACACGCGAGAGAGAGCAGCCGAGCGTCAGGTGAAAAGCGCGTTATAAGAGCATATCGCTGTCGCCTCGCATTTTTTACGGCCGGCCCGGAAAACTCCAGCCTTACGAATTCGAGAACGAACGGACGTACACCTTTTCACCTGTCTCTCCTCCTCCCCCCACTCTGGGCTTTATGACACGCGATATTCCTCGTCCGAAATTTGATGCCTTCTCAGGTGTCCAGTCCTTTTCACCCTCCCCCCCTTCTCCATGTTTTATTTCTCAGAATTTTTTCTCTGTAGGTACTGGCCGATGGTTGCAGATGCACCACGTATAGCCACGGAGACGGATATCTTTTTCACTTATTACGCGGATTACTTTTCGTTTTCTTTTTCGCTTCTCTTTTATCGTGGAGTCTTTCTTTTGAAGGAGCCACGCTCGTGTGAAAGGGATGATGCGAGGGAAACGAGCACAACGAGATTGTCGTCGTGATGGTAATTTTCGAGTTACATTATACCCCCTTGGGAAAATTTTTCTTTCCTCTCTTTTATTAATACCACGTATGGTGAAAGTATCTGTTATGAATACAATTACCTCCATGGATTTTCAATTATAATATTAAAGTTGACGAACCAAAAATGCTAGACATTTTGGTTTTTATCTAGCTATGGCTGTACACATACTATTCTAATTTTTAAGTACAATTTTTATTTTTCAAAACAGGTTTTTTTTATACATATGAAAATCGATACTTCAGACCATTATATATACAATTATGAAACAGCACCACTAAGTAATGAAACTCCTGTCTAAACATAACTATGATACATTAATTTTAAATTATTTGATTTTTTCGATCTATATATTAATGCCATGTTCACCTATTTCTCGTAGAAGTATAAATTATCAGCCCACGTTTGTGCCATAACATAGACTTGTCAAAAGATAGGTTATGTTTGATCTTGTCCCTAGTTATGAAGTTGGTCTATAACAAACTAATAGTAATTTTTTATTAAACAAAACAAACAATCAAGCTTTTCATTGCAAAGTTATAAAAATAAGTTTTAAATAGAACTAACATAATTTTTTGACGAATTTTACAAATATAAACATTTCTACGTTGCAAAAATAAGGACGTGTTCCATGAAAATGTAGATACTTTTAAGTTACTCACTGATGTTTTTGCGATACTATTACACGAGTGTTTATTTCCATGAGAAGCGTAGTTGTTCTCATTTACGTTTCTTTTTCACATGGCAGAGTTTAGCAAGAGACTCCTTGAGCGCCAATGAGATTGTCTCATTGCGTCATTCATACACAAGCTTGGATTCTTATTGTTACAAAAAAAACCTGGAATTTTCAATACACGCACAAAACGTGAAAAAAATTAGTACTGTAAGGTAAACCACTCGATAGCATCGATTAGTATTTGGATTTTCTTTATAAATTACTGAAAAAAAAAAATTATTTCAATTCTTCAAAATATATGAGAAAATCCACCAAAAATATCGTGATTTTGTCCCCTATTTTAATATAAAAAATTTTTGAAGGCACACCCTTAGAACCGGGCTTATTTTACTCGTAATGTCATGTACTACGAGGAAAAAATTTTTCACGCGAGTTTCAGTGAGAGTCACACTTTTTTTTCAAGATTTACACGTTGAAATTACATCTATTCATGTGATATCTATAAATGTAATTTTAACGTGTAAATCTCAAAAAAAAAAGGTGTCAACTTCACTGAAAACCGCGTTCAAAATTTTTTCCTCGTAGTACATGACATTACGAATAGAATAAGCATAGTTTCAATAGTGCGCCTTAAAGATTTTTTATTAATAAAATGGGACACAAAAACGAGATATTTTTAGTGGATTACTCGTATAACACTTAAATACACATAAATCTAGTTTTCTTTAGTCTAAAAAATGAAATCTGATTTTATTTTTACATGTGTCTCGGTGTGGCTAACAAATTTTACCTAGTTCCTCTATCATGAATTAAATATTAAAAAGAACTCTTTTTACAAAAATTGTTGTTTTTAGGCCACATGTTTCAGAAGTTTTACGATTTACTACGAGAAAAACCTTTATTGCTCATGTAAAAAAATCTAAAACAAGTAAAAAATGTATGTAAGGCACACATAATCTCTAATACCATATGTATTGTCGACTAATTGGTATCGTATTTCAATATACCGCTACCTTACCAAATTAATTCATCTTCATAACTAAATAAATAATTACTATTTTTAGAGATTGATGACTTATTTTATTTTTCATCGATAGAGAAAAATTCAAGCAACATTTTAAAATTAGTTTTCGTTTATTAAAACACACTAGTTCGTTGTTGATTGAAAATGAGGTTATTCATGAATTACTTATATCTCACTGTTAGGTATTTTACATCAACTTCATATTCGTGTGTAAAAAAAAATTTTTTTTAAAACCTGTGTATCGCAACACCGCGTGGATAAAAAAAAGTTCCTTTAAAATTCATCGGACGCAGGCGCTTTGTTTCCCGAGGGTTCAGTAAAGGCTTGTTTTTTCGAAAACAAGAGCCGCAACGTTTTTGGCCGTCGGCGCGAATCTGTAGCTGACGATCCAGGAAAGCCAACGCAGAGAGTCGTATTAATAACGAACGAGAGTGTGCACGCTCCGCTGGATAAAATCACCTCGCTTTTTTTTCAATACTCGCGCTTCTAGGACTCTTTACGTTCTCGGCTATTCTCTCCGTGCACGCAGTATTCACGCTTACTTTTTCTTCTTTTTTTTTTCACTTCTGCTTTTATACCTGTACGTGCGTATTTATATTTTATTTAGGCTTTACACGTCGGTTCGATCGTGGTAACGATGGGGGTTCACGCGTGACGAGTTTTGTTAGATCTGAGTTGAGTGTTTGGAAAAAATGGGTAAAAGAAAATGGTCAAGGAAACTTATCGAGAAAATCATCAATTGGTACGTGGATTGTTCGACACTGAATGAATTTCTATCAAATTGGTGATCTGATTAAGATGTGTTTTGTCTATTTAGCTACGGAACATCTGTAAGAATCATTTGAATGATTTTCGGGGACTGAATGGTCCCTCCGTTTAACGTACAATTAATTTAATTGAAAATTTAAAAAAAAAATCTGTATTTTTTATTTTATCATCAAATAAAAAAATTTTCCATTTTTTTCTCAGAATACAATTCATCGCTATTCTTGAAAACTCAGGTCCCGTCTTGTCGTCAAAAAATTATCACCCTAAACGTGACTCTGCTCACGCTAGTGCTCAATAATCCCGACGTTTTTGGGATTCTATCATATTTTCTTGTGGTTTTTTCTTCGCTGCAAACATCTCTGCCAACGATGAGGAGTTTGGAACAAGCACGTGACGTGAATTCAATTTACTTTCCAATTGCCATCATCGGCGCTAAGCGACGTGTGAGAGAAAGAGAAAATCTCCGGTTTTATTTGGAGAAAACGGCACGGTGAAAAGTCGATTTGCGCCCAAAAAATCAAGAGAGTTACTTTCAAACTCACCTGGTCCTCCTCTTCTTTTACGGCGCGAGTGATTCGAGTGTCTTTTTTTACGGTTTCTTGGGCGCTATGTTATTCTTACTTTCACGGTCGATTGCGAGGAAATAAATGTTTAATGCCGAGAGAAATTTTTACCTGTATGACGAACGAAAACGCTGGTACACGTATAAGTATCAATTTTGTCCCCGCTCCAAGTGAGATGTCACGTATACGCTGTTGCATTTATGTATTTTTAGCGCTGTAAAATGTCACTTTCTAGTGTCATTTAAGTGTCTGGAATTATCCGGACATGTGCATTTGTCCCCGAGAAGTTCTCTATTATTTGAAATTGCGACCTCGATACAATAGTTCTTATAAACAAGTATTACAATGGAGAAAATTATGTTTGATTGTACTTACTATTTTAATCATACAAAATTATACGTTTTGCAATGTAATTTTTTAAATCAAAAATTCAGAGAAAAATTCAGATTTATATATCTTGTACTTCCATAGATTGACTGTAGTAAAATTAAAACAAAAAATAATATCAACAATAATAATAATAATAATAATAATAATAATAATGATAATAATAATAATAATAGCAGTAATAATGTAACCTATGTAATGCAAGTCTTATTTAAAAATTTCACTATGACAAATTCATTGATAAAATCTTTTTTTGTTTCAGGTCAGTAATAATGGTTAACCTAATTTTTATATCGCTGAGCCATCTGGTAAGTTAATATGGAACAATACAATTCCACTACAACTTTTTTGAGCTATAAATTATAATGATGGTGCTAGCTGCAACTCGCCTATACTATTAGTATTGGCAAAAAGCAACTAGCCTATAAACTAATAATTCCATGCTCTACCGACTGAAGTACCCAAGCTAAGCCAAAAACTATCAGAACCATTAACTTCTACATACTCTACGAAGACTCTGAGTCTGAGTCCAGCTGTAGAACAAAACATCACACATACTAAATCCTTTTTCAGCCCTCGTTTCAGCCTTTATTATCTTTTATTAATTATCATTGTATGTTTAGAAATGTATTTAAGTTACAGCAAGCAGAATAATTCTATTAATAAATTTTATTACTTAAGTCGACCGTAGTTAAAAATTAGGTGGTATTCACAAGAGCTCTCAAAAATATAAAAATGTGGGTTAAAGTACTTTTTGTTTAGGTTAAAAAAAAAGTGTTAGTAAACAGAGCTGGTCGTATCATTGATATGCAATTTTATAAAATTCAGTGGTACAGAAAAAAAAAGTTTCCGATGAAAAGCATTGAAACACGTCGATCAATAATCAAACTTCAGCCAGTACGGAATCAAAGACGCTTTAGCCCGCGGTAACGTGTATATGCACATGATTAGCCGCGAGGCATACCATAACAACAACACAACGGTAGAAACCGAATAACAGATTAGTCGGGGGATTCTCTTGATAGATGCGCGAAGCGTTTTTTTTAAACGCCGGCCAAAAAAAAAGGCAACAGCTCAATGCAGTCGGATTTTACCATGTACGTTGTTTTATACTTTTTGGATTATAACCGGAATCAGAGGGGCATGGACATGGATTTGACATGCTCGGCCAGCTGCTGACGTTATAATTCCGGAGGTTCTGCTGTTGGCTCGTTGTACCTGTTATTTTGTTAGAAGTGCGAGTACGTATGAATGATTTCGTTGGTACGAATGATATCAAGTGCATCGGCTTATCTTTTGAAGAATACTTCGAGCAAAGCTTTGTAAATAACAGAAAAAACGTCATATTTTTTTGGTGAAAAAGTATTTGAACTCAACAATTTTTATTTTTTTAGTGTACAATTTTTCATTATATGTACTGTACAAAAGATTAATTTTTTTTTTTAAGTAAAGCACTTTTATTCTATGAGTAATTCATTAAAACTAATCACATGGTTTATTAAGAGCAGCAAATTCAAGTTTGAAATATTAAATGAAATGAATAAAGAAAACTTGTTTTGTTGGTTAAATAGGGATATACGGTGGAGTTTTCTAGTTTAAGATAGATGCATACTCTCAACTTATAGTTATAGTTTGTACTATGTCGTTGTTTGCGAGAAGAAAAATCAACACTTTAAGCAAAAGTCAAAGTTTATTTTGAATTCTATTGGTCGTAGTAAAAACAATAGTTGAAATAAGACGCCTCTGCCACAGTTTTCTTGAGTAAACCGAAACAATAAACGAAACGAAACGAACGACGGAAAAGAATGCTGACAAAACTTTCACGCATATTTAGTTTTGCATAACTACCAGCTTCGTGTGAGCGAGATCGGAGATTGTAATGCAGGAAAAGAGACGAGTTGCTGTTATGGTAAAGATTCCGCCAATAGTTCAAAATTTTCACAAGTGCACGTCGGAAATGATGCTATAAAAATGTGTTGTTACGTGCATTCGTGAATGTATTATTGTTCAAGATTGTTCTCATGTTCTGGTCGCTCATTTTTTTTTCCATGCCTGTAACATTACTTATTCAGTTAGTATTTTGACCAGATTTTTTTATTTTTCATACACAAAGTTTTTCTAAATTCGTGTGATAAAAATTGGGTTATCATTACATTTTGTATGTGTGTAAAGATTTTGATTATGTAAGGTAAAGTATTTAAAATATTTAATATACACAGGTCTCATGAAGTAGTTAAATGAATAACTGTGCGTTATTTTTTCGTTACCCATCTCCCTTGATATTAAAATTTTTCTTCATGGAAATCTTCAAAATCCATTATTTACTAATACCTGAGACAAATTTTACACATGTTAAAACGTGTTCAAGTAATTTAAAAATTGTTTGGTTAGCTATTATATCGTATTATATCTTAGCAGTAAATACAAATAAATGTCTAATAAAATCATTCTTAGTTTTGCACTTACTATGGCATCGTAGCCATTCTTGTAAGTCACGAGTAAAGTCAGTGGTAAAGAAAATGTTGGTATGTTATAATTTTGTTAAGATTTACATGATACTATTAATGAATGAAGTTATAAGGTGAGATAAAACTATTGATTTTATTTTCATCGTTAATTAAATATTTTCAAGCTATGTTATCATTATGCTACAGATCTGTTATGGTTTATTTATTGATATTGGTCATTTGTTGTTTTACGAAAGTAAAGAGATAGTTAACGTGTTTGTGTTATTTACAAATTTGAATTCAAAGCACTTGCGTTATTGTTATATTTTTATTTATTCTCGCTGCTTATACATAGCAATTTTTTTAAATAATATAATTACTGCATTACCTTTATATTACAATGAGTACAGAGCGAATACATTGCATCAAGAAGTAGCCTGTTATGGGTAGATGGTAACCGATGTTCTGGATATCAATTATTATTCAAGGCCAAAAAACTTGGATTTTTTCAGGGGTAATGAATAAACGAAAAAGACTAAACTATCTTTTGTTTAGTTTTCTCGAGAGTTTTCTGTAATCTTTAAACTACTTCAATTAAGAACATTTAGTATCGTAACTAGAAGAATTTCTATTTTTGTAACCACATACCAAAAAATTAAAACCAATCCTAGAATACTTTTTTGCGTACAACCCTTAGTATGACAAGGATGCAACCATCACAAAAAAATCAAACAACGTTAATCTCGCTTGTGTTGGAAGAATTCCGAATTAAATATGTACTGCTGAAAAATTAAAAGGTACCCCTCAAATTTTCTATTTGCCGCAATTTTTTTTTTACTTAGAAGAAATTTTTTTATGTACCAAAAAAAATGTAACCTAAAAATAATGTTACTGTGAATAATTTTGTACCTAAAAATGAGAATAATTTGAAAGTCTTTCATTAACGTTAGTATCTTTGTTTATAAACAGACGATTTCAATATTTTTTTTTTTTAATCTTTGTTTTTGAATGACCCATGTGTGGTTAAAATTTTGTTCAAATTGTAAATGCCGTTTTAAATGTATTTAATGATACGTGCGATTTTTAAAGACAATTTCTTTCTCTTCTAGGTTGAATACTTGACTTTTATTCCTTTATTATAAAAAAACAGCGCCCAAAAAATTCAGACACGTTCTAAATATCATATAAATAAATAAATTTGTTTTACAACTTATGGATATAAAACCCTAGTTTGAGGGAACCTTCATATGTAATATTTTACAAATTGATAAAGTGGAAAAAATTGGATAAATGTTGAAAAAAAAAAAAGCAAAATCTCTCCAGCGGGGAATCGAACCCCGGTCTCCCGCGTGACAGGCGGGGATACTGACCACTATACTACTGAAGATCTTGGGAGCGGTGCTGTATATGCCTCTCTATAGGGAGAGCACCGAAGACAGCAGTAAGTAGGTACTGAAGAATATAGTATAAGACGTTCAAAATCGTTTTTATCTCATCACGACGGAAAAATTGATAATGCAGCTACATATTCTGTTATGCTTTATATGTTTTGACTAATGTCAAGTTTCGGATACATTTGCTAGTAATAATACTGCACTTCCTTTCTATTAAGTCTGTCTTTGTTTCATAAAGTTCTATATACCACTCCTACCGTAGTATCGCAAAGATATTGCAATATTATGAGGATTCTCGGATAAATCATCAGATGTAACGCTATAAACGTAGAGTAAGTCATAATAGTTTGTTCGTACACGCTCGTACTGCGCATAAGCACAGCGTTAGTATCCTTGTACTGTTAACTGCTTGCTCATGTACGAAAAAGTTGAATTTGTGTGCTCATGTGAGTGTGGTAGAAACCTATAAAGTAGAATAAGATACAGATGTCGTCGAAGCATACGAGCAAAGCAAGGAAATGGAGAAAATAGAATGGTGAGAGTGTTTCCAAGAGACAACAGAAAAGTGAAGTAGTTGTTAGAGTAGTTGAAGTAGTAGTTGTTAGAACATATACGACGATAATATTGTCATTGTTGTCGTATACGACATATAAGCATTTTGTCAGCAATACTATTTTAATACAATTAATATCCAAACAGTAATACTATAGGTTCAACAAAAAAAAGAGATTCAAGCATGACCATCAATAACGTAAATAATTGCAATTCTTCAAACTATTTATTTCTTCTCTTTAAGTCTAATATTTTTCTTCCTATAGTTCTCATAACATTAAATATTAAATTTTAACAAACAACTTTTTTAACTGACGAGAAGCGTTTTTTGAATTTACTCAGTTTATGTTTAGTGAATAAAAGTTTATTTAAAAAATGATTTAATCACAATACTAAAATAAATCTTCAAAAAATGTTCGACACAAAGTTTAATGTTCATACCAAAATGAGGTAACTTTCCTTGTGCTTGTATGCATAAATGTAAAGTACACCAGTTTTTCTTGCATTTGTTCTCGCAGCGCGCTTGGATTGTTTTGCGAAATCAAAATTGACGCATCGAGCCTTACGAAAGACAACAAATCAAGGGCGTGAATGTACTTGAGACATGAGAAACGAGTTGACGTGACTTATATTTCTAAAGAGAACGCGTTATTACCTGCAGTTGTAGCTTTTTTTCTGTACGTTTTTTTGATCGAATGTATTGGTATTCTTTATTGCCTATTCTTACTATAATTTTTACAATTCAACAAGTAAATGATTTTATTTGATATTTATAAAAAAAAAAAAAAAAAAAAAATTATGGACATAAATGTTATAAATAACAGTAGTACGATTTTCATAAAATTATATAACAGAAAAAAATTTTTTCTGTTACATTTACAAAACATTTTCTACATCATCACAATTTTATATTTGTTTGTATTATTTTTCTTTATAATAAGTGAGTGTAAACATTCTAAAAAACTCGATATGCGTTAACGAGTACATTATTAAACTATAGTGTCAGCCCTTAAAGGTAACGCGTTTTTGCTAAATTATTGTAATAAAAGTTACCAAGTTAAAATTAAACATTGATAAATTGAAAAAAAAAATTCTTAACCTTCAACGCTATATTTTTTTAGGCCTATTAAATAAATTTACTCACCTACACTAATAAATAATATTTTTCTTTCAATAGTTCTCATAAAATTTCTAAAATTTTAACAAACAACTTTTTTAACTAACGAGAAGCGTTTTTTGAATTTACTTAGTTTATGTTTAGTGAATAAAAGCTTATTTAAAAAATGATTTGTTCATAATTCTAAAATAAATCTTGAAAAACGTTTGACACAAAGTTTAATGTTGATACCAAAATAAAGTAAGACAGTTTTTCACATCGTTCCAGTTGCTTGGTATGACTAATGATGTAGGGACAGATAGCTTTACTATCGAAAGTCTTTGGAAAATTTCCAGGAAAATATAATACAAAATATAGAAAACTATTAAAAGTAAATTCGACATCAATCAATTGGTAGAGGTATTTTTTTTAACGATAAAAAAAGTATTAATGTAGTGGCTTATGTCTAAAAATCGAGGTTGAAATTTAATGAATTTTTGGATGAGTCGAAGCGAGGTTTTAAATATTCGTCTAAAAGTTGACATATTTTTTATTAAAAGTCTGCGTTTGATCCATCAATATTTTGTCTTTTCGTTCGGTACGCTTGTCTATTTATTTTCATCAGTCATTCGCCATATAGTTTTTGCCTACTAGCTCTACCACGGATGATAGCACAACTCATGACCTTCAGATAATTTTTTCCTAGTCAACAGTACCGCGTACAAGGTTGTCTCTTATTTTCGAGGCTAATAAAATAAAGCTCAATCCGCCTTAGATCCGGTGCGGTTGTGGCAGGCCACCATTAAAAGCTGTTTATGTACTTTTTGCTGCAACCGAGAGTTGCCATTCGTTCTATATATTGATTCCGTTTGAACGCCCGACTCAGCTAGAGCCGAGATACCAAATTGTATTACCGAGTTATAACCGCAGCCGCTGACAATGTTCAAGTTACAAGTTCCGCGGCCAACCGCACGGGTGCCCTAGGAAGTTAGCCGCTACTGACTTTCTTGCAGCTTTACTCGCACGCTGCCCCCCCCCCCCTCACACACACCGCCTCTATCCCTCTTCTTACTCTGGATAACTTATGGCTAAGATCTTGTATCTATCCATAGGCTATATTCACTCTCACGTGGAAGGTCTTAATGAGTTCTGGTTTCAAAATAATTTTATACATTTGTAAAATGGTAGTGTAAATGCTGAGAACAGAAATAATAATTCCTATTTTAAAAGATTGATTGTTACGTGACTGAAGCCTCTTTATTCGTTGTGTGATTAGTTGAAACAGGTTGATTAATGCTACTTGATTTATTGTTACTCTGAAAAAATATTTATACAAACAACTTCATTTGATTTATGTTAAAATAAAATAAAATTACACGTAATATTTTATTATATAATGTAATAATTAATAATGCATATGACAATATGCATTGGGAGAAAAAAATAAAAAATGTAGAGAAGTTCCAGCAAAAATTACCATTCTGCACAGTAAATCGGATGCAAGCTGACGAAAAAGAAGAAAAAAAATTTTAATATTAAATATTACAGTTTGAACAGTAAAAATTATGGTTTGAACAGTTAAAACAGTAAAAATTACTGTGCTGGAACAGTAAACCTCAAAAGAATTGGTTAATAAATTTTACTTTTTTACATGAAAATTTATACTGCTCTAACCACAATATTATTTTTCAAACCATAATTTCAACTGTAAAAACTATAATTTCTTAAAAAATAAGCTGTAAAAAATAATAACTTTTTTTTGCCAACTTGCATTTAAATTACTGTGCAGAATGGTAATTTTTGCTCGATTTTCTCTATCATTTTTATTATTTTTCTCTCTCAGTGTGGTGGCATTCAAACTGAAAATCGTCTTTAAAAAACGATTTGTGTCATTAGTGGTAACATAAATGTTACAAGAGTAAGATTTAAATGTATGTATATACATTTAGGAAGACCAAAAATGGACGAAATGGTTTGCTCCTTTTGCAGTGTGGTATGCTTATTGAGTAATATTACAATGGGTATAAAAGTAGTCAGAATAAGTCAACGTAATTAGTCATTTTTTAAATTTGTATTATTTTTAATCATAGCTTAAGAAAATTAAATATTATAATAAGCGGACACATAAATAAAAAGTTGATTTTTATTTTACAAATAAAGTTTGTTCACGAAGCACTAATATTTAGATTTCATGAGATTTCAGATCTATTATTATGTCTTAGCTTATGCACATTTTAAATCATTTTAATAATTTCAATTTACTTAAAATTGGTTTCGTTAGGAAGAAAGTAGTCCAAATTGACTCAATAGTCCTCGGTATCTATGACTAATAAATAGCGCTTCCCCCAACGTTGCCTTACGAGCGCTAAATTTAACTAGCCCTTCTGTACACTGACTTGCCGTAAAGCGATTGTAAAAGTGACGCTTACGTCTAAAAAGTACAGTTTCCGTTCGAGGCATCGGTAGGAAGCTTGTTATTTTTCTAATTTGCAGCTTGCACTTCTTTTTGAATGAGCGATTCGCACCCAAGCGAAATAGCGTAACGCGTAAAAACGAGCTCGTGAAGAGGACAAAAGGGAAGAGGCTCGGATTCGTCCGTGTGCAGCTCGTTTTCAGCTGTTAAAACTTTCTACCCCGTTGTAAATTAAACAAGGAAGTTCTCAGCGCACGCACGCGCTTCGGCATTGCAACTACTGTTATTTTATGACTCTTTCGTCTTTTTTAGAGTGGTTTCTATCGCCTGTAGAGTCTCTCAATGGGCAGGTCGTTCGGTTAGTGTCGAACGAGGCTTCTACTTATAATTTATTATTTTTGTCGCGACAAAGGTTTTTTTCCTTTCTACCAACAAAATATAGTTGTTGGTGGTAACAGTGTTGAATAATCATATTTATAATTCATTTGTTGTTTATTCTTTCATAAAATTATCACTGCTGTCGCGTAATTTCAGAAGTGAATTTAACTTTAATATTAAATTAAATTTTCTTAGTATATGTGCAGATGAAAATCCTGACACATCAAATAACAAATTGCTCATTTGACAATATTGATTTGTTGTTTTTATTCGACTTTTCATACACTTAAGTACTTAATAATAAAAAATAAAAATAAATCATTTTTAAGAATCAGATTTTGTAGATGTATTAAATAAGTAAATGTAAAAAACAGTTTTGTAAAAACGTTATGGTTTTGATAGCCCACACATTTTTTCTATTGTATCATTATTGGTAAATGCAGTATTGCAGTATTTCCTTAACGAAAAGTTAACCAAAAACAATCTAAAACTAAGAATGGGGTTGAAAAATAACAAAGAAACCACGAAAATTAAAGAAAGATTTCAATATTGAATGTAACTTGATAGTCCCATCATTTTATGCAAATAAAAAGCACAGGACGCTTGATTTCCCTAGGTGTTACTCGCTTGCTTGACTACGCAGTCCATAGAACACATGTCCTCTGTCTCAACGGCCAGCGGTTCGTTCTTAAAATTCTCGTCAAACTACGATGGAAGCTCTTCTTTTCTTAACCAGTGTCAGTTATTTTTGTACAGCATTTTTGTTCGAACAAACATGTAAAAATCATGGTGTAATAAATCATGCCTGTTTCAATCAAAATTCTAAGCTTGCAATCATCAAAAAATAAACTCTATTTGATAAATGTTTCGATTGTAGACAGGACAATACAAGGGATTGCCTAAGTATCATTGCATCTATATTTTTTCTTTACAAAAATCAAAAAGTGACTTCTATAAATTTATAGTATCCAAGAGCCAATATGTATCATAATTACTAGGTATCAGTTGCAAAAAGTGATTTTTCTCGAGACACTAGAAATTTTCGTAGCACTGATGCTGTCAACTGCACTGGCAACATTTATTTATTTATTTTTTTTTTTTTAGAATCATATGACAACAATTACGAAATTCCAAGAAAAGGTGTGTCGTTTGTAAACTATTTTATTTAATTATCTTTCTATAGCCTAAATGTAAAGAACACCAGTTTTTCTTGCATTTGTTCTCGCAGGGCGCTTGGATTGTTTTGCGAAATCAAAATTGACGCATCGAGCCTTACGAATGACAAACCAAGGGCGTGAACGTACTTGAGACATGAGAAACGAGTTGACGTGACTTATATTGCCAAAGAGAACGCGTTATTACCTGCAGTTGTAGCTTTTTTTCTATACATTTTTTTGATCTAATGTGATTGCATTATTTATTGCCTATTCTTACTATAATTTTTACAATTTAACAAGTAAATATTTTTATTTTAAATTAAAAAAAAAAAAAAAATGCACATAAATGTTATGAATAGTAACATGTTATGAATAGAAACGTACAGTAGTACGATTTTCATAAAATTATATGATATAAAAAAATTTTTATTAATTTTTTTCAAAATTTATTTTTAAGGAATTTATTTTCAAAGATGTCATTTATTTCCATTTTCTACATCATCACAATTTTATGTTTATTTGCATTATTTTTTTTATAATGAGTGAGTATGAACTCGACATGCATTAACGAATGCATTATCTTAAACTGTTACGTCAAGCCCTAAAAATAACGCGTTTTTGCGAAATTATCGTAATAAAAGTTATCCAGTTAAAATTAAAAATTGTTGAATTGAAAAAAAACTTGTTAACCTTTAACGCTATCTTTTTAGGCCTATTAACTAAATTTACTCACCTGCAGTAATCAAAAATACAAGAATCACAAAACGTGTTGCTGGCATTTTGTATGATGATTCTTTATTATTTTTCTTCAATGTAGAATACTTCAGTTGACTGTTTCTTTAGATTAATTATGAATACAATTTATACTTCAATCAAATATTTTATCCGTAACGAGTTCATGAAATTTTTTTGGTCATTTTAATTTTTAGGTATTAAGACGTCATTTTCGTTTTATTTATTGATTTGAAATTTAATTTTTATTTTAGCACAAAGCATGTATTTAATTTTCAAATAGTTTTAGTTATCTTAAGAAACTTTTATTGATTTTTAAAATATATTAAAAACCCCAAACACTAAAATTTTATTTATCTCTTGAAGTTTTATATCTGACTTTTTTTTAAAGTAACCGCTTTCTTAACGTTTGGTTTTATTGAATTTTCAGTGACGTTGTAAGAAAGAAAAAAAATTTTTTCTTGATCATCAAAGAAATTTAAAAAATTATCAATCACGACCAATAAACAATCACATACACTCTGTTTCGTGAAAACAGTGCACATCAGATCACAAAACTTAACCTAAAAAAAATTAACCATTCAAGGTTATCAGTGCAAGCAACGATAGACCAATATTTCCTCGCGTATCCGGTGATGGATTGAAAACCGACGACGTCCACGTGTAAACTGAAGCAAACTCAGTTGCACCAAGTAACCCACAACACAACACAAGAGAGAGCATAAAAAGGGGGGAAAGGAAGGAGGGACTCCTTTTTGCATCTTTCGAAGCAGCTCCTGCTTCTGGCCTCGTTAAAGGGTGGGGAGAAGCGGGAAAGGACGCGTGTGCATGTGTCGTGCCCGGTAGCGCGGGGCCTTCTCTCCTCCCACTACCTGCGGGCGCCGCCACCTCCCCTTTGAGAAAGAGGCCTACTCGCTGCACCGTACTTAGACTCTCGCTTTCCAGTGTACGAACTTATGAACTGAAAGAGCCGGAAGTCGCACGTGATGTGCATAATTTGTATTAATTTTTTTTTTTCCTTTTTTTTCTTTTCACTTGCGATGACGAATCGAGCCGCTGTAAATTCTTGTTTTGTTGCACTTTTGGCCTTTTACCGGGACCATCATGTTATGCACTCTTTACGTAATCCTTCGTGATTATTTTTCTTTATGGTCTTCTATCCTTTACCTCTCGCTTTACCTCGTCCTTAACGATGGCACAATTCAAGTGGATTCGCCCATTTCCAATTTTAAATCAGTTGAATGTTTGAGTGAAACCTAGCCTTCGGGGCTGCAGTTAACTGTACCATTGATTTTCGGTGACGTTTAATTATTTTCTACCAATCTTAGTATCTTACTTGCTAATCTTAATAGGGTAGTTGCATATATTTATCTTGAATGTATTTTCCGAGTACTAGACCAATATTAGTCAGTTCCAATAAATAGTGTCCTGTTACTATGTAAAACAAACATTTTTTTTGGTTTATTAGTGGGAAAAAAATTTGGCTGCAAATTGAAACATTTTTTCATTGATCATTACATAGTTGTTTTTGACAACGGGACATGAACTATTGTGTGGATTTCATAAATAAAGAACTTCAGCTTAACGTATTAATCAAGTTAGTAATCATTTTTCAAAGAATTTATTTTAAGTTTTTAAAATAATTTGTTACGTGTAGGAGACAGCTAACTTTTATGATGTGTGTACCCGATTTTTCGATGACAATCTTTTTTTTTTTTTTTTTTTTTTTTTTCTTCTTTTAATATCATGTAAACTGCATTAAATTACACAAATAGTATAGTAGTTAAATTACTTGGAAACTCTTCATTCTGGAATAACGTGAAATTTTTAAAACACGACGATTTAAAAAAGTTAGGCTGCTAATGAGTAGTGTTTTAAAAAAAATAATAAAAATAAAAAGCGAGCTTCACACGTAAAACGATGTCGAAACGCAGGAGCAATAGCAGCAGCTACGGAGAGAGGAAAAAAGTAGGAAAAACGCTGGGAGAGTCGCAGTTTCGCCACCACTGCACGCATACTCACTTTTTTTCTTCTCTTTCCCTCTCTCTTCTCGCACGCGCTTCTTTTGCTAACACAATGCGACTATCTCAAGGGCTTATCTCTGTTGAAAGGGTCTCTCTCTCTCTCTCTCTCTCTCTCTCTCCCTCTTGTTTTTTTCAACATTTCCACATATATCGTCTGTTAAAAAAACGTGTTTCTGTATCGTGATCACTACTGAAATAAATATAATTCATTTTTCCATGTCCAGTATTTTTTTTCATGAGTCAGTATCAATCACTTTTGACTCTTTGCTTACGTTTTGTTGATATACTACGAAAGGAGCGCCACCACCAGGCTGTTTAGCCCTTCATTTTTATCACCTACTAAACTTATATGAAATCTACGTTAAAACATACAGATGGCTCTTCAAAACGTACAAATGACATCATTTTTTTAATTTGCATCGGTAGTAAATTATTACATTACTTAATCATGCATATGTTTGTGAATAATATAATTGCAACTAAATGGATAAATTTTTAATTTAATTTTTTCTGAATATTAGTCTTATTTAACTCCTAACTATTCTAGCCATCATGTAAAAAATTTTTTTTAATTTCTCACTTATTTGCTATCATATATATTCCAAAAACGTCACTTTAAACATATTTATCACTCAAAAATCTCACCGAAACGCTATAAATCACTACCTCGTAGAAAATTCCTTTATTTATTTCTAGAATTACTATTATTATTCTGATTGTTCAATATTTCTTTACAAAACTGTGATCCTAGTAAAATAACGATGAGTGTAGTTGGGAGTTATTTATTGGGTCATTTGTCAGCATTCTTGTCTACTTTTACTTCGCATTTTTTTTCTTTCAATGCATACCGCATCCTATTGTTTCCTCGGTGCTTTTGGATTGTGAATACTTCTCTCATCAAGCTGGTTAAAAATGGCTCGGCTGTACGTGAACGAATATTCGTCGGTAGTAATTAAAGTGATGTGCGACTGCTATTTGATATTGATATCCGATACGTGAATGTACTCGCGTTAATTACGCTTTTATTTCGCAAAAAAAGGGTTAAATTTGATATTACAGAGTGGAACAAAAATTTCATAGAATTTTCCGAGTCGTCTTTTCATACATGAAAATCGAGTCAACAGTTTGGACCGATATTCACTAGTAATTTGAAACTCGTGGAATATTAAATCTCATATCTTGTTAGTAAACGATATTATTAAAGGAAACAAATTTTGTGATTCTATGTTCTATTTCGAATTAGAAATTTTAGTAATCATAATATACTACTCAGTAGCTGTATCGAGAGAGGCACGAGGGGTATCGGTGTTGATAATAAACCACTTTTTAAATTTGATATTTTGATGACAGAAGTTTTCATACGATTTATATAAGGCTGTGGTTAAATCTTCAGAAAAAATAAAAATCTCGTACTTTTTTGCTCTGTACCGACAATTATTAACAAAAATAATTTGATAAACAATACTTTTTTGTTGAACATTTAATGATTAATTTTTAAAAATGCATCTCAACACTTGTTAAAATAATTTAATCTTTTTAACATATAGTGCTACCAACTACATGGCAATAATAAAAAATATCTTCAAAAATAAATGTTTAATTTATTATTATTATATAATATATTTTTAAATCCGATGTATATCAAGCGTATTACATGCTTGACTCGTGCATGCAGTCTACGTACGCTTTTCTCTTTCAATGTACATCATCTCTCACTCAACGGTAGGGGAACTCACGTTCAGCCTACTTGCTTGCTTCACTCGTTAGCAGACGCATACTCGCAAGAAGTCGAGTACATTACTCTCTTCTGACGCCACTCATATGCGATAGAGAGCCGTACATTTTCATAAAACTTTTTTCTTATTTTTTCATGTAATACGTCCACACCTTCGTGAAACTACCTAGAAATACCTGCAAAAGAGATGCACTGTCATTTTACTAGTGCACCATTGCCAGCAATAGAAGTCTGCTTGCGTAAATAGGAAAATTATTGTATTGATTCATTTATTATTCTTGTGCTAAGCCACGACTATAGGACTGATTGATCCATAATAAGCAGACAATTAACTGAATTTTTAACTAAATTCTTATTTAAACTGTTGACGTATTGCAAGTTATATAATATGGTCAGAAAGTACCAACTCACATAAAATACCACGTTAAAAATTGAAATATTAAAATATGAATCTCTTACTCCTCGAACCATATCGAAACTTGATACTAAAACTGGAGTATTTGTACACATTGATCTTCTAATTCTTATTATCCACCAATTCCTTAAAATATTTTAATATCTAATTGACACAGACACTAAGTTTTTTCATTAAATACTACATTTCTAATTCTGGTAACTTCAAAGCAGCTTTTATTCGAGACACGAGCGTAAGGTTGAGTCGGTGGGCACGTGCCGCGTAAGCAGCTAATGTTCCTCATTGAACAATCAAAGATTCGAGTAGAAGCCTATCCCAGAAATGCCAGACCATACATCTCTTTTTTTTCCAGCGTAATGACAGACCAGTCGTGTTATTCGCAATGCAAAATCCCCCTAATTACCCTTCACGTGTACGCTACGGTGTAGTGTAACGTCTGAGTTGCGGCTCAGAAGGAAAACCTATCGATTACCTCGTGTCAGTCAAACTTGATGAGAATCGATTTCCCCACGCTTTTGCAGTGTGCATTTATTCGTTCGTTTGAAGAAGCTGTTGGGTTCGCTTGCAAATAGATTTACTCTCGGAATTTCGGGCTAATGGTATGAAGAGATCAAAATTTTTTTTTTAAAAAAAAGCATATCTAAAATCATGCCTAGAATCCTAAAAAAGTTACGTACTAAATTATCGTATCGTAATATCAAAATGATTGCAAATATATTTGAAAGACCGCGTAAGATGTATAAACATTTTAATATTTGTATTTAAATCAAAGTCATATTGATATAAAAACCATATATTTTATTAGTTGAATAATTTTTGTAGACTGTGGAAAGTAAAATTAATTTAAATACTTTTAAATCTACTGAAATTCCTGTCTTTTAAATAATTTGTAGGTTATAAATAAAAATTTTTAAAAACGATGGAAATAATTACCATCTTCCGTTAAATTAAGAGTATTTTATTGATTTCAAATCCGATAACTACTTGATAAAGATAGAAAAAATTTGTACTTAAAGGCCTTATTGTTTTTGTTACTTCAAAACATGTTGACTACATTAACGTATATAATGTTGAACATTTTTTATTTTACTGGTAATTTAATAATTATTTAGTTTAAATCATATTTAGTTTAATTTAAAACTTATCAACTACGGTATCTAGCATAATTTTAAATGTGTTACTTTTTTGAAATACTTCAATTCAATTTATTTTTAATAGTATTTGATCAAAAATGCTTTTTAACTTAAATAATTATGATCCTTTTTGAATAATGCTTAATATTTAATATTCCTACTTTTGTTGATTGAAGTAAAATTTAATAAAATTTAACTTTTATTTCATGTATAAACATTGTATTCTTTTATGGGTTCAAAATTTTTTGACAGCATTAATGTGGTGAAATAAAATATTTATACTTCTGTTGAAAATTGTTTGTTTACAATAAAAAACAGTTATTTTTAATATTAAATATATTGATGGTAATATTTTTACGACAAATTTTTGGACTAACTGTGCGATTCCATTAATAGTTATGGAAGATATTTTTTGATAAATTGTGAATTCTACTTCCAAAATAATTTACTCTTTACTGTGAATTATAAAGTGCTGATTTATCAAATATAAATTTTTAAGACTGTATATTACACAACACACAACTTTTTTACATTACTGCAACCAACGAAATCAATTTCAGATCACGTTTCCAAGCCACACAGTTTATCAAGAAAAAAAATACATCCATTCGATTCGATTCGGATCGACAGTACGAACAAGGCAAAAAACTTTCACGCGACATTTTCATCTTATTTATAGAGCATTTGAATTTCACACTTTGAAATACACAACCCATATTTATCTCTTCTCGACCGTAGATACACAATTTCTAGCTTCCAACACACCTTGAGAGCGCAGACGTATCACTTGCCAAATCTCTAAGCTTCCAGCAATGTTGGTTAGCGTATCATCAATTCGCTAGGTTCTCACGATTACGTACAGGCATATTCAAAGAGGAAAAAAAAAGAGTGAGAAACAACCAACAAGAGGGATGCCATCTCTTTCCCGATCTTCTTGCATATGCAGAACAACGTAATCGCAGGAGCTGGGCGGGCGTTTGTACACATCTGCAAGGATAAATCATGGAAAGTCGACAGTGCCGGATACAAGATCGGCAGATATAGGTCGTCTTCGGTTGACGGTACTCTTATGTATGTGATGTATGGGAAACCGTGGCATAATTTAAATTATTCGTGGACAAGTGCTCGTCTTTTGTGTGTCATTTTTTTTCTGTTGTTTTATTTTAGAAAGTTTTATTTTTTTACAATCGTTTTGTTTGTACTTTTTCCTAGCATTATATATTAATCCTGGATAAAATTTTCCAGTGAATCGTAGATTAAAATACAAAATAGCTCAGAACTATAACCATTTAAGTAAAAGAAATCAATCATTAATAAATAAAAAAAAGAGCTCTGCAGTATTTGTCTTATTTACTTTAAGAATAAAAGTTTCGGGTCACCTCGATAAAATTTCTAGAAGAGAAGTTTGTAGTCGTCATTTCTGCAATGTAAAAAAGACTAAATAACAACAATAAACGCATTCTCAATATATTGAGACATCCGTACAATAGGCTGAAAGCCTCACAATGGCCTGCTTTCATCTTACGATACTGTAGTTTGCAAACCAGTTGCAGTATTATTTGTTTTCTTTATTTCGTCAGTAGACGCTAAAAACAAATTTGTTAAAGTACTCTTAGCCGTAACTGTCGTAGATATCACGTTTGATGATTGAAAAACGATGTTGATCCCCCCAATAAAAAAAAATTTATAAAAAATTGAATAATTTTCAATGAATGGAAAATAGTAAAAATTGATTTTATTGATCTTTCATCGCCAATAAAATTTTGAACCTTCCTTAACAGAATCAGTATAGAATAATTGAAATTATTCATAAACATATTTGAATTGAATAATTATATAACAATATGTGACCCCTCGGTTTATGATCTATTTTTGATTGTAATAACGTATTCTTATTTTTACAACTGTCGATCACAATCACTTTTTGTTTACTATTTCTTTATATAGTTAAAAAAAATTATGTATCAATTATAAAAAAAAAATATATTAGTTTTGTACTGTTAGAATGCATATACAACGTGACTACATTATTAAACAAACTCGTGACTTTATTATTTTTAATATTAGTGTATCTATTGAAGGATCAATGTTTGCTTATATTCATTATATGTCGGTAAAATTACAAAATAGTGTATAGCTACGATAGAACCGATGAAAATCAGACAACGGTAATTAGGAGATATATATTATATGTAGAGACGGTATCTTGAGTAAACTACTGTGTTCGGAAAAGCGTAATTATTACGCATGGGTTAAATTATGTATATTACCTACTTTTATAATAACTATCCATTGTTACTAGACTGCAATGACCACATATAATTATCATTAAAACAGTTTTTATTTGTTACTTGAATTCATCAAAGTATCGAAGTAGAGAGAGCAAGATTTACGAATCTGAAAGTGTAATTTACACGAAAAGAAAAAAGAACTCAAATCTCCTCGATTTCCCGCACATACATCTAATCTCTTTGGCTCAAATTTTACTTTCAACGCCACCTCGCAATTGCACACTTATCGCACGTACTCGGTCGTATCGTACGTCGTAGTAGCATAATAGAAAGTGCGACAGCAGCAGCACCAGCTTATTCTCAAAAAGAAAAGTAAAACAGCCTAGCGCGCACCGGCAAAATCAGCGTTTTTTTTTATCAAGCCTCTAAAAATTGAGGGCCCGTACAAAGGATACTTTCGAATGCGTTTGGGTCGGATAAGGATCGACTGCCTCTCTACCGTCTCATTTTCGTGGATCATTCGCTTTTTTTGTATTCTCAAAGCGCTCGCGTACGCGAGAGCCAGTACCTCGACTGTGTAATGTACGTTTTTTTGTTACATACAGGTGTAATTTTGAAAGTACTTTCGCAAAGTATTATTTGAGCCTCGAGTAATGTAATTTTACTAAAATTCTCGACTTTCGCTGGACTCGACGACGTTTGAAGTACAATTTTACTTAAGTGCCTTTACCTTATTTTTGACTTTTTATACTTCAATATTATTTTCACACAATATAATAAAGAATTGTAGAAGACGTCCCTTACAAATAAATATTTACGAGTAAATTGTGATTAATCCTGTGACATAAATCTGTATGATATTATTGATTGGTTTATTTTGGTCATTACGTCGAAGAAATTTTATATTAGACACATTTTTTTGTACATAACTTAAAAAAAATTTTAGAAGTCATTAAAACTACTCTAGCATATTTGATGTTGATATAAAATTAATAATGTGTTTGTTTTCTCTAGTCAATACACAACATTGACAAAATTATAGTGCACAGTGGCGTAATAAATTTCGTTTTCCACGGTTTTCTAGCAATTCGCTCTTTAATTTATACTCCTACACTTAGTTTGCTATTTTGTGATAAGTACTATGACTAAAAGAAATTTTTAATTTAATAATGATAAATATTTCAAAAAATTTTAATAATATAATAATAAATACATAATAAATATGATTATTTATTTATTTATGCTTCATTTTATTTTACGTATGGCATAAATTTAAAAAGCTCTAAACTAGTAAATTGCACTTGTTTAATAAAAAAAAAAAATAATAAATTAATTAACATCATTTAATCATTTTTCAAAATGAAAAAATCACACACTTAGTTTTTAATTTCAGTTTACCAAAACTGTCATTTAAAAATCTAATAACGTCCACCTCCAGTTAAGTTGTAACTTTTCCAACCAACACACGTTTGCTTATTCCCGTCACACCCACTGAGATCGCAAAGAAAGTACGCCATCCTGTAATTTCCATTTCATCTTTATCACTCCTCATGCCAGCTTTTATGTTTGTCCCTTACTAGAATTGCCTAACTGGTCGATGTGCACATACATTGGAAGTTTGTGTAAAATCTCATACATTACTGTCGCCAGACACAAAAAGTACACGTCAAACATAACTGAAAAACTTAACTTTCGCGCTACCCATATCTTCTCGAGTGCGTATAAAATGCGTTTTTGGTTTTTATGCTTCGAGTAAGGCTTTGATTTAGCTGCGAATGTCATTTTTAAATGTCATGTTTTTTGCCTAAGCATAAAATATGAAATTTATGTAAAACTTTCTCACGTGAAAGGGAAATCAGGTCTTTTTCAGTTTATGCAATCCCCTTACTTTTATTATACAGCGTTACTCTAATTTATTTTTCCTTTTACGTCTAATAATTTTATCGTGCTAGCTGATTTTTTTTTAGGAAAAATAAATTTTTTTTAATTTTCTTTCGTTATATAAAGTCTATAGGAAATTTTTTGGGGGGTATTTATTAATTTTGTTCTAATTTAAATTGATTTATTCAAGTTAAAGGTGTAAATAATTGTATACAATAATTTTAAACGATATTCAATGGTTTTAAAATTTTCGTAATAATTTTATCGGCTACTGTATGAAAACTTATTTGAAGTATAAGAATATTATAAAATATAATAGTATGCAATTTTATAAAATGTATACACTTAGAAATCAGAAAGAATAATAAAAATATCGGCATTTAAAAAAAAGTTTTTTAGTCAAAAAATGAATACTGTAGTAGGCCCTTAAACATAAGTACAAAATATTAGAATATAGTTTATTACAGTTTTCAATTTGACTGGTACATACTTTTCAGCCATTAAGAAATAAATTTTTTTTTCTTACATCAAGTAAAGTTCAAAACCTACATTTTATTTCAAAAGGATTTCATGATTTTTTAGAATATTCGTTACCAATTTATGTACTGCGTAAATAATTTCAATAATCTCCTGTATTGATTTATTTAATTAATTAATTAATTTTTTTTTTTTCAATCAGAGGATTATGATGCTACAAAGCTGACTCGAAGTAATAGCTTTTGTAAAAATCAAACTAAAACTGCACACATACACCAGCCATCGTTAGCGTCAAATTTTCCTTAGTTTCAACAGTCGGCAGCAGCCGACAACAACTGAACAATCGCTCCACTGTCTGACATTAAAAAAATCAAGTCGTGCAACGAAGTCGAACCACGTGATTGTTGTTGTTGTTGTTTTTTTTTTTTTTTTCTTCTTCTTCCTGACGGCAAACATACTCGTGCACTAATGAAGGCCCGAAGTGAAAATAGTTTGTGTGCGCGGCCTAAAAGCGCGCCGGACCACGGTGAGAAGGAGTGGGCACAAGCGCGCCTTCATATCTGGGTCATCAAGGATTATTTTCCGCGATACAGCTCCCCGATCTGATAAGATTTTGTTTCGCTCGTATGGATTTTTAGCCGGCACTGCAGCTTTCGCCTTCGCTGATCGGCGCCTGTCCCCGCCCGTGAGAGGAAAGTGAAATTTCGAGCCTTGAACTTGGCTTGGAAAGTTGATGGGTATTAAATGATGGAGAATGAGTGCCGATAAGGTTGGGAAACGAGTCTGTCTGCTTTGCTATATGGGCTGCTGCTGTTGGCTTTCTTGCGGTCTTGTTATCGTTTATTGGACTTGTATGAATGGCTTTTGGCAATAATGGAGCTCTAACGCCACGCTTTTCTACTGTCTGTATTCTTGATATGTGTATTATTAGTTACCACTTGTGTGGGGATGAAATTTAAAGGTGATACTTATCTGATTTGATCTTTTAGATTGAGCAAGTGCTGATATGATTTTTTTTATGAAATGTGGTGTATATTTTTACTTCCATATAGGGAAACTGGTTTCATGAGATGAATTTTCAATTTGAGCTCTCAAAAATATTCGTCTGCTTCATCTAAGGAAAAAAAATTAATTTTTTATCTACTATTTTTTTGTAGTAAGTTGCAAGTTCATTTAATGTAAATTTTAACCTGCGATTTACATACAAGTATAATAATAATACATGTCATATAACGTCAAAAATCATACATTTGCATTTATTTACAAGCTCATCTAAACAGACTTGAAATAAACAAATGAAGCAACAAAAAATAAAGCATGTATCGTTATTGAATCATCATATTTTTTTCCAACAAATAAAAAAAATTTAACGGAGTCACCACCGCGTATACTCTAAAATTTTCCATCATCCTAGACACTGAAAGGAGAAAAAAATACACTCAACACCGCACAAGAGCGCCTTAAACACATTTTTCACTTTTCCTTGCCTCTTTTCTCGAACGAGTAGTACTAGTACGAGCCAAAAAAAAAAAAATCCACGTCACGTACAGCACGTCTCTAAAACTTCCGCATCGCTTATAAATCTTACACTCGGCGGAACTCCTCCAGAGATAGCGCGCCTATTTCTCGGTATTACTGCTTCCTCGGCAATTAACGGAACGACCGAGCAAGCGAGTCGACGCGTGAACTTTGAACCGTGACACATCGAGGATCGCTCTTCAGCTGGAGCGCAGATATACACGCATGTTCGTTTGCAAGGGAGTGAAATACATATCTATCTCTTACGAGATATCGGGAGGCGATCATTAGAAAGAGTAGACGATGTTATTACAGTTATAAGGGACGCAAGTGTACGGTAAAGGGGGCCCGATTCGCTTCGTCTGACTTTACGGCGCGTTTATGCATTAAGGTCGTTTTGCAATCGAGAGAAGCTGACTGCCATGTGTATATATATGTGGATTGGGCGCGTTGCACGCGTGTGTCTATTAAATTAGCGAACTGCAGCTGTAATTTCGCGTATCTGTATCTCATGTCTCAATGACTCTTGGGAGAAAAATTTAATTGTGTAAGTTGAAAACGAACGATTTTTTTAAATTTCCATACCGGTATAACATTTGACAATTTTTCGAAAGAACAAGTATGTGTGCTTTAATTAATGGCGTCGAGTTTATTAGAGGTTACGTGTTATGTAGTTTTATTGAATTTTATTACATGGATTACGTAGATTGCTACTCGAGTTTTTCTTATACGATTGTTATCCGTTGGATGTAATGAAAGTGTGATCGGTATCTTTAAGGTTTCTCTATTACCACCAAGTATTTCGATTAAAATTAAAAATGCGTGGAATTCGTTACGAAATTTTCACTTATGAGTGGTCCTTCTGTTACATTATATAGCGAATAAAGTAATATCTTGATAAAAACGAATGCATACCCAAACGTATTGTGATTTTTCGAGAATTGATATTTTTTTACAGACGGCTAAAAGAAAATTTTAATTTTAATTGTATAAAAACCTAATAAATAAGTTTAAAGCTCATGAAAACTCTTGTTATACAAAAAGAAAGCTTTTACACAAATCTTTATGGTCTAAGCAAAAATTTCATGTTAAATTTAAATTATGAAAAATAAAAAATAAAAATTATTCAACATTGAAAATTATCCATTTTTAAAGTACATTTCAGATTAATGTTTTTTATTGTGCCACTATAAGAAATGGAATTGATCCATAGAATTACAATATGTGACTGATATACAAATGCGTAAATACGCAGGAACTAAAATTATTTCCGAAAAAATACTTTGATGATTTGTACTAGAAATTTAAAAAACATAACACGAATGATGTTATAAAGAACCACTTTGATTTATAAAAATAATTATTCAAAAGCATAAACGTAAAAAAATGAGTTAAAAGAGCTGGTAGCAAAAATCCCTGCCGTGTTCCAGATGTGAGAGAAAGTACGTATCGACACTCTACAAAGAAAATGGACTTTCAACAAGATGTAGTCTTAATTACAGCTGCAGCTCTCCTCTTGTTCTCGCATCTACTGAAGCGTGTACTACTTTTTTCTCCCACTCCTGACAGCGTAGATCGAGTTACGCACTTTAATTACCTCTATTTATTGAACTCGAAACTTAAGAATGCCTAGCCTCGTCAATTTGTGTCAGCTAGATGATAATTAATAATCATTAATGATCATTCACACATCTTAGTTCGAAAGGTTTCGTGTATAAAAATAAGGTTGCAATCATAATTTTAATTAATGTCTTTTTGCTACTGCTAACAAAGAAAAAAGTAATATTTTTTTTGCAAGTAATTAATCACTACAAATCAATCGTTTTGAAAATATTGAGTGACTTTTTTATATCTATTGTTGTCCTAATAAACTATCATGTCAACAACAAAATCTATTTTTTGTTAAGTATTTTCCAGATAAAAAAAAAAGTTCGTTACCAAGCACCGTCGTAATCTTATTTTACCTAAAAATATATAGACATCAATACAAAGCCTTACTTCCCAAAATCACATTCACCAACGAAACGAGGAAGCGCACGCAACAAAACACCCAGCTATAGCGAATCCTTCCGCTCTTTCCTCCCAACACTGCAACAACAGAAGAGGCATCGCTTAGAAATCCTCCGCTTCATTACGTCCCCTCCCTCTCTTCGTCTTCTTCATCACATCTCGAATTCCCATCCCTTTATCTCGTCCCCGGTCCTCGTAGCTGTCGGGGCGAATTCTTACTCTCGTCCTCTGTCTTTTTTTTCCCTTTCTCCTTCCACTTCCGTTCACAAAAGCAACTCTCGGCCGAACGAAGAAACGCGAGCCCGCATACGCAATTACGCTAAACGACATTTGAACTTGGCTTCCCTATCCCTCTCTCCTGGTTTTGTGCGAACTCGAAACGCATCGATTTCTCTCTCTCTCATTTCATCTTCGTCCTCCCTGCTCAGTGGGAAATTGCGTTTGTCCCGAATAAGAGAAGACCAAAAGGAAACGGGTTTTCGTTCGAGTTAATAAAATGTTGGAAAAAGAAAGATTTGTCGTGTTTTGCTACGCGACACACGCAACGACATCACATAAATTGGATATTAAGGTTAGGTTGTTCTCTTATCTTCCAAAAATCTTGTCCATGAGTATTGAGCATTACGAATTGATTTGATAAAGCATGACTGATTTGTTTATTATTAAAGTGAAAAGTTAAATTGTGACTTTTTTGCACATCTAAAACTATGTGTTTTGAAGCGTAAGAATATTAACAGAAAACTTTGTAGTTCATAGAAGGTTTCGTTTTGTGCAAGTTTTACATGTTCATACCTGAGTGAAACTTCATTGAAATGGTATATTACGTCAATAGGGTACCAAGTACAAAACTACAAATATGAGCGCTTGTAGAGGGCGCGGTTGTAGTATGTTTTTGCCCGAGTCGCGGACATTGTTTTTCTTACCGAGGGCGCAAAGTGCAATTTTTATAGCTGTATTTAATATTTTAATTCATCTTGAAGGATATTAAATTGAACATTTTAAATATTGAATACTTTCAAGTCATGAACTTATGTTAAAACAATTGCTTAACTCTACATAATGTAGGGTATATAACGTAGGCATGGATTGAATGTAATATATTTTAAATCAATTTATTACGTCTTAAGGCAGTTAAAGAGTTCCTTCCGTATGACAAGGATGCAATTACTTATGATGGAAAATTCAAACAATGTTAATTTTGGTTATACTTGAAGAATTCTCAATTAGATCTTGCCGAAAAATTCAAGGGTACTCCTCAGATGCTCTAGTTTGCCGCAAACTTTGTCGATGAAAAAAAACCTAACCTGAAAGTAGATAATTTCAAATTCTTCAACCAATAAAAGTGTGTTAAAAATTTTCAAAAGGTCCAACTTTTTAAATCATTTAGCTTTTCTACATGCCTGTAGAGTAAGCGTCCAAAATATCAAGTCTCAATAAACAGTCAACATTGATTGAACGTTGTATTGTTTTATTACGTCTTTGTGAATATCTTTGTTTAAAAATTAACAATTTCAATTACTTTTTTTTTTAAATCTTTGTATTTTAACGACCTATATGTAGTCAAAATTTTACTAAAATGGTAAATACCGTTTAAAAGATATTTAATGATGTGTACGATTTTTAATGACGATTCCTCATACATCTCCTACGTTAAAAACTTGACTTTCATTGCTTTATTAAAAAAAAAAAAGACCGAACGTGCGAAAAATCTCAAAACATTGAGATACTCATGTTCCTGACATCTTACAGGTAAATACAATAAATATATGTAAGTTTCACAACTTAAGTAAATAAAATCTAGAGTCAAGGGAACTACATTCATGTTCTTTGTGATCCCATCAATCAAATATATACCATCTTACCGTCTCCAGACAGCATGTCTCAATTTTTCCAAAAACCAAGTCATCGATTTCAATCAATCAACACTTGCGCATCACCCAAAATAAGCCCTCCACACGACTCCGAAAAACAATAAATCAAAAAATTCGAAACCCCGTCGGGAAACTACTTTCAAACTCGACGAGACACAAGATTTAAAAGCAGCTCAGCCTCAGGCCATAGCAGTTAACCGCGTCAAGATCACGGTCCAGTCCGCAACGTGTCGTGCACAAGAAGCGCGTACATTGTAGCAGGGGCGCCTGCGGTATAGTCCGACCTCTCCCAGCTATATACATCTCATCACAGCGAGTCTTGGCGAGTCGCCTGCGGGCGTATTTTTTTTTCTCTCCCTCTTTCGAGAGTTGAGATGCATGTCAGCCGGCTGAGCTGATGATTACTTGAGGCTTTGCGGGTGCTGTAGTTTAATTTTTTTTTTTTTTTTTTTTTTTTTTTTCATACATGTCACGGAAAATCATTTCCGTCATTTGGATTCTTTACTTGTAATTTTTTGTGAATCAGGTATCGTTACTGGAAAATCCTTCCTCGTTGGGGGGATTGTTTGGTCGATTGAATAATTGAATAACTCTATAGACACGAAGTATTTTTATTCACACGATTTCCATCAAATATTTGGCTTTGGCCAAATAATACTTTTCACAAGTACACATCGAATTATCTTGGAGACTCAGTTTTAGGATCTCAGAAACTGAAACTAAACTTCAACTCGTTGTCTCCATTTTCCGTTGTTTCGAGTTCCATGTGTGAGTTTGCATTGTGTTAATAGAACAGCCAAAAAAAAAAAGTTGGTGTCACTTTAGGTATTATCTACCCAAATACATATACGTGAGAACTGAGAGTATGACAGAAACTGCCGTAACTCTTGTGTTTGTATTGAAAAATACAACGCAAACTTTGATCTGTTAAGAAGCACATGCTCATTAGCGGTGAAGATTTTTCTCTTAGAAACTCTCTCCGGAGCGAGGCATTTGGTTTGTTCTGAAATAAAAGAGTCTCAATTTGTGAAAATCACCTGAATTGACGAATTATCGTCCGTGGACGGATTAAAACTAATTGCGTCGATTATTTAAAGCAAAGAATGGGGACAGTCAGTGTCGTGGTGGAGAGTAACAATAGAGGTAATTTGATTTAGAAATTTAATCACTCAGAACGGTTCGCACACTTTTGCTAAACGATTCAATCACTTTGCTGTAACAAGTAGGTAATAAACTCTCAAACAAGTAGGGTATAGAAAAAGAAAAAAAATGGATCATAAAAAGACGGAACAACAACAACATCGTTGTTTAGCATTTTACGAGGGAGTACGGCTCTTTATTATTACACGGTTGTGTATAACGACGCCCTCAGCGTTTTTATCGTCTCTCAGCTGATGGCGGCTAAATTAGCGACGCTAAACACTTTTTATTTTTTATTTTTTCTTTTTTTCTTTCTTTCTTTCGATTGACGTAAAAATGAAACATTGAAAAACTCTTATGCAACCCAATAGCGTACTTGCGCAAAAATAGAGATCTGCTCCCAAAATTGCCACTTTAACGTGTAATTTGCGTCGGTACTGCATCTTCTCATCAATGAGATGATCGAGACTGTATTACTTAATCTTTCGCGCGTGCGACGCAGTGCGGAAGTCAAGTGTATAATAATATTAACTGGTTTGGCGTACATGTAATGTAAAATTAGCCGCTCACGTAATATTTGGTTTTCAACTCGAGGACGCTTGTATCAACTAAAATGCATCTGTAGTGATTGGTTGTTATTAGGTAAATGTTTGGTTCAAGGGATTTCGAAAGTAATGCTAATAGACTTGAAAACATCTCTATAAAAAATACAAAACATTAAAATTCAGTTGGTTAATCCCAAAATGTCTTTTTTTCTAGTGTCTCTATATTGACGTTTTGTGAAATTCACTCAAAATACCTCGCAAAATACATTATCAGTAAAATAATAGTATAAGCATGGTATTTTGATTCCGCGTATACTCAATACAGGATTCATACGTATCCTAAATCCTTAACCTCCATAATCATATTTTTTTTTTTTTTTTTTTTTTTCTTCTAATGTAAGAGTCTTTCGTACAGCTTTTTGTAAAGTTTTCCTCAAAAAACTTGATCATCCCAGTCTGATGGATATTATTACAGGGTGCTCTAACTCAAATTATACATTTCATGGATAAGATGGATGTACGTTTGACTACTATACGATATACATACTGTAATTTCATTATTTATACTCTCCTTTAAAGATTGGTAACTGGACGAAAGTCTGAAACAAGAACCTAAACATAATTAAAAAAGAAAATTATTATTTTATCTGTTGTGCCTGACTTTGGTTGTATTTTTTTGTCTTTAAAAGAAAATGTAAATGAAATTTTTTTAAAGTTAACTCGAATGTCTGATTCAACAAAGCAAAGGACATTTTCATCAACTAATCGCGTAAAATAACAAAAACTTGAGTTAACTAACTGAAAGATATAAATGGTCTATAGCATATTCTCAAATATTCACTAACAAAACAAACGAGAGCCCCTTACCCCTCCTCTTCTTAAAAATTTTTACCCTCGCACAACATGAACTACTACCAACCCCTTGAATCTCGCGAGCGGTATTTAGCTGCAAGCGAGCAACCGTTTCCACGTGAAAGATAAAAAAAGAAAAATACTCTCGAAAACCCACTCGTCCGTCTCTCGCACCGCCGCATCCCTCCTTTCTCTCATTGTAAAATAAATTCGCAGCTACCCCGAGGAGGCAGTAAACTGCTCTCCCGAGGTGGAAATTACGGGACGCGTGTGCGGGCTTTACAGCGACATCGCTCATAGAACGCCAGACAAACTCGCTCTGGCGTTTTACGCTCGTCCGTTTATATCCTCGCGCGCGCGCGAGCGCGAATATCGCCGTGAAACTTGAAAATTTCCTTCAATGAGACAACGACGCTGCTACTGGGCTTCAGAAATTCCTGAGATGTATACCCCGAGCTGGCCCATTCCTCTCTTTCGACTGTACTTTACCCTTTTCTCGACCCTCCCTAATTTAGAGCTATACGCGCATGTGTGTATGCCACATGACTATATGCCAGGCTATAAAGCGAGGCGCATAGGGTTATAGAGCGACGACGTAAGACTCTAAATTCGAGAGCTTAGAGTGAAATGACTGTCCCTCTCTCTCTCTCTCTCTCTCTCTCTTCCTCTACATCAACATCTCGCTCTTTCGCAGTTGTACTTTACTTCTTCTTCTTCTTTCCTCTTATGCGAGATATTCTCTGAATGAGTCGCGAGGAAGAGAGAAAGAGATAAAAGAGGATCATACGATAGCTGGCTGACGATGCATACGAACTGGGAGCGCGAATCCCTCTCTTGAGAAAAGTTAGTGGTGATGGTGGTTGTTGCTTGAAACGTCATGCAGTGGCTAGTTGAGTACTGTTTTGCATGAATGTAAGATATTACTTGTGCAATTATAATTTTTAGCTGGTGGTGATTTTTATAGTTTTTTTTTATTTTTATTTTTTTTTCAAATTTTTTGTATCTCATTTGCTTAAGGTTTTTGTCTGTAAAATTGCAGAGCTTTTGTATCTAGTCTGAAAAATGTTTTTGACTCAATCTGTTTTTCCTTGATAATAACGGTGTTAATATAAGTAGTAACAAATCCTAAATTGATTTTTTTTTTTTAATTTTGTTAAATGCTTATTTGTAAAGTTGAAGATCAGAGCAAACCATAACAATTGACGTTTATAAACAATCTATCCAAAAAATAATATTGAAACGAAAAATTTTATTTTTTTATTTTAATGTATTTTCATAAATTTCAAAACCCTTAAAAACGATTAGATCATTTTTCCAACAATCACTATACGCGTATTAATCAGCAAATCTTTGAAGAAAGTGAGGAAGCAAAAAAAAACCAGTCGCTGTATAGCTCGATCCGGCAAGCTCTGCTAAAACGAACAAAAAAACAACTTACGCTAATAATCTCCTATTATCGTTTGCCTTTGCCTCTCTCTTTCCGTGCAACAACAACAGCAGCGGTAGACGAGTTCGTATGGGTGCACACCCAATCAGCATGCGCGCTGGCTTATATTGGCTTTTAATTAATTACAAATGACGCTTTGATTGCCTTCCTCTCTCTCTCTCTCTCTCTCTCTTTTGAGCCCCCCTTGCACACATATCTGGAGGGTAAAAGCTTGCGCGCGAGCGAGTAGAGCTTATGGGTGCTTTTTTTTTTTCATTGTTTTGGACTGCAGCAAGCGAGTGTGATTGTTAATTCAGTGGGTTTTTTTTTCTTTTTCTTTTTTTTTTTTTTTCTCGAAAGGGAATCCGATCGATACGATCGACACCTACGGACTCGTGGCCATAAAATACGAGCTGGTTCTAGAGTCTGGGTTTGCGGTGGAGAGTTTACTTGTTGGATTGTATTTCGCTCAAGAGGGTTTATCTCAGGGTTTATGTGTGTGCATGATTATGTGATCGTTGTTCGGTGATGATTTCTACCTCATTAGGGAACGATTTGATGGTTGGGTGCTGCATTGTGGGTATTACGAGAGCAAATTTTTTTTTTTTTTTTTTTAAATATGATTTTTATATCTTCTGGATGAAGCGTGATTATCAAATTAAAGTTAAAACAAAAATATGAAGCATTAAAAAAAAAATTTTTTTTTGAAATGAGAAAGTTTGATAGAATATTTATAATACACATGAAAAACTTTAATCTCAGATTTACTCCAAATTCTTATTAGTTTTTACGAATGTAATTATATTTCCACACTTTTGCCTATTTTTTTTCCATTTAAATTCCTTAAGATGCATCAGATATAAGGGGGTTCATTCATAAAAATGTAAAAATAAAAAAAAATTGAAAATTAAGATTGTTGAAAAGTTTTGCAGTACGCAATAGTAATTAAGCTGTAATAGAATCGTACGTATGTAATTTAATATGTAATCAAGAAACATTTTCTATGAAACAGTAAAATGAGTTTATTCAACTAATACTGTATTTTAAAATTTATGGATATAAAAAAAAATATCTTATACTTTTCTATATTTCTATTTTCTAATTTCTAAAACTTAAACGATAAACATTAAGTTACTAGTTTTTCATAGAGTCCAGTTTGGTATATTGCTGTAATTAAAATTACTGATTTGTAGTAAAAAATGCAGTCCAAAGAAACGTAACGATTGGACAATAGAAACATTGTCCAAAATGTTAAATCGATAAATTTCTCGTACCATTCCATGTCAAAATATTAAAATATGTGCTTATCATTACACAACACTAGACTTACGCAAAATCTGTCAAGCAAAACAAACTAACGAGTCGATAACCAACAATTTTTACTTTAGTATTAATTCCAGAGATAACGTACTTTCAGTCAAGTCTACTTAACACAGCGTATCGAATTCTTGGAGAGCTTTCGATGAGCTCGTTGCTCTCTCTCTCTCTCTCAAAGTGACCATCTAACTCTATCTCTCGTCCCCTTTTATACATTCATTAATTGCAATTTGAGGCAGTTAACAATGCTTAAACAGAGTCCTGGTTTATCCAAATGCCTAATCAACAATTATTGGCTTCAAAAGTTTCTCCTTCCCTTTGCCGGTATGTAAATTAGATGGCAATCGATTATACGGAGCTACCAGCGCACACAGCTTTGGGAACGCGTTGTGCATACGCATACGCAACTCCGAATCTCACGCGTCGATGCTTTGCTTCAAAGTCCGACTTTCTATCCCATCTGTATTCGAAATACTGAAAATTTCTCTCTCTCTGGCAGCGATTATCTCGCCTATCGCGTCATTTGTCAATTGCAAAGTGAAATCTCCTAGTCGATAAGTAAGCCACCACAACGCCGCGCGCAGTCCATGTGTCAATGGCCAAGTCGTTGGGAATATTTATCGCACAAAACGCCAGCTATTTCCTTGGAAATTCGTTGCCATGCTAATTCGCCATTTATACTTGTCTAGCAGCTGTACGTTTGCTTGTTTCTTTTACCTGGAAGTCGAGAGTTATAACGATACAGGTGAAACAATTAATGTAACGATCGATAAATAACCGCACACGAGAGAGACGGCCTTTAATTCAGATGTGTGCGAGAACCATGTAAAGTAAGACAATAGTCGGTGTAGTTTTTTTTTAAATTTATTTTTTATAATTAAAGGGCTGTATCTTGCTGTAAAATCCGAAGGTATGGGTAACACTCTGTATCTTTCGCTCTTTTGTGTGTAGGTTTGACTGACCTTCAAGCCAAGCCTGTATACCGAGAGAGCGACCTTTCTCACGTTTTCTGAGCATAACGCGTTTGTTGAAAAAAAAGACATCACGGTCGATTCGCCTCTGCTTATATTCGCGGTTTTCACGTACACTATACTTACTAGAACATAATGTGGCTAGTGAAAGAGAAAGTTTGGCCGAGGTACAGCCTTACTCTTTTCTTTCCGTGGAGTTGTGTCTTGAGGAGTAATTTTCAAAAGGTAATAATTGGAGTAAAAATAGATTTGATGTGTGAATGTCGCAAGCAAGCAATCCCCCCTCGCCTTCTATCTGGCATTACAGTTACATGTTCTTGTGAGAATGCGAAATTGTCGGCGTCGCACGTACTGTGCATTACATGAGTGAGCTGCGATTTTGTAAGTGAGGTGGTGCATTGTGTTTTCATGTATCCTTGTGTGGTGTTTGTAAAGTCTCGTTCTAATGTCTTGATGTCACAAGTACGATTGAGTAATGAGATGTTTCAACATCATCAAACAACATCGTGAATCCATAAAATAGGAAATTCGTAGAACTGCTGAATGGAGATTGTTAAGGTTACATGTTGAGTGAATTTTAATCGAAAATCGGTGTCGTCGTTTTATTGAGAAAACTAAAAAAGAAAACCCAAGTTGATGAGTATGTTTTAATACAAAAACTAGAACAGCTTCACAAGAACTTTTCAGAACTGCTTCACAAAGAGTAATTTAATTCATCACGTCTTTGTAGTCTCAATGTTTTAATGATATTTGCTTCGTAAATATTATGTCGTCGAATTGAAGCTATTCACGTGGTGAACACTTATTGTCTTAATGATTTTGCGTTACTCGCGCAATAATAAAAATTTAATACTGAACAAATACCATAAGCTTATGCTTTTTCCTCTTAAGAATATAAATCACGTCATTTGGAATCTCTTCTTGGTAATTTTACTCCTTCATCGCAACTTTCGTATCTTCATCATCACACGTTTTTTTATTTTTCTCCTCATTACTATGGAAAACCTGAAGTGGCACTTTCAAGTATTCTTTCTTTGGTAAAACTCTGCAATGACATTGGTTCATATCAATTTAGTTCGTTATTGTGAGATGAAAATTCGTTTCAAATCATTATTAATATTTAGTACAAAGTAATCAAGCCATACCTCTGCATAACCGGTGATATGTAGTCTGGATTAACCTTTGACAAATCCATCTCACCCGTAAAGTAACTTACTATTAGACCAATAATGATGGTTATTGCAGTTCCTATTAACGAGTAATGAAGAATAGAGATATAAAATATGGACCAAGGTTCATCTTCCGGACTCAAAGGTAACGAAGGTGTCATCGTGGCAATATTCAAAGTTTCGTTTGTGGAACATGTGTCCGACGTAGTAGGTAGGGGCTGGTAACGAATTCTGTGGTTCATTACGTGCCACTTGGTACCCCAAACGATCCACATCATGACAATGATGGATACGTAGCCACCTGCCAAGGCGCCCTTTTTTCCGATCCAGGGAAACACCATTCCAGCTAAGAAGAGGCCCAAAAATGGTCCTCCAAATATACCACCGAAGCTGCTCGATATTTCGAATATCGTGCCCATCCTTTCAGCTACAAATACTAGGGCTATTGCTACAATGCCGATCAACACAGTAATGATCTATTTGTAAAAAATGTACTATAGTAAAATGTGCACTGTCTAAATGTTATCAAAGAGTCCACGTGTATCCTACCTTCATGAGAAAAGCGGCCATCTTTTCCCCGTGATACCTATCTGGTAGCCATAGCTTTAAGAAATCGTCGTAAATCATACTTGCAAGCGTGTTTAGGACGGCACTCAAGGTAGCAAGTCCCGAACTGATGAGACCCGCCAAAAAAATTCCCGGCAAACCTGGTATGGTTCCAGCAATATCCATCACGAAGTAAGGCAGCAATTGATCTGAGCGTTCTAGTTTCTGGAAATTGCATCGAACAGTTCTATTACTACTATTATTTGAAAGTTACGTTTAAACAAGCAGTTCTGGCTTGACAAAAAAAAAAAAAAAAAAAAACTAGATAATAAAAAATATTGTAATGATACGTACGTACCCCAGTTTTTATAGGATCACAGCCGTGGTACCTGGTGTACATGGTCAGACCAACAACAATGCACATCATTCTAATTGTAACACTGCCGAGAGTAATGGCCCATAATGCTCTACAAAATTTTTATTGATTAAAATAATCGGATATATTTCTGAAATCAATATGTAATTCCAAATATACATTTATTTAATATATTTATTACTTTCTTGCTTCTTTTTCCTCGTGAATTGTCAGTAATTTTTGCACGTGCTTTTGAGAAACTCCAAGAGATCCCAAGTATAAAGTGATCACTGACGACAACACAGTAAAAAAAGTGGATCTTTCGTAAATACTTGGATTCATGCTAAGAAAAAAAAAAATTACGTATAATTTTACTCTGTACCATTTGCCACGAAAGCTTAATGTAAATTCTCCTCACTTGAAAATAATGATACGTCCACCTTCCTTCGAAGCGTTCCAAATATTCGAGAACCCTCCTACTTTCATTACCCCTATAATTAATATAGAAACGAAACCTACAAAAGTAAATATGAATTGGAATGTGTCCGTCCATACCACAGCTTTTACTCCGCCCTTGAAAAAATATTAGTTACATTTCAGATATGATTGTTGTATATTTTGTGCGGGTCTTAGTTCTATACAATATTTATTTACGAGTCTACACTTATCTACAGAGATTTGTTATCTTAACCGAAGATAATAGTTTTAGTGCTCTTTGAGGAAGAGTGAGAATCGATTTGAAAATAACGTTGTCGGGAGACGAATTAAGATATGGACGTCAAAATAAACGTAATATCACTTTAAGTTATCTTGTATCTTTTTTCTTCTCTCATTCTGTCTGCACTATTTTTTATTTTAAAATTGTACTAGATAATACATTTTCATACTTGGTTATTGACAATTGGGGTGGTGAATAAAGTGAATAAAACTGTGTTGATCGTGTCGAAAAAAATTCTTTTAAATCAATGATTCAAAAAGGTTTTTCCCAAATTTAAATGTAAGATATATGGCTCGAATGGAGGAAAAAGAAAAAAATGAGCTGCAATACTTACCAGACTCGTGTAAAAAATACAGATTGTACAGATAACCAGGGTCAGCAGGTGTAATTCTATGCCGGTAAGCTGTGAGAAAGCAATAGCCGGTGCATAAATAATGATCGAGCAGTAGATTATCAGTACGACAACGTATGTGACGGAGCATAATTTTCGCACGGCTTTGGAAAAGCGCAGCTCCAAATATTCAGTGACAGTGAGTAGCTGCAGCTTGAAGAAAACCGGTAGTACGAGATGGGTCGCCAGGAAGCTGGCTATTATTGCTCCGATTATTTCTGTGACGTACTGAGATCCGTAAAGGTAGATCTCGGTTGTGAAGCCCAAGTATGTTATTCCGGATAAAAAGCTGAAGAAAAGAAGCCAAGGATATCGTTGTGATTAATTTACTTTTTTGTTTTTATCCTAAACTACATGAAATTTTATGATTACTTGAATTGAAATTTAATGGATCATGACATGGACTTCCACGGTCATGAACATGCATTATTTTTAAAAATTTCAGATTATGCTAGCAAAAAAACTCTCTTTGTACCAACTGATAGTCTATTAGCATTGAATTAATGTACAGTTGGACATATATATTTTTGATAGTGGCGCGGAATTACTGTCAAGAAGATATTGTAATTGCCTGTATTTAACCCCAACTGAGTTTTTAATACTTTTATTTGCATAGTGCAATTTTCTTTGCACCATATTCCGAAAATTTTTTAACATATATTCATAATTTTGCTTAATTTTGATCCTTCAGATTAGAAAAATATATCAAACAAAGAAAGTAAGATGAAAAAGGTTGTTAAACAGTTTCGACATCCTAACCATCAGTATTTAATTTCATGTCATCATATTCATGTATTCAATATATGATTCTTTCACAACGAAGACATTTTCCCTTCTAGTTTCAAAATACATACTGTCAACTTTATAAAATGCAGTAAAAATCACATTACCTCGACAGCCCACTGATGGCGACGGGAAGGTATGACATAGTTTTCCCAGCGTAAATATATTCGTGCACCGTGTCTTGTTTACTGAAGAATCCAAAGTAAATCCCAATGATAATGCTGACACCGAGTAAACTCGAAAATACGGTGTAATCTATCCAACCGAATGTCAACTCCTCCATTTCTATGAACTTCCGTACGCACTTTTTACTCAATGAAAACTGTACTTGCGTTAATTGTCCACCCGATGAATTGTCAGTGCTGCCGAGTCAATTGGAACTCCGATGAGACGTATAGTGTGTACACAAGAACGAAAAGATAAAATTATTTATCAATAAGCTATATGTATTGACACATTGTGTTGCAATAAATGGGTATCCGATCATTATCGTTCGCGACTATGATATTTATATCTACGCGAATTGACAAATTTCACGTTTCTCGATCGTTGTGAGAGAAAAAAAGAATTTCTTTTGTATGTTGAAACAATGTCACCAATTTCGTTCTAGAGTACGATGTGTCTTGTCTGGGCGAGGATATACACTTTACTGTCGACACATGCTTATTTTCGTCTGTAGCATTGAATTTTTTTGTTCTGTCACTTCAAAGCTTGAGTGTTAACGTGAATTGATAAATATTTAATTGTATCTTTTAACTGGAAATAAAAAAAAGCCAATGTTGGTGCATAAATTTTTTTTTTTTCTTTTCTTATCATGTTCGTCGTAATCAGAGCTGTCGATAACTGATGAACTTATTTATCATAGGTTTGTTATAAAACTCATACATTTATTTATTATTTTTCAGTTTTCGTAGTTATGCGTTCAATCGTTACTTTCGAGGTTACTTTCTTTATTAACTTAATATTAAAGTAATGTAAGCTTGTATTGTATTGTAAAAATTATTATCCAGAAGCAACTCTTACATGCACCAGATTAATAAATGATTTAAAAACCAAATTATAATACAAATTCAAACCCGTGTAATTTGAAATATCTAAGTTTAAAGTTTTGGTACAAAGAAAGAAACACTTGTTCATGTTTAAACACGAATGCCACTGAAATAATATCAATGAGTGCCGAAAATTCTCGCATTGTGCTACCGTAAAACATCCTAAAATAAAATTGACGCCACTACTTCGGTATGCATTGAGTATCAGCTAAAAGGTGTGGAAAGCTATGGCCTATTTAGGCAAGAAGCGTCGTTTCTCTACCACCCTCCTGACATCTCAAGTCAGTCAAAGGCGTTGTCAATCGTTAACCATACGCTTTCCCTCCATCTCTTCCCACGTAAGTCTGTACGGGCTAAAGAGCCAAGTGAAGGAACATCATATAGGTAAAGAGAGAGAGAGAGAGCAAAAGAGGTTAGGTTCTGAATCTCATAAGCATCGATCGTAGGGGCCAAAAGCCCACCTGCATGTGCACGCGTTCCTCGAGATCAAAGACACTGCGATGTTAATGCACCGGTACAGCGCACAAGCTATTGATACGATTCGATTAACGCTGGCTCCATGCACTACCGTCCTTGGTATCGTCGTCGTTGTCTTCATCTTGAGTCCTGTGGGTGCACTTACGTCCAGCAACCCTTTGGCCTCTGTTCCTGTAAGACCCCTTGCTTGATTTTGATAATATATCTTTTTAGACCTCCGTGGGTGGCTGCTTTCTAGCTTGAAGGTATATCACGTTAAGGTTAACATCTTGACCATAAAGTTTTGTAGGTAGATAATCCTTGCACATATGCATGAATAAACGTAATATGGTTAATACTAAAAATATTGAAGTATAGATGAAGTATCCACTTCTTTTTCTTGGAGCAAAACTAGATAGCAGGTTAGTTGCGTCTTATATAGTTTGGTACACGTTTGAGCGATTGATCGAACACCTATGTATGGGTACACGTACTATAATAATTCATCAGCCCGACGAATTTAATTTAACGCTTTATATCCTTTAACATATTCTTAGTCGAGTGAATTGATATTTTCACAAACTGTGGACTGACTGTGATTTTGGAGTTTTTCTGTAGGAATTTAGAAAATCAGTGTACCAACTGTGGCTATTGACTTACAGGTTTTAAAATATTTACGAGCCATTTGTATCAGTTAAAAAACATAATAAGTTGTAGGCCCGTAAAATGATTATGCGTTGTCTTTAAAAGCTTAAGCAATGTGATAAATTTGGCTGATCTAAATACTATATTTAGCGATACTCCTTTACAACAGAAATAAAGTTTTGTCTTTTCAAAAAATTAACACATGAGCTTAGCACTTTTGAAAAGAGGAATCAAAAGATATTACTCTGGGTACCTTCGATTTTTACTTTTGTCGCGTTATAGTGTCGATGGTTCATTAAACCTAGTACACAGTGGTCTGAGTTGAAAAATTTTTTAAGTAAGTTTATTGCATAATTTCGTTGGTTCAAAAATTGTACTTTCTTAGATGGATATGATATCTTTTTTTTTTAGTTATTTATTAGTTGAGACTCTCTATACACGTCAAAGTACACGACATTTGATGTAGAGGAGCTGAGTTTTTCTATTATTAGCTCTTAGTATTTGTTTATTACGATAAGATCTTTATCGAGATAAATCACTTTCGGTGAGAACGTAATAAAAAGTCATTGCCTAAAAGTTTACCCAGTGGTAAGTGATAAATTCAACAACAACCTATAAAATTTTATTTGGTTCCTCAACATAATTTACTGTTCATTGTACACATTGTTCAAAGTAAAGTTTTAATGTTAAATACAGTACAATTATTTCGAAATATTTTGTGACACTTATCGAAAAAGAAATTAAAAAAAACTTTTCACATAAATTTAATCGGTTAAACAAAAAAATTTTTACCAACTTAAACAGTAAACGATCCTTACGAAGACTCTCTATTCAATTGATCATTGAATTAATACGATTTTTAAACTTACTACTGTTTAACTAAAGTTTCTAGATAAAATACTGTGAATAAACTTGAAAATATTCTCTGAAACGTCTTGGTTTTTGTACATGTATTATGAAAAGTTTTAGAACTTGATATTTAATTTAAAAAAATTATAACCATGGGAACATAAAAATAAGAAATTGTGCAATAACTGTATTTTTTAATACGTCATCATATGTTAATAACTTGTTGATGTCTACACACAATTTTGCATCGAGTTATTGTGTAGAAAACTTTTTTTGTAATCCAATCTCATAAAAATACGTCGTGCTCCACAGCAGACAATCCTTTTTTTAAATACATTTATCATAGACCGATAACTTACCTGTTCACATTTTGATGAGTATCTTTTGATAATGGTCGATTATATCAATATTTTTTAAGTAATAATCTTCCAAATTGCTCGAGATTTCTTGCGTCAGTTTTCGATTACCGTGGTACACCGTAGTCATTTTTTTTTTTTTTTTTTTTTTTCTCTGAAAATAAAGACAGAAAACTAAAGCTTGTCACAAGAGTATGTGTTTCGGTTTTTGCATTTTTCCTTTGTCGGTCGTAAAATCATCACAACAAAAAATGCTGGAAAAATGCATGATGATCTAGTTAAATACCTGTCAATTTCGCCTCATTAGTACTCAATCTGACTAGGCACGAATCTCCTTAATTAGGAATCTCAAAAAGCTCAAGTACAACGAAAGTGATCCGCATCTGATTTTCCCATTTCCCAATATATCCTCGCACTGGCGAGAGTGTACGAGCACGAGATCTCGATTGCGTATGTGTACTCGATAATACCTGAACCCTACGACTACGGCGTTATAAGCGGAACGCGGATCCCTTTGAAAGAGTCGTCGAGCTGCAACCAGAGCATGAGTTGCATGAAATCCAGCAGCGTAAACCGAGAGGCAAAAAAGAAAAAAAAAAAAAGAAAAAATCATCGCGTACGTATGGTCGTAGAAAAGGTGTTCAGCAAACTCGAGACCCACGTCGCCGAGGAGTAATTCTAGTTGGCGCGCTGTGTGGGTACAACGACCAACTTCGCGAGACAATAATTTCATTCGTCGCAGAGGGTAACACGACACTCGTCCCCGGCGTCGCCGTTGAGCTTCAACTTTTCTGTACGCCAGCAGAAGAAATAGGGAGACGGTGAGCTATTGAGTTTGAAGCTCTCGTCGTCGTTCGAGCGTGAAACGAGAACCCGCTGTTAAGCGGCTGAAATGCTTTTCCGTCCCGACTTTGTTGATTTTTTTTGTTTTGTTTTGTTTTTGTTTTTTTTTTGTTTTTTTTTTTTTGCGCTAGTTGGCGAATTCTTCGTAGACTGAGATTTATTTTCTTACGATCAAGAGCAATTGAGATATACAATTGTTGGTTTGGTAATTTATTTTTTTTTCTCTAACAAATTACAAAACTTTTTTTTTTTTTTTTTGTATGCAGTAATTTCGGAAAAATTTTAACTTTAATACTTTTTGCTGTGGCTTCATTGTCATATTTTTTTAAGTATTAAAACAAACTTTACTTTTTTCCACAAAAATACGGTTATTTATTTTCTTTTTGAATATGTCGTCAAACGTCAATAATCTGTCGATAATATGGATACTTATCACATTAGGAACCTATAAGTTGTTTCACAGAGTATCTATATTATCAACGTTTCATTGATTTATTTCATCAATTTTTTCCTTAATCAGAGAAAAAATTTCTGTACATTCACGGTAAAACATACACCTATAGGAGTTACAATTTTACGATTATGAAAAAATTACCCAGAAATTACTGTAAAATTTACTATTCATTAAAAAATTTTATGAAAAAAGTTAACGTTTCACCTAAAGCGATGGGAAAGTTTATTACAACTTTTTTAAATGATAGAATTGGTAATATTTATTCCTTCATATTAACTAACCACGTATCATTTACGACTGCACTCGACGAAATTTTCGATTAATCTACAGATATGCAACTATAATCGGATGCCTCGTTCATTATTATTGCCAGCATGAATATTAATTATTCAAATGACTGCAGTTGCGTGCTTATTTAGCTTGTAAAACGTTATTGCGTCCACAGCCAAGGTATGGACGCAATATCGATGCACATTAAGGCCCACCCCAAGGGAATCGCTTTGATCTTTAGAAACGCGCCATTCGCAAAAAAAAAGTACCTACGTGAAATCGAAAATTTTCGCTTTGATATTTTACGGTGCGTCGAAACGAGCCGATTGTGAGTGTAATTAATCCGCTCTGCGTCTCTTTGTACCGCGAAATTGTCATTATTAATGCAAAACACGGTAATAAGCCGATTACGGAGAAATTTAAAAACGTATATACAAAAAACATGGCTGCACTTTTGTGGAAAATTTTTTAGTATGGCCTCTAGTGACTAAACAAAAAGGGCTGAGTTTGCGTGATGTGTATTTATCATTTTAAATATGATCTAAATTATAATTTTATTTTTTATCGGTATAATTTATATTAAACTTTGAACAATACCATTTTTTGTGCTCAGCTCTGTTGACTTTGAGATAACTAGAACTATTTTCTTGGAAAAATTTGTAGTGATAACAAGTATCAGAATATCAGATGTTTTACTGTTAAAAGGAGCGCTGCTAAAAGTGTAACTAAGTTTCCATACTTCCTTAAATAATTCAAACATAGTTAAGTTGAATTTCGTGTCTTCCTTCATTTCTATATAAGAACCGGAAATTAGCATTGAAAAAGGTTTTGTCAATGAAAAAAAATATTAGCACTAGGAATGTAAACTTGAAAAAACGAAATATCAATTGTTTAATACTAGTGTATCTTCAATTACAGATTTTATTGCAACATAATTTTTCTCTGTGGTACTGTTTTCTCTCAGAAATCGAATGGATACTGAAAATAAAAAAAAGACCTAAAACAGTGAAAATATCAACTATTCATGTCAAACACAAAAAATTTGTAACTAACAGCCAAATTTCATGTACAACTTTTAGATCTTCGACCAAAATAAGTTTTGGAAGATAATAAATTTTTTAAATATCCTAACAATGGTTGAAATGAAAACAATTTTTTTTTCATCTACTATAGTAATTTTTTATATACTGGCTTATGCAATATTTATATGACGAATACAAAACTTGTCTACAAATGTCCAAAAAAACTACCTTTTTTAGTGTAGAATATTAATTAAAAGTGTTATAACTACTCCTGCCGCTCTGGTCACAAATACAGCAATCCTGCCTTATTTTTAGACGCAAGCTTACTTTGTTTCACAAAATCAACCGTTTTTTATCCAACCAATTCAGTCAATTTTTTTACTTGTTTTTTACAATTAAGTTGAAAAATACTTAATTTGCTTTGATTCTTAAAAAATTAATTAAAATTAAAATTTTCATTACCCAAACTCAAAGTCAACTAATCCAAGTGCTTTCTCAAGCACTGGCTATTCAAATATCCTTCTTTTCGCGTCTGCACGCCCGAACTTTCGGAGATTTCCAAAGTTATTCGAGCCCGGCTTTCTCGAGTGTCAAGACTTGTTTTCGAAATTGTCACACTAATTTCCCACACTGCATTATACGCTGGGAAAGCGCGCAGAGCTTCGAAACACTTTTGGGCGCGAATTTCTAAACACATACAAGAAGAGGAAGGGGTAGAGACACGTGGCGCGTCGGCGTCGACAAAATTTACCTGAGCTTGTTTTTGCGCGTCGCTCAAACTTGGACGCGAGTTGGTTTTGCACTTAACAAGCTTTTCGTTGTTTTGTACGTAATCCCTCGCCAAATTTTTTCTGACGCGCTCAATCAACTTCTCGTTTTAAGGAAGTTTGGGAGTAATAATAAAATGCAGAGATCATAATAATATTAAGTTTTTCAAATAGTCTAGGATACGTATAATTTCTATGAATTTTTTCAATATTTTTTCTAGATCATTTTTAAAAGAATTATGGAAATGAAAATTGTGATTAACATAGGCTCTTATAGGACGTAACCTCAATTTTGACATTTACAAGTTCAAAAATTTTTTTAAAACGAAAAGATATTGAAAAAAATCTACCTTCGAATTAATTATTGTTTAATAATTCAGTAAGAAAAATTTTGAGATATGTTATAGTGCATTTTAAACAATGCCAACGTCAAACGTAAGTAAAATATTGATATTGTTGGGTGCAAGAGGGGGTGCGTGGTAACGGGGACTCCCTCTTCCTCGTCCCTTTTAATGATCCTCCAGAACCTCCTTAAGTGTTAAAGTGAAATCGTTGAATTGGATATCTAATTTTGAAATTTTTTTTTAACAATTTTGTGAAATCTGATCTTCACGAAAAAAATAGATAACCCTTCGTATGATTCGATAAAAAAATACAAAATTCCCGATTTTAAAATATCCTACGATCAATCATTGTGGGGTAAAAACGACACTTTTATAGTTGTTATCCCCGATACTCCACAAAATAAAAATAAAAAATCGCGTGCATCGGTGCACCGATTTTTTTCTCAAACTCATATGCTCGCGTTTAACATCCAAATAAATCTCAGGCGTGTATTTACTAAAAACCTTGTACGAGCTGTTGCGCAAAAACAAAATCGGCTTAGCGCCATAAATCCAGTGCTCGTTTTCACTTCAAGTATTCGTGCCCGAGAAACCCGAATAGAATCGTTATAGATTAGTATGTATACCTGCAACAGTGGAAGAAAGGAAAGCAAACGTATATCTTACAATCAAAAACGCGAGTCGAAAGAGCAATGGAGCTGCCACGCGACGCCCCCCGAAACAACCCACCGCAGCGGTCGACCGCCGCTGCACGTGCCCTCAAACAATTACTACTCATTTTCACGCAATTCTCCCTCCCGGCGGAGTAGTGTGAGTGTGTTTGTATTTTGGAGGGGTGAAATCCTTCGTTATAACCCAGTGCACCGTGATGTTGACTGCACCACTGCATCATGCGGTATAGTAGCGGTGGTGTGGTGGTTCGGTTGTACTTTTCCGTGATGAAATGGTGTATTTTGTGTGGTCGATACATTTTACCGATAAAAAAATATAATCTCATGCAACGTGCAAGACTGTATTTTTTTCGTGCCATAAAATGACTTTTGTTTTTTTGGACATTGCAATGAATGTAAAAAAATTAGATGCTACGAAAATGTACGTTTTTGAAGTTTTAGGTAAAGTTTAATAAGAAGAACTACGTGTTTATGTCAAATAAAAAAATTGTAGATTACATTCTCTAAGTATCCGTACGAGTAATATGGATGGCCCATGCAAAATATGCGCTATGAAATACAAACTGTAATTTTTTATTATTACAGATCGTACACAAATTTTCGTTGTACTATAAAAAAAAGTTTCAGCTAATAAATAATAACTGCGTGTGAAATAAAAATGAAATCAATAATGGGGCGCGCGAAAAACCAGCTCATTGAATAATTTCACGTATAGATCGCATTGCTCGCGCTCGAACGAACAAACAGCTTTCAAGTTTCAGCGAGAGATTTAAGAACAAACGCATCGATGATGATGCGCCGGGACCAAAGTCGCTTTTTGCTCTGTATGTACGTTGCTATGCGAGTTGCTATGGGAATTTGTTACTGCGAGGAGTTCGAGGTTTAGGAGAAGAGGGAGGGGGGGGGGAGAGAAAAAGTGAAAAGTATGAGGAGAGAAGAGGGCGAAAAATCGTAAAAGGAAAAAGGTATTTTCACGAGGCTGCGGTTATAGCCTTATGCAGATTTTAACGCAGTTCGAGGGAGGTTATTGCATTCGTTTTTATGATTATTGATTTTAGTTTTTTTTTTTTTTGTTTTTTTTTCAATACTTTATCTGATGCTTATACCGACAGGTGAATACTATATTTACCCGCATGAATGTAAACATAGAAGGTGGTAATATATTTTTATAAAAAGATGTCCAAGTTGCTCGTTCGGCTTTACAGATAATTTTGCCGCTACTTTAATAGTTAAAGTACATAAGTAAGTCGGCTTATAGGTGGTTCTGTCGAGGCCGATAAACGGATTGGTTTGGGTTGAAAAAGGAAGGGCTCAAGGCGCTGCACTTTGCTTTGAGGATGTACGTTGGAGATCCGGATTCGCTCTCTTATAAAAGTATATATATTTTTGTGTATTTTTAATTTTTTTTTTTTTTCTCCCACAAAGCTGATACTGACAACGTAAAAAATTTTGTACGGTGAATTGTTGAATAAAAAATTTTAAAACCAAGCAAAATCGAAAAGTTATTAAGAACTTTTTTTACGTAAGTAATGAACTTTCATATACACATTATTTAAAGTTTCTTTTCTCGTAACGATTATAGTTAATGCAACACCGATGTGAAAGGCTATTTGTGGGTAAAACTTTTTCTTTGAAAATATTGCAAAAAAACGCTCATAAAATAAGAAACAATCTAATAGGTCACGCATTAACTGCACATCATTTAAGGTAAGAACTTGAAAAAAAAACCTTTGAATATCGTTCTTCAATCAGTAATGTTGCGGATGAAAATAATGTTCGGAAACGCTAGAGCTAGTCCCCAAATAGTCCTTTAATCACGAGCCTCCCATTACAAAACAATCACAACCTTATTATGCTGATTTCGAGCAGCGTTGCGGAAAGTCAGGTATATGTACTTGTAACATATACCCCATGCGGACGACAAAAGCTCCCGGATTCAAAAAAGAGGTCGGGAGGAGGAGAGTTAACGCAAAACGCGTTCCCCGTCATGTGCATCAGATCCAATGAGGTATTGTTGAAGCGGTTCTCAACTCGATCGTTACTTCGCTTTGCCTTTCTCTCCCCTCCTTCCCTTTCTTTTTTTTTCATGTCTCGTAATTTTTGTTAAAGAATCAAACTTTCGTACGAGGGTCTTTGATTTCTTTATTAGCGCATCGTATTTTATTGGAGCTGCTAATACAAACATTATTGTAAGATTATGAACTGATGTAGAAAATAGGGAAAATAACGGAAGTAGTCCACACTTTTTACCCATTTTTACCTGTCATTTAACATGGATTGGACAGTAACCAGATACTCGCTCATTATATTTCGATGAAATATTTTTTTGTGAGAGACTAAACAGTCGAAATTCGAGAGTTGAATGTTTTGAAATATTAGTTTAAAATTTTTTATTTTTTCATCATTAAAATTGTCGGAAAATTATTATTTTCAATCTCACTGGCAAAATAAAATTTTGTACTTGATGATCAATTCTTGGATTGTCATTGTTATGAAATTAAACTAAAATTTTTCAAAAAAAAATAGTGCAACGTCATTTTGCTTAATCACTTTTAAGATTTTATAAACGTAGTCTAATAGAACTACGAAGAAAAAATTGTACAAAAAATAAATGGAGAATTCTAAGTTTATAACACTTTTGTTGGTTAAAATCCTAATCCTGATGTTAACAAATAGAAAAGGAAAAAAGGAGCGTTTCAAAAGAAGGTGGATTATCCTAAACAAAACAAACCAATACAAATATCTCTGAGAATGGTTTTTAAGAAAAAAAGGGCAGCTACCTGACGTGCAAGGTGTGATAATCAGTACAATTTGTGGAAAAAAAAACTGAAAGTATACAGTTGAGATAAAAATTGTAATAAAAAGTATACAGGGCTCTGCTCTACAAAAATTATGCTACAGCAGCATTCAAATAAGAGCAGGTAATACTTTTGACAAGTTTTAAAAATACACAAAACAGTTGGTCGTATGTTTGCCTTTGGGAAGAACTAAGGGGAATAATATATAAAAAGCCGACAAAGTGAGTAGTTAATGGAGGAATGGAAAAGTAGGAGATTGAGTGATACCAAAACTTATAAGACAAGAAATCAAGGAAGGTAAAATAAATAATAGCAAAAAAAAATGTCATAAAGGGTAGAGAGATGAATACATGAATTTTCGCTACGGTACGTCAAAAATGACTAAAATCTGGAGCAAAAATTGTGCTAACCATCAGTGTCTCAATACTGTCGCAGTTAGTTTTCACATGTAACAATCTTTTCCTTCTTATAAACAGTGCCATTTATCACTTCGTGTGTGTGCATTGAATATTTGTGTGCAATTCGAACGAATGTCACATAATATGTCTCGTTTGAAGTAATAATAGTGTATTGACGATACTTGAAACTAAAAACTCTACAAAAATACATTACGTGCAGTTCATAAAAGTACAGTTGACGTACTGATATATATATGTAAACGTGCGCGTGAACGCGAATGGCTTTCAATGTGATACTAGAAAAATTTTCCTTTTAATGTAACTTTCTTACGATATAAGTTAAGTAACTCTACATTTCGAAATTCGCAACTTTTCTGAAATAAAAACAGAACGCTCCTATTCAATGAGACGTATATGGCAAAAGCGCGCGTATCTCGAGCGGGATATACACTCTTACGCATCAGGGTGAGGAGCGCGCGAGTAAATTGCGAAATGACGAACTAAAATTTTTTACCATTAAAAAAAAAAAAAAAAAAAAAATTCATGACTCCCATTCGTATGGAAATATTGTTTGCCGTCGTTTAGTTTCACGTTGCTCCCCGCACTATTGTGTTTGAGATTAAGATCATCGCTGTACACCCTGTATATTTTCCCACGTCAATCAAATCGAAAAGCCGAATAAGAAAAGCGCCCATTCTCCCGTCGTTTCCGCATATTAGCACTGAAAAGAAAAAAACGAGTCATGAAAAAAAAAGTGACTCGCTCTGCTTTCTTTCGCGATAAAACCGAGCACTCTCGCGCACACTTAGGCGCGTCAATACCAAGTGCGCAACGCTAGCGATCGCGTAATTACCGTCGCGACGCGCGCGAGCGTAGGGAAAACGCACGCACAAGAGCCGGTGCATTATACGCGTGAATTCTAAAAACGGATGAGGCAACTGTGGCTCCCCTTCCCCTTGCCGTGAAACCGTGCAATTAACGAGTTCGCGACCATAAAGTGTTATTGTATGGGGTATTAATTAAAGCCGAATGAGGACTTGAAGTGTCAAGGGTAGCCGTTGTTTGTCGCATGAATAAAAACGATGGGACGCACGGGAGCTCGAGAGAAAGTGACACTGCGTGTTCACGTTTTGTAACTCAAATTGCAGCTGTTAATTGAGATTCTGATAAATTCACATGCGAGCGAGTTGTGGTTTTGATTCGCTGCGAGAGAAGAAAAAAGTTGCATGCGTAAATCGATATCTTTGTAAAAATATGAGAGAGTTCGACAGTTCACGTAAATAAAGCATGTACAGTTATCTGATGTTTTGCTTGTCGGACACACGATTACGGAATTGAAAAAAGTTTTAATGTACATAAAGTCGCTCCAGATCCATTAGTGTCTTCTTGTTTCGCGCAAAGCAGACATGACGAGAACGTGGTTGGTGCTTTGTTCTTTATTCGTCGTTTCGTTAGTGCTTGTAACTTTGGATTGCGCTGAGGTAACTAAAAATTCGAGATGCTTGTACATAGTAACAAAAAACTCCTAGTCTTTCAAAATTTTGAAAGTCATATAAAGCTACGAAAAAATTTTTAATGCTTACTTACAGTCTTTCAAAAACTTGAGGTTTTCTTTTTTTTTTATTGAAAGTAATTTTTAAAAGGTGTAGCAAAAAAAAACTTTTTTTTTCTGTGCTTAGATACCAGTAAATAAAAGATTGAATGCAAAAAGTAGATTTTTCATCGCTAAATTAGCAGGCAGTTTCGAGAGAAAGAGACGGTCTATGAATGAAAATGACTACGAGATGCCGTTAAAGTACAGTCAACCGATAGGTGGCCTAAATGACGTGTACGAAAATCCGCAAATCTCTCGCTCGGGTGGTCCTGGATTCGGAAGCGCGGGAGGATTACAGAACCAATTTGTGGATCGTGGACAACAGTGGACGAGGGTCGACAATGGGGATGGTAATAATCACAATCGAGCGGCGAACCGTCCGATGAACCAAATGGTGTTGTGCTTCGTGTGTACGCCAATGGAATCGTAGATATTTTTTCGCGCTAGTGCAAGGTTATTGTGTTATATGAAGTTGTATAAAAATGGTAGTTGAGAATAAATTATTAATCATTAAGAAATATGTAACGTCTTTAAAAGTTGAATGTGATATTATAGCTGTTGAATAAATGTAGACTGTTAAGAAAATAGTTTTTTATAGACAATTACACTGGAAAAAAAAAATGTGTGCTAGAATGGTAATCTGGTACTGTTTGGTCGTTTAGTAACTTTTTATTACTGTAGTAATTTTTATTTTTTTCTATAAATAAATTTGATATGATACTCGAAAAATTATTTAAAATAAAAGACTAACAAAAAAAATTTTAAAACGACTAACTTGAAACTGTTGTAGTATTTGTTTATTCAAAAACTCACAAAAATTACAAACAATTAAATACAACCCTCACACGACGTATTTTTAAAAAATTAATTTTCCGAGTTTACCAAATTTTCATCTCAATATGAAAAAACTAACCTCCAAAAAAATCTATCAAAAGTAGCAGTGTAAGTCATTAAAAAGAAAAATTTCACTAAGATTCCACAATTATAGTATGCAACATGGTTACTTCGACTATTGAAATTTTCCACGGAATGAATAACACTTTCTTAGGTAGACGTAATCCTATCAGCATCGCATTTCAGCAAATAATTTCAATTCAAAACTTTCGAGGCTCTCAATATTAAAAAAAACCTCAATATCGATAAAGAATTCAAACACCACCCAAGTATCTCCAGTGCATGGTAAATTAATTTTTCCTGCATTCCCCTCAATATATACTCTTCCAATCTCATGGACCCTACCATCTCCTCTTCCTCCTTCTTCCCATGGCCATTGAATATAAAACATCAGTTCGCTGCAGCAGTGGACCCTTCTCTTTTTGAAAATAGATTCACCATTCCAGCCCGTACGCGTGCCCCAATGTTTTTTAAATGTCAAATTTTTCCCTCCACACACAGCTCGCCCCTATAACTCACTTCACGGTAGCAATGCGTTGTTTTCGAGTTGTACATCGCGTCTACGGAAGCTGATTCGGACCACCGAGAGAAAAAGAGAGAGAGAGAGAAGCTGCGAAATTGACGGCCCGTCCGTCCGTCATTTGTTGGATTACTCTCCTCTTGTTTCAAGCTTGCTTGATATTCCGGGCGCGCCCCACGCTTTTTATTTTTTCACATCCGCTCGGCTTTTTGCGAAATTTTCGCGCCACTCCCCCCTCCTGTTGTTTTATTTTATTTTTTCATAGCTACGGATTTGCCTGCCCAGAAAAATAAAGTCCGATTTCAAACTCTGTGTTTTGGTGTACGCGTGCGATGTTTGTTTTTGTGGAACGATTTTTTGCCCCCCCCCCCTCCTCACGAAGTAATATTGACCGTCAAGATCATGTCGCGTGGAAATTTACGCTTTGGAAAAACTAAACGGGCGATAAAAATATTTCGCGTCAGCTCTGCCGTAAATCCGTTGCCTTCCTTTCGAAGAATATGATCTTTCTCATCGATACTTCGATCGCGGACTCGGAAAAAAAAGAGCTTTGACAAACAAAACGATGGGTTGTGGGGGGGGGAGGGATGCTTTTTTTTTAAAGAGTCATAAAAACCATTATTCCACTCGAGGCGGCTGGAATCGTAAAGCCGCGAAAGGAAAACTTGCATGTTATAAAATTTACCTCGCTGCTGATGCTCCGTTACGTTTGGAAGCTTTTCTCGCGGGCAATCTCTCTTCGGGTGCGATCGTAAAAAAAAGAGATAGCAGTTAAAGGGAGCATGGTGGTCGCTTGACTGTGTTTTTCATGCACGCTTTCGTTGCGTCACTTTTGTTTTCCGTCATTTTTTTGCATGGGGTTGTACGATGAACTTTATTTTGAAAAATTGTTTACGAAGTTGATGATTTTTACTTTCTACCGTATAGGAAAAAATTATTTAGTTACTTATCTAATGATTTTTATGCTAATTTGGCGTGCCGTTTTCGAGGTATTCAGCTTTTAATTTACATGTTTTAACACTACATCTCATTAGCAAGTAATTCAAAAACACCTGTTTTTGTTGATAACTTTAAACATTTTCTTACGATCGTTTGTTCAAGTAGATTGAAAAACACTGAGTGTCATGAACTACCTTAGACTTTTACTAAACTCAAAAACCCTAATTTTTACAATTGGAATATTATAACTATTATAGGTTAAAAAGTTGGTTTTCTGAAGCGCAATATTTTCTTAATTAGTTGCCATATTATAAGGTTTTTTAAACAAATCTCAGCTTGAATGAATCTAATATTACAATACCTGCATTCCTCTCCATGTGATTTAGTTTCATTCAATTTCTAAAAATGTATAAAACACGTCATAAAAATTTGATCTCATTTGGTGAATCCATACAGAATATGCTCTAAATTAATTTTCAAGGGCACATTTTGATGCTTTTAGAAACATCAGAATTGCATAAATCTCAAAAATTTTTTGTCTTACAATACCTAACTTCAAACAATCATTTGAAATCTTAACGTTGAACTTACCTTCAAAAACGAAAGTAGTCCGATATGAACAAAACGTTTTGGTCCAACCACACACTCATGTAACTGTATCCAGAGATCTCATCAAAATTACAGTCCTCGCAGCAGCGTGAACGTTGTTTCGCAAAAAAAAAAACACGATCGATCGATTGTCCTCGGGGTTGTTTTCAGAGAGCAAATTGTCTTTGCTCCGTTTACTCGCTTCGACAATGTTACCTTACCTAGCATAAATTATCGAAAAACGAATGTGGTGAAAACCAACTTGTAGCGGGAAAAACAAACAAAACTAATAATTCACCTTAACTAGACAATGCGATTCTCGGTGTTGTTACGCAACAACGACTATATCGACAAACACGGTGTAAACGCACAGGTACACGAAAAGGAAGGGAATAGACACACACGCGCGCACTCGATCCATGTAAAACGTCCATAGGTCTCTCTGATCTAAATTTCATCGGCGATGGATTGCAAACCCTCGCGAATCCATCTACGCTCGCATCTACGTGTGTGTATGTCCCCGCGCAGCTCCAAGATTTACCGTGTGGTTGTTCTAATTTAATTGGTCCTGCAATGGCGAAATGTTCGTTTTTTAAACGCCAGGGCTAGAGTGAAGGGGAGAACTGACCAACGGAGAAAACCGATTTATGACACCCATAGGGACACACACATGAGGTTAGAGATTGTAGCCATTGGTTCATTGACTGCGCGGGGACTTATGATAATGCATGTGCTTTTCTTGTTAACAGATTTCAGTTGGGAGCTTTTGTTTTCTTCTTGTATGGACAAAAAAAAAGTATTTTCTCTTTTGTATTTTAAGCAAATACCCTTTGTGTACTTGTGAAAAAGGATTTACCGTTAATTAGTTTTGAGTGAAACCATATTTACGATTATTATACTGAAAGAAGAAAATAATAGAAATTGTAGAGAAATTCCCGCAAAAACTACCATTCCGTTCAGTAAATCGAATGCAAGGTCGCAAAAAAGGAAAAAGTTATTACTTTTAACTGTAAAAATGATTGTTTAAACAGTTAACATTATGGTTCAAAAAGTAAAGATTATGGTTAGAACAGTGAAAATTTCCATGCGGGAAAGTAAAATTTATCAACCGATCTTTTGAAAGTTTACTGTTCCAGCATGGTAATTTTTTTCTGTTCTAACCATAATTCTAACTTCGATTCTAACTATTTAAACTACAATTTTTAATGTTGAAACAATAATTATTACGGTTGAAAATAATTATTTTTTCCTTTTCTGCCAGCTTGCATCCGATTTACTGGGTGGAATGGTAATTTTTGCTGGAATTTCTCTATAATTTTTACTATTTTTTTCTCTCAATATACAATTGTTTTATTAAAATAAAGAAACCGGGTACAAGCTGAGTTAGTTTTGGTTTTTATTTACGAGTTCTTAACTTTAAAATAATAAATTATGTTGTTATATGCGTATTCCAATTGTAGCTTGGTGACCCAAGAGGCATCTAAAATGAAATATTTTATAAGATGTCGCTCAAAAAAATCGGAGCCTATTTTTTCTAAAACCAATGACAAAATAAATTCACATTAACAGGTATAGTGCATATAACTGCATAGACGGTACATCAAAAAAGTTGAAAAAAAAAAAATATTATGAACTTTTTTTACTCAAGATAATAATCTTATCAGTCATTACTCTTTTAAAAGTGTGATATTGTGTGTCAAGTACCGTAAAAAAATATTATCGTAAATTATTCATTAAATAAAAATCTTAATTTAACTTTCCGGTATCCTTGATTTCAGCGTAAAAGTATTGACATGATTTTCGTACACATTTTACAATACATTGTTTAACATGATAACGCATGTTGTAAATAAAAAATTACAACACTATTTTTCACTGTATACGATTTCTTGTTTCTTTCCCTTTTAAAATTTATTTTATTTTGATCAAACAATCACTGTTGTCACTTTGTATAATCCATGAATTTCCAAATCCAAAGGTTTTAAGGATATACTGCACGTTTATGTAATCCATACAAAATCAATTGCATCAATCGATAGTCTATATAATATTATACAAATATACGTGGTGAATCACGAAATTTCTCGAAAAGTTGCGTCAACTATTACCCTCTCGGTGCACGTATACACATCGTACACATTCTAATGGCGCACTTCTCACCTCCGATCGTGATCCCCGCATTAGACGAGCTCGCGGTATCTCCGGTACATCTGATCGCAAGCTTGATTTTATTGCACTGTGTATACGTCGCATCGTGGGAAACTCGATGAAATTACAAGCCAACGACCTTGAGCTGTTTTTTGTATGTGTGTACAATCTAAGACAATATAACTACTATTGCCGCTGAGAGTGATAGGTTGGGATGATGTCTGGAAGTAGGATTGACAAACATTCATTCATCCTTAAAAGAAGCTCAGCTGCTCGCTTTATGTTTTCTCTCCTGATGCAAAAAATTTGTGAGCCTTAGTGCTGAAATAGTTATAAAATGGAACAAAACTAGTGTTCGCTACGATATTTATTACGCTTGTATACACAGAACATTTTGAAGTATATGAGCAGTTGTTTAAGACTGTCGATAGAATAACAGTTTAAGGTGCTATTTGCTGAACACTTGTCCACTTATATGGCGTAAATTACATTTTTGCACTTTTATATTTTACTTTTTTGAAAGATATAACCAATAAAACTACATTTTATCGATAAGGTAGGTTTCTGTTTTGTGAATCGCGTAGTATATCTTGTTAGGAAATAAAGTACACCCAACTATAGTTGATTTAATGGCTCCTAAAATTTTTGTAAAAGCTACTCAAGGTCTTAAGGATATCCTAGGAAAAATATTTTATACTTATTTCTATACATTTGTCTGATACCGTATACTCAATTTGAATCGTACATTGGCGCAAATAGATCATACTCGTACTTCAAACATCAAAGAAATTAAAAAATAGCAATTTTGTAATTTATTACAAAACTATAAGTCATACAATTTTCGTTTTAATAACATTTATATTTTATAAATATATCAATTATTTGAAGTCAAAAAATTTTAAAACATACATCCTGGTCGAAAGGTAAATAATTAGCGTAAGAGCTCTTGTTGAAATTGCAACCTAGTCCTTTCATACCCAAATAAGGATAAGGAAACTTTTTTTTTTTTCACAGCGAAAATATTATCTAAAGGATATTCAGACAAATTGCACATATTTTTTAAACTTGTAAACGTCTTTCATTTTAGCCGGCTAAGAAACTATTCCAATGCGTGTTTTGGGTGCAGGCTCATACAACGCGAGTTAAAGGGGCTTACACTAAGAATTTAGAGAACGAAATTATTACCGTTTGGTGTACATGTTAGTAAAAAATGAAAGCTCATACATCGAGTAATTTTGATCAAATTTATTATGCTCATACTCGAGTCATCACGATATTTTGCTGACAAAAAATATCAACTGCTCAAACGTGTCTCAGCTCTACAGTTTTTACTAGAAAAAATTTTCCGATACATCTATCCTCGTCTATAATATCTCTAAAAACACCACATTTCGTTTCAAAGTTCGTAACATATTTCTCTGTACTTTCAGTCGCGAAACAAATCATGTTTTGCCTCAAACGACGTGAGAAAGCAAAAATCACAACGTCGCGTCATGACGTTGCATAAAATTGAATACCAAATCGTGCCGCGCGTTCCCCAAAAAATGTTAAATATGCGATTTTTTCAGTCCCTTTTCCCCCCTGCTCCCTCGAGCTTGTTACGTGTCACGAGTTTCAAGGAAAGGACGTTGCACCGCAGGTTAGGTGCAAGAGAAACGAGCGAGACACGAGCGAAATCTGAAATTGTAAACGACACGCGATCTAGATTCGGCTCCGGCTCCGTATTCTACTCGTAAGGTTACGCCCGCGCTCAAAGCGGCAAATGATTCGGACACTATTTTCCCTTTTATTGCCATTGTTTCCTCCTTTGTCCGCTTAAACGTGAATTTTTCGAAGAACGCGTCGAAAAAATCGTACCCTCGTCGTTTCTTCTCCTTCTGCAGGTAATTATTTCATCGAGCACCCAAGGCAAGCTCCGTAGCCTGCAGATGGATGCGAAACGTCATCAAAGCGCCAACTCGCGCGCCCCTCATTAATTTAGTCGCGAGAGAGAGAAGAGGTTTGCGATAACAAGAAATTCCCTTTCGAGCGGAAACGTGTCGAAAAAGGATGGGCGAGTCTCGTCTCTTCCACCATAAAATTGAGCTCACAAAGTTGTTGTTGTCCCCGTCGAAGTGACAACGCAACAGGGTATGAAAAATGTTGCGCGTCGCTGCCAATTAAAAGTTTATTTTAAGCTGCTGAGAATTGGCAAGGTGAGCTAACAGTTTAGTGTACATTATGGGTGGATCGTTGAACTTTTTTTTTTTTACCATCTCTTTTAAAGAAATATCGAATACTTTCTAGATTGTATGAGGATATTTTTTGCTCGCACTTGTCTGAAACTTTATAATGGCTGCTAGTTATGATAAATTACATATGTTGATGATGATTTTTTCTTGCGATGGTTGTGAGAAAATTTTATATAATTTTGCTAAAATTTTATATCTTTGTCTTCTTGTTTAACTAAAGATAATTGTACTGTACAAATTAATCAATCATCAATTGTCAGTGCATTAAATTTACAAAAATAAGTTTTTAACAGCAATACTTAGTGCTCATTTTTATGAAATTGTCGCCAACTCTTGTGTCGTAATTTACCTTCCAGCCAGTAGCTATGTAAAAAAACGCTAGTATTCTTCGAACGCCCGCAACTTCTTTTCTTAGCTCTCGATTGTTCCTAACTCACCAGTTTACTCGTTCGTTCTCCTTTTCTTTTCACTCATTTTTTCAGCCAATTTGAAGAAATGGTTTGCAAAACAAACGAGCATAAGTACCATTATGTGGTCGCGATTGTCTGGGAAACGTATCTTGTCTGGCTATTGTCCACTTTTTTGCTCATTCACTTTCTAAAGACAGGGGGCACTCGTTGTGTTACCACAGTATTTTTTTAATACTCCCTGATGCGTAATTGTCGGACGAGTGACTTTTGTAACTTTTGCGTGAGAACTCGAAAGTTAACTGCCAACCATAGAGTAACAACGAGTGGCGATTGAACATTAATTTCAACCTTTTTTGCAATAGTCAAATATTTCATGATTCGATTGTGTGAACTGAATACTGTGTAGATTTGAGTTTCCACAAAATATACTGTTTAATCTATAAATCACGTTGCAAAATCAGACTTGAATTTTAAAGCTACATCTTGACATTGCTATTATTTAACTTACGGATCAAACACAAAGTTTTCGTGATACGAGCCCATTAAGGATCATACAATTTATTTCCCCACAGTTAAACAACAATTAATTATAATAAAGCGTGATAATAGCTTCTAGCACTTTTTTATGCCATCAACGAGCCCACCGTTACAAGTGATATTGAGCAATCGCGAGTTCAGTGTTACGAAACGAACGAATAACCCGTTTGTGTAAAATTATTCCTTCCAAGGCCGAGTTTATCAGATAACCGACTTGTTACTGCAATCAAAATGCATCGAATTATTAAACGTAGAAAAAAAAAAAATAAAAAAAAAATAAGGTTTTGATTTTGTTTAAATTGTGAAAATCAAATATGACAATTTTTACCGTAAAATAATGCGGCAAAGTTAGGACCAAAGTAAGTTAAGATTTTTATCTAAATTACTGCAAAACTCATATTATAAAATTTGTAATTTTTACTACGAGCATAGCACAATGGTTGTTGTTACCCTGACAAATAAAGTACGTATAAATTCTATTTGGATTTTTAATAACTACGATGCTTTTTGTTCAGAGATTGCTCTCAAAGTATTCTTATTGTAATTCTGTTTAAGATAGTGGATTAAGTGTATACTCGTGCTGTTTTGCTGCCAGAAGCTTACAGAATAGAAAAGTGAATTGTCACAAGGTAACATGAAATACTGAAATGATTTGTTTTGAAATTTGACATAAAATTAACCTAACTAGGTACAATTGTTAGATATCGAACTTTTCGTACTCTTCAAGCTAAAACAAAACTACGTAAGTAAACTCGATTTCTAATGTATATAAGAATTTTTAAAGTATAAATAAAATTTAATTAAGTTTTTTATCCAACTTTTGGCTCGCAAATTTTTTTTGTTTTTCCGGGAGAAAAATTACCATAGAATCGGAGTAAAGCTTCAAACAATTTTGAGATGCGTACTTATTTAAAAATAGATTAATTAAAACATTTTTTTACACAAAAAGTACTAAAAAGTACTAAAACCTAGCGTAAAAGTTACGGTAACTATAGCTCCGACGCTCCGTCCCTAAAATTACTGAAATTTTTACAGTATAATGATCTCTGTCACAACTTCCTCCGCACAATGTAAGATTTCTCTTTTATCACATGGTTTCTCAAAATTTAGAGCCAGTCAACGTTTTCGAAAATGTTGCTCTCCCGGCAACGTCGACTCAAAGTAAATTTCAACGCGCAAAAACAAGCCCGTCCAAAATAAACTCGATAAAAAAACCGCTCCTCTCGTCATAGGCGGTTCAGCTTAATTTTCGAGAAGCGTTCTTTTTTTTTCATGTACAAGTGTTTATACAAAGTAAAGGGAAACGAAAGACCCAAGCGTGCGCAGCGCAACACTCGATAAGGAGGAAAACATACGCAGCGAAGGAAGGCAGCGGCGGTGCACTACACACACGTGGTTTCATAAAAGCGAAAGGTTTCATTATTATGCGCGCGGTCGCTTTGTATGCGTGTGTGTATGTGTGTACGTGCATGTGCACCCTGGAGAGCTGTTAATGCCATTAGTTGCTCGAGGAAGCGAAAACTGGAGCAGAGAGGAGAGTTTGTTGTGTGTTAAAGTCGGGCGAGGAAAAAGAGCCAAGCTGCAAGATTGTTGTTGTTGTTGTTGTTGTTGTTGTTGTTGCCTGCTTGCATTTTCTTACACTCTTATTTTTTTTATCTTTCTCTCTTTAGCTCAGGGTGCGGGAGTCGTTTTGTCCTATTGTGTGTCATTCTCCGTTCTTTGAAAAAATGACAAAAATTGGTAAATCGTCGGGTGATCGTGTCGGGATCAAAGCATGTTGTTTTACGGGTGTCGTAAGATTGCCGATGTCATGTAGCACTGGAAAATGGGGTCAGATGAATCTGGCGGTTGAGCTATTTTTATTTTTTTAGTTTTTACAGATATTTCTCTCCATCTATTATCTTATCAGCTCTTTTTTATGTCAACACGGCAAGTATTTGTTTTTCCGCTAGTGTTGGGAAAGAAGAAAAAATCGGACTACTTAATTGTTTGAAAAATATTGGATTAAAGTTGAATGATCGTTGAAATTGTTTCTCTGCAAATTTCGAGACACTTACGTTGAGATCAGTCGTATCGATGAAACAGTGTCTTTATAAATGTCACTACATTCATCTCATATTAACTGCTGCTTACATTTTACATTGTGCAAACTAACAAAAATTTAGAAAAATCTCGACAAGATTGCCATTTGCTGTGATCGTTTAGTTTACATTCTTCCCATTGTTCTACCAATTTGTTTTTTTTTACAAAAATCACAGTCACCGCGTGTCTTGCGTCACTAATAACATACAGCTCACGAAATAATCTTACGTATTCCTTTGATTCGAATATTAAGTCAGAATCAAATACATCGAATATTGTTGATGTTGTTACGGTTGTTGTTGTTGTTGTTGTCGTTGTTGTTGTTGTTGTTGTTTTACACATGGAAAAATACATAAAAATTATATTACCTTATGTTTAGGTCTAAAACCAGCAGAGTCAACGTTAATCATATTTAAGACAAAAAAAAAAAAAAAGAAAGAAAATAAGGTTATCCTCTTCAAAAGTGTATTCAGCGATCTAAAATATATAGAATTTAACTAGTCTAATCTGACAAAATAAAAATAAAGTTTTTATGGTGGCTTTCTTTATATTACAGAGTATTCACTTGTAATATAAAATTAACTTTTTTCATGACATATTTAGCTAAACTAACATGCATTTTTAATCACTTGTGGTTTCTCTTTTTTATAACTATTAGGTAACAACCTACTTTTGAAAGCAAGGAAACGATTACTTTTACTTTCGTTAATCAGTGATGCATGCTAAATTAAGTTTAGCATGACTACCATAGTTGCATGTTAGATTGCATACATAATTACTAAAATGCCTCTTTAAATTTATCACATTAATATGCTCGATTGGTCAAAGTTTCTGATTGAGAAAAAAAAAAAATTTAATTAAAAGTATCCACATTCGGATCTGAAAAGTTGTGATTACGCATCTGCATTACTCATTACTCATACTTTTTCAAGCGTGAAAATATTAAGTTAGTCTTTTTACATAGGTCAGTTTGACATAAAGCGTATGTCACGTCTGAGAACAATTTCGATTGAAATATGAGCAGTTAACTTTTGCTGTCTTAAAAATAGCCATCACTATAATAAACAACACTATCAATAATTCAGTCATCGAATTGGATGAATCCCCAAAATTTCAATACATTTAATGCTATCTTTTGGATTCTATAAAAGAAATATGTTGTGATACACTTGTGTAATTTACTTTTTGTAATTATAAATCAATGTTACCTGATGCATAAAGCGTAGAAAATTAATTTAAAAAAAATTATTTTATATTTCGCTCTAACCTATTTCATATTTTGTTCCTATACGCTTCCACAATCACGATAATATCAGCTCACGTGATTATCTCCCTATATTTATTTTTCAAAAAATGGGGCTTTGCCCCTAATATGCTTTTACCATCCGCCCCATCTTTTAATAAACATACTCATTTTTTAAGGTTTTTTTTAATAGAAAAATTAAATGACGAGTTTTTTTGGATGGTCAATCTCTATAAAACTTACAAATTCCAATTATTCCATTTTCATTCTTCAAAATCTCATATTTTAGGTTATGCGCTCCAAACTAATTGCACGATTTATCTCAACCAATCATGTAACAACTGATATTTTACAAAAGATACTGTTTGACTGCAACAGTTTTATCCAAACAACAATAATTTCCCCTCAAAACTTTCGATCAAAATTCATCGATCGACAACTCTTTCACAATAACCCATCTTTCCTTTCCCCAACATCATCATCAAAGTTGTCATTTTTACAAACTCCACTCGAAGGGAGGAGAGTAGCGCTCCTAAACCTCGTACAATCCCTGTCTGCAGCTTGATTTTCACCGTGTAAAATCCACAGACTACCTACTCTATACAATCACTGCTGCATCATACCCGCACCTATAAAATCTGTGCTCTGTTCCCCCGCGTAAATAGGCTTGCATTTTAGCGTTTCGCCTCGATGCCTTGTTTATTCGTTGAATGTATAATGAAACACTGAAGCACACGTGAGGGTTTTATGATCGAAACACGTATCCCCGTAACACAACAAATCCACGCGAGCTCGATCCTCTTCTGCCACCATATACTGCAATACACGCGCTCGCGTGGTTATTTTTGTTATTATTGTTATCCGCCACAATGCAGCTTCCCTCTCTCTTTCGGTTCAACGTTGAGCTTAGCGCGAGGAACGCATTAAACGAATAATCGCGCCGCTCCAAGGATTATAATACGAATTTTTGGCGTTTGTCTTGTGCTCTTTTCCTCTTTCTCTTTTTCCTACACTCGCACCCTTTTGACGTTTGGAATTCACTCTCTATTGTACAAGCGCACGTGTGAATAATACAAATTGTGCACTGCCACTGTGCGGGTTTTTATTGCATTTTAGTAATAATATTCTGTTTACTTTATTATTATTTTTTTTTTTTTCGTTGCTCTTTTGGCTGCAAGACTGGGTATTTCTGTCGCGTTCCAAGAGCTTATATGTATTCGAGAGTTGAAAGAGCAATCATACATTGTTAAGAATTGAAGAACGGAAAAGTATGTGCGATCGAAAATAACGTAACCTGCGATCCCAAGGGGAGAGCAACAAAATTCAATCCTTTCTAATGGATCTTCAAGAGAGAGGGTACAGTCCTGGTCACCGTCCATAATTCGTAATTAGTTTGCGTCAAAGGATCATTCTGCGACGGCTGATCTCCACTAGCCAGACGTGACCGAAAACTTTCTTCCTCCCCTTCGAAAGGACTTGGTTGTCGTCTCACTCTTCCTTGCCCCTTTGCCTTTTCATTTGTAAGTAGTTAGTTTTAGAATTAAAATTTAGCACTTCGGTAATGCAGACTAAAAGAAAGCTGTAATTACGTTTATTCACGTTTTTTCGATTATATTCAATAAATATAGCATGATAGTTTTTTATTAGGGGGATTTGATTAATTGTGGCAATTTTTAAAATGTAATCCATCTTATTATCGTTATTGATTACTCATTATATAACCGTGGCTTTAGCGAATTCTCTAGGTGATATCGGGTGATATTATGCGCTTTAGTGAGATACTATCTATCATCGTGTAAGTATTACGAGGTGGATAAAATCTTGCATTGACTATAATCATGATGACGTCATCAATTGTTGGTGAAAGAACTTTTGACATTACTAGAATGCCTCAACTTCAAATTTTTTCATGGTAGCACTAAATACTATCTATGGTTTTACCAAATTCAATATTGTTTCATTGTAAATTAAATAAGGAAACATCATTTCTTGGGTAAGATAAATATCATTCTAATGGTAGAAACATTCAATTCCCTCGAACCATTGAATAATTTAATTCTATAGGGTTTCTTGCTCACAGCTACCGCACAAATCAATCCAACTCAAAAGTCTGAACCTCGTTAGCGCGTAATCTCTTAGGCTTCATTTTACACACGAATTTTGACGCCTTCCTCATCTCCTCCAAATCTTAAAAATTACATTTGACGCGTAAAGTGTCGCAGAAAAACGTCACCGCTGCCGTTGAATATCCCAGTAGCGGTTGCTAGTTTCATTTCAATTGCATCCCTGCGGAATCGGAAGCTTAGTAATGATATACGAGCGCGAGAAAATCGACCGAGCTATTAGATAAAGTGGTTTCACGCCGGGCTTGGCACCTTGCGCCTCTCCCTTCCCTCTAGCTCTTTCAACTGAAAATTCAGGGTCTGACTGACGGGGTGTCTTTTTCCCTTCCTCCTCTTGACCAGCACTTGCACTTTGCACGCTCGCTTCCCTCTTTTCAACCTCTCAGCTCCCAAAACTTTGCTGTCACGCGAAGGGAAGGACCGAGTTACTCGCGAATTTCGTTCCTCCTCCCGACACACGAATGGTACATTGTTTTTTCGTCCATTGAAATTTTCCAAGCGCCAGTTTTTACAAAAGTTGAAATTTTACTACAACTGTCTTGAATCGCTTTATTACACTGTCAATCCAAGCGTGTTAAATAACATGGTTAAAGTGTATAGTTAAGTTTTTTTTTTTTTTTTTTTTTTTATAAAATACGTCATGGTGGTGGGGATAAGAATTTGAAGAACAACTAAATCTATGGTGCACCAAGTAGTTAGCCAGTTTTACAAAACTTGACACTTAAAAATAGGAAAAACCAATGTTGCAAAGCTGGGAAGTGAAAAAACTTGGGTGTCACAGATTCAACACGTTTTCAAATGCATAAAATCTGTGTCAGAAATGTTTTACTCTCTTCAGTTAAATAGAATAAGTGAAATAATTTACTAAGCGTCGATTTGGTTATTCTTAAAAAGTTTATCAATGCTATTATAATGCATTTTATGAAAAATAGAAATTCTGATTGTACGCTTTGAACGTGTACTTGAACACACTTGGATTTTACAGTGTAACACATACGGTAGAAAGTCATCAACTATCGCGCACAACGGTATAAATGCTCGATATATCCCTCCCGCCGAAAACGCGAATGGAATTCCGTTTGTAAACGAGCGGAAAAAAAAACCGTTGGTCACGCTTACGTATGGAGTGTAGCCGGCCGTACAGGCGTAGTAATCGCAAGATCCGGAAAAGCGAACTGACCGCGCGCGAACATGTGTATTGTACAGTGCCGCGAGTCATGTAAGTCGAGAGAAAGAGAATTCGTGTATACACGTGCAGTACACAAAATTACGCGTGTCGCCGATTGTGTATTATATGCCACGGTAGAGCGCACCACTGTTATGTCGTCGACGGCGGGGGAGTTTCGAATGTTTCGATGTGCCACGCGTCGTATATGTCTGCACGTGCAGTGGAGAGAGAGAGAGGGTGGGTGGGTGAGCTTACCTTTCTCGGTGGCCACGTGCCTCGCATTGCTCCGCCACACACCGGGTTGTCTGTGTGTGTATACAATTCGGGATGCTATTTCCGAGAGGATTCGAATTGTTTGATCCGGATGTTTTTGGCGTAAACTCGAGAATTCGATGATACGCTCGCTAATGCTGATGCTGACGCTGTTGTTGTTGTTATTGTTACTTTTTTTTTTTTGCATTGACGAACCCATGGATTTATTTTTTTTTATTGTTATTATAATTGATATTTCGTGCCACGATGCGATCGATGGTCGTGCGTTCTAGAAATACGAATGCCTGTATAGAATAAGACAAAAACTCGGTTTTAATGAATGTTTTCAAGGTAACGTTGGCTCATGTGCTGTTAGGGATACAATGCCACCCCACAAGTTTTGAATGTATTGTCAGAGTGAACTAGACTCGATCTATTACTTTTGACGAAAGATTTGGTTAAAAAATACAGAGGACACGATTAGTCGAAATAATTTTTTTTCTCCGTGATTCTGCACGCTCACGATAACACACTCAAATCTCTGTGTTTTTCGCAGAAATTAAACAAAGCCCTCATTTTACCTAAAAACGTGCGATCACAAAGAGTCTTTTTTTTTCTTTACTTTTTCAGTCACGAGACTCGTTCAGACAAACGCTTTGAAATCCTACACAATAGTGTGTAACACGCGATGTAAACCGATATTTTGACGTTTCGATTTCGCCTCTGCAGAGAGGCTCGAGTGTGCTCTCCTCGGAGAGAGGCGAAGCTTATTCACCCCTACCATTTTCAACGAGTACACTTTTTTGCTAGAAAATTCTCACGTTGGTGGGATCAACATGAGATTTGGATTACACCTTTTCTAGTCTACGCGAAATTGTTCATTAAGTGTGTGGTTTTCGTCTGTTGAACAACAAAACAAAACATCAAAGAAATAACTAAACTATTTTGGTCTCTACGTGACAAAGATTTGTGGTTACGCTGTGAGGAGAATAATGACATTTCGTCTAAAATTTCCAATTCTATTATTATCTGTTTTTTTTTTGTCCCAAAGATTATGGAGACTGTAGATTTTGCAAATAGTATAAAAACGTTTAAACCTTCCCCGGTATATTCGCCCTCGACAAATGCCATGCACTCTCAACTCGACCCGGTACGCGTCACCGTGCCTCAGCCCCTTCCTTTCTTACATCGTGTTCTCCGTGCAACTTTTATCCTCGCGAATTTTCTCTTCGTCCCAGAAAATTGTCCTCCTCTCCAGCTCGGAAATTCCTCTCGCTTAGCGCTAATACCTGCTTGAAATATTCGTGTGTGAAGCTCTGCTTAATATTTACCCCGACGACGACGAGATTGTCTTTCGGGCCTTTTATTATTATGGAAGCGCTCGTTCGCATACACCCCCTTTTTGCTGCGGTTCTTCTCGTCTCGAGACAGCGACGATGACGACGACGTCAGTCAGTTTTCGAAATATTTATACCAGAGCCGACTTACTGTGCACACTAGGTGCTGGGTGTACCCATGCTATAGAAAACACTCTAAATTTCTCGAGAGTCGAGACGACGTTGCGTGACGTGATTGTTTGATGGTGTATACTTTTTCGGGCTGATAAGCGATTTTTTCCCCTTTTTTTTGAGGTTTAATGCTGAGATAAATCTATTATTAAATGAACGTTATCCTAACCTCAAAGTATGGAAAAGACTGTATATTCGAGATTATTTTCCAATAGCAGTAAACTTTTTTCTGAAATTTTTACTCCAAAAAATTCACTTTTATTTGTTGTAAAAGTATTTTTTTTTTTTTTTTACCGATTAAGTCATTTAAACCCATAGTCCTTCAAAAACCATTATATATAGATTACGTTGCTTACGAAGAACCACAGTTTTAATTACATACTTAAAGTAAACAATTTAATGGAATAAACAAAAAATGACGCAAAAAATAAGTATTAAGTAATTCAATTCGTACAAATGATAAAAAAATGTTGAGACATAACACAACCTCAAATACCACTGAAAGCTGTCTTTTAGCAGATTAAGGTTCAACTAAAAAATATTTTTAAATCTTAACGTAACTGGATCAAACCCTGAAAAATTTACTAAAAATAATAGAATTTTTTTCAGTAAATAAATTGTTAAGTCAATTGATCTAACTAGCTAATATATGACGTAAAAATTTCCAAACTTTAGACTGAAGAAATACAATGGGTAAGATTTGTTTTAATTTAATAACCTTAAATTTCATGCTATTGCTAGTGGTAGTTTGAATATCATACTTATTATGTAATTAAATTTTTATTTCAAGGTAAGTGATGAAACCTTAAGCCTTACTCGGAATACACTATCTAATCGCATTGAAAATCAGGTACCCATTAAATAGCTAATACTTATATAAATACACGCTACAAGCTACTTATCGCCGTAAGTATCTGGTAATGCTGTGAATGTTAATTCACACCGACGACATTTTAATACAGTAGTGAATGTCAAGCTGCCACCGCGACATTGAAACGACGTTCGTAGCGTCAAAGGACACTTGGAACATTCCCAAGTGCAACAGTTAAAGAGCTCAGGATGTGAGAGAATTCAATAGACGCGAGCACGGTATAAATAATGCGAGCTATTTTTGTCTTTTCCAATGCAGACTTGCTGCAAATAATTTATCTTATCCAAGAAAATACATCAAAAAAGTAACATGGGATACTAAGGATGTAAATTGTAAATTAAAAAAAGTTAAATTGAAACAAAACTTATTGTCCAACTAAAAATTAGTAGCCAAACAATTCATAGTGTAAGTTTTAATTTTTGTAGCAATTAATAGACAAAACTTTTCATTGTTACGATACACTTGTTAACATTATAATTTTTTACAGTTAATCTGTGTACTTTCGTGGCAAACAAACACGACCCGTTTCCCGGATTAAATTACGTAAAAATGCCTTAAAAAAAAAAAAACTAAAATTAACAACAGAGGCAAATAACAACTAATACCTCCTAGCTCGAGCTCGAGGTGGCTTTCACGAGAGGTTCGGCCGTCTCCTTTCCTCCGTAAGCACCAGTGCTCGCGAGAAAAGCTAACCCCGGCTATCCACGTCTATGCTCGTCGAGTCACGTCTCTCGATTTTCCCAGAGCTCCGGCAGTTTGCCCAATAAATCGGCCCGATTAACACACGCCATGCGCGCGAGTCCCTACTTTTTTTTCCTTTTTTTTCATTTTTTTTTTCTTTTCTCTTGTTTTAATACGGCCGCTGTAGGTGTGAAGGGAAAACGTGCTAGAGCGTACGAGCGCTAGGCTTAGTACCGTCAATCGACGGGTTATATGGGACCCAGGCACCGATCAGCTCGAGGCTTGTTTATACGTGCACACGTGTGCAACACCTTACACGTTAACTACGCTTGTTTACCAGACAGGTCACGATAGCGTTATAAGGCTCTACTGTGTGTGTAGAAGCGGCTCTCCTGACTTGCGTACAGTATTTATATCGTTACATCATTTTTATTGTTTTTTATTTGATAGGCGCGTTTGTATTGCTGCAGGATAATTTTCTATGGCTTATGAAATTACTACAATATTATTACATTATTAATTTATCATTAATCCATTTAGAAACTTATGAGTTTTACCAGAATTGACGCGTGCAAAACATTACAAAGGGGCTGAGCCCCTTTCAAAATTTTTTTAATTTCTATATATTTTCCATAGATAATACCTTCTCTGATTTGGATAAACTAACAGAAATTGTTTTTAAAAAAAACATATTTTAATGCTTCAAACAGATATGTATTTGTAATTAAAATCAATAAAAATTAATTTTGTTAATCGAAAAATAAAAAAAAAATTAAAGTGCCTGTAACTATAACAATAATTACTGTATGGCTCATTGACAATAAAAAAAAACTTCTCACCGATCAATGAATCAATTAAATAATGGATAAAACCCACCTCAGACCCACATTAGGTAAGCTAAATATGGGTTTCCCCGTTTATTTTGCGCAATGCAAAAAATCTCGATCATCCGCTTACTTCTACTCCGTTTCTTTCAAGACACAATCCGAGCGCAGGTTTAAAACGTTGAATCGGAGCATCGCAATATCATCTACATATTTATCTCCATCGACACAGGCATGCAAGTGAAAGAGTCAAAAGTGCACCCATTGATCATTGCTCATCGTTGCATTGATATTACAAAACACGTGCTCGCACGTGCCGTGTGCTAATGCTCTGCGCCTATAGATATAGTACGAGACAGCTATAGGGATGTGAGGACACGTTCGCAAAACGGCATTCTCGGCGTGACTTTTCGCGCAGATTTATGTACCAAGACTCACCAGGCCTTCCATTAAAATTCTTTTAGCGATTAATAGCTACAACTGGGTGAAATCCGTTTTTTCTTTCACCGCTTTAATCGAGTTTGGTTTGATTAGGATGGGGTGTCGACTTTTTTTTGTGTGATGCAAAAAAATTTTCATCTCGTCAAAGCGGTGAAATGGCTTGATACAATTTTATACCATTTTTTTTATTTTTGTACAAAATATTTTAAAATTATTATTCAACTCATGTTCAGTCAGAATTAATAATTGTCCAATCAGAAAAATACGTTCCAAGTAAATAATTTCTCGTAAAGTACCTCATAAAATCATTATTGTTTCAAATTTTTTTAAATTTGATATTATTTGGTCCCTAATCTCGATGTAAACGAGACTAGTCAATCAGACTTACAATCAAAAAGATTCCCCACAATCTTTTACGACAAGAATAATATTCTGAATCAGTACAAGCAATATGTCAAGTGCTTAATTTTTGACGCGCAATAATAAAATCACCGTATACAGCAGTAAATTTCGTGAGCTGTAATGCAGACACGAAGATGCTGTGTTAATAAAATGCAGGTGAAAACACATGTGTCGTAACTCGAACGATTTAATAGAAGAGAAGTATTCCTGTCTGCCTTTCGCTCATACACATGTTACTTCACTTAGTGGAAGAAAATTAAGTTATTACTTGTTTGGAAAATAATACCGAATGCATCGTGTCATACAATACAAATTCCTCCAATTGCTCTATATAGTATATCATCAAAATGGCATTATGTCGCGGCGAATCTTGATAACCGATTAGGGTTTCGATCGTAATAAAAAGCCGAATCTATCCTACGAGCAAGAACGTCCAGGTGGCGAATCGTCACCCATTAAAAATCGATTTCCCTATTTGCCCTACTAATTTGCGATGTATAGACGGTCCCTTGTCATGCTGAAAATAAAAATATCGGCTACATGGCCTCTCGGCAAAAGAGAGCGACGAAAAAAATGAAAAATTATACGCCACGACCTCTTTCCCTTTTCAATGTGCGCGAAAAGGAGAAATTGATACGCATGCGCGCTTTTTCTTACTTGGCTGTGCTCTCTCTGTGTGGGGAGGGGGGAGGTGGGCATAATGACCGGTGATGGAAATTAGCCTCGGCTTTTCGCCTGGAGAAACGGAGGTGCTGGAATTTTCGCGAAGTTTATGTGACATGGGGTCGGATTTTAACGCTACGGTGTCATCTTGATCCAATTTTTGGGGGTTTATAATTGTTTCTTACTCTGGTTTCTTTCGTAAAGTTGGCTGTTGTGTTTCCGTGCTTCTCACACATAATCAGTATTATTATTACTGAGAGTCATCTGTCTTTTATTCAAAGAAAATGTTTCATATTCCTGTTTTTCTTTTTTTTTTAATTTGATATCCTGCTAACTACTGGTTGTGTGATGGCACTTTAAAACTATTTTTACAACCCTTATTTTTGCTAGTTACTAGAGTTATATTTTGCAGGCGTGTGTAAAAGAGCAACACTAGTTTGATAATCTCAACCTCGAACTTCAACTATAAGTTAAAAATTTGATGATTTAAAATATGTATATCATAAAACCATCAAAATTTTAGTATTTAACTTTTCCACAATATACTGACACAATAGATTACATTCAATAAAAATGTAGAGGCTCATTTCTAACCTTCAAAAGATTGTTTTGCACAAATGCAAAACACAAGTTTTTTTGAGTTTAAAAAAAATTAAATTGTCCACAATTTTCTACGAGATTCATTCTAATTCAGAAATATTAGATGTTCCACAGTCACAATTTTTAAAATCATTTGAAACTCTACTTGTTATGATGAACATTTTGCTCGAAAATTTGTGGTTGAAAAAGATTTTTTATCTTTACTATTATTTTTGCATTGGTAATTTGTTTAATTTTTTTTTTTTTTTTCATCCCATGCAGTTACATCATTGTAATGTATATTTTACGACACAGTGACATCTTATAATTTAAAACTATCGATATTTTTGAGAACTTTTGAGTTCTTGCGTTATTACAGTACCAAATATGTAAAACACCGGCAGCATTAAATCATTATAAGCGAGTTAACAAAAGATTCCATTAGCTTCAAACTTACGTCACAATTCAGATCGACACAATCACTCATATTGATAAACCGAAAAAAAAATTTTCTTTCCTCCTTTTTACCCACCTTTCGCTCCCCTTCTCTCTTACGCGTGGTTATGTATACAAAAGTAAGCGATCACCTAATCGCATCTAGACGCTCGAAGGCACGCCAGCGCCGCCGATCACTTACGCGCGAAAGCACACGTACATCGATCCTCCGTCTCTTCCTTATCCTGCAGCCCCTTCGGTCAAAGCTGTACATTATCCCGGAGCTGCAGGCAGGTAAAGCCTCGGCTGCGTGTACATGTGTCTGTACGTGACGTGACGGTATGCATGTTATGGCAGCAAGCAATTCGAGTGATTTGCCCTCGAGCGTATCGCGGGTGCCTTTGTGTCTTAGCGGAGCCGGGAGGCTATTCTGGAGATCTGAATACGGGGGGAGCTGCTGGTGCGCAAATTAAATTTTCACGTGCGAGCCCGGGCTCAATTATCCAGGCGAATTTCATCAATGCTCGCGAGCTCGCGTTTATTCGGAGGAGATGCGATGGAGGGTTGCCTTCTTCGCCACACGTGTGTAGATCGGTGTCTCTTTTACTCTTTGGTAATCTAAGATTGATGTGTGCTATCGAAGGGGGGAATTCTGTCCCGATTTTTTTTCTCATGTTGTAATTAACGGAGGGCTGTTCGAGGGACAAGTCTCTTGTGTGTAAACAATAATACAATGTAGGTTTCAAAAAATTTTTAGTCATTTTTATAAATCGATTTCACAATAATTTAATAATTTCATTGGCTATCTCATGCTGAAATATTAGTTGGGTATTTTTTTCACTGCTTGATAATTTTGAAAACATTTATACGTAAAATGAAAAATTAACAATATTTGGAGTTGTTTTACATAAAATATTATAAAATCGTCATACGCATGTGAAGTGCATATACATTCACTGAAAAGAAGTTCCTTAAATTAAAGACAGTTCCAAGCAAATAATCTCTTGAAATAAGATTATACTTAATTAATTTTATACAAAAATTATCTTTGATGTAAAAAAGTCTAAATTTTTTTTAAAGGGAGTATTCGCTAGGAACTATTGTAATAAATTTTTTTTTAATCCTAAGAAAAAACTTTTTTTCAGTGTACTTCATTATTTGAAATGTTGGGATTACTTTTTATAACAATTAAATGGAAACAAAAAAAATTTTTTATTAACTTTATGATTTTTTTTTTTTAATTTTATTTACGTGTATTTACTAATACATTCAATCATTTTAGTTGATTTTTGGTTGATATCTTAAAGGAAGTACAGATGGTTATATAAACTGAACAACATCCCGTGGCTATTACAATGAAGATGCTGTTGAAAAATAAAAAAATTTTAATGTTGAATGTTAACATGTAGTCTAATAAATTTTTTAATTATTCAGCTGTATGATTATATTGTGCATAGAATACATCAGCTAATTTTTTAAATAATTTTTAAGTTGAATATGAATTTTTCAAAAGTTTATTTATTATTTTAGACAAATGCTTCATGCAAAAAAAAATTGGTTGTTTTCTTAAACACGCTTAAGTTTGTAAACTAATTTTAATGAAGAAAAAACGAAAAAAAAAAATTTTTCCGCAAACTTAGACACATTTTCCATAAATATGAGCTACTAATGAATGTGAAATTCATTTTATTAATACTAAATGTTTAATTTTGAATAGAAATTCGCGTAATTGCCTAATACTCAGTAGATACGTTGATTCATATGCTCATTTTAATTTACTTATCATGGAATTGGTAATGCAAAGTAAAGTTCCTAAAAAAAATAGGTTAATTAACGACATCTGGAGTAAAAACGTTATCTTGAAGAAAAAGTCATTAATATTAATCAATTTTGTACAAACAATCAATCCACAACGGCTTCTTCCTATTTTTTCCCTCGTGCAAACCTGAAAAAAAAAAAGGTAAAAAAAGAGGAAGAGTAAACGATCGAGTGAAATGCACCGGCAAATTTCCCTTGGTCATCCTGTTAACGCAGATATTTCAAGTGCGAGCCCGCAAATAACAAGAACTCAATGTGTGTATTCCGGCACGGTGGCTTGGAGCGCGGTCAGCGCATTCGATGATCGGCGTATCGCGTCTCTTCGGAAATTACTCATTAATGCTGACACACGCCGGACCAGCTTTCATTTGCCTCTTCTCCCTCTCTGATGGTGAACTTTTCTCTTTCTCCTTTCGCGCTGCCGATTCGTTTTAAATTAACAGCTCAAAACATTTAAATTGTTGCTCCTGTTTCCGCGAAACGCTCGATTTTCGGCAAAAAAGAAGCTTCCCTGTTATATTTTAGTGTGGAAAAAAAAAAAAAAATTAATAAAAGACATCCTTAACAGTGGAGTGTCATTTTAGAGATTTTTTGTTTACACTTATGAAGACGTTTCGTTTACATTTATACAATATGAAGTAAATATCTCCTTAACTCTTGTTCTTTTGTCGAGAAATTAATTGAAAAAGACAATGATTGTTATCAGAGCACGAGTAGGTCAATACATATAGTCATAACTTTAGATGCTAAAAAGTATGCATCAGTCGTGTCAGCTACTACTTATGTTATTTTTTAGTATAAAAAATTTACAATTACTGTAAAGAGTTCAAATTAATGGAAAAAATGGTTCTAACCTTTCAAATTATCATTTTCAGCCTGAGAATGTATAAAATTTTATAAATTGTACGTAACATAACGTGGATATTTTGGATAATTTTTTATTTCAAACTGAATACACTTGTCCGAGCAGTGTTTCGATTCATTCATCTAAAAAACATGTGGAGCAAAAGAGGAAAAAAAAAGGGAAACACCACCATCAAAAGGAAAAAATAAAGGATGAAAATAAAAAATACCAATGGTCTCGTACAGACGACGCCGCGAGCGATTCAAATGGTAATATTGAACCCAATTTCATTGGAAAAAGGAGTACGCGAGAGAGCATTTGCATCCTCTTCCTCTCTCTTTCCCCGTCACTTTTTCACATCCGAATATCATCGGTGCCCAAGCCCCGAGGCTCTGTTCGTTGCTCCGTTTCTACCGTCCGCTGGAAATTAACATGTGCGCTTGTGATCTCTGCAAAATACTGCCTGCTCAGATTTAAAAATATGCTTTGGCCGAAACAAAATTATAAACGAATCGCACGAAAAATGGTTTAAACAGCGAGATCTACTCTCTGCATCCTGATTACGTATCTGAAAACGTGATACATCATGTGTAAATAAACGTATTTAAAAAAAGTAATGTAATATTTGTTTATGTTGTATTTTCCATGGCGAGAATTTTACACGCAAAAGCAATACATACTTTTTTTTTAAGGAAGTAATCTTGGTGCGTAACTAATACATTCGTTTCCTCATGCTCGGTAAACTCCAACCTCATTTGAGACGATGTCTAGTACATCTGCAATGGGTATCCTATTCAAACTTGTGAAATAAATTTTAAATTTCAATTCAGAAAGCTCCGACATTGTACCAAACTGTCAGCGATTTTTGTCTCTAAGGAATGTCTGTCCTACACGCATAGCATTCCAAAAATATGGAATGGTCAGTTGGTTTGCAATTTAGTATTGTTTATTAATTAGTATATCAACAATTATCTGCCCATCACCATTCGTTGCATTGTCAGGTGGGTTGAGAAATGTTAATCCACTATTTTATGATTAACTATCTAACTGATCATATGATAAATATTTTGTTTCAACAAAAATTAAAATAGAATGTTTAAAAGTACTTTCCAAGCTAATGGAACAAAGTTGTGAAAATTATAATCACGTTTTAGTAAAAGCAGTTTTACTTCCTAGTCAAGTATTTTTCACTTAAGTGAAGGGTTTGACGTCATGTTAAGAGTAGAACTTCGAGTTCAGTGAACAAGATTACACAAGAGCTCATTATTTTTCTACCTGTTATCCACGTGTTAAATTGATTCGAAACTTTTTTCGGAAAATTTTGTAGATCTCCTACATTACAAATAGACTATAGAGTATCGTTAAGAATATATTAATTATAATTATCTAAGACTCACATATAGAGCAGCTACTTACGTCTTTCAAAAGTAACATATGATGTACTTCGTTATGAAATATTTGATTAATATCTATTACATCGTTTTTAACTATTGACATACAGATCATTTAGATAACCAAATTGCAGATCCAACTTTTCGGAGGGTATAATAAGCTGACAAATGTCTTCCAACTTGTCAGTAATTTGACTTTGATACTGAAGTGAACATCTATTTTGGAATGATGAAGTCCTATTTTTTAGTAACTTTTATCATACCTACTTTGGTAAACATTGGTAAGATACATTAAATTAGCCGAATTTTCATGTGCTTTATGTCAAGAATTTATTAAAAGTTATGCATTTGTTTAAACATTTTACAAAAATTGTTACTTAAACTTTATTAAAGTTCGGAAAATGAGAGGTCTTACGGTTTTTGGCGCAAAATTAGAAAGATGGTCAGACTTTTTTATTATGTAGGAACAAAATTAGTTACATTCATAGTTGACAAGTATTACCTAATATTCAATTATTTTTTTGCAAAAACGATAATTGTATTTGAAAATGAAAAATCTTTGTTTGACGCTTAAAAAATGGATTTTTACTCCTTAATACAGAATCGAGTGACTACTTCGCTAAGTCATTACTCTACTTTACATTAAGAATGTTTGTAAATGATGAATTGCACAATCAGTAGTACAAAAAATTTGTTTATTTTATTTTATTTTTTTCTTCGTTTTGTCTTAGATGATGCATTTTTATCTTATAAGTCAGTTGAATTTAAAGGGGAGGTTAATGAATCAGCTTATGAAAATTGGGAATTAGGTTTTTAAGCAGCCTTATTTTCGGGTTATCTTTTACTTTTATTTCTATAGTTCTATAAGTTCTTTTTTACCATAAATTATTTTAAAAAGTTTTTGAAAATGAAATTATTCTACTTATACTGCAATTTTTCTCTATTTTTCAGTAAATAAAAATGTTAAACTTTTTTTTTACATTTTTCGCAATGACTGATAATCAAAGGAATTTTTACTATAACTAGACACTAGTGTCGAAAAAATATGTCATGTGCATAATTTTACAGATCACTTTCTGTAATTCCAAATGGATATTTAATTGTCAACAGATGATACAAGTGGATTGAATGTTGATTTTTTTATATTGAATAAAATTAGTACTTATTTGTTTAAATTAGGGTTTTCAAGCGTGTCTGTTCGTGCAAGTATCAGATCAAAGCGCATGATTGGCGGACACAAAACAACAATCAAAGAGCACCCCTATCAAGTGGCAATTGCGGACGAAAATCTCGATTACCAATGCGGTGGAGCTATAATTTCGAAAAATTATGTTTTAACAGCTGCTCACTGTGTAGAGAAGGAAACTTCCGGCTACACAATTAGATCGGGATCTTCATTCAAAGACGAGGGTGGCATCTTGCACTATATGGTCAACGTGACGGTGCACAAGTTGTACAGTGTAAACAAGTATTTTAACACGGACTTTGACATTGCTGTAGTCCGCGTGAGCCCACCCTTCAAATACGATGACACTTGCCAGCCTATCCCTTTGAACGATCATATCGAACGTGACAAACCCGTTGATAAATTTATCATGGCTGGCTGGGGTGCTCTGAATCACATGAGACATTTCCCAAAACAATTGCGTTCCATGGAAATTCGTGGGATCGCTAAAAAAACGTGCGACGAATCTTACGCAAAGTTCGGTGGTATACGCGATGGTCAGATATGCGTAGGACATTTTGGACAGCGCGATAGAGATATCTGCTGGGGAGATTCTGGGTCTCCGTTAGTTTCAAGAGGCAAAGTGTTTGGAATCGCCGCTTACACCGAGGGGAATTGCGGACTTCTCGACTATCCGACGGTTTTTACGGAAGTGGCCTACTTTCTCGATTGGATAAAAGAACGTGTCGAGTTCGACCCTTAATATGGTTACATTTTTTTGGTAGCTATTTTCACGTGAAATCAAGGATTTTTCAATAATAATGTAATATGTCTTCCCGTAATAATTGACGTACCGTATTTTTTTAAAATTTATCAACCCTCTTTGTGATACAAAATAGTCTTGGTATTGGATGATTAAATGCTTTCTGTGAAAAAAGATGTTTTTATCATATGACTTTGGTTAATATATACATCCTATATTTTGTTTATTAATAATCTTGTTTTTCTGCGTTTTTTAATAGAATGTTGATTTAAAAAGTCTTTTTTTTACGTTTTTGACTGAGTATTTTTATTTTATAAATGTATTTTTTCTTTGCGTACGTCGAGAAATGTTGTTGATATTTTTAATAATTTATTTGGCCACAAAGGGTTGTATGTGCAATGTTAGGACTCGACCGTTTATTTAATTCATTTAAAAAAAATTTTATGAAGTCACTGATAATGTCATGGTGAATTGCTGAAATATCGGACAAATGGAATACTTCTTAATAAATAGTCGTGTCAACCATATTGTCAATAATTTTTATATTTAATTCATATAAGGAATATATGACTTGACAAATGAACCTATGTAAATCAGATTGTAAGTTAAATTCAATAATTATAAAAATCAATCATAAGTTGAGGTAAAAAAAATAAAAAAATAAAAAATAAATTCTAAAAATATACAGAGTTTCCCTTCTCTACGGATTAGGTTTAATAACTGAAAAAATTCTTATGTATTACTTATAAACTTACAGATTACTTGAGGTTAGCGTGCCAGCAGACTAACTAAAGAAACTCGAGGGAACGTGGGTTAAATCCCAACGTAATATTTTTCTTCGAGTTTCTTGACAATTAGTATACCTAAAATACCAAAAAATCACATATCTAATTTTTAAAACGATCAGTAGATTTTTACGAGTGATGTCTGGACCTCCAGAGGCTTCCGTGTCCCAGATAATATTGTATCATGATATCCTGGTTATAATTGTAAAATTTATATTAATGTTATAAATAATTACAACCATTTAAATTTTGCGAGGATGAAAATTCGACGAATTTCAGTAAATTTATTTATGTTTATTTATTTTTTCTTTCTATAAATCTTTAATAGCCTACTGGTCTGGTAGAAAATTTTTCGAAAAAATCCGCGTATTTTCTATGTTACAAAAAGGTTAGATAACACTATACTGAATACATAACACTAAAACTGTCTTAGAATAACAAACACAGCATCGGCTTACATCTTTTAAAAATAGCATACTATGTACTTTGTAATTAAATATTTTATTAATTGTGCTATTTTATCGTTTTCAATCATTGATGCACTAAATGAATTAATATCCGAATTACCGATCCGACTTTCGAATATAATGAGCTCGTGAATGTCTTCCGACTTGTCCGTATGTTATCTTTGACATTGAAATAAAATTTACATTTAAAATCATGAAGTTTCATGTTTACCAATATTCGTTATAGCTTCTTTTCATACATTTGGTTTAAAGAATTAATTAATAAATTATAACTATCACCAACTCCAATAAACGTTCCATAACTATTAGAATATGTTATCAGGCTATAATATGTTACAATTGTGTAGCACTACTAGATAGATAAGCGTCAAAAAGATGATTTGTAAATGTTGACACTACTTAGACAATCTGGAAAATCCTTGACATTTTATTTATGTGTCACTAAACTGTTGCATAATTGTGACTTGGCATTGAGGTAGTTGTTCAGGCCACCTGTCAATTCTTATATCGCGAAATTATAAAATTGATTTTTCTCAATAATATGAGTTACTTCCTCAAAATATCTTGTATTTAAGTACTTAAATTTTATTGAAAATTTACTTCAATCAAATTTTAAGATACAACTAAAACTGCTTAAGTTAGTAAAAAGCTAATGATTTCCATTTCACAAGTCATTTAACGCAAACGAAATTCACAACTTGTAATCTAACAATTGGGTTGGTTTGTATAAAGCCACCCTTAAACTACTTGCAAACCTATTGCTTTAAGTTTGTATGTATAACAATCCAATAAATCCCAAACTTTTTGTTTCTTGTTAGAATTAGGTGAATTATGAAAACATTGAAATCTTAGTTAACGACTTTACATGTACGAAGGTTTGTAGGCTGTCCGATTTTAAAATACTAACTTAAAAAAATGTTTGTGTTCTAAAGGTACTAGGCAAGTATTTTTTCATTTCTGTCAAGTGAAACAATTAAAATTTATTATGCCACAAGACGCTTATCAGAAGAACAGGGAAATACCGCCAAGATAAAGTTAACAAACTTACCTCAATCCATTTACTAAAAAGAGCTCACTAGAAAATATAAAAATAAGTAAGTTGGACTATTTTTCAACTTTGTCTCTGCTAGTGAGTAGGTTTTTATTCAAGAGTGATTTTGCGGTTTCTTCAATTAAACTTATAATATAATAATTAACCGATATACACCTGTCTGTTTGTTTATAATGTTAATATACGTATTCGCTGTAATATTTTTATTAAGTGACGTAGGTAAGTCGAAGGCAACTCAAAATCATGATTACAATTTAAAAAGAAGTCTTTTCTTTTTAACATTTAGTTTTTTTACTTTCATAGTAAAATGTAAGTGCTGTTGAAACTCCCGTACTTGAAATATTTGAAACATTCGACAAAATAAATCTTTTATTGTACTTCCGTTTTTGAGAACTACTGCTTCAAAGAAGTGCCTTTTTTTTTGTAAAACTGACACATAGTCCTTTGGCAATATAATTCAAACTATCCAAAAACACCATTTCGTACTGTCTAATCATGAAATTGGCTTTTACTGATACATTAAAAAAAAATCCTACTTCTTCACGATAACAGTAATGTTGAATAAAAAAAAAAAACAAAAACAAAAACAAGTAAACGCATGCAATCACAGTATAGAATAAATCTCATTTCCTATCCAGCGCCTCCATACACAGCTGCCGGTGAAAACATCAGACCGAAGAGAATGATCGGTGGGCGGGATACCACAATCGAAGAGCACCCCTACCAAGTGGCAGTTGAATACGACAATTACGAATACAAATGCAGTGGTGCTATACTATCGAAATACTACGTGCTAACGGCTGCTCACTGCATAAACGTTACGGCCAATGAGACGAAAATTCGTTCTGGATCCTCCCTGAGAAGTGAGGGTGGCATCTTGCACGATGTGACCGACGTGAAGGTGCACAAGTTGTATAGCTTAAACAAGTATTACAACTCGGACTACGACATCGGTGTAGTTCGTGTTGATCCACCCTTTAGTTACGATGAGACTCGCCAGCCTATTCCGCTGTATGAGGATGCCGTGTCCAGCAACTTCACGACCGATGAAAAACTCGTCATTTCTGGGTGGGGTTCTATGGACCATGACGAAAATCTGTCGGACCAATTGCAGACGATGGACGTTCCTTGGATCAGTAAAAAATTGTGCAACGAATCTTACGCAAAATTCGATGGTATACGCGATGGTCAGATATGTACGGGGTACTTGGGAGAACGAGACAAGGATATATGTAGTGGAGATTCTGGAGCCCCGTTGATTTTTCAAGGTAAAGTTATTGGCGTCGCTGTTTACACCGAGGGGAATTGCGGACTTCTCGACTATCCGGCGGTTTACACGGAAGTGGCCTACTTTCTCGATTGGATAAAGGAACACGTGGAGTTCGACGACTGACAAAGTCCAGCTGGCGTCCATTATGTCACTCAAATCCTTTAGGGTGACTGTGGACTGTATTACTGGGACTGAATGTTGTGTTGAAGAATTTTTACAGACAGCATGGTCACATATTTATTTGCGAATAAGTTTAAAATAGAAATCCAAAACAATGTATGGAAATAATGTTCAACGACTAGTAACTAGTTCTATCTACGATAGAGTATTCCTTCCCAGTCCAGAATTTTGTATAATTTCTGCATTTAATTTTGTTTCAAATCAAGTCTTTTGTAAGTATAATTTACGCTCTCACTAAAGGACGTTAAGAAAGATCTATTTTACCGCAACAGTTGTTTCCAAATAAAAATTTGCTGACTTCTCATAACAATTTTTATTGCAAATAACATGAAAATTACTATAATGATCAATGAAAAACTAAATTATCTTACAATGTCGTTTCTCACGTTAAATTACAAATCATCTTTACAAGTACAAAATGATAAAACTTTTTTATAGTACAAAATATAATCATCAAAAAAATCTTTATTCAATGTATGGTTGATTTAAAGCTAGGTTGATTAAACACGTTAAAAAGTAATTTGATGATGTTTAATTAGAAACAAAATTTCACTACCTTATATAGAAAATTTCCTCATGCGTATTGTTGTCATCAATGAATGAATATCTTTCTTTGAAGCATCAAAGTTGATTAAACCAAAAAATTCACCTCAACGCTACTTTGACAAAAAGTTCTCGTTAGGATCCATTATCTTGCGCAAAAAATTTCCGAACCATCGCTCAGTCGATTTCTACGTAATTTTTAATCCAAGGAAGGAAGTACGCAACCTCCGTAAACACCGATGGATAACTCCGTTGTCCGCAGTCACTTTCGATGTATATGGCCACACCAATGAGCTTCCCATCGTACGTCAAAGGACTACCAGAATCACCGTAGCATAGATCTTTGCCCAGTCCACTAACGTACCCGGCACATATCTGGCCTTCGTATATACCCCCAAACTTCTGGTAAATAGCGTTGCAGGTCCTCTTGCCGATCAGGGGTACTTTCAGTAGCTGCAGCTGGTACGTCTCGGTGTCGTCTGAACCAGTAGGCGAGCTCCATCCCCAGCCGGATACAAGAGCCACACTGTTCGGCTCGAAATCCTCGGGATACACTTTCCCATACAACTCGATCGGTTTACACAAGTCACTGTACACAAAGGGCGAATTCACGCGAACCAGCGCGATATCGAAATTTGTATTGTTGTACCGGTTGCGTCGGTAAGACAAGTGTGTTATTATTTCCACGATCTCATAGACGCTTCCGTTATAATATTTAGTCGATGTACCACATCTGATGGTGTAGTTCTTTGAAGTTTCATGCTGATTCTGATCAATACAGTGAGCTGCTGTGAGCACGTAGTGCTCGGAGACGATTGACCCGCCGCAAATATAGAAGCCCTCGTGTTCGATGCTTACTGCGTACGGACGATCCTTGATGTCTGCGTCTTCTCCGCCGACCACGCGTTTTCGTCGTAGCGGCACTGATGACACTAGAAAAAAAAAAAAAAATTGGACCTAAAGTTCATTGGATAATAATAACGTACAAGTGAGAAATCTTTAGATTGCATAAATAGAAATACATATTTTTAAGAATGTAATGAAAAATTAATTAATGACGTTAGTGATGGTTTACATTTAAACTTTGCTTGGTATTTACTGTGCACTGTTTGCTATGACTTGATTAATTAACTTGTTTAACAATTAAATGATGTCTAGAAAAATTTTTTTCCAACCCTCGATTAATTTAATAATTATAAGAAAATTACCATTGGCTGTTAACACGGTACATGTCAGAAAAAACAACAGGAACATGTTGTGTGAATGATGTTTCAATACTTGATAGATCTCGTCATCTGATCTTTGATTTATAACACTTGCTAGCTCTGCGCAGATTTATGACGCAGTTTAGCTATGACGTAATTAAGAACAATTCAGCGTGAGCTTGAAAAGAAAGATAATTTGACGTATTAGTACGGATGATAATTTTTCCTTCTTGCTATGTAGTTTGCTTATCAAAACATAACTTGATTACTTTCGTTATAATACTTCAGAACGAAATAATTAGAATTATAAGTATTTTTTAAAAATAATATTAAATTAGATGAAAACCGTACACATATCGCGTCTACGAATGATTTAGTTGATTACGTAAATGTGAAACCACAAGTAGAAATTAATTAATACTTATAGTAATGTATATTGAAGTTTCATCACCAGATAGTTTGACGGCATACGAGGACAAAAATTGATAAAATATGTTTTAGGATATTCACACTCACACCGATCTTTAGTTATTATAGATGTTTGTTATATTACTGTATTTGTATTTAAATGCAAAATTAACGAAAAAGTGTTCAAACAATCTATTTTTAATAAGTTCCTCTATGTGTAATTGGAAGTTATGTACTTTTATTCGTGTTTTTGAAGAAAAGCATTATTTTGTTTGTTCATCACTTGGATGAACGTGTATCTTCTACTTTCTTTAAACGATAAAACAAATTCCTGACCTTAGCGGTTATGCTGACTAACCTTTTTGCATGTTTCATTAAGATAAAATCGAGGATAAAATTATGACACACAAATGAGATGAAGTACAGATTTACTTCTTGTCGGTTCAGAAACCAAATTATTTAATCGTTTTTTGACATCGGTATAATATTTACAACAAAATTATTAATAGAAATTTTAAAAAGTATAGTGGTATATGATAAAAAATTCTGTTTGGTACAAATATACCCATCTGTGTCAATAACATCATAGTAAAACTTTTAACTATAAATGAACAACTGTTTTTTTGCCCGTCATAAATTGTATTGTAGAAGAAAAGAAGAAAAACAATTTTTTTCATTTCTCACCTATAAATTCATTGTATAGATGTCACAGATTTACATGAGTGAATGACTGGTTGCAGACTGTAAGGGTTATTTAGGCACAGATATGTTTTACTATACTCTTTTTACTCTATATCCGGATTTCAGTATTTTTGTACAAAAATTTTTTTTACCACATGTTTTAATTTATATTGGATACCAAAATTATTAAAAATGACTTTAATAGTACTTGATAAAATAGATTCAGAAATAAGAATAAATACAATTTTTGAAATAAATTTTATTTAATATTAGTTAATAAAAAAATAATAATAGTTATAGGTTGTAAGGTATTTAAATGCACTTGCAGTATCGTAGGTGTGATGGAATAACTGCATTTTTCTAAGTATTTTTTTCTTAAAAATAACTTTAACGAACTTAACAACGTTTTGAACTCCCCAATAAATTTTTTTACAGTATTCAACATTATTTTGATAAACACTTGATATTCTGGTGATCAGAGTATGAGTTATGCCTTATATGTAGAAGCGTAGTTTTTTTTTGTAAAGTTAGCCAGTACTTCAAATCTGCATGAAAATGTTTGCAAATTATTTTTTTTACCTGTATAGCCAATATTTTTGAAGAATGTTTTTTATGTGCCTCTTGTTTTGATACATACATTGAAAAATAATGTGTACTTTTTTTTATTTTCTTTCAGGTAAGTTCCAAATCACATTACACAAAACTACACTTTCATCGACTGCCTCGTAAGTACAATATTCATTAAAAACTACTACTTTTTTGGTACAAATGATACGATTAATAAAATAAAAATATTAACTTTAGTTTAAACTAATTTTACCAAGTAACTTTGCGCGTCAGATAAGGTACTTCGTTACTTTATTAATGTCACAGAAAATTCAAGTTTCGTAATTTCAAAATAATAAAAAATATTTTATGAAATCTGTAGAAATTAATAAACATAAAGTATTCATTTACAACCATCTACACAATAAACACGCAAAAGACCACATTATTAAATATCTAGCTTGATTTACGGTATTCTCCTTTACTGAACTTATTCTGAACTACTTGTATTCGCTCCGTGCACAACCTGCAAAAATTGGAACTTTGACACTCAATTCGCATTTAAAATATGTGTATTAGTCGACACTAGCGTCAAACTTATAGATCAGATTGGGTGTCAAAATTTTAAATACGAAATAAGTTTAGAAGCTTCAATTTTTGCCGTTTGTGCACAGAGGGAATCCTGTCATTAATAATTACATTTAGGTACATGTTCCCTCTTTAAAATACACAACGTGTGAAAAAGATACATTGTAATGAAACAACTGTAAAGCAAAATCAGTTAACAAAATTGTTGAAATTTAGTGTTTATCACAAACTGCATTTATTTTTATTCTTCTCATTTTACCACAAACTTTCATTAAGTAGAGACTTAATCTATTCAACACTTGATGTGATTCAAGAAAAATAATATTCCTATAGGCAATCGTACTTCTGATTGCGCTTAACTTCACCAGAAAAAAAAATTTAATCGAATACTTAAAAAACATTTCCACAACCTCGGTCACTCAATTGGACCCCCCTCCCCCAGCGAGCTAAATAGAGACCCCATAAAAAAATAGGGCCTTGAAAAATTAACGCCCGGTCCTTCGGGAGTCCCGAATGGCTCTTACGAGCTCGCGATTATCCGACAGCTCTCTCAATAATTCACCCCCATTCTCCCCGTGAAATTCGCGCCCGCGTTGTGTATTATTTAGTCGCTCGCGCGTGTCTTTTTTCTTCTCCCTACTCTTTCTGTTCTTTAATAAGCCGCGTAATTTTCGCGCCGCAGTCTCTTATATGCACCAGGGGGATGAAAATTTTCAAGCACACTTCGAGGCGATAAAATGGAGGGGGCGCCGCAGAGTTTATTAATTAACAGTCGTAGCCGAGTCGCCGGGGCTTTTCCTGTAGACGAGAGGAGAAGCGCCTGCATATTTCAGCTGCGAGGCGAGGAGTAATCGCTGCTTAGCCTCCCTCGATCACTCATTTAATCGGGAAGTGGGTGTAGGTGCAGTGGCTGCTGGATGTGGTTGATGGCTTATTGGGTGTATGTTTTTTTTTTTTTTTTTTAGCATTTTAGATATTTATTGATAGTTCTTCGATTGGTAATGGTGATGGACGAATAGATCGTTTGTATAAGTTGAGCTTGATCCGTGTTTTGTGATGATTTTTCGTATGAATTTTTACGCTGAGAATACATACGAGTGTTAAAGGATAGAATTAAAAACCCCAAATCTCATAGGTAATTGAGTCTATGGTCTCAAATAAGGACGTGGTTTAAAAAAAATACATTTCCTTGATTCACTCTCAAATCATACTTTTTCATGTCACTAAAGTCATACACACACCAGCCGCTCCTATTACAATTCCTACATTAGTCTTACTACATGATTCTTGCTAAACATATGTAATTCTCGATGGATAAAAATGTGGAATGATTTGATCGAGCTTATGGAAAAAGGTTCAGAGTAAGTAGTTTTCATTTTAAAAAAATTATATATTAATATTTACAGAGGTTGAAAAACATCCAAAGTAATAAGGCTTCAATCCACTTAATGTCTATTTAAATAAAAATTTTCTGGTTTACTTGAGGACAGTTGAATTTTTTAATAGAGCACACCACATCAAATTAAAAAAAAATCTCCCTATGAACCAGTATATGCCCAGTTAAATGCATCAACACTAACGTCAACACACATTAATCCCAACGAAAGCATGAAATATTTTCAAATACAAGCGACTGTAAGTTAGTTCTTTTTAATAATATACTTTCTTTATTACGAGGTACCAAAAATCATTCCCTAAATTTTTATAAAAATTTCTGTACTCTTCTCTCGAAAGCAACGGCTCAAAAAAAAGAAAAAATAATAATAATAATAAGACCGTAAAAACTATATATTTCAGGAACCTCTCGTCAGTAATGTTTACCTTTCAAACCGGTAATTATTGTCATGAGTAAAATAGTAAAATGATTTATTCTATTTCAGCACTATGGTTGATTAAATGTAAAACACACATCTTCCATAAGCTACCATGACTCATAAGCATTGCAAAAGCAGTCATTTTTACCCTCCCCCCCAATTTATTATATACACTCATCGCATCAATACACGTTAGAGTAACGTCTTTCCCAACCACCACTCTTCATGTTCTCAATACACTGTAAAGTCCCCAGTCTCACGGTCGCCGTGACAGTTTCAAACACGCGTTACAACCGAGTAACAATAAAGTTCTAATCAACGTCACAACACGACAGCATCCCCGTGCACGGGCAGGAAAAAGAAACTGTCCCTAAACAACGCCTTGTCATAACCCTCCCATAAAACATCCACTCAGAGCGCATCAACGAGCGTACTCGAGCGTACGTGCATATAAACCCGGTCCAACGGAGGAGGGCCCCTACATAATAAACGCGGGTGCAATCCCCCCCCCTCCCCCCAAGCCCCGCCCATGTCATTAACTTCCGTGGCTCGTAAACGCTTTTACGACTCATTTGCATCGCGAGCCGCGTCTGTCTTTAAAGCTGAACCCTAAAGTCCGGCAATTAAAATCGTCCACCGAACCTCCTCGGTTGCCATGCGCGCGTTCTTCTCTTTACGGCTCTCGCTCGTGTATATATACGTGTACGTATTCCAATATAGAGACATGCATATTATTCTGCGTGAATCGAGAGCGGCCCCCCCCCCTTCGTCTCACCATAGAGATATGAAAATTTGGTCATTCGCTTCTATAAGTGGGTATACGCGTACGGATCCGTTGTCTCTAGGGTTCGTCGAGGAGGATGGGGTTACGGTTCGATGGTTATAGGCTCTTTTCGGGAATATTGAGGAATGCGTCGAGGGTGGATGTGCGGAGGATACGGCACGCGTTCGTTTATGGCGTTTCTGATTGGACCATGTCATCGTTAATTTTAATATAAACCTCTTGGGCCTCGAGGAAACTCTCCTCGGCAGGTGAAATTTTTAGCAAGGTATTTCTTTGCGTAAAGAAAGAAGGTTGATATCCAAGAGGGTACATTTCTCAAGGTTGGATACCAAAAGACAGGTAAGATACAAACCCTTCTTGTGTAACAGGGTACTAAGGGCATTCAGTGAATCAGCGATTATTTCTACCTTACCGACGGATATACCTCATTACATTTTTATTAATAAATAACTTTATCACTAATTTTACGTAAAATGATGAGAACAGGCACAAAGCAGGTACTTTCCGGAATCGTTCATACGTACATTTATCATGATCCATTGAGAATTGAAATTAAAAGGTTGCAGCGCGTGATTGTTACATCTTAGACTTTAAGTATCTTGGTATTTTTTGACGATCACGCATTGCTACTTTTTTGCGTCAATTATTAATATATTATAATAATTTTAAGCTTGACTGATTCCTCAAAGTGTCAGCTTTGTACCTCTTTTCATAATTTTGCTTAAAATTAGCTTCGAAATTATTAATTAAAGAAAATATTATGAGATAAATCTGTAGGTAAGGTAGAAACTATCACCGATTTTCTGAATTCCCTCTTGGATATCAATAAAAACAAAGTAACGTATTCGTAAATTAATTTCATAAGTGTATTTTGCAGAACGTGGGCGTACAAAGCCATAGGGTAAAAATATGTTGATGCCATAACCTCAAATAATTATTTATCCTAAACTTTAAACTGTACCTGGTAATAATTGAAAATTTGTTTTCAATCGACGCTATTAATTCCCACTTAAATCTTATTTTATTTTCTTAATCCAAATTTTTTTTCTTTGACAGCACTTCTATCTTGATAAAAAATTATTTACATCTCAAGTGTCAACCTTTAAATGTCATCGCTAAATTTGTAGATGGTAAAATTGAATAAAATAATACGTTCAGAAACACATCACCGCACATTTTCAACGATCAAGTCCCAACAAAGCCCCAGAACTGTCAGAAACTGTCGCAAGACGCGGAGGGATTCGGCTAATATTTTCAAGGCGCAATTTCTCGTCGGCGGTTTTCGAGTATCGTTCCACACGCAACCTCGCACCTGCATACAGTTGCGCTATCGAAACTCCGTGGAGCCTTAGCTAAAAAGTGGCTGACGCGAAAATTGGATTTCTTCGCGCGACACCTTATCAACGACTCTCGGTGCGTGCGTGGACGTATTATACGTGTATACATATACCCATATAATCGTCCCTCCAGCTTATTACCACTTTCCTCGGCGATAGACTTGCTATTTTGTGCCAAAGTTTGAATGCACGGTATTGTGCTTCGCTGAAACGGGGCGTATTGCGACGCGCAATATTCGAGGTAGGGGGTGACGAGTGATTTTCACGTTCCTTTTTTGATCAGTTCAGAGAGTTGCGCGAAACGACCGGGGGAGAAAAGTTTTTTTTTTTTCTACACTTGGGCTCTCTCTGGTGTTGTGAGAGTTTTTTTCGATCCAGAGCTCTTAGAAGTGAGATGAATACTTTTTGACTTCGACATTGGTAATAGTGGCCATATCGAGTTGGCAACTCCGTGGTGAGTTATTAGTTGCGAATAATTCAGTGCTCCCTAAATATTTGCTTATTCTATTTGTACTATAATTCATCTAATAAAGTGATAGGCACGTATTTTTTTTTCATTTTTTTTATGTTAACAAAAACCGACGGAGATAAAAAGACTTGAAACTTGTCCATGACTTAACTAAAGTTTTTGGTATACTTTATCTTCATAAATTTTGTTTTTTCCCAAAAAAATTTATGTTTATTAACAATTGGTAGCCAGTAGGATAAATAGTATAAACGTTTAAAAATACGAATACATATCCGTCTTTTAGGGTAGTGGTGATTGTATAATGAGACATGAAATATTGATAAACGATTAAATATAAGAAAAAGGTAAACACGAGCAAACATTAACACCATCATTTGTTGATAATTTAATTGACCTAATGGACTTTTTCCATAGAAACACTAAATTAGCCGATTTTTTTTTTTTTTTTAATTATAATTCACTTATCGAAAAGACATAACACAAAACAAATTTTCCACAACTTCTCTGTCGTTCAAACATGCCATCATTTTTTTTTTTTTGGTTTAGATCTATATTTTTACTAGCCCCGCTGGGCTCGGTCGGATTTTACGCAGGCATTTCACCTAAACGCCTCCGTCGTTCAATCGCCTGGTCCTGAAACCAGATCCCGGAAAATCCAATACACCTGAGGCGAATGACTGAGTGGTGGAGCTCTCTTTTCCTTTTTTACACGCTGCCCATCAGGAAAAAAAGCTACTGGAGGGTCGGCGATTTAAGGCCAACCTTTTTCTGTTACCCTCTTCCCCCCCCCTTTTTTTTCTCTCTTCGAGCTTACCTCTTTGTGTCGTTACTTCTTTCTTACGCCGTTCCTTTATAGAGACGTTCGAGTGGATAAGTGAGCTGCTTAGGAGGGTTCTGGTAACGGTAAATCACAGACTAAATTTTTCCAGCACAACCAGCTTGATTTTGTACAACTTTTTTTGACGCATTTTGTGTTTTATGGATTTTATTTTATTTTTTTTTTTTTTTTTACAAATAGACTACATTATTCACAAGTATATAAAGCTTACTAATAATTGTCTTTATACTTTTAAAAAAATCTCATACCTACTCGTTGATATATGTACACTTTGTTGTGAATGGAATGCAATGATTTACATTTGGATATAAATTATATGTGTATGTATACGTAATTGAAAATGTGTAAAGGCCGTATTACTTATGCTATTGATTATATTTTTGTACATGTATTTTAAAGGCATTGTAAACTCTAAAACCGATCAAGATAGAGTACAGTTTAAAAACTTCTATCAACTTTTTTATTTACTCTATCAAGCATCCTTAAAGTATTTAAAAATAAGAAATTTGATTCATCGTAGTGGGATTATTTATTATCAACTTAGCAGTTCTTCTAGTTGTATTGGAAAAAACTTTGATAAGCGTTATAATTTTTTAGTTTCTTTTTAAGCGATTGTTTTTATCATTATTTTTGTTCGCACGATTTTTTTTATAAACATTATTTATACGGATTTACATAAAATATTGTCTTAAAGTAATAGCAAAGATATGTTTACTTCTAGCTTTTAAAATTTTTAAGAACTTTCTTTCCATTAGTAGAATAATTTCGATTATCTTCTTTAGTTATTTGTTTTTATTGTTAACATAATTTATTCCTACAAAATTTGTATCATCATGAAAATAATACATTTGTTATATCAATTTAAATATGTTTAAAAAAATTTGAATAGTACAAAAAAAATTGAATAGCACAAGTACAAAAAATTCGCTTTATGCAAGGATAAATAAAATAAATGAAAACATAATTCATATTTCTTATCACAAAAAAAAAAAAAAAAAAAAAAAGTAGTAATTAACCATACTAATAGTGTAAATGTTTTTTTCCTTACATGTAAAACATAGCTGATAGCATGAGTGATGACGCTGCTCGCGCTACTACTTTAGGTAGACAAAATTCGCTAAATATTCACAAATATAAATATTTCATGTACATCAGCTTTATATTTTAAATATTGTAAAAATGTGAAAATTCTTCGGTTACAAAAAAAAATTCAAATTCACGTCTCATGCTACTACTACTTGGTACTCGACATTTCATTAGTCGATGGTTTCAAATTGTTAGCCGATGGCGTTTCGCTTTACCAAATAAGAGCTGCTTGATGTCGGAATGAAAAAGCTCTAGAGCAAATCAATTGCGTGGTACTTGAACTATTGCCTTTTTTCATCGCCTAAAACGATAATTTTCAGAACACGATCGGGTACATTATGGAGCTATTTGTACTAATGCCTTTTTTCTGTTCATCGCTACAAGTTATGTTATCTTTTTTTTTCTATGGATTTTTTTAGCCTACTTTTAAAGTAATTTCTATATTAAGGTTGGTACTAATAAGCCAAGTCAAAAATTGTTACTCTACAAAAAAATATACGTCCTAAAATTAAAAAAAAAAAAGTTAATAAAACACTTTTCATTTTTTTTTTAATAAGACAAATTTAGTTAACAAAAAAAATTCATGTAGTTATAAATCATTAATCTTTTGAACAATTAAACATTTGTTGTTGTAGAATTAGATTACTTTTATTTAATTTTCTGTTTTTCCAATAAAGAAGTATGGAATTAGCATACAATTATTAAATACTAAAAATGTTTTATCATTTTTTATTGCTACGTATATTTTTTTGAGTTTTTAAAAAAAATATACATACTATAATTGTTAATATGTAGTTAAAAATTACATTACAGGTAAAAGCCAACAATTTTCGCGCTTGACGCAAAAATCGTCTAAAAAATAATGATAATGTACAGAAAGTTATTTATTCCTTAACTTGAAAATCTTACTGCAAGTATGTCTATCGTACAAACTTTTTGATCAGTAACTCTAAGAAACGTAAAAGAAAAGTGTTGTCATTCTGGCTATCTATTCCTCGCGTCTCTGAATCAACTATATAATAGTAAATAAAGAAAAAAAATCAAAAGTATAAAACATGGCATCTGTCAGAGATGACTGAAAGTGTATATATATATCTGCTCGATATGCGCTCAGTTCCTCAAAGGCCCTGTACTCAAACTCGAAACTTGTATAAAAAACCAACTACCGTCTTTCTCTCTTTTTTTATTTCGGAACTTCGACGGATCGCAATTTCGCCTTCTTGCAAGCTTGCTTATTGGCATATGCTACGCGCTCGGGAACTCATCGAACTTTTCCTTTCCAGGATGGATTTCCTGATTTCGCGTCTTAAATACGCGCGCCCAACACTTTTTACATATCTGTTTTAACGTTTGTCGATGTGCGTTTTCCAAAGATCTTTGAGTCTTTGATACAGGTGATGTGTTTTTAATACATTTTTTTTTTCATTCGACACAAGTTTAAAAAACTTTTTGCCACTTGCAAAGAGTTTGATAATATTCATGTTATGTTGCATCATTTAAATAGTAATGGATTATCATACATTGTTATCAATAACTACAACAATGTTTTATCATATCATATGTATTAACGATTTGCTTCATTTAGTATTGTTCAATAGAAACTTGAATTCTTTTGTCTGTGAAGAATTAAACTCATACAAAAAAAATGATTTTAGAATGTAGCGTAATGCTTATCAATCATAGGATAATTTTTCTTTCTATTTGCAGAATAAATTACTAACTAACCGTGGTGGCACTTGCGCATTAAAAAGCCTTTTTTTCCTGGCCACTCTATCAAACATTAGTCAATCAAGTGATAGTGAGTGTTGCTATTGTTATGGACTTTTTTTATCACTGCTTGAAAAATAAAGTGATGGTAATTGATTTACACAAACTTTATCTATGTATGTAAAATTAGTATTCTCACTATGGGCACAAAGAGGTTAGCGGGCCCAAAGTGAGCTCACGAGTGTAAAATAAAACTTTGTGCCCTCGGTAAGAAAAACCTCATTTTCGGCTCGGATACAAAGGTACAACAACCGATACTTGGGCTACGCAAGTCGTTATTTGTGTCCATGGTACGAAGTATATTATTCTGCATTACGTAAACAGTACGCATGTTTAGTCCATTTCAAGTGTGGATTACTTTATACAAATGAGGTTATGTAACATAACCTTATTCTCTGTCGCTTTTTTATCTCGTTGATCTTCTGTTTATATTACTTTATACAAATGAGGTTATGTAACATAACCTTATTCTCTGTCGCTTTTTTATCTCGTTGATCTTCTGTTTTACTGTCAAAATACACCTTAGTAACTATCAGATCTTCATTTTCGCTTGGTAAAAATGTTCTCAACCAATTCCTTGGTGATAACTCGATGCGGCCGAGTGGGGCTCTCGGTTGATCGCTGATAAAGTCGACTGTTGATGGCGTAGAGCTTAGGACTGAGTTCGCAGCGCACGTTGAACCACCAATCGCAGACAAAGACCGCCTGGCTGAATTGAGTGCCGTTGGGACAGAGGAAGCTAGCTTGTCGACCGTCTATGTCGCAGTAGTGCCAGACTTGACAGCGCGTCTCCATGTCGGCGAAAAAACCCGGGTAAGGCTGGTCGTCGCAGTAGAACTGTGTGTAGGGTACTTTTCCCAGTACTGGGTAGTCCGTTCCTGGTCGACCTGTAAATAATTCGTCGAATATAAGCTAATGCGTTTTGTAATATAAATATTTTTAACGGGATCCACAAGGTCTACTTTACCGTAATATTTTACTCTGTCATTGAACTATAATTTTTTATCATTTATTTATTTAACAACAGATTAAAAATTATCAAACTCTTAGATTTCATGCACTTGATAATATGATTGTTTAATAAAATACAAAGTTTAGGATTACGTCAGGGAAAACTTGAAAAATTCTGGTACAAAAAAACGTAAAAAAGCAAGAATTTTTCATGTTATCGATCACGTATCAATTCCAAACTTCGTACGATATATAATTTTTATCATAATGGATATGATTTTGGGTTTGACTGATTTTTTTAACTATATTTAAATGAACAGTAAAAAACGTACATTTTACCGACAGAGTGAACTCGAGACAGCAAAACATTATGGTAAAGTAGGTTTAGTGGATCCTCTTATGTTCCTTCTATTTTCACGCCGATCTTATTATTTGGGAACCAAAGTAAAATCTGTATCACTTCATTAAAAGTGATTCAGTTCTGGTAAAATAATAAGCTTAAAAAAATTTACTACAGTTATAGAAATAAACCTCAGTTTAGGATCCGGGACTAATCAGTATACGGATCCCGCACGGATCAGTCTTGTGCACAGTTTATGATCAGTTTAACAGACCTAAGGGTACACGGATCAGGAACTGATCGAGAACTGATCTTAATATGAGATGATTGTGGGAAGACAAAAAGTGGATTTTCAACGTAGCATTTTTGCAACGTAATGTAACTGATGATCGATAAACTAGACGCAAGAATATGGTGTTGGTATTTCATTACTATCTTCTTATTGTGTAAAGCACATTCATGTGGCGTAAAACGTAATACTGTATTTTTTATGTACCAACGAGTGTTTTATAAATTAACTCAGACAAAGTCTAATCAGTCTTTAGCAAACTCAGTCTGACTCATCTCTTCAACAAAAAAATTTATTTTTGCTCCTTGCTTTTTCTACGAAGTTGAATTGCCTATTAATGAACTCAAGGCTGATCGCGTACTAGTATCGTCTGGATAAACTCCACACCAATCAATGTACATTTTTTTTTGTAACATTCTGCAAAAATTTTAAATGATAACTGTTAGTAAAAAAAAAAAGTATTTGCCTATTGTGGGCATTTCTGAGTAGCTGCTGATATGCCCTCAGTAAGAAAAATAGTTTTTGTCACTCATTGTGCATATAACCAGGGTGGTCACAATAGTCATGAAAATTGGAGTAAACAAATACATGATGGGACGACAAAATATGTATAGGTATATCGTTGAGAGACTAATAAGTAGCAGACTACATAATCCTACTTGACCTTATCCGGAACTGATCAGAAACTGCGCACAAGACTGATCCGTGTGGGATCAGTATAGCTGATCAGTCCCTGATCTGATCATACTGGGTGCCTTAAGATCTTTCTATTCGGGTTACGGCTCATCAATACATCAACTTAAAAACGAGACTTTTTTTAAGTTGCAACTTCTGAAACACTTATAATTATTGCCATATCCTGTCGGGCTGTTGTATTAGCCGACAAAAGGCAGTGCAATAGGTACTTACCTACGGAAATCGTATGCGAGGTGGATCAGTTTATGAAAGGGTGGATCAAATAAGTTAATTAGTCGCGCCTGGTTGCGTTTTCCGAACGAAAAGGCTAAACTGCATTACCCGAAAATCAGTAGCAATAATCAAACTCTCCCCCCCAACCACCTTTTCCCCCTTGTTGGCGTCTCTAATCATCTCTGGAGGGCGGATATGTGCGTGTATGTACACGAAGCGAATTGGATCGGTCAAAGGCAGCCATTGGCTAAAGCAGTTGCGCTCCGATTTCGAGAAGCTTGAACGAGCTCGGGATATTAGTTACACTAGGCTAGGATTTCGAATATCGTATTTGCGCGCCGTTGACACCCGCGTGGAGCATCGATACCTTTGCCGTAGTTTGTTTCCTTGTTCAGCTGTTAGCGATGGTTAAATACGTGCTGAATGTACATTTTTGATCACTCGATTTTTTTGGTCAGTTATGTGTCCTTAAAATGATTTACTATAAAAGCAGTTGGTAATTTTTGAATAAAATTCTTGTGCAAACTACATTGTTGTCAACAACTTACTACTGGGAAACCTGCAACATTCCTATATACCTCTGTCATGGTTCAGGATTTTTTTTAAGTACCACGTTACTGCGAATAAACCAATCAGATGTCCTTAAATGAACCTTTACCCAAACCTCGTGATTTTTTTTATTTAGAACTATTTTGTGAAATAACGTTTTCCGTGCAATTAATGTACTTTGTGGCTCATGGCTTACTCTGATTTGAAAATTATTTTGAATAATAATTTATCATTGACTTATCACAGATTTTTCGATACAAAATAAACAGCGCATACTGTACCTTACCTGTGGTTTAATTAAAACCCTTTATTATATATTGGCTCTCAAATTTATTACTTTTTTCATAATTTATAAGCAGTGCCCTTTCAAAAATATCATCTTAGCCCGAGGGTCTCTGAAGATAAAATTATAAGGAAATTTTTTTCAGTCTTCAAAAAACTTTAAGAGATTTCCAAGTCATCAAAAGTCTTAAATGATATTGAAACTTTTAATACACTTTCATGAAATTTTTTGTCAACATTTAAAAGATTTTACCCGATTTCAAATAGCTGTGAAAGTCTTACGATTTGAATAGTACTTAAAAAACGCCTAACACATCCTCAACGAATTACATGATTAGTGGTTTAGCCAACAGCTAACACAGTATCGACTTCTCTTTTGGATCATCAGCTCGTCAAGACAAAGAAAATTTCACTAATAGCAAATTGAAAAATATTCATCCAAAAATCATGAAAAATATCAGATAAGCGTAAAATTTGAGCTTGTCCTAGAAAATCATTAGGATTAGAAAATAGAGAAGTGCAAGAAGTAGGAACGGCAATGTCTACACACGCAAACGGGCTCGTTCGCTCGACTAACCGATCCTCTTCAGCCCCAACGATATCACAAGTGTATACTAGCAACAGGCCACCGATACCCACGCTCATTCGCAGTGTTAATTGCGCGTGAGCTGCTGTGCGAGGCCAAAGGGTTTAATGAAGCTCTCTTTCTCTCCACGCGAGCACACAGAGAAGGAAATAACATCTGGTGCGTGTGTGTATACGTATGTACTCCGCCGCGGTCGCCGCAAAGAGAATCGCTTGGATGTACACCGAAGCATGGAGGGTAAAGGGTAGAGAGGCGCAGTGTGTAGTGGTATACGTATGATGCACTGCTTTCGGCGTGCTCGGTATTAGAATGTCTTTTGTGGGTATTTCACGAGTTGATTCACTTGTGGGTTTGGTAGTGATTTTTTTTTTTTTTTTTTTAGAATAGTTTTTTGTTTGGTCAATCTTTTTTGTTATCATCAAACAAGAAGAAGTCATCAAACAAGTCTTGGTTACCGAATGATTAAAAATAGTCGAATCATCATAACAAACAGACGCGATTTCTTTAATAAAAAAACAAAAAAATAAAAAATAATCCTTGATCCCGAGCAACAACACTATCATCCGAGTAGACCGATCGATCTCCGATTTCCTCAAACAAGCTGCTGCATGCGCTTACCTTCGTATTCATATATATTCATTAATCCGAGTAAAAATCCTTTAAAATCCGCAAAGTAAACCCAAAACACGCGCGCATATTCATCATTTAAATCCAGTACCGCGTCAGTGAGCACAAACGACCGCTTTTCACCTCTTTGGTGGACCGAAATGCACCATCCTTTCGTATTATTAAACGCCTCGTACCATCATCGATGCATCGCTGAACTGTCTCATGACGGATGGTGCCATTGCGTAACCGGAACCCCCCCCCCCATACACGTGCGCGTGTCTAAGTGTATGTAGTATTATTAGAGAGACAGCCGAGTCTTTGGCTTCAGTGCATGATAATTTCGCGCTCGTTACGGGTGAAAGTTGCAGCAGGCTCTTCTTTATTGTCCGCGTGGCGCTCTTTGCATACGCGCGCGCATACGTACGTAAGAAAACGGAGAATCGTGAGATCGATAAATCCGCGGGGCTTGTAAGTTGCGAGTGTGTGTATGTTATCGAAAAGAGTCTCGTGTCTGGAACGAGCGAGGGTTTTATGCGCGATCGCAGGCTTGGAGAAGTTTTCGTTTGTGATGGCCGGTTAAGTGCCTCGTAAAGCTTCAATTTCGGTGCCATAAGTGAATACTATTTTGTTATTTTTTTGGGGGGTATCGTTTCTCCTTCGGAAAGTTTGGTAATGAGGGGTTATAGTTTATTCACTAGTTGCATTGTACTCCGGAACCTGCGAGCCACACTCTGGAAGTCAAGGGGAAAAAATTGTCCATGTTATCGAAAGTCATTTGAAGACACGCAAATGTATATCAAAGTCTTTGGAAGTCATCCAATGACTTTACAGTCTTTTGAAGATGAGAGAAATCTTCAGAAATTCTGAGAGACTAAAACATTTAAAAAGTCAATTAAAATATTTTGATGAACTTGAAAAGACCCTAAAAGTAAAAAAAAAAATATGTTCAAGTCACGTAGACAAATGAAAGTCTTTTGTGACTTTGTAATCTTTTGAAAAATTTTGAAAATCTCAACGAGACATAAGTTTTACGGAGACTTCGAAATGCGTAGCCCCTTGATTAAATTGTTCATTGTGTCGTAGATATTTTTCATAATCGCAATTCTCCTTTAAAACGAAAAAGGATACCTGAGCTGTAGGTACAAGTGAAAAGTAATGCTAGGCATGACATCCACTCATCCTTTGCCTTACGAGTTACAGTAAATTAGGTACAAAAAGACAGACTTTAAGGATATTTTGTCTCATATACGCCAAAACCTTTGGCATGATTTTTCCAAAGATTTCGCATTGAACGAAAAAAAAAAAAAAAAAAGTACGAGCTTCAAGTCGGATGCGTAAGCTTCTTTACAGAGATTCGACTCTTAAAATTCATTGTGCACGAGCGCACGTTCCGCGGGGGATTAAAACTAACTGCTTGGATAGTAAAGGACGCTTACACGCTTGTTTTACAGCTTAGCGTTATAAAACGGCATACGTATTCTCATAAGTGCTTTTTCGCAGCACAACGCAAGGTGCTGCTTCTATTGTTTCGCTTCATCTATAACTGTTACCTCCTGAATCACGTAACACGCGTGTGAATATTGTAAATACTTTTTTTTTTTTTTTTTTTTTAATGTTCAACTTTCTAAGCAGACTCTAAATTTTAAACTGTTCACTATGAGCACAAAGCGTCTTATGTAAATTCCTTGCCTCGCAAAAAAAAAAAAAAAAAAAAAATAATCAATTGACGAACAAGCATTGTACCAGCTTGATTGATCCGTTGAAAAGTAAATGAAAGTAGTTATCCTTAGGAGATTTATGGGTCACGGGACAAATCCTCGTTCTTCGAGATTTTATTCGTACATAGATTCATCTCATGGTTTACTCTAAGTGATTAAATTTTTTTTTTTCAACGTGATTTCATGTGTCTGAAACTTTTATTGAAAATTAGAAAACATGATTCTCTAAACAATTATGAAACTAAAAGTGGCAGCAGCCAAGACAAGCTAAAGTATAAAAAAAAAAAAAAAAGACAGTGAGGTGAGAAATTGTGAAATATGCTGATACATCACGTGCTGATATTAAAAATAAATGCACATTTCTTCTTTAAGAACTTCAATAAAATAAATAATTCACAATGCGCGTCTGGATTAAAAACTATTTTTTTCGAGCTAAGAATCGTTCGACAATAGCATAGTTAAGCATGGTTGCTTATCAAACGGTGCAGTCAAAATAAAATGTTCGTATATGTACGGTGTATCTCCGAAGTGCAAAACATCAAAGTCTGACCGAGAAAATCCACCGAAGCGAACAAAAGGTATATCCAGTGCAGAAAACAACAAAAAGCCGTAGACGAAATAATAAAGGGGTACGGAGAAAATAGCCCGTACTCCTCGTGGTGGCGCGCCCATCCATCTCCCCACGGAGTATAACCCGTCCAAACAACTTTGGCGCTGCTACTATACCACTGCTCTCTTCTCGTCCCTTGTCTCGGCTGGGCGCAAGATGCAAGCAGACGACGACCCTCCTCTTCCGAGTCCCATTGGATGGTAAGGGGATGGTTTTCCCCGCCAACACGTGTATTATAACAATGACAACGCGCACAAGAGACGTGGAAAAGTAAGCGATGCGGAAACAAGATACGAGAGATAGAAGCGACACAGTTTCGAACTCCTGCCGCGCGGCATCAGCGTACAGGTACTTCGCGTCCCGGAATTGGTGACAGAAGTGGAAGCCTCGGCCGGACGCGAGGAGAAAATGACGTGCCTGTTGTCTCTACGAACGAAGGCTGTTGCTGACTTTTCTTCCGAGCTTCTTTTTTCGTCGTGCTTCATATGTACGGTAAATATACCAATGCTTGGCCCACCAAAACATCGGGCCCAAAGCTTGGACACAATCACAATTTAACGATTCGCACGAATTTCTGCAGTTGTCAGAAATACTTTTTTCAATATTCGCGCTCAGAAATTACATACACTTCATTGTTAAAAGTTATCTCGGTGATACTTTTATTCAAAAATTACAAAAAGTCTTTCTAGAAGGTGACTTTGATCGGCTGGCCAGGCTTTGGGACATCTGTCAACGTAACCTCTTTTTTTGGTGCGTCCTAATAACTGGCCAATGTTAATTGTGTACAATTCATACGAATGGCCAGTTATTGGGACTTGAAGTTTCGGACACTCGAACAAGTTTTTTTTACAGTGGCCAAGAATTGGTACATTCGACCGACTCAAATAATAAATAAAAACTTTTTGTCTGTGTTTGCAAATAATTATTTATCCGGGGTACAGCTTAGGGTAGTGTCATAACTATCCAATGATACCCATTGAGACTTGAAATTTTACCTTTTTTTAAAAATATTAATGAAGTACTTAAGAAATCGGTCTGCTAAGGTGACCCAGCATTGGCACATTTACCTTATACACTTCGCCATGACTTAGCCATGCAGCCGGTATTGAAATAGAAAGAAAGGCCAAAACAAAATTAAGAAAATGGGAAGTGGTCGCTTAGCGAAATTATCGAAGTGCAACGTTGTAGCTGGACAATGTAGTCCCTTGGGAGTGAAATAGTTAGAGCGAAAAAGGGCGGAAAGTACGGAGTCAATTGAGAAGGAGAAGCACAATGAGAAAAACTGCAATGAAGAGGGATGGGGGGGGGGGGGATCAGTGGCATCAAAAGAAAAGAGCAGCGCACCCGGGCCAGCAGAGTTGCGGAAATTTGAGTAGTACGCTACGTGGAAAAGAGAGTGGGACGGGAGGTTGGGATTATAACGCAAGTTAATGGGGTGTTTGTAATTGACAGGTGAATGTGCACCGCGGGGGAGGGAGGCTCGACTTTTTCGGCTCGGTACCTCGTTAAGAGTCACGTCTTTGAATCCTTTATGCTCGCAATATTGTTATAATTAAAGATGCTTCTCTCTTGCCGCTACAACTGCTGTTTGTTGCTGCTACTTCTTCGTCATCCTCTCTCTCTCTGCCTTTGAATGCAACAACAGCAGCCGTAGACGTTGCTTTCTTCGTACAGGGCGAGGAGTTTTTTTCCCTATTTTAATTTTTTTTCATTCCCAACTACTTTTCATAATACCATGGGCGTAAGTACGGTTTTTTGTGCGCACTAACAAACGAACGGCTTTTTGTTACGTTGTGTTTGACGTTTGAGGCCTACCAAGTTGGGTATTAATTGGATACGTCGAAAATTGTATTTTACTTTTTTATTTTTTTGAGGCTGCTTTATGCAAAATCTTGGCTTCACGTGGAAAATAAATCACAAGAATATTAACTCTAAAAGTAACGCTAAGTACGTACAGTAATAATTCCAAAAAAGACGTAATTTTTACGAAGTAATCGCGATAATTTTTCTCTTTAGTGAGGAAAACTTGACATCAACGATACTATTTTTCTTAAAAATTGTCTTTGCCTTTAACTAGTAAGACAATCACCTTCCTTTCACGATAAAATAAGTCATTAAAGAAACTCTAGCACACTGGTAAAAAGTACCGTAAAATTTACCCAATGTCAAAGTGAAAATGATTGTATGAAATTTAAGGTTCCAACTTTAACTTTCTCTTCGTGTTAGGATAAAAAAAAAAAAGATTATCAATCCCTAACGCTCATTAGCTGCCATTGAAAAGAAAAAAAAGGCATTTCCACCTCGAGAAAAAGAGTCGTATATTAAATCAATTCGTCTGATAAATTATAAAACAACGCGCAGGAGGTGATGGTAAAAGTTTTAATTTACTTCCGCTCGAGCTGTGTCGAGCTGCAATGACGATTCCCTTCTCCGAGGTCGCCTGTGTCCCCCCTCCCTCGTCTCAAAACCGAGGCCCGCATAACTCTTTTAATACTCGAGCAGGTGTACCTTCCATCAATAATTCCATTCGTGTCATTCGTTTAATGCCCCTCATAACGCTGGACAGGGGACTCGCGTAAACGTCAACTTTCCGATAATTTACGGGGCTTCTCGCGCAAAGACAACAACTGACAAAGTATTTTATGGATACGGAAGGAGAAACTTGTCACCCTCTCCGGCTATGGAAACATAAGTAAGCTCGATGGTAACTTTTCTCTCCTGCAACGTAAAAAGAGGAAGGAGGAAAAAAATCCCTCTCTGATCCTCTTGCTCTGAAACTCCCGTGAAACAGAGGCTTTTGGGGAGGGGTGGGGGAGATAAAAGAGTGGAGAGGAAAGCATGAATTGAAAACGATTTCCGCGCAATTATGAAGTTTTCTTCTTCTCGGCTGTTTCAACGGAGAAGAGGAGAAAAATGACTCGCGAGTATACGTAAGAACAGCAGTCGGCTGGCGAGAGAGAGATAGGATCTCTTAATCGACTTAAAGAGGAGCCCACCGGTCGTTGGCTGGGAATTAGAAAAACGCGCTCGCTCGGACACCTCGCAAATCCGGCTCAGGCTGAGGTTCTTTTTTTTCGTCCTTCTTTCTTCGGCGATAACAAAAGCTGCAGAGACTGTACGGTTTTTGCCACGTTTTTTTGTTATCGTTTTTCTCTTTGCTCTCCAGCGTTTTTATATTCCGTAGTTCTTTTTTTCCTCTCTCGTGGAAAGCACGTATTTCAAAAGAATGAGCGAATCCATTGTTTGGGTGTACTCGTTGCTTTCTGGATTATAATGCGATGTATAACGCCATAATGAGGATGATGTCTTGTTCAGTGCGTCGAGGATTGGGTTACGAAATCCTGGAACGTTAATTTGTTTATTCGTGCAAAGGATATCTTTAGTCCGACGGATTTGTTGTTATTGTTCATTTTTTTTCATTTAGTGAAATTTTTTCAAGGAATTTTTCCCGAAGAATCCTAGCATTGTGACTCGAGCGGGTATTCTCTTGATACAATTATCCTCATCCCTTTTTTTTATTGCCTGCAGTTGTATAAGAAGTTTAAATATGTGATGAAATTAGTTATTGAGTAAAAGAATCAGCATGACAAAGAATTCTTTGACATGGCCAGTCGACGAAATGTAAGGTATATGTTACATGGAAATATAATTTAATTAACAGGACACATACGTTGTTGTGGGTTTTTCATATTACACATAAATTTTAACAAAGTTCTAGTTTATGTTAAAAAGAGGGCCTGCTTTTGTTGCGTAGATTTTGTATTTTAATAATATACAAACTAAAAGCTAGACTTTATCTTCACATGGTCTTTCCCAGTCTTATTAACATATGAGTAATACACTTAACTCAGCCGAGTCTCGTAATTAACATTGCAGATCTAAAGGTACGTATAGCATATAATTTTCTTGTCACAGATAAAATTAAATTGAGAATAAAGAAGAGATTACGCTTCAGCCCAATAAACTTTTTAGTACAAAGACTTGAATCATGTATATCATGAATTTCTCAAGATTATTATTAACATGTCTGACGAAGCTTGTGTTTCAAACATACGCCTGCGATCCTGACAAATACAGTTGTATTTAACAAATTACTCCAAAACTGTCCTTCGTAGCATTCAACTTTAAAATAGTACAAACCTCCTTCTTTAATTATCCAGAAGAAGAATGCTCTAAAAATGTACCTCAAAGAAAGCAGATTATCATCGCAACTGTTTAACGAAATTCGCGGAATTTCGTCATCTACAAATTACAGACTATGCACAGTGTAGTCGCGACGACAAGGCTGAAATTGACCCCCCCACGCTTTAAGACCAGCACCACGCTTGCACGTAGTAATCTTCCGACAAATGTTAATCTTCTTGCAAATTTTTCTTAAGACACACTTGCACTACGTCGGTGCTGGAGAGGAAAAAGAAATACTGTTAAGGTCAAAACATAATTGAATTTTTATTGTATTTTTGTACACTATCAATTATGTGTGTTCAATTAATTGTACACGACGATGCAAAGTGTATTTTTGTGCAAAAAAAATGATGTGCACAATATATTTTGTGCGCCCATTATTTGCTTTACAAAATTATCATGTGAATAAAGATATGTGTACAATTTTTAGTGCACAATACTTATGTGCACGATTCTTACGTGCACGGGACACCTAATGCAAACATGGAGATGGGTGCTTTCCAAATTATGTAACATGAAATGATATATTTCATTCGAAAAAAGTTTCATCATTTCTACCAGTGGAATATAGTGACCATATTTTATCTGATTGTGTGCTTAAAACTTGAAAAAATCTATTGGTTTTCCAATACTTAAATTCTGCACGTAAAGTAATTCCTTTAACGCAAGCAACAGTAACATACTACAAACAAGTCTGCGACCAATTCCATTTTAATTCGATTTAATTCAAACTTCAAAGCTGTAACAAATAAATCCTTAACGCAAATTCTACCAAAACTTTAATTATCACTGAACCCAAATGCCCTCACCGTCCGTCCCCTTTCCCCGTTTCCGTCACCAAACTAAACGCTAAAGGTCCCATCGCCCATCTGCAAAAACGCCCTCCCCGACCGCTCTCAAAAACCTTCCTCCTCACTCTTGAATCCGCGCTGTTATCTATTTACGACCTCACCACCCCACCCCCCTGATATACCTCTGTGTGTATTTTTCCTCGTATGTTTTACTACCTGAAGCAGCAGCATCCTCCTCCAGATCCACCCCGTGCTTGCTTTTACGGTTTCCCCCTCCCCCCTCGAACCGGCCATCTTTCGTCGTAAAGTCAGCGAAGCGCGCGCGCGGCTATTCCGGATGGTTCGCACGCGCGCGCCAGCTGCTGGAATGGCTTTTCCTCATCCGAGAGGGTAACGGGAGATATTTCATTATTGTCGTCCCCGCTTGCTCTTTGTTCCTCCCTGACTTTTCCCCGGGACTTCTCTATCGTGTATATAGTTGCCGAGAGAGAGGGCTGTTATGTCGATGAGGTAAGTTTGCGCTGACATGTATTGATTCGGAGTGACTTTTCCGGACTCCGGTGCCGAGCGAGTCTTATTTCGCGTTTGGAATGATCGGAGGGGTGTTGGGGTCTATCCTTTTCGGGAGGAGATCTTTCGTTTCGAGGGTTTTAAATCCTCTGGGTGATACTACCTTGGAACGGAACAGGAGGCTCTTGATGTGTCTTAGAGAGGAATGGTTTGTTGTGACTTCTCATGGTATTGGGTCGTTGAATAAAATAAACCTTCTGAAATAATTTGATATCTAATGTCTGCAAAAAGTGTTGATTGCACAATCAAACTAGGAGCAGGATAAAGTTCAAGGTGGCTCCAGTGATCTAACTGCTAAAATCTTTCAAAAACTTCACCCAGTTAATAAATCACAACAACATTGTATTTTTAACCCTAGTCTTATAAGGATTCAGGTTCAACAGACCTTACAATCTACTGCAAATCGTACATAAAAAACTTGTTCTATATAAAAAAATCATAAGCCTATAAATTGTTATATACGTTGTTCATGATGGCATGAAAAAAAAAGTCTTATGTTATCGCACACAAAATCTCAGAGGGATCAAAAAAACAAGTGGACTGCTTTTATAACCTAGAAATCCAGACGTTATTACAAATGTTACATGGCACACACATGTATATTACACCTGAGACACCTGCATATAATTTAATTGACGATCAAAAGATTGAAATTTAGTAGACAGTTTATGCACAAAAACTGTGGTATTTGTAAAAAATGGAATAAAACCCTCTAAAATTTTATAAAAAATGTAATGGTTAACCTTAAAAAAATTAGTTTTAACAAAATTCTTATAACTCGTAATTGTGATGAGTTAATTATTTTAGAAAAACTTGTCCGAGGCCTAAGGATATACTTATAGTAGGGATAACCGTACGTAAGACCATAACCCATGCCCCTTACTGATCAAACACAAGTGCAACAGTACATATTTCTGCAATATTTTAAACTGCACCGTGACTATTACAAAATAAAAAATAAATCAAACATTTTATGAAAATTGAAAGGAAAAAAATTGTGTGTACGATCTAACCTCAAATTAATTATAATTTTTATTTTTCACAGATATTGTACCCATATGCCTCTTTTACCTTAATTATTTTATAAATAGCGATCAACCAACCAAACACGTTTTAACGCAATCGCACGTACGCGCTCGTATACACATAGTACAAATGAAATGGTAAACTCCAGGCGTCTAGATCCCAAGCATGATTATTCAAGTTTTCATCTTTCCGCGGCCAAAGCTTATTAATACAAATATCCCCCAATACTTTTGAGGGAACGAAGCTTCTCGTGTACACGTTATATTTGCGGTTACCCTTTCGCCAGCATATACATACGTACGTATTATAGCACAGAGTTTCCCCTGCCGCGTACGGGTGGGCAAAGCTAAATAGACCGTATGTATTCAAAGTCTAGGTTTTCGGCAAACTGTGAATGCGTTAAAAGTTATAATTGTGCGCGCCCACGCAACCCATACGTCAATTCACCAGGCCCTGATCCTTCGCTAGTGTAAGTCTTACCACGCCGCGATTCAACGAATTCCTAGCGTTCAGTTTTAGTTTTTCGCGCTAGTTTTTTTTTCTTTTTTTGGTTTTTCACTTGCAGTTGTGATTTTACAATAATAATATATATATATATATCGGAAAAGGTCGCGCAATCAACGTAACTGCATCATTTTCACCGATGAATGAAAAGGTGCGTCAAAAGATTTAATCATTCCTCGTATTAATCGAACATCGTCTTCATATTTTTTCTTCTTCGTCCATTACTAATTATAACTGGCTAACGAATTCTTCCTCGATCGAGCGAAAACGTCCTTTCATACAAATAAATTACCAGGGATGAAGGTTGGGAGGAGAATATAACTCCCTTGCCGTCTGCAATTAAAGTTAGGTGGAAAGAAAAAAAGTATAAAAAAAAAATTGAGAGACTGATTAATACGAAACTTATCGAAAAAGACGATAGGAGCGCTTCATTGAGCAATGATGGAGTTGCTGGTATTCTTCGGTCGAAAGATTTAGTCGTGTGAATACGTGGCTGCCTTGCCAAAGAAATAAGCTGTTAATAGACATCCCAAAGGAACGAGTTATAATTGCTCTGAATGCACTGGATAAATGGTTAAGGTAAAGTACCCTATATTCGAACAAAAGTGTTGTTCGGACCTATATCCGGACAGCAGCGATAATTAAATAATTTTTTTACAATTTCTGAATGAAAAAATTTATTTGTAATCTACAGTATCGAATTGATTTAAGACAGTTAAACAACATAATATGTCGAATTAATTTGATAATTCATTAAAAGAAATGTTTTTTCTTGCAAATCGAGGTTTTTTGTGTTTGGCTGCTGTCCGGAAATTAGATACTACGGTTCAAACTGTACCCCATATTCGGACACACATAATCCAGCAATTCACTAGCTTACAAGTGCAAAGAAATGGTATACTATATAGTAAAATACAATGATAAATTGTTTTTTGCATTTGTTTAACAAATTAAAGCCATTAAAGTAAAATGTAACTGTATATAAAGATCTGCCATAACCTCATTTTCTCAATGTTCACCACTGTCCGGATTATGGTCCCTACGTCGCGCGTCGTAATGGGACCTATATTTGGACTATTTAGAAATGCATTGTCCGAATATAGGGGTTTTGAGACAGAATCTTTATAATTATTTTAAACAATGATCACACGGTCACAAAGAACTTTTTTTTTTTTCAAGTGACAGAAAAATTACTTTATTATCTATACGTCAACCGTCTTTTTCGCAAAAACAGCTAATTTCTTTGTGAATTTAGAAATAGTGGATTACCTAAAATTATGTGTCCGAATAGAGGGTACTTTACCTTATGATAATCTGGGGTGCCAACGTACTATAAGGATTGGAGTTGTTATGTTGCAATATTTTTGATGCGTGTTTTTCTTTTTGATAAGACTTTTAGTAACACAACTCCACAAATCAACTTCACAATATTTATCATGTTTATTTTTACAGTATCCTTGTCGCATCGTCCTATACTATCAATGATTAGATAGTTTTCTTATACGAAAGCTGTACAATGTGTCAATTTTTATGCAGGACCGAACTATACTTGACAAACAACACGTAACTTGCCTTTGCCACACATTACTAATAATCGATTCTCACGTTTCATTTTTTCTCACCTTCCGTTTTTTGTTGATATCAGCATACCTTCTTTGCAGGAAAAAAAAGTAAAAGAAAGTAAAAAAGACAGTTAGGTAATACATAAAATGATGAGTTGCATAAAAATTTAGAACTGAAAATAATATACGTACTTAAAAGTTTTAGTTTTCTAGTTCCTACTCATTTTTCTTAAGTTTTAAGTACTTATGGAGTATCTAAACATGTAGGTTTGTCTAATAATTAAAACTTCTTTGTTTTGTTTGTGTTTTTTTTTATTATTCAAATCGTACTCTAAAATAGTGTGACGCATCTTGCGCTATATTTTTTCATGTTTACTTTAAAATTATGGTTTTTTAGTTGTAGCAACTTACGATTCAAATTTTTAAGTTATCTTTACAAAGCTACCTTTGAACCAGCATAATCGTTTATAAAACGTAAATAACAAAATTCTGTATCACACTCCACATTCCGTGAGTATTTTTCCACGTTTAGAAACTCAGGATAATAGTTTTTCAATTTCAAATTACTTTTGGAATTTTGCATAACGAATCTCATGTAGATAACTATCTGCTTTTTGTCGGAATGTGTTATGAAATCTATCAGGTAAAAAATAACAAGATAGTACATAATTACTAGTTTTATTTATAGTGATTTACTAAATGAATAGTAATGCTATATTCTTAAACCATTTTTAGTGACCAAAATACTTCTAAGCTCTTAAGGTTTGATATCGTATGAAATTCACAAATATTATGATTTATTACCCATTGTAATGAGTTAAATTCAGTCCAGCTCAGTAAATAACACATAAGGTTTCATTACCAGATATTTTTGGGACAGTTTAAATACAGTTGTATACTTAATTATTAGTTTAATAATATAAACTACACGACTAAAAAAACAAAAACGATTTGTAATAGATAATAATTATTGACATCATTAATAATAACTAATTAATTTTAATAGACAATTATTTTAGTGTAGTTTTTCTCCTCAAAGGTTATCAGTTTGTCGATTGCAGAAGAAGTGAGTCTAAGCAAATAGTTTCAAAAGTAATAAAAAGAATCGTTGTGTAAAATGTAATAAAATAAAGATTTGATCAAACCTTGAAATCTGCATGTATTAAAAATAAAAAATCAAGAATATCAAAATGTGGGATTGAAATCGTCTGTCATCAAAGTTGTCTTATTTTTTTCAATAAAAGATTGACAGATTATTCTACTTATTCTTTCAACTATATCGCATTTTGTAATAGAACCCAAAAGTAAAGTTTTGTATCAGTCCACTCGCCTCCGACACGTGTTACCAATTGCCAATCGTTGCGTTTTATTTTTTTTTGTCGCACTCCTTTGTTCCACTAATTTGTAATTGGTATCCCCTCTTCGCCTCCAGGCTACGTTTTTGTCAAGTTTTTATAAATTTTCTAAGCCCTAGCGTTAGTTTCCAAAGTTATACCACTGAAATAGTAGCCACAGGCTTATAATATTAAAGATATATTCTTGACAATTTCGATATCACTCCGAATAATTTCAGTAAAGAATATAAAAATTAATTTCAAAAAAAACAATGGCAGATAAGTTACTTACTACCCAGCTATGTGTGACTGAAACATACTTTTAACTACTCGTGGACATTATATAAATGCGATGTTTTGAAAAACAGAATATTGTCTCCGGATTTTTCATTCGGAACCGAAAGTGAGCGTATGAAAATTCTCTTGTACATGTATAACACATCTACTCAGATATACATTGAATTTCATGATAATTTGAAGAGCGATAATTGTGAAAATCTGCAAACAAACACTTCTATTGTTGATAAAAAAGGAAACATGATCATCAAAAATAAATGTAAGCTAATCAAACTGATTGATAATTTGTGGTATGAAGGGCGCAGCGATATACTAGACAACGAAGATTATGTCCTACTTAGAGAAACGATTGATTATTTTACAATTTTGTGCAAAGTCACTTACTATACAAAAATAAACTACAGTTTGGATGGTTTAGAAAACAATTCTGAAGAGTCATCAGCGTTGGTTTTAAATGCTTTCCAACAGTAATTTGAAGCCGAGAAATTTTGCGATTTTACCATTATTGGGCCGAGCCAAAAAAAATTGCAGACTCACAAGTTTGTCTTAACGGCGCACAGCCCGGTTTTTGCCGCACTTATCGACGCCGATATAAGAGAAAAAAGGGAAAATTCCATAGGAGTTCCAGATATAAAGTACGAAGTGCTGAAAGAAATGTTGCGGTTCATGTACTCGGACAAATTAAATAATTCAAAAGAATTGAGTGCCGAAATGCTGCAGGCAGCAGATAAATACCAGATAACAAGCTAAAAAGGTTATGTTTGTTGAAGAGTATGAACATAAATAATGTAGCCAAAATTTTGAATTTGAGTTACTCCCTAGAACTTCGTGATTTGAGGAAGGAAGCAATAAAATTGAATAAAAATTTTTCAAAAAATTTCATCTTCTTTTCTCTGTAACCTAATATATCTTATTCAAAAAATACTAAGGAGGATAGGACATAACATGTATATTAAAACTAAATGATAAGCTATAACTTACGATAAGTACATTATTTCATCTCTTGCTCGATACCCAACCAGTATACTTAATTTCAACATTATACGACTATATTCTGTAGCTTCGTTTATTTCTAGCTTTATTTGCATCCTTAAAGACTAAGAAGAAAAAAACCTTTAATTTATATTATGAACTTAACGATAAGCAAACAAACATACAATGAGCATAAGAATGTTTCACCCCTTTGTCAAATACTCATTAAGTATACTTAACTTTAACATTATATTTACGATACATAACAATTTTCCACAAAAAGTACGTATAATATGTTTGATCTTGTCAAAAGAACAATTGAGAATGAAAAAACATTAGGTTCATACTATTAAAGAAATAAAAGAGAAATCGTCATATTGAAAGTGTTTTTCTGGATGAAAAATTAACGGATCGTATGTTTTTAGCGGAGATTTACTTATTTATGAAGCAATATAACAAAGTGGAATTTCTGATGTTATTTATTCGTAGCTACATTTAGGTATGTTGTCATAGTTTCTTTGTCGCATTACACAGCGAGAGGTACCACATAGTTGCGGCCACACATGCTTTTGTCGTACTCCTGATAACATTTCTGAGCCCACAGTATTAGTTCTCGACAGACTATCAACACTTAGATACTGAACTACTAATCGTAACACGTATTCCAAATTTCAATCAATACGGTGATAGTTAGCTTATACACGTTGACAAAGCATGGCACAGCTCAATTTTTAACAGTTCGATATCGATTTAACTTTGTTTAGTGAACAAAATTGAAGCAAAATTTAAATAACTAGTTGCTTAGTAAATGGAGCAAAATGGAAATTAGATCATTTACTACTCAAATAGGTGTGACCGAAAGTTTGAAAAATACATTCAACTATTCATGGAAACTAAGTAGATGTGACGTCCTAGGTAATATGCTGAAATCACCAAGTTTTACCTTAGGAATTGGGCGTAAGAGTTCGAAAATTCATTTCTACGTGTGTGAAAAATTTAGCAAAGTATTAATTGAATTTGAAAGAATAAAAAAAAGTGATCACGAGAAATTAAAAACCAAGACCTCCATTTGTGATAGAAATGGGAGAATAATCATCAAAGATAGACTTCTGCTAATTGAATTACTGGACCAACATTATGGAGGAGAACAACGCTACTGTATACTCGATAGTGGTTCCAATACTTCATTGATGGAAACAGCTAACAATTTTACCATTTTGTGCGAAATCACGTTTTACTCGAAAATTGATTACACAGTTGATAGTTTGTCAAGCACTTATGAAGATTTATCGTCATCGGTTTTAAATGCGTTCGAGCAAGAATTTGAAGCCCAAGAATTTTACGACTTCACAATTATCGGGCCATGCCAAAAAAAATTGCAGACTCATAAATTTGTCTTGGCGGCGAACAGTCCAGTATTTGCGGCACTTATCAAAACCGATATGAGAGAAAAAAGGGAAAACTGTGTGGAAATCCTAGATACAAGGTATGAGGTACTGATCGAAATGTTGCGTTTTGTGTACTCAGCCAAAGTTAATAATTTAGAAAAATGGAGCTTTGATCTCTTATCTGTAGCAGAAAAATATCAGATCGATGGCTTAAAGAAGTTGTGTTGTGAATACATTTTGAAAGAGATCACCATCGATAATGCAGCAAAGGTTCTGAATTGCAGTTGTATCTATAGGATTATTGATTTAAAAAAAAAGGCAATACAATTTATTAAAGCCAATGTAGAAAGTGTCGTCAAAACCGAGGAGTATAAATCACTGGATGAACGGTGTATAGCAGCAGATATCATACGAGCTCTAGCTGTATAACAATAAATTTGTTTTTGTTCTACGAATAACTTTTTTTTATTATTTAATTGTTTATTCCAACGAGACCATCTGAATCCTTCGAAATGTAAAAATAAAGATAGCGCAGTTTTGTATGAAAAGGCTTCCTGCTTATTAAAAATTTACTATCACATTTTCAACATAACTAAGGTAATGAAAATGTTATCTTATTGACTACGAGCACATCTTAGGTAGTGCAACCAATGCTGGAGCACAGTACTAAATTTACCAGCATGAAATCATTGGATCTTACGGGATTGGTCCTATTTTAATTAATTACAATGATATAATAAATTTATGTGGCAATTGTAGATGGAACTGGCACTTTTTACAAGACATTGGTATACTTTATCTGATACTAAGTAATTCTTTTAAAGTTATTAATACATTCTCTTTGTTACACAGCTAAAATTAATTCCATATTAGCCAGGCAAGGTTAGTTAGCTCATTAGATGTGCCGTGTATACGTGTAGGTATAGCTCACACGAGCTGTTTACCTGATGAGCTATGTTTCTCTTATTTTCTCGTTCTTCTACCCATTTATTTTCTCTTCAATAATTTTTTTCCAATAATCCATTCTAATGTCTCGTAAAAAGTATCGGTTCTCAGTAAAAAGACTCAATACTTTTATGCTGGCAAATTTGGTACTCAGCTCCTGAATTGGTATCGCCACCTGAGATGTGCTCGTAGTCAATAATTTTATTGGCAACATATCTAAAATTATTCCAATCTTAAGTTCTTTTATTTGTGGTTCATTACACATTGTTTTCTTTAATTGTGGTATCAGACAGTTCTGGACACTTTTTTGAGATAACTTAAAGAGCTTTACATTCCTTAGATTTCTTCACTCGGATTAATTGTTGTGTTGTTCAATGGTATCAGTCTCTTTTTTAACATTCTTGAATCCTAGCATTACATCCAAGTGGCCACTCCTTCGTCAATAATGTTTACTATTAACGAAATAATGTTAACCCAATTCTTAATCAGATTGTCTTTATTTTTACATTTTAATATATTTACCATTTGTTATTGTATACTGATCTTTCCAGTAAAAAGCGGTAATCGTAGTACTCTTCATTTAACTCAACTGAACGACCCACGGGTACTGGAGTCTTGGTAACTGAACCTCAAAATATGATGAAAAATGTGAATTCCAACCATATAAATCTCGAGACTTATTCAAATCTTGTAACTATCGTCTCTAAATAACCCCTTAACCTCGAAACCAATAAACTATAACCAAATATTGATGGCTTAAAAAAATTATGACCTTAAAATCTACATTTTTCAAGACCCAATGACTAAATAATTTCATTATATTTGCAAAGGTAAATATCAAATTTGGACTGAAAAGGAAGTTTGTCGGATTGGGGCTGAGCGATAAGCCCCGTTTTAACATGGTGTCAAATTCGGGCTTAGGTTATGTTTTATTATCGTGGTTTTTCAAGTGATATTGAATTCAAGCTGGGTCACTGATAAGCGTTATCATACGTTACAGGATCTTCTTTGTTTATTTATGCCCACTGTCTCGAAACGTTACTTGTTACTTATTTTAATTTAAACATTGTACTTCACTGACAGCTTACTACTCGAAGATTCATATTAAATTTATTGTTACGACGATGGAGTTCCATATTAGTGAAAAGGGGTGACTAGTGATTCATTTGAAAAAATACACGTATACGTTTAAGACAAACTTGTGCGACAAAGCTAATATTTGGGGCTGTCAGTTTTATTTAGGATAGAGCTAATGGGAAAAAATTAAAAATTTTGGGCTCAGTAAAGAGTACAAAAAAAAGGACTCTGAAATTCGAGACTTGCTCAAGTGCTTCTTCGGACTACCATTTTTGGATCCTAATGATATTGATAATTACTTCACAGACGATGTAATGAGCATTATGCCAAAGGATCCGACGGTTGAAGAATTTCGCGACTACATCTTGCATACTTATATTTTAAAAGAAGCTTAATATCCACCAACATGGGTGAAATTTTCTTGCATTCTTTGTCACACAACAAACAACTGCGAATCTTTCCATTCGCACATATAGAGTGAAATGTACGTATTCGTCTTACCCGAATTTTTTTTACATTCAGGACAGTTTTTAAAAGTATACAAGCAGAAGTATATATTAAAATTGACGCAGGAAAAAGAAATTTTCTTGAGAGAAGATATGATAAATTATTAACAAGGAAAAACTACTATTAGAGTTCATTAACAATGTTTCTAAAAATTGTTTACCAGTATCCTTATACATATATATATAGTTTGAGGGTGTTATCAAATAAGTGTATATGATTTTGAAATACCTATATTTATTTTATATGGAAAGAATAGTTTTTTAAACACGAATTTCGTCCGAAGTCTGAGTTCGACACTATTTATCAAAATGGGGCTTTTAGCTGAGCCCCACTTTGATACTAATTCTATCTTTTTTATTCGACCAGCCTGAATTCAACATCGGCCGTAGCAAACACTTGCTACTTAAACTTACATATCGGAAACCATCAACTAACAATTATTTAATTGATGTTGCTATACTGATCTTAAAAGGTTAACAACAATACATAACCCCACATCCCTGCACAACCCAATAATCCTACGAGCCTAAAACTCCACAGTTTTATAAAATCTAGTAAAATCATTACCCTAAAAGCCTCAATGCAACAATGACAAAACTCGAATGGGGGACAATACGAAATATTTTTTGTGAATTTACTCATAAACATATGTTGCTTACGCCTATTAATAGTCGATTGGCCTGTCATATTTTTCTTTGTCGCGTTTATTTTCTACTACTCTGTTATCATCACTACCACATCTTTGCGGCCACACATGCTTTTGTCGTACTCCTGATAACATTTCTGAGCCCACAGTATTAGTTCTCGACAGACTATCAACACTTAGATACTGAACTACTAATCGTAACACGTATTCCAAATTTCAATCAATACGGTGATAGTTAGCTTATACACGTTGACAAAGCATGGCGCAGCTCAATTTTTAACAGTTCGATATCGATCCAACTTTGTTTAGTGAACAAAATTGAAGCAAAATTTAAATAACTAGTTGCTTAGTAAATGGAGCAAAATGGAAATTAGATCATTTACTACTCAAAAAGGTGTGACCGAAAGTTTGAAAAATACATTCAGCTATTCATGGAAACTGAATGGATGTGACGTCCTAGGTAATATGCTGAAATCTCCAGGTTTTACCTTAGGAATCGGGAGTAAGAGTTCGAAAATTCATTTTTACGTATGTATGAATTTGTGCAGAGTATTTATTGAATTTGAAAGAATAAAAAAAAGTATTCACGAGAAATTGAAAACAAGTACTTCTATTTGTGATCAAAATGGGAGAGTAATGATCAAAGACAGACTTCTGCTAATTGAACCGTTGGACCAACATTATGGGGGAGAACAACGTTTCTGTATACTCGATAATGGTTCCAATAGTTTATTGATGGAAACAGCTAACAATTTTACCATTTTGTGCGATATCACGTTTTATTCAAAAATTGACTACACTATAGATACTTTAGCAAGCAGTTTCGAAGATTCAAGGACATCAGTTTTGAATGCGTTCAAGCAGCAATTTGAAACACCAGAATTTTGCGATTTCACGATTATCGCGCCATGCAAGAAAATATTGCCAACGCACAAATTCGTCTTAGCTGCGCACAGCCCGGTTTTTGCGGCACTTATCAAATCTGATATGAAAGGAAAACGTGAAAACTGTGTGGAAATCCTAGATACAAGGTATGAGGTGCTGATCGAAATGTTGCGTTTTATGTACTCAGCCAAAGTGAATAATTCAGAAAAATGGAGCTCTGAACTTATATTTGCAGCAGGAAAATATCAAATCGATGGCTTAAAGAGGTTGTGTTTGGAAAATCTTTTGAAAGAGATCACTATCGAAAATGCAGCCAAAGTTTTGGATTGGAGTTGTATCTTTAGAAGTCATGATTTGAAAATAAAAGCAATACAATTTATCAAAGGAAATTTAGAAAGTGTCGTCAAAACTGAGGAGTATAAGTCACTGGATAAACGATCTACAGCAGTAGAAATCATTCGTGCTCTAGCTGTATGATAATAAAATTGATTTTGGTACTACTCAAAACTTTTTACATTATTTCCGATCCTACCCTTGTAAATTATTGAGTCTAACAAAGATAGCTGAATCCTTCCACACCTATAATTATAAAGAACTTGCAATTTAAATTTATATAGCTCCCATTTTTCAATAGTTTCTACCATATTTTAAACATTACTGGCATAATTACGAAATTTTTTATTTTTTTTTAATTTCCAGACAACTAACGTCTCCCTTTTTTATTTAGATTTTATATCTTTATTGTGATAAAAAGATCAACGAATTCTTAAGGATAGAAAATTTTTTTCTTTTAGTTTTGGTGTTAATAATTCAGATATATCTTTTGAAAGCCATGAAAAAATTCATAAACGTTGGCGGACCACGTAACTACATGGTGAACCGTTATCTTATAGAGATGCTTTGGATTTCGAGTTTTTGGCAAACACTAGTGAGATTCAGATTTCTTTATTTTATTTTAAATGAAAGTTATTTCTAGAACGTTAATTGATGTCTTAAATTTAAGGGTTTTTAGGTTTTGAGGGTTTAAGGTACTTGGTTTGAACATGGTTAGACTTTACGTTTTTAGTCATATTTTGAGGTTAGGAAAAAATACTGACGTAATAAAGCAAAATTAGTTGAGGATACTGTTCAAACGAACCCAAATATTTGCTATTCTTTTAGCTTAGTTAAGGGGGCACCTTGTGGTTCTGTGTTATTTCTATCTTAATAACTTTTAAAAATTAAGTATCAAATACAATGTCACGGTATTCTAAAAACTGTACAAGTTTTTTTTTAGTAAAATTATTCATTAGCTACTTTAAAATCATCCAAAAAACCGTTTGTTATCTGTACTTTCAAATTTTCCTCGTTAGGCAGTTTTTTAAATAAAACATTATCATCCATTACGTTAATCACTATTTTATTGATAATGAAATTTCGAATCAGCGATCTAGTCGATAGTGAGGCAGAAAATATTATTCGGTAATATTTATCGGTTTCTATAACTAGGGGGCTCTGCTCCCTGGCTGCTTCGGGCGCCAACTTCACAAAATGCTAATTTTGTTTGTAATTTTTCAAAAAATTTCACACAGAAATAATTTATTTCGAATTTTTTTATTTCCATGCTCGTATATGTCCTATACTAATTTAATTTATTTTTCAACTTGATGTTCTCAGTATTATTTTTCTGCTTTAAAAACTACATGATTCGTTTTAACCAACTACGTCACAAAATTTAAGATGAAAAAATACTTTCAAAACTAGCGCTCATTTAAGGCAATAACCAATCAAATGTAATCCAGTAATCACTAACCAATGCTATTAGGGCTTCATTTTAAAGCCAAGAAACTTTTAAAATAGGATGAAGCTCTTTGATTCTGTATTCTTTATTTTAAATTACAAAAATGACTATTTCAAAAACAAATTGAAGCGCTTGCATGATGTGATTATACTATTTTTATTCTTTTTCTTTGACAACAAGCACATTTAATTCAACTCTGCACCTTGGAAAAGTGAATTTACCTATGATCAGAATACACTTTTTCACACTTAATGTATACTTAAAAAAAAAAAAATTATTTTTTTATGTATTCCTCATTAGGTATATGGAAGAAGAAGTCGGTATCCTTTTCACGTCTCTCTCTTTTACTTCGAGCCTTTACCAGCGCTGTGTAGAACGGTGTCAACACTCGAACCCTCTTGAGATTGTTTCGTGCCGATAAAAAGCGCAAAAACTTTCCTCTCTGTCCTTCGATCAAAAACGAGGAAGAAAAAAAAAAAAAAAAAAAAAAATGAAATTCCAGAATAAAAGACATCCACCCCTCTACAAAGTTGCCGCTCTTTATCCCATCCGCTGTAACCCTATCTTCGCATTGAGCACTTTTTTTTATCCGTCCACCAACACCTCGTGGAAGAGTAAAAAAAGCCCCAACTGGGGCTATATGCATATCGTAAAACAACAACAACAAAAGCAACCTACCGGGTATCGACTTGCCGAGGTCCAAGTACGCGCGCACCGACGGGCTGAGGAATCCGGGCGGTACGACCGGCGCCTCGTTCGTCGGATTGTTCCGTTCGTCCACGTCGTCCTCGTAATAGTAGTCGTCCTCCTCCTCTTCGGCCTGATGCTGGCGCTTCTCCTCCTCCGGATCCAGGGGCTTCGCTCGCTTTGTTACTCGGCTACTACTGACTCCCTCGTTGTCGCCGCCTCCCTCCCCCTTGTCGTGCTGCTGCATGCCACCTGCAACGTGACCAATCAACCATATCAGTTTACGAGTACTGATCCCCGGGTTTCTTTGTCATGGGTATAGGATCGAGGCAGGTTTTTTTAATGCGGTTGTTTTTTCATGGATTAAGGGAGGCTGATGCCTCGAGTATTCGGTTTCCATGATCTTCGTCATTGGAAGGTCTGAAGCTCGATTTGATTTGAATTATGCACTGAGAGATAAAAATAATACAAATTATAGAGAAAAGAGTAAAAATTAACATTCCGTTCAGTTAATCGAACGCAAACTGGCAAAAAAGGAAAATGTTATTATTTTTAACAGTAAAGATTATTACAAAAGTAAAAATTATGGTTACATTAGTAAAAATTATGGTTAGAACAGTTAAAAATTTCGATGCGGAAAAGTAAAATTTATTAACCGATCCTTTTAAGGTTGACTGTTCCAGCATGGTGATTTTTTTTACTGTTCCAACCATAATTCTAAATACTCAAACTATAATTTGAACTGGCAAAACAATAATCTTTACTATTAATTACCGTGCGGAATGGTACTTTTTGCTGGAATTTCTCTATAATTTTATTATTTTTTTCTCTCAGTGTGTTAGATTATTGCGACAAGTGACTGATAGACTTTTTTTTTCTTCTAAAAGTAGAATATTTAAGGATAAAATAGTATTGTTTGGTCTTTCGGTTGGTTACTGTTGAGTAATGTATTGTTTAAAGTTATAATTATGAAAAACTCTCAATTAAATCTAGAGATTACCTTCAAATAAAAAAAAAGATTTTTTTTATTAAAGGGAGTGTACTACTATCCGCTTGTTGATAGGAAATTTTTTTTACCTAAGTACAACTTTTTGTTTTATGGTTGCACCATTATTGCTTAATCTCATTTCACGAAATTTATGTGCTTGGCCACTAGAATAGTGCTCAATCTAGTATCTAGTAAAGTTTAAATGCTCTAATGACGATCTCAATACTTTTTAGGCTGAAACACACAGCCAGACGTGTAAAAAATGATCCATAAGATCTTGAAATAGCTACATTTTAGTTTCTTAACTATACGCTTACAACTTCAAAGTAGGCATCTTTAGTTTTGTTAGGCAAATGTACGATACGCAAAAAACTTAATTTCCAACATCTCGACATGAACGAAGCTACTATCGTAGCAGAAGCAGCATCTCTCAAACAACATCCGTACACGAAAAATAAGACGAGGTCGAAGAAAAGCCGGTCGGGGGGGGGTAAAGAAGGGTGGGTGGCAAAGAGGCGAGCAGTACAAAGCGCGTTGCAGCGTCAGATCGCTTTGGTGCCGTTAAAAGACCTTCCCCCCCCTCCCGTTTTCCGAGCTAACTGGCAAACGAACAAACGCCACAGCTATCGCTTCCTCCGTACGCGGGTGAATACAACCGATTTCTCTCCGTAAGAAGCAAAGGAAGTCTGTCTGTATACTTTTTCTCCTTATTTTTCGCGCTCTCGTTATAACTTGTTATGTACTGCTTGCGATAAAAAGCAGGTGTACGACTGTCAGAGGATGAAATTGAAAAAAAAAAAACGAGAGCGATGTTGAAGTCAAAGTTGTCGTCGCGTCACGCACGTGTAGGTATATATACGTGTACACGCGAATTTACAAACCGTTTGCGAGCCGGGCGCGCATTATTAATGGAGCGACGAGCAGCTTTATTACCCTCCTCCTATACTCCTCCCGGGAGTACTGGAAATTGCCCAGTTTTCCAGCTCATCCTGTATATTTTTCTTTCTTTTTCGCTGTCTCAGTCTTACGAACGAGAACACGAGGTAATAGCTCGCGAGGGAAAGAGGAGTATACGTAAAAATAGCGAGAGTCCCGGTAATTAAGAGGCAACCCCGTACACAACGCAGTCTCGTATCTGTGTTGCGCGCGCCCCACCTTCGCCCGAGTTTTCAATTGCTGGGGCGTGTTTTATTATTCCGGCAGGATTCGACGAAATTGACGCGGAGAAATGGCACGGGCGCTGTTATATTGCGCTGGTGTACCTACCGTTGCACCAGCTCCGGTTATAGTTGGAGGGGCGGTGTGCCTTCCCCTCTGGTCCCGGGGAAATCAGGATCTATTGTGGATCTTGCGATTCGGCTTTTGATAGCGGAACAAGAGCGAGAGGCTGCAGTGCTGCTGGGAAATTGAGTAATTTGTTTGCGAATCTTATGAACTCTTTTGTTTATTTTTATGAAGAAGAAGGGGCAGGTGGTTCGGAGATGAAACTATTTTTCCTCGTTATTGACAATTTGAGCTTGTTTAAGGTCCGTCCGGGTTGTAGGATGGATGGATGGTCGAGAGACACGGTGTGGTGATGATCCCTCGGTACTGGCTTTGATTCATACTTTGCCAAGTAAAAAAAGGTACAATCTTGATTTTGAGTTCATAAAAATAAAATTAATGGTAATAATAAACACATCAATGAATTCTTTTGTTTCTATTTAATGACGAACACTACAGTTTTTATTTAACTATGGTTTTTCCACAACTGAGGACTATTGTATGAAATTTTTTTGATGATTAGAAATAAAAATGCACAAAACAAATTTATCTTCCCATCTGATACTTTTGCTTTTTTTCATAACATATCAGGACGTTCATGAACCTATATTAAAGTAAATCAATCAAAAACAGCTTTTGAAAAAGTGATTCAAGTCCATCTATTTGCGTCCTGGGCGGTGTAGAAAAATTAATCAAAAGTTAAAATTATTATCATGTTTCATTCACATAATAAAATTGTGTGAGGAGGATTTAACCACAATTTGATGAGGTTAAAATAACGTAGAAATACATTCGATTTTTCCTTATTTTGTGAGGGACTGTGAGGGGAAATGAAGGGGCGTTAAGGGGCTTACGTGGAATGCCCCATATATATGATATATAGAGATATATGTACAGCTTGCAAACAGTTTTGACTAATAAATCATGCAATTCAAATCACGAGAACATGTGCACGTGTTCGCGTAAATTCGTTTAATTTATGCTGATGAATGGCAAATTGCAAATTGTGCGTTTGCACGCTGCCCTTGATGTAATACACGCTCTAACTTTACAGAAATTAAATTTCAGGTGTTGAAAGAATATTGCCATAGTTGCCACATGATATATCTAAGGATATCGCTGTTTTAACTTAACAGATTCTTGTAATCACATTATGGTCAAACGTACGATACCACCAAAATATGTTGCATTTTTCCTACCGAGGATGCAGTTTACGTCCAAATGTTAAGAAGAACGCTTCGAGATGAAAAAATACGTCATTTTACATTAAAATAAGTTATTAAGTCCACATACATCTAGATCATCTGTTAAAAGTGAAACACACATTTAGGTTAGGTCGGTCTATTTACATCTTAGCGTGCATCGTCGCGATCAAAGCAATGAGGGTTATTCTACCGTAAGATGGCGATAGTTTGCTCATCTAAGATTTCCACAGAACTACAACTATATATGTATTCGATGTATAGATAATGTTAGGTAAAAATCTTACATGGGTACACTATCGCCATCTGACGGTAGAACTACCCTCATTGGGAGATGTTATTTTGGAGTAAGTATAGTTGGAGCGCATGAAAAGCTTAGAGCTAACTCTAAAAAAAATAAATTTGGTAATCGCAGTATTATCGGAGCCGGCGCGATAATTTGCGTAGTTACGCACAAGATGGCCGCACACTCGTACTGCTACATAAAACACGGGGGCATTCGCAATTCGAAACAACCAGAAATCATTTGTGTTAAGTTATTACTGCTGTTGGGAATCGAACCACACGTAAGCGCGCGCGAGATGTACAAATTGCAATACACGTCGAATAATGAGCTTTGGAAATTGAATTCCACTTTTACGCGCTATAATGTGCACGTAGGCGTGTGTGCGCGTTATACAAGCGCTTAAGCGCATAATATTATACTTGTGTGTGTGTGTCATAGGTAGGATTCGTTGATTCGGGTCGAAACCCGACACGGGTATACATGTATCTTTACATTCGATCGGTACGGGATTTATTTAATTTCAAATAGTCGCTCGCACTCTCGCGCCTTTTCTGTGTGTGTGCGTGTGCGTTGGCTGGGAGCTTTGCGCGTACCGAAACGCGGGCATAAAAGAGACGATCGGGGTAACGCGATATGAATCCTCGAGTATTAAATTTAACAGAGAAATCTCTCGCGTATTGATTTCCGTAATTATTGCCACTGCGATGATGACTTTCGGCTTTTTTCTTTTTTTCGTTTCGAGCGGTGATTTCGCGTTGGATTCATTTTGAAACTCGCTTGTGCTGAATTTTCCGGTCGCGGACTTGCGATGTGTTCTCGTTTGATTTTATAAACAAAGGTTTTATGATTTTAAAAATGTACAAATTTATGAAACAGCATTGCCTTCGTTTTAGAAGCTTTTTTTTTCTTCGAACCTATAATGCAGTTTTGATGTAGTCTTATTGATATATTTATTTTTATTTTTTGCGCTTGAAATGTTACGAGAAGATAATTTAAAGTTATGAATGTAAAATAAAAATTTTAGCTTTTCAAGGAGGTTTGGGAGTATCATTCAGAGAGGCGAGGAACGGGGAGTCCCCCTGCCTGCGCATTTGAGCCCCCTTTACCGCGCACCTCCTCTCGCACTCTACAAACTTGAAACCGTATGACTGTAACTGCTTATATTTTTGAAAAATGCCTGGCAAGGCTTGATTTTTTTTTGTCGAGCATCTTCCTTTTGTACCAAGTTATCTATGAAAACGTTTTTTTTATTCCAACACATTTAGAATATACCTTAATTTCAATTAAAAGGCAAACCTAACCTTGTTCTCTCATAAGAGACCGTGTTAAACTGTCAATATTTCATAATTTTTTTCTCGAAAATTTCCCCTTGTGAAAAATCTGAAAAAATTCATGTGCACTCCTAACATTCTCAAATATAACAGGAATTTTAGTTGAGAGTTGAGACTTATACCAGGCAGGGTTATGATAGATGTACGCTCACGGTATCTTAATTCGTTCCCCGTGAGATTTCTGGTGTGTTACAAAATTTTTTCGGTGTGTGGAAGAACCTTTTCCGCACACTATTCGGGAAAATCGATTTTCCACACTAAAGATAGTACGGAAAACATCTATTTTTCGCACATTATTGCAAAATAGTAGTTTTCCTACGAGTTTGAAAAGTCTTTGTTTGCGAACCGAGAGGTTTGCGGCCCGAGCCGAAGGCGAGGTCCGTAACGAGGTTCGTAAAGGAGACTTTTCGAACGAGTATCGAAAAACTGCTTTTTCGCCCGAGGAAGTACCAGCCTCCCAAAACCACCCGAGGGCGGAAAAATTATTTATGCTATTTAGTGTACTTGTACCTGTTCAACACATCCGAATGATTAAAAAATGCATGCATCGAGTCATTTGAAAAAATCATTTATTAATCTGACAATTTAATAATGTAACCTCTGTAGCCTAACAAACAAATTTACTGTCCCACTATTACAAAAAACCATATCTTCTTACCATCCACACGTATACACATACTTGTAAGTATCCTTTCATCCTCAACGCAATTTGACACACCTCCCGAAAATTAATTTTACGTCTCGTACGACAAGAACACGTAAGTAATATATCCACAAAAGCACACTACAACCAATAGACACGCATCCTTCGCCAGCGTTTACTCGAGCACACACACCCACGCTGTATTAATACGCACACGTGTGTAACAAAGATTGCTCCACGTTGACGCTGCGCCGGGATACGTAAGTATACAGACAAATCCCTCTGTACCTACGCTATACGTACCAAAATCTCCCGCTTTCTATCACCCGTTTGCTACCTTGTCTACTTGTACGCTCGTGTATATGTATACAGAATATAAGAGGAGGATTGACACATACACGCGCGTGAAGCTTTCAAGCTCTCTATAGCTTATCCGGGTGTACTAAGAGTTCGCGTATCCTTATCGAAACGAGCGCAATTTTTTTTTTTATAAGTAATACCATACCCAGCAAGACGCTGAAAAAGCATTTTCAATCATTATATTCTTCTGAATCATCAATGCGGAGTTCAATGTACACACACACACACACACACACAGGTATAAGTTCGCCTGCCGCGTATTTGTATTATCGCGCCCGAGTAAACGGGCATGCGTTTCTCACGACCTCTCGAGTGTGCAACTTTTCTTTTGCGCACCTACAAGTACAAGTAATGCAGCGTATAGGGGCACTGATTGCGCGTTTGAATTTATATTTGCGCTCTCGTGTATATATGTGGCTGTTGTTGCTGCTGTGATCGGTTTTTTCGGGGTACCATTCGCGCTTATAACGTCAAGGAGTTTAGAGTTTTAAGAAATTTCTAAATCGTGTATATAAGAAAAAAAAAAAACACGTATAGTGTTTGAGTCATTTTTTTTACAAATGGTAATGTAAAGAGGTCGGGAACAATCAATACAATGTTGAAACACCGCAAGTACAAGAAATTTTTCTGCAAAACTACTATTGAAAATTGACCCGAGGCAAAGAGGACGATTATGATTGAGTAAAATTGGCATGCTGTCTGCGATTTACCTCAGATCAAGGTTGTAGCTGTTCTATAGCTCACTGCTCCGCGTGTGAATTCACTGTTCAACTGTAGAAGCCATGGGTCACTAAATTATTCCTACGTTACTCTGGTATGTGTAATATTGCCAAAAATCGAACCAAAAATATTGTGTAAAATGTGTAAAAAGCGAGAAAAAAAAATGTATACAAATTTGAATCGTACAAAAGATTTTCTCTTTAAGTCAACGCCTCAGGCAGCCTCTCACATGGACACACTGGAGTATCTCTCATCTCCCCGCTTATATATATTCGTGTGATGCCATAAAGAAAGTCATCGCAGCACTAGGTACTCGAAGCCCCCGCGAACATGTATACCAGTCGTGCGGTAATCCGTGAAGCAAAGAAAAGCGAAAAAAAAAATATACATACCTGTTGCTCTCGCGGCTGTGTATATAACACTACATCAGCAGCGAGTTGCTTCTTCTTCCGCGAGCGTCGATTTATCTGCTGCCGACTCGTCCTTTACTCTCTGATGTACTCGCGTTGCGCAATAAGCACCGTATGTAATGCCGCGACTCTGGCGAGTTGAGAAACTCTCTCGGCTTATCGAGCGATTTTTTGTTGACGGTTTTTTTTTCCTACGGATACTTTTTGACGAATCACTTGACGTTACAGCGATGCCTGTTCTTCTATGGTGAGTGACATCAGGGTTTGATTTTGAAAATTCGTGACTTGCTTGGTAATGATGAAAATTTCAATGAGCACTAGTAGAACCTCATATGCTTTTAAGTTCTAGTTACGCCAGTGGTAGAGAGTGCAATATGAGCTAGTAGATTGATCGAAGAATTGGAAAAAGAGAAAAGTGAATGTTGATCAACAAAACATAAAATAAAATAAAAAAAACTGGAGGAGTACCAAGAGGAAGCTGGAAAATTTTTCCGAAGTTTCGAGCACTCCCGTAAAGACGATTTTCTAAAATTCAAAATTATTCGAAATCTTTGTACATACAACTTGAGATATATTACTGTACACAATGTCCATCTGCACATAATTTAAGTAAATTAACTATTTATAATAAAACTAAACATTAAAATCGGTGTTGGGAAAAAATTCTTGGCATTAAGCCCATTTTGCACGTTCTGCAAGGTTTTCTACCACCTAACAGTTGAATCAGACTTGGTGTTGTGGAAAATATTTTTTGTAATATAATTTGCGATTTTTCACAAAATAACGACCCATTTTTCATGAACATTGTGCCTATAACTGCAAACATTATTTTTCCCATGCTATTAATTACCTTATCCTCAATTACATCAAACTATGTTGTGCCCAATCTTTTTGTACAAAATAAGGTAGTTGACACATCGCAAAAGCATGTGGTAAATATGGAAACTATTCGAAATAAAGTTTAAGGTAATATTTTTTTTTTAAACTCTTTTTTAATGAGAAACACGTTTGTCAATTTAATAATGCCTATTTCATTATATACATCTTTATTTAAGAGTTGCATGGCAAAAACATCTGATCAAGAATTTCGTTTTTAGAAAAATACATGTTTAAAAAAAAATGATCAAGTTTTGTGGATTTGGTTAATTTATGTGATAATCCCTACTAAAAGTATATTGGTACCAATAACCAATAACCCCCTTACCTCAAAAACCGATTCGTCAGGTATTTTATATCGGCGAGAAATCGTTATTTCGGGGAACTCGTCGATTTATGATATTATGGTAATTGCAATGTTGTATTTTTTTTGTCATTGTTATTATAAAAACTTTTTGTTCATTTTTCAGTCTAAATTGAAGTAAACCGATATCGATCGATGAACTCAACCTGGTCAAAAGACAAAAATTTAGTTAGTGTCTAATTAGTGTTAAGCGATTAGCTTCGTTTTTTAATTATTTTCGAATTTGCGTTGCATTGTACATAAAAGTGTATTTTTCCACTCATTATTTGAACCGTCCCACTGCATGGTGTCTCTTTCAAATGGTGGAAAAAAGTGGAAATAAGTAATATATTTCTTGAACGTTCTTAACGATATTTGTGAGGCAGTCCGAACGTAAAGTTTTTACTTCAAATTATCTACTTTGTAACCTTGAAGCCAAAACACATTATGAACCTATTAATACCTCATTTTGAAACGTGAGCATAAAAATCATTTCTTTAATTGTGACTGCATTCGTTTTTTGGGCGTTTACCGTTAAAGATCATCGTCAGTTACTCGTCCACAAAAATTGCTATTTAAGCATACTGCATCGAAATTTACACAAGAATCCTTAGTGAAGAGTGTACATTTTTATGGTATGTATGTATCTCTTTCAATATCTTCATACATTGCTTAATCTCAAGTGAGTGAATTGTAAAATATGTTTGTCGATTCGAAGGATAATCAAATTTAAATAACGAAAAAGCTGCTGCAGCAATGAGTGATTTGACGACACAGCGATCATTTTTAGTCTGGTGACTGAAAATATAGATATAAAGAAAGGTGAGTTTTTGCATATAATTTGATCGAAGATTCGATTTGTTTTTATTTTACGAGAAGTTACGAAGTCGTCTACGGTTGATCTGAATACTTGCATGTGAAATAATTTTACAACAAAAAAAAACAAAATACTTTAAATACTTTTTTTTCTATATACACTATTTAACATGAATAATGTATTCTAATTATAAAAAATTGAACTGTAAAAGCAAAAATTTTCTTTCTAACCTTTAACAATACCGTCTCCTCGTGTCTTTCATACACAGCACGTATAGCCGCGGAGGAGGTGGCGGTATGATTCAAATTACTTTTGAGTATACTTTGGTCATGTAATTTTCTACTAGAAAAATAGTTGTAATATATGTGTCTGCGGACGTTCGAAACAAATAAACTAATAATCACGTACAGGTGCCCCTAATGAATGTTAAATGAGTTAATTAAAATTTCTTATTTTCTTTGTTGACAGAAAATCTACCTCTCAAACAAATTTCCTTCGTCTATTTATCACCGAGTTGTTGAATAGTTTTGAAGAAGAAAATATCGATAAAAATTAAACGACCAAATCCATGGAAAACGCATCTAGCCGTAAAAGTTTCTAAACCAGCGTTGTACGGGACTCCAGCATCATGGAACGGGCCGGTAGCAGTTGTTCGAGAAGGTCTCAACTATGCGACGTATGTGGCAAAACTTGGCCCTCGACTTTTCAACTCACGAGACACAAACTCGTTCACACCGGTGAAAAGCCCTTCGGCTGCAAAAAATGTAAAAAAAGCTTCACTCAAAAGATCAGTCTAATTAAACATGAGCGTTTGCACACGAGAGACAAGCCCTTCAATTGTGAAACATGTCAACGCACTTTCAACGAAAAATCACACTTGTTGGAACACAAGCGAACACACACGGGAAAAAAGCCCTTTGACTGTAACGTATGCGAGCGAACTTTTAATCACAAGACCAGTCTTCGAGTGCACATGCGAATGCACACGGGCGAGAAGCCTTTCACCTGCGATATTTGTTCGCAAACTTTTATGAGCAGAGGTAATTGTGTGAGGCACATGCGTAACCTGCACAAAAGGCCCAGCCACAGTGCTGCATCTTCCACCAAAACCAAAGCACCCAATGAACATTTAAAAGCCCATCAGTACTGTATTCTGTGTTCACGCACCTTCGATCGCTGTGACGATCTTGGAGTGCACTTGAGTACCGATCACGTCCATCGCTGCGATAAGTGTCCACTAGCTTTTGACGAATTCATCGGTCTTGTGAAGCACAAACACATGCTTCATAGGAATCGCAAATCACGTGGTGTTCTTATCCGTAGTCCTTTTCGTGCCTCATCTCAATGGGGTATGCAGTAGAGCGGATGAGATGCATATAAACTTTCGATTTGTCGTTGAATACATACATCACTATTTCCAGTGTATGTATGTTATAATATATGTAGGTATCTTTGAAAGATATCCAAAGTCAATAAATGTATGCACATTCTATTCGAATAATCACTCAATTGTATGATGACAAAACATGTGAACAAAATAATGTTCTATAGTGTGCAATAAATGTTGAAAAAAAAATTGATTATTTATGTCATTTTCATTATATTTCGTTCATTATAAAACAGGTGAGTAAAGCATTTAAATTAACAGAAATCACTAGACACAGGCAAACAGAGGCAAGCGATAAATTTAGTCGTTAGTATGTATTCATAGAAAAAGATACAAGTATATATCAAAGCAATGATTAAAAGATATAAAGACAGTATAGTCGGAAATAAAATTGTACAGAATTGTAGAGGAGGAAAAAATCGTGTATCGAATGGATTCAAGAACACACTTTGCGCCCTTGTAATCACTTTGGGCCCACGGGCAGAAAAGTTTTTTGCGCCCTCCAGGCCCTGTGCCTTAGCGCCCTCGGTAAGAATGGTAGTTTTCCTACGAGTTTGAAAAGTCTTTGTTTGCGAACCGAGAGGTTTGCGGCCCGAGCCGAAGGCGAGGTCCGTAACGAGGTTCGTAAAGGAGACTTTTCGAACGAGTATCGGAAAACTGCTTTTTCGCGCGAGAAAGTACCAGCCTCCCAAAACCACCCGAGGGCGGAAATAGTAGTTTTCCTACGAGTTTGAAAAGTCTTTGTTTGCGAACCGAGAGGTTTGTGGCCCGAGCCGAAGGCGAGGGACGTAACGAGGTTCGTAAAGGAGACTTTTCGAACGAGTTCCGGAAAACTGCTTTTTCGCCCGAGGAAGTACTAGCCTCCCAAAACCACCCGAGGGCGGAAAATTGAAATTAAAGAATTCCGTAACGATAAACCTTATATGAGTAAAAGTTGATATTTGAAGCATGTTGGACGGTACAATTGAAGTAAGGAACACAGAACAGTAATAAAAGTGGAACTGAGATACAGATTTAAAGTAAAAAGTCTTTGAATCAAAATTCTAATTTTTTAAGATAAAGTACATTGAAGTATATTGAAGAATACAGGGACCAAATCATTTAGGCCTCTTGTGAAGAAAAAATTAGAAATGTAGGTGCAAAGAATTACGTACAGATATTGTGTGTCATTAAGATATTAATACTTGTAGTTTTGGAATAATATTAAACTGAAAAACACATCAAAAAGAAAAAAAAAAAAAAAAAAAAAGATACTTATATAAGAGGCTACAAAAATGACAGCCAGTTAGTTAAGGTGGTTGTGTTGAACTGTATAATTTTTCAAAAATATCATGCAGTGACCTCCAAATAAAAATAAAACCACATTGTTTATAGATAGAAGTCGTATATTAATTTAATTGTTTGCTCGCTTTTACAAATAATATGTGATGCATTACAAAAATAAGATAGTCGAAATATTACAAACACGCCACCGACGTTTGTATAAGTATATTTTAGTATGGAAAAGTTGAATACTTGAATACTTGAACATTAAAAGGCTTTAGACTATTTCAGAGATTACATATTGGTTTTTGGAATAACTGGTATAAGAGTAATTTAAAAAAATTAAATTTGCATCAACACGTCAATAATTCTAGGGGTTTGCATACATACATTATTTTCATGTTGAAAGTCAAGCTTTAGATGTAAGTATCCAAGCTACAACTAACGAACTTCATATATTTTTAAATTAGGATATCATTAATCAATGTGTAATGTAGTTTATCAACAAGTGCTTTGTACCTACAATTGTAAATTTAATTTTGCAATAATAATAACAGTAATAAAAATGGTAAAAGCAGTCCAAAAGGAGAATCTGTGCGTCACGTAGATGATACTAAACGCCAACGTGCCGCAACAGAACACGAGCTAATTTTACTTTCTTGCCAAGTGTATACATGTGCCGGTGAGAGGAGGATATACACGTTTCAGGTGATAATCGTGTATGTACAATATACCTATGACTATATTATATACTCTCGACGCAGGACAATATATACAGATACGCACGCGTGCGCGAGATACCCAAGGTATGCATGCACATGCATTTTAATAGCTGTTTCGTCATGCATGCGTAATAAAGACGAGAGAGTGTACATTATATGGGTGTTCCGTGTTTTCCGAGAGAGAGAGAGAGAAAGAGATGTACGAGTTGCGCGCGAAAATGACCGACGATCGGGGGGTGCACGCGAAAGCGCTTTTCGATGGTTGCAGCGCGTGTATTAGAGATGCTTAATTCATGCACGGGCACGATGTTGGGCGGCGGGAGGTTTATTGGTCTTTTTTTTTTTTTTTTTTTTTTTTTTTTTTCGCGATGTATATGTACGGGTGGGTCGCGTGTGATTGCCAAGCCCGGACGTTATACCCGTGGGCATACGGAGCGTGGAATGGAATTTTTGTGTCTCCATTCTCTCTCTTTCGAATCAATCTTTACCCGCGGTGTGCGTGTAACCCACTCGAGCATTGGTTTTTTCAATAGTTGTATACTGCCTGTAAAATCTTGGAATAAGGTTTTTTTATTCTTTTTCGTCTAAAATTTGCCGATGCGCTTTAATTACTCTTTCGTGGTGGATGAGCGCGAGGTACCGTCATCGCTGTGTTGCGCTTACGCTTTCCATTAAGATGTTGGCTGCTGGCGTCTTTGTTGTGAAATCTTTTTCACGATGCAAGTGCTCGCGGCGCAACGATTAATAATTAGCGATTGTTGCCTCCTCGCGAGGATGACGGCGATGTATATACACCCTTCGTCGAGAAGAGGATTGCGTCAGTGTTTTTTGGGGGAAGATGCCGCTCGGGGTTTTGCGTTTGCGTTGATGCAACCGTGCAGTTTTTCTAAGTTTTACAGGGTTTATTTGCTTAAAATTGACCATAGATTTTTTTAATACTGTCAGATTGATGGTGATCTTGCAATTTATCATTTCTCAGGATCGATTGTTTCTGATTTCATTCAGTTACAAGCACAAATGTATATCTTGACCAAAATTCCGAAGTGCTAGGGGACTGTAAAATATGATTTTTCCTGTTTCTCAAAAAGTTTCCTCGTGAATTGCAAATTACTGTTCAATCAGTTCTCTATCTAATTTTTGTGGTGCTAAAATTAAAATTCAAGCAAAATAACGCTAAAATTTGAAGAAAAAAAAAAAAGAAAAAAAAACGTTAAAAACCACTCAAATCTTTTCACAACATTTTAAACCTCATGAAATAGTAAATCAAGAAGAAAAATAAATCAAAAACTGTAAACGAACAAATCCGCATTCGACATCTATGTGATGTACACACTCCAAAAGCAATAAGGACGCGACAAAAGACAGTGAAAAAGAAAATTGGCAGAGAAGCGAACAACAATACGTGTGCAATACAACCCAGACACATACACGGTCGCGTCCACTTTTCAGAGAGGGTGTAAATAGAAGGGAGAGGCGCGAAACGTGGGAAAAGCCTGGGCTTAGCAGCGGGAGACAGAAAAGTGTGTCGGCATTGTGAAAGCAACCCACCACCCCACACCTCTCCTCCTCCTCTTCTCTCGCCCTTATACTCGTGTCCTCGAGTCCTCGTGCATGGCCACCAATTAGGAAGTCTCGAAACCGACGTAAGAGAGTCGCTCTGTATTTACTTTTTTTTCTTCTTTTGATGCAGCTCCAGTGCCGTCACCACTTTGCAATTTTTTTTTTTTTTTTTTTACTCATTATGAGTTTCTGCTGTTTACCGCAAAAAACAGCTGTGTTTATCATTTATGGGACACTGCGTTGCATAAATTTTCACGCTTATTGGACACCTGTACTGGATCCCTGGTTCTTTTGTTTTTCTTAGTTTTAAGTTTATTTTTCTCTTTTCTCAATTTATCTAAAAATAAAATAAACATTCAGACGGTTGTATTCATTGAAATTGAATGTTATTACAATCAACTTTCTACATACAAAATCTAGTCATAATTTTATGAGTTATAAAATACGCGTATAATACCTTCAGCTATATAGAAAATTCCAGTATTGATTTTTTTGCGAACAGGATTAAGAGCAATAATTGTATTTTAACTGCTTTTGTCTTGGTTAAACAATAATCTCTAAATATCACTTGATGTGTATCTATCCTAAAAAAATGAGTATCACGTGACTATCGACAGAATACGCCTTGATCTAATTGGTTGTGAGTGAAGAAAGGTGGTACATTTAAATGTACATATGAGATTGAGTAGACAAGCGCTGGCTACATCTAGTGCCCTCAAAGACTAATCGAAGTCGGTTTATGGCTTGGATTTATTTTTAAAATTTAATCATTCTATTTAGATTAAACAGTCATTAGAAATATGTTTAATAAAAAAAGTTTGAGGGTTGGCGCGTGAAGCGTGCAGGGGGCTAAGCCCCCTAGTCAATTAAAGATTCAAACTTTAGTTATTCATAATACATCGTTATATATGTATGAAAAATGAAATTTTTTTTAATCTGTCATTGTCTTTTTGCAGGTATGGTTCACAATACATTTACAGACTTTAAGATGATTTCGTGAGTAAAAAAATCCATATTATTTATGATGAACCAATCATATATACCATAATACAGTATAAATATATTATTTGATATTACAATGATCTGCTGGTAGTAATATCCACTCTTTATACGCATGTATACATTAATTTTTTTTGTTTATTTCATGCCATGTATGGGCTTTAGGGATCATTTACCTAATTCTCATGTACATCAAAAACGAAGATTGTGAATCAAATCAGATCTATGACCACTGGGATATTAATCTATGTTTTTATCACTTTACCTACGTCTATATAAATAATCATTATTTATTCCATCACAAGAAAGTATTAAGTTTTTTCCCCGAAGACCAAAAAAATTACTCAACATTTGCTGAAATTCTTTATTTAACAAAAACATTGTTTTAAAAAAATACAAAGAAATAATTTACCACAGTTTATCTAATACTTGAATATCGTTAGTAAATAATTTTGTACATTAATTAATTAAAACGTTAAACTATCACTCCAAACTTCATCATACGAAGCCTTTCAAAAGACGAACAAAGACGTGCACAAGTTTGTCATACTTCAGCTAAGAAGCACCAAGGAAGATAGCTTTCAACGAAAAGAAACAAGCTCGTTAGCTGTCTCACATACACACACATATGCACATACGTATACATCTGTACGGTAGAATGAGCGTAAGAAACTTGTCGACAATAGATCGGATTTTACGAGTCTCCTGGTGGAAAGACGTTCCGTCCTTTACGTGTTCTCGTGCGCTGGCTATTAGAGAGAAACGTGATTCTCGCGGCCACTGTCTTTAGAAGGTTTACCACTCTTCTCTCGTTTTTGTGTATATATATAAGCTTGCAAGCCTCTGAAGAATACACTACTTGGAAAGTAGCTTTCGCAGCATGTCTGTGTGATAAGTACGTTTGGTTGCTAACCAATTTCGGTCAAAAAATCAAAAGAAAAGTAATTTTTAGGTTATAAGTCATTTATATTAATCGTTCTTTTTTCCTTAACAAAAAACAAGTATGTATATAATTATTGTTGGATATGAATTTTGTAAATTTAAAAAGTACGAATCGCAGAATTTTACTTAACCATAAATATGTAATTGACTATCTCCCGGTGTAATGTAACTCTCGGTAAAGTATGGCTCTACTTTATCGACTTATAACCTTAGAAACGTTGATTTCTTTTGAAAATCAAAAGTCAAAGTATTTTGGATCGAAAATACAATTTTATAATTGTGTAAATACGATTCCTAATACCTTACTTGACAATATATATATATGTATATATGTATAAGAAACTTCCTATATGAAAGCTGCACCACTCGGAAGGTGGAACATACTATACTATAGGTACATGTACATTTACTACCCCTTTTCGTCACTCTATTTCACAGATGGCTCGGCCGTCGCAGCATCTTCTCCACTGCTGGCGACATCCTTATCGTCTTGATAATGACGAGGGAAGGAATGTACAGGTTTTGAGTTTTCCTCTCGGGACGCGCTTTTGGAGAAAAATACTTCCTTTGTTCGGTCTCGACCCCTTAGACATATATACATACATAACACCTATATATACACGTATATCCAGCGAGAGATAGCAATGGCAGAAGATTCGTAGGTGTGAATAGAACATACGGCTGGGAAAACAGTAATCACAGAGAGTAACCCAAAAGGGAAAGAGAGAGAGAAATGACGACTGGTCGGATCGAGTTGCGGAGCACGCGGTGCTCCGCAATGCATACAAATGTTATTTTGTGCTCCCCAGCCCCACGTCAACTTGCTACGTGTCCGCGCCGTCGTATATATACACGTACCTCATACAGCATTGTCTTCTTCGAGGACTGCACGTGTATATATACGTGTGCGTTTCTTTGCTATTCCGCGTGACTTCGTCAATTTTGGATTCTAGAACGGATTTGCGGAAGGCGCGAATTACCTGCTCCTTCGTGACGTGCCTTTCTCTTTCCCTGTATATACGTGGAGAATTCGTCTGTGAATATCCGGAGAAACACGTTTTTCGATCGGATTCGCTCGAGACGAGCAAACGGACGGATGGAAGTGCTTATACGTGGATAAACAGAAGAAATCCTCGACGCTATCTTCCACATTCCTTAGCCGCAGAAATCATTTTTTCGTGGCGGCAATTTTAATGCCACACTTCGACGATTTTGTTCTCTGTCTTGTTGATACTTGTGGTTAAGTTCGATGGATATTAGGCACGAGGAACTGTAGTATTTTACGCTCCACGTGTGACGAATGTCAAGATCTTCAAAAGTCCCATGATTGCTTTGTTGAAATTTTTCTAAAAAAATGTATTGCTATTTGTTTCTGTGCACGTTTTTCTTTAGAAATGTGACGTAATGAGTCAGTTTTTTCTAGTTCTCAAAAAGAACCTGACACTTTTTTCTTGTTATTTTAGAAAAAATTGAATAATTTTACAGGCTCAATATTCGGTGACCTTGTCCTGAACCTTCAGGGTAATTTGAAGCTCAATTAGTTTTTTTTTTTTTTTTTCATGACGGAACATGCATTTTTAACTCTGGTAGTATAAGAGTGGAAAATTTTATTATCTTGTCTCTTGATTTGTAAAATAATAAACATGTTTTTCTATTGAAAAAATAAAATTATTTGACCTTTAAACGACCTTGAAAACCAAGTTTAAAAATAACTGCGCATTTAAAAACATATAACTTTCTTCTACATCATTTTTTTTTACATTACGAGATCCAATGAAATATTACATTGTTTCTAGATAAAAACCTGATACGTCCAAAACAAAAGTTATCGGTCATGAATTTCCAATTATCTTCTAAATATACATTTGCTGTCCATTCCCACCTCTTTATAATTTTTGTAGTTCAAGAATATATTCTTGTAAAAAAATTCAACTTAAAATGCCTATTTCTTCTTACTCTGAACGCACACTCATATTTGATCTTCATTCCATCAGTTTGCATAAAAATACTCAACATTTCAAGGTTTCTCCGTTCGAAGGAGTTCGCATCTCGTCGTCTCTTCCCGCACAATCATCTGCCTCCATTTGCCTCCTATCAAGCTCCCAAATCAGGCTTCCCCGCCACTCATACCTCCTGAATCGAGTCATCCACTCTCCAACACACCACACCTTTCTTTCGTCACCTTTATTCAAATTTCCTTTATTTCCTTCACTCCCGACAGATGCTGTATACTCTCCGAGCCATCTTATTTCGACACTATATTGAGATCGAAAGATACTAGACACTCCTTATTTATCGAGGAGACAATGAAGCACAAAAATAAAACAGTTCTATTCCCTCCAACCTTTTCGTTTACTGGTAAAATACACGATGTGCTTGATTTCAATCGGAGTACATATTTAAAAACCCGAAAATAACAAAAACTTTGTACATACATAAATTTTGCTACACTAAGATGGCATTCTAAAAGCCTAAGGTATCGATCAGTCAACTAAAGTAAGCAAGTTCACTCTCGAAACACTGGGAAAAAAAACTATCATCCCCCAACAATAAGCAAAACAACAGCTAAGTAGCTTAATAGAGCTGCATCGACGATTGGGTTAAACTTCGCTCTCCAAAGTCTCGATACATAACACAAAGGGAGAGAGAGAGAGAGAGAGGCCACCTACTACAGCTGCTAATGCCTAATCAAAATCGCCTCAGATGATTCCCGACGAAGGTTCCGTACTACGCCTTGGAGAGATAAGTCCTCCTTCGCGCAGCTTCTGTTGGCTCTAGGCCGCTTGGAAAACACCTTTAACAGATTATCCGGGGGTCGGAGCTTGCACCGAGTTTCCCTTCGAATACACTCAAGCTATATCTTTCGACTGGTCTTTGCATACGTCTCTACACTCCGTGTGATCGCTTTGTCAGTTTTGCATAGGTTATGTAATTTGTTGAGAAAATTTCGGAGAGGTTCCAAGGGTTATTTGTTAAAAGTAAATATGTTTTAGGTCTTAATTTCAACATGACGATGAAGACAATTAAAATTCTTTATCAAAGTCCTTAACTATACAATAAAACGGCAACTTGGATGTTTTTTTTAAAGGTGTATGGCCAGATTAGCTGGATCTGCCGTTTTGAAGTTATAATGGATTTTTTTTACTATACAGAATCATTTAAAGTTTTTTTTTATTCACATATTTTTGCAAAAGTTTGTAATTTAAATTATAATTGACCCCTCGGATTTTATACAGTGTACTCACTACGCGCCTAAGGACAATCAGCGCTCAAGTGATGCTTTTTGAAAATAGTAACCCAGCAACAAAGAATATTGTATCGTGATTGTACTGTTTGATGTGCTCATGACAGTATAGGCTTATTGAGGTTATCTTTAGTCCTTTTTTCAAAAAAGACTGCTCTGTTGCAGTGACAGTGACATCATAATAACTTTGAAAAGCTTCGTCATACAATGGATCGATAAAATGAATAAATACAGTTTTCAGTACCGGACGATAATGGATCAAACTTAATTAAAGACACATCAAAGGTACAACACTAATTAACCAAGCAAAGCAACGACTACGACTCTGCCTCTAGATTGCGTATGTATGCACGTGTATAACCTCTCCCTTTGTGAAATTCCTTTCGGCAAAAACGACAGCTACAGACAAGCGAACCAACTGTTCGCACTTTTGATTTTTTTCCCCCCTATCCTCAATCAGTAGTTCCTCCTGGCTCTTTTGACCCAAACGTGCAAAAGTTTCCTTTGAATCGAGACCCCCACAGCTGCCGCGTATAAATTTAATTGACGCGTAATGCTTTATACGGCGTGCATGTCTCCGAAAATTGATACTATACCCTTTTTACCCGAAAGTGCGACCGTTCGAATCAAATATATTTTCAATTCTATAAGTAATGCCTGGGTATAAAAAAAGACTTTCTTCAATTGTTGAAAAGTTTGCCGATATAACTCTTGAAAACACACCAGCGGTAAAAGGCTGAATAAAATTATTTTTCGCTCCAACCCTGATATAATACGTCATACGGAATAGTCTTCGCTTTCATCGCGTGCGTATAACCCACGTACGGCTGTAACGACGCGTGAACGCCACTTCCCGGCTTTACGAGCTTCGATCATATATACACATCAACACAGTGCGAAGGGTGCGCTTTCCAGCGTTTACGCGCAACGGGAAAACGTCCGCCAAGCGCATTTTTACGAACGCCCACTTGCGTTATAGTGGGACATCTCGCGCGCACGGCTTTTTGTTTTATTATCACGGGGACCTCTTTTGTATTATTTTTTTTTTTTTTCATCCGTTCAAAGAAACTTTTACGGTGGTATAAATTTTCTCACTTGTTTCAACGAGCTCCCTAGTATGAGTAATCTCTCTCTCTCTCTCTGTACGTTCCAACTTACAATGATTTGCTGTTTCATCGGCTAATTATCGAATCACACCACTCGAAGTTATTAAAATTCTTACCAACGCGTTAATCATCTTCCACAGGTAAAGTTCAAAGCAAACGTCAGTTTATACGTATACATCGGAAGTACCAGTATGTATATGTATGAGGCGATGCAAAGTCTGTCTCCGAGACGTCGTCAAAAGTACGTACGTAAGTCTCTCTCTCTCTCTCTCTCTCTCTCTCTCTCTCTCCCTGGAACCCCTCAAATAAGTGTATACACGTATACACGCGTAATAACGCACCGCGCAGCCTTTTCTGGTTGCAAGGCCGCGTAGTAAACTTAATCTAAGTTGTTGCGTTGCCGTTGCTTCTGCTATTGACAGCTAATTTAATAAGCTTGTTAATCAAGTTTAATAAACTAATTAAGCCCGGAGTCTGCAGCGTTAGTTAATTCCGTGCCATGGGCGTCTCTGAAAACTGGAGAAGATAGCTTTGCTGTGCGTTATATTATATGCGTGCTGCTTACAAAGCTCAATCTTATAATGATTCCTGGTATGCCCTTGTGTGATTGTTTTGCTATCATTGTCTTCTAACTTTTAGGTTATTTGGTGCTCATTTTTTTTTTTTTTTTTTTTTTTTCTGTGTGTATGCAGTTTTTTCAGTACAGGTGTTTTTTAATTTGTGATGATAGTTTTTCTTATGGAATTGATTGTTTAACTCAAGTATGAGGATTCAACTAGTAGAATAGGCATAAAATAGTCTTATCAGTAAAAATCATTACATTTGCAATATTTGATCATAATTTTAATAGACGAGCAAATTAGTCATTAAACAGTACCTATGCATTTACGGAGTAGTAATAATAATAGATGAACTTTAAGTTGTGCAAAACTCATTTTAATATAACTGATTTAGTCTCAGTTTTTTAGTATGTAGGAATCCCACGACCCAGAATTTGAAGTTTCACTTCTATGAGAGTTGTTTAGAGGCCAATGTTTGTCTAAAAAAAAGTTAGTCATTTTATGTACAACCCGATGATTTAACACTGTAGTAAAAATGATAATTTTAAAAAATATTCATAATTTTTACTCACAACATTGATGAAAACAAAAAAAACTATTGACAAAATGGTGCCCTAAAAACATATAAAATAAGTTGACCTGGTGATGGGCAACTTTTCTAATTACACTGGTCGATGGCCCTTTTACAAAGCCCGCACATCAGCCAAAGTGTGCGGGCAGAGGAAGATAAAAAAAGAAAAGAAAAAACGAAAAAACAAAATTAATAGCGTTCTCGAGGTGCTTTAGCTCTTTGTGTGCGGTTCCCTCGTTGGCGCGCATACGAGGAAAATAGAATAAAACGCGTACGGTTTTTCGGGATAATTTCATCGCCCCTCTAATACAGCGGCGCAGGATTATAATTAGAGAAGCTTTTGCGAGAGACCCTTTGACGCTGGAAAATGACGTACGCCCGCTTTCAAAACCGACGAGTTATGTACACATAGTTGCGAGCAGTATATTACTTACTTGTGGAACGCAATTGCAGATTTTCAAGCGCAAATTCGAGAGATACGCTTTTATACGAGCGAAGCTGTTCTCTCTCGGCGTTTGTCGCGCGCTAGTGGCTGGGTTGGTTCTTTGCCTCGTTTAGTTGTGTGTTTCGTTATACATAATTCTCATCGTATATTCTCGACTCCATATATTTTTGGATGGTTAAAAAGACAAAAACCTTTAGTGATTACGAAATTAGAATGTTTCGCATGGTACATCTGAAAGAAAATTTTTCTCTACCTGGTTATGTATAAGTTAAAAAAAAAACCACGTACAAAGTTTTACTTCAAATTAATTGTCGCTATTTGAAGTAACTTGTTGATTTAACATCGTACATAACAAAAACTAGATTTAATTACCACCCAATCTTTCAGAAATATGATTGTACAATAAAAATATATTGAACAATGTATCTTTACTTCAATTATGATTACGTAATTAAAAAATCGTAATATCTGGACATGAAGTTGTACTTCAAAATTTTGGTACGTATAAGATTTGTTAAAATGTGATGATTTGACGACCTATGTTACACAAACAAGTTTTTGGTATAAAGAAAGCGTTTTAGTAAAACGTCGTTTTCAGGTAATTTAAAAAAAGGGCACTTTGAAGTAACACTTCAATCAGAATATTTTACTTCAGCAGATCATTTTCTTTTTCATTTTCAATTACAAACACGTAAATTTATAAAGTCTGAAAACTTGGTTTATTTTACTATTTATGTATCCATTACGTTTTTTATTTATTCCACCTAAATCTTAACAACTTCACCCGTCCAACGGTATCCGAACAAAACAAGGTATGAACTTTATTGTTAACGTGCAACGTTTTCCTTAAATTCACGTATAAAAAGGAAAAAAAAACATACACAGAGCGAACGAAATTTCTTATTAGCCCCTAAAACTGGTCTTCATAAAAAGCGCAACAAAGGCCAAAAGAGAGAGAAGAAGAAAGCACGAAAATGCGTGCTCGGGCACCTAATCTTCCAGCAGCAATGCCTCTCTTTCAATTAAATTCTGGTCCATAAAAAAAATCCCGGAAAAAGCGCCTCCGTGCTCCCCTCATCCCAGCAGTGTAAATAAGAAGCAATAAAACGTAGAAGAAAAACGCCCGGGAAAAGCGCAGTTCGTACGCACGACAGCAGCCGCACCTAGTACGCGAAAACCCCATTGGCCGTCGGCTCGTTCGCGAGCTGCAGTTTCGCGACTTTAATGCCTCCTTCGGCCTCCCCAGCAAGCAAGACGATATTACTACCATCCCCGTTCCCGGTTTTTCCCTCTCCCTCCCTGTTCTCCCTTTTTTTTTATACGCCCGTCTTTTATCGCTTTCGTTCTGCGTTATATCTCCCCCGACCACCACCCCCTTTTTCCTTTCTTCTCGCTCCGCGTTTTGGTTCAGTATGTACTGCTGTTACTGACAGGCAGCTGGTGCTGGGAATAATTTTTTTTTTTTTTTCTAACTATTTAATTAGTTAATTAAGAATTAAAACGAGAAGAGGTGAGCTTCTCCGTTTAAAAGTTTGCCCCAGGGGCCGAGGCAATAGGGTCCGTCAGTTACCACGGAAAATTTCATCCCTGAGTCAGTGTACACAATGCTTTTTTTCTTAATTCTGATTGTGAGCATAACAAATGATTTTACTCTTAAATGGACTCGAAAGTTGTTTACGTTCAAGAACAAAAAAAAAACTCAAACATAAACTACCGTGTTCAACAACAGAATGAAACAGAGGCCAAAAATCGAGTTCGACTGCAAACAATAATCGACACCAAAACCATTCTTGCGCCTCTCTCTGTGTCAGCAATCGGCATCAGCAGCAGCACTAATGGCAGATGGTAAACAAATGTTCCTCCCCTCCTTCCCACTACTTTTGCTTGTTTTAATTGGCTCGTCCATACACAAGAGTAGCCGTATCGCAGAGTCCTTGTAGTTTTCGCTTGTACGTATAATATACGTATACTTGCTTGAAAAGATACAACTCTCAAAACAGCAGCAACAGCAGCATACAACAGAGGGACTCGTTAGTGAGCCGACCGATCCTTCGGCAGGGGGGGTGATGTTTGTTGAAACTATTAGGGGATTCAAATAATCAAGAATCGATGTGGAACGTGATTTGCCGAGGGTCGGTCAGTCGTGATGCTGATGACGGTTCTGAAAGAGGGAAACTAAACAAAACGCGAGCAGTACGCTAACGCGTTTATTCTGAGATATGGCGTAAACAATACGACTGACTTTGCCGTGTGCAGACGATTTTTAAACATTTTTTTTATTTTTTCTTTTTGTTACGTATAATTAAAAAGTAAGATTTTAAAAATCTTGTTTACCTAAGATTTAAAAACTTATTTGTCCAAGGTCCTTAATTTAGTTCACTCCAAAACTATTTTTTGTACGTACAAGATTGTCAAACTTTTGTTTCATTGTCTCAAATTCTTTGATAAAATATACTGAAATGCGAAAATAAAAAGATCTAAATATCTAGATAATTGGTTTAAGTTATGACATGAAATGACGGTTTCACTGTTTTTTTTTTTTTCTGATAAAAAAAAAGTTTTTGATTATTAGTAATTTAAATTATCAACACGCTGAATTAACAGTATTTAAAAAGAGACAAACTTAAACAGTAAAAAAAATATACTTCGTGATATTAAGGATGGTAAAAACGAAAACTAATATTTTAGACATTACAAAAATGCAAAAAAAAACATTTGAAGCTTGAAGTAATTTAAATCGTTTAGATGGATCCGGAAAGATAGCTAGTTATACATGTATCTCAACACACTTATGCATTAATACTTTTTCAAGTACTCATCATTAAAAATTTTTAATGAAGTATATTGTATTATTTGTCAGAAAAATATTTGTAACGGAATATCTATAAAAATTTATTTTGTAAATAATAAATTATACTTAGAAATGAATATATTTTGATGATAAAGTGTCAAAGTACTTGAAAAAACTAAGTAAATATTCTTTAAAACGTTTTACGGTAACCCTATTCTTCAAAAATACAAAAAAGAAATATTGCTATTGCATAACATTTTTAGAAAATAATTCAATTTTTAAGCATATAAAAATTACGTAAAATAATTGTATTTTAATTTGCTGCAAGACATTTTTTTTTTAATGCGTATTGCGATCCTTTAGTAAGCAACAAAAAATGTATTATTAACTACATATCTCCCCAAGTTTTCCACTCCACTGATTATTACTAGCGTTCAAAGAAGATCTCTTTTTTTAATGGCCAAACAACAACGTCAAATACACAAAAGGAACGGAATAACTTTTTGTCTCCTTGTGGGAGTCAATTTCATTGAAATGCTCTCCGGAATACAAATTAAAACTGAATGACAAACGAAAAACGAACTGATGAAAAACCGTGGGTAAATACAACGTCCGTTGCTCGCGTTATTTTCAACCGACGTTTAATATAACTCCTCTTCTCCAGTTTGCTGCAAAAAATTTTCTCGTCGCTGCTTTCTTCTCTCTATATACTTACAGATTTTTATGAGTTTTAACTCATTCCGTTTATTATCTTTTCCAAAAAAATATCTATCATTTTTAGCTCATCATGATTACTTAAAAAAGAAAAAAAAAGAAAAACTTTGCCCAATCTAGAAGTTGGCTCGAGTGTTTATGCTTTATTATGCGGGTTACACATACGTCGCAGTGTATGAATTTAAGTCAAGAGATGACTTGTGTCTGAAGCCAAGAAAAACGGATTATGGCTCAGAGGACCGGTTTTGTACCGTCTCACTTTCTATCTACGTCTGTCAGCGAAAAGAAAACCAACACTCGCTCCTCGCGATTTTGAATCATACAATGATTATAGTGATTGCTTGGTATCTCTGCAGTTTTCATAAATTTAATATCCCTAATGAGTATTTCCTTTACAAGCTTCTTTTCAAATTTTGATTGACATTGTATCCTTTAACGATGATATATTATAAAACACATTAGTTTAATTTTTTGTAAAGTTGATTAATGTTGAAAATAACGTCATATGAAAAAAAGTTAGCTTTATGTCAATCTCTGGAACTTTCTGAATCATTGAAGTACAAAAAAAACTTATCCATCTCAATGTGGTACTTGAAAACAATAAAAAAGCAACTTGCGCTAACTTTTGTATATGTTACGTGCATCTCCATTATGCTGTTGCTTTTATTTCGTAAAAAACACAATTGCAAGATCGATAAGTTGGCCTTGTCTAAACAAAGATATTCAAGCATTTCTAATGGGGTTGTACCTTAAAACATAACTAATGGGGTTGCGCCCCAAAACATAACTAATGGGGTTGTGCCCCAAAGCATAACTAATGGGGTTGTGCCCAAAAAATTAATTGATCTTGTTTTACCTACTAGTTGCAAAAGTCGACTTAACATACTTATTTTCAGTCACATATTTTTTTTGTTTTCTTTTACTCGGTCTAACATTTACAAAAAAAAAAAAAAAAAAAAAAAAAAAAAAAAAAAAAAAAAAAAAAAAAAAAAAAAAAAAAAAAAAAAAAAAAAAAGTTGCCCACAACCTAATATTTTTCATCATCTTCCATGCACTCAAACTACCCGGTCGAAAGAAAAATCATTACCCAACATTGTATTGTCGTCAACCTACCTCTGCTCGCGAGACAATAGATTCATTTCTGACTTTCAAAGCGCATAGCCAGTCATTAAATACATAGATGCAACCATCGAAATATGTTTTCTAACCACTTTTTCTGCGAACTCTTACATGCAACACCCGCACACGCACATACCGGTGACATGATACAAAAGAGTGCACTCACACGTATATGTACGTATTTTATCGATCCGATTACACATAATAACTCGTGAGCTACTTTCGTAACGCACCGTATTTACTCATAACAGAACGCCAAATAAAAAAATCGAATACAATGCCCTTTTAAACCCCACGCTTTATTCTAAACGCACGTGAGTGATACAGTATCCAGCGTTGCGTTTTTTCACTTTTTGCTAATTTGTCAAAAGCGGCGAATACGCAGCTATAACCTCGTTATTTGGTTCTTTGAATCGCTGTTTTTGCATTTTTTTTTCCTCGACTACGTACTACGTGGGACTATCGAAGTACTCGGGCACCAGTGCGATGATTGAATTTTCCTTTTTTCCCAACACGTGGATCGGCTGAAAGCTCATTCTGTGATGCTCAAAGTATACCATCGTGTGGTGCGAGTGTCAAATAAATAATTGCAAATGCGAAAAATCGAGCCGTGTGTGTCATTTCGTGTCGAACTTTCAGTCGCGTGGTGACAAAAAACGAAGGCCACGAGCGCGTAAGGTTAACGAATCGAAACAGGCTCAGAGTTCTTCAATCAACGCGGGAACCGCAGTTTGCAAACTGTAACAGCGCCTCGAGCGTAGTAATATATATTATATCATAAGTACACCAACAAACCGCGGAGTGTAGCGATGGGGGGTATCCTTGAGCGGTCGAGCGATCTTTCTCTTGCTCCTTCGCGTGTGATGTAGTGGTGATTATTATTGTACGACGACGACAACGTGAGAAAAGGCCCCCCTCCCCCCACACATGGTGTACGTACTCATGGGTATACAAGCATTGCGCAACGGCGCTTGAAAGAAAAAAGAAAAAAAAAATCGTGGGCTTGAACTACCGTTCTGGGGTTTGTGTACTTGTAGATTACGATAAAAGAGAGTTAGTTGGTATATTACTTTGTTTGTTTTTGCTGCTGGGTATTTTTTTAGCTTTTGGTTTCACTTGAAAGTGTAAATATTAAGTACCATATCTTCTACATGTTTGCTGGTGATCGTAAGTTACGGTGCATTGTTTACTTGGGGCTACTTAAGACGATAAAGCGACTATACAAAGTAACTTTTTGACAATAAAGCAAATTGAGTTGATTTTTTTAAAGATTACTGTTCGAGCAAGTGATTTACGAATTATCATTTGCCAAATCCTCATAACATATTGTAATAATTAGGTTAAACAAAAAGTCAGATGAACATTACCTTCGGGTGCCATTTTTATTACTTTTGTGATTGCGTGTTGTGAAAACGAGAAAATTGAAAAACGAAGAAATTGTACACAAAAAGTGCGTGAAGCAAGCATTTTTTGCACGAGTGTAACAATCACCGCGTGTATAGGTTGCGTATGTTACTTTTTGGATTTCAGAGGCGTACGTCAATTACATATGGCACTTTCGAATGATTTTCAAAATAAAAAAATTTAAAAAATCAATAACACTCCAAGTTGCTGACTATGTACATCGTAACAAATCGCTGAAATATCGAAAATGCATGCAGCCCTACTACATAAAAAAAGAGAGATACAAAAAGACCATCGAACACTGAATCCTGGCTATTTGTATGTACGTGCTCAGCTATAAAGGTGCGATATAACGGGTGGTGCGCATCCCTTTTCCTTCTCTTCCCATCTCTGTTTTGCTGACAATACTTGGTATATGCGTGGAAAAACGGTGACCCTCCGGAGTTTCTCCGTTACAGCCGCGTCGCGATATTAGAGCCCCTTCGCGTGTGTTTTAAGGAGAGTTTTTTTTGCGAAACATTTTATCACACTGAAAAAAATTTATGTCGTCTTTGAAACTACCAGAAGTGTGTAAGATTTTTTAAAATACTTATTTTCAGGCCTTTTTTTACTTTTAAATATAATATGTAATTTGAATGTGATTAAAATATCTCATTAACTCGAACATTAGTTGTTTGAGCGTTTTAGAGGTTATGTTTCCAATTTTTACTTTTTGTGAAACAACAATTGACGTAAAACAAATTTTCAGCTCAATAACAATTATAATCAATAGATACTTCAATTCCGCTAAGAAGATAATGTTTGATTAATCCAAAATAATTTGGTTTTTCCTGAACAAAAACCTCTTTTTGACCATTTTACAGTAGGGACATTAATTCACGCCTTCAGGGTAAGGGCTTCATAATTTTGACATCTACTGGTATGCTTCATAGTCGCAGTTCAGCCCAAATGGCAAAAATCTGGATAATCAGTCCTATCGAAAGAAAAAAAACAACCTCGGTAACACTCAAAGGTACCCTCCAAAGGTCCGATCCCAAGCTCGTATCAGCATAATCAAGCACCCAACCGCGCTCTGTACGCACGACCAAAGCAGTACAATACACAGCAGACCAGTAGTGTAGAATCAGCTCGTATTCGCTCCGTGCATCAGGTTGGAGGAGATAAAAAAAACGACTGCAGCACTGTAGGTGAGCAAAGTTGGCGAACCCGTACCCCCATGAATCGTACAGTAAGCGTTGTCTTATATGAGAAAAGATATTATTTAATTTAAAGTAATTAGTTGAGAAATCGAAGGCGGAAAAAAAATGTTATTTAGCCAAACCGGGTCTATAATACGGATAAATAATTTTGCTAGGCACTTCAAATCGCCCGAAATTTTAAATAATGGGTTATTAAATATCATCTGTCATATAGTACACAACACACATGTAATGTTGTATACGTGAGAGCAAGAACTCCAAGCAGTCGACATAGGCTGCCGCTAGCTGTATAATCTGAATCAGTGTTTACGTTTACAAAGTAACGAAATGCGTACGAGACAGTGCTGCGTTGTTAATTGCAACAAGAAAGAAAAGCAGGAGGTGGTGCTGTATAATTTCCCAAGTAGACCCCATGAAACAAAACAGAAGGAGCTGTGGATTAGGGCAGTTAAGAGACAAAAGTTCGTACCTAACCTACGGAATTTTTTTTATTATTATTATTGATTATAAGTAAAATTATCATGAAAATTTTACAGTCCTGATGGCAGTTTGTGTATGTTACCATAACCTACATTTGTCAATCATAGGCAATAATGTACTTACAGATAATTCTGCTTTGTATGGATTTAAGCTGACAGACGTTTGTCTCACAACATAGCAATTGATCAGATGACCGACTCCTTTATTTACATATTCCTGTACGTAGGCAACGTGCCTACTCTCTACTAATTTTTTAGCTTTTTTCAGCGTTTCATTATTAAAAACGATGTTGCAACTTATACTTTTAAAGCCTGTTTGGATAATCATATCCATTTCTTAGGGTGCTGATGTTTACGCGATAGCAGTATGTATGTCTTATTCAATAAATAATACTTTCTCCTATAAGCGACAGTGTTACGATTTAATCATACGGGGGTACGGTATTGCGCGATTCTGACACCGAGGGTGGCGCTGCGTGTCATGCACGGAGCGAATACGATGGTATTACAAGCACGAAACTCGCCCATCCCCCCACCCGCGAACACTCATACAGAAGGGCGGAACGGAACAAACAGGAAAGGCGCACTTTCGTCCTCCACCCCCCGGAAGTGAGCGCGGACTGTTGAAACGTGGGTGAGTGGGTGGGAATCCGATGTAACCTGTTGCTCCTTTTCCTCCCTCTGGGCGCGCGTAGGGTGTACACACATATATGTGGGATTTGCCTTTTCCAAAGGCGATGCCAGTGGTCGAGGCAGGAGGACGTTTGTATAGGTATATCAACACCATACCCCTTCCCTCGCTAATGAATTCCACGCGCTGATCGAGTCACGGCACTGATTCTTCTTTTTGATGCTGGTGTGGATGATTTTGACACTTGGTGGTAAAGCGATGACAACCAAATTCCATATTCGGTCCTATCGACGCGCGTTTTATTGGAAAAGAAGAATGCCAGCGCGCGTAGGCGTGGACAAGTCGATGATGACTCTCCCGCGTATAACATAGCCTTGTTTGCGGCGTGAAAGTGAAAGCTCCTCTTAGCTTGTCACCGGGCACTTGTGTGTACAATCTGCATGAGAGGATGAGACAACCTTGATGGTCGCCCCCCCCCTGCCCCCGCATACTTGGAGGTGATTATTCTTCCTTTGTTTGTTTTTTTATGAGCAGGATGATTTTTTTTAATTTTTTTTATTATTCATATCACACATAATTTGGTTTGATAAAAAATTCATTGCTGTTTTTTTTTTCTTTGCTTTAGATCGAAGCTCATTGTTTGATGGATGTGTTGATCCTACTTTTTTCCACAACCATCGTACAAATAGTTGTACATGAGTGTGTCACATTTGACATGTAAAAATGAAGAGAAACGTATTTTTTTCCTGCTTACTAATCATCAACTTATGAAGTTAGAAAACCTCATAATATATGTAGGCTTTCGAAAAGCGTTTCTACACATCAGTTCATGTCGTGTTCTCTGAGCTATATTTCGTTTTGACGAATTCCAATATTCTTCTGTAGGTTGTTTCGTTGTGGCTTGCAAGATGAAACAGTTGGAATTTATACATCATCAACTCTAAGGTGTGTACGTGTAATTAATTGTTTACTGAATAAATCGGTTTCCATTGTATCCCGAGAGAGATCAAATATCTCGATATACATTTACTCCAATGAGTTTTTTATTTTTTGACACGTGTAATCAGCCAAGTTTCTTGATAGGTAATGAAAAAATTATTAGGACGTACATAAGTGTTCGTAGCAACAGTAGAAGTAAATTTGTAAATAATCGATTCGTAATCGATCGATAAGGGTGATAAAGATTGATAAGATTGGATTCGAGTATGACTCAAGTGAAAAATATTTTCAACGAATTCGTATACATGTATATAAATTCATGACATAATTTCCAAGCACAAGTATAAAAAAAAATCAATCATTTTCGATTGTCACCAGCTCTAATGATAAAAGACACTTGGCACTCCAATCCAATATCGTCAGACACTCTCTTTGCTGATCTTCGTTCCAATCCATTTTCACTGTCTCGTTGGAAAAAAAAAAGAAAAAAAAACAAAACAAAAAAAAACAAAATCAGCGAATTTCCCATACAACGTCACGGATGATTGATAGCCTTAACAAATCAGCGCTCGTCTTGTTAAATTTTCCAATATAGCTATCGGCGATACTCCTCCTATGCTCTTCGAGGCAAATTAGCCGTCACCTCGACGGCTCTTTTTTCGCCATCCTTTCACTCTGTTTCCCCGAATGTACTATTTTATTTAGTTGGTGGAAATCAACCTCAATGGGTAGAATTTTTTTTATTGACAAAATGAGGAAATGCAGTTTTTTTTAAATCGTATGCAGTTTATCACTTTTTTTTAAATTAAAAATTCTACAGTTATGCATCTGTTATAAATGTGTGGCCTTTAAGAGAATTCTTTTTATAATTATATTCACTTTCTTCTTATAACTAGGTGAACTTGAATAAGATCTAATTAGGGTTTCAAATGAATCAATTGAATCATAATTCAATTACAGTTCAATAAAAAATTTAAATGAAATTTTTTAATGGATGGACGTTTCAATTTACAATTTAGTTCGATTTTTAATTGGAAAAACTTTTAATTAACAAATTAACTAAATTGTAGAAAATAATTTAATTAAAAAATCTTATTTCATCACGGATGGAAAAGAGAAATATGTTTGTAACACTTTATTATCTTCACTTACAGAATATCAAGTTAAAAAAAAAATTATCTGTAAAACTCATTAAAGTTCCTCAAGTTTAATAGTTAAGTTTTGTTCCAAAACATTATTTTATGGAGTTATTTTTACTGAGAATCGTTATAGTACATAATTTTTCTCCAGACCTTACTGTGCTTCAAAAATTACAATTATTTTAATTTTTATCACAATTTTTTAGGTGTAAGAAAAACGCAAACCATGTCAAACGTGCAATACTTTTTAAATATTTTTTAATTTTCAAAAATACCTTATAATTTTTAGTAGATTTTCTTTTTTTATTTTAATGTAAGATATTTAAAAACTTTTTTTTTTGTCCAAAGTATCTAAATTACTATGAAAAAAAAAAAAAATTCTAAGTTATGCAAAATATTACATTTTGTCTCACCTTGACAAACGCTAGATTCACCAGGCACACTTTTCCCTACCTTCGGCTTCAAAATTAAATTCAACCGTGTTTGAATTTACAACTCAAGCTGATAGGAATATAATTTATGCTCTCCTCTCCCAACGAGAAGTAGAAAAAAAGAGGCTCTCTCGCACGTATTGCTAGCGACATTGACCTGTTTGCCAAAAGGAGCGGCTTGCTTTTTGCCTTTTCTCCTTTCTTTTCATCGGTGCCTCTAGACGCTTTCTTACTTTGCGCTTTCGATTTGATGTACGACTCGAGTAGAAATACAAACATTCACGTTTTATGGAGGACTTTTTTTCTTCGGCGTATTTTTGTAATTAAAGTTTACGTGTGATTTTTTTGTATAAGTGTTGAAAATTTTTTTGTAGGGAAAAGTACAAGATTATTAAAATCATCATAATATTGTAGCTCTTCAATTTATATTTGACATATTGCATAAACACATTTGTAGTATAACCATTCAATTATCAAACATTGAATGTGTATTTTAGTTGCGGGGAAGCAATTATCTACACTCGCAATCTTCCATCATGCCAATATTTAAGTTTTGCCCCATTAGTCCTATTATGAAATTAATTAATCATGTGTCATTAGTTTCATGTACAACAAACCTTTAATTTTTCAATGAAAATGACGTTTGAGAACACTTAGTTAAACAAAACTTTTGCAACTATTCAAATTATAAAAAAAAAATACTCAGTATTCTACCAATCGCTACCAATGCCTCCCGTTCCTTATCAATGTAAATCATCTCGTGAAAAATTGAATCCTTCTAAAAAAAAAAAAATTTTTTTTTAAATACATGATGGTGCCACGGTTGGCACTCTACCTCTGCAGGGAATAAAATACTTTGACGCCGAAACGTAGCCGTATTCCTCTCAAATTTTTTCGCCAGTGTCGGGTGTAGTTTCTCTTGTGCTAATCAAACGCCTGACTGGCAGTCGCACCTTGCATTATTTAAAGGTGTAATGGAGCGAAGAGACCAAACAGCGTAATTTTGTTTTTTTTTTTTTTTTTTTTTTATATGCTACGACCGAAAATACGTTCGTTCAAAGAAATATCTTTTAAATCAAATAAATAATTTATTATATTTATTTTTTTATTTTAAGTCAAATAACTTATCAAATTAATAAAGATAAGCAATTTTCCTCGAATCAGATTATTAATAAAAATTAAGTATTGCAAGTGAATTATTGACTTATTATGATTATTGACAGCTGAATAGGATGTTCTTTCTAGTCAAGAATTTATCCTGATGCAATTCTTATCATTGATAATTGTAAATGGTTACTTGTTTGACTCGTTGAACTAATTGAGTGTCGATGCTATGTATTGGTAAAACTGTTTGATTCCGTTTATAAAATTCCGAATGAATTATATAAAAATACGATTAGAAGTGGTCGTAAATTCGTTTGGGACGGAAAAAAATATTACGATATTTTAACTTATCCAAATGTCCGTAGCTTGTATCTGTTGGTGTAGTAATATTGGTAGTTTACCTGTAACAGAAAAAAAAAAGATTTTTACATTTGTAAATTTTCTTATTTTGTGCAATTTAATATAATAATACACAATAGTTAAAGTTTAAATATGTTTTAAAAACGTGTGTATTTTGTGTTTTATATTACTCTACGAAAAAATTTCATCAATCCAAATAAACAGTTAATTGAATACAAACAAAAAATTTTTATTCAAATAAATTAATTATTTAGTTAAATATATTGAACATTACGCTTTAAAGAAATAATTTATTTGATTTTAACAAATACTTGTTTTATTCAAACACGTTTTATACGTTTTTTGAGATTGACGAATTTTTTTTTTTTTTTTCAGTGCACTTTTTGTTTAAACTCATGCAAATGTAAAAATTGTAATTTTGTGTAACGTTTGGAAAATTACTAAATAAATTATTTGTGACGAGAAAACTTCGTAAAAACATACCTACTTAAATGAAATTTCAAAATCTCAGTATTAATTCATTAGACTCTGACGACAACAACGAGATAAATCAAAATTAATATTCCTCTTCGTTATAGACACACGTATTTACTCACAACGCAGTATATATTTTATCGACAAAAAAAAATACACACATGTATCGATTTCAAATGTTTTCCAATACCAGCATCTACACCGCATTATTCACCGGTAACTCGCTCACTTCACATTCTTCGGAATAGTTCAGCCGCTCAAGAAGCAGGAAAAAAAAAGTTATTCGCGCACGTCTCCTGCTTCTATCTATAAATAATCGTCTCTTTCAAATGAAAACACGTAATGCCGCGTCGAAACGTGCCAGCGAATGAACAATATTAGAAAACAGCCGGCACATTATGCGCGTGTAGACAAATTGCCGGGACGATAAAACCTTATTGATTTATCATGAAAAAGTGAAAATAAAAAAAAAAAATAAATAAAAAATTTCTCCCGACGTTTCATACTTGGCATGTAAAAGCCGCGCGCCGCTGCATTCCAATTGAAGGAATATTTTAATAAACGCCTCGACGGTGCGCGTCCTCCCCGCCTTCCCCACGGCGCTGTTTATTGTTTTATTGTTATTTATTCGCTCATTTTGAATATCCGATATTTCCGTGCTGAATAATGTGGAAAATCTAATTAAGTGTAAAAAAAGCACGTGGCCAGCGAAATGCAAATTCTTCCGCTGTGCGCGAGGGGAATCCGTTTCGAGCCTCCAAGTATCGCTTGGTTATTTGGTTGAATGAGCTGACATTTTTATTTTCATTCTACGTTAATTCTTTGATTTTATTACGTTAATTTTTTAAGTAAAAAAAAAAAAAATGTTTGTACCTCTATCCTACTAATATTTTTTTTATTTTCAATTTACAAAAGTTTGAAGCAATCGTGTGAAAAATTTATGTAAAAAAAAATAACAATTCAATTTAATTAAACTAATGTTATAACCACTTTCTTTTTTTTAATTAAAAATTTAATTGGTATCGAAACTTGCTCCCCAAAAAATACTCATCGACCGATCGAAATGGATGACAGCGATGCTTTGGAGATACGTTGCGTTACCAAATAGTGAAAGCTCGATTTAATTCATTTATCAGTGATCGTCGATCGAAAAACCAGATACCCGCGCTCCGTTACCTCCTGAAATAATCTCTCAATTAACGAACAATAGCCGCTATACTCTCAATATTGATTCCATCCATTTCAAGCTAATTAAAATGTTCTCTAATTTATTTTTACAAAAAAATCCGTACAATTGAAATTGTTACTCAATGCAATTACAATGATTTTTGAGTTGAAAAAAAAAAAAAATACATGTATACATTCCCATGGACTCCGATGCCCATATAATGCTTCCGCGGTTCCGTAGTGGCATTACACATCCGACTGCCATACAGACTCGTAAAAGGGGCGATTTTCATATTATACGCAAGTCCTCCCTCTCGCGTTTTGAATGTATATATCCTTCTACAGCCGCGACATCGCATATTACCTTCGTCTTTCCTTTATATTTCTCCGCTGTCGGATAATCTCCAGCGCGTAGGGTCCCGGAGACATCGATTCGAGCTCGGGAGACCGGAAGTTTTCGCCGATTATGAATTGTATATCCTTGAATTTTTTTCGTAAAGGAGGCTCGGAGGCTCTCGCGATGGGACCAGTGGTTGGGGGAGATTTTTCAGTATTGAAAAAAGTCGTACTAACCTAGTATCATCAAAAACGTCCGTCCTATGGATTATGGAAATGTGTTTAGCAGGCCATTGCAAAACGGAATAACGATAGTGTGCTGTGTACAATTTGCTGGATGTATTAAAAGTTTTCTGGTATCTTAACGTAAAAATTGTTATCATATCTGGTAAAATCTTTTGGTCCTAGTATAATTATTTTGGAAATGTTCGAAAGTACAATTTTTAATATTAGAACTTTCAAGTTTAAACAGTTTAATCAAATTTTGGATCCTAATTTTATACGTAATACGTCTTCTTCGGGAAGTAATTTTTGACAATTTATGGTACAAAATAAAGAGTGTAATTTATTTTTACTTAAAATTATTAGATGGATGTAAGAAGCTTTCATTTACCACATCTGTCTAATAATTTTGAGTAAAAATAAGTTACATTAATAATTATATTTCCTGGATTTTCCATTAGAGTTTATGCTATAAACATTTTTTATATTGTACTAATATTCGTATAACATTTATGATCGTATAACTTTTTATTTAACACGTTAAGGTGTATTTTTGAGACTTATTTACAAAGTTGAGAGTATTAACTGTTGGCACCTTGTTTCCGTGAAAAAAAAAGTCATAAAAAAAAGATTACATGACATTCAATACTCAAATGTCAAAAAGTAAAGAAAAAAAAAAAAACAAAAAAAATCACCCCCAAAAAAACCCTCATCTTTTTACCCGTGAAAACAATAGCTTCCCATCCTTACACGTATAGACGCACTTCCTCATCATCCCGAACTCTTTCCATTTCTGCACTTGCAGTTAGAGAAACCACGTCCCCGGGTTTACGAGCGCAACTCGGCCCTCCGCGCGATCCTCTCTCTCTTCCTCTTCCTTATCAGCTCAGCGCCGCCGAATAAAAAGCTCCCAAGTTAGGGTCGCGGGTAAAAATAAAAGTTGGCCCGTAAAACTAAACCCGGAGACGCCGTCGAGCGCGATACCGAAGATTTTCGATTTTAGTGGCCCTCCGCGCCTACGTACATACACACACGGCTCGAGCACACCCGCCCACCCCCTCCGGGCCGGTATAGGCAGGCAGATGAAAGAGGTGTGGTGCCGAGAGTCCCGGGGCCGAGCTCACCTGGCGAGCTCCCGTTATTCGCGGAGGGCCACTAAAAATCCTCCCACCCCCTCGCGAGCTCGCCGCTGTGTACCCCCCTTCTTCCTCCCACGTGCCAGCGGGGGTGGGCTCGCGCTCACCTTCAACCCCCTCCCACTCGATGGATCTTCGCCCCCGCCCCTTCGCATGTTGCGGGGCTCGCCCGGGATTTGGAGCTTCGGTTGGGCTCTTTTTCCACTTGTGGCGATTCGTCAGAACTGCGTCGGCTGATCTTCCGCTCGAAGATTACCGGTGACGAATGTTGAGGTTTCATAGGGAATCGTCTTTTTATTTATTTTTTTTTTTTTTGGAGTCAGTTTGGTTTCTTCAAGGGCGACATACTTGCATCGAATAGCCCTAATAGTTTGTTGTTGATTCGATTTTTTTTTGTCTCCGAAAACATTGGACTTGACGTAGATATGAAAGTTGATGAGCTCGGAGGGATCATTATTAACTTCTTGAGTGGTGCTTTTTTTCGTCAGTCAATTTTTGGTGCCACAAACCAAGTTTTGTCGGCTGAAAAATCAAATACCCATAAAATTTTGCACTCGTATGGTTATCTTGAAAAAAAAACTCTTTGATTTCTAAATTAAGCTCAAAAAAAACCTGAATGAAATTGTCCTTAACAGGTGTACGCCACTGTTACATATTCCCCCGCGAGTGGACTGATTTCTTTGTTACGCCAAACTTTTCTTGATTCCCTCTTTTTTTTCAACGAAATCGATCAGCGATAGTCAACTTTGTAACTTTCACTCTCGCGCGCATAATCGAGTTTTCTCCCCTTCGATCGGCGGGTCGCAGTTACACTCGAGACTCCGTAAGTTGAACCCGTTAATTGTGTAATCGTCGTGCAATTCGATTTTTACTGAATCGCTAACGCGGATATCTTTATTCCATCACAAATTTAGTTAGAATAGTAAGTAATGGTGGAGTATTTTCGAAAGGGTGAAGAAGAGTGAAAAAAAGGCTTTTTAGGTCGTTCAAGCAATACATGGGTACAAGAAAGCATAACTAACAATGTTCATGTTAAATCGTGTTGTCTTCATTATTTATCCAAACTGCAGATTTTTTTCAATACAGTTCAGGGTGGTATAAGTTTCTTACCATGTACAGAATATAATGTCAGACAACTGAAATTCAATTTTGTACATCATTGCTACTTTTTGTAATAAAAATAGGTTATGTTGATTGGTTTTTTTTACTACGGTAACCTTAAAATTGTACTTTTTATTGAAGGTCCTTGATTCTTTACAAAATTTGGTACCGCAACTTTTGAATTGATTATTCTTGAGAATATCGGGCAATATTTACTCAAGTGCCTTTCGTCCATCTTGATTCGATGACATCTGATTATCGATAAGATAGAAAACTACCCTATACCCTATGGGGAATCCCAGCTCCTTTTCAAGAGCACCTGTTGTTCCACAACATTACTACGCTCCCTGCAGCGATCGAAACCACCCAGACTTACTAGGGTACTTACTTTAAACTAAATGTTGAAAAGTGCTTGAATATAAAAATCACGAATTCATTATTAACATGACAAAAGTTCCGCACTTACGGTTTGGGTACACCACCTCCTGTATCTATTTATTTCTCGAATGCATATACAAAAACTTAGTCCTTCGTGATGCTAGGCCGATATTAAAAATACCGCATTTTCCTCTCACCCCACCTCGGGACACACAAAACGAGCACACCTCGCAAGCCGCCCCCGATTTAGACTCTCGGTCGTCGTCAACCGTAAAGCGCCCGCTCGAGAGCTTCCCGATCGTCATGGCCCGAAATACCACCGCTTCACAGTAGCCGCCTTCGGTTTATGCACAGGATCACCCGCGTAAACGACGATAAGTGCCACCGCGCCTTTACGACTCGCTCGTATAACAACCTACCTTTTATCTCACCGTGGCATCCCTCGCTATTGTATACCCCTGAAAGAGCGCTCGCATCTCACACTACCTACGCGTATTATTATATTATAAAGTAGGGACAAATTCCCCCCTCCCCTCTCCCCCAAACGACGATTGTCGTTGCAAAAATGACAACCAAAGTTTACACGAGGGGAAATCGGGGTCATTGTCTTGTTTGGCGTCGCGTCGTAATCGTACACGAATTTCCTAATGTGCGTGTATAACATATACACATGTGCGACTGTATAATTCGAGATGGTCGTCATTTTGAAATTGACAAGAGAGAGAGTGCACCACTGTTGTTTGCTGCCTGCACCACCATCACCGCCCGTGGCGTATTTCACAATTAATTTAATGATTATGAAATTACACGACACGTCAATACATCGGATACGCTTATTGAACGCGCGCGTTTTGATCTAAACGTGTAGCGCGTGTTTGGGTATTACGGACAGCTGGAATTGATGCACGATGATGGGGGAGTATTGAATTACGAGGAGGAGGAGGAAAAGGATTAAAAAGGTGTAAAGTGCAGATTATGCTGCTTATTTTTCGAGATTACACTTAAGTGTATAACGTTACAATCGGACCTTTTATTCACAATTTTAGTGTATTGGCCATAAAGTCTTTACTTGGAGATTTTTTCCGAAAGTAATGAGCCGAGGAAACGATGGCGATTGGCTGACTGTAGTGGGCCCGTGGAAGAGGTAAGTACAATTGAAAATTCTCATCTTTAGAAATTATGTGAACAATATAAGGGAGAAGAAGAGGTTCAGATCAGTGTCTTAGCTCGATTGTCTGAAGAGTACGCGTCTTGGCTCGATCCAGTGAGCCAATTAGGAAGTAAGAGATTTTTTCGGCTGGGGTTTGTTCCTCAGCCTCGGTGGATTATGTCTTTACCACAGGGCGACTCGAGGGTGGGCGATGATGGTGGGGTAAAATGTGAGGAACAAAAAGGCCTAGTTAGAGAAGTGAGGATCAAAGACAATGGCATTGGGTATTTTTCAATCACGTGATTGAGGCCACGAGTCTTTGATTATACCCCCCTTAATATATCGTACGGAGCTCCATATTGGATCAACAAGAAACAGTTTTTCTTCCAACTTTGCTGTCTCTCTCACTGTGTAATCTAGCGGCATTCATTTCATGCCCCGTTTATGCTATATAACGCCTTGGGTTAGGTAGTGGTCATCGATTAATTAGTTGGGTGATAAAAGATGGTGTTTGAAGGAGTTTATTACTCGGGATTACAGTCAACACCCCCCGTGTAAAAGTGGCGTAGGGTGCCCGTGTAAAATCACTTGAGTGATGTATGGGTAGAAAAAAGAAGTTGTGCGTTCTTGAAAAATCGAAAACGTTATATTTCAGTACAGTTTAGATCACTTCAATTTCTTCATCATTGGCTCGTCTTACCTGACTCGTCTGTTTCTACTTAATTTTACAGATGACAAATTCTTCAAGTCCATGCAAAATCAAATATACTGTGGACTGTTGACTTTAGTTGGAGTTGAACATTATTACGTACAAAAGTTTAATTTTTTTTTAAATCAAAAATATGTATGGAAAATCATAAAAATACTCTTTTATTGATAAATTAAAAACTACGGAAAAAATTTTTATCGTAATTTATCGTACTTGATTGATAGCAGCGAGGGTCTCCGATGGTATAATTATGTTGTTACAAATAATTATTATAGTGACTCCCGCTTTTATTAATTTGTTATATGATGATAAATTAATTTATAATTTTTCAATTCACGAGTAAAATAATTTTTTTATACATTTTATTTATTTATTTATTTTTTTTTTATTCACTAACGGCATGTAAGCTAAATAAAATAACATTAGCCTAGGCTCAAAGCCAACAGCGTCTTCATGAATCATATAACAAAGTTTGAGCTGAATTTTTAATTCCAACGAAAGATCAGGATTCAACGACTAAAATATATATAGGAAATAACTAGTCTTAGCCCTTATAACTAACTTTTGGTACCACGATGATAAACACTATCAATAAACGTTTTTTTACTTTGATAAAAACCAAAGACAATCGACTAATCCAACTCCCTCACAAAGTTTACTTCTTTACACAAAAAGAAATCAAAATGATGAGAAGCCCAATATAGCGATAAAAAAAAATTTCCTTCAAGCATTTATCCATCAACGAACAATTAAAACCCCACCGCGTAAAAAAGTCGCGAGCATAAATTATCCGAGGGTATTAATGCTGGGGAGCTGCTGCTGCGCGCGGCGAGATCCTTTAATTATTTACTTTTCCACTAAAGTCGCGAACCAGAGTTCCAGGATGGATTATGTACATCGAAGTGTCGACGGAAATATAGGGTTTATTAAGAACGCAGGGCTTTGAGCGCCAATTAAAACCCTCGCTGCTGTTGAGATTACATTCTGAGGAGGATGAGAGAAAAAAAGACGCTCAATCTAACTTGTCGCATAGCTTCTTTTCCGCGGCGTTTTTATTGCAAATACCTGCGCTCTTTGAAAGAGACGTCAGCTACGTTAAAAAGAGCCAGACTTTCGAGACAAATTGGGGATTGAGATCCTTATTATTTTTACTTGCTTATATTGCTTTTTTTGGTTACTTTTAAGTACTTTTTTTGTTTGTATAATTTTTTTTTTTTTTTTTACTCAACTGTATACTGTATGAAAAAAAATATCATATAATACTTTGTGAAAAAAAACTTCATTTTCATTAATACTCGTAGCATGATATACTTGCGAAAATTTTTTTAAGCCAACTGAACGCATTGTATTTTTAAAAGGAAAAAAGTACTAAAAACTTGTAAAATCATTGTAGATATAGTTGTTATTATTTTTTTTTAAGATTGCACGTGCCATTAAAAAAAAATCATGTAGGGAAAAACCAAACTATTTTTCGTATGCTGAGCAAACACGTTCGTAATATCGCAGTACCATCGAAGATCAGAGACGCAAAATCAACGCGCCTATTGTTCTCTCGACACAATCGATGGCCATTACAAGTGTCGAGCTTACAATGACGTTGTTGGGATTTTTGATGCTGTCGCTCGTCAGTTTCTTTACGAGTTCTTTATTCCTCTTAAATAGTCGTCAGATCTGATGGATGTAATAATGGTCTTAAGCAACTGTGCTGTAAAAAATGTAACCTTGAATTGTTTTATTTTCTTGTGTCTACTGTTCACATAAAAAGGCTTTTGTCATTAAAAATTTTTTTTGCATATTTTTTTTATCGGTAATTCGCTTTTTGATTGTACAATGTAAAAAAAAATTGCATAATTAAATGATTTACAAATTGTTGTGCTTTTCCATTTTAAGGTATGACTTATTCTCAAAAGCATTTTATATTTTTATTACACAAGAGTGTAATCACACATTCATTGACAGCAGTATGGTTTGTAAAATAATTTAGACTCTAAATTGAATTGAGTCTGAGTACACAAAAATTTTCGCAACACTTACTTGTCAAAAAAGCTATAGTTTTTTATTCTAATTATCAAAATTGTTATTTTAGAAATACCTTTTTGTCCAAAAACATTTCGGGGGTATAAAAAAAATAAAATTTAAACCATTTTTGTGATTTGAAAGTCAAACAAAATAGTGAGGATACAGCAGCTATGTAATAATGTATTCTAGTGACAATAGTAGTAACACTATAAAATTGACACTGTAAGAAGCTTCTTACGGTCTTCTAGTCAAAGTAAAGAAAGATTATGTGGCTTCGTAATGTAAAAAGAAAACATTTCTTAATTACAGAGTAATGAATCGTTTAAAACGTGGCTTTTAAAAACAGCAAGATGTGGACTGAAACATAATAAATCTCCTTAAAGTTTACATATGATTTAAAAAAAATTGGTTTATGAAAAAATTATACTCTTTTAAAATACTTTTACTTGACAGGAATAATTTTTTTTTCTCGCAAAATACGATTTTTGAAAATATAAAAAAATGATGGAAGACAGTACAAAATCATAATATTGTGGTGCTTTAGTATCGACACAATAAATTAAAATTTTTTAAAAAATTCATAAAATCATTTAGTCCTAATAAATAATATAGCGAAAATCGTTTTACTTGCCTAAGTAATTGTTATCCTATAGAGTGACAAGATTTGTTTTATAATACTCATTTCAGTATCTCAAATTGATTCAACATAAATACACATTATTTCTCTGTACTAAATGTACAAGTATTCGTTTGTGTACTACAATGTTTGTTTATGAAATAACAATAAATTGTACATTTTTTGCATCTAAGATAAGATTCGTCGGAACAGATTGTGTTTGAGATATTATTTACTCTCTGTAACATTATGTGTCGATTGTAGTGTTGCAAAATTGGTGTAAACGATTCCATGAAGGAACAATAACACGCCATATACCGTAGGTGAAAGTTGTATTGTTCGACAAAATTAGTTCACCTACTCGAATACAGCATTATTTTTTTTTTGCTTCGTAGCCATTATTAAATTTAAAAAAAAAGTTCATCTTTAATTCATGTTTTTTGTCAACGAACATCTAAAAATAAAATATAACTAAATATGATATTTTTATCCTACCTTTCGTAAAATATTCCTTTTTATGAATACTAATAGACAAGGTTTAAAAAAAATTTTATTAGTACATTTTTTTACTTTAATTAAATTGCAATGGATGTAATCAAAAATATTTCTGTAATGCGCCTAATTGTGTCGACTCTCAATTTTTCGCGTAACCATATAAAAATTTTTAATATTTGCTAAAAAAAATTAAAAATCCAATAAGAAAAGAGTACACTTCTTTCCAATGACGGAAGCGTGATCTTCTAATTTCTATTCACTTTACGCGCCAAACTGACTTCCCCTTCGATCTCGCGCGCATTGCGTCATAAGTGGACGAAATACTGCACGTCGTTTGCCGCGGCTTAGTTACATCAACAAAAACGCTGCTTCGCTCAAAAATTGCGCAAGAGCTCCTATATGAATCATAATGGCATGTCTACAAAATTTTATTTTTGGAAAGACAACATTTTTTTATTTACTATATTTTTTAATGTGATCTGTGCGAACAAACGTTTGGATGGGTAATTTGAGTTAGTATACCTAAGTTATAGCATTTATTGTTTCATATTTACTTGAATCAGTACGTAAAAGATGTCATTTCTTTAAAAAATTATTTATTGTTACAGAAAAATGAAATTGAGTTAACTTTTTATTTTAATACATATTGTAAATAAATACAGTCTGATTTAAAACTTTTGTTGATAAATTTACAAGTGAACTATAATTGCTAGTGAATCATTTTTATTTTTATGTTTAGCAAAATAAAAATATACATTCCTTTCAATCTACACATCAATGTGATTACCATCTGTCACAATTTACGTCTGTTTTTTAGTAAACATCAAGATAAATCAACGAAATGTTTTTATCGTAAAGCTTACCACTATTTTTAACAATCGAATTATAAACTTGTAGATAAAAACTGTCGTGTTATTAATTTTTTTTCTTACCATCCGCAAGTTCCGTTTGAATTATTTTAATGTGATATTGTCTAATCAACCACATCACAAACAAAATGGGCTTGATTTGAAATTATTCTGTTTTCTAAGAATATTCCGTATTAAATATACATGAAAGTGGTTTTTTTTTTTTTTCATCCGTGTCGAAATAAAGCATTTATTGCCTTTCTCAAATGCAAGTAAAGTCAGGGAAAAAGTTTAGTCATGTGGTATTGTTCGTTTAAAAAGAGATAATGACAATTTTCCTTTTTTTTCTGTACACATCTAGCATCACATTTATTCAAAATTCAAAGTATCTCTATAGTATGCGGTACACGTACATGAATTCGATTATAATTTGTACGAAACGTTGAATGAGTATTAATTAATTGCGGTTTAATTTGTTTACGTAATTGCGTCGTAATGAATATACGCAACTCATATCAATACGAACGAAACGAATTCGCGAGTAATCCATACAGGGCAAGTTATGCATTAAAATAGAGTCTCTGATTGGTTTTCGCTTGAATTAACTTTTAATTCAAGTTGACTAGACCGTGAAAATTCCTTTTAAAAATATATTATTATTAATATAAATTTTATAAAACTAAAGATCTTTGACTGATTTTTTTTTTTTTTTTTTTTTGTTATACCTGAACGGTGATAAATTTTTTGTTTTAAAGTTAAAATAATCTGTAACTTTATAGAATATGCATCATTCTTGTCCGGAATTCGACAAAAATTGGACATTCAGTAAAAATATTATATCAAAACACTAACTATGAACGAAAAAAAAAGAACTTGTTCCTCTACTTTTGTGAACCACGTGTGTTTATCTAATAAATATAAAGATAATCTTTGGCTAGCACTCGAGTCATTTCTTATTTAGTTGAAAAAAAAAAAAAACAATCGATCAATTTCTTAACTTCATTTTTTCATACTATTTCACGTTATCGATGAAAAACACATCCCTATCGATCCACAAGAAAACTGATACGGAACTGGGAATCACATTTTTCCAAGCCGATTAAATCGCTTTATCAATTTTTGCAAATATGTCCGTTCGCCTATATAAATCTCTACTGCCGTCTTGATGTTACTATTGCACCCGATTATTCCCTCTCGGCGAAGACTTGCGAATTTCCCAAACCACGACCATGAAGGCTGTATTCTTTGCTTTTCTCCTGGTGGTAGTGCTGGGGTCGGCTTACCGTAAGTACTCTTGTACACTTTTTTTTTTTTTCTTTTAAATGCAGTTTTGGAAACCGAAGTGAAAAGTTCAACTATTAAATTTGAACATCAGTAGCGTTTATTTTTGATAAATACCAACAATGCATTATCATCCAAGTGTATTTCAATAATTCGTTTGAGGCATGTGGAACTATTATATATATAATATTCGTAATATATAATATGTATATATTTAATAAAGGAAGGCTGTAAAGGGCATAAGATTTCTATGACAGATTCATCATACTTGTGAATGTATTAAATCTAGTACAAAGTCTAATCTAAAATTGTTTAATCTACATGTATATTTTTTCGTTTGATTTATTTTTGACACATTGAAATATTTAACACTGTTATGTAGTTGGTGGACGTTTAACTCGTGTGTTTGGAATTATTATTTAAAAAGTTTAAAAAAATTGTCTTCAATACACTTGCAAACGTACATCATAAAATAAACGAGTGGCTATATATTTTTCATTTTATAACATTCATTTTTTCTCTAAAAATTTTTTTCTTTTTTTTTTTTTTCAATAAAGTTGGCAATTGATCGATTTTCTTATTTGTTAAATGAAAAATAACACGCTTGTATTTATCAGCTACACTTACAAATTTTCTCAAAACAGTACGAGTGTAAAATCGAGTGCTCCCCTCCAAATTAATACCAACCCCAAAGTTACATCTACATGTCCCGGCAATAATAATGACAATAATGTTCTTGTCAAGTCTCGGACGCTGCCTGCAACCCGTCCCTCTGTAAATCAATCTGCGGCAGATTGGGCTACGGCTGGTGGCGGTGCTCGGGCAACATCTGCTACTGCAGCAATTTCTTGAACGCAGCCCAAGAGCCGGACGTGGCCAAGGAAGTCAGCTTCAACGTCGACAAGCTCGCCAAGGCTTTTGAGCACTAAATTACCTATGCCTAACAACAAAATCCGATCCTTCGGATGAAATCATTGTATTTACCTAAAATAAAGTACTCAAAAATTTTCTGAGCATCAGCAATTGATTTTTCTTCCCCTACGTGCCGCGAGTTGAGAAAACTCGAGAGAAACATCCAGCCTCCTCCTCCTCGGAATTTCGCACGCGCGCGCGCCTCCGCCTGGCGGGTAATTCCATACACACGGACTCCCCCCGTGACGGCGCTAACGTGATGGGCCCCGGCTTTCTTCTTCACGAGATTTATCAAAGACGGCGGGGTTAAACTGCATTAGCGTTCGACGCGCGCTGCTGCTCTCTTGGCGAAGAAAAACCTCCGTGGGAGAGGGGAGGACACGTCTGGCGATTAACGCGCGAACTATTGTGTTACGGGATCATGGAGTTTTGCGAGAATGTTGGCTTTGTTAATTGACGAGATGAAAAAGTAACACAGTCGGTAAACGTAACCACTAATGATAATTTAGTTGAAAAAAATAATGGAGTGTTATCAAAATACTACAGTTGATCACTCGGTAGCATCGTAACTATTACCGTTCCACGGTTACGAACTCATTTATTGATAATATGAGAAAAAAATATAAAAATGAGTGTCCCCTATATTCTAGTCATTCAGAATCTAGGGACTTTTTACTATTCAAGCACTGATTCTTACAACTGTGTTCAGATAAGTAATTTTCACCACAAGTACAGTATTTTTCATTGTTAGCACACTCGTTTTTACTGTTCAAAACAGTAATTTCCATCAGAGGATTAAATTTTGTTATTTACATAGTGCAAATCATTAAATTACCACTCAGTGTTATCACAACAAGGTTGTAAAAAGTTCCTAGACGATAGAATGCTGTCACAGTAATTTTTATGATATTTATTGCGTAATTAAAAAACCAAGCCTGTGGCGCATCTTTATGCAAATAATATGAATTCATCACTAAAACGTTCCAAACGTGCAGTTGTGAATTATTTCAACATCAGTATTTGAAACGTCGAATAAAATTGTTAGGTTGAATTTAAAAATTAAAAAAAAAAATTTCGCACAGGTAGCTTTTTGATATGCTGTCATCCTCCTGTTTTATGTTGTATCACTCGTCTCTGATCAATATTGATTGATTATGCACGATTAATTATTTTTACAACCAGCGAATATTATTCAAATCATAACCGCATGATCTCAGCTTAAAGGTATCAGATAACGAATAAAATGCTGTATTTGAAATTATTTGGCTTTATAAGGTAAAATTAAAGATAAGGAATCACAAGAACATTCTTATGTGATTAAAAAATACAGAAATGTATTAAAATTGGTATTTCAAAAGGATTCACAATAAAATATATGAACGACCAGAAAAATATGATGAAAAGTATCATTAATTACCGCAGCAGGTGATGGAAGGCGAGCGAATTTCGAGCTGCATTGAAAGAGGTGGTCGCCGTGCATATATACGCACATTCATATCAATCTAAATATGTTTGACATCCATTATGAAGTGATCCATTCTCGTTGCAGTGCACATATATCCACACGCGTGTACAAACATACGTGCTCCCGTACAACATATACCCCATCCCGTGCCAATCGAATTGTCGAATTCGTCGCGGGGGGGGGGTATAAGAGGAGTCACGTATACATTTATTAATCGAAATGTTGGGCACAGCGACAAAATGAACATACGCATGCACGAACGCACTCGCGCGCACCAATTCGAAATTTCGCATGAAGATGCGCATATCGCACGTTTGGACCGGAGTACGTGACATAACGCGCAATCTAATGCGACCAAATTGGGGTTGGCTTGTGCATAAACACTATAGGCGTTTTTTTTGTCCTCGTAATTAAAATTCACTGAGCGAGAGTGCGTATCATGTGATGATGATTGCGCTGATGTTGGTTTGAAAGGACGCGTGAATTTCAATGCTGTTTTTCAAAGCGATGTGCACGGATCGACGTTCTTTTCGTGCGGTTTATGTTTGAAGTGCGAATCAGCATAAATAAAAATACAATTGCTGAAAAATAAACAGATCCATACAAATTTGTGGTATACAATTAAAAATAGTTCAATTACATAAAGAGAGACAATCGAGGTTTTTATAACGGCATGTGGCAATATGCAAAATTCTAGTTAGTCATATTTTTTTTTTTTTTTTTTTGTAAAGCTTTAATAATTACGTAATTGAACTTGTGTGACCTCTTTAGTTAAACAATTATTGAAGCATATTGTGTAATGTAAAAACTTGAAATCATTTCACATCCTTGCCAATATTAAAATTCCCAAAAAGAGGTGACCTATGACGTAAAGGTCACAATTATCAAACTCGGAAGAAAGGTCTCTTATACTTTTTAAATCAATAAAGTTACATCATCAGATAAACACAAATTGCTCGCATGAATGAGACAAGTGATGATCGTAAGAGGCACACCACAGCTGTAATAGCATCCAAATTATACAAATACGTCTTATCAAATAACAAACACAATGCACCGACAGTAGAAATCCGAGTCAACAACACTTTTTCACGTATATAAACCCGAGGGTGAGATTTTGACAAGCACTTCGAGTCTCCAGTACCTCGTACCAAGCAGCTTGACAATGGTTTCCAAGACTTTGTTCCTCGTCCTCTTGGGCTCTGCCCTCGTTTTGGTGAGTATCGCTCGCACTTTCTGATAACTATTCTAGAAAAACAAATGTCATCAAACGGATACAAGTGATAAACTATTGAATAATTCTTTACCACCTACAGGCAGCACCAAAAGTTAGCAACGACGTTGTGGTGGTAGACGAGGCCGAGGAGCGCAGCATCGAGGATGCCTGGAGGAAACTCGAGTACAAGTTCTCCCAGGCCATTGAGAAGATCAGAGATACTTGGCACGATGTCAAGCAAAAGGGCCAGAATGTTGTCAACATCAACCTTAAGGTCATCCGGGAGAAAGGAATCGAGCTGATTCACAAGGCCAAGGAAGTCTATAGGGAAATCAAGCTCGAGGGCAAAAAGGCTGCCCCCGAGATCGACAACATCAACAAGTCCCTCAAGGATTTGTCCGACCAGCTCAAACACATCAGCAGCGAGGCCGTCGTCGACGCCAAGCAGCTGGTCCATGAGGTTGTCGATACCGTCAGGGAGCAGTTCAACAAACTCAAGAAGCACATCTAGTTATTTTTTGTTTTAGTCTAACCTATGTACTTGTCTGCTGCCTATTGTTGAATCTCATCTATTATACTATTTAGAATAATTAAATACTCACGTTTTTTTCGAAACCGATCTTTGTTTTAATACTTAACCCATTCCAATCCTCAACAACTGTTAAACCAATTGTGTTGATAAGTGATATAATGATGTCGAGCGTAATTATCAGTTGGCAATTTACTGTACTGTATGAACTACATCAACTTTGATGAACCAATCTTGAAGATTCATTGTGGGGCTAGTGGAAAAGGAAATTTGGAGTACGAGGTCTTCTTAACACGTAGTTTCTGATCATAATCGTAAGTAAAGCCGACTCTGGAAGTGGTTTTGTAAAATGTCATCGTTCAACGTTCAAGGCAGTTGATCAAAAAGAAATTGATTGATACGAAGTACGAAACTACTGAGGAACTATCTGTGAAACCCATTCTAATCTTCAACAACTATAATACCAAAATAGTTATTACGCAAAAGTGATGTAGATAATTATACATGTATAATACACCATAAACTCGACTTGCAGTTGTGTATTTCAGGCCATTATAGAAGTAATGTATGAATGTTATTTTACAATAAAGTATTGATTGGTAATATTTTCCTTATGGAGTCATTTATTTTCGTTATGTGCATTCGAAAACCAAAGTTGATAACAATTTCGTTTAAAAATTTAAAAGGCAAATTATTAGGTGTATTTGAAAATGATCATGTTGCCTTACAATAAATTTATTTGACCAAAACCATGCTCTCCTTACATTTTCGGAATAAAATGTTTTTCTTAATTTCGAATGAAATTATGAGGATTTTGTACTCATGAAACTATTTTATCTCCTAAACTATTATTCGTTACATGAACTATTGTGTGATAATAGCGAGACAAGGATTACTGGTACATCTATTATGTACATTGTGTATTTTATGCGAGGTACATTTTTGAAGTACAAAATGATTCTCATTATACACTTGGCACATTTTCTATTTTTACTGTTATTGTTAAATGTATTATACGGTCATTTAAGATTTTTAATAACATGATAAAATTATAGCTAGTACAAGTAAGTAGAGAAGTTATAAACTTGTTAACCGTAATCAATTTGATAAAAGAAATATTATTTTCTACCATCTCAGTGTTGATGAATAAAGAAAAAGATGAAAATTTTACAATCGAAAACCATAATTATTAACGTGCGGCTTTAAGTGCTTGCATCTTCATTGTTGCTGCTAAGAACATTTTCCTCGACAGTTACTTACGTACTTCGTATGAATCAATTTCTTTTTGATCAACTGCCTTGAACGTTGAACGATGACATTTTACAAAACCACTTCCAGAGTCGGCTTTACTTACGATTATGATCAGAAACTACGTGTTAAGAAGACCTCGTACTCCAAATTTCCTTTTCCACTAGCCCCACAATGAATCTTCAAGATTGGTTCATCAAAGTTGATGTAGTTCATACAGTACAGTAAATTACCAACTGATAATTACGCTCGACATCATTATATCACTTATCAACACAATTGGTATAACAGTTGTTGAGGATTGGAATGGGTTAAGTATTAAAACAAAGATCGGTTTCGAAAAAAACGTGAGTATTTAATTATTCTAAATAGTATAATAGATGAGATTCAACAATAGGCAGCAGACAAGTACATAGGTTAGACTAAAACAAAAAATAACTAGATGTGCTTCTTGAGTTTGTTGAACTGCTCCCTGACGGTATCGACAACCTCATGGACCAGCTGCTTGGCGTCGACGACGGCCTCGCTGCTGATGTGTTTGAGCTGGTCGGACAAATCCTTGAGGGACTTGTTGATGTTGTCGATCTCGGGGGCAGCCTTTTTGCCCTCGAGCTTGATTTCCCTATAGACTTCCTTGGCCTTGTGAATCAGCTCGATTCCTTTCTCCCGGATGACCTTAAGGTTGATGTTGACAACATTCTGGCCCTTTTGCTTGACATCGTGCCAAGTATCTCTGATCTTCTCAATGGCCTGGGAGAACTTGTACTCGAGTTTCCTCCAGGCATCCTCGATGCTGCGCTCCTCGGCCTCGTCTACCACCACAACGTCGTTGCTAACTTTTGGTGCTGCCTGTAGGTGGTAAAGAATTATTCAATAGTTTATCACTTGTATCCGTTTGATGACATTTGTTTTTCTAGAATAGTTATCAGAAAGTGCGAGCGATACTCACCAAAACGAGGGCAGAGCCCAAGAGGACGAGGAACAAAGTCTTGGAAACCATTGTCAAGCTGCTTGGTACGAGGTACTGGAGACTCGAAGTGCTTGTCAAAATCTCACCCTCGGGTTTATATACGTGAAAAAGTGTTGTTGACTCGGATTTCTACTGTCGGTGCATTGTGTTTGTTATTTGATAAGACGTATTTGTATAATTTGGATGCTATTACAGCTGTGGTGTGCCTCTTACGATCATCACTTGTCTCATTCATGCGAGTAATTTGTGTTTATCTGATGATATAACTTTATTGATTTAAAAAGCATAAGAGAACCTCTGGTTTCATAATTTAGTGCTTCAGGTTACAGGCTGTCTTTATTATTGTAATACTTTCATACATAGATAATTTTTCAAAAAAATCATGTTGCAAACATCTGATGCACTAGTGTCTAAGCAAATTTCGGAGTAATGGTTAATGTACGACCTTCTTGTGAGAACATCCAATTTGTTAAAAACAATAGTTATTGGTTTTATGTTAGTAACAGGTATCTTGGACACACTTTGCACGACCTACATTGTGATATAGAGTTGTCAAATTTGTTGTATGCGCATATCTAATGATATTGGCACGGTTAATTAGGTCCCATTAAAAAGTACATTCAAATTGATTTCTGGATCATTGTTAAGAAGTATAGTTAATTTGGTTATTGTCATTAAAAAACGATTATCATTTATCATAGTTTCGGAAGGATACATAGTAAAAAATATCTCAAGCATTCAATGTTATAACATAAAACTCATGAAACCTATTTAAATTGCATGTGTCCCCCAAAAAGGAGACATCAGATCTATTGTTGAAGCTGAGTCATAAGTAACAAGCGCTCCAGGACTGACAATTTTTAAAACTAAAAATAAGCGCTAAAAAAAATTTCCCTTTTTTATCCAATAGATAAAAACCTTCTGAAAGGAATATTCGTACTTTGTGAAAAGTAAACATTAAAAATGGCTTAGAAATGTACGGTACAGCATAAATTAAATATTCGGTAAATTTCAGTGAAACAAAAACATACGAAGAGCAGTGGCAGTGAAATCTACATAATCGGTGAATCGTAACAATACACGCATTGAGGTGCAATCGTTTCTCGCCGAATCGCTTAATCTCTATTTGCTGAGTCGCTCGTCATCGGAGCAGCTGCAAGAGCGGCTTCACCCAAAACGCGGAAACGGATGAACGATCATACAATAACGTAATCGAGTAATCCGACTCGTCGGCGATGCTTCCCGACTTTAAAGAAGACGAAGTCATTGTCGCGTCCTCCTCCTCTCCTTTGCTTGAAGAAATTTCCAGCTTGGTATACGCGTTTTTGCTCTTAAGCTGCGGTTCGGTGGCTGCCGCCGACCTCGTCTTCGTTCGTTAAGGACGTTTTTCAAGACGAGGACGGTGCTTCGCTCAATTTGATCGGTGATTGTGTTTGAACGGTAGCTCTTGAACCGTGGAGTAGATCATTTTGGGGTTGCGAAAACTATTTTATGACTTAAACCGCGTACACTCGAAGTCAAGAAGTTGGAGGACTGAACGGGAAATTATCGATTTTTCATCAATGCTTTATCAATCTTATGCAAATTTTTTTGCACGCAGTATCGATGCATTAGATGCGTATTATGCAATAACTTGTAATGAGTTGGATATCAAATCGACCTGTTTTATCGGTGCATCTGTTGCAGCAATCGTAAAACAATAAATTTCATACGTTTGACCAATAATTTGATGCGTGAAACGAGGCGTGAGACACAAAAATCTGTATAATCTCGAAGCGAATTCATAGGTTCTTGGATGATAATAAAATTTATACCACCAATTACCTGAAAAAACCTAGCCTTGAGGGATACAATTAAAGTATTGATAACCCCAATGAATTATTTATTACATAAATTATTGGTAAAAAAAAAGTGAATGCGCAATCGTGACACTTCTAAAGATCAATGAGACTTGAAAAAAATTCGTTAGACTTGTTGAGAGTTCAAGAAAATATAAAGATTTTACACTTGCATCTTTCATATTACTCATCAAACATTTTGGTTCCCACTTTTTTTCTTTACTTATATTTCAAACGATATCCCCGAATTTCGTTTTAATTCATTATCTGGAATACCAAAACACCTTTTTATTTCCTTAAAAAATAATCAACCGCTGTTGTAATGTCCACATAATGTGATCGGTATGAGAGAAAAAATTTATTCAATTACCCGTGATATGGATGAAATTTTTAAAAACCTATTTATATCTAAAGACTATCTAAAATTTTATCAACATTTTTAATCTTCTGAAAGTATTTTGAAAGATACTAAATTTGTTGGTAGTATTACCAAATAAATGTGAAAAAAATACTAGTTACCAATACGATATCAATATTTATGATACAAGTAAAAAAAAAAAAAAAAGAAAAAGAAACTGAATTGACAAAAATATTCTCCGCAGCTTCCAAAAAACCCAAAGATACTTATACGAACCATCAAAACTCAGGAGTAAGGCGTCCTGACAAATCGCAGTTTTCATCATCCGCCAGAGGTTACATACCCTCTTACCCATAGCGATTTCTCGAAGTTACGTACCCATTCGGCGCGACCGAGAATCTTCACGGAATCCGCGAGTTTGCCACTTTTTTTTCCATCTCGAGAAAACTTGTAATCAACCAGACGCTCGCTTCGTCCTCGCGGCGTCATAACTTTCACACATACACACGCGCTCACTCACTCTCGGGAATCCACCTCCAATCAAAAATTACGTAATAATTCAAGCGAGTCACAGCGAAAAGACACTCACACACGCAGCTGGAAAATTATATTTCACGAAAGCCTAGAAAGACAGGGAAAAAAAACTTCTTATTGCGACTGACAGATCGGCAGAGATGTTGGTGGATCGGTTGGAACAATGCGCCGATAAATTAGCCTCTCTTCCTTGGCTCTGGGAAAAAAAGGCTGACGCGCGCGATACACAGAAAGAAAGGAGAAAGAGAGAACTCGGAAGTACAGGGGAATTACGTGATTTTCAAGTGTGTTATACACACGCTCGGTGGAAAGTAAGTGCCTCGGATTCTAGGGTTCTTGCCCTTGTTACGTTATGGGTTTACTACACGTTTATGCTGAAATGCTTAATCTTGTGTTGATTCTATTGTATTTTTATTTTTATTTATATTGTATTTCGTGTAATGTATTTTGATTTTTTTCTTTGTCTTTTTTGTTTCAGGTAAGTTCCAAAAATATGGTGGTGAGGCAACTTGATCGTAAGTAGTTTTGCTTTTATTTTTGACCTGTACATCCATACATAAGAAGAACGTCCCAGTACTCGCTCACTTAAGCAGACAAAATGTCCCAATAGTCGGTCATTTTTTTTTTTTTTAAGACCTTCGCTATATTTTCAATTAGGTATTCACTTTAATTTGTATTGAACAAGTTCAGTGTCTAAATAACTACCCGATTTATATACGTTTTGAAAATTTATACTGGATAAATCAGCCAAACGATCGACTATTGGGACATCGATCTTACGTACCTATACATATATTCATATAATAAAATTTAAAATGTGAAATTCATGTGTACCACAAATATTGCAAGTAGTCGACGTCTCTTTGAAATTATTGTAAAATCACGCAAATCTGTGGATCGACGATCTAACCGTCAGTGTATACGTGCACACGTATACAGCATTCTAATTAGCAGATTTATAAATTACCTTATTAAATTGTGGTGAAACAAGAAAAAAAAAGGTATTGAATATCATACGGTAATCGCGAGCCATAAAAGAAAGCGTGAGTGTATTATGGCTTTTCAAAGCCTGTAATTCTTATGGCGATTAACGATGCCGGAAGTTGAATGAGTCTAGCATTGGTTGCAAGACACGCCAACTTGCTATTATATGTACTTGCGTTCGAGTTAACTTCAATCGTGCAAGTACACGCATCGAAAAAAAGCTCGATGCAATCGACGCTCGAACCAATCGAATTGGTTCTCTCTGAATCTTTCCTTCTACGTAATGTATATATATTCATATTGTTACGTTAATTTGCAACACATTATTTCACTGATAACTTTGCGGTGTAAAAACTTGAATCATTTATAAAATACTATATACTATTTTACTATACATACAATATTTATCATGACGGTCCTTTTCTTCAAAACTGTTTTGAATAAACCTTATTAGTTAATCAACCAAAACAACAGCGGACATCTGGTGCTGATAATTGATTTTTTGTCTTATTGGTCGTCGAGATAAAGTGTTTGGTATATTTTTACGTTCAAAAAAATCATTAATGTACGCATGGTTGTGTGATAGTTCCACGTAGGTAAGTGGGAAAAGTATAATGTCACCGAGGTGCCGATTTAGCCTATTAAGATCTTTACTATAAATACAATAATTTATGTTGGTTGTATACTCAAACTTAGTTTAAATAACTAGTTTACAGTACTGGCATGGCAATTAATATAACTTTTTTTTTCTATAAACGTGCGTTCCTTCATACACTGATGAGAACAAATATGATCCACAGGAAGATCGTTTCTTCCAGTAAAAAGCTAACAAGGTTATGTAGCTTTTTTTTTTATTTTATGGAACGAAAAAAGTGATCTCACTGTTGTAAGTACATAAAATTCGAATAAACATATCATTTACACTTTGATATAATGTTGTCACCAGCTTTGCGACTGTTCGTCATAACCTATAATAATTTCAAAGCCACGTGCCCGAAACAGAAAATTTTCACACGATGGTATTTACAAATCCTAACCGACATAACCCCACTTTCTAAAAGTTTCCCAGCAAAAATAATTACCACACCAAACACGTGCTCGACAATCCGTATATCGTACACACACACAATCGCAACGCAGATTCAAAGCTCGCACGTGCCGACGTTGCACGTATTCGCTCTCCTCCGTCCGTCGACTCATTGTTATTATACTGTTATTGCAGCACCGCTCGCACAGCTAAACAAAACCACCCCCCCTCCCCTCATGCTCTCCCTAACCTTTCCCTAAATAGTGCATCCGGTTTCTATTGCCGCTCGATCCGTATATACCGAAGCGCGATCGGCTCGGATAAGAAGTCGATTATGCTCGGAGCCTCGATCGAGAGAATGGACCGTGTACCGCGCGCTCCACTTTTGTTTTTCGGATGATTGATAGTTGGAGCGATGACGAGCCGTGTCGTTGCTGGCTTGCGTAACGAGAACTTTTTTTTCTCCTCTCATTTTTTATTGTGAAATAATACGAGTGAATGGAGCTTCAACTGTGGGCTCTTGCGATCCGACGACTTTATCGATCTCTTTGATAATCGGGTGACTGGCAAAGGTTGCGGGCGATTAAATTTTATTGCGAACGTGTAACGTATATTAAAAGTCCATCGAAAAGGCCCAATGGGGAGGGCCGGTTTATTTGCATTGTATTGTGTATAAATTACGCTCGGGGAATCGGAGAAAAGCGCCGTGAATGGACCAAAAAGGGAAACCTTCTCTCTGGGAGTGTGGTAGAGTCGAAAAAGGCTATCGGTGGCATTATTACGTCGGGGAGTGGGCGACAAAGAAGGGGGGAAAAAAATTTAAAGGACTTTTGCATCTGGAGGCACGTACGAAATTTATTGCCTATCGCGATAAGAAAAGGCCTCGAATGGTCCGAGCGAAATTGCTTTCTTTTTCGCGTTTTGGATTGGAAAGGCGTGCGGGGGACTGTATGGGCGACAAGACGCGTGTTTTTTTGGCCGGAAAGCACGACTTGTCTCGCGCGCTCTCTAGTCAACCAACGCTGCATGCACATGGTGGAAAACTCGCCTTTTTTAGAAGTACTTTCCTGACTTTCTTGCCAGATTGGCGGAATTTAATTCTTACACATGCCCTGTAGATTGAATTTATCATTACCAAGGACCAAGAGACTATTGTAACTGCACATTATTTCTCAATAAAGTAGAGTATATATATATATATGTTTACGTTATGTGGTGATCATTGTGCTTCATTATCAGTTAACCACATTGAATTCAACATCCGAATTTCCATTAAAAATTTTACCGTAGTGGTGGTAATGGTAACATTTTAGTCATTGATGTTTATTGTAAGCTACTGATAATTGTAATACAGAGATTGATGCGGTACGTGATGATGTTTACTAAGGAAATTGGTAATCAGCAGGTAAATTTAAACGTAAGCTTGTAGAGCTGAAAGAAAAGTGGATATGGATCGAATAAATGGCTATTTTTAACAAAATAAGATAAACCGTATTTTCAGCGGTGATAATATACTCTCGCTGTCCCAGACATGATAATTAAAATTAAAGGAAAGGGCTAATGAAGCATATTTGAATGTATATTGACGGTAAAAGAAAATCACAAAACAGCCAAACAGTTGGATGAGAACGACCGAATGATTGTTGGAAAGGTGGTACGAAGTAACATTGCTTGACTTTGTATTATTGCGATCCTATCGTTGCTTTTTCGCGGAATTTCAGTGATCGCCTTCGAGATGCAGATTATCTCGATTATCAATCGTTCAGTCATCTTCGATGCCCCCCCATTTGGCGCACCTTATCCGTACAGATAATCTAGTCCTACACGGTTCGCGTGGATACTGTATCTTTTTTTTTTTCACGTATAAATAGCACCCGTGAGCTGTAGAAAAAATCACAACAGTCCAAGTATTCGTTACCATTCGATCATCCGTGAACAGATTGAAAACTCAGCAAACATGAGGGCCGTCTTTTTCGCTCTGCTCCTCGTCGCTTTGGTCGCCTACTGTAAGTACCCGTATAGTTTAACAAAAATTTTTATACCTTCAATCTATTTCCGAGGCGAAAGCTTTTGCGTATTTTTAAAGAAAATCCAAATTACAATAATGATTGAACTAATCGTGAAAAATTGTTACAGCCTCGGCTGCGTGCACCGAAAGACTGTGCAAATCCGTCTGCAACCAGCTGGGATTCCCGAATTCGCGATGCGAGGGTGGCGACTGCTTCTGCAGCAAATTCATGGACAATCAAAACCTGTCCTTCAACCTCGACGAGTTGGCCGCTCTTTTCTAAGAAATGAGGCGTGACTTCTAAGTCTTTTCGATTGCCAGCATGTACCTTTTTTCGTTTTTGTTTAGCAATTGATAATTGCTGTCAGTCCAAATAAAACCATTCAAATGTACAATTTGTTTCTGCTGAAATTTATTCGGATACCACGATTCATACAATGAGAGAAAAAAAAAATTACTGCGCTAGAATGGTAATTTGGTACTGTTTCGTCTTTTATATATATATATATAAATTTTTACTGTTTGTACTATAGAAATCGTATTGTCCAGAATAACGGTAAGAATTAGCTTGACCAGAGTAATAAGTCCCTAGACGGTGGAATGACACCAAATTACCATCCTAGCACAGTAATTGTTATTATTTTAAAGTTCATAAAACGATTGAGCGGTTCAGTACAAATACATATTTTTGTTTAGACATATCAATGTCATGAAAGTGAATTTCACAAAAATATATTCCTTTCCCGATTACAATGAAATTTCCTCATTTGACTTATTTATATGTACAGCCAATCATAGCCAAAGTGCTCGATTTATAGTACACCAAAGCTCTAAAAAAATGATATGTTATTCTGACAAGAGTATCAGTGTCGAGCAACGAAAATTATTTTCTTGTCTGTTTGGAAAAAGTGAACACTGTCGAAATTTAAGGTCTCATGACTCGTGACAGCGCCCCCTCCGCATTAGAGCCAATTAATTCGGAAACTCGCGAACCCGAGAAAAAAAAAAGGACAAACACACCAGCATCACTTTCGTCGCAGCTCGTCGCGCTTATTTTCCTCCTGAAAACTCGCAAAAGACAGCACTGTGGGTCGTTGTCGTCAACAACTTTTGAAAATATTTTTCCAGTCTTAGCTCACTACCACGTCTCTCCCGCGTAGGCGGATAATTAGATCGAAAATGTGCTCTGACGGTCGTCTCTCGCTGCTTTACCATTATTTATAGACATATCTTTTGCTGTGGGGGCTTTTATTACTGTACAGTTCTCTCAACATTCTGTCAAAGCGCCTTTGCTGGTGGTCCCCTGGTTTTTGTTATCAATCTCGTTATAAGTTGGGTCGCGTTTTAATCTTTGCGGACCAACTAAGTGGAAGATAAATTCCAGAAAATGTTTTTGGTGATGAGAAATATCGTATGAGCGATTTTTAACACTGATACGTTATCATTCGAAAGTACAAATCTCAACCAATGTCGCCAAAGTTTCACGATTTCCTAATCTGAATACAAAAAATGAGCGTCATTTGTAATAGTGTCAACGTCTCAAGTGCTCATCTTCAAGGAATCGCGAGAGCTTTCTCGTCTCGAGTAGTTGAAAAAAAAATATCTTCTGTTCTAAGAGCTGCTTAACCATCTTACACGATACGATCCTAATTTAAGAATAATCTTACTCTAGATTCGATTTCTGCGCGGATACAGCCCGGCGTGGTTCCTTTTTATTTTTTTTTTATTTTTACGATACTTTCGTTTAACAGGAAGTTACACGCTGTTCTGTAAATTAACAATAATAATAGCATGAAATTTTAATATAATATGTACTCAATTCTTGATGTAAAATGAAAAAAAAAAAAAATTTTAATTTACTTGTCATCAGGTAACACGAAAGTTTATAGTAGATATGCTAACACTGTGTGTCGAAGTGTGTAATTTCAGCTCACCTATAAGTGTGTAATTTTCTGTAAAATTTTTTACTCGCTTTTAAGTGAATAATTTTACACTTTTTAAGTGTGTAAGTATGACTCATACACACAAAATGTGTTTAAACAACCCTTTTTCAGTGTGTAAATTGTAAATACACACTCAAAAAGTGCAAAATTACCCACATGAAAGTGAGTAAAAAGTGTTACTGAAAATTTCACACTTACGCGCGTGGGTTCAAATTATCCACTTCGATTTGCAGTGATTAGAAGAAAAACTTTTACTTTTTAATAGCTGATTCTTCGTTGATGTGTCCACGAGACGTTACCAACGTAAGCCGAAGAGATACTGAGGTGCAAGATTTTCACTTAGCTCCGGTGCATGACTTAAACAAGTGAATCACTGCTTAGGCTTGTAAAAGTAAATTAAAGTCATAAATTTTCATTAAAAAAGTGTCGATACTGTCAAACGCAATATAATTTTCCACAACTGCAGCAAAACCTTCTCTCATTCATCCTCATTACACACAATAGATGAAACTGATGGAAACTTTTTTCAATACATTCTCTAAAGTTGTCCATCAAAATTTTCCGGTCCTTTTGCAAGCTGCAGACGTACTCCCCCGTCCGTTAATTAAGTTAAGTACGCCACACAACTACGATAAACAGCACTTTCAAAGTCCCCCTTTCACTAAACGCGTCGCCTTTCCGAAGCGCAGTTCCAATCGTCGAAGGTAGACTTCCATCCCTTCGATTGCGCGTAGCGCGAGTCCCGCTATTGTGTACACTTTTTTTTTCCTTCCTTTTCTCGTCGCGACGCGGTGCTTCTAATGGAGATTAGGTACGCAAGGGGAGGCAGTGCATGGACTACTCTGCGAAATTGACGCGTACCCCTCGACCTCTCACATTTTTTTTTTTTTCCCTTTGGTACCCTTGCAGGTGTGATTTTTCGGAAGATTTTCCTCAGTTCGTAAGAGCATTAGGAATCAATAGGGTGAATCAACTGATGTGATATCTAAATACGATGTTCATTTTACGGTATGGATCTTCGCTTGAGATAATCTAGTGACAAAAATTAAAAATCGGGAGATCGCAGTTTATCTAACACGATAAGGTAAACGAATGGGTAATGCTAGAACAGTTTTTTTGATCAATTTTTTTTTCATAAATTCCTCGAAAATTATTACTTACGTATACTGTTGATATTTAAAGTGTTTTCAATGCATTACACACTGTACACATGAAAAAGTTTTACAATCTCTTTGAGTGATCAGATGGATAGATTATAATGATCATGATAAATGTTTCAAAAGTATTTAAAAAAAAAAAAAAAGAACAAAAAAACCCACTGTGAATAATGAAGTATATAAATCATGGTAAACAAAATAAAGCGTGTAACTCGTAATTTTCCACAAACGTGACTTATGGAAACGTCATTAATTTACATTCACTTGCATCATACTCGCATAAAATTTCCTGTGCGGATCAGTTCAATCTGTTTTAACACTAAAAAAAATTGAGGTTATGTTGGTAAATAAAACAACAACCATGTGTTTTATTGATCCTGATTGCTTTTAAGGCAGTAGTGTCATAAATTAATTGACCAATAAAAATATTATCGATGAAATTATAAGCAAAGGTTATTCTTTATCCATAAATATGTCTGTCAAAATTTTGTAGATCTGCAGTGTATATGTGAAAAAAAGTTATCAATGTTTTTAATTTTTGGTAATTTGCACATAATCTTATGGGATATAACGTATTGTATGTATTCTAAAATCCGTAGTGTACAGACACCACCCGCAGGACGTTATCAAAAATCGATCTTTTCCTCATCTTCCGCGCCAACGAAATGACCCCAGCGAAAAACGCCATACCATCGGCACCCAGCTTCCGCCGCCCCAACCGTCGACCCCTTTTCTCTATCCGTGCAAACCAACCATCACGTGCACCGCACCAAACGCAATCAACGCAACCTGTTCCTCCCCCCTCGGAGTATTCAAGTCCATCTCCCGAAACTTCCGTCAAATACACGTTGTGGACCACCGAAGAAAAGTTGGGGGGGGGGGTAGAGGGATGCAGGGGATTCCCCGACTTGGCTCGCTCATTTTATAGGGATCCATTAAAGACGGGCCTCCGTACGTACACGTGGCAAAGGCCACTGGCTCACTTTTACGATGCACTCTCTCTCTCTACTTCGTGCGATTTATTACCACATGAACCTGCTGCAGAGGAAGAGGAGGAGGAAGAGGACAATCGCGCTCGTAAAACTCGGTATATGTATATAGGGTACGTACACTCGGACGTGCGTGCTCGGAGGGTATGGCCGATGATTCTCCGGGCAGTATTCCTCTCTGGGGCTTTGTGGACCAGTGGCTTGGGGGGGGGGGGGTACAGCCCCGCTTACCCAAGTTCTTTGTTCGCTCTAGTATCTATATTTTTGAGATACAGTAATTTTTTTTCTTTAATCTTAAAATCGTGGTAGGTGCCATTTTTCGATCGATGTAACCGAGTTGTCAAACGTGGCGCTCTTAAGAAGGTTCGGGAGAAAAGTTAAAAATGTAGAATCGTACCAAAAAAAAAGTATATCATATTTGAACAAATCCGGAGTGCACATGAATTTTTTCAGATTTTTTACCCCGAAATTTTTAAGAAAATAATTATTAATAAGAGAATAAAGTTAGGTTGACTTTTAATTGAAATTAGGGTATATATTAAAGAATGTGTTTTAAAAAAAACCGTTTTTATAGATACCTTAATACAAAAAAAAGATGCTCGACAAAAAAAATCAAGCCTTACCAGGTATTTTTCAAAAATATAATCAATTACATTCGTACAGTTTCAAGTTTGTTGAGTGCAAGAGGAGTATAAGGTAAAGAGGGTACAGATGAAAAATTTCATGTCAAAGTAGGGTTTACTTAAAATACCATTTAATTATGAACTTTCACGTAAATCGATGGTAAATCTTTACTTCAAATTTTCATAAGTTTTTCAAGGGACATAAATTAACACTTATTATAGGATAAAAATTCGTATTTGCGGATCCAAAAAATTACCAGGTAAAAAGTATATCGCGCCAATTGCATGTCCGGAAACAAAGCTTCACCTAAACCCTAATGGATTAATCGGAACATCGAACTCATTCGTAATCACAATATCTTGGATGAATTTCACAAACACGTGTTTTGCACCATATTCACTAGTAGGTACACAAACTACTCACAAATTCACCGCCGAAGCATTACAAGTACATCACCACGTCGACATACTTGCGTGGCAGTGATGAGCAATACATGCACATACCAATAATTATCGTCGTATGAAATGGCGCATTGCATAATCCCCTCTTATACTGATAAAACATTCAATTTAAATACATTACTACCCACACATTGTAATACACCGCGTGGTCGTATGTAATACCGTGGAATGCTCGCTTTGCGAGTGAAACATATAAATCATTGACAGTAGAGTATACCACAGGCGTGATAAATTTTTTATCTCGTATATATATATATATATTATTTATACCATCAAAAGCATAATAATTGCACATATATATGCTCGGTTAAAAGGTCAAAGTAGGAGTACGTATAGGGCACCAAATGCGCAATGAAGGACTTTGTACGGGGTGGCTCTCGCTTGTCGCTCGATATTTGCGGAGGATCGGCCAGAAATAGACAGACGTGGAGGGATGCAGATTTCCTCCCGTGGCGTATTTGTTGCCGTCAATAAACGAGCGCTTGGTAATACACCTGCAGCAGCCATATATACTCGTGTTTGCACTGGCACAATTTCGTCTTTGGGGGGTGGGGGGTCACGCGCACAGTACACAGATTGGCGTATGATCGCAGAAAGGGTGGCCTGAGGCATTGGATTAATTTCGAGTGACTTTTTTCATATATGCGCGCCACGCGCGGGAACTCGGTCCTTTGGTCGTGCCATTTTGCGTAAAGGGGGGAATAAATGAGCAATCCTTTGCCACTCGCGCGTTTTTTTCGATCTCTGTGTTTTTGCAGGTTTTTAGAATTTAAAAAATCCAAAAATTGGTATTTTTAAAATTATTTTCGTTTGTTGGTTTAGCTATGACTTTTTGGTAATGATTTTGACGTGACTTAACCTTGCGATACCCTACCAAAATTCTGGAAGTCGTTTTGACGCAAGGGCACAAAAAAATCGAAAACAAATTTATCACGTGACTTGTCTCTTTGTTCTCCACACCTATCACGGATTGATGTACATGGACAAGATAAATCAGTCGATTCACGAAATAGACATTTTTTTTGTGGTGTCATGTAATTAGTATTTGTGGCGGTCTGCACTAGTTTTTCAACTAACGTAAGGATTAAAAACGTACTTATTCAAATAAAAAGAGATGATGAATCGCACATGCCCAACTATAAGTTACTACGAGTTAAGGAGGTTCGGGAGTATGATTCAGAGAGGCGAAGAACGGGGATTCCCCCCTGCCCGCGCATTTGGGCCCCCTTTTCAGCGTACCTCCTCTTGCACTCTACAAACTTGAAACTGTACGACTATAACTGCTTATATTTTTGAAAAATGCCTGGCAAGGCTTGATTTTTTTTGTCAAGCATCTTCCTTTTGTACCAAGTTATCTATGAAAACGTTTTTTTTATTCCAACACATTTAGAATATACCTTAATTTCAATTAAAAGGCAAACCTAACCTTATTCTCTTATTAATAATTATTTTCTTAAAAATTTCCGGGGTAAAAAATCTGAAAAAATTCATATGCACCCCTGATTGGCTCAAATATAACATACATTTTTTTGGCACGTTTCTCCATTTCGAACTTTTCTCCCAAACCTCCTTAAGCAGTTAAGTAACACAAATTTATTTGTAATCCTTGCCTCACGGAAAAAGTTTTAAAAATGTATTCATTTGTCGAAAAGCGATTAGTGCCTTCAGTAAATGCTACGTATTAATTTTAAGTGTATTGTAGAAGCGTTGTCAAACTAGTCGTGAGAAACCTCGCTTTCTATACACACGGTAGATGCCGACTTGTTACGTGCATTGTTGTAACAAAAGCAGTACTTGAAAGTATATTTCTGGTACAGTTCTAAATTTCAACATTAAAAATTGTAGCATAGGAGGAGTCATTTTTTTGGTAAGTTGTTTATTGTATAATAAAATTAACTTCATACATTATCAAATATTTCTTAGCACTTGAGTAATTGGCTCAACAAGTGCACTCGAGATAGGTTATAACGGCACAGCTAAGAGCTATCAAGTACATTAATACATACAAGAAATGTCAGTTACATATTATAATAATTTCGTGTTCAAAGATCAAGTTTTGTTAAAAATTAAGTACTTACGGTGGGGCATTACATCATGAGATAATTTCTGCTTGTCTAAAGGTTAATAGTTTTCTTTAGATTGTCTGTTTTTAATTATAAATAACTAATACTTGCGTGCTTCAAGTTTACCAAAAAATAGTGTGTTTTTTCAAATAAATAAGGTAGTTTTAAGCGACAACAGTTACACATGCGCTGAGTGCTGTCGGAATCACTGTTTTCTTAAACTATATGACTAACACAGTACTTACTTTTAAATGGTGCGTCAACAAAGATATCTTAGGTGGTATACTAAGATATAGTATACGCTCTCTTCGGTGTCTCTAACTTTTTTTTTCTACTTGTTACATAGAGTAAAATTTTGTTAAATACTCTTTATTAGAGAAATGTCTACCTTAAATTAAAGTATTTCAATATATTATTTTTAAATCTTCTCAAAAAGACAATTTATATTTATAATTTTTTTTTAGACGCTAAATTGGTCCTTTTAACTTGAGAAAAACTGTTAATTCCTTTCAACAATAGAGTTACCATCAATACATCCGAAGCTTAAATAACTAAATAAGCAGCAACGGTAGCAAGAACAGCAACTATCATAACAATAGCAGCAGCGAAAAAAAACACAAACAACTCATTTGGAACCTTAGTTTCTCTTAGGACACTTTAAATGCCTTTTGTGTCAATGGTTAGGAAAACGGCGATTGTAGGCTTTGATAAGCGATTTCATCAAATTTCAGATTTATGTATATGTATATTGGTGATATTAATGTATCCGTGAAATAATGCACCATGCGTCGATAATGTCGTATGTTAGTTTTATTGACACTGTTGGTCACGGTCGGTACACACACACATATGTATACACATGTTTCTCTATTTTCACAGTTCTATATATATATACAAAATGAATACATAAACAAATCTGGACTCGCTGGCCCTGGCTCCCTCTATACCAAGCTTCACACTATACATTTCTCATTCGAAAGTATTTTCATCATCTCGAATGATAGCTCGGTCATAGTTAAGTAGAAGTGGGTGTAGGTACCAAAATTTATCTTTACATGACGATAAAAATTTCTTTTACTTTATTCTGTGTCCATAATATTAAAACTGTACAAAAATAGGTAAGTACGTAGATCGCGCCCTGTGTCGTCCAATTAAATCGCCAAAAACATGAACTCATTAAACCCAAGTCGCTCTCGCACATCTACTTAGCCAATACCTGCAAGAGCAACAAGACGTGCTTCAAAACTTCAATTAAAATTCGTGCAATGTCAACGTGACAAAGTCACATGTGTGAAAAGCACCTCGTGTTTACTTACCATAATCGACAACACAAATCTTATTCGTGCATTGCTTCGAAGACAATAACGATTGCCGGTAAATTTTCAGCTGATGCGCATAGAGCGAACTTGCGGCAACCTATATAAGCGGGGATGATGCGGGCAACAAACAAGTTCGTTCTACTCCAAAACTCACTCCTCCGCTAAGCAAGTATATATACAGCGACAAGCTGCTGTTGGCAACTTTTCAATTTGCCAGCGATTGCAGCGCTTCCAACTTATTAGTTAACACGACCTGCTTGAAGATAAAACTCGATCATGTACCCCTACCCCCTGTACCTTGGGAAGCTCATTCTAAACTTATCCTTTGTTCATTTTTTTTCTTTTTTTAACTATTGACAAACTAGCAACTTGTTACAACCAGTTACAACGAGTTGTACATTCTGACGGTCGGTATAGGTGGATTCTGCGTATCAAAGATAGTCTTTCTCTTACCGATGATCTCAATTTCATGAGTTTTCATCAATTATCTGCAATTCGCCCATTTTATTGCAAAAAGCAACAATCTAATCGAAAAATAATTCGAAACGGTGACATTAATCCATCAGCCATTGATTGAAACTAGTGGAAAATAAGGTATAAATTGGTAAGATAGAACTCCCTGTAATTCCAATAAATCTCACCACTCAACGCGCCGACGGCAATTACTCAACGAGTTCGCACTTATAAATCCACCTGCGCGTATACGCGCACAACGTCGCGTAACAGGCGAGTGTTTATCCCGTCGTTGCGTAAAACTACTTTGCCGACAAATCGACGACCAGGAAGAACGAGGAGTCCTTATGCACTTCCTTTGCGCGTTGTATCTTCCTCCTCCGCGAGTTGGTTTCAACGTCACCACGAGAGTCCGTTTGTCTCTTGCTCGGGGAGAAAGTGCGTCGACCGATTCGCGATACAGGTGCTGCATTACCGGTGTTACGACGTGTGTATACACGCATACTCGAGGTCGAGAGGTGCCGTTTTTATTATATGTGTCGATACGTATGGCCCGCAGACTTGTCATGATTTTTTTTATTTTTTTTTTTTTTATAGCACGGTGTTGCTTTTTCTATTTTTTTTCATGGAAAACAAATTAACAGTTAGCTTGACTACTAATGATAATTAAAAATCGTTGATTAACTGGACTATAAAATCAATTTAGACTTCTTTTGGGAAGTTTGGTACCTGATTTCTAGTCAGTGTAGATCTAATAGAAGAATAGTATACAATACTCACCCGAGGAGGAAAAACAAAGAAAGCCTAAGATCACAGGCACGAAGTAAATATTGAAAATTTATTATGTAATGATGAAGTAGTGATTTTTTTCACGGAAGCGTCATCTCTATCGGGGCCATTTTGCGGCCTGAAGGACCGTAGGGTAGCCTTGGTTGGATGGCGCTTGTGTAATGAACTCTATTTTATAAAACCATTGAATATTTTTTAAATTATGAAATCTTCTGGACACGCATCTTTTAACGAGTATTCGCTTTGTAGTCAGCATATTATTTTAATGTTACTAAAACTTTATTACATCATCGATGAATTTTGTTTGGTTAAATCAACGACTAGTTTGATCAAGTATTGGTTGCATGAATGTAAATTTTTTTTTCTCACATCTATCAATTTTTGTATTCTTGCTAATGAAAATCATTCGTTGTCTGAATTTTATTTTTTAGACCTGCGTCTATAAATTCTTGCCACAAGAGCTCTATTTTTTATGAAGAAGAACATATACTTCTAAAGTACTAAATTTCAGTCAATAAAATTGAATTATTAATGATACTGCCCAAGCCATCAAATACTTTTTATCAAAAGAGAACATCCCCTCTGCCTTCCATGGATGGTCAAAACAAAAAAAGTAACTCAATCATTAAAAAAGTTTATTTGCTTTACTCCTCCGAGTGCTTAGCAGCTCTGAACTTTTTCAATCAACGGGTGCATGTACATGCAGAAAAAAGGCAAATCGAGAAAAAGCGCAAGTCGTCGTATCGCGCTCTGCGACTGAGAGGAGTATGCAGCGCAGAAACTCCCGAGCTGTAATGAAGAGAAGGCGTGGAAAATCGTTTATGTTTTCCACTCTCCTTAGGTAACGATGTCGACTTAGCGAAGGGACGATGCTAAGCAAAAAAAAAAAAAAAAAAAAAAACCAGAGCACGAGTTGCGCGATCCTCGCGTTAGTGCACGCCGCTTGAATCATTAATCCGATTATTATTGTTATTACACCGCCTCTTGGGAGGTTTTTTCTACGCGATGTCTTCGCCAAAGCGATCGATGCTTTCTCAATCATACGTGGCGAGGGTTCGAGTGCCTGTCTGTATTACGTTGTTTATGGCATAATTTTTTTTTTTTTTTTTAGTTTTAATATTATCGATGTATTTCTTCTATTTTAACACATGTAAGTTGTTATTTTTAATCGGGAATTTTTCACGTTATATTTTATTTTTATGTTTGACATTTGCATCATCTACGATAATATAAATACATCGCATTTGACATAAAATTTATAAACTTGTATCATAATGAATCAATTCTAATGCTTTTTTTCATCTAACATTAATTTGTACTTGAAAATTGTCAACTGCTTAGTGAACTTTTAATTTTTAATGTAAAAAATACTTATACTAATTGTTTTTTTGTAATTAAAAATTTATTAATTAATTTACGAATGAAGAAAACTAAATAGCCAATTAATACATTTTTTTATTTTTTATTTTAAATTCCTTAAGTAATGAGTACATAAAATATTGTAGTATATTACCTTAATTTTCACTACCATGATTTCAACCAGTTTTGAACGATTTTCAACAGTGTAAAATTTACAAATATAAAACTTTATGTCCAGTTTACCCAATTATCCCAATTACTCTAAATTGGTTTACAAATACACAATTGGGATCTCAGGAATACATGAGTAATACATTATTAGAATCCCTCACTAATTACTAATTTTGTTATTTGTAATCTTATAATTAAAATGACTTTTTTTTAGAAAAATTTATTAAAAATTAAAAAAATAATCGGAGGTTATACTTTGTTTTGATAACATATTTTAATGCTAATACTTTAATTTTTTTTAATGACGATGTTCAGATGCTAACAACTTTAATACGACATTTTTGTTGTGTACAATTTAAATGTTAGATAAATCTAAGTTTCCAGTCATTAATACGACGTCTTTGTATGCATTAAAAAAAATATATGTAGATAGAAATATTTCCAATAAAATTGATAGAGCTACATATTGTGTTCTATATATTGTGAATAGCATCTCACGATATTAACGATATTTTTCTATATTGGCGTCTTTTGATCGGAAAAAGCATTTTTTGTTTAATTAAATCAATTTTACTTTTATTTTACGTAACCTACACTGTAGAACTTATTTTTTACTACGAATAACTTTTGAAAATAATTTTTGTGAGCTTTGTTTCTTAAACACATACTTAACAAGAAACGCTAAAAACCGAGCTAAAAAAACGTATACGTATAAATGTACATGTATGTTTGTCCAAAAATGCGTACGTCGATATTCCAACAGTAAAAAAAAAAAAAAAAAAAGTAGCCAAAAAAGTACGCAGTTCTCGCAAATGGTCTTATATCCGTGCAAAATCCCTCGCAGTTTACTTTGACGGAAGTCAAGCAGGAAATGGAAAATTTTCCACTTTCGAAGGGGAATTTTCCGAAAATCCCGGGTATATCCCGGTTGTTTTGCTCCACCCTCCTATACTTTCTCGTTGGCAAAAACACTTCAGCTATGCCGAGCTATGCGCACGAGAACGCGTGTATACACACCGCTGCAGGAGTTGAGCTCTTTGCCGATTGAAGAGACGACGATGTATCGCAATGGATTTTTATACATGTATGGATGAGGATGTATAGAATGCAAAGTTCCCAAAAAATCATGAATCAGCAGCAATAGGAATTGGTAACAGAGGCTTTCGCGCGGTATTGACCCAAGACTAAATGTCTGTACATCTTCAGGGTACTATTTATTTTCATTCTGGAAAAAGGAAGGGTAAACATAATAATGGCATGAAAAAGTTGTCTTTTTTTTTTTTTTTTTTTTTCCTATGTTTTTCGTCCTAAACCTTCAGTTGTATTTTTACAGATGAAGACATATTAAATAACGATTGAAAAAAGTTCCTGAAGCAATATTTAGTTCGAGTTTGTCAGTGTCAGAAATGTTGATTGGAGCGAATATTACAGGCTATTAAATATTGTTTTTAAGTACAAAAACGAATGAAAATTTCAAGTTTAAGTCGATGGTTAGAAAAATCATAAAAATTACAAATTTCCTATAACTTTCGGCTATAGCAACGTTTTTGACTCCATTAAAGCTCGAAATAAAGCTTTTTTTAAGTGCTTTCTCATGAACTTTACCAAACGCAGATTTTTTCATGTGCCACCGCTTTTTTAGCATATTTTATTATTTTCCAAAGGTGAAAATAAAGGGTCACCTAAGGGTCTATCAAATTATCAGATCAAGCCAAAAACAATTACCACCTTCAAGATAATAGGTTTTAAATCTGGACTTTACTTTTTACTTTTGTAGAATTTTTTTTTATTTCCAATCTCTTTATCACCTATCGTTGTAATATGAAATTTCTGAGCATTTCGCAACCATATAGGTATAAGTTAACGATGAATTGTTGTTGAAAATGATATGAACTTCATTTATTAATTAAGTGAAACTTCACACACTTATTTTAGTATTTTTGTACCATTTAAATCTCGATAACTGAACATTCGTGGATTCCTCACAATCAGTTAGCATTAAAGTCACTGCTTCATAAATAAACCCTCTGTTCATGTTTATCAACTATTGTTATTAGCATTTATTGTACATTTTTTTTATTAATCAATTATTATTACACTTGTCACCCAAAATATCATCATTATTAATTATACCACATCAGAACCTTGATAATTGTACAATTAGTTATAAATTATTTTTCCCTCCTATTAATGATAAGGGTGTAAAATCAGACCAGTCTTTGCTTCCAAAAATGTTGAACGCACTCAACTGTAAAAATGACACGTCAAACTTTAACAAAACCATACATCACTACGTAGAGACAATCTCCACCACGGCCGTAAACACACACACGTGGAGTCATTGCACGATCCACAGTCGGATCGGAGAGGAATAATTCTCTCTCAAGGATATACCCCAGCCTCGTCCCGCTTAAGTCGATCAACGTCCCTTCTCTCCCTCTTCCCAGCGCTCGCTCACCTTCCATCCGCTTTTTTCTCCTCCCCCCCTATCCCACGGAACAGAGCGTCGCCTCGCTCTCCTCCTTGAGCTCTAATTTTATTCCATTGCGCGTACACATCACACATACACGTGTGTGTACTTATCTAGAGCTCGATTTTGCAACTCCTCCTCCTGTTGAGCCAAACAGCTGTTTGTACGGGCTTCCAAGTGTACCGATCGCTTTGTAATCGATCCAGGCTCTGATAAATGATGATTTCGTCCGTGTACGCGTGTGTTGCTGTACAGGAGCACTAGGGGAGGATTTTCGAAATAAAACTTTACAGTAAAATGGTTTTTACTTTGCACTTCCATGAATCCGGAGACTACGGGTGTGTGAAATTTTACACCTAATTAAAAAAAAAGAGAGAGGTTGTTGGTGTCCTTGTCCGTGTAACGGGTTGTTATAAATTGCAATTTTAATGTGATGATTTCGTGGTGAGGAGCACGATGAAAGAAAATCGTAAGAAAAGTACTCCTGTGATATTTTTACCACCACAACTAAGGATGTCTCTGATATTATTATAGAAATCTGATGTACTAAATATTGTTTTTTTTAACTAAACTGATTTTTTGTTCGTTACATCGTATTTTTAGTCAACAAGCTTTTTTTTCCTTAGCTAAGCGTTGGAAAAACGTAGCATCTCAAGTGGTTGAAAAAAAACACGTATAAATATGTGCAGAAGTTGAAAAAAGCATAATTATTAAACCATAATTTTGAAAAATATATCTTTTAAATTATTGAAAGAGATCGTCTTATTGGTTGAAAGAGAAATATTCTGAATATTATAGCATAATTTTAGTAAATTTAAAAAAAAATTTTATTAAATTGTGAAGTGAAATTTCCGGAATAATTAAAAGTTATAAGAGCATTTTTACTTATTCTATACGACAAAATGTTAACCGAGGCTATCCAGCAATTTCTTGGGCCCATTTCTCAACACACTGTCTTTCATAGTTGACTTTTCTTTGTCACATAGTACGAAAAAATAGTTAATTTAACTTTCAATTGATTTCAGGATTTTTACTAAAAAAATAAAAATCACTGAATAATTTTTATTTTCATTCGTTTAAAAAAATATTGTATTCAAGAGAATTTATTGGCAAGATTATTTTTTAGGGATAAAAATATGTAAGAATACTTAGTTTTAATCCCCCAATTATGTCATGCCACTCCTTAAAAAACACGTGTACTTGTTTTTTTTCATCCCCAATCGTTATGCAAAGCTCTATTTAAATTAATGAATGACACTCGAAAATGTTTTATGGAACTTTCACGAAAAATCACCCTTAATTAAAGAGAAAAAAAAAATGATTTGTTTAACAAAGCAACGCACCGTCCTTCGACGCAATTCCCCTCACCTCTTATCCACTCATGTACCCTATAACCACACCTCCATTTCATTTTCACTTCCCTCTCTGTTCGAGTGAGAAAAATAAATACACTTAGACACAGCCTGAACTTGAAAAAAAAAAAAAAAAATCGTTTTGTATAAGAGAAAAGGGAGAAACCCGCGTAATGAATGGACTGTATGAAAGACGCGTCGTTTAGTTAGTTGTAAAAAAAAAAAAAAAAAAAAAAAAAAAAACCTCTCTGACACCTTAGTTTTCTACACCCACGAAGGCCATTAACGTAATTAAGCTCGAGTACCTCTCATGACGCTCATCATCACTACTCCCGAACCTTACAATTTTTATACGAAAAAAAAGTTCCATTTCTTTTTTTTTCTTGATTCATCATTAAATTAACTAGTCTGACTTTCTTTTTTTATGTCTTCGGTGCGCGCGTCGGGGTTATAATATGACAGTGAAAACAAGAGTCTGCGGGCAAACAGAAACTTCCGGGAAACTGTTAGTTCGGACGTGCGGCCAAGTATTATCGCGAAACTATACGATACAATTTGTGAGCTCGACCACACACGTGCACCACTGCGAAAGGGGTCGTGCAGCTGTACAATATACATGGATGTGTAGACTTGGGGGAGGAAGAGCCTGGCATTTGTTTGGCGGTCGAAGTTTCCGGCTGCGGAGGGGGGGGGGCGGGACCGACAGACGTCTTGTTCGACTGTAATTGACAGATCTCTCGGGCTGCTCTGGCGGTTGCGTTTGTGGATTTGTACTTGATTATTAACTTTGGCGAAATAGAATAATTATTTATTGTATACAATATTTTTATTAGAAAGTGTAAGAAACATTTTTTTTTTTCAGGGACTGCTTTGTTTTTTAATATTTGTATGGATTTAAGCTCGTGACAACTACAACGTGTTGACTTTGGTTGTTTTTGGGGGTAGAACTTATTTATCTTTTTGTTTTTTAATTTGTTATAACTTACGTTTTATATTGGAAAAAAATTTAATTATAATATATTGATGTAAGTAAGTAGATGGCCTAATTATCGAGCTCTGTTACAATTATCAAGGGTTTCAGTCATCACTGTATGGTTTATAAGAAAATTTTGGTTTTCTTACAGGTTGAACTACGCAACGGCTTGATTTATTTTCCAAGATTATGCTCTACAATTACACTAACTTCATGTATTTCATTTTAATATAATAGTTATTTCTCAAAAGTTACATTTTGATGTATTAAACGTTACTGAGTCAAAAATTTATGGATGGCTGATCAAAAAATGAACAAAAATGAAAAAAAGCTTATTTTTATGAGGAATGGAATATAACTCATGAGAAAATATTATTTCAAATGTTTATCTTAACAACGAGAAAATCATTTGCTGAAAATTAAACAAGCAAAATATGAAAAACTTTAAAAGTACAAACAAAATCAACTCAGAAAATTAATTTTTCTTAAGTTAAAAAGGGGCATAATATATACTCTAATTCAGAAGATTTTTTGATTTTTTTTCTTTTTTTCTTTTTTTTTTTTTTACTAAGATCGTCGTTTAATAAATACTAATGTCAAAATTAAAAAAAAAAAATGTATACATACTTTCATATTTAGAGCTCAGAAGTTGACGTAGGCTTTTTTTTAAATATGAACCAAAATAGAGCCTATCAAAAACCCTTTTTCTCGCAACAGCAAATATTTTCATTCCCTGCATGTTTTTAACACACAATAAGAAAAACTTACGTGAAATTGACACAAAGATGTGAGAGGAATGAAAAAGATGTGTGACCACGCTCGAAAGTTTTTTGGTTAAACCAAAAGGAAAAAAAAAACACTTCTCCCGACTTTTCAAGTCAATATCCAACGAGTATAGTGCAACGAAATTTGCAAAATCTAAACTTGAAGATTTTTAAAAATAGGTAAACTCGGACTAGCGAATGTACTGACACGTTATTCAGAATCAAAGAAGCCTCCCGAGGAAGGAAGGAACGAATGTTAAGGGTTTTAAAGAGCGAGTAACAAAAGGAGTTGGAGCGGAAGGTGTGAGAAGTAGGGAAAAATATGAATAGACGAGCAAACAACGAGTGTCTGAAATTCTCGTGTGAGCCCATGCGTGTACTCAAAATTCATTATATATGTTGATTTTCTAGTTTTGTACTATTATCCATTACTTTCTGTAAATGCGAGGTGAACAGGTCAGATGCCCCATTACGCATAGATGGCTCATGTGGTCGAAATGTTGAGATCCAGTAATTTAGTTAATTATATAGAATATTATAAAAAAAATTGGTTAAGACGGTTTTTCTTAAGTCCCTTAACTTTGTAAGCGGACAATTTCTATAATTGAGATAAGTTATGTTCTTTCAACTTAATGAATTTAGTTAATCTAGAATTATAGATTTCACGAAAAAAAGACTAAAAATTTCATTCATAAAAAAAAATTCTTTCTTACCTGACACTAGTAAACATAAAAGTAAGTGCAATAAAAGCAAATCTTTTTTTTTATTAATACTCTTCTCTTTATTATAATTATTATTATTATTTTTTAATTTTTTTTTTAATGAGGAAGCATCAAAAAATTGATCACCAGAGGGCAGCATGGCGCTTGGCTTGCCTAACGTACACTATAGCCTATTCGCTCCGAGCCGATACAGAGGTTGCGCCCCCTCTAGCCAAAATCAGGCAAAATTTCTTGCATGTACACAAACGGTTTAGAACATATATACATGCGTATAGCTGCTTGTGATTGGCTGAATAAGACAGCAGGAGAGGATCGTCGTTCTCTCTCTAGCCTGCCAAGTGCCAATCACAAGCAGCTTTACGCATGTATGTATGCTCTAAGCCGTTTGTTTACATGCAAGAAATTTTGCCTGATTTTGGCTAGAGGCGGCGCAACCTCTGCATCGGCTCGGAGCGAATACCTAAATACATGTGTACAGGTAGGTTTTAGTGAGGGAGAATACCCGAACAGAAATTGAGTTCAGGCACTGAACAGGTCCTGGACAGGTGCCTGAGCTGCCTGCGCAGGACCTGCTCAGGCATTAATGGAATTTTATCCAACGATGTGCACAGGACCTGCTCAGGCTCCTGCACAGGCAGCCTTAGCTCAGGCAACCTGGACAAATATAATCTAGTCCTGAACTGACTTTTACACAATTAAATAGTAAGGTTATGTTACATAAAAAAATGTTTTTAAACAGAGTAGTTGATTTCAGTAAAGTCTTATGCGATACAGGTAAGCTGGGAATGTGATATTGCAATATTTTTTAAATTTTATCCATGTGGCTATTTGCAATAAAACACTCGAAGTTGTACATACAAATCACGAACTTTATCAATATTGACACTTGTTTATTTGTTTTTTTTTTTTTTTTTTTTTTTTTTATCTTACGCACTGTCATTAGTTGTGTTTAATTCTTCAAAAATTTCTTGCTGAATATCGCTCTAAATTTCTTGCTTATCAAACTGTACAGTTGAGTTTTCACTAATATTATCTGTAAGTTTAGCTTTTTTTTATTATTTCCAATAAATCTGTATGATTTTCTTTTTTCCGAAATTTTTCTTTTACGAATAATTTACATTCTATATTTATTTCGCGTTTTTCGTCGAGAATAATAGTTTTGCTCCATTTTAGATTAATTGAAAAAAAGGTTAAGACTATACTGTAGTAGCAGACAGTTGATGTCAGTTCAGGCAAGAGCACCGGACCTGTTCAGGAACTGTGCACAGCCTGAACTCACATATGCATAAAATGCCTATCTTGCCTGTGCAGGACCTGCACAGGCAGTCAGGCAAGCTACGGCACATTTCTATTCGGGTAGTGGAGGTAGGCAAGCCGAGCGCCATGCTGCCCTCTGGTGATCAATTGTTTGATACTCCCTCATTGCTTGCGTGCTCTTATAGTCACATGACATAAAAATCAGTCATCAAAACAATTATCGAAGTAAATTATCACCGATTCAGCAATTTATTCTCTAACAGTTCATTACATACTTACATGGAAAAAAGCAAAAAGAAATAAAACGAAGACATGGTATATAGGATATTCCAGTGGTAGAACAAAAAATAAAGTTAAATAGTTTTTCTCCAGAACGAAGTGTATCTATCATCGATGTAAAGGTTGCAAAGGTGAATTTGTGGGCATTATTTTTTGACAGTCTACAATATCTATCCATAATAGAAAGGAAAAATTAAAAACGTCAAATAACCGCGTGACAACTGTGCGTACAGTGCTTTTTCTAAGATCTTCACTGAGAAGTTGATTTTGTTTTTATTAAAAAACTTAATTTTCCGCTAAGGCATGGTGAAAAACATTTGGTCATTGTTAAACTTCGCGTGCAGGAATCATTTTAATTCATATTGGTCATAAGTGCTATTCGAGAAATATAAGACTTGTTACTAAATAGTTTATAAATTATAAAAAAGCTCTGTTTTTTGGGAACTTTATATTTGCCAGAGATTAAAATACGCACGAATCTCTTTTCGGCCGGCATACAATATTGGAAAAAAAAAAAAAAAATAGAGAGAGAAAAATAGGGAAATAAGGGCTCACAACAAACAGCCCGCCCGCGTATGCTTAAACACGTTACTGCGGCTTATTTAACGTCCGATTGATTTTACGCGGTGGGCCTTTATACGCATATACTCACGCGAAACTCACTTTCCAATAAATCACGATGGCATATCTAAAACGGTATGTATACGTCCCCGGCTCGCTCGGACGTGAACTACTTTACCTTCTCGTAACGCAGTGTATGCCCCTCCTTCCAAGTTCACGATCAAGTCGAGTGAAAAAATCGCATGTTCGGCTTCTCCCCTCTTTTATACACACTTTTTTATGATAAGCGAGTCTGGCTGAAGGGTCGAGAAACGGATCGCTGGATACACGGCATGATCAGATTTTTGTGTTCTTCGTTGAGCATTTTTTATTGGTCTTGCGTGTGTTTCCTTGCAGACTTAAGCACAATTAATTTATGGATTTTTAAAAACTTTATAAAAAATGTTTCTCCTACTACTAAATGTATTCTTTTTTTTTTTTTTCTAATTTTTTACGCATTATTATTTGTAATAAAAAAACTAAGAAAAATTTTTTTTCTGATACATTTATGAATCATTATATACAATTGTATTGTAAAGTGTTTAAAGTAAAATATTTAAATATTTCTTCAAATACTATTACATTTTTTTTTCTTTTTATTTTTTCTTTTAATTGTCATGTATTTTTTTGCTAGAAGAAATTTTAAGCACTGTGTAATAACTAGTAGTTAAAAGAACTTTTTTTTTTAGCACAAATAGCGTATTATGTTTTTTGTAAAGAATTAAATTGCGATACCTTTGAAAAAGTATCCGTACTCAAGTCTGCTTGTTTCCTTGTGTTGAAAATTGGAATTTTATAGTTAAGAGGAATGAGAGTAGCTTATTAAACTCGTTTTGTTGTGTAATAAAAGTGATGATTTTTGATCAATTGTGCGATTTTTTTAATTAAAATTTTCATTCGCTTATTTCGTGTTTTTTTACCTTAAGATGGTAAATCTAAGATACCCCGCTTTTGTTATTTTTTTCTGAGCTTTTTTCTTATCTTTTGTTATTTGTCGCAGAGATTTTCTTATCAATTTTTTTTTTTTTTGGGAGATACACATAAAAAAACTTTTGATTTTTAAATCAAGCTATGAAATGCACATGATGTTCCGATGGGCTATTACCTTTTTGTCAGCATGAAAACAATCGAGCAAGTTCTCCAATTCATCTAATAGTAAAAAGATAACTACTTATATCCAAGATGGCCATTTTTCAATAGACCTTTTTTCTGAGTGATAAAAATAGTTCATTTTTTGCGCACCGCCATAAATCTTCTATTAACCAAATCATCAAAATAATATGGCTATCAAGTTATGCCATGATAAGTGAGAAAATATTATTTGATGTTTCGTCCCGGGAGCACGCCAGGACTCATCAGTAAGGCTGATGACGTGCTCCCTGCCTTAGACACCTATATCGGTGGGGATACCCTAGCTCAATCTTAAACGCCCTTATATATTAACCAACATGAAATCCGGGCACTTGCGAGAAGGTCGAGTGACATGGTTAGACGCCTAGCGGATGGTTGGAGAAGGACGGGGAGCCGAAGTGTACGTACATGTGTGTGAGAGGGTCCCCACATACTCCCCCTCCAGTTACAACGCCGGATGAAGGTGTGTAGACGATATGTAAGAAGTGCGCAGTGACGCATATGACGTGCATGACGTGGTGTATTAGCAGAAGGCAAGATAGGGGAGAAAGAAGTCGATGGATGATAAAGTAGATCTCCGAATCCTCCACGCTCTTGTAGAGTCCTAGAGAGAGGCGAGCAGAAGCTCTAGCCGCGACCGAGACAGAGGTCAAGTCGGAGAAAGAGAGGGAAGCTTGTTGCTGTCCCGAGGCGTAGAGATTACGGAGATGCTATTAGAAATAATTAGAAGAAGGTTGCGCATGTTCAAGTTTACGGGGTCACCAATATGGCTATCAGTGATGCCATGAAAAGAGAGAAAAGGTTGTTTGATGTTTCGTCCCGGGAGCACGCCAGGACTCATCAGTAAGGCTGATGACGTGCGTGAATGCCTTAGACACCTATATCGGTGGGGATACCCTAGCTCAATCTTAAACGCCCTTATATATTAACCAACATGAAATCCGGGCACTTGCGAGAAGGTCGAGTGACATGGTTAGACGCCTAGCGGATGGTTGGAGAAGGACGGAGAGCCGAAGTGTACGTACATGTGTGTGAGAGGGTCCCCACAATAAGAGCCAGTACACGCCATCTCTGAGCTTTTGACTCAAGTTTCATCCCCCACATCGCACATATATTATGTGCAATCGCAGGGGGTGGAATTATCGATTTCGAGCTTACCCCCAGCCGAAAATTTGTGGCCAGTGGGTACACGAAGCGTTAATAAATCAAATACAATAACTCTTCATTTATGATTTTATCTATAATACTTTGACACTGAGGGTGCCTCTATTTTTATTTTTATTACAAGTATGAGTGATTACATGAATTACCATCTTCTTCTCCTTTTTTCAATAAAAATTAAAACGTAGTTGATCAGAACTGATCTTATTTTTTTATTTATTTTTTCTTACTACTATGCGATAAGAATTATAAAAACTAATTTTTCTGTTTGTTTAGGAAAATAAATCTTTTTTATGTCTAGGTTTATTTAGTAGAGGAAAGTCAGAAGACAAAAATACATAAAAATACATAGAGGGCATATTCAGTATGTCGGTCGGAGCGCGTCAGAATTTCTACTTTACCGACTACCATACTCTAGTAAACTCCATTATTAGTTAATTAAACGTTTGTTTTCACGTAAAACAACGAGAATATTCGTCCAGTTGGCTAATTCCTGTAATTTAGAGTGACCTTTAGAGTGACTACAATTTTTTCATTAACAACATTATCCAATAAAGATAATAGATCTTTTTGACATAGCGTTCTTGTTTGTTTAAGTTTTTTGGGAAAAGTACTATTATAAAAATTATAATAAATGTAGTTATTTTTGGCCAGTAAATAAAAAATTACTCAAGCAAGTGTTGATATAACTCGTATCTCAGATATCGTTGCTTCATTAAGAAAAAAAACATAACATTGTAAGCACTTAAAGACAAGCTATATCTCTTTTGTAGCGGATGAAATTACCGAACTTGAAAATATTTCCTTACATCGCATCGTTACTTGCTATGTTTTTATCATCGACATAATCTAACAAAACTGCATTTAACTATAATTATGTTTTCGTTATTTTAGCAAATACCTATTGCATAATATTTACTATTTTTCTCTGTCAGTAATTTAGTAAAAATACTCTTTTTAGAAATGTAGTCGAGGATATCCACAAAGAATATCTCGCTTTTGTCTCCGATTTTTAATTAAAATTTTTGAGGCACACCTCTCAAACCGGGCTTATTTTGCTCGCGATGTCATGTACTACGAGGAAAAAATTGTGAACGTTGGTTTCAGTCAGGGTGACACCCTTTTTCCGTGATTTACTCGCTACTATTCATCTACACATTTCATACATACAAATATACTTTTAGCATGTAAATCACGAAAAAAAGGTGCCATCTCCACTGAAACCATCGTTCATAATTTTTTAACCAAATTTTCTTTTCAATTGTAGACAAAAATTGTTGTCAGTTAATTTTTTTTATCATAATTTTTGATATTTAACAATTACTTGTTTGACAAAAATTGTAAATTACATGAAATAGACTACTAATATTAAAAAAAAAAAAAAAAATTAAAAAAAAACAATAGGTTGATAGTATTCCGAAATATAATTTTACTAAATTACACTTTTTAATCTGTATTTTTTATTTACTGTACTCATGTTAAGGTATTATTATAACATTTCTTAATCAAACAGCTCTCATATAACACACTTTTGTGAAAAAAAGCATCTGTTTGAAATTTTCGAAGTAAATAAAAAAAAAGTAAGTAATACATTTTTTTTATAAATTCCAACGAAACAGTGTGCCTATATCGACAACCATAGCAACAACGTGCGTCGAAAGATGAAGGAGAGAAGTGCGCATAGTTTTTTAAGTAGGTACAAGCAACAACAGTAGTGGGTACCTACTTACAGTGGCGTGCGTGCCTCGCGGTTTTCGCGGTCGAAACGACGTCATAATTCGCCGCTTTCACGTACAGGCAGCTCATATAATAGGTGTACCCAACAGATATTGTTGCGCAAACCATATACACAGTGACGTTCTTTTGTTGGTGATCGTCAAAACGTCATTGTTTTCCATTATGATGTATACTTTCTGTTAGTAGTGATAATATTCGCACAAGATCTTGGGATTGATTAGGAAAATCTGGGATGGTTTGTGTACAATGTACGTAGGTAATTGTATTATTTTCGATGCGACGTATTTTTACGGTTTTCGTCGGAGAGTTTATTAGGCATGACTGCTTTACATTTTCACCAGAGCAAAAAGTGTTATCACCTTTTATTAAGACATGTAAACCGACTATCTTTAATATTTTACATCTGATTGGGCTCAAATTAAGTTTGCAGCTTCATTTTTGTATCACAACCCAACTGATTGAAATTGAGAAAATTTCGTCGAAAGAAAAAATTTTGTAGCATGAAGATTGCATAACTCTAAGAAATTAAAATCAGTTTTTGCCCTTTACGTGGATTTATTTCTGATTTATCATCGCGTTGTTCGAGTTCATGTGAAAGGCTAGACACCCAATGTGAAAAAGACGGCTCTTACATAACAAGATTCCCATTTGCGACAGCATGTATTAGAACATTTTAAATTTTGTGTTCAACATATTCTAGAATTCGCTTGTATCAGTCTGCGATGGCATCGAAGCATTGTACCCCCATATGAAAAAAGGGAGTCTCTTCCGAAGCAGAAAAATACCAACGCACAGTCCGACTACTGCGCACTCGACCAGTTGTTCAAATTGTAAAAAAAAAATTTCTCCATTTCCTAAAAGTCGGATTTTTGCGTTCAATCCCTTCCGACCGAGTGACCAGCCGGTAGAGTGGAAAACTCGCTATTGTACGTTTGCAACGCACCTGTACCTCTTATATGAGTTTTTGTAGAATAAGTGCGACTAGCAACTTGAAAAAATCAATCATAAAACTATGTCGTGGGGTAAATTGATTTTTACTTTGAAATCGTTAAGAATATTTTCCAAAAAACACGTTTTTTCTGGGGAGCTGTGGTCTCTTAGAATCAGTGAAAAAGGTTTTTGAAGCCTTTTAAAGTCATTTGGAGGTATGTACGGGCTTTAAAGTCTTAAGTCTTTCAAAAGCTATCGAAGTCTTGAAAAACTTTTAATGCCTTTAAAAGAATTCAAACATCTACGAATATTGGAGACTAGATGATAAAAAACTATAAAAGACATGGTAAGACTCCAAAGTCGTCCAGAGATGTATTAAATACTTTTTATAACTTTTTAAATGAATCTAGAAACTTTAAAGACTGATAACTCCAAAAAACTTGAATAGTCTTTCAAAACCTTCGTAAGACTTTAAAGTCATCCAGGTAATATTATTTACTTTGGATAACTGTCTCATCTTTTAAATCCGTCTAGAAGTATTCAAGACTAAAAGTTCTTAAAAACTTTCAAAGTCTTGAAAAAACGTTCAAAGATTTTTTTAGTCTTTAAAAGTATCGAAAGTCATCTAAAAACATTAGAGAATTTTGATGACCTCAGTCTTTGAAAACTTCTACTTTTAAAAACTTCAAAGCTGTCTATAAATTTTAAAGACTGGCAATCATTCCGTAATCTTTAAAATAGTCTCTGAAAGACTTTGTAAGACCGTAAAGTTACGTGTAGGCACATTGAAGACTTTTGACAACTTGAAATAAAATCGACAAAAATTCGTACGAAAAAACGAACAAAAAAAGGCACTTTTTCGTGAACAAAAAAAAAAACTCAACTTACCGGCAAACGACGCCAGGAACAGCCCACCGATGCCCACCGCGACGAGCACTGCCCTCGCCAGCTTCATGATCCTCGTCCTTACTGGCTCACGAGCAATTCACATTCGCCCCGACAATTGCCGATTCGATAAATCGAAAAAAAAAAAAAAAAACAAGCCCAACCTGTCGTCAGATCCGAACAATCGCGGAATAGACACAACGGAGCGTACACGGGAGCGCCTCGCCGAAGAAGAAGGAGGGGAAGCGGGGCGCGCCGGCTCCTTGCAAGTCTCCCTTTCTCACGCGCGCCCACACGCGTGCGTTTACCTATCACATGTACATTACTCACTTGCGATGCACTGACATTATCATCATCATTGTTGTTGTTGTTGTTGTTGCTCACTCGCGATCGGCTCGTGTGTCGTGCACATATTTTACAACACAATGCGAATAAACGTGCGAAGCGAGTAACTTGGACGTGCGAGTTTGTACCACGAGATCTGGTTGCTGGTGAAAGACTGAGGGGGCCCCGTTGCCGTGGCCGCCGTTGTGGGCCCGACCGAGAGATCGACTCCCCCTTTTTGTTTTCTGTGCCGCGGCTCTCGCGGTGAGAGGAAGATTTAGAATCGATGCGACGTTGTTTTTACTGTGCGCCAGGAGGGGTAGATGGAGGATTAATTCGCGCCGCGATTACGTTTCGCTGATGGGAGAGAGACGGAGGATGGTGGGTTGTTATCGGGTGCACGTGCGAGCGGAGAAATGGGTCAGTGGGACTAGTGGATGCTTCTGTTGGTTTTTCCTTTCTTTTTTTTTTTTTCGTACCTACTTTTTCTTTTCCCAGTTGGTCTGTTGTGGCTGGTTCTTGTACCGATTTCTCGATTGTCTCGTCTCGTTGCGCTGCGAGTCCAAGCGTATGATAAAATAACATTGGTTCGAAGCGCGGAGTTGATGTTTGTCTAAGATTGCATTTGCACTATGAACAAACGAAACATCATCGATTCTTTCAACTATTGTGGTGCCCGGTGTCATTCTTTCCTGAGTAGAGCATTTTTTTTTTTAAAGATTAAGAGATATTTGCAACATATGTGATAATAATTTGTAACGTGGAAAGTTTTACGTCCTGGATAAGCTTTTGTAGATTTTCTTTCGCTTATGATCATCGTTAGGGTATTTATTAAGTTGCTGTAGTGTATTCTGTAAACATGTGAAGAAATTTTCAATATAATATTTACAGAGCTAAAGTATCATCGTAATATTTTTATTAATATTAAACGAATTTACTCTTTTGTATTCAACAATGTTGACGAGAGTACATCATGATCGAAACGAGGTGATCCAGTAATATTTTCTTGATGAATAATTAATGGTCAAGATGATAATGTTGATTATAATTATAATTATTATTATTATTGTTATTATCAATAATGTGCACACGATTCTTGCATAAACATATTTTACAAAAAAAAAAAAAAAACCGGATAGCTTTGTACTATAAAATTTACTGTTAATTAAAAGATATTTGCAAAAACAATTATTTTAGATTTTTATTGAGCGTGATTCTTTACAATAATTTCAACCTCTAATAGCAAATATTGTTTAAATTTTGATCCTCCGATCGACGTTTGACGGCAAAACTAAATTTTCGGGTCTTTTTTTTTTTATTGTAGAACTTCCAGTCAAACGCATCGTACGACGAGGCGATAAAAAAGTCCGAAGTCCTGGAGAACCAGATAACCCAGCACTTCATACACCTCCACGGTTACCTGCAGAACCTCGAGCAAGAGCTGAAGAGCGAGCTGGTCGCTTACCGGGAGAGCATCGAGAGGAACGTCGAAGAGTGCGAAAATGGGCTCTCCAACCTGGCCGAGAAACTGAAAACTGCCTGCGCGGTGAGCCAACAATTTTTATACTCGATCTCTCGCGCGTTATTGTTTTGTAGCTGTATTTGTAAGTAGCCAAATATATATACGCATAGTATTTGAGGAATCATAATTGTACTTGAATACCATTTTTTCCGAGAGGCTAATTCAATTTGTTTACTCACTTATTTCTTCCATTCTAATATAATATTGAATTAATTACTTCTCCCAAATACAAAGCATATGAATTAAATATTTTTTTCGTTGCTGTATTTAATAGTTATTTATGTAACAAGTGCGGAAAAGACGATTTTACGTACGAGTCGTGATGACGAGTGGCTGGAGTTGACGGGAACGAGTGCCAGTTGAGCACACGAGTGTGATCGCAACGCACAAATTACCGTCACCAGCCACGAGTGTGAGTCTATCACACGAGTGTGGGAAATCGTCCCGCACGAGTTGCGTACAAGATTTTTCGCAAAAAGTGTGGAGTAAATAGTAAATACGTTGATGATTTGCAAGAAAGGTTGTGCGGGGTCCAGGAGGACCAGGGGGCGAAGCCCCCCTGACTGTAAAAATATCAAATGACCGTTCAAAAAAAAAAAAAATTAATTGTATGCCTCAAACATAAAAGCAGAAGTTGGATTAAATTGAAATTATATTTTTAAAAATAAACTTTGAATTACTCGAACAAAAACATTTTCAAAGAATTTTACAACTGTAACAAATTATGTTAAAGGATCCCACACCAACACAATGGGATTGTGGTTCCCAACGAAATTTTTTAAAATTTTAATATGATATAGTTTAATGGAATTAACAAAAAAAGTCATTAAAAAAAATTTTAGTTGAGAGTTAAGACTTACATTAGGTAGGGTTATGATGGTTGTACACAGACGGTATCTTAATTCGTCTTCCGAGAGATTTCTGGTGTGTAGCAAAATTTTTTCGGGTGTATGGAAGAACCTTTTCTGCACACTATTCGGAAAAAACCTTTGCCACACACTTTTTCTGCACACTATGCGGGAAAATCGTAACTCCACACGAAAAATATTGCGGAAAACACCTATTTTCCGCACACTATTGCGAAAAATAAATATTTTTATAGATTTTTTATTTAAATAGAGTAATTCAAAGAGCACTTTTCAAGTATTTTATTTTAATCTTGATTTGTGAAATATTTATTCAATGGATTGTAATGAATAAATCTTTGAAAATTTTCATTGGGATTTCTAGCTGGTAAACCATCCATTAATATTAAAATTATCATGTAAAAGGGAGTTTTTTCGTGCAGGTTATTATTTTATCTTGAAAATAGCTTTTGTGCATAATTTTATTTTAATTACAATACTTAAATTTTAAAAATAACTAGATCCTAAAAACTTGTAACTAACATTGGTTGATCATTAAACACTAATTTATCAAAATTTTTATTTAAAATACTTTGATCATGTTCAAATATCTTTTATGATTTAATTGTAATTACTTGGTTAAATCAACAGTCATTTTGGTATTGAAATATGTGTTATTTTTAATACTTTATTTGAAGAAGAACGAAATTTTTAAAATTGCGCAAAATATATTTTCAACACTATAACTAGATTACTTTTAATATTTTAAAAAGTAATTTTAAACACTTTCCATGCGAGTGTACTCAATCGAAATATAATTTTTTTTTCCACGTACATTTTTTAATATTAATATTTATTTTAACATTTTTTTAATACTTACCACGGCTTCGCCTACCTCTTTACGTAGCAGCGAATGATATTTTTTTTTACTGTTACAAAGTCTTACTACTTCAGCAAAGCAACCAGTATAGTTATTCATCACATAATGTTTGCTGTAGATTTTCACAAATGCAGAAAAGAACAACAAGAAGATAAACATGAAAAAGTACACGGAAAAAATATTAGAACTAGCAGATTCCCCGTGCCATTTTGTGGGCATGACAACAAGTGGCGAAGAGTTAAGGTAAATTTAAGCGTGATTTTTTTTAAACAAGTTACTGATGCGATAATCTTGCGTACAAAAAAAAAACCGTATCACACTTTAGTATGGATCTCGACGACTCGACGTACGATAATCTGAGGCAGCACTTGCAGCTGAAGCTGCCCGAAATTCCGAAGCCGCGTCTTGTAATGACCGACGAGCTGCCGGAGGACTACGAGCTGGAGCCGATACCGGAAGCTGACATGACGAGTAAACTAATTTTTCCCCTATTGGTTCGAGTAATGTTTACTGATAACGATTTTTTTTTTTTTTTTTCCAAAGACGCCAGTTTTAAGGGCACCTCGAAAAAGGACACCTCGTCCGCTGGTACATCGTCGGTTAACCAGTCCGTGGATGTTGAGGACGAGGAGGATTTCGTTTTTGAACCACAACCGATCTCCAGTTTGGTCACGGGTGAGTGTCGATGCGTCGCAGGGCCGATCGAAAATTCATTTAAGACGACGGCCAAATTTTTTCAGACCATTTTTGATTAAGATTTTCACAAAAGTAGAGTACTTTTTACCTTTTTTCATTTCTGAAAGGCCCATATGATCCCAGAATATTCAAACCGGCCTGTCTGTGATTAAAAATTCTAAAGAAAAGTTCCTACGTTAAGTAGGTGTCTTTTTTTTTTTTGTGAAGTGTTATAGGATTTGAAATTTTCAGAATCTTTACACTTGAACAGATAGATTTTGGAAAATTAATTTTACCCATTTTTCATCTTGACACTCTTTGTTACAATTTTTTTTCGGTCAACACATATATATATGTATGTTCACTTTCAATCATATCAATAGGTAACTTGTCATATAACCAGAGCAATGACTCTAAATTGTTTATTACGATTTCTTTGATAATTCTTTGAGCACGAGCAATTTGAACATTATAGTTTAGGTTTCGTGTGATAATTATGACTTTTTTCCCAGTAAAGCTATACCAACGTTGAAAAGTTGGCCTAAAAGCTAGTCAGTTTTCGAATAAGAAAACGTTTTATCGCTTGGCTCGTTACATTATATCATATTACAACACAAGTACTAAAGAAGCGGCATAAAGGAAACCATAATCATTGATACTTGAATAATATTTATACACCTAAAAAAATAGTTATGTTTTGTTTGCAAATGCGTACATGTCAAGTACCAAATTTATTATGAAAGTAGATTGAAAAATAAAATTTTTTCATTGCCAAAAGTGATTGATACTCACTAAATGAAAGAAACTTTGTCACAACTGAGTCAAACATACAGGAATGATCGAGTGCCATTTCAATTTAATACCCACGCATTAATTTATAAACGTTTTTCGCCCCTCACCGATCAAAGAACAAGCCACGGAGTGCGTGAGAATAACGCACATCATCAACCCGGCGGACTTTTACGTGCTGCGGGAAAGCGACCGGCAGGAGCTGGAAATACTGGAGGGCATGATCGCCGACTACACGGAGAACAAGAGCCCTGGCATTCCGGACGTGGTCAACCTGAGTGAGCGAGGATATCTTCCCTTTTCACCCGACAAATCGAGTCAACCAAAAAACTATAACGATTTTCTTTCACAGACCAAATCTACATCGTCAAGTATCTGGAGACGAACAAGTGGTACCGCGGCCGGGTGGTCAGGCTCAAGGAAGCCGAGGAGGCCACGGGCTACGTGTTGTACGACGTCTTTTACATCGATTACGGCAGGACAGACGTCGGTGTGACGATCGACAGGATCAGGAATACCATGCCGAACTTCAACTACTTCAACGGCATGGCGTTGCACTGCAATCTTAGGGAGATGGGTCCAGTGGAGGATGAGTGGCACGACGACATCATCGACAAGTTCCGCCAGATGGTCGCTAAGTTGGTTTCTCCTTTTTTTTTTTTTAACGAATTTTCCTAGTGTCTTTCAGTCATAACAATGTGGAAATCGAATGGCAACTTGTTTGTGTAACGAGATTATTGCCTTTTTTTTCTGACTGAAAGAACAATATTGGTGCTCCAGTGGGATCCAAACCGAGTTTTGTTTTCAGAGAGACGTTCATAATGAAAATTTTGAAGAGCGATCAGCAGGTGCAGACGGTCGAGTTGTACAAGCAGAAGAACAATCCCAACAACATTTCGCTGCACGATTGGCTCGTCGACACGAAAAAAGCTCACGCCATCACCTCCTACAAGCTCAAGGTGAGATTGCGTCACAACTTTTTTTCTTTTGTCAAATCCACGGTTTCCTTTCGTTTCAGAGAATGAATCCTCTGTCGACACGGCACTTTTACTACGAGGACCTGCCCCTGGAGAAAACGTCGTACGTCCACGTGTGCCACATAGAGTCTCCCCTCTGCATATACATTTACAAGGTTGGGGTTTAGTTTCTCCTCTCATCATGTCGCAAAGTATTTCCAACTCGTCATTTTTTTTTTATTCTCGTCCGCAGGTGAAAAGTACCGACGTGGCGGAAAAATTGAATGTTTTCAACACCCAATTCGACCAATACGCCGTGTCGACCGACAGAACCATCAGAGAACCGGAGCTTGGTTGGTATACGTATAGCTTTGTTTATTATTGATAACTTTGATCCGACGTTACGCGTTGCTTTGATTTCAGGAAACGCCGTAGCCGTGCGCACCTCTTCGAACAGATACCAAAGAGGATTGGTGTCCAAAATAAACAGCCAAGAGAAAAAAGCCTTCGTGTTTCTGGTCGATTACGGGCAAACAGTCACTGCCGATTACCAAGCCATACATCACTTGCCCCAAAGATTCTGCATCTTCAATGCCCAGGTAAATATCCTTTGTCAATGGCTTATTGGGTGTGTTGGATGTGTTGATATCATCTTGTGAATTGTTTTACGTTGTTGTTTCCAGGCCATCAAGGTTTCGATCCTCGACATCACTCCTGCGGACGGTGACAAGTGGTCGATAGATTGCATAAGTTATCTGAAGAAAAAATTGGAGGATAGGGCGTCGATCAAAGTCATACCGTACGAAAAAGTCGACGACACCTACAACGTGGTCATGTACGTCAAGGACACGAACATAGGCTCCAACCTCGTCGCTAAAAAGTTTGCCCTGAGCACCGGTGACCGGTGAGTTTTTACCGCGAGGCAAGTTCATGAGCTTTTCTTGACTCGCCGTTTAAACATGTTTCAGCTCGAAAAATCCGACCTTGAACAAGGTGGTGCCGTCGTCGAAAAAGCGTAAAAAGTCCAAGGCCCTGAAATTGGAAATGAACTTGCCGGCCCCCAACGACACGTCGGTTCCGCGGCGACGCACGGCCGAGGATAGCGACCCGTTCAAGACGCGGGTCATGATCAGCAAGGTCATCTCGCCCGATTTGATTTACGCGTCCCTGAGCTCGAACGTCGCCAAATTCGAGGAGATGAATCGGCGCATGCAACTGTTCTACGAGACCCACCACAGCGAGTGGGAGCGCGAGCTACACCTCAACTTAACCTACTGCTGCTACTCGGCCAAGGACAAGCAGTACTGCCGCGCCCAGTTTATGGGCTACAACGAGAACGACCCCGCACTGGTGAAGATGCTCCTCATCGACATGGCTGAGATCGAGGACGACATACCCTTGGAGGCCGTGCAACCCCTTACCTCGGAATTCTTCCAACCTTCCCAGAACGTCTTCAAGATCAAGCTTGCTGGCATTAGACCCTGCGGTGGAACCAATGCCTGGACGTCGACTTCGTGCGAGAAGCTCAAAGATATCATCAGTGACACCGGTGACTCCAAGTATTACGTCACTCTGGTTGTACGTGCCATGGCTATTGTTGGGGGGTACCGGCGTTTTCGTGAAATTAATATCAATATATTTTTGCCTGGTTCAGGGATCATGTGACGAGGATAAGGTGTTTCCGGTCAGTTTGGCCATTAGGAGGAGCGTCTTGACGACCGGGCCGTTGGAGCCGGTAAGGAAAGAGACCATAATCGTAGCTCGCCGACTGATCGACGACGGTGTGGCATTACCGATCAAAGGGTAAGTCTCGGGTGATTTGGTGTTTGTCGTTTTGTTTGATTTTACAAACTGTTTTTTGCGCAGGTTCTTCGACAAGGACAAAAAGGAGCCGGCTGTCGAGTTGCAGAAAAAACTGAGGCTTCACAGCACAGAGAATCAGGATGATTCGTTGGATAAGAAGAAAACAACGGCGGTGGCGGTTTCTACGCCATCGTCTGACGTTGAAGTTAATCAAGAAATTGTAGAAGATAAAATCAGAGAGAACGAAGATCCGAACAAAGTTACGGCTGAAGCTGCCAAAGATGATGATAATGATGATTTTAACGACTCGACTGCGATACCGAAATACGCTGACTGGTTACCGCCTGCTTATTTAAGAGACGACTCATTTAACGCCATAATTACTTACGTAGATAACGACTGCGACGTTTATTTTTATCCAGACACCAAAGAGTGTACGTAAACCCATGTTCCTTTAGTTGCTTCACATTTCGTTCATACCTTTGTGCTTTATGTTAATTAAAAAACATTTTTTTTTTAGATAACGAGACAAGAGATCACATTGCTAACACTTTAAAAGAATACAGTAAGAAGGCAATCCAAAAACAAGACCTCACTTGGGAAGAAGGTGACTTGTGCATCGCTAAATTCCATGCCACCAACTGTTGGTGCCGTGGGAAAGTGACAGAAGTTGTAAATAATCAGACGGTCAAGGTAGTTTGTTTTTTCCACCGGCCATGATACATTTTATTTCACACCTAATATATCGTGTATATTTTAGGTACTGTTTGTTGACTGGGGCAATGTGGAAGATTGTAGCATTGGAACTCTGAAAAAACGAATCGTTTTGGAAGAAATTCCTATACAAGTCATGAGGGCGAGCATTGAAGGTTTAAGCTCGGTAAGTTTGTTGTACACTCTATGCTAGCTTTTTTTTGTACTTTTTCTAACTTTTATTTTTGGTTTTTTTTTTACAGAATGGTTTCAAGTGGGAAACACATGATTTAGACGTGATTCACAGAACCCTAGTTGTCCAGCCCTGTCAAATAAGAGTCATCGAAAAACCACCCCTGCCTTGGAAGGTGAGAAATTATTCATTGCTTAAAAGAAACATTCAGAACCACCAAGGGTCTTTATAATAATTTCAGGTTGCCATCTGGGTAACCAAAGGTTCGTCCTTCGTTACCCTTCCGTGGTACATAAAAAACATGACGCAAGTCGATTGCGATACAGATGTCAGCAAGTACCACGAAATCGGAATAAACGTTCCCTCAGAGCCAACAAATTTAACGACAAAAGTCGACGATTCTGCCATTAAGGATAATAACACCAACGGCATTGTGATTTGTGTTGATGATAATGATGATGGGTCTGGCGCATCAAGCCATGAATTGAGCAAATCGAGTGACGATGGAAACAATGAGTACGGAACGCCAGATTCAATGATGCACGAATGTGACGAGAGCGAGTCAACTACTTTGAGATATGAGGAGCAATTTGTAGATGTCACGGCGCAAATGGAGCTCATGCAGTTGTCGATCATCAATGAATCACAGGAGTAATTATTATTTTTTTTAAATATTATTAATTAATGCATCGTAATAACAATTTTAAAACTAAAATTCCGTTCAACAGAAGCGATAAGTCGAGCTCGACGCCAAGCTTGGAATCCGCGTGCTCGAACGACAGAAAAATGAAGGTCTTTTCGCCGTTTGGTGAGCAGAATCGTATGCCCCCGGAAAACAATGGGATAGAGTTTAAAAATTCATTTTTCGATGAAGAACCAATGATCTCCGGCAACTCGGTTCTGTACAACGCGAGCTCCAATGCCCTGGAATTCGACGTCATGAGCGTGAAAACCGAGGCCCTCAACCAACATGACGATGACCACGAGCTCATCTCGTCCACGCCATTGAATGCATCATTTACGAGCGTCCTGAACGATGATTACTCTAGAAAAATGATAGATTTCCAAAGATTCAACGTCAAGTGCTTTGAAATAGGTCTTGGTCAGGCGTTTTCGGAAATTCACATGTCCGGCTATTTGCGTAACTCGAGTAATCGGGTAATGTCTTATTGTTAATTGAATCTTAAGTATTTATGCATTTGTGTTCACGCATTGACCTACAAATTTTTTTTTTGTCAGGATTTGAAACAGTGGATCGATCAGTGTTATCAGATTCATGAATGCATTCAGTCGTGTGTCGAAGAACAAGAGATTTTTGTACCACAGTCGGGTATGTAAACCAAAACTCGAATGTGCGTTTGGATGAATTAACTATTGTGTACTTGTACTATTCCAATAGGTGATTACTGCATTGCTCAGTACGATGATGGGATGTGGTATCGAGCGCGCGCTACGCAAAGGACGGTTACAAACGATGTATCTGGCACTGTGGTGGAATTCATGGATTATGGAAATCGAATGTCCATTTCGGATGACGAAAATTGGTTGGTTAACCGTTTTAGTAGATATTTCGCACTGTTTTAGAAGATTTATAACTCGATTTTTCAATGCTTCCAGTATTCGTACAATAAGGCAAGAGTGGTTAGATGTTCCTTGGATGGGTTTCAGCTTCAAACTTTTCAATGTAAAAGTTGCACCCGGGCGTGACAAAGAGGCTAGAGAAAGTATTAATGAAGTTTTAGGACAATCTGACAGATATTGGGTACAGATAAAGGTATTTGTCACATTCATAATTCGATAATGTAATAAATGATCGTTGAATGATAAATATATTTCGTTTGCAGAGATATGACCCTGAAATTGAACTGGAGTTATTTTCGAGCAAGAAAAATAAACGCTTAGTATACGCTTCCTTGATCGAAGGAAATATATTTGAAAAAATCGATCCAAAGCTATGATTAAAAAATAACGTTCAATCAAATCATTGATTATTTTTTGTTTCTTTTAATTTCAAGTATAATTTTAAGTTCTCATTACTTTTCCAGTGTCTAATATTGACATTTATTTTTAATGCAAATCGCATCATACTTTTATTTTCAATAAGCGACTGAGCATAAGCATCATTGTGATAAATATTTGTACTGGAGAAAGAAAAAAAACAATCACCGATTCTAAACCTTATGTATATTACATTAAAACGTACTTTTTTTTTTTTTATTACCGAAACACCTTATTTTTCCAACTCGATTTCCTGCTCATGCGAATTAATCCACCATTCTCTTTCATTTAGAAAAGTAATTACTCTTGTACTCGATCAATTTGACGCATTTTTCTGAACTGTCACTCATACTTTGCGTTAGCCAACCGAAAATTAATTTCGCAAATGTGTCGGAAATTTCATTACTGCGGAAAGGGTAATCGATAGCATCGATCAGACTACAAAATCGAGAAGTGAAACCAACATACTTTACGCGCGCGACTCTCATTTTACAACTCAAGATACTATCTTAGGGGTTGCAAATGATAATAATTATCATCTACCAGGTTTTGTGCCGACAAACAAGTGCAAAGTTCGGTATAATCCCCGGCACGTATTTGATTTCATGGATAAGAAAAACCACCGCGGTACGTTCCCGGAAATATTAACGGAAGCATTTTTCAGGAGGTCGTTAAATGTGTTTTTGTGGAAAAAAAGGAGATGCTTGCACGATAGAAAAAGCCCGTAACTCTTATCGCGCGGAATCATCGAATTTCAGTGAGCTTCGATCGATACGCCGACGGACGCATGGAAGTTACATGCGTCTTGTACAGTTAGTTTTTCGTCAACTCGTGAAAGTGTGAAACTACACATTTTTCCTACATTTAACATTATGTCTTACCAAAGAACGGCATGGGTGGAAGGTAATTTCATCAACGTGGCTGTGTTATTTTAAAAAATTCGCCCTTTTTTAACTCATCGTTAAGTGTTTCGATGGCAATATAATTTAATCTTTTTAAAAGCGGCTAATTTTATCGCTCAAATTGAATTTTTATTCTGCGATGTTAAAAGTCACGCCTTTAAATTGCAGAAAGAAAAAGTACGGTGAAACGGCACGAAATTTGGTGCAACAATGTCATCGAGCATCGCACCGAGATCAAAATTTTTTTACTCATTCTTGTTTTTATAGCTGCCACCGTTGCCATAATGAAAATTGGCTTGTACAGTAAGTTTTAATCGTATAATGTGAAAATAACATGCTTGAATTTTAATATTTCGGGTTGTAATTTCGTATGGGAATTTTTGTAGGTTTCATTGTAGAGGCAACGGAAAAAATGTACTCTAAATAACATCATGGGTGGAACAATAATTTGTGAGTGCAAGTGTGCAGTTTTTGATTTTTATTCTTTATTAAAACTTTATACTGATATTTTAAAATGTTTTGACGCTCGTTACATTAATTCCCGGTAAAAGTCAATTAATTGATTTTTTGTTTTTCGTTAACGTCAACTTTTATAACTTTCTGTAACAAATTATTAAATTTTATTCAAAAAGTACAAAATAGCAATTTGATGCTATAATTTTTCCAATTTTTAGCTTCAACCTATGATACACATAATATACCACCTTCTTAATTGTTCATACCAATCTAGTACTCATACAAAATTTTATTTTTTTATAATAAAATTTGAATCAGCTGTCAAAAAAGAGAGATTTGATAATCGATGCTAGATAATAGCATTTGCGCTTTATTACTCGGTATCCTTAGATTCCAAAGTACCAAAAAGTATTAGTGCAACAGGTTTTATTTACCAAATCATGTAAATTAATTTTCTTCGCGATCAATGAATATGTCACGTATCATAGATTTGGGCACAATTACTTTATTGATTTTTTTTAAACACTTCAAACGAAATTTTTTTTTTTTTCTTTCCTTATTAAAATACATTTTATTAGCTCAAAAAATATATTTCATTCATCACTATTCACAATACGATATTTAGATACATTTTTTTCTAGCAGATAAGCGCAATACGTTTTATTGTATTAAATTTTGTTATAAAATATTTAAAGTCAATTTTTTTTTTTTTTCAGCATAATTAAAGTATTACACTTTCAGCGAAAAATTGAAAAAGTATATATCCTTGCCCGTTAAACCGCAGCTTGTACCATAGGGACGTCCCGTCAAAAATTCAATCAACGCAAGTTTTGTACCACAGACAGATGCACCCTCCGTAAGGACGGAAGCGTCCAATTTTCCCTGAAAAGATACTCAATTAATTAAAACTCATGTATTCGGGGCCCAGCAAAGTCACGGAGACGTTGCGCGAATTTTTGTCCATCTCCACCGCTGCGTCCATGCAACACTTGAGCGCCTCGATCTCGTCGTCGAGGAAATAAACACACGAGCCGATCGTCGTGACGTAAGTATTGACGAGCCCCGCGTGTTCCAACATCACTTGGTGAGCCGATACCGTCAGCTGTTGACTGTCCATACCGTCCAATGCTCTCTATCAAACGCAATAGTGGATTTATACAAGGTTTTTTTTGTTGGAAATTTTTTTTTTTTACAGTCTCTGTTTACCCATACCCCAAGGGCCACGAGCATACTCGACGTGCCGTACAGTCTGTCGATCATAAATCGCACCCTCAAATCGGCCCTCCAATCGGCCGAGGCGCACTTTTTGCAACAAACAACAAAATTTTTTTCTTTATCCACTCATCGTGCAATTCACGAACTTTTTTTTTCCAAATCAGTCAAGTATACGTACACAGATGACTGCGACGATCATCAATGGTCCAAGTTTCATAATTGCACCCTTTATCTAACGGTGAAAAAAAACTGTATTTGATGTAACAGAGAATATAATAGTTACAAGCTCGGCCGCGACTGAAGCTTATCTGCGGTGGTTTTGTATATACATGCACAGTCTTTCTCGATGTTGTTTGTTTTATTTTGGAGCTACTTATTGTGTGTTATCTCACGGCCGATGGGGTTCATCTCGGAGTTACAGATGACGTAGAATTGGTTCATTAAGAAGATTTTTTTTACAAATCGGTAGAAACATTTGTACGCGAAATATTTTTATTTTTTTCAGGTTTGACGTGTGCGTTTATGCGGTTATTCCATTATAAATTTATGTATTTTTGATACTCATGCGTTACCAAACGAAGAAGTTGATAAATATAGATTTAATTCCAGCTTATTGGGGATGTCGCCTTGTGACTAAAATGTTCATGATTAGGTACAATAAAATAAATGTAATGTACACAAATTTACAATAAAATTTTTTTACACTTTATTCATCGTTTTAGTAAGTAGTTTAATGTACAATACCTTCGAGAAGTATTGAAAATTTTCATTGAATCGCCTGAGCTTTGCGTGTCTGAATATCAAAAATCAGGCGACGTGTAAAAAAAAATTTTAGGTTTTGAGAAATTCACCCTATAAATTGTATTATATGTTGCAGAAATTTCGGTTTATTTGTACACACAAGTTTAATGTTGAGAATAACTCGTTAAAGTGTAAATAATTGATAATTAAATCGTTACTTTATTACAAAATATTTGTTAAAAAAAACAAAAATGTAAAATACTTATTTTTGTACATAGATTAAAAATTTGTTCTGAGCGTTACAAAATTTTTGAACATTCAGCGTGAATGGTTTCACTTCAAAATCATTATCCTGTTGTTTATACATCTTTTCTAACGACTAGAGTGATATTAAAAACATTCATTGATTTAACATTGATTTTAAAGATTTTATTTATAAAAAAGTACATATAAAAATAAAGGAGAAAGTTCGTGAGTATTAACTTCGTTTACACATTAAGATTTCAAAGGCACAGTTATTAGTGTTAATGGAGAAAATTTGTTAATGTGGCAATACGAATAAATCATCGATTATCTTACTCGATACTTTTAAAATAGATGTCAATGACTTCATTAAATCAGATTACATAATTTAATAGGTTAATTTGTGCATAAAGTAAAGTCTTATATTACAACCCTCAAACAAAAAAAGGTAAAAAAACGTTTGAGAGAAAGCAAATTAAAAAAAAAATATATCACACGTTTCTGTAGTAATTCAGCGTAAAATAGACAGCAATAAGTAGAATAATACTCTCTACTTTTAAATGGGCAATAAATCGATGTATACATAATTTGAGTTCAATAATACATTTCTAGTTCGACTGAAAGGTTAATAAACCAAAACTGTTGTCAATTATTATACAGAAAATTGTTGTAAAGTCGATACAAATTTGTATATATGATTAAAAAATCGATCCATGTAGTTAACTGTGCTATCGCAGTGCACAGACGTTTTCACTGAAAAACCATGTTTAAGCCCTCAGTTTTATAAACTTACCAAAATAAATAATAATCGTTTTCAAATGGCTACTATGCCCATTTGACAGTCAATTGACGATATTTGGCATTAAATTGAAGAACACTGGAGACGTAAATTCACTCGAAGTTTATTACTCCTTTATTTACTCCAAGAGCTCCTTCAAAACGGCGAATTCATGCCGAGTTTCGTAGTAAACTGAAGTCGCGCTTTTTTCTGATACCTAACGTTGACTCTGAAATTTGTTCGTCAATTCATGATTAATGAAGCCCAAAATTAAATTTCACGCACAATGACTTACTTTATCTCTTGCCATTTGATGTACTCGTTGACGAAAAATACCAAAGGGAGAGATACGACGAAGTAGTACGGCAAATTCAAGGGATACTTTTGGTTTTTTTGGTTCTCGTTCTTCCAATAGTTGGCAAGCGCGCTTCCCGAAAAAACAGCTTGTAGGCATATCCTGTTTAAAAAAAAAGCATGAGCACACACACTCAACTCTAGACCGGAGAGTGTAAAAAATACCAACACAATCAAAGACGTCAAGACCCAGGTCCAATTTTGAAATGGCACCTTTTGCCAGGCAAAGTAATCGCGGTGCACAAAACTTGCCGACACCGTAACTACAAAAAAAAGAAGGAAAAAAAAAATTAGTTTTAACGGCACACACAAAGAGTGATTGGATGTACCGAAGTGCAAGACGAGAATGACAAGGCCGATGTGCTGCACGGTATCGAGAACGTCAGGCCTGAGGCCCCAGCCACCCCACGTTTGGTTACTAGTGACATTTGGATACACATAATAACACTCGAGCCCTGGTGTCTGGACGTAGGTGGAGCACAGGGACCGCAGCGACAGACCCTGCCAGAGCAGCAACGTCAGAACCGTCGTTAGGAACTTGCCACCGTAGTACCACAGCACGAACGAGGCCATCTGTTATTTTGGATCATTAAAACATTGAGAAACCGCAAGAATCAACATATATGACGACAAGAGGCATTTAGCGCACACACTTCCGACCTGTTTGTCCAGAGCGCACTGGTTCTTTCCTGTGGCCCGGCTCATGATACTCGGGTCAGTCGGACAGCCAACCAGCGAAGCCGAGAGCAATGGCAGGACGAGAACGCACAGCCAGAGAACTTGGCTGGGACTGAAGACTGGTGGTAGTAACAGAAACGCCGCTAAAGCCTGAACCAGTGCTATCGTCACTGCGCAGCACAGCCAGAACTGCAGGCAGTTCAGTAGGCACTTCATGTAGTGGCGAGCCTAAAAAGACAAAAAAAAAAAAACACCACATGAATGCATTTTTTTTTCTTTTTTTTTTCGCAACAAAATATGTGTGTGTTCTTATAGGGGAGCACCTCCATGATGAGATGGTAGACGGCAATGGGGTCCTCGCGCTTGACGCTCAGCGAGCAAGCGACCGAGTTGAGGCTGCGGCTCAAATCGACGGGCGACGGGCCCTCATCTGGTTTCGTTGACGTCAATACAGGCACTCTTTGGCACACTTGTGGGTAAAGCGGCTCCACTGCGACTCTGTAACATGCATTGTTTTTTGTTTCGAGCGTGGGAAAAAAACAAAAAAACAAAAAAAACATTTGAATCCCCGACAAAGTCGATGTTCTCTTGTTTCCTGACACATTTTTCGTTAACGCATCATCGGTTGCACAGATAAACATCAAAAGGTTAAAATGTCTAATCGAGCGTCCGAAGAAGAAGAAGCGTCGAGGAGCGTGAAAACCCCCGCCAAAGTGCAGTCGGCGAAACCAATGAGGGACGAAAATCCAACCTGCACTAGCAGCGCGCTCCGAAAAACCCGGCCGCGCAGCATCTTGATTCGCCCGCGGGTGATGAAACAGGACTTTGAGAGTGTGTACACGGCCTCGTACTGTGAACAAAAACCTCAGAGCAACGCGTACTCGAGGAAGAGCTTGGCCAACAGAATCAGACGCGGGAACTTCGAAGCTACGCACAACCAATGAGATATTGTGTAACTTTCTTTTACAGTTGCAATAAATTTATCTTGCATTTTCATTTACTCCGTGCCTTAACGATGTGCTGGGAAAACCCCCCACGAATTGTCTTAAGAAGTTTCTAGCGTCAATTTAAGGTCTACTGTACTCTTTTTCAAACCAAGTGCCGATACTTTCCAACCGAGTCTCAAAAGAATACGATAAAAAGTATTTGTAATTGAATACAATATCTCTGAAACGCCACTAGAAACTCCTTGAAAAACCCAATTCTAAGCGATTACTCGCGTCCATCCTTACGCAGCGTCTGCCTGCATGAAAATCGGCATGTTCTCGGCATTTGCCGAGGATCCAAGGACGCAGACGACCTCGCCGTAGTCCTGCATGATGTGTAGCATCTCACGGGTGATGGATGTGTTGCAGTCCGTGAACAGGGAGACGAGCAGGGGGACGTTGTCGATGTTGTCTATGTGGGATCTTATCTTGTCGATGCCTCGCGGTAATTTCGCCTGTGCGGATTGAATTTTGGATGAATTTTTTCGATAATCCGTTGCACCGGGTACACACGTGTACGACGGGTATATACAATACCAACCCTATTGGACATGTCAAAGTTGACCGGCGCGCTCTGCTCGGTGCTGTCGGTCATACAGCTCAGGGACCGCCACGCCTCCTGGCCCGAACCCAAATCGACGCTCTGCATCAGCACGCTGTCGTCGCTCCGCACCATTTCGTGCTCCCTGTAATAAAAGCGCGTAATCAAGCTGAGGAAAGGACATAATGAGAATAGTATACTAGACACCACCAACCTGTGGTCCATAGTGCTGTTGACCTGGTGCTTGGCCTCCGGGCACTCGTTGGTCGCCACCTCGTTTTCGAACTTGACGGTCGACAAGTCGGTGTTTATGGCGCTGGGAGCCGACAGGCTCATCGTCTTGCTGTTGTCCAGGTTCGAGCTGCTCAAACAGAACACGCGTTAACTCTGGCTCCGTTGGCTTTCAAAAGTTGTCGCTCCGTAGATCGATTTGCTCTTTTTTTTTTTTTTATTTTTTTTTTGTATTGAAAGGAATAGAACAACCTTTTTTTTTTGTTTTTTGTTTTCACGACTGTACAGTAGAACAATCCTTGGTATTTTTCTCCATATTCATGCACCGACCAAACAATTGTGAATTTAGTCGTCCCCCACGTGAGTGGGAAATCGTTAGTAGAAATACCGAAGTTAAGAAAAAACATTCGTAGCACATGTCATACGTATACATGTTTACATATGGTTATTGCATAAATATACACATTTAGAAGAGACAATCCGTGTTGTTCGTGTGCTGTAAATTAAAGTGTGTACATTTACAAAATTTACAAAAGGAGGAATTTTTTCTGTCAAATAAAATTGCTACATTCAACAGACCTAGTTGAAATACGGCTGTATTATCACGGACTGTGATGACACAATTTAATTTACAGTGCAAGTGAAACAAGGTAAAAAGAACACCATAATATTAATGTACATTTATGTCTGTACATACATGTATGTATGCATTTTATACGCGTTAAATTCATGCAATAAAAGTATCACAGATTGTGTAAAATATCGTTCTGTTGATGGAGCGATTGTTAGTACGTGAATGTCGATGAGGGAAAAAAAAAAAAATACAATTTACCTCCTGCATCAATAATCGACGAAACTGAATGGGGGGAAAAAAATCTTTTTTTTTTGTTTTCAATGAGGAAGAAAAAAAAAAGCTACAAAAATAAAATAATAGAAAAAAAAAAAAAAAGGAAAAGTATGCGTATCTTGAGACATACCGAGGGTAGGCGCGGTTAATCAATCGGCTGCCTTCGTCGGTGCAGGTTTGATAATGACGTCGCTGAAGCGAACGCGTCGAGATCGTTGGCGAGGACGTGGCCGCCGTTTGACTTACCCAACAGCCGACTGGACTCTCGCATCTGTCAGTACAATGCAATCCGTTTCTTTTTTCTCTCTTAGCCCAACATACGTTTAGGTGTACAAGTATATAGTTTTCGACCGTGCGCTTTTTTTTTTTCACTTTTCAATGGGCAGACATATAGACAAAACGTTCAATGAAGGTTTGACGTATACACAGGTAAGTATGTACGGATCGATTTTATCTTACTTCTTTCAAGTTGGCTTGAAAAATCACGGGAAACGAGATTGAAGGTAGATTTTGCGCTTGATTGAGAAGTTCACGGGTTAGGCATGACATGATTATCTGTTAGTTTGTTGACAAAAACACATACAATATAAAAAAAAAGCCACACAAACCACGTTAATCAACCGTACAAGGCAAGGCACTAAATTATTGTTAGCACCAACAAAAAAAATGTGGAAAAGCCAAAGAAAGCAAAGATCATTGAATAAAGAAGAGACGAATATGTAAATATAGACAGACATATACGGTAAAGGCCAGTGCGGAAATCGCTCGAGCCACTGTTGTATCCTGCAACGTACAACACACATGCACACGTTTTTTTAAAAATATTAATTCAAAGTATACGTGTTTATTAACGACGTGAGTTAGTTACGAAAAAAAAAAAAAATGTTTTACATAAATTTAAAAAAAAAACTTGCTATCGACTCTGACCACAAAGTTATTGCCGAGTCGACGACCCATCAGCCATATAACAGAGTAGAATTATAGACGATCCAAGATGCTTTTGCACGTTTATGTATTACAGAGGCAAAAAGCAGCGCGTATCTTATTATTATTATTATTATTATTATTATTATTATAAAAAGGAACATTTGAAAATCGGCTTGGTGTACCTTGCGCGCTCGCTTAGCAGCGAGATGTGGCAGTTCCAGCCGCTCTCGAGGCCCATTTTCTCGGAGAAGACTCGCGAGCGCAGCTCGTTTTCTTTGCTAAAGTGCACAAACCTGATGCAAGCCTGCTCGAGCTGCTCGATGAGCTGAACCTGTATTTATCAAACAACAATTTTTGACCCAATAAAAACACCATATCTGTGCGAAAAATTACCATGTCAACTTGTGCCTGGTACTGCATCGTCACCATACCGATGAACACCTGATTGCACTGCATCTCGAAGCAACTTTCGATGCTGCTGATCTCCTCGTCTTTGGCTTCGCAGAGCAGCGAATCTATAATAAAAAGCACAAGTTCTCGTACCATCCTAAAATTATCCAGTTTCATCGCACCTGTCGAGTGGAACTGTCCGATGAGTCCCCTGATGCGTGGATCCAGTACATTTTTAAAGTCAAAGGGCAGAGGAGTCGGGCTGCGATACGGCACGTAGAGATGCTTGCTCTCCGAGGGCAATTCCATGTAAACGCTCGACAACTTGTTGCTGACGTTACGCGTGAGTGGCCGATACGCGTAGGCTGTGCAGTACGACGTGAGGCTCATGCGGTTGTAAAAGTCCATGACTTTTTTCCTGAAATCCAAGGTACATCATATACAGTGGTCGCAACGAGGGGAGGGTTGTCGTGAGCGAGTTTTATTACTTGTCCGCTTCGGCCAAAGGACTGAGATCCTGGCCACTCCAGAACTCGACGCACGAGTCGAGGATGAGGTCGGCCGTGCCTTGGGTCAGCAGCTGAAGGGTACCGCCGTTTTTGTCCTTCACGATCACTGCTACCATGTGTGGAAACGGGAACTTGAGCTTGAGCGAGCGCGCGAATTTCATGTCGCGCTTTGCCGTCTCTGGAGGCTAAAAAATAGCTGTTGTGATGACTGGTTTCAAAAAGTTGGAGAAAAAAAAAAACTTACCACGTGCCTGTACGTCGACAACTGCTGCTCCAAGTAGAAGACGTCCTTTGCCTGTTCCTTGAAACCGATTTGAATGGCCAACTCGCACAAACACCTGTTCCAACAGCCGATGAGTTAATGGTGCGGGTTTTTACAGTCATCGTGCAAAGTTAAGCAAAAACACATGACAGAAAAAAAAAGCACCGCAAGCAAAAAAACCCTGTTCAGCAAGGAGAATGAAAAACAAAAACAAAAAAACTAGGAGTGTTACAGGAAAAGTTAGTTTTTACCCGTGATCAGATCAACTTGGTTTCGGTTTGCATATGGTCTTGAGAGTGTGAAAGAGAGAGAGATACAGTATTTGAATTAGAGACTCTTGCGTTAAGTATATGACAATGAGCGACTGACCGAGTCTCTCCGAGACACCCCATCTCGTCGTTTAAATACACCATCTTCGAGCCTAGCGCGAGAGTATCGTTCGCTTCATACCCACTTTTATCATTGGCCTCTTTGGACGACTCTAGCCGGTGGTTGGTCGATGCTCCACATTCGCTGTTGTGTTTGGTCAGGGTGTGAGTGTGTGAATATGGTACGAAAAAAAAAAAAAATAAAATAAAAGACGTGCGGCTACGTTGAAACTTTATATTAATTTAGCGTTAAAACTGTGCCAGCAATAGTAAAAAAACACAGTGAAAATTGGCAAAATTTGAAATGAAAAAAAAAAAAACCAATGACGAAAAATTAAAATTACATGAACAAGCTTATGCCAACACAAACACAATTGACGCTAGGAAAAATATTTATTGCTTCGTGAACAGAGATGTTTTCATTCAGCCAACAAGTACGCACAGTATGAGTGTGTATTAAATGTTACAGTAATGAGTATATGCTTGAATTTTCAAACCATTTCTGTTCAAAAAATTAACACCCTGAAATTCTAGGGCTTACCTTCTATTAGTGACAGGTACCAGATTCTCGTTGTGCAGCGACTCGCAGGTAACATGACAGCAAAACTGCATGTAGTGCTCCTGAGTTTCCATGTTACACGTGTTCAGTAGGATAGCCAAACCAAGTGGTTTCAGCGAGTTAAGGTGCTGGTGCCAGGAATGATCGTCAAACTGTAGCTTAAATGGTAGTGACCGGTCGTGCGTCAAATCCAACACTTCCGCGACAGCGTGCGATTCTGAAATAAACAACGTGGGATTGATATAAGAGCACACCTTTCTTTTCGTTTTTTATTTTTACGATTAACATTGCAACAAAGGAGCTTTACCCAAAGGCACGTATGACGTTCTGTTGGAGTCTGGTTTCGTGCATTTTCCAGCATTAGACTCTGACAGCTTGTTTTCACTGACTGTACTGTAAAAGTTGGATTCTCAGCAACTCACGTAAAAAAAAAAAAAAAAAATTCAACTTTAATTAAAATATTTACCTCGACGCTTTAGAAATTGGATTGGCGTTCGCGTGGTGTAAGAAAAAAACTTTCTCCGCCGTTGGATTAGGCCAAGACAAAATACCTTTTTTATCGACGCAACACAAAGCCTGAAAAAAATAAACAAACAAAAAAAAATAGACGCTTAATTATGATTTCGATTCATTTGTTAAAATTTACCGTCACTGAGCCGAGGACGTGCAAGATGTTTGCAGATCTCGTCATCATTTTCTCTTTGCCAAACAGCATATCCAAAAAGTACTCTGATAATTCAGTCCAATTGTAAACTACGTCGGGATGATTGGAATCCGAACTTTCGTCAAAAGGATCCAAAAACTAAATAAAAAGAAAACGTTGTAGACTCCATTTTTATCTCCAAAAAAGTTCAAACACCCTGTGATACGCACCTGATTCTTTTTAGACGACTGGTAAAGGTTAAAAAGCGCCTTGAACCTCGCCATACCGAAACAATTAAGAGCAAGCCACCAGAACGGAAAGGCCAGCGGCAAGAGCGGCAGAGTAACCGCGATCGGTTGTAAGAGAAACATTTCAGTCCAGTGTCCAACTCCAACGAGATCTCCAAGGTACAAAAACTTGAGCAAGTTGACGAGTAGCAGCAGCGCAAGGAGAATCGGATAGGCGAATTGCTCGACGCAGCAGATCATAGCCAGGTGACGTTCACGATTTAGAACGGTGACGGGCCGGTCGAGCGCCTCGTCGAGTGCCAGCTGCAGGTTCGACAGGTACGGCGTCTCTTGGAGTTTGTACATTTGGCTGTGCATAGGTACACGAGCTTGCGGCCCTGAGAACAGGCTACCGCTCGCTCTACCGCTGCTACACTCACCCGGACAATAAACTTCTCGGGGATGAAGCTTTGGTTCGTTATCCTAAGTAACAAGAATTTTTAGGATGGATGAAAAAAAAGTTTGCTTTCTCGGGATAGATCGACTTACGTTGTAGGGGACGCAATGACCAGGAGCTTGTTGGCCTGGTTTTATCACGATAACATCGCCAGCGACTAGCAAGGCCCATGGTAGGTTGACTATCTCGCCGTCGCGATATGTCCATTGAAGGGTGATGCATGGCGATAGTGGACTGTACAGATTTGGGTAGTTTTCTGGTTTCCATTTGCATATTAATTTGGCAGCTGGGAAAACACAAAATATGACAGTGAGAGAAAAATCTTGTATTACTTAAATGTGGGCGAGTAGTCACCTTCGAGCTGTTTGACAATATTTTTGACTCTGTGAAGGATTTCTAGATGCCGAAACTTGTTGTCAGAGATAACCAGAGATAAGTTCATCAGGACCAAGGCTATGATGATGATTCCTTCGTAAGGCCAGTAAGAATACCTAAAAGAGAATTCAAGATTTTTTTTTTCCTTTCTTTCAATGCATCTACGATTGAAACTTACTCGTGATTGTTTCCAAACCAATAAGAAATAATCAGCAGAACTGCACTGATCAACAGAGCAGTAGCTGAAATCCAGCAAAACGTCGTGTACTGACTTTTATGGTACAGAGCATCTTTCAGCCAGCCTTTATATTTTCTGAAATACATGATCAATGAATAAAAAATAAACAGACGAATTTGTTGTTTGGCATACTTAGTTAGCCTGCAGTCTTCCTCGTACTCTTTTATCTTATTTTTTATATCCCTCTGTAGTAGCTCCAGCGCCTCTGCAGTTGTTAGACCTGTAATATTGGTCTTTTCATCGCTGTCACAATCTTTACCTTGTGTTCCATCATCACCCTGATCGAGCTTTTCCATGGCTAAAACAAATATTTGTATCATTTAATCAACAGGTTACATAATTTTAAAAATAAATGTTCATACCTGAATTTATTATCCGATGAATGTCTCATCCATGAAAATGCGAGTATTTTTTATAAATCCAAGTTGACAGTCATCTGGGGAAATAAATACATCGTGTTGCCTGAAAATCAAAGTCATTATTTATTACGTTCACAGCTACCTATTAAACTCGGTTAATCATCGAAAACAAAAATTAAATTCGTAAAAAAAGCCAAAAAATATTTGTGAATCAGCTTGATTATTTCAACTTTAATTTTTTGTTTTTTCGTTTCTTGATGATATGCTTAAATAAGTGGTGTAAAAAACTCAAATTGAAACCTTGAAAGGTGCAGAATACAACAACGGAAAGCCAAACAAGTCATTTGCCCTTTCACTGCAGCAGAAAACGGAGAGGCTGGAAGAGTGTGTAAGAGATGCCTTGAAAAAAAAAAATTTTTTCCACGAAAACAAAACTCCTAAAATGCAAGTAAGTAGGTATACATACACACTTACATATACAATTTTAATCTTCAGCTATGTGTCTCTGCCGTAATTTTATAAACATACCCATTCAAGCTCATAACAACAAAGTACTCTTGAACTTGACAACAACAATCGAAGAAAGTGGGGTTAGGCTATTGTTTCCCTTTCCTTTCTATTGTCATCGTCGTTTTGTTGTCGTGCTTTTTTTTTTTTTTAATTAGACAGCGATTAGAAGGGATAAGATAATACACTTATATAGCAAAAAATTAGGGCAGCACGAAAATTACATAACAACAATCAGAGGCGCACTTTGAAAGTTTGGTTCAAATCAATGGTTACGTTTGTGTTTCTCTGCCCTGTCTTCTCGTATTATTAAACATTTTTCTACTTTGTAATGTTTAATAAAACACTTACGTTTTGAAACTATATAAATGCACACTTTTTATCTATAAAATTTTTATTTTTAATGAAAGCTCTTGAAACCCTTTTTTTTTGTTTTGTGTGTTTAGTGGGGGCGTCTGCTAGGACAGCTTTTTTGATGACGCGGGTAATTTGATTATGAATTTTCGCTTAAATTTACAAAAGGTTACGAGAGAGTTGTTTGTGGGATTGGTAAATATTTTTGTTAGTTAAATTTTCGTCAAGAAGGGCATTTTCATCTTATTTTTTTTCTAATGAGATTCAAATAACGATATAGACTTTATTTTAAAAACTTTTTTTGAAATATAAGAAAGTCAGCTTGGATTTTTCAGCTCGCAACTATTGACAGATAAATCGATGAGTACACAAAATGGTAAAGTGTGTTATTGTATACCATTATTTCTTTTTGAAGTAAATTGTACTTTTATTTTAATTTCAATTTAGGTTTTAAAGGAGAATTTTTAGTTTTGATATATTCATTGTAAATTTTTTTTTTAATTTGTACGATTCAGTTTTAATGTCATTTGAAACATTATTTAAATTTACTGTAATTTGTTATTCATACAGGGTAAATCACGTAAAATAGTTTTTCAATGCTTTCATACAGATGCTGATATGAAATCCATACGATCAATATCACTCGGAAATGAATAAGTTTTAATGCGTTTTCATAAAAAATTTATTAATCTTAGCAAAACAATCAATATTCCATTAGCCTAGAATCATCAGTCAAAATTTCACGATAATGATTGCTATTTGCTGACACCTCGTGGTTAGCTCCGACTATGCAGTCCTTCAATTGACTACCTTCGTTAATAACACAATTATTACAGATAATGCAATTCTCTATGACACACCTGAAAGGGAAATTCATTTTCGTTTAATTTCAAATGTTTCAATTACATAAAATTTTAAGAAAGCAGACTTTCAACTAATTCTTACATTTGTTTTATTGTGACGTTGCTCATGATGACACTCTTTGTTATTCTCGTTTTGGGTTCTACAGTTACATTGCAGCCTATGCAGCTCGATTTCAAAGAAGTTTTTTCACTGACAATTGCGTTATCATCGATTCTGCAATTTTGTACTTGTGTGCTTTTAACTTTAGCACCTGGTGAGATACTAGAACAAGGCAATTCACCTTCTTTCCTCAATTCAAACCAGTCGTGTATCTATATTTAAAAATTTTGTCATTTGAATCCTTTGAACCAGTACGACAAGTGTGCCCGAAATCGTTACACTTACCAGAGCATTGGCCAAGTAATACATTTGTGGAGTGTTTGCTCTCAAGCCACATTTTCCACTTACAATTTGAGCATAGCACTTGATCACATCTCCGTTGTAAGCACCATTCAAGTTCGTTTCGTGATCGTTGTAAGCTGACATGCGCATAATCGATTCATTGAAAGGCTTTTCCACTGCAAATCTAAATATGTCTTTTCTCGTGTCCAATTTCACAACAGATGCGTTTTTGTCATCTTTTACAATTTTTGGCTTCTCCAATTGTTTTTTCACAATGTAAGGAAGCAACTCACCCTTTAGAGTACTAAAGTTTCTGGAAAGAAGCATAGTTATAATTTGTCAAACAGGTTTGCAAAAAAAAAAAAAATTACATATACAATACATACTTGTGATGCACCAAAAAGTCAAGCACCCACTTGTTGATTACGTACAAGTGTGCATCCAGCAATTTTGAAAACACGGTAAAGTTGGAATGTTTTTTCAATAGCCTAGCAGGCATCGTCACGTTATCCTCAAAGTCGGAAGCAGAAGCCAGAAAAACAATGCGACCCGTTTCATTGTCAATGCCAATCAGATCTCTCTCTGGCTTCTGTTTATTTTTAGGTCCCGGCTGCACAAAGTCCTCCGGTGCTTTTGGAGTCTGTACTATCAGCGCGGTAATACTAGCGTTGTGCTTGCGATAAAGATTCAGGGTTTCCGAAATATCAATGTTGGCAATAAAGTCTGTTGACACAACCACAAGGTCTGATTTGATCCTGTCATGGATGACTCTAAGGGAGTCAGCTGTGCCGATGTCTTCTGCGTCCAGGACCCCAACTACTTCTGGCTTGATGTTCAGGTTGCACTTGTCCAGGGCTGCTGTGACATCTGTCTTTACTGCTTCCGAGACAATGACGATGGCTTCTGCAAAGCCAGACTGCTCCAAAAGTTTCAATGGGTACCAGACCATTGGCATATTTGCTATTGGAAGTAAACATTTTGGTGTGCCCACAGTCAATTCTGTCATCCGAGAGCCCTTACCACCAGCAAGCACTACTGCTTGGAACTCATTTTTATGGACCATTTCTGATCCAAATACTCTCTCTTTTCCAAGTAATCAACAGTCAACAACTGATGATGCAATTAAATTCTCAACTTGTGCACTATATAATCTTACAAAAGTAAGAATTGATACACTTATTAATTGTTATCCTGGTCGGCTCCGAACTTTACACCATACTACTTAGTGCTGGGTCATAGTGCTCTAATTTCTTATGTAAACGTTATTATTGAAAAAATAAATACTTGTAAGTACTTTAGCACAACTCAAATTTTGACATAATATATATGTTTACAATAGTTTACATGTGTTAACTCTTCGAGAGTCGAGTTTCATCGTTTCATCAGTTTCATGTTTATCGTACAGTATCGAAAAATGAATCGACTCTCGAAAACATGGAGGTGGGGGATTTGGGATTGAGATTCCAGGGTGCGTGTGACACACCGGTATCTAGAATTTTTATTTTGATACGATAATAAGTATGTGTTAAGCGATGATCTAGGGATCGACATTCGGCAATAAATATCGGTGCTTAAATTGCCTGCCAGGAATTGATACATTTATTCCAACAAAATGTGACGCTTTTCTTCTACATCTTTCCTTTGGAACAAAATTATCTATACTTGAACTTTGGTATGGTTCCGTGTTTCTGCTTGTAATTTGATTTATACTTACATCGGAATTTTCTCTCAGTGTAGTGTTTCGTTTTCAGGTTTTTTTCGTACGAACGGTCAAAACAACATTCAGCCATGGAAGTCCTAGATTCCATGAGTTTAAAAATCGCCTTTTCCAATGGCACGCTGTTTGATCCAGTTTTTAGCGATCTCAAGAAAAATATATTCAACGTCGAGAAGGCACCTGACTTTTTCGAGTTAATGCTGGCAACCAATGTCGGCGACAAATTTAGGACGGTCGAGCCCGACGCTGTTCGACAAATCGAAACGAGACATTTTCAACAGTTCAATGTTGGACATGCATCGGTGAATTACGCAAAAGTCTTTCAAAATAGGGTCGGTCAAAGGGATTACTTTCGGAAGGAAAGAAACGTCAAAGGTGCCAGAGTGTATCATTACACGATAAACAAAAAATGCGTCAACCAAGTACACCCTGCCCAGATTCAGGAGGGTTTTCAGCATGTCCTGTACAAGGTCGTGTCCAATCAGCTACTGGGCGGAAATAGAAATAAGAAAAAAATTTTGAAAAGTCTCTACAACTTTCTTATAACAGCCAAAACGGAGTCTTTCTCCTTGATGCACCTATTGAAGCAGCTCAATGTAATTCTTGTATTATTTTTTATTCAAATCAAGGTATATTTTTCATGCTTGATTGTGTTTACCATTAAAATAGGTTTCATCAATTCAGTGGTTGCAACGTGTGGACGAACAGCAAAACAAATACATCCTTTTAGCTAAATTCATAAAATTGTTGTTTCAATATTTTTTGATCATAATCTGTCGGCAATTTCAAGTGTCCTACATCAAAGAGTTGCGTGTCTTTATTCACATGAAAAATTTTAATGCGCAAAAAAAATTTTACATGAAAAAGTTGGAAAAAAACATGGCGATTGAACCGGATGATGCAGTAAGTGATGATTGTAAGATTAAAAATAGACTTAATTTGATTCCAAAGACAAATGGCTTGAGGCCAATCATAATCAATAAGTAAGTAAATACTCAAAGTGCTTGGAATGATCAATATTTTTTTTCATTACAATAATATTAATCACACTTTTAGGCTTTCGACCGAAGACAAAGTAAATCTAAAAAAAGCTCTTTGTGTTTTGAGATATCTTAATGTAACTTTCGTGAAAAATGTGAGCAACAATTTTAGTGAAAAATATTCAAGCATTGTGAAAGAAAATATTATGTCAGATGACAACAAAGTATACATAGTATCCACTGATATAATCAATGCTTATGGATCCATAAAAATCTGTAAGTCATTTATTTTGTTTAACAATAGGCTGATGTAAAAATTTGTTCACGCTGTTTTCTTTGTCAGTTAAGCTCCATTCTATAATCGAAGAATTGTTTGAAAAGTTACCAGATATCCTTAAACTCGAAAGACATGTAGTAAAAAAAAATAAGAAATATACGTATTTGGAACCTGGAAAAAGGCGATTGGCAGTGAAGAAAAGAACAAATGGAACGATTGAAACTGTCAGGAAAATTGATATATTCAACTTGATACGAGATTCAATTTTTAATATACAAGTAATAAAATACACTTCATAAATACATATTGTACTTATACTTTTGATATTTCACTTTTTCTTTTTTTTTTTTAGTTTACTTATAGAAACAAGGTGTACAATTTGACTAAAGGTATTGGTCAAGGCTTAATTTTATCGTCCATACTATGCGACATCTACTATGCCATGATGAGGAAAAAGTATTTTTCCTCGTTCGAAGAGCAAGGCTTTCTTTTTTATTATGTGGATGATAGTATTTACATTACTAAAAGTCAAATGCATGCCATGCTGTGAGTACAACAAAATAAACTCATGCACTCCAATTGTACCTAATGAGCTTCAATTAAATTCCATTACAGCTATCTCGATAGAATAATGAAGGGAATTCCAGAATACAACTGTTGGTTTAATAAATCAAAATTAAAAATTAACTTCGACTCTTATTATGTTACTATAGAACAATGTTTGAGCATTGATTTCTTGGGCTGGAAAATCCATTGTGATTCGCTTGAAGTAGAGCCGACTTATGAAGTAGCTCGTTATTCTACAACTTACACTCGACTTTCTTATTTGTAAGTTCAATTATAGTATTAAAGTAAAAAAAATGTTATTATAAACGTAATTTTTTAAATATGTACATTTTAAGGTCACTGCAAAAAAAAATTTTAAGCATGATGGCTTTGAAAATAAAGAAGTTGGTCTTGAGTAACGAAGTAAATAGTGAAACGCGAGTAATAAACAATATAAAGATTATTGTACTGCAACACGCGAAACGGTGTTTTGCTTGGTTTAACTGCATATGGAGCGATGGATCTGAATTTTCGATCAAAAATCTTAGAAAGTCAAACAGACAGTTAATACGCAAAATCGAGCGTTTTACAGATTGGGGTAAGTAGTTTATAGATGAGTTAAAAAAAAAAATACCATTGTATATGGGAAATAAAAATTTGTTATTTAGATAAAAATCAGAGAAATCGCTATCACAATCAGTTGCAGTACATTGTTTGGACATCTTTTATTGAAGTCTTTAACAAGAAAAACAGTATGTTCTTAGACCAAATCGCAGAGTTTAAAAAACTGATGAGATATTACAAAAAGAAACTCAACGCATAAAGTGCTTTATTTTAGAAAATTTTTTCGACGTTATAAACATTTTCATAACCATTCCTTGCATTAAAAAAAAACATCACTGTTGAAAGTGCTGTTACTTATGTAAATTTTTTACTGTACACTTTAACATTAACGTTTTACTGAAAATTGCTGTACATAGAAAAATTTTTAATTTTTAATTTTATGAATGTAGATTTTTAAGTTTAATCAAGTATATACATACAGTAACGTGTACTCTCGCTTACCGTACTCTTAAGCATTCAGCCAGCAGATTTTAAATACTTACTTGATAAGTCTGTTGGACGTGTATATAGTGCAACAACGATGTGTCTTGATGAAAATAAATCTCTATTTATATATATTTGGTCATAATGAGTATTTAATGTATTTTTATGGAGGATATTGTGTACGGAGGACTACTGCACTTTTATTATATATTTATGCATGAGATTATTCGTTTTTGACAAATTTATATGGTATGATTATTTATTATAATACAAAGGTACTGAGAAAGATAACATCCGCAACTTTTCTTGATTTTGCTTGAATGTTGAATACCATACATTAATTAATTTACCTACATCTGGAAATCACACTTATTTTTGACACTGTGCAAATTTTATGTTAATGATTTGTGTCGACACGTAACAAGAGTTGCTACTTAATAATATAAATTATACGAGTATTGCTGAAAAATTGTAACGAACCGACCAACTGACTGATTGTGTCTGTATATTCTCTTTTATGTCGTTCTGCTAATCTGCTCTTAGTCATTTCCGTAATAAGTAATCATGTATATATATATATACTCTTGTTTTTTCGAATTCTAATAGTGATTTAAAAATTACCGCTTTCTCTGAAATGGGGGCTCGATCGGTAAAATCAACAATGACACTATCAGTACTAAGGTCGAAACTCGAAATTAAAAGTCTCGTGAGTGAGTGAGTCTCGTCTCGCTCGCAGTCTCAGTCGTTCGTCGTTCGTCGTGTCACGTGTCGTCAGTCGTCGTTCCTTCTCTGACTGAGTAACACCGGAGATCACTAATCGTGTTTTTGTGGTGTTCGCAACTTAACATAGATTTCATTGTGATGCAGTAGCCCAAAGTCCAACCCAAAGCTTCTGCACACTAGCTTCAACCTTGTATAAATATTAGCAAGCATTTCTCGAGGTGCAGTGTATGTAGAGCATATTAGCGTGTTCCAGGTTATCATCTCTCTTTCTCTCCGACGAGGCACACGGTTGTTTTCCCTATAATCGTGCTGCTCTCTATTTCTGCCCCCAAGTGAAAAAGTGCACTTTGGGACTTCAACTTCACTGGAAGATACAAATAAGGCCACTGGAAAATGAACGGAGTCGTGACTATGGTAAGCGCTGACTGCCCATCATGGCTGCCGTCGTGTTTGGTTCGCATCGTTTGACTCTTTTGCTGTCGCCCCCCCCCCTTTCCTTTCTCCTCTCACACTTTTTGCCCACAACATGTAACGCCCCCGTACCTACTTTGAATTTTTTTTTTTTTTTTTTTTTATTTACACCTGCATCATCCTTATGCTAATTGTTTTTTTCTTATTAACATATGCTTGAGAAATAATTATTGTAACTCTGGTAGGCTGTTTTTTTTTTAACTCCGGTATAGGCTTTCAGTTTTTTTTTCCTTCCTCGCAACGTCGCGTGTTATCTAGTAATAAAAATACTTCAGTACTCACCCACTTGTCTTGGTAGACTCATTATCGTGTACTTTATATATAGTTGCAGAGGTTTGCTCGGGCCTTCTTGTTTTATTGATTTTTCCTGACACCTTCCTTCTCTCTCTCTCTGCTTTTTTTTTTGCTGAAAGACTAGTTTTCTCTCCCCAAGCCAAGCACGTTTGTACATTTATGTGGGTCACACACAAAGTATATGGTCCATATATCTGTAGGATGAATTATAAATGTATGGTCAAAGACGATTTGGCTGTGATAATATCCGTGCCATTTGGCAATCGGTTTGAAAAACAATTGGCAATTATTTTTAGAAGTTTGTCAAGGTCTCTATCTCGGGATTAATATTTCTTGTTATGCTCTGTAATATACTTCAAAGTACAAAATTATGTTTTACTAATAGCGTTTTGTTTTCATGTAATTTGCATTTTGTAAATAATGAAATTCAGCCATGTAATTGTTTTCAAAATTTTCTTGAGTTAACATTATAACTCCCTAAAAAGCAAATGGTTGTAAACAAAACAATTAAGGTAGTCATATTGGTAGTTTTGTTTTTTGATTCGATAAATGTACGAGTGCTTAGCAAAAAAATATTCATCTACTCCATACAACTTATTTTTTGATTATTACAATTTGATTATTTTATTTTTTTTTTTTACAGCAACCGCCGCTATTGCAGCAAAACAATTCTGAGCCACCTGCCAAAAAGCCAAGACTAGAAGGTACATTACTAAGATTGTTGTTTATATGTCCATTCATATTTATGTAAGCAACATAAGGACTGTTATCTTCTTAAAAAAATGAATCGCAATATTAACATACGGAAGCATCAACTTGAATTAAATTGCGATTTAAAGAGAAAAAAAAAAAAAAAAAAAAACAGCAGAACTGAGATTCTTTTAAGTTACTTACAATCGCACTCTGGCTGAACTGGCCACTAATAAACATGTATATAATAAAAAAACAAATTATACATTTTTTTTTGGTAAAAGTAAGGAAAAAAAAGAAAAAAAAAAACCGGGATGATAAGAGTGATTCACTGATGGAACCTAAAATACACTTTAGGCACGCGTTCACCGGGGGGCTACCCGTTTCCATCTTGCAAGTAAAACTAAACTAATGTATGGTTGTCCTTCTGTTCTGAGATGTTACAGTGGGGAGGACAGTACACAGAATCGGTGGCCTTCGACACTCACTCAGCTGTGTGATCTCATGAACGCGCATCAATGAAAGAAACAGAACGAATACCGAGTTTTCTAATGAAAGAAAAACTCTTTCTCCCACTCTATGGCCTCATGGCAACTTTATAAAGTCAATGAAATCACGTTGTTTAGATAGGTCAGCATTTTAGGATAGCTAAAACCACTTTTTTATTTTTTATTTTATTTTTTTTTGTTATTTTGCTCATTAAGTACACACCTTTATTCGTACTTTGGTTGATTAGCTTGAAATCACTTGGATCTCAAGTATTTTTTTATCATTTTCATCATCAAGAGAATGAAGGTTTGTGCTTGAAAGAAGCATTGGCGAATATGGATATCAAAATCTGTTGATTTAAAAACAATTTTTTTTTTTAATTTTTTTTATTGAAAACATTGTGCTCAGTTCAGGTAAGTGTATCTTCAATCACCGGGAGATCGCCATTGCTTTCCTCAGGCACTAGATTTTTTTTTACGATTACTTTCGGTTCAGTATGTTTTGCTCTGGTTCCTTGAGTGTTTGAACTACAAATTATGTACAACACAAAAAAAAAAAAAAAAACATGGTCGAAATCATGCGAGAACGCGTGTCTTTGTGACATTTTGTTTAAGAACTGACTGAACGAGACCAAAAGTAATCGCAAATAAATCCGCAGTACCAAGGAAAGAAAAAGACACGAGAAGAAAAGTGGGTTGAAAAAATTTGCACAATAAACAAAAGTTTAGCATAGCTGGTTAGGGTTGATTGAGGCAAAAGCATTGTTTTTCGATTCGCGCAGAGTAATTGCACTGAAAGGGTTCTCCTTTTTTGCTTTGTGCTTACAGATGATCTCTCTAATCTGCGCCCGCACTCACGACTTACTCGGACGAATAGAGTTTGAGTGCTCGACCCTGATATGAACCGCACATGGTTAGCCCAATAAAAGAAAACAAAAAAAAATTTTTTTTTTTCTCGTCAGGCGATATGTCATATATGTCACACGGTCGAGTGGCTGCACGTTATTGAAGTTGATGAAAATAGACTTCTAAAGTACCTCAGACTTTAATATAGCCTTTGAAAGTCTTAAAAACAAAACTTTAGAATTTTTATCGAAACTTCAAACCGTGCAACCTCTTGTTATACGGTTCTTTTGAACATATATGATTTAGGCTTGACTTTTTTTTTTGAATGGAGAGGTACGATTATTAAGTTTGCTGAAAATAAACGTGTAACTATTCGTGCAAAAATACCTTCGTACGCATCAGCGCGTGGAATTCATTTCAATCATCAATCTGTTGATCTATGAATGGATTACACGTGATGTGTATTTGTCGGATGTATGTATAGTACACGTAAAGTTTTTTCTTTTAAAAGCATTTAAAAACCATTTTTATGAGAGAAAGAAGCAGTTTATCAAAGCGTCTTGTTTTTTGGTTTCTGTTTCAGAAATGTCTAATCCAGCCAAATTGGTATAGCAAATATAGCGAGTATTTTGCTTCTCTTTGTTTTTCGTATTCTGCACAACTTTATTGCGTTGTACCTTGAAACTAATCATTAAGAACCGGAATCTTATCGAGGATGGTTCAGTTGAAAAAGTAATTTTTCATTGTGTCAAATTGAAAAAATATACATATATATATATAAATATACATATAAATATTTAATTTTTTTATCATCAAAAAATAGTACCCAGTACATGGTGCGGTTATTGAATTTATATTTGAGGGAAGAGTAATAATAAACAAAGATTCTCATGCATTGCAATTTATCTAGCTTGAGAGGATTGTTAGGTGACTAATTCCTATCTTGATTTTTTTAATGTCTTTAAACTTTCAGTTTCATGGAGGTGTACCTTACATCATGGAAGTGCTGAAGTGAACCATCATTTATAATTTACATTTTCATTCCCTTCATAATTTCATCGTCCATTCCTCGTCTCCTGCACTGTTCATATATTATTGTTTTTGAATCCTTGTAGAATTCATTTTTTTTTTTCTCATAATCTTTTACATGCATTATAATAATCATGAATCAGACTCTCAAGTTGATTAATCATTGTCTATCAATTTTGCAGAACTCTCTCACTATGAATCCCAAAGAATCGTTGACATGATACAATAGTCCCAAGAGCAGGCTTCTTTATTAAGAAAAATATTGATCCCTTGATGTTACAAATATAAATATAATACTATTCATTTGAGTTTAATGATTTTTCATTTAACTGAAAAATACATCAAACGATACGTTAACCGTCACGAGATCACTTATTCCGAAGAAAAAATACATATATATATATATTTATCGACGACGCGTGTAAAAAAATAATTGGGGTGTATTGTTCGAGTGATGGTTGACGTATATCAATAAAATATAAAACAAGTTTTAGCCGATGTTTAATTAACTATTTTTGCAGGAAATGGCACGGATTTCTTGCCAGGGCCGATTTACGATCTCAATCAAACAGGCCAACTGGTTGCAGGTACGTTAAATCAATTTTTTTTTTAAATTATTTTTTAAATCACTTTTATCATGAATATGATGTAGAAAAATCAATCGTGACGTTTTGTAAAAGTCGAGTCCTTTCGTCCAAGTTGATGTCGAAAGTCGATTCCTTGATCGCGTGAGCGCTTTGCTGATAAGATCTGATTTATTGCCACAATCTCACTTTTTAATCGCACAGCTGTACATCGAGACTCGTAACCAATAATTTTTTTCTTGCTCTTACTCTTTTGCAGGACCCGGGGCCAAATACTTGACTTTGCCTGGACTCCTGGGATCGGGCCTACCAAAGATTTCGTCCGACCAGCTGGATACTATCAACAGGGCCAAAAAGTATGCTATGGAACAGAGTATAAAAATGGTTTTGATGAAGCAAACTCTCGCTCATCAGCAACAGGTAAATTTTTTTTTTTTTTTTTTCACAGAAACTTTTTATTAAAAGATTTTTATTTTTGTTGATTTAAATAATTCTAATGAATAATTCATTTAATCATGAGTATGGAAAAAGTACGTAATAGTCTGTTTAATTTTGAATAATTTTGAGTTTTATTGAATAACTTTTACGTTTCTTAAACTTTTTTTGTGTTCTTTTTACATATTTTAACGAATTTAAAAAACATCATTGGTAATATATAATTTAAAAAAAGAAGACTTGAAAATAATCATTATTTGCTCTTTACCAAATCCAAAACCTGTAATAAACTCAAAGTGAGTTAATCATGAAATGTCGATGCGTAAACCTATACTTTGCAAAAGTTTCAAATGAAAGTTATGTAAAAAATCGAGTTTCTAAACGGCATGAAAGATCTAGCCAACCCTTGACAGTAAATGTTTGACTGGATGATGTTCTGTTTCTTTTCCCTGCAGAAAAATAAATTGGCCCTTCGTCAGCAAGTTTTGTTGCTTATGTGCAGGTTAGTGTCAATCAATCACACGTAACACATAGTTATGAAAGATTTGTTTTTTCAAACATTTGACTTACCCTTTTTTTTCACATTATACGAAAATTACGAAATAAAGGTAATTAGTTCGGCGGGAGCAGAGCAGAACTCCACTGTCAGCTGATTCCTGATTAACCTATTTCCTTTTTTCATTCCTGCCTCTTCCTCTACCTTTCATACGAAAATTCATCGAAAATTAACAACGAAATCATTCAGTCTGTGTCAAAAAAATCATATTTACATTGCATTTGTTGAAAATAAGAGGAAGTGTTTAGGAATGGTGAAAGAGCTTATAATATAAAAGTAATTGTAAGGGAAATCGGGGATATCACTAGAAGGCCAATGGCACTTTGTGTTGCAGCAAATGGCCAGTCAGAGGAATCAGGTGCAAAGACAACAGGCTCTGGCCCTTATGTGCAGGTTTGTTTGCTCTTTACCATAAAAGAACAATGCAAGAATTATAATTTCTTAGAGTCCTGCTCATATGCCATCCTCCGGAATTGTACAGTGTCATATTCTCCCTTCCCGTTAATACATACCATTAATGCATGATCATTACTTTATTTATATCATACATAGGCATCATTTTACTAACGAATCAGTTTTTGTTGACTCCAAAGTAAGCTACCTGCTCAATACAATTTTGGATTTTTGTAAAAAAAATCTTTTATTGTTTTTACTCCTATATGTTTATTTTGGAATCCTCAAAATATGATAAAGCAGCATAAGCATCTTTATTCCTTATGGTCATTCTGGTTATTTTAACTAGTCAATAAAACAAATTTTCATCTTACCAACAAATTGTTTGAAATATACATAAGGATTGGTAATAATGTATGGTTAAAATAGCCAGACTTTTTTCTCACCTTCTTCTGTCAAGTTGTGAAAAAAAATTTAATCATAATGTCAACTAACTTGCACAATGTTTGATTGATTACTTGTAAACGCAGATACTTTTTTAACAGGTGCACAAAAAAATTAATATTAAGTTTAACCAAGTTATCTTTTTATACGCAGCACTACGGCCGATTCTTGCAATATTAGCACTATATAGCAAAAATAATTTTAAACAAACTGATTTAATTTAACAATTTGTATTAAAACCGCAGGGTATACGTAGGCAGCATAAGTTTCGAGCTAAAGGAGGACACTATCAGGCAAGCCTTTTTGCCGTTTGGCCCGATTAAGTCCATCAACATGTCGTGGGATCCAGTCACCCAGAAACACAAGGGTTTTGCCTTTGTAGAGTATGAAATTCCCGAGGCGGCCCAATTGGCTCTTGAACAGATGAATGGAGTTATGATTGGGGGCCGCAATATCAAGGTAGCGGGACGTAACTATTTAACGAATTTCCTGTCCCTGCGAAATCCTAACGACTCCTTGGAGGTCCGATGTAATTTATTTTGATCCTATCCACTTTTTTCTTGTTTCTTTCCTTATTTTTATCCTTGTTTGACATGTTTCATTTAGAATTTTGTTTTTTTTTTTTTGTTTTTTTTTTTTTTTAATTTATCTTTATAGCCTAAAAATTAATAACTATTACAACAAATGTATTTGTTTTAACGACTGAACCTTTAGAAAAATGCAACAAAACGTGTCAAACATGCTGGAATCCTTAAGTCCACGACCAAATCAATATAAATAAATTTGTCAATTTTTTTTCTTGAATTGTTTAAGGATTCTCTTCTCAACTGTCGCAGTCTCACAATTTAACTGACGACAGTCGATTTCTTTAAATAACAATCAATTTGTCATAAATAATGAAATATCTCGAATTGTGGTATTGGCTGAGAAAAACCAAACTAACGCACAATGTGATGATTGTCAAGGTGGTGGGTAGACCTTCGAACATGCCACAGGCCCAATCAGTCATCGACGAAATCACAGAGGAGAGCAAGCATTACAATCGCATTTACATAGCATCCATTCACCAAGAACTCTCCGAGGAAGACATAAAATCGGTCTTTGAAGCCTTTGGACCCATCACCTACTGCAAACTAGCACAGGGCAGCTCTCCCCACCGGCACAAGGGCTACGGCTTCATCGAATACGAGACAATGCAATCTGCCCTCGAAGCCATAGCTTCGATGAACTTGTTTGATCTCGGTGGTCAATATCTGAGGGTAGGCCGAGCCATCACACCGCCCAACGCACTCATGGGTCCACCCAGTGGAGCTGGTATGATGCCCACAGCAGCAGCAGTCGCGGCGGCTGCGGCTACCGCCAAGATCCAGGCGATGGATGCAGTGGCCAGTAACGCGGTGGCGCTAGGTCTCTCGAAGCTTGGAGCAGCTGCTCAGCCAATTCTGAACTCAGCCCTGCCGGGCATAGTCCGACCCACTTTGGCTTCTACCGGTATTTTGGCGGCGCCAGCCGTGGTCTCGGTAGCTCCCATCATTCCACCACCGGGTATCGCCATACCCCAGTCCACTGGCCGTCCACCTGCGATAATCCCAGCTATTCCTGGACAAGCCGTCGTCATACCACCGCCAGCTGTAGTCACGCCAACCGTCGTTGGTGCGCCGGTCGTAATGCCAGTGGTTAACACAACGGTGAGCGTAGGCTCTCCTGGAATAAACGTGGCTTCGCCGGCGATGGCTGCAGCGGCGGCGGCGGCAGCGGCGGCTGCTGCAGCGGTGGGACCAGAGGCTCTGAGGCGAGCACAAGAGCAAGCAGCTCAAAAACAGCAGGAGGAGCTGCAAAAGAAGCTACTCGAGGAGGCTGAGCCTCAGACCCTTCAGCAGCAAGAGAACATGTCTATCAAGGGTCAGAGCGCGCGACATCTCGTCATGCAAAAGCTCATGCGCAAGGTCGAGTCACGCGTTGTTATTTTGCGCAATATGGTATCGCCCGAGGATGTGGATCAGACTCTACAGGAGGAAATCCAGGACGAGTGTTCCAAGTATGGTTCTGTACAGAAAGTGATTATTTACAACGAAAAACAGTCCGAGGATGACGAGGATGCCGAGGTGATTGTCAAGATTTTCGTTGAGTTCCGACAGATGTCTGGTGAGTTGAAGGCTTGATTTTGCTTCCGTCTATAAATTTTTACGTTGGATCATAACAATTTTTTTTTTTTTTTTTTTCTGATTGCAGAAGCCGAGAAGGCGAGGGACGCGTTGAATGGCCGTTACTTTGGCGGTCGGTTGGTCAAAGGTGAGCTGTATCATCAGGAGCTCTACAACAACAACGATTACTCGGGTTGATGAGTTACCCTTGTCTTTGCATCAACACCTGTTCATAAAGCGGAGTCGCGCACGTTTTCTCCTATGGAAGAAGGCGCGCACGCAGCAAACTCTCGTGCACGCTTGAGCCTTAATTGAATGATCAATTTTTTTTTTTTTTACGGAAAAATCGTTTGAATTTGGTTCTGCAGAACTGAGTGTGTTGGACGATTTTTTTGGAATTTTTCACAAAATTCACCTGTGCATATAAATTACCTTGTAAGCTATAGTTTATTTTAAGACAATTATATTTCGTTTTAAACTTGTGTATCGGTAAATAATGTGCTCTTTTACAACTGTAGATCCAAATCTCTCTCACTGTAATTACTTGATGATCGTATAATCATCATGCCATAGTACATATGAATTAATTACCATTTACATACATTAACCTGTTGAGGTCAGGGTGTGTTTTGCAGTTATGTAGTTGTATACATTTTTTTCTGTTTATTTTTGTGATGAGCAAAAATAAAGAGTTTTTTTTTTCGTGTTTATTGTGCGTATGGAATGTATATGACAATGAAAAGTGACCAGTAGAGATTGAACAAAATAATTAGATGAGCTGAATGTTGGTTCTTTCGATTGACAGTATGAATGCGATTATATTCATTCATTGGTGATGATGAACCTGTGTATAGTAGTATTTAATTATGAAATAAATAATTTTGCAATCGACGATTGTTCTTGTTTCCACGAATTCCTAGCAACCAACGGAAAATCCCAATTAAAATAAGCTTGTTTGGATTGTCAATTTATTAATGAGTAGAGCTAAAAAGTACTATTCAAATTTAGATATTTTTTTACATTTTGAACACATGTACACTTGTATATTTATATGAAAATTTATGCCATGTAATACTTATGAAATCGGACGGTTAAAGGGTTAAAAAAAATATGATTTTGGAGCGCTGCGAGAGAGACAACTCTAACCTAACCTTCACAATTTATTGGCCTAGCATCAGCCTGTCAGTCTGCTGCTGTGCGTGTGGATTAACAACAACAACAGACGACACTTGCCAAAATATATACATCAAAATAAGTGAAAAAAAACGAACAATAAAAATCGGACAAATAAACAAAATGATAACCAACTGTGATTGTAAAAGTAAAGAAAAAACAGTGATTAAAATCCCGAAATGAGAAGAAAGAAAAAACGACGAAGCCCCGAATGAACAAATTTGTTTTTTTATTTCCTTAATAGTGCTTGAAAAATATAAGAAAAAAGCAATAATCAGCTATGGCCTTCTTCTTCACCGATCACGTGCACACGAAATCCTTCACCCCCCGCGAGCACCAGGTCGAGCTCCTCTACTCAGCTTTGGAGCGCAACATAATAATCTGCCTGGGCAAAACGCCGGAGCTGACCTTCATCGGCACAAAGCTCGTCCAAGAGTTCTCGATCGGCAACAGAAAGAGCCTGTCCGAAAATGGCAAGAGGATCATCTACCTTCTCGAGGACGACGAGTCCTGTGCGGCCAAGGCCCTCCACCTCGAGCAAACGACCGACCTGAAGACCCTGCGCTGCCAAACCGTCGAGGAGTTCAACGAGCTGAGCTTCAACGAGGACGCCCTGGTGCTCCTCTTGACCGTCGAGCTGTGCAGCCAATTGCTCACCAATGGTGTCCTTCCGGCCACTCGAATAGAGCTCCTGCTGATCGACAAGTGCCACAATCTGTCGGGTAAGAGCAAAGAGCTAGCCAGTGTGCTTGACGCCTTCTGCGACAGCAAAACGAGGATCGTCGGCTTTGCCGTGCCCCTCTACAGCCTGACCAAGGAACCCGGCCAGCTGAGCTACGAGATCGAGAAGATCGAGTCCTCGCTGAGGTGTCAAATCGAGACAGCCAGTGACCTGCTCTCCATACTGAGGTACAGTCCCAAGCCGAGGGAGTACATGCTGGGCTACAGGATCGAGGGCAGGCAGGAGGCAGCCAATCTGCTGTGGAACTGTGCGAACGACGCCCTGGACTTTATGTGCGACCATCGCTACGATCCCTCCGAGATCTACGAGGACGAGTTTCTCGAGGACATCAAGAAGATCCCGGATCCCAAAGAGAAGCCCTGCCAGATGATCAGGGAGTTCATGAACGTTCTGGACACCCTGGGGCCTTGGGCTGCGGACAGGGCGGCCTTTGCCCTGATGACCTCTGTGGAGAAGCTCAAGATCAAGACACCCTACGACAGGCACTATTTGCTTCTGGGCACCCTGACCACTCTGTTTGTCAAGATCCGGGCTTACTGCGATTCGTTTTTCGAGGGCCTCAAAGAGTCCGAGAAGATCTTCAGGTTCTCCAGTCCAAAGATCCACAGGTTGATCGAGGTGATGAAGGTGTTCACGCCGGCGGACAAGGGCGACAGTGTGAAGAAGGACGTTGAGAGAACGGAGATTAGCGTTGCCAGGAGCAACAACGGGAGGAGCCAGTACAAGAAGCCAGACGCTGAGTTCAAGCGGGCCAAGTACTACCGTCCGCGGGGCCCTACGGATCCTGATCTGCTCTGTGGCCTCATCTTCGTGGACGACGTGATAACCGCCAAGGTGCTGTTCTACCTACTGCTCGAGTTGAGCAAGAACGAGGAGGACTTTCGCTTCCTCTCGCCCCTCTACATGAGCGAGAAGACCAACGACGACATTATCAGCGGCCGGGACATAGAAATGGAGCACAAAAAGCAGGAGGAGGTGCTCAAAAAGTTCCGCATCCATGACTGCAATCTCCTGATCTCGACCTCCGTGCTCGAGGAGGGCATCGACATTCCGAAATGCAACTTCGTCATGAGGTTCGACTTGCCCAAAAACTACCAGTCCTACGTGCAATGCAAGAGCCGCGCTCGGGCCACCGACGCCCTTCACGTTCTCTTGGTCTCCGAAACCAAAGCTCAAGAGTGCGTCAAAGCCCTGGCTCACTACCATTATATAGAAAAAATCCTGCTGGCCAAGTGCTCGAGCAAGGACGCCAGTCCCACGGAAGAGGCCCAAGCGGACACCTACGACTCGTTACTGCCCTTGTACAAGCCACTACCCGATGCAGATGCTCCCAGAGTCACGCTCAATTCTGCCATATCACTGGTCAACAGGTAAAAATGAGAGAGGACTTGTTCACACTTTTCGACTGGTCAATAATTTTACAATTTACTGTGCACAGGTACTGCGCCAAACTGCCAAGCGACACTTTCACGAGACTGACCCCAGAGTGGAAGTTTCGCAGCGCCGACAACGACAAGATGTTCGTGTGTAGTTTGCGTTTGCCGATAAACTCGCCTTTGAAGTACTGCATCGAGTCGTACCCGATGCCGAGCAAGGCCCTGGCCAAGCGCGTCGCAGCCCTGATGATGTGCATCCAGCTACACCGCGAGAACGAAATAGACGGCCACCTGATGCCCGTGGGCAAGGAGAACTTCAAGGCCCATCCGGAGGACAGCGAGGTGCCAGCTCTACCGGACGACGAGAGCACGAACGGGCTGGAGGCGCGCCCGGGCACGACCAAGCGACGCCAGTACTACTACAAAAAGATTGCCGACGCTCTGATAGACTGCAAGCCCGAGCTCCACCGGCCGTGCTTCCTTTATCACATACGCATGGTGCTCAGTTGTCCCCTGCCCGAGGAGCAGAACACGAGGGGCCGGAGGATATACCCGCCCGAGGAATCGGCCATCGGCTTCGGTGTGCTCACCCACAAGAGGATCCCCAAGCTCTGCCCTTTCCCGATTTACACGAGATCCGGCGAGGTAAGGGTCGAGCTGAGGCTGTGCAAGGAGACCGTTGTCCTCGACGACGCCCAGGTCGACAAGGCCGTGTCATTTCTCAATTACACTTTTACCAATGTCCTGAGGTAGGTATACACATGTAGGGTAGGGAATTAAGGTTGTTTTTAATTTGCCGTGTAATAGCCACGAGTCTTGGACAACCTTGCAGGCTGCAAAAGTACCTGATGCTGTTCGATCCCAACGTCTCGGAGAACTCGTACATAATAGTGCCGGTCAAGCGCCCGGCCAATCCTCAGTCCGACGTGAGCGTCGATTGGGACTTTATCGAGCGCATCTACGAGGACCGCAACGCCGCGCCAACCCGACTGCCCGAGGAGAGCCGGCGCACCTTCAGCTTCGACCCGAGCAAGTACAACGACGCCGTTGTCATGCCCTGGTATCGCAATCAGGACCAGCCCCAGTACTTTTACGTGGCCGAGATCTGCAACCACCTCAACCCGCGCTCGAGTTTTCCTGGCAGCGACTACAAGACCTTCGAGGAGTACTACCTCAGGAAGTACAAGATTCAGATTCAGAACCTTGACCAGCCGCTCCTCGACGTCGACCACACCTCGGCGAGACTCAACTTTTTAACACCCAGGTGTGCACCTTTGTAGGACGGGCGTGAGGATTTTTTTCTTTTCTTATTTCAATGACCTTTTGGCAATTTTGTAGGTACGTCAACCGAAAGGGCGTGGCGCTGCCGACGAGCAGCGAGGAGACGAAACGCGCCAAACGCGAGAACCTCGAGCAGAAGCAGATCCTCGTCGCGGAGCTCTGCGCCGTGCACCCGTTTCCAGCCTCGCTCTGGCGCCAAGCCGTCTGTTTGCCCTGCATACTGTACCGCATAAACGCGCTGCTGCTGGCCGACCAGATAAGGTGCGAGGTTGCACGAGCCATCGGCTTGGGCCAGATGACACTGACCGAAGAGTTCGAGTGGCCGGCTCTGGACTTTGGATGGAGTCTCGCCGACGTGCTCAAGAGGTCGCGGGACAACGACAAAGTGAAGAAGGAGGGCCGAGAAAACGGAGACTGCGAGCCAATGTCCAGTCCAAAGGAGAACGGCTCGGGGAACAAGAAGAGGGAAAAACCGAAGCTAACGGAGGAGATCGATGCGGACGAGGACATAGAGGAAATTGGAGGTGGAGAGGATGAGCTGGAGATCGGCACTTGGTCGAACGACATGCTAAAGACGGTGGAGCCGATGGTCAACGGGCTCAGTTGGGGCAACGTGCGCTACGGCTCGCCAAATTTTGGCTCTTACAACAACGACGGTGACGTCAACGACGACGACGATGACGACGACGACGACGATGACGACGATGGCGAGTCCGTGGGTAGTTACAGCGATGACGACGACGATGATTACTACTACGACGATTACGGGAGCGATAGCAGCGGCGACGACGACGAGAACCAGGACAAGAAGAATCTCATGATAGCGTACAACAACGACAACGAGGCGGAGGCCTTCGACAAGAAGGGTCAGTCGTTCGAGAAGGACCGGAAGTTGGGCATCGACGCACAAGACAGGCTCAACGATCACGGCTGGGACAGCGGCCGCGCTCTCGACGACGATCTCGAGTTCCAGCGGCACAGGGCCGCCCACGAGGAGAACGTACGGAGAAACGAGGAAGCGATAGCGTCACCTGGAGGCCCGTACGTGCCCGTCGACAGTCCGGTGACGTTCACGCGCAAGAGCTCCAAGCCTACGAACGCGACCGAGGAGGAGCTGGAGCACGAGGAGTACGTGCGCAGGGTATCGGCGACCTTCGAGGCGGACCTGTTGCTCGCGAAGAACAACCTGAAGAACAAGCAAGTCCCGGCGGTTAAGGCCCCTTGCCAGGGCTCTCTCGTCAGTACGAACGATGGCTTCAGCTTTGACCGGCAGCCTGAGCTCGAGGGCCACCCGGGCCCCAGCCCAAGCCTCATCCTGCAGGCCCTGACGATGTCCAACGCGAACGACGGCATCAACCTCGAGCGGCTCGAGACGATCGGCGACTCGTTCCTCAAGTACGCCATCACCACGTACCTCTTCTGCACGTACAGCAACATCCACGAGGGCAAGCTCAGCCACTTGCGCTCCAAGCAGGTGAGCAACCTCAACCTCTACAGACTGGGCAGGCGAAAGCGCCTCGGCGAGAGCATGATAGCCACGAAATTCGAGCCGCACGACAACTGGTTGCCACCGTGCTACATGGTGCCGAAGGAACTGGAGCGCGCCCTCGTCAAGTCGGGCGTGCCCTCGGCCATGTGGCCCAGGACCGAGCTCGGGCTCTGCAGCGACCAATCCGAGATAGACGAGCTCGTGCGCGAGACCGAGCAGAAGCTCGAGATCATGCGCAGTGAGCTCGTGCAGCAGCAACAACACAATCAGTTGCAATCGTCCCAGCAGTGCGACGAGTTGCAACAACTGCGCACCTTCATACCCTACAACCTGATAACCCAGCACAGCATACCGGACAAGAGCATAGCCGATTGCGTCGAGGCCCTCATAGGGGCCTATCTCATAGCCTGCGGCCCGAGGGGTGCTCTGCTCTTTATGTCTTGGCTGGGTATCCACGTGCTCCCGTCCGAGGAGAGCAGCATCGCTCTGCAGGAGCCTACCTGCAGGGTGCCAGGTAGCATGCCCTACGAGAAGACGGAGAGCGGCGAGTGGGTGCAGTTGCGGTACGGCAGTCTGGAGGAGCCACCGAGTCCGTTGTTTCGGAACGTGGAGCGGCCCGAGGAGGAGCTCAACGCCATGTTGGACGGCTACGAGGAGCTGGAGCGCGCGATCGGCTACCGGTTCGCCGACCGCAGTTACTTGCTCCAGGCGTTCAGTCATGCGTCGTACCAGCCGAATCGGTTGACCGACTGCTACCAGAGGCTCGAGTTCCTGGGCGACGCGGTCCTCGACTACCTGATAACGCGCCACCTCTACGAGGACCCGCGCCAACACTCGCCCGGTGCCCTCACGGATCTGAGATCGGCTCTGGTCAACAACACGATATTCGCCTCGTTGGCGGTGCGCTGTGGCTTCCACAAGTACTTCCGGCACCTGTCGCCCGGCCTGAACGCCGTGATCGATAGGTTCGTGCGGATCCAGGAGGAGAACGGCCACTCGATCAGCGAGGAGTACTACCTCATTGGCTCGGAGGAGTTTGAAAGCGAGGCAACCGGGGAGGAGGCCGAGGACGTCGAGGTGCCCAAGGCCCTGGGCGACGTGTTCGAGTCGCTGGCCGGTGCCATTTATCTGGACAGCGGCATGTCCCTGGACGCCGTGTGGGGTGTCTACTTTATGATCATGCGCGCCGAGATCGAGCAGTTCAGCGCCAATGTGCCCAAGTCGCCGATCAGGGAGTTGCTCGAGCTCGAGCCCGAGACCGCCAAGTTCGGCAGGCCCGAGAAACTGGCGGACGGCAAGCGCGTCAGGGTTACAGTCGACGTCTTCGGCAAGGGCTCCTTCAAGGGCATCGGCCGGAATTACAGGATCGCCAAGTGCACGGCAGCCAAGTGCGCGCTGAAGAAGCTCAAGAAGGCCAGGAAGTCCGGATAGATTTTTTATTTATCACACTTTTTTTAATGTTGTCTTTCGAAGTGCATTTATTGCCCGGTGGCGGGCACTTGCACGCGATCTCGATGGTGTTCAGATTTTTTACTTGTTTTCCTCGTGTGTATGATCCTTGTTGACTTGGAAGAGGAGTTCCTTGCGTGCGCTGTTATGTTGAGCTTGAAAGTATTAGATTTTATACACTTCTGATATTGAAAGTTAACGTATGTGATAGCGTTTGCGTGCATCCGAGGATACGCGGACGTTTACTGTTTATTTGTAAAAAATAAAGACAATTTTACATATAATTATACTACTGAATGGATTTTTCTCTTTTCATTCCTCACCCAACACTTCTTGCAGATTAAGTATGAGAGGTTTTAAGAACATCCAAGTGGTGTGTTTATATATATTATGCATCAGTATACCAGAAATATTTAAGTTTGGTTTAATGAGTAGATTTTGTATGATAAAAAAAAATATTTTATTCATCAAATACTTATTGTAAATACTTACACAGTTTAATCTATGATAGTCTGTGCAAAACTCAATGATTTATGAGACTTTCCATAGAAGACTTACAGCTTTTGTTTTTTTTTTTAATATACAGTACAATGATTATGTATTACATACTTTAGTCAATTATTTTATGTTCCTTACAAAACGTAATTTTGGCATTATTTGTATAGTATAATATATGCGTAATCTAGAAAACTATGCTTTCGTGCATCTCGATTTCTTTCTCGACCTTCTTGTAGTAGGCTGAAACAAGAAAAAAAATACGTATCTGAATTTTATTCAAACTATCTTCATCACGACTGAAAAAAAGCGCTAAAGATACCTCCTTATTTTATACATAAAACAAAAGGGGGGAAAAAAGCATCTCCTCACCGCTTTTCGCTGCCTTGACGGTCTTCTTGAAGTCCCTATTGGCGATCTTAACATCCAGAAGGTTCTTCTCCCGGTTCTCGTCCCCCATCTTCTTGAGGGTTTTGCGCGCCCGTTTCCTCGCCAATAACGCCTGCTCGCACTGTTCGCTCCACCAGGGCGGTATCTGACGCCTCGGCGTCCGGCGTTTTTTCTTCAGCAACAGGTCAAAGTTCACCGTGAACCTATTCTCCGCCACTACCTTTACCTCCTCGTCCAGGTATCCAATTTTGTTGTCGCTGTTATCCTCTTCGTCGTCGTCGTTGTTATCCGACTCGTCCTGCGTCAGTATTTTCGGTGAAATGAAATATTATTATAGACAAAGAAATGTTTGTAGAGAATATTATTGTATTACTTACGATATCCACGTTTTCCGGATACTTGATCGAGCCGTTTATTCTCTTTAGGTATTCTACCAGTTGCTCCATTCTATTGTTATGCGTTTGTATATCTGCGGATATGACCTTTTAAGCTACAAACAAAAAGAAATAATATATTTCACTTTTGATTGATTCACTGTTTTTATCGTTACTGTAATTTATGAAGTCTTATACATGCAACAATACTACTCGAAGGTCAGAGAGAGGATATAAACATGTTACACAAGATGCAACAAACGAGAGCGAGAGATTGTACACTACTTATCAATGTATTTATACTTGGTCGAGAATCGAGACTCTTTCTTGTGATCGAATGCATAAATTTATAAAAAAGAAAAACATTCATTTCGTTCATAGAATTTGATAATGATAGACAATAGTACATCAACCATATACGTACTGCACACTTGCAATTTGCAATTTCAAAAAATTCGAAGGAGAAAAAATGTTACATTAGAATTTCAACCTTTGGATATCTATACTTACTGTTGTGTGTTGTCGTGTTGTCAGGTATTTGATGAATCTGATCACAAAAACCATTCGTTGTCAATTATATTTCGTTTGATTTCGTTCGAACCCCCTTAGCTTAGTTTAGTCAGATTTGTTAATTTCGAAATCTCTGTGAAGGACTTGATTTATTTCGAGGATTGGACAACGAGCCTGAAAATAAAAGGAAACAAGCTATCACCTTATTAGATTCGACATTCGACCATTTCAGAATTCAGTGCTTTCAAAAAAAAGACGCTGAACTACCTTACCGACTGCTGCTCACGTGATCAAGACATGTTAGGTTAGACGGGCAAACGGCAAAAGCCAAGGCTGCAAAGCAGCGAAAAACTCATAAGAGGTAGCTCGATTGCTCGATCGAATAACTCTGAAGACTCAAAATTCGTAAACTTGGAAGTTGAAAGTCGGAAGCGATTAAGTGAAAAGTAGAGGGTGTAGTGTAAGTAGTGAGACACCAAATTGCAAAAAAAACACGCACGCACCGTACGCACGACTCACGGTTTAGTCCAAGAACAAGAACCAACCGGCTCCTGACTTAACCTTCAATTCGTGTTGTAGAATTTGGAACAATTGTAACGAGAAATACAAGACAAGAGGCTTATTAATATCCTAGTTGATACAATAAATAGATTTATAAATAATAATTAACTCTATCAGGAACCGGCACTGGCCGCCGGGTATAAATTAAACCACGGTTGTCTCGATAGCTCGGTACCTTTCAGTGACATCCCATCCCTCTGTAAGATAGACTCACTTGCTCACTTAGTTTCGTACTCGAGCGACGATTGTGCGTTGGTGTTTTTAAAATATAACTCTTTTATCATATCCCGTCACCGCGTACTCTGGTGCATCTGTAGTATCTGTATACCTAACCGGACGTGCCGGTAGCAGAGACGGTCCACGTATGCGGCCAGCACCAGCACATACATACAACCCCAACATGGTACGTAGGGACCAGGAGTGAAGCTGTGCTTTATTTTTTAACATTTTCAGATTGTTAACAAAGTCTAATTTTAATCTTGTAGAAAAACAAATCCACACTATCGACGTCAAGATTCTCGAGGAGAAGAAAAAAACGAGCTGTAAAAAAAAATTTAACATCTGTCGTAGCTAAACATTACAATGCAAGAAAAGGTGCGAGTTACATAGACAGAAATAAATGTCACATTCTCAACTTGAGAAATTTCAACAACTGGGTGAAAAGTACTTTGATCAGTAAGTGTGTCAAAAAAGAATTAAGGTTATTCTGTGTATGTTCACAATTGTAATTGTGCCTTTGGTTACAGAAAAATACGTTGACAAAATCAAACGAAAAAAAGACAGAAGGGCTGCCAAAAAAGCACGGAAGAGCATGGTACCAGTCCCCAATGATGGGCATAGTCAGCACAAAATCAAAGTATTGGACTTGTGTTGTGGAAAAGGAGGAGATTTGCTCAAGTGGGAAAAGTCGAATGTCACGCATTTGACGTGTGTTGATATTGCCGAAAAGTCAGTGAAGGAGTGCAGTGATCGCTGTGTGCAAATGTCCGAAAAACGTGAGCTACCTTTTAGAGCTGAGTTTATAGTGCATGACTGTACAAAGGTAACCTTACGTCGAAATGAACAATCATTTGTGATATTCAAATGTGAAATATAAAGTGCTATTCTCAAAACGATAACGATTCTGTTTTCAGGCTGGTCTTGCAAAAAAATTTGTACACAAAAAACAGCTATTTGACCTAGTTAGTTGTCAGTTTGCTCTGCATTATGGCTTTGAATCTCGGAGGCAAGCCAAGAACTTGCTCAAAAATGCTAGCAGGAACTTGAGGTCTGGTGGCTATTTCATTGGTACAATGCCCAATGAAAGTGAACTACTGTAATTAGCGTTATATATTATTGAATTTCGTTTTTTAATAATTATATAACTGAAAATAATTGTCTTGTTTGTAATTTCAGGTCTAGATGGTATGCTACAAAGGAAAACAAATATGGCAACAATATTTACGATGTTGAATTTTACTGCGACAAATTGAATCCACCTTTTTATGGTGCCAAATATCATTTCTATTTGAAAGACGCAGTTAATTGTCCTGAATTTCTTGTTAATTCTGCTGTCTTACAGCAATTAGCTTTGAAGTATGGCCTTGAATTCATAGTGTTCAAAAGGTATGTACATGCACAAGTATTTTATAGTAATTTTATATTATTCCTAGAAAAATTCAGCTAAAATGCTTTAATTTTTTGCCTTTGGTTAGTATTTACTTATTTTGATTATGTATGAATACTTATTATTTTGTAGATTATGTAACTAACTCAATGCAAAATACTTTACACAGTAAATTTTAAAAAACATGCATGTTAAATTAATAATGAACTTTTTGTTTTATAGTTTTAGTGACTATTTTGACAAAATGAAGGAAGTAGGCAAACAGCTTATGCATAGAATGCAAGTATCATATCCCCCGAATTACAAAAATCCCAATTTAAGGAACTCTCACAATAGTTGCAGGACTCTTTCGCAAGCCGAATGGGAAGTTATAAGTAAGTATCTCTACGAACAATAAATCCATGCAAATTTTATAAACGTCTGATTAATTTGTTGTATTTTCTTTCAGCGCTTTACTCGGTTTTTGTTTTTCAAAAAAAGTAAAGTTAGATATTCAAATGGTTTTTGAGTTGCGTGAATCAAATCATTCATACGAATTACATGAACTGTACATTTAAAACGTTTACAAGAAAAACTTGATATAAATTTAAGTGATGTATATATTATATTTAAGGCTGTGAATATGTTTAGTAAGTGTAAGGCAATTCAATTTACAACATTAGATTATAAACTGTTTTACTTAAGTTATTAATAGATAAAAATAAATAATAAGTTTGTTAATAAAGGAAATTTTTTTTACATTTTGTCTAATAGTTTTAACAATATTTGGAGTGTATTGAAAATTACAGTTACTATTGCTCTTAAAAGTATTTTTTATTAAGCCATTGAAATGGGAAAACACACTAGTTGAAAAGACTTTGGTTGACACTACTTGTGTGGTGTAGAAAATTATTTTTTAATAACCGACATGCATTCTATGATTATAAAAAAGTGTCATGCTGAATTTTTAAAATAGAGTTTGATGTTTCAGTTTCAATTCATAGAGTTAATAAGATTTTGTACAGATGGATATTAGAAATTTGCGCTCATATTTATAATAGGTATCTCAATCCCATGTAATAAATCTAAAAAATAATAACTGATGATAAAAAAATGATGAGAATTACAAAAGACCAGATTTAAGTCAAGTAATAAAATTTAATAAGTCAAACTATTTTATTGTTTTAATGTTATTTTTTACCAAGTCACCGTGGCTGCAGTCTATAGTCGCAGGGGCCATTCACATTCACCCACTCACCCCTTATGCGTGGGTTGCTCCACTTGTCACAGATCACAGTCCTCACTGCAGTGTTTAATTGACTTTTCTCGAGAGCTCTACCATTTATGTGGAGGAGCCCCCATATCTCAGGTGTCCAGTATCCAGTGAACACCGTCCACTCCTCGTCGGTTAAGCCGGCGCTCTCTGCCGAAGCATCAGATCCAATGCTTATTAGCATCCCTGGAAAACTCCGTATTTCACGAGGTAACTCCCTTTATGCCTGGTGCTTCAGGCCTGAAAACCTGTGGCCCCTATGTGGACAAGGAAAAAAACCACACAGAAGGAAAATTCCACGGAAAAACCGGCCCCGAAACAGCCGGGGTTTAAATAAACTTTTTCAGATGATATCTTTAGATATCTATACTTACTGTTGTGTGTTGTCGTGTTGTCAGGTATTTGATGAATCTGATCACAAAAACCATTCGTTGTCATTTATATTTCGTTTGATTTCGTTCGAACCCCCTTAGCTTAGTTTAGTCAGTTTTGTTAATTTCGAAATCTCTGTGAAGGACTTGATTTATTTCGAGGATTGGACAACGAGCCTGAAAATAAAAGGAAACAAGCTATCACCTTATTAGATTCGACATTCGACCATTTCAGAATTCAGTGCTTTCAAAAAAAAGACGCTGAACTACCTTACCGACTGCTGCTCACGTGATCAAGACATGGGGTGTTTTCCGCAATCGTCACCAGCAAGTAATTTAAGGTTGCGCTCTACGTTACCGTCAAGTCGGTAAGTCAACTACCTTGAATTAAACTGGCGCTCTATTCCGTAATCTGGCCAGTTAAAACAGCAGACGACGTGAAAGTCGAGAAAAAAGTGTAAAGATTTCATCGCTGTTGACTGTCGTCTGCTGTTTTTACTGGCCAGATTACGGAACAGAGCGCCAGTTCAATTCAAGGTAGTTGACTTACCGACCTGACGGTAACGTAGAGCGCAACCTTAAATTACTTGCTGGTGACGATTGCGGAAAACACCCATGTTAGGTTAGACGGGCAAACGGCAAAAGCCAAGGCTGCAAAGCAGCGAAAAACTCATAAGAGGTAGCTCGATTGCTCGATCGAATGACTCGGAACCTCGGAAGACTCAAAATTCGTAAACTTGGAAGTTGAAAGTCGGAAGCGATTAAGTGAAAAGTAGAGGGTGTAGTGTAAGTAGTGATACACCAAATTGCAAAAAAAACACGCACGCACCGTACGCACGACTCACGGTTTAGTCCAAGAACAAGAACCAACCGGCTCCTGACTTAACCTTCAATTCGTGTTGTAGAATTTGGAACAATTGTAACGAGAAATACAAGACAAGAGGCTTATTAATATCCTAGTTGATACAATAAATAGATTTATAAATAATAATTAACTCTATCAGGAACCGGCACTGGCCGCCGGGTATAAATTAAACCACGGTTGTCTCGATAGCTCGGTACCTTTCAGTGACATCCCATCCCTCTGTAAGATAGACTCACTTGCTCACTTAGTTTCGTACTCGAGCGACGATTGTGCGTTGGTGTTTTTAAAATATAACTCTTTTATCATATCCCGTCACCGCGTACTCTGGTGCATCTGTAGTATCTGTATACCTAACCGGACGTGCCGGTAGCAGAGACGGTCCACGTATGCGGCCAGCACCAGCACATACATACAACCCCAACATGGTACGTAGGGACCAGGAGTGAAGCTGTGCTTTATTTTTTAACATTTTCAGATTGTTAACAAAGTCTAATTTTAATCTTGTAGAAAAACAAATCCACACTATCGACGTCAAGATTCTCGAGGAGAAGAAAAAAACGAGCTGTAAAAAAAAATTTAACATCTGTCGTAGCTAAACATTACAATGCAAGAAAAGGTGCGAGTTACATAGACAGAAATAAATGTCACATTCTCAACTTGAGAAATTTCAACAACTGGGTGAAAAGTACTTTGATCAGTAAGTGTGTCAAAAAAGAATTAAGGTTATTCTGTGTATGTTCACAATTGTAATTGTGCCTTTGGTTACAGAAAAATACGTTGACAAAATCAAACGAAAAAAAGACAGAAGGGCTGCCAAAAAAGCACGGAAGAGCATGGTACCAGTCCCCAATGATGGGTATAGTCAGCACAAAATCAAAGTATTGGACTTGTGTTGTGGAAAAGGAGGAGATTTGCTCAAGTGGGAAAAGTCGAATGTCACGCATTTGACGTGTGTTGATATTGCCGAAGAGTCAGTGAAGGAGTGCAGTGATCGCTGTGTGCAAATGTCCGAAAAACGTGAGCTACCTTTTAGAGCTGAGTTTATAGTGCATGACTGTACAAAGGTAACCTTACGTCGAAATGAACAATCATTTGTGATATTCAAATGTGAAATATAAAGTGCTATTCTCAAAACGATAACGATTCTGTTTTCAGGCTGGTCTTGCAAAAAAATTTGTACACAAAAAACAGCTATTTGACCTAGTTAGTTGTCAGTTTGCTCTGCATTATGGCTTTGAATCTCGGAGGCAAGCCAAGAACTTGCTCAAAAATGCTAGCAGGAACTTGAGGTCTGGTGGCTATTTCATTGGTACAATGCCCAATGAAAGTGAACTACTGTAATTAGCGTTATATATTATTGAATTTCGTTTTTTAATAATTATATAACTGAAAATAATTGTCTTGTTTGTAATTTCAGGTCTAGATGGTATGCTACAAAGGAAAACAAATATGGCAACAATATTTACGATGTTGAATTTTACTGCGACAAATTGAATCCACCTTTTTATGGTGCCAAATATCATTTCTATTTGAAAGACGCAGTTAATTGTCCTGAATTTCTTGTTAATTCTGCTGTCTTACAGCAATTAGCTTTGAAGTATGGCCTTGAATTCATAGTGTTCAAAAGGTATGTACATGCACAAGTATTTTATAGTAATTTTATATTATTCCTAGAAAAATTCAGCTAAAATGCTTTAATTTTTTGCCTTTGGTTAGTATTTACTTATTTTGATTATGTATGAATACTTATTATTTTGTAGATTATGTAACTAACTCAATGCAAAATACTTTACACAGTAAATTTTAAAAAACATGCATGTTAAATTAATAATGAACTTTTTGTTTTATAGTTTTAGTGACTATTTTGACAAAATGAAGGAAGTAGGCAAACAGCTTATGCATAGAATGCAAGTATCATATCCCCCGAATTACAAAAATCCCAATTTAAGGAACTCTCACAATAGTTGCAGGACTCTTTCGCAAGCCGAATGGGAAGTTATAAGTAAGTATCTCTACGAACAATAAATCCATGCAAATTTTATAAACGTCTGATTAATTTGTTGTATTTTCTTTCAGCGCTTTACTCGGTTTTTGTTTTTCAAAAAAAGTAAAGTTAGATATTCAAATGGTTTTTGAGTTGCGTGAATCAAATCATTCATACGAATTACATGAACTGTACATTTAAAACGTTTACAAGAAAAACTTGATATAAATTTAAGTGATGTATATATTATATTTAAGGCTGTGAATATGTTTAGTAAGTGTAAGGCAATTCAATTTACAACATTAGATTATAAACTGTTTTACTTAAGTTATTAATAGATAAAAATAAATAATAAGTTTGTTAATAAAGGAAATTTTTTTTACATTTTGTCTAATAGTTTTAACAATATTTGGAGTGTATTGAAAATTACAGTTACTATTGCTCTTAAAAGTATTTTTTATTAAGCCATTGAAATGGGAAAACACACTAGTTGAAAAGACTTTGGTTGACACTACTTGTGTGGTGTAGAAAATTATTTTTTAATAACCGACATGCATTCTATGATTATAAAAAAGTGTCATGCTGAATTTTTAAAATAGAGTTTGATGTTTCAGTTTCAATTCATAGAGTTAATAAGATTTTGTACAGATGGATATTAGAAATTTGCGCTCATATTTATAATAGGTATCTCAATCCCATGTAATAAATCTAAAAAATAATAACTGATGATAAAAAAATGATGAGAATTACAAAAGACCAGATTTAAGTCAAGTAATAAAATTTAATAAGTCAAACTATTTTATTGTTTTAATGTTATTTTTTACCAAGTCACCGTGGCTGCAGTCTATAGTCGCAGGGGCCATTCACATTCACCCACTCACCCCTTATGCGTGGGTTGCTCCACTTGTCACAGATCACAGTCCTCACTGCAGTGTTTAATTGACTTTTCTCGAGAGCTCTACCATTTATGTGGAGGAGCCCCCATATCTCAGGTGTCCAGTATCCAGTGAACACCGTCCACTCCTCGTCGGTTAAGCCGGCGCTCTCTGCCGAAGCATCAGATCCAATGCTTATTAGCATCCCTGGAAAACTCCGTATTTCACGAGGTAACTCCCTTTATGCCTGGTGCTTCAGGCCTGAAAACCTGTGGCCCCTATGTGGACAAGGAAAAAAACCACACAGAAGGAAAATTCCACGGAAAAACCGGCCCCGAAACAGCCGGGGTTTAAATAAACTTTTTCAGATGATATCTTTAGATATCTATACTTACTGTTGTGTGTTGTCGTGTTGTCAGGTATTTGATGAATCTGATCACAAAAACCATTCGTTGTCATTTATATTTCGTTTGATTTCGTTCGAACCCCCTTAGCTTAGTTTAGTCAGTTTTGTTAATTTCGAAATCTCTGTGAAGGACTTGATTTATTTCGAGGATTGGACAACGAGCCTGAAAATAAAAGGAAACAAGCTATCACCTTATTAGATTCGACATTCGACCATTTCAGAATTCAGTGCTTTCAAAAAAAAGACGCTGAACTACCTTACCGACTGCTGCTCACGTGATCAAGACATGGGGTGTTTTCCGCAATCGTCACCAGCAAGTAATTTAAGGTTGCGCTCTACGTTACCGTCAAGTCGGTAAGTCAACTACCTTGAATTAAACTGGCGCTCTATTCCGTAATCTGGCCAGTTAAAACAGCAGACGACGTGAAAGTCGAGAAAAAAGTGTAAAGATTTCATCGCTGTTGACTGTCGTCTGCTGTTTTTACTGGCCAGATTACGGAACAGAGCGCCAGTTCAATTCAAGGTAGTTGACTTACCGACCTGACGGTAACGTAGAGCGCAACCTTAAATTACTTGCTGGTGACGATTGCGGAAAACACCCATGTTAGGTTAGACGGGCAAACGGCAAAAGCCAAGGCTGCAAAGCAGCGAAAAACTCATAAGAGGTAGCTCGATTGCTCGATCGAATGACTCGGAACCTCGGAAGACTCAAAATTCGTAAACTTGGAAGTTGAAAGTCGGAAGCGATTAAGTGAAAAGTAGAGGGTGTAGTGTAAGTAGTGATACACCAAATTGCAAAAAAAACACGCACGCACCGTACGCACGACTCACGGTTTAGTCCAAGAACAAGAACCAACCGGCTCCTGACTTAACCTTCAATTCGTGTTGTAGAATTTGGAACAATTGTAACGAGAAATACAAGACAAGAGGCTTATTAATATCCTAGTTGATACAATAAATAGATTTATAAATAATAATTAACTCTATCAGGAACCGGCACTGGCCGCCGGGTATAAATTAAACCACGGTTGTCTCGATAGCTCGGTACCTTTCAGTGACATCCCATCCCTCTGTAAGATAGACTCACTTGCTCACTTAGTTTCGTACTCGAGCGACGATTGTGCGTTGGTGTTTTTAAAATATAACTCTTTTATCATATCCCGTCACCGCGTACTCTGGTGCATCTGTAGTATCTGTATACCTAACCGGACGTGCCGGTAGCAGAGACGGTCCACGTATGCGGCCAGCACCAGCACATACATACAACCCCAACATGGTATGTAGGGACCAGGAGTGAAGCTGTGCTTTATTTTTTAACATTTTCAGATTGTTAACAAAGTCTAATTTTAATCTTGTAGAAAAACAAATCCACACTATCGACGTCAAGATTCTCGAGGAGAAGAAAAAAACGAGCTGTAAAAAAAAATTTAACATCTGTCGTAGCTAAACATTACAATGCAAGAAAAGGTGCGAGTTACATAGACAGAAATAAATGTCACATTCTCAACTTGAGAAATTTCAACAACTGGGTGAAAAGTACTTTGATCAGTAAGTGTGTCAAAAAAGAATTAAGGTTATTCTGTGTATGTTCACAATTGTAATTGTGCCTTTGGTTACAGAAAAATACGTTGACAAAATCAAACGAAAAAAAGACAGAAGGGCTGCCAAAAAAGCACGGAAGAGCATGGTACCAGTCCCCAATGATGGGTATAGTCAGCACAAAATCAAAGTATTGGACTTGTGTTGTGGAAAAGGAGGAGATTTGCTCAAGTGGGAAAAGTCGAATGTCACGCATTTGACGTGTGTTGATATTGCCGAAGAGTCAGTGAAGGAGTGCAGTGATCGCTGTGTGCAAATGTCCGAAAAACGTGAGCTACCTTTTAGAGCTGAGTTTATAGTGCATGACTGTACAAAGGTAACCTTACGTCGAAATGAACAATCATTTGTGATATTCAAATGTGAAATATAAAGTGCTATTCTCAAAACGATAACGATTCTGTTTTCAGGCTGGTCTTGCAAAAAAATTTGTACACAAAAAACAGCTATTTGACCTAGTTAGTTGTCAGTTTGCTCTGCATTATGGCTTTGAATCTCGGAGGCAAGCCAAGAACTTGCTCAAAAATGCTAGCAGGAACTTGAGGTCTGGTGGCTATTTCATTGGTACAATGCCCAATGAAAGTGAACTACTGTAATTAGCGTTATATATTATTGAATTTCGTTTTTTAATAATTATATAACTGAAAATAATTGTCTTGTTTGTAATTTCAGGTCTAGATGGTATGCTACAAAGGAAAACAAATATGGCAACAATATTTACGATGTTGAATTTTACTGCGACAAATTGAATCCACCTTTTTATGGTGCCAAATATCATTTCTATTTGAAAGACGCAGTTAATTGTCCTGAATTTCTTGTTAATTCTGCTGTCTTACAGCAATTAGCTTTGAAGTATGGCCTTGAATTCATAGTGTTCAAAAGGTATGTACATGCACAAGTATTTTATAGTAATTTTATATTATTCCTAGAAAAATTCAGCTAAAATGCTTTAATTTTTTGCCTTTGGTTAGTATTTACTTATTTTGATTATGTATGAATACTTATTATTTTGTAGATTATGTAACTAACTCAATGCAAAATACTTTACACAGTAAATTTTAAAAAACATGCATGTTAAATTAATAATGAACTTTTTGTTTTATAGTTTTAGTGACTATTTTGACAAAATGAAGGAAGTAGGCAAACAGCTTATGCATAGAATGCAAGTATCATATCCCCCGAATTACAAAAATCCCAATTTAAGGAACTCTCACAATAGTTGCAGGACTCTTTCGCAAGCCGAATGGGAAGTTATAAGTAAGTATCTCTACGAACAATAAATCCATGCAAATTTTATAAACGTCTGATTAATTTGTTGTATTTTCTTTCAGCGCTTTACTCGGTTTTTGTTTTTCAAAAAAAGTAAAGTTAGATATTCAAATGGTTTTTGAGTTGCGTGAATCAAATCATTCATACGAATTACATGAACTGTACATTTAAAACGTTTACAAGAAAAACTTGATATAAATTTAAGTGATGTATATATTATATTTAAGGCTGTGAATATGTTTAGTAAGTGTAAGGCAATTCAATTTACAACATTAGATTATAAACTGTTTTACTTAAGTTATTAATAGATAAAAATAAATAATAAGTTTGTTAATAAAGGAAATTTTTTTTACATTTTGTCTAATAGTTTTAACAATATTTGGAGTGTATTGAAAATTACAGTTACTATTGCTCTTAAAAGTATTTTTTATTAAGCCATTGAAATGGGAAAACACACTAGTTGAAAAGACTTTGGTTGACACTACTTGTGTGGTGTAGAAAATTATTTTTTAATAACCGACATGCATTCTATGATTATAAAAAAGTGTCATGCTGAATTTTTAAAATAGAGTTTGATGTTTCAGTTTCAATTCATAGAGTTAATAAGATTTTGTACAGATGGATATTAGAAATTTGCGCTCATATTTATAATAGGTATCTCAATCCCATGTAATAAATCTAAAAAATAATAACTGATGATAAAAAAATGATGAGAATTACAAAAGACCAGATTTAAGTCAAGTAATAAAATTTAATAAGTCAAACTATTTTATTGTTTTAATGTTATTTTTTACCAAGTCACCGTGGCTGCAGTCTATAGTCGCAGGGGCCATTCACATTCACCCACTCACCCCTTATGCGTGGGTTGCTCCACTTGTCACAGATCACAGTCCTCACTGCAGTGTTTAATTGACTTTTCTCGAGAGCTCTACCATTTATGTGGAGGAGCCCCCATATCTCAGGTGTCCAGTATCCAGTGAACACCGTCCACTCCTCGTCGGTTAAGCCGGCGCTCTCTGCCGAAGCATCAGATCCAATGCTTATTAGCATCCCTGGAAAACTCCGTATTTCACGAGGTAACTCCCTTTATGCCTGGTGCTTCAGGCCTGAAAACCTGTGGCCCCTATGTGGACAAGGAAAAAAACCACACAGAAGGAAAATTCCACGGAAAAACCGGCCCCGAAACAGCCGGGGTTTAAATAAACTTTTTCAGATGATATCTTTAGATATCTATACTTACTGTTGTGTGTTGTCGTGTTGTCAGGTATTTGATGAATCTGATCACAAAAACCATTCGTTGTCATTTATATTTCGTTTGATTTCGTTCGAACCCCCTTAGCTTAGTTTAGTCAGTTTTGTTAATTTCGAAATCTCTGTGAAGGACTTGATTTATTTCGAGGATTGGACAACGAGCCTGAAAATAAAAGGAAACAAGCTATCACCTTATTAGATTCGACATTCGACCATTTCAGAATTCAGTGCTTTCAAAAAAAAGACGCTGAACTACCTTACCGACTGCTGCTCACGTGATCAAGACATGGGGTGTTTTCCGCAATCGTCACCAGCAAGTAATTTAAGGTTGCGCTCTACGTTACCGTCAAGTCGGTAAGTCAACTACCTTGAATTAAACTGGCGCTCTATTCCGTAATCTGGCCAGTTAAAACAGCAGACGACGTGAAAGTCGAGAAAAAAGTGTAAAGATTTCATCGCTGTTGACTGTCGTCTGCTGTTTTTACTGGCCAGATTACGGAACAGAGCGCCAGTTCAATTCAAGGTAGTTGACTTACCGACCTGACGGTAACGTAGAGCGCAACCTTAAATTACTTGCTGGTGACGATTGCGGAAAACACCCATGTTAGGTTAGACGGGCAAACGGCAAAAGCCAAGGCTGCAAAGCAGCGAAAAACTCATAAGAGGTAGCTCGATTGCTCGATCGAATGACTCGGAACCTCGGAAGACTCAAAATTCGTAAACTTGGAAGTTGAAAGTCGGAAGCGATTAAGTGAAAAGTAGAGGGTGTAGTGTAAGTAGTGATACACCAAATTGCAAAAAAAACACGCACGCACCGTACGCACGACTCACGGTTTAGTCCAAGAACAAGAACCAACCGGCTCCTGACTTAACCTTCAATTCGTGTTGTAGAATTTGGAACAATTGTAACGAGAAATACAAGACAAGAGGCTTATTAATATCCTAGTTGATACAATAAATAGATTTATAAATAATAATTAACTCTATCAGGAACCGGCACTGGCCGCCGGGTATAAATTAAACCACGGTTGTCTCGATAGCTCGGTACCTTTCAGTGACATCCCATCCCTCTGTAAGATAGACTCACTTGCTCACTTAGTTTCGTACTCGAGCGACGATTGTGCGTTGGTGTTTTTAAAATATAACTCTTTTATCATATCCCGTCACCGCGTACTCTGGTGCATCTGTAGTATCTGTATACCTAACCGGACGTGCCGGTAGCAGAGACGGTCCACGTATGCGGCCAGCACCAGCACATACATACAACCCCAACATGGTACGTAGGGACCAGGAGTGAAGCTGTGCTTTATTTTTTAACATTTTCAGATTGTTAACAAAGTCTAATTTTAATCTTGTAGAAAAACAAATCCACACTATCGACGTCAAGATTCTCGAGGAGAAGAAAAAAACGAGCTGTAAAAAAAAATTTAACATCTGTCGTAGCTAAACATTACAATGCAAGAAAAGGTGCGAGTTACATAGACAGAAATAAATGTCACATTCTCAACTTGAGAAATTTCAACAACTGGGTGAAAAGTACTTTGATCAGTAAGTGTGTCAAAAAAGAATTAAGGTTATTCTGTGTATGTTCACAATTGTAATTGTGCCTTTGGTTACAGAAAAATACGTTGACAAAATCAAACGAAAAAAAGACAGAAGGGCTGCCAAAAAAGCACGGAAGAGCATGGTACCAGTCCCCAATGATGGGTATAGTCAGCACAAAATCAAAGTATTGGACTTGTGTTGTGGAAAAGGAGGAGATTTGCTCAAGTGGGAAAAGTCGAATGTCACGCATTTGACGTGTGTTGATATTGCCGAAGAGTCAGTGAAGGAGTGCAGTGATCGCTGTGTACAAATGTCCGAAAAACGTGAGCTACCTTTTAGAGCTGAGTTTATAGTGCATGACTGTACAAAGGTAACCTTACGTCGAAATGAACAATCATTTGTGATATTCAAATGTGAAATATAAAGTGCTATTCTCAAAACGATAACGATTCTGTTTTCAGGCTGGTCTTGCAAAAAAATTTGTACACAAAAAACAGCTATTTGACCTAGTTAGTTGTCAGTTTGCTCTGCATTATGGCTTTGAATCTCGGAGGCAAGCCAAGAACTTGCTCAAAAATGCTAGCAGGAACTTGAGGTCTGGTGGCTATTTCATTGGTACAATGCCCAATGAAAGTGAACTACTGTAATTAGCGTTATATATTATTGAATTTCGTTTTTTAATAATTATATAACTGAAAATAATTGTCTTGTTTGTAATTTCAGGTCTAGATGGTATGCTACAAAGGAAAACAAATATGGCAACAATATTTACGATGTTGAATTTTACTGCGACAAATTGAATCCACCTTTTTATGGTGCCAAATATCATTTCTATTTGAAAGACGCAGTTAATTGTCCTGAATTTCTTGTTAATTCTGCTGTCTTACAGCAATTAGCTTTGAAGTATGGCCTTGAATTCATAGTGTTCAAAAGGTATGTACATGCACAAGTATTTTATAGTAATTTTATATTATTCCTAGAAAAATTCAGCTAAAATGCTTTAATTTTTTGCCTTTGGTTAGTATTTACTTATTTTGATTATGTATGAATACTTATTATTTTGTAGATTATGTAACTAACTCAATGCAAAATACTTTACACAGTAAATTTTAAAAAACATGCATGTTAAATTAATAATGAACTTTTTGTTTTATAGTTTTAGTGACTATTTTGACAAAATGAAGGAAGTAGGCAAACAGCTTATGCATAGAATGCAAGTATCATATCCCCCGAATTACAAAAATCCCAATTTAAGGAACTCTCACAATAGTTGCAGGACTCTTTCGCAAGCCGAATGGGAAGTTATAAGTAAGTATCTCTACGAACAATAAATCCATGCAAATTTTATAAACGTCTGATTAATTTGTTGTATTTTCTTTCAGCGCTTTACTCGGTTTTTGTTTTTCAAAAAAAGTAAAGTTAGATATTCAAATGGTTTTTGAGTTGCGTGAATCAAATCATTCATACGAATTACATGAACTGTACATTTAAAACGTTTACAAGAAAAACTTGATATAAATTTAAGTGATGTATATATTATATTTAAGGCTGTGAATATGTTTAGTAAGTGTAAGGCAATTCAATTTACAACATTAGATTATAAACTGTTTTACTTAAGTTATTAATAGATAAAAATAAATAATAAGTTTGTTAATAAAGGAAATTTTTTTTACATTTTGTCTAATAGTTTTAACAATATTTGGAGTGTATTGAAAATTACAGTTACTATTGCTCTTAAAAGTATTTTTTATTAAGCCATTGAAATGGGAAAACACACTAGTTGAAAAGACTTTGGTTGACACTACTTGTGTGGTGTAGAAAATTATTTTTTAATAACCGACATGCATTCTATGATTATAAAAAAGTGTCATGCTGAATTTTTAAAATAGAGTTTGATGTTTCAGTTTCAATTCATAGAGTTAATAAGATTTTGTACAGATGGATATTAGAAATTTGCGCTCATATTTATAATAGGTATCTCAATCCCATGTAATAAATCTAAAAAATAATAACTGATGATAAAAAAATGATGAGAATTACAAAAGACCAGATTTAAGTCAAGTAATAAAATTTAATAAGTCAAACTATTTTATTGTTTTAATGTTATTTTTTACCAAGTCACCGTGGCTGCAGTCTATAGTCGCAGGGGCCATTCACATTCACCCACTCACCCCTTATGCGTGGGTTGCTCCACTTGTCACAGATCACAGTCCTCACTGCAGTGTTTAATTGACTTTTCTCGAGAGCTCTACCATTTATGTGGAGGAGCCCCCATATCTCAGGTGTCCAGTATCCAGTGAACACCGTCCACTCCTCGTCGGTTAAGCCGGCGCTCTCTGCCGAAGCATCAGATCCAATGCTTATTAGCATCCCTGGAAAACTCCGTATTTCACGAGGTAACTCCCTTTATGCCTGGTGCTTCAGGCCTGAAAACCTGTGGCCCCTATGTGGACAAGGAAAAAAACCACACAGAAGGAAAATTCCACGGAAAAACCGGCCCCGAAACAGCCGGGGTTTAAATAAACTTTTTCAGATGATATCTTTAGATATCTATACTTACTGTTGTGTGTTGTCGTGTTGTCAGGTATTTGATGAATCTGATCACAAAAACCATTCGTTGTCATTTATATTTCGTTTGATTTCGTTCGAACCCCCTTAGCTTAGTTTAGTCAGTTTTGTTAATTTCGAAATCTCTGTGAAGGACTTGATTTATTTCGAGGATTGGACAACGAGCCTGAAAATAAAAGGAAACAAGCTATCACCTTATTAGATTCGACATTCGACCATTTCAGAATTCAGTGCTTTCAAAAAAAAGACGCTGAACTACCTTACGGACTGCTGCTCACGTGATCAAGACATGGGGTGTTTTCCGCAATCGTCACCAGCAAGTAATTTAAGGTTGCGCTCTACGTTACCGTCAAGTCGGTAAGTCAACTACCTTGAATTAAACTGGCGCTCTATTCCGTAATCTGGCCAGTTAAAACAGCAGACGACGTGAAAGTCGAGAAAAAAGTGTAAAGATTTCATCGCTGTTGACTGTCGTCTGCTGTTTTTACTGGCCAGATTACGGAACAGAGCGCCAGTTCAATTCAAGGTAGTTGACTTACCGACCTGACGGTAACGTAGAGCGCAACCTTAAATTACTTGCTGGTGACGATTGCGGAAAACACCCATGTTAGGTTAGACGGGCAAACGGCAAAAGCCAAGGCTGCAAAGCAGCGAAAAACTCATAAGAGGTAGCTCGATTGCTCGATCGAATGACTCGGAACCTCGGAAGACTCAAAATTCGTAAACTTGGAAGTTGAAAGTCGGAAGCGATTAAGTGAAAAGTAGAGGGTGTAGTGTAAGTAGTGATACACCAAATTGCAAAAAAAACACGCACGCACCGTACGCACGACTCACGGTTTAGTCCAAGAACAAGAACCAACCGGCTCCTGACTTAACCTTCAATTCGTGTTGTAGAATTTGGAACAATTGTAACGAGAAATACAAGACAAGAGGCTTATTAATATCCTAGTTGATACAATAAATAGATTTATAAATAATAATTAACTCTATCAGGAACCGGCACTGGCCGCCGGGTATAAATTAAACCACGGTTGTCTCGATAGCTCGGTACCTTTCAGTGACATCCCATCCCTCTGTAAGATAGACTCACTTGCTCACTTAGTTTCGTACTCGAGCGACGATTGTGCGTTGGTGTTTTTAAAATATAACTCTTTTATCATATCCCGTCACCGCGTACTCTGGTGCATCTGTAGTATCTGTATACCTAACCGGACGTGCCGGTAGCAGAGACGGTCCACGTATGCGGCCAGCACCAGCACATACATACAACCCCAACATGGTATGTAGGGACCAGGAGTGAAGCTGTGCTTTATTTTTTAACATTTTCAGATTGTTAACAAAGTCTAATTTTAATCTTGTAGAAAAACAAATCCACACTATCGACGTCAAGATTCTCGAGGAGAAGAAAAAAACGAGCTGTAAAAAAAAATTTAACATCTGTCGTAGCTAAACATTACAATGCAAGAAAAGGTGCGAGTTACATAGACAGAAATAAATGTCACATTCTCAACTTGAGAAATTTCAACAACTGGGTGAAAAGTACTTTGATCAGTAAGTGTGTCAAAAAAGAATTAAGGTTATTCTGTGTATGTTCACAATTGTAATTGTGCCTTTGGTTACAGAAAAATACGTTGACAAAATCAAACGAAAAAAAGACAGAAGGGCTGCCAAAAAAGCACGGAAGAGCATGGTACCAGTCCCCAATGATGGGTATAGTCAGCACAAAATCAAAGTATTGGACTTGTGTTGTGGAAAAGGAGGAGATTTGCTCAAGTGGGAAAAGTCGAATGTCACGCATTTGACGTGTGTTGATATTGCCGAAGAGTCAGTGAAGGAGTGCAGTGATCGCTGTGTGCAAATGTCCGAAAAACGTGAGCTACCTTTTAGAGCTGAGTTTATAGTGCATGACTGTACAAAGGTAACCTTACGTCGAAATGAACAATCATTTGTGATATTCAAATGTGAAATATAAAGTGCTATTCTCAAAACGATAACGATTCTGTTTTCAGGCTGGTCTTGCAAAAAAATTTGTACACAAAAAACAGCTATTTGACCTAGTTAGTTGTCAGTTTGCTCTGCATTATGGCTTTGAATCTCGGAGGCAAGCCAAGAACTTGCTCAAAAATGCTAGCAGGAACTTGAGGTCTGGTGGCTATTTCATTGGTACAATGCCCAATGAAAGTGAACTACTGTAATTAGCGTTATATATTATTGAATTTCGTTTTTTAATAATTATATAACTGAAAATAATTGTCTTGTTTGTAATTTCAGGTCTAGATGGTATGCTACAAAGGAAAACAAATATGGCAACAATATTTACGATGTTGAATTTTACTGCGACAAATTGAATCCACCTTTTTATGGTGCCAAATATCATTTCTATTTGAAAGACGCAGTTAATTGTCCTGAATTTCTTGTTAATTCTGCTGTCTTACAGCAATTAGCTTTGAAGTATGGCCTTGAATTCATAGTGTTCAAAAGGTATGTACATGCACAAGTATTTTATAGTAATTTTATATTATTCCTAGAAAAATTCAGCTAAAATGCTTTAATTTTTTGCCTTTGGTTAGTATTTACTTATTTTGATTATGTATGAATACTTATTATTTTGTAGATTATGTAACTAACTCAATGCAAAATACTTTACACAGTAAATTTTAAAAAACATGCATGTTAAATTAATAATGAACTTTTTGTTTTATAGTTTTAGTGACTATTTTGACAAAATGAAGGAAGTAGGCAAACAGCTTATGCATAGAATGCAAGTATCATATCCCCCGAATTACAAAAATCCCAATTTAAGGAACTCTCACAATAGTTGCAGGACTCTTTCGCAAGCCGAATGGGAAGTTATAAGTAAGTATCTCTACGAACAATAAATCCATGCAAATTTTATAAACGTCTGATTAATTTGTTGTATTTTCTTTCAGCGCTTTACTCGGTTTTTGTTTTTCAAAAAAAGTAAAGTTAGATATTCAAATGGTTTTTGAGTTGCGTGAATCAAATCATTCATACGAATTACATGAACTGTACATTTAAAACGTTTACAAGAAAAACTTGATATAAATTTAAGTGATGTATATATTATATTTAAGGCTGTGAATATGTTTAGTAAGTGTAAGGCAATTCAATTTACAACATTAGATTATAAACTGTTTTACTTAAGTTATTAATAGATAAAAATAAATAATAAGTTTGTTAATAAAGGAAATTTTTTTTACATTTTGTCTAATAGTTTTAACAATATTTGGAGTGTATTGAAAATTACAGTTACTATTGCTCTTAAAAGTATTTTTTATTAAGCCATTGAAATGGGAAAACACACTAGTTGAAAAGACTTTGGTTGACACTACTTGTGTGGTGTAGAAAATTATTTTTTAATAACCGACATGCATTCTATGATTATAAAAAAGTGTCATGCTGAATTTTTAAAATAGAGTTTGATGTTTCAGTTTCAATTCATAGAGTTAATAAGATTTTGTACAGATGGATATTAGAAATTTGCGCTCATATTTATAATAGGTATCTCAATCCCATGTAATAAATCTAAAAAATAATAACTGATGATAAAAAAATGATGAGAATTACAAAAGACCAGATTTAAGTCAAGTAATAAAATTTAATAAGTCAAACTATTTTATTGTTTTAATGTTATTTTTTACCAAGTCACCGTGGCTGCAGTCTATAGTCGCAGGGGCCATTCACATTCACCCACTCACCCCTTATGCGTGGGTTGCTCCACTTGTCACAGATCACAGTCCTCACTGCAGTGTTTAATTGACTTTTCTCGAGAGCTCTACCATTTATGTGGAGGAGCCCCCATATCTCAGGTGTCCAGTATCCAGTGAACACCGTCCACTCCTCGTCGGTTAAGCCGGCGCTCTCTGCCGAAGCATCAGATCCAATGCTTATTAGCATCCCTGGAAAACTCCGTATTTCACGAGGTAACTCCCTTTATGCCTGGTGCTTCAGGCCTGAAAACCTGTGGCCCCTATGTGGACAAGGAAAAAAACCACACAGAAGGAAAATTCCACGGAAAAACCGGCCCCGAAACAGCCGGGGTTTAAATAAACTTTTTCAGATGATATCTTTAGATATCTATACTTACTGTTGTGTGTTGTCGTGTTGTCAGGTATTTGATGAATCTGATCACAAAAACCATTCGTTGTCATTTATATTTCGTTTGATTTCGTTCGAACCCCCTTAGCTTAGTTTAGTCAGTTTTGTTAATTTCGAAATCTCTGTGAAGGACTTGATTTATTTCGAGGATTGGACAACGAGCCTGAAAATAAAAGGAAACAAGCTATCACCTTATTAGATTCGACATTCGACCATTTCAGAATTCAGTGCTTTCAAAAAAAAGACGCTGAACTACCTTACCGACTGCTGCTCACGTGATCAAGACATGGGGTGTTTTCCGCAATCGTCACCAGCAAGTAATTTAAGGTTGCGCTCTACGTTACCGTCAAGTCGGTAAGTCAACTACCTTGAATTAAACTGGCGCTCTATTCCGTAATCTGGCCAGTTAAAACAGCAGACGACGTGAAAGTCGAGAAAAAAGTGTAAAGATTTCATCGCTGTTGACTGTCGTCTGCTGTTTTTACTGGCCAGATTACGGAACAGAGCGCCAGTTCAATTCAAGGTAGTTGACTTACCGACCTGACGGTAACGTAGAGCGCAACCTTAAATTACTTGCTGGTGACGATTGCGGAAAACACCCATGTTAGGTTAGACGGGCAAACGGCAAAAGCCAAGGCTGCAAAGCAGCGAAAAACTCATAAGAGGTAGCTCGATTGCTCGATCGAATGACTCGGAACCTCGGAAGACTCAAAATTCGTAAACTTGGAAGTTGAAAGTCGGAAGCGATTAAGTGAAAAGTAGAGGGTGTAGTGTAAGTAGTGATACACCAAATTGCAAAAAAAACACGCACGCACCGTACGCACGACTCACGGTTTAGTCCAAGAACAAGAACCAACCGGCTCCTGACTTAACCTTCAATTCGTGTTGTAGAATTTGGAACAATTGTAACGAGAAATACAAGACAAGAGGCTTATTAATATCCTAGTTGATACAATAAATAGATTTATAAATAATAATTAACTCTATCAGGAACCGGCACTGGCCGCCGGGTATAAATTAAACCACGGTTGTCTCGATAGCTCGGTACCTTTCAGTGACATCCCATCCCTCTGTAAGATAGACTCACTTGCTCACTTAGTTTCGTACTCGAGCGACGATTGTGCGTTGGTGTTTTTAAAATATAACTCTTTTATCATATCCCGTCACCGCGTACTCTGGTGCATCTGTAGTATCTGTATACCTAACCGGACGTGCCGGTAGCAGAGACGGTCCACGTATGCGGCCAGCACCAGCACATACATACAACCCCAACATGGTATGTAGGGACCAGGAGTGAAGCTGTGCTTTATTTTTTAACATTTTCAGATTGTTAACAAAGTCTAATTTTAATCTTGTAGAAAAACAAATCCACACTATCGACGTCAAGATTCTCGAGGAGAAGAAAAAAACGAGCTGTAAAAAAAAATTTAACATCTGTCGTAGCTAAACATTACAATGCAAGAAAAGGTGCGAGTTACATAGACAGAAATAAATGTCACATTCTCAACTTGAGAAATTTCAACAACTGGGTGAAAAGTACTTTGATCAGTAAGTGTGTCAAAAAAGAATTAAGGTTATTCTGTGTATGTTCACAATTGTAATTGTGCCTTTGGTTACAGAAAAATACGTTGACAAAATCAAACGAAAAAAAGACAGAAGGGCTGCCAAAAAAGCACGGAAGAGCATGGTACCAGTCCCCAATGATGGGTATAGTCAGCACAAAATCAAAGTATTGGACTTGTGTTGTGGAAAAGGAGGAGATTTGCTCAAGTGGGAAAAGTCGAATGTCACGCATTTGACGTGTGTTGATATTGCCGAAGAGTCAGTGAAGGAGTGCAGTGATCGCTGTGTGCAAATGTCCGAAAAACGTGAGCTACCTTTTAGAGCTGAGTTTATAGTGCATGACTGTACAAAGGTAACCTTACGTCGAAATGAACAATCATTTGTGATATTCAAATGTGAAATATAAAGTGCTATTCTCAAAACGATAACGATTCTGTTTTCAGGCTGGTCTTGCAAAAAAATTTGTACACAAAAAACAGCTATTTGACCTAGTTAGTTGTCAGTTTGCTCTGCATTATGGCTTTGAATCTCGGAGGCAAGCCAAGAACTTGCTCAAAAATGCTAGCAGGAACTTGAGGTCTGGTGGCTATTTCATTGGTACAATGCCCAATGAAAGTGAACTACTGTAATTAGCGTTATATATTATTGAATTTCGTTTTTTAATAATTATATAACTGAAAATAATTGTCTTGTTTGTAATTTCAGGTCTAGATGGTATGCTACAAAGGAAAACAAATATGGCAACAATATTTACGATGTTGAATTTTACTGCGACAAATTGAATCCACCTTTTTATGGTGCCAAATATCATTTCTATTTGAAAGACGCAGTTAATTGTCCTGAATTTCTTGTTAATTCTGCTGTCTTACAGCAATTAGCTTTGAAGTATGGCCTTGAATTCATAGTGTTCAAAAGGTATGTACATGCACAAGTATTTTATAGTAATTTTATATTATTCCTAGAAAAATTCAGCTAAAATGCTTTAATTTTTTGCCTTTGGTTAGTATTTACTTATTTTGATTATGTATGAATACTTATTATTTTGTAGATTATGTAACTAACTCAATGCAAAATACTTTACACAGTAAATTTTAAAAAACATGCATGTTAAATTAATAATGAACTTTTTGTTTTATAGTTTTAGTGACTATTTTGACAAAATGAAGGAAGTAGGCAAACAGCTTATGCATAGAATGCAAGTATCATATCCCCCGAATTACAAAAATCCCAATTTAAGGAACTCTCACAATAGTTGCAGGACTCTTTCGCAAGCCGAATGGGAAGTTATAAGTAAGTATCTCTACGAACAATAAATCCATGCAAATTTTATAAACGTCTGATTAATTTGTTGTATTTTCTTTCAGCGCTTTACTCGGTTTTTGTTTTTCAAAAAAAGTAAAGTTAGATATTCAAATGGTTTTTGAGTTGCGTGAATCAAATCATTCATACGAATTACATGAACTGTACATTTAAAACGTTTACAAGAAAAACTTGATATAAATTTAAGTGATGTATATATTATATTTAAGGCTGTGAATATGTTTAGTAAGTGTAAGGCAATTCAATTTACAACATTAGATTATAAACTGTTTTACTTAAGTTATTAATAGATAAAAATAAATAATAAGTTTGTTAATAAAGGAAATTTTTTTTACATTTTGTCTAATAGTTTTAACAATATTTGGAGTGTATTGAAAATTACAGTTACTATTGCTCTTAAAAGTATTTTTTATTAAGCCATTGAAATGGGAAAACACACTAGTTGAAAAGACTTTGGTTGACACTACTTGTGTGGTGTAGAAAATTATTTTTTAATAACCGACATGCATTCTATGATTATAAAAAAGTGTCATGCTGAATTTTTAAAATAGAGTTTGATGTTTCAGTTTCAATTCATAGAGTTAATAAGATTTTGTACAGATGGATATTAGAAATTTGCGCTCATATTTATAATAGGTATCTCAATCCCATGTAATAAATCTAAAAAATAATAACTGATGATAAAAAAATGATGAGAATTACAAAAGACCAGATTTAAGTCAAGTAATAAAATTTAATAAGTCAAACTATTTTATTGTTTTAATGTTATTTTTTACCAAGTCACCGTGGCTGCAGTCTATAGTCGCAGGGGCCATTCACATTCACCCACTCACCCCTTATGCGTGGGTTGCTCCACTTGTCACAGATCACAGTCCTCACTGCAGTGTTTAATTGACTTTTCTCGAGAGCTCTACCATTTATGTGGAGGAGCCCCCATATCTCAGGTGTCCAGTATCCAGTGAACACCGTCCACTCCTCGTCGGTTAAGCCGGCGCTCTCTGCCGAAGCATCAGATCCAATGCTTATTAGCATCCCTGGAAAACTCCGTATTTCACGAGGTAACTCCCTTTATGCCTGGTGCTTCAGGCCTGAAAACCTGTGGCCCCTATGTGGACAAGGAAAAAAACCACACAGAAGGAAAATTCCACGGAAAAACCGGCCCCGAAACAGCCGGGGTTTAAATAAACTTTTTCAGATGATATCTTTAGATATCTATACTTACTGTTGTGTGTTGTCGTGTTGTCAGGTATTTGATGAATCTGATCACAAAAACCATTCGTTGTCATTTATATTTCGTTTGATTTCGTTCGAACCCCCTTAGCTTAGTTTAGTCAGTTTTGTTAATTTCGAAATCTCTGTGAAGGACTTGATTTATTTCGAGGATTGGACAACGAGCCTGAAAATAAAAGGAAACAAGCTATCACCTTATTAGATTCGACATTCGACCATTTCAGAATTCAGTGCTTTCAAAAAAAAGACGCTGAACTACCTTACGGACTGCTGCTCACGTGATCAAGACATGGGGTGTTTTCCGCAATCGTCACCAGCAAGTAATTTAAGGTTGCGCTCTACGTTACCGTCAAGTCGGTAAGTCAACTACCTTGAATTAAACTGGCGCTCTATTCCGTAATCTGGCCAGTTAAAACAGCAGACGACGTGAAAGTCGAGAAAAAAGTGTAAAGATTTCATCGCTGTTGACTGTCGTCTGCTGTTTTTACTGGCCAGATTACGGAACAGAGCGCCAGTTCAATTCAAGGTAGTTGACTTACCGACCTGACGGTAACGTAGAGCGCAACCTTAAATTACTTGCTGGTGACGATTGCGGAAAACACCCATGTTAGGTTAGACGGGCAAACGGCAAAAGCCAAGGCTGCAAAGCAGCGAAAAACTCATAAGAGGTAGCTCGATTGCTCGATCGAATGACTCGGAACCTCGGAAGACTCAAAATTCGTAAACTTGGAAGTTGAAAGTCGGAAGCGATTAAGTGAAAAGTAGAGGGTGTAGTGTAAGTAGTGATACACCAAATTGCAAAAAAAACACGCACGCACCGTACGCACGACTCACGGTTTAGTCCAAGAACAAGAACCAACCGGCTCCTGACTTAACCTTCAATTCGTGTTGTAGAATTTGGAACAATTGTAACGAGAAATACAAGACAAGAGGCTTATTAATATCCTAGTTGATACAATAAATAGATTTATAAATAATAATTAACTCTATCAGGAACCGGCACTGGCCGCCGGGTATAAATTAAACCACGGTTGTCTCGATAGCTCGGTACCTTTCAGTGACATCCCATCCCTCTGTAAGATAGACTCACTTGCTCACTTAGTTTCGTACTCGAGCGACGATTGTGCGTTGGTGTTTTTAAAATATAACTCTTTTATCATATCCCGTCACCGCGTACTCTGGTGCATCTGTAGTATCTGTATACCTAACCGGACGTGCCGGTAGCAGAGACGGTCCACGTATGCGGCCAGCACCAGCACATACATACAACCCCAACATGGTATGTAGGGACCAGGAGTGAAGCTGTGCTTTATTTTTTAACATTT